>NC_139407.1:48246249-50646249 GCF_905368555.1 Meleagris gallopavo | reverse complement strand
CCAATATACGTATGTGGCAATAATACTTCTAAAGTCTTAGACAAGGCTATTAGAAACAAAATATAATTTTCATTCTCTCTTTCAAAATTCGAAGCCAAAATCTGAAAAAATCAAGGCAGTAAGGACAACTGATTTTAGAAAAATTAATAGTAAATATAAGTAAATTTTTATTGGAAATTTTTGAATTGGCATGCTGTCTTAATACATCACCTTAATACAAACTGTCTTAGTATTTGCCTTAATGTATTGAAGTTAAATATGATCTGAATATTTCAGTACTTCCGTGTATTATAGATGAGAATGAGTGCCAACATCCACCATTTTAAGCATGTGTATTCAAGCTTCTTATTTATGGGACACAGATGTGTAGCTTAACTGTGAACCTTACACTAATGAGAAAGAATAAGATACATGAATATACTCTCAAAAATACAGAATATAAATTACGAGCATGTGCATACCAAGAAGCAAATGGAAAATACATGCTAATTAGTTGAGTTCATACTCATGAATTCATCAGAATATGTTAAAAAGTCGAAAAAAAAACCAACAAAAAACAGTGTTCTATGAGATTATTGGCAAAGAATACTTTTTTCCCCATCTTTGCTTGTGTATTCACTAAATTTCCTAATGTATCTAATGTGATTTCATCATCTATGTGTCAAGTTTTACACATAACAGAATAAACTGTGAAAGAAATGTTGAAATTCTATATACACAAAATAATTTTTCTGTAATCTTTTCAGTCTGACACACTATTTTTGGGAAGAAGAGAGTATTTACCAAGTGTAGGGCAAGAATTCAAATATTTACAGCCAGTGAAACTAAGAAATGTTTTTCACTGCATTTATCAAACGAGGGTATTCAGTTATATCAGAAATATTATATATCAAGTATATCAGAAATATTATAGAAAAAAAAAAACAACAAACAACAATGAAAACCCAGAACCATAACAACAACAAAAAAAAGAGCTCATACTCAGAATAGGCAGTAAAATAAAGAGAACTTTTTAACTCACCCTCACCTTCCTGTCATACAGTTGACAAAATTTTAACCAGATACTTCCACCAGCACCTTGTACTTTGATAGGATGAATAAGCCGTTTGACCAACAGGCTTTGTGATGTTCTCTTGTTAAATATCTTCAATTAATGTGTTATGTTATTTTCTCCACGGTAATTCAGAATATAATCTTTTAGATTGTTTCCAATTATTTAGCAAGTAATAATAATAACAAACAAAAAAAGTATTTATAAGTGACATAGAAATGTGCAGTAGTAATCTCTGCAAAGTACTTAAAGAGAGTGGGTATGAAAGACTCTGTGGAAATAAAGGTACTAATTGATCTTAATGGATTCTCACAGAACAGAGAGACAGCATGTACTGTAATTCAAAAAAATACCTGCTGTTTTGCAATCTGTGTTGCATCGGAGTGGATGGATAAGACTTTAGTGGAAACCAAGTTAAATATCATTACTTGATTAACTATCAGGAGACAGTACAATTATTTTATTTCAGAGAAATATTCTTCAGTGGCAACAATACAGGCTTTCTGATCTTCATAAAAATTATTATCAAATTAAAGCAGTAGTAACTGCTCTATTTGAGTATACTCCATTTGAGAATATCACAGGAAAAGCTATAGCTATGAAAATAGGGAGGGAAGATATTTGTCCAATAAACGTGCTAAAAACTGTTCAACCGAAAAACTTTTCTGAATTTTTTATTATCTTGGCTGATACATAATTTCTCATGTGCCACCCTCCTTGGAAAGAATGTTTGAAAACATTACAGAAAGCTTCTTATCCTTTTCCATGTTGCTACTATATCCCAGATTACCATTTCAGGTATTTTCTTTTTCTTTTAATTTCCACATATTTCACACAGGCTTTAAATTATCATGGAATCATAAAATGGCTTGGAAGATAGCTTAAAGATTATCTAGTTCAAGCCCTCCTGTCAAAGGCAGGGTTGCCAACCACTAGGATCAGGCTGCTCAAGCCCCACCCAGTCTCACCTTGAACACCTCCAGGGATGGCTCATCCACAGCTTCTGGGCAACCTTTTTAAACTTCTTCCCTGTGAGCAAAGAATTTCCTTCTACCATCTAATCTAAATCTCTCTTTTTGTTTAAAAACATTCCCTTTTGTCCTATCAGTATCAGACCATGCAAAATGCCATCTCCCTCTGTTTTATAAGCACTCTTTAAATACTGAGAGACATACATTCGGTAATCATTAGTCTCACTGGCCAGTAAAAAAGTATAAGCACCTTTCCTCGTTGTAGTAATCCAGAGGCCCTATAATTTCTAAGATCTTATAGATATAACATGTGTAGGACTAGCTTTAAAAGGCAGAAAACTTAAAACATTTAGTTATCTCAAGTGAGATAATTTGGATTTAGACAGGTTGTTTTTATAAAGAAAGATGTGTTGATTTTCTGGAGGGAGGATCTGTGTGGAAATGTATTCCATACTGATTTACATTTTTTTGTATTTGGAAGACTTAGAGTTTTCTAGACTTCACTCAGCAAAACATTTATTTATTTATTTATTTTATATAGAGCACATTTCTAAAGGAGGTGTCACTTCTAAGACATAGAAAACTTCATGTTATAATAAATTAAACAGGTAGATATCACATTATTAAACATAACTTTGTTTAGCATTAACAAACTGCCTTATCTTCTAGACTTTATGTTGGAATAAATCTTTAAATGGTTAGGTGGAATCTGCTAAAAAGGTAACGTTATGTATATTTTCTCTACCTAAAATTTCTTAACGCATTTAAAAGTTAGTGAAGAGTAAAAATTTGACGTGAGGCCATGTAATTACCCTTACCTGAGTTTCATGGTATAGACAATATTAAAGTTTAGCATAAAAGTATGACACATATTGTAGTACAAAAAATCATTTGGTGTCCTCTGACCCTCCCATAATGAAGTAGACAATGACCATTCTATTAATTTTCTGAAGTAGTTCATAATTACAAGACTACTTCAGACTGCACTTGAAAACTTACTTAAGTCATAAAACTATGATATAAATGAAAAAATTGTCACTATGAAGATGCAAATCACAAAAATAATTTGATAACAGATAAAAAAGTAATTTACAGTGATTAAGTAGAGCATCTGTTAGATAATCAGGTATCTCCCTCTATCAGTTATAAATAATACCTCTCCCTCATGTATTATTCTTAGCTTTCCACTGTCCTGAGTTTCATAGTAAGTGAAGTTCTATATAGGTACAGTTGGGGAGAGAGCATAAGGAATCATCAGTGCCCCAATACCTTTTCTAGGAGGTCTACAGTGTTGACAGCCTCTTCCTCCTTACTCTTAGGTCCACTTGGAGAATGTTACCAAACATGACATCACATATTTTAGCTTCTTCACTGATTCAGTTCCATGCAAATTTAACCTATACTATATGTTTTACATATGATGGATATTTGGTTTGTTGTTGTTGTTTTTTTTTTTTGTTTTGGTTTTCCTTACCTCTAAAACTGTTTTTATCCAGGTTCCAAGCTTGCAACCCTGTAAGAAACAGTAATTGCCAATTAGTTAGTTGTTTACAACCACAAGGAACTCCAGTGTTATCTTGGGCATATCGTTAAAGGTTTCTGCTATCACGTCATGGATAATACTCAACTATGCTGCATAATATTGAAGGGAAATAGATGAAGTTAATTCCATAAAGAAGAAATACTCGACAGTACTAACTACTGGTTGAAAGTTATTCACAACAATAGATATTACTCTGTTGCTTAACACCTAAAGCAGGTAAATAATTGTCAAATGATTCTTAGAAAATTTTCATTACAGATAAATATTATGAAAGACAGCTCCAGACAGGGCAGGACAAGTTCTAAAGAAGTTTGATAAGTCTTGTGGCCTACACTGCTAGCTTAATGCAGTACTACATTTACTGAGTTGCTATGCTACACATGACTATGGGCACATGAGCTATTATATTTTTACTGTTTTTAAAATAATATTTCCATATTTAACAAGCTGACATCAAAAACATTATAAGAGGACAGAGGAAACAGAACTAAGAGCACAGATGGTCTTATCAGGTTCCAAGATAATTTTTCTCAAGGACCAAACACTTAACCTGAAGGAAAAGATTCTTTTCTGATGAGCAGTGAAGACCAATACCCTGCTGTTTCACAAAATGTTTTCTTCGGTTGGCTTACAAAAAACAGTTTAGTTTCTCTGTGTAGCATAGTTTTCCCTGTAAACAAAGTTTTAGGAACAGTGCTGGATTTATTGAAAACGTCTGATCTACTAGAATAGGGAATAAAATCTGGAATTCCTGAAGCCTGATGTTTGAAACATTCCCAGTTTTTCTAGAATTTAGATTGTTTCATTTGTTTCAGGGTTAGATGTCTCCCCTTCATATATGAGTTCTACTTGCAATCAAGGAACATCTAATAATATTTTTAGAAGCTATTATATTATATATCAAGGTAGTTCTACCTGTATTTTGCTCACGATTTCAAGTTGGATTTAATCTAATTTTGGTTTGACTAGCAAGAGAAAGTATCTTCCAGTTTTAATTACCCTTCAAAGACAGTGACACAAAGATATCTTAACTGTTTTGAGATTGTACATGTTACCAAAATACACTCATGTTCCTGATCTCTGCTCTTTACTGGTAATTTCCTACTGAATCTTATGAAAACAAAACACCTATTTTCCAGCACAAATATGGCATAATTACAAATGAAAATGAAAAAGTATGTTTAAAAAAATAATGGCAGATCACATTCCTAAGCAATCTGAAAAATGAATTGAGACTGTAAAACATAAATATTGTCCTTCCATGAAATAAGACTACGAATTTATCAATAATTTTCACATTATCATTACTGTAACTATAACTATTACAAATATGTCTGGCTTAATGGAAGTGAAAGTAAAGATTTTCTACTATCAAACTGTGAGTTTAAACACCTGCATGGAATTAAAAAAATAAACCTCAGGGCTATGATTTACAAGTAAGAGTGCATTCTAGCGAAGTTTTATGTGTCTTGAGATTGGCTGATTTGCTAAAAGCTTTTCCTGTAGGTAGAACATAAAGTACATGTTCTTGTTTGCAAATGTATTTCTGTGTTGCATGATTTTTCTTGTAGCTCTATTTGTTTAGAGATATGTTGAAGTCAAATCCCTTGCTTATAATACAACCTTACAATATAAGCTTCTTTGAGGATCACCTGCATATGATAATAGATGTTATATCAGATCCTCCGGATTTTTAAATATGCCATTTAATTTCTCTTAGCTTTAAATCCAGTCTATCCAAATAATATGAATTAAATTCTATATGCCCCAAGAAACAAACAAGCAAACAAAAACCAACCAACCAACCAACAAAAAAAAAAAAAAAAAAAAAAAAACACAAGAAACCTTTCTTCTATTACCAATCTGAAAAAATATACAGTGAGTACGGCTGAGAACTGGAACAGCTTATCCAGGTAGTTTCCATTTTTGAAGATATGCAAAATCTGACCCTTTTTTAGCAGGGAGTTGTACCAGATGATTTCCAGAAATGTTTTCCAACTTCAGCCATTCCGTAATTGTACACTTGCTTGTACACTGTTTCTGCTAAGGGGAAGATGAGAAAAAAACTTCTTTACTTTGTTGGTGACAGAGCATTGGAACAGGCAGCCCAGAGAGACTGTGGAGTCTCTCTCTGGAGATACTCTAAATCCGGCTGGATGTTTTCCTGTACAGCCTGCCCTAGGGAACCTGCTTCAGCAGGACGCTGGACTAGGTGATCTCCAGAGGTCACTTCCAACCCCTAGGATTCTGTGATTCTGAAGAGAAGATTTTGAGACTCTAAGTCTAAGACTATGTAGAAGGAGAGAGCATTTGCTCCATCCTTCATTTCTGTAACTTAACAAGGGCATTGAGAGCATTTTTAATTCAAAGGAGATAATAAGAAAAGAGGGAAGTCATAAGCAAGACAGAAACACAAATCTGACCAACAATAAGGGAAGCAAAAAAGGAAAGCAAACCTTGATGAAGGAAGTTTATTTTTGTAAGATATGATTAAAGATATCTTATCCTTATTTGTTAAAATAAGGATAAGTGGAAAGAAACATGCAGAAGCACAGAGTTAACAGACAAACTGAGACAATAACCAGAAGCAAACATGGTCAGTCATGCTACTTGTGGGTCTAATTGCAGATAAATAGAGACTTTAAAACTGATAAGGATTGAAAGCTGAGAGTACAAAATGTCTTTTTGCATAATCTCACTCTCTTTTTCATATGTTTTAGAAGCCTCATTATTTAATTTTTAGACAATGTTTCCAGTGTAATGTACGAGTACTGAAAAGAATTAAGGGACTTCTCAAAAGCTAGAATTTGAACCACTGATGGTTAACCTTTTAAACAGAATTTGTTAGGTCAGGTATATATTAATCACTTATTGTCATTTATAATTAGCCATTATAGTATTCGTGAAATTAAATACATTCCTGCTGTTCATATGAATATCGTAGAGGGGGAAAAAGTTCACATGGCATCAGTGAGGAAGATTCATCCCACCACTTATGAAGTACCCACAGAGAGATCTGCTATTTCCTTACTATGTTCCATTTGTTCTCTATAAATCTCATGCAAAGCAAAACATAAAATACTGTATTATTATGATTTCCACTCTTTCACCACTTAAAATCAAATAATTTATAGGCAAAACTCCATTTTCTAGACTCCTCTGTTACTAATATTGTTTACGAATTTTATTTTTCTGACAGTTTGTTATTTCACTGCATAGTACCTTTAAATACCTTGAAACTACTGCCCACCTGACATAAAACCAGGAACTGTAGGTTTATTGGCATTGTGTATGACCAAGTGAAACATGAAATATTTCGTCCATATTCCTAATAAACCAAGCCTAGATTCCCTTCTTGAACAATGGCATAGGAATTTCATTAAAACTTTGGGCTTTCATAATGACAAAGTATCAAGAATAAAATAGGATGGTTGAACAGAAAGTAATACAGTTTTACTGAAACCGTAAGTGATATTTCATAAACAACCCAAAATAATCTGTAGGACAAAGTCATATGGAAATACACTGATTCATCAGTAACAAATAAACCATTTCTTACCAAATGCACGTTCAGATGCCCACTTCACTGTCACACAAAGGAAAACACGCACAGGAGTTAGGAGAGAGCCATCTTATGTTTCACAGATGAACCACAATTTTCTGACTGTAAGAACTACTGTCCTCCTAGGTTGGATTAGCTTCAATGAATCTTCAGCAAAGGGACTGCAGAAGGAAACTGCAGTTTCAAACCCTTTAACTTAAAATGCTGTGGTGCCTGGAAAAGACCAGAACTGTGCAAACTGTTCCAGAGCTTTTTTACTTTTTTATTAAAGAAATAAACAAATGAAAGAATCTTCACTGGAACTAACAGAAGTTAATTCATGGTCCCAAAATGAGCTAACAGAGCCATAGAGAATTTGTATGAGAGCTGCTCAGAAAGCAGTGCCTCCTATTTTATTATGTTGGTCAATGTCAGGGGCAGATGTTGGTGGTGTGGCAGTAGAGCTCAACCCTTCCACTAGTATTCCCTTACATTTTATTTCCATATGACAGATGGCAGCGGAGGGGCACTGACAAAATGGCATCTGACTTGGAAGTGCTTATGAAGCAAAGGTGTGTCCCTAATTCTCCATGTGGAAAAAATTAAACAGACTCAAGTTACATGTTTGTATTTTGATGTTCTACTGAAACGGTATTTTTTTTCTTCCCTTATTAAATCAGGTTAAAGTTCAGCAAAAGTGGTACTCAGAAGACATTTTAGGATTTCAGAATTAACATTATATTTTTATTGAGTCTGAGAAAGATTCTGTAACAGTTTCAAAAAGACATCATTTTATTACAGAACTTCTGCTTATTATCACGTTTTCATTAATCTCAGAGGTATTCTAGAATAAGACTTCACACATTTGTTTACGTATATACAGGTATTTAGGTAAAGGAATATCCTTGATAGAAATGGAAAATTAAATTAGTACTTGTAAGTATTGTACTGCATTGTATTTTTATTAAAAAGGTAATAAAAGAATCCTAACACAGAAAAAGATGAAAGGAACAAAATCTCTATGTCTATATACACTCATACACAACTTTTATAGTGAATAGATAATGAAGAAAAAGCAAAACATTTCCATATTCAGCACAGTAGACTGAAATTTTGCAAAGGTATATATGTGAAAGAGAAGTAAATGCAAAGGAATAATTCAAAGCACAAGGTGTGGGAGATTAGTGAAAACTGCAAACTCTGATCTTGGGAATAACAACTGAGCCACTCAGTATCACTAAGAAAAGAAAATCCTACTTGAATTTGAATAACCGCAAAAACAATAAACTGATCCACAAAAAGATGTTTAGTATAGAGAAAAAAAGTGTCTTGACCTGGAAAATTGTTGCACTGCTATGCACATAAAAAAAAGCACCCAAAACTATGTTATGCATAAAATTATGACAAAACAGTATAATACTGCTCTCTGTTTCTTTACAATCCATTAGAGTAACAGTAATAATACTCTTTGTGCATTTTGCCTTTTATTTCACTTGTGCTACCTATCCTTATTCAACCTTTTAGACAAAGAAATATATATGCTTGTAAGGAATCTCTGGCATTAACCTTACTCACCACTTAGTTCTCTTGTTGACGTTTCATTTTCTGCCCTCTTTTCCTTTGCCTTCTACCCTTACCATTGCTAAGAAAATATTAACATTTATTTGGTAAAATGTATTTTTCCTTGCCTGTTACAGGAAATATAGAAGATTTAATACTTGTGTATGTTTGTCACCACTCATGTTGTTCCCCATCGAGAAGGAAGGATACAGAGAGTATCTTCTGCATACATCACTAAGAAGTTCAGTCCTAGTACACATTTGGACAAAAATACAGTCCATATGAACTGCAAGCAAATGTGGAAATCAGGAAAAAATCAGGAAAAAATAATTATCTGTCCTTGATGGGGCTGCCAGGAGTACTATTCTGAAGTGCAGGTTAACCTTCATCTTTAGCAAAAAAGAATTCTTGGAGTAAAGGGAGTTTCTGATAGAATTGCCCATCTCCAACTGAGAATAAAAATTTCAAAGCTAAAATTAAGATGTTAATTACTGAATAACCATATAAAATGTAAAGTCTCTTTAACATACTTTACTAACTATCCACTCATAAAATCCAGCTTTAATGAAGCAAAGTAGATCGCCTTTCTCTGAGAGGTAGAGTTTATTAGATGTAATAAGCGAATGTAAAATTATTAGGTTGGTTTTCAGCATTCCTGTTGGGCTTAAGAGTCCAATATTAGGATAGAATATTAGCACAGATACGGTTATATTATAAAGGCAACCAGAAGGCAATGCCCTGGGCAAAAATATCTTACTTTGTTTACTAGTGGATCTATGTTATAACTATTTCTCTTAGTGTAACAAATAATGAATCGATTAAATAAACAAAAAAATAGAGATTTGCCACTTAAGTCAAAAGTATCCCAAACAAAAGAATAAAGTTTTAAGTTCATTAATTTTGCAGAAGAAACATTAGCTTTTCATTCTCCTGGCTTTTGCACATTGAATCATTGTTGTATTTATCTTAGATATTTAATTAAGTACTTGTATTTCTCCAGGCAACACTGCAATAGAAAATTAATATCTCTTTTTTCATGTCAGAAAAGACTTTTACATTTTTAAGTCAGTTGTTTGTATTTCAAATACAAGAATATGGATATTCTTTCCATTTTTATTTACCTATTAGAAATAAAAATACCAATAGAGCTAATTATAAAAATAGCATATACTGACATTTCTTCTTGAGAAATATGCACCCTAAAAATTGAATGTGAGTCAAATATACTATAGTCAGTCCTGTAAGTGCTTTAGAACATTCAAATCAAACATATTCTTATCACTTCCAGTCTCTGATTTATACGTACATGTTCCGTTCTTTTCTCCACATCCCTCCACTTTTAGAATCTTCAACCATCAAAAGTTACAGTAAGAGAGAGAAGAAGCACCTTGTACTCTAGGTTTTTCTCTAATATATGAATTATAGTCAATCCACTTTCATTTTCAAAAGGGATGTATATATGCAAAACATCTCTGGCATAAATTTGAATAAAAAATGGGAGCTCCAGGCCATGGAGACAGGTGTTTATTCCTACTGCCTAATTATTAGCTTGATGAGATAGCTCCTGGTACACGCAAAAATATATGGATGTAATGCTGTTCTAAGTAATACAGATAAAAAAAATACTGTAATACACATCTATATATTTATGTTCATATAAAAGTACAACTAAAAAATTGTACATGATTAATAATTTTTTTCATGTGCTAGTTTAAATTATACAAACTGAGATGCACACAATATGACACTGATGAATAAAATTTCTGAAGATATTTTTAACAACTGAGCCAGCCTCAAGTGATAAAATCTGAGCAAAATGTTAATTCAGAACAGAAACATGAGCAGTGAATATTACAGATAATAAGAGAATACATTCAACATCAGAGCAGTATACATAGAGTTCTGCTTTGTTATTTTAGAAGAACAAAGAGGAAGGAAACTGTATTAAAAAGTGAAGACTACCATTTCCCTAGAAAATATGATCACAGGTAGAAAAGCCAATAAAATAAATCATGTTAAATGTCTGTGAATGTATCAAGCAGAAAGATTTTAGAAACTCTCAATAAAAATTAGCAGCATAACATTTAAGTGCGTGAATGTGTATCTCTACCGTGGAACTGGTCTTGAACAGCTGTAACTTATCTGAAAACACATACTTTCAACTTTGTTCCTCATGGAAAAGACAGTTCAGTTTTTCCACTCAGATATTCCACCTTGATCCCAAAGTACTGAAGTTTATCTTCTTTTTCTGCAATAGGAGATATTTGCTTTTGCTGAAGAATAAGCAAAAATTCTGCTCATCAAGGATTTAAGCAGCATGCTGTAGGCTGAAGTGCACAGATGATGGAAACAGGGACAGGCTACAAGGAAGGAGTGTAAAGACATTCCCCACTCACGTAGGAATGGAATGAGGAAAACAAACTCTTAACTGGAGCTGATGACAGCAAAGAAAGTGAACATGACAATGACTGTGTAGGAAGCAGTTCTGCAAAAATGCATCTGGTTGCCTTGATGGAAAATAAATTAAACATAAATTAGCAGCATGCCCTTGTAGCAATGGCAGTCCAATGCATCATGGACTACGTCAGCATGAGTGTAGCCAGTAGAACCAGTTATCCTTCCCTTCATTAGGCACTTATGAGACAATATTCAAAAAACACATGCAAAACAAAAAAGATATTTACATGCTGGAGTGAGTCCAGAAGAGGTCACCAGGATAGGTGAGGGCTGGAGCATAGGGTGTGTAGGGAGAGGCTGGGAAACTGGGTTTGTTCAGTCTCAGAGAGAGAAAGCTAAGAGGTGACCTCACTGCTGCCTGTAACCAGCTTCCTGGAAGATTCACAGAAGATGGAGACAGACTCTTCTCAGAAGTGCACAGCGACAGAAAGATAGGAAAGGGTAAACCTTTCTTTCTATATATATATAATATATACTTAGAACATTCTTACAAAAATATATGGCTGAACTTTCAACACCGTAGCAGTACACTGCAGTATCATGTGCCTCCTTTTTTTCTTTTCTGCACACTTAGTCTGTAGCTGGTTGTCACCAGCAGGTGTGAAAACAGGTAGAAATTTCTGAATTTGTTGACATATGATACTTTGTTTCCTGACTGATTTCAAAATGCCTGGATCTCACCCAGTATCCTGGAAGCAAGTAAGAGAAGAAACAACACTGTGCAAAAACGCTATCAAATGCACAATTAAATAAGTAACACATCCTGCATGTTTATCAGTATATGCCTAAAATTTGCTTATCCAGAAGTACGTAGAAAATCTGAAATCTGAAATTCAGTTCAAGTACATAGCACTGGTGATTCAAATATGGCTCAAACAGATGTTCCCCTTTTCTACAGTACTTTTAAGATTCAGTAGCATGTTCAAGCTGGGTAGATTTCACAAGCATTTTCCTCAATTAGCAAATTAAATCATATTAAAATCATTGGCAAACCGCCTTTATAATATTTTTGCTATCTTGGCTTTTTTCCCTTTTCTCTGTAAATGTTTTTAGTGTGAAGCTATGTTGTTATGTGCCAGCACAGTAGTTCCCTCAATCCTCAGAAAGTATGCACATGCTGGCACCTATCCATCTGTACATTTAGTCAGAGTGCTTATTTTCTCTTACAGCGTTTCCGAGTTCTTCCTGGCACAGATCTTTGCCAGCAACTGACAAAATAGCAAACAAACAAAACACACAAACAACTCCACAACAAACAAACAAAAAAAAAAAAAAAAGAAAGGAAAAATAATCTACTTTCAGGGTCAATCCCTGTGAAGCAGCACTACTTGACTATGATCTTTGCCGGAGTTTGCTTCTGCTTCCTACAGACATCTACATGGGAAACCTGTTTCTTCTGTTTGTTGCTGCCATTTATTACAGGGTCCTATTCACCCTCTAAAGAATATCTGTCAGAGACAGCTGTATTGAACTACTTTCAGAAAGCAGTACTGCAATAAAAATGGTATTTACTTCATTTTCAACGTTTCGTGCAGGTATGTGAACTGATATTTTATATGTAGTACAAAAGTTTGAAAACTATATTATAATTACAGTAAAAGATTATAAAGTATCCATGTATCCAGACCATGAGAAATAGGGTTCACATTCTATTCTATTCTACTATCAAATGCAAAGCTACCAGGATGTCTGATGAGTTGACTATACATAATGATGTACTGCTCTAACATTTTTCATTTGAAACAGATGTGCTTTAACTATTCAGACAATATTTATGTGAATTTTATGCTTAATCATTCTTCCGAGTTTGGAGTTGGCTTATACTTTTAAGCTAACATTTTAAAAAATAGAAATTAAAGTACATTAAGGGGTTTAATTTTCAGCAGCAAAATACAACAATTTATTCTGGTCTCTTAACTGAGGTACAGTTGAATAATATGTCACATCCTTTGGAGTGCAAATAAATGGTCTTGAACTTGGGGAAACAGTCTTATATTTAACAATCTGAAATACTCTGAATAACAAAGACTTTTTACATATATTTTATTATTAAAAGTTTTTATCTACACTGGCATTAGTCACTGTTACCTATGATTTCCCTTAACTTAAAATGCAAATGAAGCAAAAAATAAAATAGAGTTGAAGCAGTGGACAATAGTAAAAATATCTTCCTCTTAGCCTAAATTATATAACATATGCTGCCTAATTACAAGGCATTCATTTTAAATATAAAATCACTCATTATGACTTCAATTGTCAAATAACACAATACAAAATAATTAAATCGAACCAAGTTAATCTTATGAAATTCTAATAATTTGCACTTTTATTTTGGCAGCTAGAAAGTTTCACCTGTCATGATCTTATATTATGAAACAAACCATTTATATGAGGTGGTGATACGTATATAAAATCCAGTGAAGATGTGTGGTGCTTATATGCAGATTCATAGTATGTTTTCTCTTTCTAAACATATCCCTATTTGTATCTAGGCAATCAAAGAATATTTTAAGTACACGTCCTACCTGCATAAACAGTGATAACTACTTTTTTTTTTATTTTACATGTCCATCCACAAACACTTTTAAAGAATAAAATCTGTTTATCAATATCAATAGCCACTATCTCCTTCTACATTTCAGAAAACCATAGAATGGTTGAGGTTGGTTTTGAGTAAGAGGAAAATGTGTTTATACTTAAAATAAAATCTGAGTTATAATTTGCATAACAGCATCAGAATAAATAACATTCTGCTTTTCAGTTGCATTCAGTCAAGGATTAAAAAAGAACAAGTATGAGAGCACTATGAGACACATGATGTCATACTCTCGTAACTCAACAAAAGTAGCAATTTTGCATGCCAGTGCTCTTAGTCATAAATAGCCCTTATTTTCAAGTTGTCTATCCAGGCTTAATCATTTTGAAAACTTTAAAAAGACTTCAACTTTCTTTTGATATTCAAACTTAGTCAGAAGATAGCATAGATTATGCAGTTAAATAGCACAGACTTTCAATTTCTTCTTTGATGACACTGTTTTTGAGTTGGGCATCTTGGTCATTACGTTCTCATCAGATACAAAAAAAATAGTAGGCATTATGTTCAGAACTGCTGAAGACATTATATGTAGCAAATATCTCCAAAAAGATACAATTTGTAATGTTCCCAAATAGAATGCTCTCTATGGGTGTTTTATTAATTTCACATTTAATTTATAATATAATATAATAATATATATAATATAGATGTTTAGTACTTTTCATGGTGTTATGAATTTTTTTTTAATTTTGCTAATCCAAAACAAAAATCAAGAGTTTGGATTTTCTTTTAAGATTCATTTGCCTATCGGCACTATAAACATTAACTGAAAAAAGTTTTATATTGTTTGTGTGATTTGGAATCATTGCAATTCTTACATACTTCTAGAAGTATTATTCAATCTAACCTTCTTTTACATATGGTACTTTGAGATTGCTAATTCTTAAGCTTTCTTCAAAAATAATTCATAAAAGATCTTCCTTTTCCCATTTGATATTTGTAATAGATCTCCTCTTTAAGTAATTGAACTTTCTCAGAAGAAGAGCAGCTTGTGTCCAAATGCAGTGTTATTTTAGAGCCATCCGTGCTCTTTTGATTTCATTTAAAATACCAAAATAGTGTTCCAAAGTAATCAGAATTTACACTGCAGTTAAGTCACCATCTAGCCCCAAAAAGCAGAATTAGCTAAGCATAAAACATTCTTGCTAAAAGATTAGCTTAAATGAATGTTGCATAGCCACTTTTTTTCATGTTTAAATCACTTTGATATAGGTTAATCTTTTCCCTGCAAACTTTTATGCCTATTTTTTTTCTTTTTTCATGAGCAAAATGTCAGAAGTAATGCACCATCTCTCCTTGTATAAACAGTGAAATGAACCATTTAAAGAACTTACCTTATGAAAATTCTAGTTTTCTATTCCAAATAGATGATGAAGCTCACTCTATCTCTTCCACAACAATCTAATGAATAAAGTATAAAGAAAATACTTATGCTTTGAACAATGCTAAGCCTTTATGGCTGTCAACAGTAACATATCCAGAGAATTTTTTCCTTCTAAAATATATAGCTGGAACCCATCCAACACCTAATTAACTCTATTTGCTTGATCCATGTAGCAGCGACTAGTCTCACTTGATTTTTAATCCCACTAGGCAGAAATTACTGAATCTCATGAACTGTAAAAGCACCAAAACCATTTCTTGCTTCTTCTTCTAGCCTACTGAATGCTCTCCTAGACTATCCACAAATCATTCTTCCAAGGAAAAAAAGCTGTCTTCACATACTAACCTGCAAACAATCAAGAGGGGAAACGCATGAATGTCACTTGACAAGATATTATTAGACCCTTGTGAATGTAGAAAATGGAAATATATTAGAAATATACATACAGGATAGCTCTCCTTTGTCTGGGACTGTAGTACATACCAGAATGACTATCAGTCTGTTTGGCATTTCAGGGACATGTAGGTGTAGGAATTTTTGCTGATTAATAGGTGTCTCTGTGTATTTTTTGTAAAGAAGATGCGATTATTTGACATTGTGCATTAACAATTTAACTTTGTTTTTTTGTTTGTTTTTGTTTTGTTTTTGTTTTTTCTTCTTGGAATTGTTGGGTTGCTTGTCTGTTTTAACTTCAGCTGTTGTTTCCTCTGAACATTGCGATAGTATTTGTATTTATTTTTATTCGCTACAAATTAACAGGAATGAAGGAGCATTTTTCTCCCTTAAAAAAAAATATGTATTATTTGTGCATGAATCCTATTTGTTTCATTTGAATATTTCAGTGTCAAAAGATTTATTTGGATTTATTAAATAACAGATGATCATAACATTTGCATATGCAGCAAAAAAAAAAAAAATGTATCCTTGGAAACTGTAATAAGCATAAATTAAACATAGCTGAAAGCAAAAGACAACTACTTTATATAATTCCTGTAGTACTTTAAAATGATAGTCCAGTTAATCAGTGCTGAGTTACAGTGCAAATCTTATTTTAATCCTTTTGATGTACATTAATAGCTAATAGGAAAATTGCGATGAATGTTACTAGAATAAGTACCATGAATTAATGAGTAGGACATTACTTTTTTGACCAAATGATGGATTCTATTGATTAAATAATCTATCAGTCTTTCAGTGTCATGGACTATCATGCAGAGTTAACGCCTATTTCCAAAGTGTAATGTTTATTCATGGTTTTGGCATAATTCCTTTTAATCAATAAATGTTTTCTTGTTTCAACTGGTTCTTTCTCACATATGGAAAGAGTAAGTAACAAAGAGAAAAGAGAAAGAAAACAGGAAAAGGAGAAAGGGAAACAAAAGGTAAGAAAGGAAAAGGAGAAAAGAGAAAAGGAAAAAGAGGAAAGGAAAATGAGAGAGGAGCAAAGAAAAAGTAAGAAAGACAAAGGAGCAGGGAAAAGAGCTTTGGTCCTTATTTTTTTCCTAACAACTTCAAGGGAACTTTACTAACGAACTCAGTTTAAAACTCAGGATTTTGTTTCCTAAAGAAAATAAATCTAAGCTTATACCAAACTTCACTTTCTTCTGATATGAATATATTAGAACAACAATTTTAGTCTCTAATTTACACATTCATCTCAGAATGACAGATTGGAAATCTTATAAGCAGTACAATCTGAAACTGTTTCTACATGACAAGGTGGCAGACAGCATCCTAATAATAAACGGTGGGAACTGTAAGGCATGGTCATGAATGACAGAGCATATTCTTGGCCCTGTCTTCTAAAAAGAAATGTAAGATATTGCTAGTATTGCTGAGACTTTACTTAATTTTGTGAGTTACAGCATGGAATTGAAATTTGCAGAGTTACATGCTATAAAAGTGAGACTATTTAGTTTACCTATAATATGTAAAGATATGCCAATTAATATCTGGACATTTGTTGTAAAATGTAGGTCTGTTTCTATAGGCTAATGTTTAGATTTCTGCAAGGTTATGAAAAATGACAAAAGTAAAAACTCTATTACTTAAACAAATTACTCTAAAAATGTTTAAGAAAACACTAAAGGTTTTTTTTTTGTTTTTTTTTTGGGTTTTTTTTTGCTTTTTATTTATTTTTTATTTGTTATTAAGGGTAGATGTAAATTGAAATTTAAAAAAATGTAAAATTAAACAAAAAAAAGAGTATTATAAATGAAATATTAGGATACTGAAATATTTTAAAATATCTAATAAAGAAATACAGGCATTTCATCAAGTTTGTCTTTCATCCACAACTCTTAAGTTAAAACTGATTGGTTAGACAACACAGGTGAACACTGAAATTTAAAGTCATTGCCAGTGACAAAGATCCTCAGTGTGTAACATTAGCCTTAATTTAGGCTTGCGCCACGGAAAAATAATCTGAAACTGAGGTTTCCATCCCTGAGATATCATAATATCCTTATTTATGAGCATATCAACTTCACAAATTCATTTATAGGTTTTGATTTTACATATGTAGTATTTTTGTGTACAAAATGTCTGTTTACTTCTAAAATGCAATATATTGATTTTTTAGATAATTATCACATTGCCTAATTGGGATCTTTACATGTGCTTACGTTTATTTTTTACCTAATTTTCTAGCAAGGTAAAAAATAGTAAGCAATCTTTTTTTTTCTGAGGAAAGGTTAATTTATACAAGAAAAAAAAAACACGTGAGAACAGAATAGAACGGAATGGAACAGTGTGGCTGGAACCATATTAATCAGTGGACTGTCTAAATCCCTCTTGATAGGCACGGGACCTACCAACCACCACACTAGGAAGCCTCTTCCAGTGTTTGATCACACTCACAGCAAAAAAAAAAATTCCCTAACGTTCAGTCTGAACCTTCCCAGCATAGCTTTCTGCGATTCGTGTGCATTCTGTCATCTGTTACAAGGGAGAAGAGCCCAGCACTTCCCACTCCACCTCTCCCTATGAGGAAGTTGTAGAAAGCAAAGAGGTTGCCTCTTAGCCTCCTCTTCTCCAGACTAGACAAATCAAGTATCCTCATTAAAAAAAAAAAAAAAGTAAATATAAAATGATGCTTCTAATACATAAGACCATATAAAATGATTACTATGTGGGATATCTTAAATATATACAAGAATAACTGGTCTAGAAAGGCTGGGCTAACGATCTCTCTACACTAAATATTAACCTTTTGGAGTGCCTCTCAAAGGGACTTCTTAGTAACAGCTATTAGAGAATTATATACTGAGTCCTTGAAATGCTAAAGATGAATTATACATATTAATTAGTTAATGTTTGTAAAGTGCTTTGAAAAGGAAAATAATAATGTATCAGTTAAGAGCTAACTATATTATGCCACGGCTGTTCTAAAATAGATCTTTGATGCAGTTATGGCTTGTTAGTGATCACTGCTATTTTAAATTCAAGTGCTGTACAATTCAGGTTCTCCAAATGACCGAGTTTAGCACAGTCAGATTAAGGAATAGACTTAGAAGCACTCCTGTTTCATGGGACATATTTGTGTTATACCCTTGGCTATGTATAGAAGTGCATGGGTCCATTTTTACACTAAACACACGAGAACTGAACAATAATTGCTGTTCAAAATCTTGAGATGGCCACTCATTTCAGAATGGTTTTTGAAAATCATTTTCGTACCTAAGCAAAAGATGCATAAGATGTAGAAACCGTTGAACAGAGAAGTCAATGACAGTTTTCCCTGATTTGTTTGTGGAAACCAACCTCTTTGTCAAGTTCACCAAGTCACCACAGCAGCCAGTAATGGGTGATGGCCAGACAGCCACTTGAAAACAGCTGCATTGTTCTATGCAATGTTTCTGCACTGAACAACTGATTTTATTGTGGAGGTTTTGCTGTAGTCTGTAGTGGATGATGTAAAAACAGTAATGAAATCTTCATTAGTTACTGCATGCCAACTACTCCAAATTTGTACATATTTTAAAGGCTGTATTTCCCTTTTTAGTACAGAACTGCATATGTAAAAGATAAACAAACACTATTTTACTCTTTTAAGCTCCAGATTTCACTGATTTGTTTAACATTTATTACTTGGCCATCGACATTCAGTTTTTCAGGTTTGCTACAGTCTTTCCATCTCAGAGATGGAGAAAGAGACTATAATCACTACCATAATCTGTTGAAATCTCAAGAGTGCAAGATCATCTTAGAAACAGTTTTTCTCAACTATTTCTCCTCCAGAATACATTTATTCAATAATGTTTTTCTCTTTGCTTCCATAGACTGATATTTTATCACGTACCTGAGTACAGATTATTTGGATAGAAATTTATAGGCAAGCAGAAACTTGATGTAAAGTGAAATGAAAAAAACTTTTGTTTGAAAATAGCTGTTAATCAAAACCAGCTTATCCTAATAAAAAAGCAAAAATAAAATGTACCAGTAGAAAAATATGATTATAATGACCCATAATAAAGCACTAAAGCACAGCTGTCAGTTTTTACTGAGCTGTTACAGAATTCAAAGGGGACACTGGCAATGACTAAATAATTTCACTTTCTTTTTTCTGAGATTTTATGTAACTAAACACTATGTTCCTCAAAATTGTGTAGATTTAGGACAATTATTTATGAAAAAGATTACAGAAAGAATTAAATTTCACAAAAGCTTCAAATTTCAATATCACCTCTTTACTTTCGTAACTTGCTTCTAATTTTTACCTTTCACTTTCTGCACTCGTATAAAAACTACATGCTGAGCTATCATAATAACTACACTCATGTAATAGCATAAGATGCAAATTGCTTCTTAAATAGAGAGTAATAATGAAACTAGACACGGTGACAATATATTGCAGATTGTGAAAAATAGGAGAAATGTATAAATTCCTTTTCTAAGGAAGCCCTTGCCTATTACTGCTTTTGATTTAAGGAGATCTCTTACAGTATTCACATGCAAATTCATGTAAAACTATTTACTGCATGTATGACCAAACAAAAGATTACTCTTACAAAGTTCCTCGAAATTCTTGCACCCTGCACTAGCAAAAATCAATACGGAAATGAAATTAAACAGACATTATTATCTGCAGCTTGATTTCTGCATATTAGAGCTCTGCAGTTTCCAGTACTAGCAAAGTCTCATAAAACACTATTGGTAAACGTTTGTTTTAATGTGGAATTTTTCAGAGTAAATTTATAATACTTGTTTGTTTTTTTTTACTGGAGTATTTCTAAGTTTGAAGTTTTATTTAGCAGTATGTTAATCACTGTACACACGAGATCTGCAAGAATAAAAAATTGGAGTGATATCTCACTCCATTAAAAAGGATCTCTACACAAATATTCACCATTTTGATTGAAGAATAATATAAATCAAAAAACATTAAAAGCACAAGTGCGATACTTGAAAAGCTTCTACTGTTGATCTTTCGGTTACTCAATGACCAGAAAGTAAGAAATCCCAAACATACTTGAAAATTTTAACCAAACAGATACACACTGAGCAGAAACAAAGTAGGTGTCTGCCAAAAGACTCCTTAGCCTAGAAATCTAATAGAGAAGTTCACTCGTTCTTAAGATAAGACTAAGATAAACAGCACCTTTGAGAAAAAAAGTCTCACCTTTATTTCACAGAGTCACAGAATCACAGGATTGCTGGGGTGGAAGGGACCTCATGAGATCATTGAGTCCAACCCCTTTGCTAAAAAAGGTACTCTACAATAGTTTGCTCAGCTCAGCGTCCACACAGGTCACAGAATCACAGATGCAAGACTCCATGCTTGCTTTTGTTAAACCTCATCAGGTTCCTCCCTGCCCAGCTCTCCAGTCTGTCCAGGTCTTGTCGAATGGTAACACAGCATTAGTACTTGTAGGTTTACACTCTCAGTTGAATACAGCCTTTCAAAAAAGAAAGTCGACTTTAGGATTCACCAAAAGAGATTTTTTAATAGGAAAGCACAAGTACAGATGACAGCTGGTTGCTTTAATGCTGTTACTAAATCTGGCTCTAATGTGTGTCTTATGTTCTTCCACTGCACATTATCATAAGCCCTATTGCAAACAGTTACCTGTTCACCTGCACTATAATTCATTTCCTTGCACAAAAGAAATAGATTTTAATGATGGGCCATATCTGGTAGGATTAATTTAAGCTCGTCTTGAAATGCAAAGTTAACAACAACCAAAAAAAGCATCAGTGAAGAAAATAGGTTTGTTAGCTTTATATTACACTTCTTTTAGCTTTAAATAGATTCATAAAAATAAATAAATAAATAAATAAATAAATGGATAGATAGAGAGAGAGAGAGAGAGAGAGAGAGAGATAAAAAGAAGTTACTGAAAGATGAATGCTATAACAAATTAGGGTGATCTGTATGCATGACTAATTTTTTGTGCATGTCATTTTGTACTGCATTATTCCTTGTCCAAATAACACTGTTTTATCCTGATCCTTGTAAGAATGAATCAATCTCTTAGGAGAGGAGACTCATTTATTGTAATTCGTTCCTCACAGGACTTTTGAATTGCTTGTGGCTTGCTCAGAATGCACTAGCAGAGTTGTCACTGGTTGGAACAGACATTGTGCTTGCTGTGCATTCTTTACATTGCTACCTACAGTCTGATGGATTGATTTGAAAACGCCACAGGCAGTTTTAAAATCCCTTACTGAGATTGGCCTGGGACTGGTCTCAGCAAGATCTGAGGCTTACTGACTGAAACTTGTGCTGATGCCTATCAGCACTTAAATATAACTATTTAGTGTTCCAGTTGCATGCTCAAAGTCAGCAGGCAATCACACTTTTGCTGCATTGGACCATATGCTACAGAAGACAGTGCCCTCTAAAAATCCATTTAATTTGTCCTTCTTCCCTTTCTACAAGAATCTAAAAATATTTTCCTCTATTCAAATTCAGTCCTTCTCCTTCTTCCCCTCCTCCCCAGCACGGATCAGCCTCTTAAAGCCACTCTGCTACTATCCCTAGTTTTGAATTTTTTCAGTGAGCCCATTTCTGCCAGTATTGCTTTTGTGAACAGTGGCTGGCACGTCTTCTGCTGCTCCTTCTCTTTTTATGTCTTTCTGTTATTTTCGGAAGTGTGAGAAGTTTTATATTTCACTGTATGTAAAGAAAATCAAGTGAGTACAGCTGTTAATAGTAAAATCTGGTTTAGTATGATCTGGTGACCTCATACATTCTCAACCCTGTTTACTTAAATAATTGATGCTTGGGCATGTCATATGTTGTTACAGTTTTATCACTCTGTGTGTCTGTAGACATACGCACTTGTAATAATGCCATTTCTAAGCAAAAAAACACCCACAGCACTAAAATAATTATTAATCAGAGTTAGTAATAAGGACATAACATAGTATCTTAAATTGCCATTACTGCATTAATGGTATTTTTACTATGCAGTCTTATTGACAGGTATCTTACATCCAGCAGAATAAACTCATGTTAAGTTTAGTGGCATCTTTCTTACAGGGAGTACTTTTACAGGGTTTTTTGAAATGAAGCATGATTTCTGCAAATACTTGGCTTGATCTGAGCTAACGGATTTGCCTCTAAACCTTAATCTTGCTAAGGACATAGGATTGCATTAGACCTCACTTAACAGAAAAGCTGAAGCCAGCTGGGATATCCTGAAGGATCATTCCATCTCCATTTTGTCAGCTGCCACCATATGCTACAAGGTCTTTCTCTCTTTCACTCAGTGTGAGCTACCAGAAGGACTCCAGCAAAGGAAGGTGTTCTTCATCTAGTTTTCACCTTCAGTGTGTTGCAAGGTGTTATTACCAGGGAAAAAGAACTTCTAGTCTAGAAAGCCTAGCCTACTTAGAATAACTAGATCTTCTTACAGATTAAGGACATACCAGATCAAACAATCAAACAAGGAACTACTGCTCATTTTCAGTTACTGTCTTGGTTTTAAGAACAAACAAGGACACTGAGATCAGTTTTATAAACACAACACTCTAAAATATTAGCTTGCCCACTCAATACATTACAACAGGTTTCATAAATCTGAATTCTTGGCAGCTTCATTTCATGGTGTTGCAACATTCGAGTCCCCAGAGAATGCTGAAGGTAAAACTTAGTAATTTCAACATGTTCTAAGGTCAAAACACCTACCCACTCCCAGAAGGCAATAGAATACTAAATGCAACCACAAGTATTAATATGGTACAAACAGCACCAAGAGAAAGAAATGTGTTACACAAACAGGGAATATGCATCAAGCTCTGCTATGTTCTTTTCACACGAAGAACAGCTGATACAGTGCTGACAGTGTGTTTTATGTTTTAACATGCACATTTCTCATAAGTAATGAGGATTACAGGCTTCAGTTTACATTCCTTTTGTTTTTTTTTTTTTCCTATTTTGAAGTTTCAGCAGTCACAGTGAAAGCAGTTGTTATATTCTTAATAGTGTTTGCTTAGACTCTTCAGTATTTGTTTAACTTTGACTACAAAGCAGTGACACCACATAAACAGCACAAAAGCTTCCTCTAATCTGTTTTGTTGGGTGGTTTTTTTTCTGATAATCATCCAATGCATTATAGAGAAAATAAGCAGACAATGTGAAGGCATCCAAGATCATCCTGAAATAATTTAAGAAAAAGGAAAGTGGTGATGTCATGTATATTAAATGCTAGATCCCCAAGCAGATAAAACAGACAACTCTTGAATAATTGCTCTTTTCCTACTGGGATCTCAGTCCATGGCCCACACCATTTCCTCCAATGACCATAGATTAAGCTATCTTCCTAAAGATAAAATTATTTCAGCCTGTGGATTCTAGATAGTTTAGATATAAATGAAAAGGGTCAGTGTAACACTAAATTCCTTAAAAATTAAGTCACCAGCATATTTAGGTGCATAATGATGATGCTATAGCTCAAGTTAGTAAAGTTCAGTGTGTAAGTATCACAAAATTATACTGTTTCATAGTATTAATTAGAATACGAAGAAAAATACTATGAAATGCAAAATAATGTTTAATGATCTATCCCTAAACAAACAAACAAACAAAACCTGCAAATATTCATTATTCATGGTATTACTCATTATACCAAAGAAAAAAATAATCTTATTCAGCAAATAACAGAGGAAGGGTTTGAAGATAATGTAGGAAATTCAAAGATTCTTATGAAAATCAGAAAAAAAATGTAATCCAAAGTCAGGAAAAGTTGCTCTGTACTACTCATCGAGAAAAACATATCATACAATTTCTAAGTTTACCTACTATTTTTTTTACTTAAACCTGTGTAAAGCATGGAAATAACTGGAGACAGATGCCCAGAATTTTAGAAAAAAATCTCAATAATGAACCTCTGCTGAAGATCTGTGTGTTTATTTATTTTTCCTTAAATATGTTTTTTTTCCTCTAGCTACTCATATAGAGCATTAATGTTAAAACTGTGAAACATAATAACAATCTCCTAGAAAATTTCTGTAAATAGCTCAGAAACAGGACAGGGAAATATATATTTCTTTAATGTTTATTCTCTGTATTTATCTTTTTAATATTTAATTTCCTGGAAGTCCAGCTACCACTCTCAAGAGTCCTTGCTATGAGATAAAAATTAAATTTGCAAGATATTTAAAATTGCAAGATATGTAAAATTTTATTTCTATTTCTTCATACCTCCTTCAACTATGGAGACATATTTGAATAATTAGACCAAAGATCCAAACTGAAAAGCTTTTAATTTTAATGTCTATCACTACATTGCTAAAACCAAATAGCCTATATTTTATTCATGCAATTTCTTATTGACTTTTACCGTTAGTAGTGAGTTTTTCAGGATTGGCTTTTGGTCAGCTAACATATTGCATATGAATATGAAAACATTTGAAATTCAACCCTTTGGCCCTTTGATTCAGGCATATAGTGCAACTACAGCTATTGCAATATATTGTTGCATACAAAAACACAAGAAAAAAGCCAGAAAACTACCTTCCAGGGCATCAAAGTCAATCTCCTGAATAAATTTTACAATATTTTCAGAATTTATGTGTATTGTCTCACATTGTGATCTAAAATATTGTTTCTACTCACACTGATATTCCTGTATGTCTACTGGAGATAGGTATACTATAAGACTATGTCTGTTATTGTCACAGCTTTATAGCATCAGTGGATTATAGTCACTTTAATGACTGAATGTCCACCAGATACCATTTCCATTACACAACTCTGAAGGCTCTGTAATCACATCAGCAATTTATCAGCACTTCTATATTGTCAAGACCGAAAAATTTATCTTTAGGGATAAAAGTTCTAAGTCCAAATTAAGGAACTAAAATATCCCAGTAAACCTGAATCAGTAATTTTTAACAGCAACATTTTTTCTTCACATCAGTTTAAAATTCTCGTTTTCTATTCCTCATCAAAGCTCCACAGCTAATAGTCACGTCTCCAAAAACACATTATCATCTCTTATCTAAGGAGATTTTAGAAGAACCATGTTAAGAGGCATTTTCCCATTAAGGATTTACATTGATCTTCATTGGGATTCTCATTGGAAAATACTAGCTCAATATTCAAAGATACTTTCATTGATACAGTGAAAGTACACAGAAATGGTCCTTTCGAGCATAATCATTATTAATAATGAGTTGCAAACCAATGTTTCTGTTATAAAAAATAATGTGTAACACTTTCAGCCTTTCTGATTGCAAGGGAAACATCCCGCTAGCCTTGAGTTTGAGTATGTCAACATGAAAACTTGCTTTTACTCCTTAGGCTTACAAAGTTATAATTAATGAAATTCTAATGTTCTGATTAGAAAAAACTTCCTTCTTGAATTAGACTGCTCTATGAAATTGTCCTGTCTGTGCACAGATTTGTTTGGGAAATGCAGGAAATCGATATGATTTTTGGCCCTCAAAGTCACACGCTTTAATATTCTCAAATACAAAAAGACTTCAGGAAGATCAAAAGTAAAACTCTGGTCCTATGAAGTCAACTACAGGGAAGCCAAATGAGCAATTCTGGTGATGCTTCAGCTCATTAAAGATGTAAATTAAAAGTACTAACAACATACAGACTTGCTCAACCTTTTACCAGTATGCAAATCCCTAATCTGATCCTTATACAAGGTTGGTTGATTTATTACAAAGTTCAATAAAGAAGTCTCTTGAGGCATTAAAACTGAAACTTCACTGTCAGATACATTACTTCAGTACCATAGATTAGGATTAGTTTCAGTCCTGGTTGTCAAAAAAAAATCTATTTTCAGAACAAATATATTGAATATATTCTTAGATGGTTCCGCGCAATATTCGTAAGTATTTACTTGTAGAATTTAACCGTGAGTAAAAAGTCTCTTCGATGATCAAAAGTAGATTCTCTGACAGGGTCTCTATTACAACTTTATCACAGTAACTCCAAAGGGCCTGGTTTGAAAGTCAATTCACATTTTGGATGCATCTCTTTCCTGTTTCTCTTACAAGATCTAGGAAGACACCAAATTTTCAAAGGAAATTTCCAAAGAAAAAAGGATGCGTTTCTACTACTGGGATTCTACTCAAGATCTTTAAGCATTTAGACCACTGTGTAAATATTTTTATTTCTTCACAGAGCTGCCTGCTGTAACTGAAAGTATGAATAAAATCTTCAGATGACATTCATTCTATCATGCACATTTTTGATACCTTCATCCCTTAAACAAAAAAGTCTGTTTTTCTACTGAAAAAAAACCTACCAACAACTCAGTATTTAACTTGAATGTACTGACAAGGAAAATGTTGTACTATACATCTTCTCTAAATACATTAAAAAAAAAAAATTAAAGATTTTAAAGATTAAGAGAACAAGCCAGGGTTGTACAACACAAAATTGGCTACATAATCAGTCTGAGGTAGTGTACTGGCTGAAAGACTTCATTAATGTAATTAACACAGAAGCTGAGGTTTAGTATTTAGTTTATAGAAGCTCTCTCAATATTTGTTTATTAGCAGAATGGAAAAAGCTGAACATATGGCTGGGAATAGGAATATCTCTCGTATCTTACACTAACATTCTGTTCCAATCACAACTTCAAAACCTGTGAATAACAATTGTTGGTCCTAGGTTTTCCTTCCATTTTTTACCAGAAACTGTCTACATTACCACATTATAAAATATTCCTGATAGCCTGTGATAAGGTACGCAAAATCATACGTTGCAAGATAAATACTGAACATTAGTTTAAAAAAAAAAAAAGTGTATTACATTCAATTTACTAGGATTTTTTTATTATTATTATTTATTTTTTTTTTACAGGTACATCCACTATGGCAACATCATCATATACATAGCAGAACAAAGATCACTCTGTACTCAAAGAGTACAGTTTGGAATCACTTTGTCACATGCCAAACAGCAGGCAGTAAATCTCTGACAACATAAATTAGTCACATTAGTCACTTATTGAAATAAAGAGTAATAATTAATCACCTCAGAGAATACCTGGCAGAATTGCTAACCCCTGAGACTACTATTACTTACTGACAAACACTGTACCATAATTCCAGCAGATGCTGCATCACCTCATATAGCTGAAGACGTAACCCATATGTAATGAAAAAAGGTCAATTATATGTAAACTTCACCCTGATTATACCATGAGAGATAAAATCCCCTGCTAATGTATGTCTATGAAAATAAAATTTTAGTTTCATACATGATATATAGTATATGTGAGTGGCCTGACCAAATAATACTAGATTTTACTTATATATAAATGATGCAAAAGTATAATTCTCAGTATTTTTTTTTATTTTTTCTCATACAAATTTTGTTACATTTTATGGTCACCATTTTCTTTAATTAAATTTGATTCCTCATACGTAAATTTTTACTATTTTCTTTATCTATGTATCTACAAAGTATTCTATAATACACAGTCATAAAATATCCCACTGTGAAGAATATGACATGTACAGATGCACATCAGAATGTCAGGGATCTCAGCTGTAAATCTGTTGCACTAGGAAGAGCACAATTTCATAAGTATTCATCCAGTATAAAAAAAAAAACATTTTTTACCTTGTTACTTTGCAGGAAAAAAAGGAATGTAAACATATAATTATGTGCATTTTAAATTTTGCTACTTACACCAAACCTAAAACTATATGTCCAGAAGTTGAAGTGATAGAAAAAAAAAAGAAAAAAAAAAATACTTACTTAAAAGAGTAACTGATCTGTAATCTAACTCAGATCTTGGAACAAACTCAGCCTTCATACAGTGTGTGGATGTGCCCAGTGCTGCCTTGACCCTATGTGCAGAATGTGAACACAACTGCAGTCTCAAGCACAGCTCTACTCCCCACAGTGTTTTCACCCCATTGATTCATCCATGAAACCCACGATTTTTCCAAGTTGCGAATGCCATCATTTCCTCACTCTAAAGATACGTAAATTCTGTGTCTAGTATGTATGCAAACTTTATTTCCAATCAAAATATACATTATGAAATTCATATAATATTTAATAAAAATAATTCTACAATTCCATTACCAATTTGAGTCCAGTCAAAAGCTGCTACCTCCTTAAACATACTAGAGAAGCCCACCTATTAAAATACTGTTTCCTTTATCAACCAGATAATAAAAAGAACAAACACACATACACAAAAAAAAAAAAAAAAAAAAAACAAAAAAAAACACTTTGGGCTTTGTCACTTTTCATTACAACAGAAGAGAATGAGTGATAAACATTGATAGACTATTCTTTTTTACTTTGTGCCTTTGGAGATTTTTTTTCTGTTGATGCAAAATATTGAGCCTCTCTCCCCACTCCTGTGCAATAAAAACACAGCCAATTTTTCCTCTGATTTTCAAAAATGTAATTCCATAGTAGGCCCATTAATTTTAACTGAAATATATCAATATAAGTACCAGTAAGGATAAAACTGGATTTTACAGATTCATCACTGCAGAACATCCATACTGGGTTTACTTTGAAAACAGAAGCCAATGGAGGCCACTTCAGTGAGTGCTGTGGGTCAGTGGTATCTGAGAAAACAGTAAATAAACTGTTGAAATGTGTAAGTAGTACCTATTCTTTTTCTTTTTTCCACAGTAATACAGGTGGTTTTGAGTAATAAGCATGTATTTCAGATGCATCTAGTTTCACTACACCTGTCGAGTTACTGTTAATACATATACTGCTATAAAAACTCAGTTATCAGTTCACCAGTAAAAAGTTAAAAAAAGTTAGAAAAAAATGCTATCTAAAAATAGTTATTATCAAAGAAGATCATTACACAACACACTGCATGCCCTTATTGGCAATTAAGACTGTGGGAAGCAAAAATATTTAGCATTTTGCAGATTTAAGGTTGTGCTTCGTAAGTTGACAGAACAGCTTTAGCCTTTTTTTTTCATGTATTGCAATTACAGCAGTAACATAGTTCTCCACTGTAATTCAGCATATATTACCTGAGCCACTGTAGTAACATGTTACTTGTTTTCCACCTCATCAGTAATAATCTGGTAGCCAGAATTAGTAAGTAAATATTTGGCCAGCCTGGTAAGCAATACTTTTTTATTACCAAAATTTATAATTATAGTTCTTTTCCTATTCAATAATTGAATTTATCCAATTGCTCATTCTTTTAACATTAATGCTAGGTTTCAAACTGGTGAATGGACAGGAAAGCAACATTAAAGACATTATTCTACTGTTGCTTTCCCTCCTCTACAATGATTTCAACTCAAGCAATAAAGTTAAATGGAAAAGGCACTATACTAGATTTTCAATTACAACAAAGGCAGGGAGCCACAATTATCCCTTTCATTACCGAAATACTTCTCATAGCTACACAGGCAGCATCCCTGCTGCTGCTACTTCTGCTGTTCCTGTTGCTGTTACTGCTGCTCTTAAATTGAAGTGCCCTTGAAAAGAGATGAGGTTACAGGTCACCAAGTGGAATTTAAAATTGCGAAAAATGTATATTTAAAGGAAAATGGAAAAAAAATAATGGAGCTGGAACACAGAGATGTTCAGATATTTTTCCCCTTATCTCTGCTGCAAAGATATGATGTTTCTACAGATCTGTAATAAACTACAGCAGTAGTAACTGCGCAATTGGGTTGTTCATGTGCAAGAAATATGAGCATGAACCCTATCTGCCTTTTAAAAGTGTTTCAATTCAGAGATATTTTGTACTAAGTACTCACAGCCGGTGAATAAGTGAATGCACTCCATCTTAAGCTAATCCATTTTTAATGTATTAAAAATTACCGAGAAGAAATTATTATGTTTTAAATTGTTTTGAGCATCTTTGTATGGAGGATACAGTTTCTCAGGGGCAATTTTTTTTATTTTCCTTGTCCACTTCGCTTTGGAAATGGATACTCTTTCCTCCCAGTACATAGAACTAACCAAGGCTGGAGTTGCAAATCAGAAATATTTGCATACCCTTGAAAGTGGTTTACCTAATTCATTCATGAGGTGGACAGGAATTTACGCCCTGCCTATCAGCCTCCTGTGTGATTCACAATTGACTCCTCAGCAGATTGTAAGAAATAATGAGATAAAAAATACCAAGAAAGGCTCCTATGTCATCTTTTCACAAGAAAAGTAGAAAATTATGACCTATACTATTAATATTGATGAAGATAACAAGAATAGTATTAAAACTGAAATTCAGTAAAGCTTCTGCTTCAGATTAGACAAAATATGTGTCAGGAAGCCTACAAAGTGTATGTGGAAAAAAAGAAAAACTGTCTATGCAAGACTTCCTAAAACAAAATAGTCATGCCTGTGTTTCAGAATTAAAATAGCAGAAAACTTTTATAAATACGGTTCCTGATAAATAACAAAATAAAACACCTTCATCACCAAGCAAGAGACTGAGAAATTGTCAGTTAACATACATGCTAAAAGTATGCTGCATGGAACATGCTACATGTCAGTGTATCATAATAGAGTTGCTATCATGCAAGCCTCAGTGAAAATTCCAGTCACTAAGAAATAGTTGTCCATTCATGAAGATTTGCAGACAAATGAACAAGTCTAGAGAAGATGCTGGATACAAGAAACATCTGCCTACCTGAAAAGACCATTACACATTTTTTTAAGGAAGATAAAGAAAAAAACTTCTCTATCCTGTTACAGTATAGTTTTCAAAATACTATGCCATACTTCAACAAGAAATAAATTAAAAACAAAGCTTTATGAAATATCCAAACACCTTTTTTTTTTCCTTCATTCATCCAGTATTGGATCAGGAAAAGGTTGGGTTTTTTTCTTTTTTTTTTTTTAGTCAAGTGAAATAATTTGCTTCTTCAAGCTCGTGATGATTGCACAAATAAAATCACATGTATGTTAATAAACTGTATCTCATAAATGCCATAAATTACTTACTGTTCAGGTTTTATGTATATATATTAAAGGTGAGGGAGGGAGAAATGCAGAAGATGAAGGTTAGAGTGTCAAAGTCTTTCTTATGATGGTACCATTATGGCAACCATTATCGTATGATTCTTTTCTGACTTTCTGACTATCAGGTATAGACATTGCAGCTCAGAATCGCAGGCCTTTGTCTCTGAGGTGAATCGTCTTTCTTAACTCTAAAAATTTTTCTTGATATCTTGGCAATTTACACTCTTGCTGAACTATTATTCTGCAGTAGAGTGCAAGTCACTCTTTCTGTCACTGTGTGACCCAGAATTTTCTGTGGCAAAATAATTGCCTGTTATTGCAGAAGTAGAATGAAAAAATATTCAGATCTACCACAAAGTCTGCATCTTCCTGTGCAAGTAATCATATGTTGCCCACCTAGGGAAAGAATTATGTGCAATTTTAATCACTACATAATCACACTCTGTACAGGTTTTATAGAAAATTAAGAACTCAATTTCTATTCTTTTGTTTTCTGTTCCTCAAATCTCATTCAGCTTCATCAAATTGAATATTAAACTCAATGAGTATTAAGTATCATTTATTCAGTATAACAAGAACCATTAGTACCTTTGTTAGGAGCGATCTGTTCTTTTGTTTTTGTAGCTGTGTACGTAATAGTGCTCTCTATATCTCACAGATGCTATCTTGGAAACAAAATAAGCACAAAGAGAGCAACTAATATGGTGAAGGGGCATCTCGTCATCTTCAGTTGTCAAAGGAGAAGAATGATGGAAGGAGATGGCTTCAAGTTTACTAATGGAGTAGCTAAGGAACATGGGGAATGTTAGCAACCTAATTCCCTAACACTATGCTCGACACACTATTTTTTTTAAATGGTGGCCAGAAAAACTGCAATTAGATGAATTCATAAACGATAGGCTTGCAAACTAAATGCTGAGGTGAACAGTTAGGATAATTAATCGCATGACTGTGGAGAAGTATGGAGAAGTATGATGAAAATGAATATCAGGTATTAGCCTGATTTGTGTGCCTTCTCTAAACATTATCTATCACTGTCACTGAACTTGATAGACCATTTGATTTGATCCAGAAGAGTATCTCTTATATTTTTCACACTATTTCAACATGCTAAGTATAAGAATTATTCTTAATCATACCAAATGGATTAATTTCTGCATTTGCTTTAAATACTTTTCTACCCTCCTACCTTTAATACATACATCAGGATTCAAAACTAAGGACAATGCAGAAATGTTTGTAACACATACAATGATTTGCTAAGTACAATCATAAAGAAATTTATAGAAAAATATTCCAGTCCAGGCATTTGGTAGTCAAGTCTTCCTGTGAATCATCCAGGAAAAAGACCTTAAGAAACATAAATATATGATTGCATGTTATTCATTATTCAAATATTCCCTTCTATAATCAATGCTACTTAGTAGATTCCACACATTTCAGAGCTGAAATAATATCCCTGGATTCATTTCTCTGAAGTATACCCTAAGGGATAAATGATACATCCAAAGGCACGGAAAAAAAAATTAAATTAAATTAAATATGCTTACGTTAAAGCCAAAGAAAAATAAAAGAAACACCCTAGACTACTTATTAGAGAACAGCACAAATTGCTAAGACACACTAAGATACTCCCTTCTCTTCCCATTTAGGAGATTCACTGAGTAGATTTGCTACTTATATGCTAAATACAAATGTAAACTGAAACAAGAGAGTATCACCACTGCATTCATGGATATTAATTAAAGAAGATAACAAATATAAGAAAACAACATCTAAGAATCCTTTTCAAGTAAATCCATTCTCCTTCACCATGACATCCATAAGAAGATCTTCACAGAGAGGAATTCTCTTCCTCTGAAGGTATCAAGCAGAGTCCTTGTACCTCCTGGGATTTTAGAAATATCAATCTCTTTAGCACACTCTCTTCGGTTTCTTCATCTCTAATTACTACTTGCTCTCTCCTTCTTTGCTCTTTCTCCAGCATCTTAGATTATCCCAACTTTTCCCACGCATTTAACTGTTGCCTACCACATTGAGTTACTGCAGACCTAGAGAAAGATGCAAATATGTCTTTGAGCCAGCTGCCTCTTATCAACTCAGCCAAAGTAAGGCTGAATGCCAGGAAAACAAGAAACAGGAGGTAGGTAGGATAAAAGACTGAAAATATGGACAGAATGCCTAATATCTGCAGCCAGGAACGAGAAGAGAAACTGTAACTGCCCATGCTACCTTCACTTTTCCTGTACAATTTTCTCACAACTATAGTGATGACTTTTTTTTCCTATTTTTTATTTCTACACAATGAAAGGTGATAAGCTAAGAATTGATCTTGAAAAAAGATTGTTGTTCTGTAAGACTGCAGGTTTCAAGAGATAAACTGCTTTACTTTTTCCTTTTTTTTTTTTCTTTTTTCATTCTTGTATTACCCATGGGTCAGAAAAGAAAATATTGCAATCTGTGATGAAGGGCAAAAAGAAATTTAACTATGTCACTTAGGAGCAAAACCAACAGCCCACAGTTTAAGGACAGAGGATCTAAAACCTTTGTCTAAAAGTGCTATTGAAGTTCTTCCATCTTACTGCTGTGGACAGAATCTGATCTTAATTTTGAACAAACTTAATCCAGCTTGAATTAATGCTGAAATGAAACAGTGTTCTCTAGCTCCTGACATCAACTGTTAGTTATTCAGAAATATAGAGCTATCTGTCAGCAGAAGCAATGATCCACAACTGGTCACATTGCAAGGATTCATTCCTAAAGTTAATTCTGACCTTTTCTGCAGTAGACAGCAGAACACAACATGCTGTATTCAGCTATTGATGTGAAACTCAACAGTAAAAAAAATACCTCAGGCTTATAGTTAGGCTTGTCCTAAGATACTTAGGGAACATATGTCAAGTTGCCATTTATATACCTAGAAAATGGCAGACTATGCTCAGTTTTATTTGTCGTAAAAATTACCTAACATATCATTTACTAAATATATATGTATATATGAAGTATGCCTACACACTTCTAAATATCAACCACGCATTTTACCAAAAAAGGAAATGTAGTGATGTTTTCCCCTGAGTGTTTCCTTTGCTATTATAGTAAACAATACTTTAAGGACTAATAAATGTACCTTTTGAAGGACTTCGCTGTCCATAATTTAATTTTCATTTAAGCATGGTACCAAGAAATACAGAAAACTGGAGAAAAATTATTTGTCATATAAGTTATAAAACTATTTTCTGAAAGAGTAGCTTTCATTCTCTTCAAAAATAGTGAACATGCCTTTTATACATATTTACATAGTTGTTTATCAAAGTAAAAACATGCGTATGAAAATTTAATTGAGCAACCATCATTTTTTCCCAGCTTAGTAATGATTTGCCATCAGGATCTAATAGATCTCCCCCAGGAGAATCCCAGATCTTCAGTTATTGGCATACTGAAATTCTGAATTACAACAGTGTGCTGGATGTTTACAAATAAAAAGATATATGAAAAGTGTGAATTTGGGGTGTTGCAGAGTTAACACATCACTTTCACAAGATGCAATAAAAAGTTTCAAGAATAGAATTAGGACAAAGGGAAGTCATTTATCAGGAATTATTAGTTTCTCATAGCTTATTGTTACATTCATCTGGCTATCCCTCTTACATGTGCTCGATATTACTTCTTTTAATGGTTTTAGAGTGAAATACTCTATAACATTACCATATACATTGCCTTGCCAACAGCTGTTGTCCATTTTTCAGGCTCTTCAATATTACATGGCATTTTAAGTAAATGAAAATCTCTTGGTGCCTTGAACAACCTTGTTGTTGACTCTCATGAATCAAAATACAAAATGCAAAGAAAAAAAATTCACTGTAGCTCAATTTCAAAGGTCCATCTCTCAACTGCTTTCAAGTTTCTACATAGCTATCAGTCCCTTTGTTTTATTTGACACAGAAGAGGTTTTCAGATGCAAATGTTTCTGATAGAGGTAACACAGCAGTGACACTTAGCTATCCATTTTTCCTATTGCTGACAAAAGAAAGACAGCACCTTTTTTTCCCCTAAAGCCTAGGCTTGAGTCCTTCAAAATATTTCTCACCTGATCTCTGAAAATAGAAAGAGACTTTCCTCACAGCTGATGTTCAAGGTAACATAAATAGCCTAGTGCTCACATTGGTATTATTTCAATTAATTCTTTACATTGGTCCTGTTTGAATCTTCAGGTCACGTTCCTATCAGTGAATACCTGTAAGTATTCCTTCTAATGATTTTCCAGTATTTCTTTTTGTGTATGTTTCTATTAAAAAAAAGCAGTTTTAAGGAATAAAATACTTTATTACAGATTCACAACACTGTCAATTAGTAATTTTCCTAGCCTATAATGAGTAACACAGGGACTTTGTGCCCACACTCTGGGTAACTATTCTCAGTCTTTCAGCTCTCGATGATGTATTTTCTTTCTCCCTCTTTGTTCAATTTCATTTTTTTCATTTGTCTCCATAACAGAATATCAGTATTTTACAGACAGAGAAGAACAAAAACATCAAAATCTTGCAAATTTTACTGGCAAAAGAAAACTATTCCCTGCCAACTTAAACACTTAAGAAGCTGTTAATATCTTCTTCCTTACTACAACCGTACATCAATATAGCTTTGAAAGAATTATTTAGATCTAGAACAAAAACAAGCTAAAAGAAGTCAAGTAGGTTCAAATAAATATTCACACTCTGTATGTTTACATAAATCAAACCTCCAAAGTCTTTCAAATTTGTTCACTCCAACCTGTAAAGCATCCTTAACAGACCTTTAAGATCTCTTCAGATCATTTCGGTAATTCAAGATATATTGTGCAATAAATAAAATATCATTAAGGAGACTGAAGACTGACACACACACAGACTTATTTATTAAGTAACTCCTATTCCAGCCAGTCATAGTCACAGTAATTCACACTGTCAAAACCTGTAATTTCTGGCACATTTTATCAACTTATATATTTTATCATTTGATTTCTCAACTTAGACACATTTATGCACTATTCCAGTCTTCCAGTCTGACTTCAGAGTAATAGCTGCCTTTATAGAACACACAATTTTCTGAGTTTTTACTAAGGTAAGTCACTTTTTCATCTATATTCATTGCCAGTTACAAGAGTCATCCTTAATTTTAGCCCTACATTTTAGGAGTAGAGCAACATTTGGAGTATTCACAATGCTTTTCCTCAGCTCTCTCCCTTGGGACTAGACACCCACTGAAAATGTGAAATATTTATTTTGTTACCTTAAAATTCATGGAATCCCATCTGTAGCGATACATTTATCTCTGGGATCTCTAACATAAGAATGGACCTATTGGAGCAAGTCCAGAGGAGGGCCACGACGATGATCAGAGGCTGGAGAACTTCTCCCATAAAGGCTGAGAGCTGCAGTTGTTCAGCCTGCAGAAGGTACCAGGGAGACCTCATAGCAGCCTTCAGGTAACTAACAGGGGCTCTACAGGAAAACTGGAGAGGGGCTCTTTATCAGGGACTGCACTGACAGGAAAAGGGGAAAGGACTTTAAACCATAAGAGGGTAGATTTAGATTAGATATTAGGAAGAATTAATTCACCATGACTGTGGTGAGACACTGGAACAGGCTGCCCAGATAAGTTGCTGATGCCCTATCCCTGGAAGCATTCAAGGTGAGACTGGATGGGGCTTTGAGCAATCTAGTCCAGTGAAAGATGTCCTGGCCTGTAGCAAGGGAATTGGAATACATGACATTTAAGGACCCTTCCAAGCCAAACTATTATATGATTGTATGATTCTATGACTCTCTGAAGAAGTCCTCTGGAGGTCCCTTAAAATCTCAACCATTCTGTTATTTTAAGATTACGGACTCACAAATGTCATACAGCAAATACTTCAAGGAGAGAGAAAGAAGATGAAGGTACTCTTCCATGTGGGCAAAAGCATCGTACTCTTCCCTATCTTTCCTGTTTATTACTTTAGGCAGCTTTTGTTAAGGAGCTTTTAGTGAATTTCATTGTTGAAGTCCTAACTGGCTCCCTGCATCATATCAAGGCTATTGAATCTGTCAAGAGATATAATGTATATCTTTTTGAGATCTGCTCTGATTTTTCATACTGTTTGTTTTCATTTCTTTCTCCTCTCTCAGTTTTAATATCTTTTATGAATGCAGCACTTTGCCTTGAAATAAAGCAATAATATGTTTGCAGTAAGTTTCCTTTCTAGCCTGAGTAAAAGAGGAACTAAATGATTCACCTTTGTGCCGAACTTAACAATTTAAAATGAGAATGAGTGACATATCTATATGCCATTAATTTTATTAATGTGCATGTGTGTATTGGCTCTGACAATATAGTAATTGTTTCTGAAATCTACATTTGTAGGTTTATTTTCCATGAGTAACAACTGTCAGGATAAAAATTCCCTCCATCATTTGGAGTTATTAAATTATATTTTTAGATAGGTAATCACTTTATGCATTAATATTTTCAAGCATCATCTCATTTATCCTATTTCTTTGGAAAATAATTGCTGAACTATAGTTCTTTAAAGAAATCACAACACAAGTGGTGCTATTTAAAACAGCTTCTGCTTATAAATAACAAAATAAGCAATGATATTGCAAAAAACTTTTTTAAAAATAGATTATGTTTCAGTTATAGCTGATTTTGCATTTTTTTCCTCCTTAGGGTGTCAAAAATCAAAATGCTAAGTTTTCTCAAAATGGTTGATTGTGTACCAAAGGATGTAGATAAAAGGACATTACAATCTATTGGCATTTCTAGATACAGAACAACAACTATGAGTCAGTGATTCAAGCCATTAATCTGACTAAAAAGAGCTCTACCAATTTCTGCAGGAAGAATCACCTTCCTTGTCACCTCCTCAAGCTTCACCTTTATCCAGATGCTCAGTGGTATAACGGCAAAGTGAAAATATAACCTTAGGAGTGAAAGACAAGTTTTAGTGGTTCTACAACTACTGCAAAGTAAATAGCTCAAGGCCACATTTCAAAAGAGGTAGTTAATTATATTGAGTTTAAGCTTAATTATATTATATTTCTTTGTTCAACAGTTTCATTATTTCCTTATGAAAGGAAAAAATGATTTAAATATAGAAAGATAACTTCTTGTTCCCCTTCGTAATAATAAAAGTCATAGCAAAATAACAGAAGACATATTCATATAGGCGGAGGAAAAAATGCAAGAATGTTAGCTATCTTAGTTTGGTACTTAGGGAATTACATCTGTTTTCTCCTTCTATTCCTTCCAATTATAATATCTTCACTCACAATTATGATGCCTGTCATTACCAAAATAACATTAGCAGTGGTAATAAAAGCAAAATAAGGATACAGAAGGAATTTATGAGCACTGCTCCAAAAGCAATTCCTCTTGTTTTATTATGTTGGATAACAATGTCAGAGGCAGACATTGGTGGCATGGCAGCAGAGGCTGAATCTTCCAAACAATACTCTGCTACATTTTGTTGCCATGCAGCAAATGGACAGTCTGACTAAGTGGTGTATGACATGGAAGTGTGTATGAAGCAAAGGTGGGATCCTCTGACATTCACCAGTACTTGCTGAACGCTTACGGAAACCAAAAAGTGGATGTCAACACAGTGAGGCTGTGGGTGGTGTGTGGGCAGCAGTAGTGACAGTGACAATGGGTCGCCTTCGCTGGTGCAGATTTTTACAAGCATGCCATGCAGGCTCTCCTTCATTACTGGTGAAAATGTATAGTTAATGGTGGTTACTGTTTTGAAAAATAGAGTTTTGTAGCTGAGAAATTGCACTATCAAATAGTGTTACTGTGCTCTTTGTTGTTATTTCCACGAAAATAAATAGGATACATTACTTTCAGAAAGACTTCTGTATTATTATCATGACCTTTGTTCTAACATCAACAATAGTAGGGGAGAAATCATTCAGAACTTTTTTCAATAAAAACTTAAACAGTAGAGAAGATTTAGTAATAAGATTGATTTATTTTATTTTTCCAGTATGGTCAAATGCATTATACCAATTAATATTTAAAAACTAAACATTTTTATTTGTGATGTGAGACAGCTTGTTGAAATCTCTTTCAGTTTATTTAGTTTTAAATGCTATAAACATAAGCAGCACAAAAAAATTGTTTCCTAAGCAATACCAGAGTTACTAACAGGAGACAACCTTTGACAAAACTTCATTATCTGTATAGTGACAGCCCTACAGATAGCAGATGTCCTTTTCCACAATTTTTTCCAGCTTTGGTTGTTAAAGGAGTGTAAGCCCACTGCTATTTGTTTCTATTTGCAAAAACTTGGTAGAGCAATCAATGAGGAAAAATCATCAAAAAAGAAAAAAGCTAAGTACTTGGGGAACTGAGGTTACCTCACAGGCTCCTTCCATAACCTACCAGAAATCAGTTGCACATATATATGGTGCACAGACAAATACAGACATAAAGACATTGTGCTCACCCTTCTTATCATTTCTGTTGTCACAAAATAACCACTTGCCTGTTCACCTCTGCAGCAGGAATTCATGTGTATCTGAGAACGTAATGTGGTTGTCAACATGACAACAATCTTGCGTTTGGCGCTTCAACATCCGAACAAAGAGCTAGCGGAAAATGTGTGAAATGTTTAAAAAAAGTTCTTTGGATGTTAAAGTAAAATTCCCTCTGGACTTTAAAGAACAGCAGGAGGTCAGTCAGGAAAAAATATTGGAGTTGCAAGGCTTTTGAATAAATATCAGTAACATCAGATGCAATCTGTTGACTTGAATTTGATATTACAGCCTACATGCCAGACAAATCAGTTCTATTTGAACTAAAATTAAATGAGGCACTTGCTGCAAAACATCAATGCATACTGCAAAGAGTTTTCTTATCAGTGATACTAGTCCAAATCCTCACCAGGCATAAATTGAAACAGCTAAAATGTAATTTAGTCAGCAAAAATCTGCCAATAACATGAACATTGCTTGCCCACCATCTTCATTTTATCATCCTCCCTCTACAGTCTATAGTAAACCAAGGATTTTTTAAAGTTTCTATTTCCTTTCCAATCTTTTTACAAAAAGATTTATAGAAGTTTCTGTATAATTCCTCCATTGGTGATATAGTTCTGAGAGACAGAATACATTCCCAGGACAAATCTGAATTGCTTAAACAAATGTCAACTGCAAAAATACCTAACTTAGAGGCAAGGCATTCAGGTGAAGAAAATCTGTGAAGTAGGGGATACGAGACAACAATTTTCTTATTGATACAACATGACTACAGTGATGATAGCTTGTTAGAAGTCTCAATCCACCTGCTATAGGTCTTCTGCCAACTATGAACTATAATGGCAGGAAGAGTCATTATAACCTGATTAGCTAAAATGATGATTGCTCTTTTGGGCCAATAAAATAACAACTAACACTAGTTTTTGGCAACTATTGCTTTGTCACCCACTAAGTCTGTGTATGATACTGAGAACTGAAGGGAAATGAATTTAGAATAATTTTGGTTCTGTATCTTTTGATGTTTCTGGGTAGATACAAAAACAGTGGATGCTTATAACTTAAATGTTATTAATTCAATTCATTAAGCACTTCCTACCGTACAATAATAGGAAGTCTGTTGTTAAATAATGACTTCCATTTTCCCTCTTCTGAAGTGCTTGCATTTGAATAGTTAGGGAAGTGCTCTCCTGTCCTGGGCCAAATGATTCTCTTGTGGAACTACACTGATAACTTATAAAATCTCCTTTGCAGAGCAGTAGGAAAGTCATCCAAGTAATTAAATGCAGCAGTTATGAAAGGATAGTAAAATGTTATCTACAACAGTTCCCTTAGCATTGCAGCAGACTGCATTACTTTTGTCTATTATCATAATGGCAGGAACTGCAGTCATTTTTATACATCTGCTTCTGTGGTCAAAGCGAATCATAACATAAGAGACTTGCTGTTAAAGGATTTCCGTTCAGCCAGAAGATTAGGCTATTCCACTTCGATTATACAGTACTACAATGTAAGGAAAGGGAAATAAACCAATTGTAAAGCATAAGGTGAAAAGCACTGAAGGTACTGATAAAATATATTCCAATGCTTTGGGTTTATTTTTAGTTTTTTGCTTGGATGGCATGCAAAAACAGGTAACATTAGCATACTTTGCTTCAGACATTACCATATGTGTTACTAGCACTTCCACTATATCCACATTTAGGGAGTTTTGTTCCATGCAGCCTATAGAGAACCAAGCAAACCAAATTCTTTCCATAATTTTACTCATTTTACTACAAAACGCTTTAGTTTGTCAATCTGATGGAAGTGTAGCCCTTTCTCATAATTACTTGAAAGCTCCCAGCCTATAAAGGGCATGATCATAAACATCCTGATAACAGAAAGAAGAACAAGAAATAAAAGCAGACTCTGAAGGCTGTTATCAGAAGACAAAACACTGATAGCCTTTCTTTGGTGAGTTTTGTCAATGCATTTTCTACACATCAAACTTTTTGTTATTATTTTATCACTTCAGCTTACATATTTATATACGGTAGAACATTCTGATGAATTTGAAGTTGAATGATCCTTCTTACTCACTGCTCCAATTACAACTATTCAGCTGTTAGCATAAGCCTACTAGCAGATACAAAGGAATCCAGAACTTCCTACATCATGAATTCAGGTATGCCATTTTCCTCTGCTGCTGTTGGACTCTGAGCTAGGATGACAGCCACTACTTAATCCAGAAGCACAGTGTTTAAACCTAGCCTCTACACACTTGGTAGATTTACTTGAACAACTGAATTCAACTTGCCAATAATATGAATTCATTGTCATGCTCTCTTTATATCTTTTTTTTTCCTCTTAGACCTTGCTGCATATGTTTTCAATTTTTCCTGTATGTATTGCCTACAACACATCAGTGTAACTTTCCAAGTACAGACATATTTTTCTTTCTGATTCTTCTGAGGTACATATCCATCCTTTTTCTCACATTGCTGTAGAAATACAAGACAGCTACCTTGCTGCTACTTCGACTATACCTTTTATTTGGATGAACAGAAATGACTCTAGTCTCTCTAGGGTCCTAGTCAGACCAGAATATTTCATAAGCAATACATTCATTCAGGGATTTTGTTTGTTTTTAATAAATTCCACCTTCTGAAGAATTTTTCAAGGCTTTGATCTACTCAATGTTAGCTCACCAGGACTTAGATAACTCTGTTCATTACACAGAACTTCAACGGACTCTGGTGGGTTGATAGTCTAATTTTAAATTTCTTCTCATCCCAAAGAAGTCTGTTTATTTAAGTACATGAGAAAGGTATCACAAAGAAATGACTTGATATTTTGAGAGCTGAACTGATTAAAATGTACACTTTTCCCTTAATGAAAGCTGCAGCTGTTTCCACGTCCTAGAATTACACAAAATCTGTTTAAAATAGGAATGAAAGCTTCTGAGTTCCTTTTCATTAATCTACACACAACAGTTAAATGACTGACCTTCACGTAGGTGGCCAGCTCCGTTTAGAATGTCACTGCACCTCAACTGTTACAGTACAACAGATTAATAAGATAAAAAGGAAAAGAAATGGGGAGTGAAAGGAAATATTTATTTCGAGTTCTGGCTTAGAACATTATTGGATAGATGCATCATGAAAAGGAAATGCATTTTGAAAGTGTAGCGACAGAAGAATTTTAAAGCAAAACTTATCTGTAAAGTCTTTCTAATTTCTTTGATAGGTAATACAAAATAGGAAATGGAAAGTCTATATATGTTTTGTTATTTGTCAACACATGTCCAGGAAACGCATTTTTTGAAAACCAGATAGATGTTATGAAAACTGCAAAATCAAATATTGCGATGAAATTAATCAGATGGAGTCTAAATTTTCCAATTGATAACACGTTGAAACTCAATTTTAAGTAACTACTAATTTTCTCAGACATAATGAAGATATCTGAATTTGGATGCTCCATCAGTTGTTTATCTAGTAACAGTAGTTTTTCCATGAGGCATTTGGTCATCCTGTTTGTTGAAAATCTAGAGTGGAAACTTGACTTAAAATCAAATACTCTCAAAAGCTATTTGGGAATGAATCTGTAATCCTTTGTTTTGTGATACAGGGAAAACAAAATAACACCAAAAAAAAAAAAAAAAGACATTCAAAAAGGAATTTAGCAGCAGAATTTCATATTCTCCATGAAGCTATCCCTTCCATCAGGTTGGAATTATTAAGAAAGGAATCATGAACTTCACTAAATATGAGATTACTGCAAGTTGTTCCCACAAGAATTATCTTAATATAGCTGCTGCCTAATTAGATAGCATTTCTTGCATCTTCTATTCTTTTTTTTCCAGGAGCTGGTAAGAAATATTACTCACATACAAGAGAGATGTTTTTATTTTTTTGCATCTGGTATTTGTTTCCGTTGAATGCACACACATAAAGCTTTTACTCTTACTACTATTCCCTGAGATGAGTTATGCTGAATCTCTTTATCCCTTGATCTGTGGAAAAGTCTGTCTAAAGTGTATTTTTTTCTTGGAGAACAATATGTCTGTTATGTATTGTGTGGTTTTGCTGATTGGTTAAGAACATGCGTCTATTCATATGATACCATTTATAAGAAAAAGTAGTGATATATTTTAAACGTGCTGATTCCACAAAGAAACTAGGAGCTAAAATCTTATGTACTTTTCCATAGAATATAAAGCAAGGGAAGTATCCTAATTTTCGATACATATATACTAAACCAAAATTAAATCGAAAATAAAGTAGGAATAATGAAAATTCAACTTAGTTTTTCAACTGAACTGCTACTTGTGATCAAATAATTTATATCCAAGTGAACTTATTTAAAATCAACTTCAAATTTTATATTTTCCATATTTCATTAAACTATTACCATACTCTAGTTTTCTGATACTGTGAGAGATCATTATACTTTTCCTGCAGTCATTAACATGATATGAAAATGACATGGTGAAATTTAGAGTGCACCACTGATCTGAGAATTGCTCTGCTAAAACGAACACTGTATTGTGTTAGTATTGTTTTAGCAATAGGAAATACTAAAGCTAATGACCTGATATCCTCAAGATGTTTTAAAAAGCATCATTATATTGTTTTTATCAATAAGTTATTCATTCTAAAATTATTTACAACCACTGTTACGTATAAAATAATGGATTTGTTGACTCTTCACTACAATTCAGCTATATCTAAGTTATGATCTCTCATGGATATATAGCCATATCTATAGTTCAAAGGTAAATCACATCTTTACAAAATATAAAACTATATGTTATTCTTGATAGCTTATTAAATCTCTAGATGTATTTTAAAATGAGTTTAAAATTTATTTTAAGAATATTTAATTTATGCAGAACAAAATATAAGCTAGTGGACTAACATGTAAAACAGCTATGCTATCATAAAAGCACTTCAAAGAACCTGACTTTGTTAGTAACTTAGAACAAGACAATACAACAATTCAAAAATTCAGGTCAGGTCTGATTTTCAAACATTGTTTTTCTAGAGGCTCCAGATCCTCTCAAACAAAAGCTGCACCATCTTCTTTTACACATTGCCTGTATTTTCTAATTTTTCAGAGATTCGCAGTAAGAATCCAGCAAAAATTGGTAGCACAGGCATTTTGTTAAAGCAGAGAAGGAAAGCACAGCCAGCACTGCTTAAAAATAAAATAAAAATAAACAGGCAAATAAAGAAAAACAACCCAACAAAAACATTTGGTAATGACCAGGAGCTTAGACCTTGTGTAATTTAAGTCATAAAAAGATAGGTGTGATAACAACTAGGGAATAATGCATTGTAGGATATCGTTATCCACTACCACTCAGTCTGTGACTTTGCAATATGGACGAGAGAAGCTTGTACATCACACATCCACCCTGCGTGCTCCTCACCTCCCATGAAAACTCTCTTCTTAAAGTTGACTCCTGTAGTTATGATTAAGATAAAAGCAGTATCTTATACACAAGTACAGTTGTGTATTGTAATTGAAATACGGTCTAATGCCTCCACCTACAGACCAGTCTCCCTAAAAAAAGTATTCCATGAAAGTGTCCATTTTTTCCTTCTTTGGAAAAAGAACACTTCTCAATTAACATAATCACATCTATCACAAACTGAGGATAAATCATAGAATATTCACACTTAAGACTTGCCTAACAGCATGCTGTAAATTTGGATTTTCATTATGAACAAAAAAAGCAGTACAGGCCGCTGCCTCTTTTAAATTGCTTCTTACAAGGGGAGAGATCAAAAAGTGTTGCAATAATTAGCAACTGTCTCCTGGCAGACCTTGTAGCAAATGAGTATGTACTAACCATATTTCATACATGATAAACTGCAGTATTTTAAGTGTGAATGATATGCAAAAAAATAAAAAAAATAGGGAAGTGAAATGTAACATTTTGTGGCCTGACAAGATTTCTCGTGCTTAACTTTGCTTAACTTCATACTTGAATTACATGTGTAAACTTAACAGCAGTCATTTTATCTGAGATTAAGTTACTGTTCCAATTTTTGAAAATAAAGAAAGCACATATAATCCCATTTTCTTTAAATAAACCTAAATTTTTACTAAGTAATGTAAAATGATGATTCTATCCCTGACTATTTTGGGGAACAGAGTTCAGCTCCTTTACTGCCTATGATTGTGCTTGATTCAGCTAGAAATCCCAACAGATGGGCAGTGTGCAAGGAGAGTAGAACCTCCCTTGATCTGCTTGCCATGTTCTTTTTAATACACCCCATGATACCATCAGCCTTCTTTGTCACAAGGACACACTACTGACTCCTACCCAACCTGCTTTCCACCAGAACACCCAGATCCTTCTCAATAGAGCTTTTTTTCCATCAGGACAACTCCTAACCTATCCTGATGCATGCAGTTATTCCTCCCATGGCATAGGACTCTTCACTTGCCCTTGTTAAATCTCATAAGGTTCCTCTCCACCCAACACTCCAGCCTGATGAGAGCTCAGAAGGTGATATTCGAGAAATGAGGTGCAACACAATACAGAAAACATCTAAACATTTGGCTAAACATAAAACCAACAATAAACTAATAATTTAGGAGCTAAATTAGAGAAAATGACAGCTGGAATTTTCATTGTCTTACTTCTTTGGCCAACATTTGAAGTATCCTAGAAAACTGAAGCTTTCTTTTAAGGACTGTCCTTGATATCTATTTTTTGTTACTGCGTGGAAGCTAGGAATAATGTCAGGGAGAATACTTTTTTCCAACTCTAACAGTCAGATTTATTCTACAATGTCGCAGACCTACTTGGGGTTAACATGAAGCAGGCAAGTTATTTTATGCACATCTCAATAGCTTTAATTGAAACATTTATCATTCAAAAGCTGAAGCTGGCAGGAGAGTATTGACATTAAGAGAATATATGCAGATTCCCACAGGGATTTTATTACCCAACATCATGGAACACCTGCCATACAGTGGTCACTGTCACTACAAGCATCTCTGAACGACATAATAACAAGTATGCAAGGGGCAAAGAGAGAAATTTCTGTGTATTATGTGCACGTTTGCTGTAGAGCACAAGTGCTGCACTAAACTTTTATGAAAGCTTTCCAGAATAAAAGCTATTGTGAATCCTAATGAGGCCTCAAATCATAGTTATTACTTTAAGTAAGAATGCTTTTAAGAGAATATATTAAAGAGAACAATAGAAATAGGGGGAAAAGAACAGTGGTATTCTATATACACTGTAAATAACTTGAAACGTGGTAACCATCAGGTGTTAATGTAGTATTGTACTTTTGCTTCACTATTTTTGACCTCAGATTTTTGCAAGGGGAGGCAGTGAGGAATGTGGGTCATACAAAATCTGTACAGTAGTTTAAAAAAAACCTAGAATGAAACTCAATGCTCATTGTGTTTGGCAGATGAATGGCTTTGCCTAAAGAAAAGGGTTACACCTTAGAGATACTACATAAATCTAGGCCTTACGGATCTGAAACTCAGAAGCAGAAAATAACGCAAATCATACATCAGAGAAAATAAAAATAAATCATGATTAAGGAAAAATTCAAATGTGGTTTCTTGCATCTACTGTTTATCTGTAAGCAAATGAGGGGAAAACTATGGAGTACTTTATGCAAAGAGAACTTCATTATCAAAAAAGACCCAAAATAACAAAAAGCCACAGAAACAGAATTTTTTTTTCTGCTACATAGCTTTTGATGATTACAGTCTTAAAAATAGTTGTTTATCTTACAGAAATACTGAAGCAAATACGTGCCACTTTTAATGCAGATTTCAAGCGTAACACTTAGAATAATGAAAAGGATTTATATATACTACTCACAGGAGAACAGTTCAGAGAGAAGATATACATGTGTGGTCCTCCACTCAGATTATGGCTTACAAATGACCATGAGATGACTGCAGCATTTCAGCCTGCAGTGTGGTGCTGCCCTTTTGAGTATGTGATATTGAGCAACCAGGAAGAAGCCAAGGCAGCGTGCCTGCCCTCAGGATTCCTACATGATTGCTACAGACTGCTGCAGGAAATCAAACTGTGGTACAGTTGACTCAGCAAACATAAGCATGTTTATCTCTATCCTGTGCATATTGCAGAGTACAGTGCTTTTGGTCCTAACTGAAAATCAAATTTTTTCTCCCGCTTTGTGCTTCACAGCTTACACAAAATCTGAGTAAAAGACTAAGTTCACATAAATTGAATGCTATGGGAGTCTGATACACTCACGGTATTTTATCTATGTTTATTGTAAAATAGCAATTTAATTCATATTTTATATTTTAATGTGTGATCATATTTTATTAAAATAATTATTGACAGTTACTCTAAAATTAACATTTTCCTTGGTATCAGATTTCTGTTTTTATTTTAACAAAGAAATCAAATCTGTGTTCTAACTCCTATGGCATATCATAAATTTTGTTAATCCAAATCAGTATCTTGAGCATCCAGAGATGCTCAGGACTTTTCCAGTCTCATGATCTCAGAGAACTACAAGAGCTCCTTGTGTTCAGTGAAATTTGCTGTAGAACATGTCTTTGTGAATATTGGTACACTTTACAGTGCAAAAATTAAGGACAATGGAGCAAAATATGAACATGATCATTTGGTTTATCAAGTCATAAAACATCGCCTCAAATGATGTCATTTTTTCTGTTCATCACATGAATTGTATTTTAACATTTTTTAATACTACTTTGGGATTTTTATCAGATTCAGTGTCTATATACTACAGTCTGAGAGGACATTATTACTTGTTCCAGAATTATATTTTTGTGTATAAAAAAAAAGAAAAATCACGTAGAAGGAAACAAAATCTTTCTTAAGATAAATGAAAACTAGGTGGAAAAAAAAAAAAAAAAAGGCTGCAATCCTAAAGTTCATGCAAAAAAAAAAAAAAAAAAGTATGAAGAAAGTATGCTCCTTTCACAGCATACTTTCACAAATTTCACAAATACCTTCTCAGCAAAAGCTGGAACCTCTTACATTTCTAGGTACACCAGTATTCCAACTCCAAAAATCTTACATTCTGATACCTAATTTAGTAAATTAGTGTGTTTTTCCTCATATCGTTGCTGCTGCTTTGTTTTTAGGGCCATCTCCCTAATCTTTCCCCTTTCCCAAGTTATGGGTCCTCCCCCATCCCACTAGTCATGGAGCCAGGCTGAACCAGCCTGTAAACCACTGATGTTAGATCTAGTAAGCTTTAAATTTTATTTGTACATTTTGCCTATATAAATAAAAATACCAACTGCCATGAGATAATGCCATATTAAAAATATATCCATTAATTCCAAGTTTTCTTGTTTATTTTTCAAAAAATCTATTCTTTTTGAATGACAAAAAAATGATCAAACTGTTGTATTCAGGATGTGACATAGAATAGATAGGCAAAAAGTCATTTTGTTTATCCATTACCAAGTGAAGAGACCAGAGGTCATTTTTGACTGCAGCAAGCTTTGGTATGATGGGAAGACGATCTGCTTACAGTATAAAAATATAAACCGTATTTCTGTGCATGCTACTGACAATATAATTTAAATATTAAAGTAAACAAATAAATAAAAGATTGGATTATCTGACTCCAGGAAATATTTGCATATGTCACAATTACAGTCTGAGTGTGCCCCGTCCCTGGAGGTGTTCAAGGCCAGACTGGATGGGGCCCTGGGCAGTCTGATCCAGCACAAAATGTGGAGATTGGTGGCCCTACATGTGGCAGGGGGGTTGGAGATTCATGATCCTTGAGGTCCCTTCTAACCCTGGCCATTCTGTGAGTATTCCAAGAATATTGTTCATCAGTTTTGATGCAGCTATTTAATTATAGACTGTGAGTATTTAGTTGTCTAGCCAGTTTGTAGATACATATTTTTTAATAGCGCTTGAAAATATGCATCATAGAAATGGAAACTGAAAACACTTGCAAGTCTACACTTAATACTTGCATGGTTCTTCAAAGCATAACATTTTAAAAATGCTGAGAGTTACCAAAAAAAAAAAAGGTGTTTAATCCAATTATTGTTACTGAGATTATAGCATGTGCCTCTCTCCCTTCCACATGATTTAGCACATAGAGAAAAGAATTGCATAGCAAATGAAAAAATGACAGCACAGTGGTTCTGAAGATTATTTGATCAATTCATTTCCAGTGTTTGTAAAAGTCACTGAGCTCAAGACTCTCAAAAGCATTCTACAGAAAAGAGACAGAATAACTTTTTTTAATTATGCAGATAGTGACAGAGTCACACACTACTCTGTAAGCCTACAAATCCTTGTGACAATGTATAATGCATATCCTTAAAACTCTTTATCCAAAACTAGATGTACTATTTTTTCCTGAGAAAATCTGAATTCATGCTAATTTTTTCTATTCAGGTTTTCCAGTACACAGGTCTACCTCAGAGAATAAAATATAGGCTCCTCCAGCTGCATGGAAGCACCAGGTTTTTCAAGTATCTTAATGCTTTTTATGCGGCATTTTTATTGCTGAAAATTAAGCTCCATTTGTATTCACAAATGAATGTTGATTATCTTAGACTGCCTTCCAGTGATTTTTACACATCCAAATTTGCAAATCTGTATTTAAACATACACAAAAAATGCAGTGAATTTGCAAAAGATTTTCCTTTGTTTCCTTGTGCTATCAGTCTGCACAGACACTACTGTGTAATATTTTAATGGGACAAAATTGTTTTACACTACTTTTAATTATTTGCCCACACATAACCAACAAATTACAAGTAGTTTGTTACACCTATATAAAGAGTGACACTATCTTTGACACTCTGGCTCTTATCAATTACCCTTTCTTAGATTTCTAGGTCTCTCATAGTTCTAATCAACTTCATCAGGCTTTTCTAAGACAAAAACTGGGAATGGAGTAAAAACTCTCTATTCTTGCTGTAGACAGAAAAACTGTATCATCCTATTAAAACACTCCAAGATGAATCTTACATTTCTGCAGCATACAGAACAGTCCTATGCAGATACACCAGTGCCCTGACAGCCTGCTCCAGCAGCTTTATACTTCTTTATATACAATTATATTAATTCTTCACCTCCGGTAGAAATAAAAGCAGAAGGCATACATAAATGAAAGCCTATAAATGGGAGATATGTCCAGTCTCATAAAGTTGAGGAATGATTTTCATCCAGAAGCTTTTGATGAATGACTAACATTTCATCGTCTAAAGAATTAATACAAGTAGATCATGAAGTTATATTTGGTTCTACTCCTTTTCCTTCTTATATATACATGGGAATTTGTCAGTAAATATCTCAAGCAAAACATGTTGTATGAAAGTCTGATCTAGACTCATACTTTTTGCAAAATATCTCTTTCTAGATATATTAATTTTCTGTAATTCAGAAGTTATAGCATTTAGGAAAAAAGCAAAACTAATTCAAAATGAGAGAAGTGACTTCAATTCTTCTTTTTAAGTAGAATACCCTAAGTATTCCAATATCCCTAGTGACCTTTGTTTTCTACTATTCAGTACAATAACACAAAATTAAATTAAATTTTAAAATTATAATCAGAAAATCCTTTAAAAAAAAAAAAAATACCAAGAAGGTGCTTTTGTGAGCTGATTTATTTTTGGTGCTAACTGTTGATTAAAGCCACCATTTATCTTTCTGTTTAGAAAAATAAGTGGGCTATCACTCTAATTTTAGAGCACCTTTGATATAAAATTGTTGCTTTGAAGGAAAGCAGTTTGAATTTTTTGTTCCTGTGCTGATTACAAAGCACCCATCTTACAGGTCATTTCTATACTAATTCTCTTCCTGAAGCTCATTTTAAGAGAAAATTGCCTTAAAAATCTCTTTGAGTTATAAATACTGAGGTTGATATCCCTTAGTGGTACTGCTTATCAGTGCAGAAGAAAAATAATAATTTCTTAAATAGGTAAGCATTATTATGAAAACATTTACACCTTATTGCAAAGAGAGAAAGAAAATAGGAAAGAAGGAAAACTGCTGTCGTGCAATTCTCCGTCAACCTTCAGAGACTCACAGACCACTATCTTTCCAAAGCGTATAGTCTATTTAATTCAAATTAAATAAATGCATATCATTCAGGTACCTAGAGAATCTCAATTGTTAAAGACCAAAATACAGGCAATCGGGACTTCTTTGAAGCTGGCACTTCAAATTCCAGTCTTCTGAGCATGAAATCAGGCATCTTGCAAAATCACTCATTTTTTCTTCTAGAAAGAAGGCTAACAATCTATGTTACTGTAAATAAAAATACATAAACAAGAGTACTCTGGTGGACTGAAAACATTAAATGTATATTCCAGTGTAAATGATCTTCTGAATGATTAGAATAACTCCACCAGTCTCTATTTTGAGCATTCTTGATAAAGTAAACAAATAATTTCCACGCTAGAGAAACAAACAGCCAATTAGTGATCAAAGAACCTTTTTTTCTATGTATCTAAAGCAAATAGAATCTTCTCTCATCATACCTTGATAAAAACACATAAGACCTATTCCATTTTAGAGTCCATGAGGCAGAATATGAAATTATATTTGTGTGCAAACTATCATATTTTTCTGGTTCATTTTCAAGATCTGTGGTATTTACATATGACCTTTCCATTTTTATTAACAGTTTATTGGATTTTTGCATTCCAGCCAGCAGAAGAGAAAGGTAATTTACACAGAGATTTGACAGTTATACACACAGCTATAAACTTCAGTCCATTAACTTATTTCTCATGTAACCTTTACCTCATTCTACCCAAACACCCAAATAAGCAGTATATCTTGCTTTTCTTTATGTTGAAAAGCCCTCATTGTAAGTTCCTATTTATAGAATATCAAGTGGAAAGAAAAGCTCTGCACAAGCTTTTATTAGAGATTTCCTTGGCTCTCAGTATGTCTACATCTCAATTTAAATGATACAATTCAACATCAAAGATGTTTGTAACTGCTGTTGTTGTCTTGCCTTAATACAGCATGGTAAAATATTCCCCCCAACCTTTCATTTTTTTATTTATTTTTTTATTTTTTTTAAATACAGGTGAGGATATTAAAAGAGTTATCCATTGTAGGGTATTTAATTTTTGTAATTTAACAGATTTGTATTTTCCATGCATACAGTCAGATATTACATAAATATATGCATAAACAATATGCAGACAGAAAGAATGACTGGTTCCCTGGAATATTTTAGAGTCATATACAAAGGCTCTCCGCAAGATTTTCTGAATTGATCTCCATGATACCACTGCCTTTCAGTAAAGCAGTCCTATGGCTTAATTACCTCTAATACAGGATGGGTTCTTGGTGAAGAGAGCTACAAACAATTAAGGCTGCCAGTGTAATTACAACATAGTTCAACTGAAATAATCCAACATTTATTTTCTCATTTATTCTTTACATTTTTAGTATTTGTATTAAGCTTCCTCATAGTGTACTTACAAATCTAAACATGTAATCTTTCACAGAATTGCTTCTATCATAAAATGAAAGGTGTTCTAAGCACTTCATGGCTTCAAAGATAACCATATATGTGATTATATATCAATCAGTAGCTAAGTTCTCATTAGACTTCAGTTGGCAGAAGGCTCCCCTAATTTGTAATGTCAAAGTTATCTTTTAGCATTTGTAAATTCATAGCTTGTAAGAAGAATTCAGACTACTGCACCATTTTCTCTGATTCCTGGATATGCCAATAATTTGGCATGACCATAACCAGCAGTTAAACTGTGGATGGCATTTCTTTTAAACAAAAGAAGAGACTCAAGTTTCTATTACATTATAAGCTAGAATTAAATTTTAATTTATTTTAAAACAGATTTTCATTTAATAAAAAAGTTGATATATATGGTAAACTATAACATCTGATTTTATATACTACTGTAAGTATAATCAGTATATAATTTTTGCATATAATAGTTAATGCGTGATAATTGTTTTAGTCTGCTTTATATTCATCCATTGAGGAAACACTGATGTTAGACAAATTCATCAGCAGCAAAAAAAAAAAAGTGAATTTTAGAATATTTCTAAAATATAACAATCAAATTGAATACAAATTAATAACTTTTTGCCTTTGCCTACATCAAAAAAATATTTAAACACAGGAAGTATTCCAAAGCTGACTGAGATTCAAATCTTTTCATGATCAAGAGAAACACTGCATGTACTTCCTTCTTGATTTGACAGATAAAGGTGACAAGTAAGAGTTCTTTAATCCTTAGAGAGTGTGGCGAGTATAAGAGGGATAGGGTGGAGGCAGAACAAATGTCCTAATTCAGTTCAAAACTTTAAAGGAAATGCACTCTTCTGCAACTGCTCCTCATCCAGAGAGTGTAAAATGAAATTACATACATCTACAGTCATTATACTTCTCCAACTTTTAACTCATTCTTTATGGTGTCAGATTCATTATCCTCATTAAGTAACAAAGTCAAAGAGTGTTTTAATTGGATGTATGCAAGACATTATTCAATAAAACAATATGTATCAGAAGAAAGTACTTGGAGCAGAACAGTAATTGTAAGCAGGAATTAAGTAATATAAATATTATGAGGCCACCTTTCAGGTGACATTATCAGTCACTGAAGGGAGAAGAAAATTACAATTAAGACTAAAAATTCTGAGTTTTCACACTCAGAATTTCACACTCTGTGAAGGAACAAACTGAACAGACTTGCTCGTATGCTCTGCTTTATCTAAACCTCGTCTTTGTAATAGCTATCCTAAATTCATCCTTAGTAAAGAAAAATGAAGAATGAAAAGATATATATTTCAGAGGGAAGGTCCAAGAAAGCATACTTGATTTCTGGAAAGTTCTAAGATTAATATTCAAAGATGCGAATTAAATTGCTCCAAAGGAGAAATCAGGATTCAGAATACTTTACTTCAAACTGTAAGTCTCAAAAGTAGATGGAGGAGGAGACTATCCCATCATTACTGTCATCTGATAATTAAAATTCTAGTTTATGCTACTTCAGATGCATTTGTCAACAACTGATCAATGATTCTAAAACAGCAAATGAATCATGTGACAAGGAAAATAAATATAACTAATTTATTAAATATAACTAATTCTTAGAGAGTTTCAGTCAACAGAATGCAATCAAACTCCTAAACCGACTCTTGCTAAATGAGATAGCGTATTTGTGCAGAAGCACTGATTGATGCCTTGTGAAACAAGATAAATAAATTGTATCTGGAATTGTTAATCCAAAGCCCTCCAAACCAAAATGAAATGAAATGAATGTTTTGGATCCACAAAATAGTACAAATTCCTACTATAAACTTCTCATAAAATGTAACTTGTTGGAAAAAAGAATAATAGTTAAACATTAAAAAAAAAAAAAGTCTTTCAGGGAAATGGATGGTCATTCTATTCTCATTTGAGCTTGTCCAGTGCCACAGCAAAATACATCACCAGAAGGGATACTAACTCCAGCCTTGGAAACACTTTAACCATGGTAGTTACTCTGTCTCTCTCGACAGCTTATTAAGAACATTGCACCGGACCTTTCTGTAAAGCACCAAACTGAACAAGAGAGACCTATATGAAAGTTCACATTAATTGTTGAGCTACTACAGTCACAGATGCATTAGTGGAGAACTCAGGCTCTCCTACTGTATTCAGTACTTCTTAGTCACTATGGCTTACTGTTTGGACAGAATGTTTTCAGATCAATAAGAAATGAGAAGGATTCCTAACACGTTAAGAATGATCTCATTCCTACTTCTGAAGGACACAGAGTTATGAATGAGGGGTGTAATTTTGGAGTATAAGATGTAGGCAAGATAGACAAAAGTAAACAGAATTGGAAGCATCATAAGGACTCATTAAAGCTCCAAAAGTGTGATTGGAACAATATCTTTCCATCCTTACAAGCAAGTAGGTGTTATCAATGATTTCAAATAAGAATTCTAGACAATTTCTTTAATGAGATATCTAAAGAGAATCACAAAATAGAGCATTCCTGCAGTAACAGAACACACAGTGACAAATGAGAAAGGGAGTGACTGCTGAAGAAGTTCAAAGATATTAAGGAAACAGTACATATTACAGCCATCAAAATGAGGTGAAAATCATCAAAATTTCACCAGATCTGTGAAATTTCCACTAACAATAAATAATATGGAAGGTTCTTGTAGGAATGAACCTTGTGTAGTAATGAATGAGTATTCGCTCAGGCTTTATAATCTTTAGGAAGGCTACAGACTAATCTTCAGCTAAATTGAAGATTAAACTGAAGTTTTGAACACCAACTTTGTCTTGCATTTTTACCACTGGTTCAGGAATTTGATATTTATAAATAACTCTGCTACCTAAAATGAGCTTAAGAAATTGAGTCCATTAGTAAAATAAGACAAATAGTTAACATTATCAACTAGGCAAGAAATAATACAGCTTCAGAGACATTTTGTTGTCCATGAGTATTTAAGGACACAGAGCAGAGTTTAGTAAGCTTGAATCACACAATAAAACTTTGTATGCTATTGTAGTATCATCTGAAGATCAGCCAACTGGTAATGCTTGCCTAAGACGAACGTTATTAAGTAAACAGAAAACAAGTTTGAAAATGTTTAGCAGAGGTAACTGAAGACAATGGATGTGAGGTCATAAACATTTCACATACATTCGTGGTAATATGTGTGTTTCACTGAGTACATTACACAACATGACTAGAATGACTGACTGCCTTGGGAAAGCACAAAATAGTACACAAAAACAGGAGAATAATTAGAATTAATGCAGGAAAGATAATACGCAACAAGAAACAGGGAAGTATGTCCCAAAGATTGCATGCTGATACTTTGAGAAGAGTCAAGAAAAATATCAATATCTGAAAGGCAGAAGCTTGCTAGTGCGTATTTAAAACAAAGGATACTTAAAAGAAAAATGAAACTAAAAAAAAAAAAAGCAGCTAGAAGATTTAAAAAAAAAAAAAACCTGAATTCAAAATAAAGCTTTCTACTGCAAGACAACTGCTAAGCAATATTTTTCAAATCTGAGGTAGTTCTTTACAAGAACTAGTAAATGGAGATGATTCCATAAACTCTCTGCAAAATGAAAAATAGTCCTGAGACTGATAATACTTCAAAGCCTCATTTCATTTTATGTTTGCTCGAGACCTTTTTCTGCGCTATATGAATGATCCAGACTGCCAAGCTAAACAGCCATCTTAAAGGCACCAAGCAAAACAGATGTAACTGCTTCTGAAGTTTAGTATGGAATATAAAGAAACTTAAAAATGTAAATAATCAAAGATCAAGCATAAGTGAAGCAAAATTAATACAGACAGCTTGTTAAGCAGCATATAGAAAAGGACTCTGGGATTAACAATTTAGTAAAATAAGTATATCTGCCTTATGATTAATAAATTACGCCAACTCATAGAGAACAGGGAATTCAGGACTAATAAGGAGCAAGAGTAAAAGAAGGCAGGAAAGACTTAGGCTGTAGAGGAGTTCTCTGGTGGAACTGCAATCTAGGAAAAACTGTAGCATTTACACTAAAAAGGCTGAGCACGCAAAAAAGCAGAAAATTTTCTGTAAATTTCTTAGTGTAGTCCAGGTAAGCATAAATGCTGTTATTTTTAGTGGAAGGCCACATACTGAACTAGCATGACAGCACAGGATCCTAGGCTTGCCTTGCCTTGTGTTGGCTTTAGCTTGTTTGAACAACAAGCTCTACTTGGCTAACTACCTTACCAGCTTCAGCTGTAGATTTGTGAATTCATCCTGTCCATAAAGTCAGATAAAAACTTTTGTAAAGCATTACTCATGGTAGTACAAAATACGTAACTAAGACCTATAAGCTGAAATTAAACAAGGGAAACTTTAAATTAAACTTCAGGATAGATTATTACTGCCATATGTGTTAGTATTTGGTTCGCAGAATGATAACCTAATTGGTTGTTTTCTCTTCCTGCCATATTCTGCTTCTTTAATCTTGATTCTTTGATCTTCTAGTCAAGTCAATATTTTTTTTGTCAATATGTCTTTTTTCATATAGATAACTAAGCTAACTATCTAGCACTGCAGTGATGAGAAATCAAATTAAAAAGAACAGTTCTATTCTTAAACACTTTATAGTTCTTCAGAAAAGATCACGTTAAAACTGCTAACCCCTTCATAAAACTAACATCCATTTGTGTAACATCAGCAAATGCTTTTTATCGGATTTGTTTTCCACAGCTTCAATTTCATTTTATTGAGGAGAAACTATAGTCATTTTACATGATTAATTAGATATATCTTAAAGAATTTGGAACTAGGCATTTAAAAATCATTTCTCAGATGTTTGAGTTTTATACTACAAAAGAAAATTAGTTAACACTGAAAATAGCCTTCAAAGGATTTAATTCTTTCAGCCTCTGTTCCTACCTTTATCGTTCCTAATGAAAAAAAGAATTCTTAATATAGTACTTGAATAGAGAGCAGTTAATTAATTCATTCTGCAGCTGAGAATGAGATGTTACGATGGAGACATTTCTTGAAACACAAAAGCCAGTTTTCCATCTATTCTAAACACTGGTGCTGTTTGACGATAAATGTGTACAGTAAACTTTAAAAGCTAGAAGCTAGATCTTTCATTTCTATCAGGTTCATGCACATCCTAAACTTTGTTCTGGTCTCCAGTCAGTGAAGTTTGGTTGAGAAAGAGATTTTTTGTCATCATTTCTCTATCATTGATTCCTTCAGCATGATTCATCTACCCTTTCTCCATCATATGACTTCCATATTAAAAGATATGACCAAAACTAATGAACTACATAATATTAAGACTCGTACTAGCCTTAGCCATAATCAATCTCCTTTTCCATTAACCAATTTTTAATTTGCTCTCTTATTTGCTTTAAACATTTCTTATTCTTACTTTTTCATACATATTCTCTAGAATCTCATTGTCATAGAACATCATCTTTCACTGGAAGGATGCACGCAACAATTCCCTTGAGGAAAAGCACCAATTATGGTAACATATAGCATTTTTTCCAAGTCTAGTAAGTAAACCTATAAACATGTAGAGGACAGCTTATTTTGCACGTTTCAGTCCATCCTCCATATTTAATTTATTTCTACGCCTGCTTAAACTGCACTAAAGAATGTATCCAATTCTTTCTATGAAGTTGTCAGATATATCATAAGCAAGCTAACTCATTTGAGATGTGATGAAGTACAAACGACCGGGAAGGAATCCAGCTACATGATAGGAACAGATCCAGAAAAACTCCAGCTGTTTATGCAAATGCTGATCCTGAGTGGCTGGCACCTAATCAAGGACCAGATGATCAGTGGCATATTTGTGTATTCTTTTAATGTATAATGTATGTTTACCACATCAAAAAGGAACCACCAACTAAATTTCCCTGCAACATTTAAAGGATTTGTTAAACTGGGACATGCAATAGTATCTTATCTACTCGTACTCAATTAATCTTGCCAGATTGAGGTTGTATCTCAAAATTTTTGTCCTGTCCTGACCTCTTCAAACTTTAAACACTATCTTTCTCTTAAAGCAACTTGTGGGAAAAAAAAACAGCCACTTACGAGGTACACAATGCCAACAGATCTCTCATTTTAGTTTTTCTTCAGTTAAAATACTTATTAAATATTTTAAAAATATTTTTCCGTGCATCTCTCAATCTCTTTACTGAGCTTCCTTTTTTGCAGAAGTGAAGAATAAATGAAATTCAGTACATAAAGACACCAAATATGTAAGCATTAACTTTTGTATTACTAGTTGAAATGCTACAAACATTGACCTGTCTTGAAACATACAGTACATGGTCCAAGTGGAAGCAATATTGTGCACATACCTGGAATCGTGGTTTTCTGCTTGCTAGTTTTGAATCCCATTTTTCTTTTTTAAAGAATTTTGGGTGTAACTTTCAGTAATGATCATATATAACATTATATGCCTCACATGAATCAGTGGTAATAGCTGAAGTTATCTATCCCTATATTTATTAGAAGAAAACTTAGAAAACAGAGTGTTCTTCATAAAAAAGGAATATTTAAAAAATATACATTCTTATAACAAAAATGCTTCATCCAATCTTAATTTCTATTGATTTGCATTACCCGTATTTATCATATATTTACAATATTTGAATACTAGTTTATATAACATAGGTAATACAATTTCATTTTATTTTACACATCTGCTATTAGTAGTAGAAATATTTTAATATGCTTCTAAATTATTTACATATTAGTTATCTTGACATCTTTATCTGTCTACTGCATATTGATAAGTAGAAGGTGAATTGCTGAATTTTTTTCCTCCACTCAGAGCACTTAAACACTGAGCATGGGCTGTTGGAAATGTTCATGCTATCTTAAATGATTATTTTCAAAATATTTACAGATGCATATACAGTTGATACTTGCATAATAGATCATACCACAAAGCATACTTGCTTTTTCACATGTTAACATGTGAAAAAGCTGCCAATTTTATTTTGAAATGATTATCAGGTGAGATTATAGTTCTAAATATAAAAACAATCAAGAGATCAATTCTTAATTCAAATTTTAAAAGAAATATCTTACATTTCATTGTAACTTAAAAGCCAATAAAGAATATTCATATACTTCTTTAATAAATATATTCTGCATTAATCAGGTTAATCACGCTCTCAGAAAATTCAAAATAAAAACATATATGCTGAGCACTAACACATAAGAATATCCCACTGCTGTGAAAACAGTTTCTTTACAATTTTGGAAAAAACTGAACTTCTATACTGATAAAGCCGTTTCAACTTATACTGAATTTCTCTCTCAGCACAGTTTTTTGTTGTAGTCTTCCTGTATTTTATAACTTTATAACATCAGCTTTACTCAAAGCATTTTTCACACAGCTGCTACTAGTCCCATATCATATAGTGCAACTATGTTCTTCTACTGACAACACTGCTCAACATCCAGTGAAAAATCCAGAAGCAGAAAAATCTCTGCTCCCAGAAAGAAAAAATTCTGACCTGCTGCTTATGATCTGTAGCAACTAAAGGGGAAGCAAAATTAATTTCTACATGAAATTGGAAGAATTTTACTAAAATACTTTTTTTTATTTCTTTGTAAAGAATATATTAATTTTCTGAAATTAATCGGATCCAACTAGATCAAATACAACTATGTTATTCCTTTCATACAAAACAATGCATCTTCCTTTCTCTGTTCATTTTGAAAGTCCTATGATCTTACAATTAATATAACAATGTATTAATTTATATTAGCTGTGGAAGACAAAAGTAAATAGCCTATTTGTTTTATTTTTTGTTTGTTTGTTTTTTTCCTCCAGTAAGTCTGAATCATAACTTGCTTTTACATTCTGAAAATATTGGAAGTAGTACCTACAGTCACAATGCACAGCATATGCAACGTTGTACCCTGATAAGAAAACTTAAGTTCTACATTATCATAGCTACTTGGAATTGGATGAAATTGAGATGAAATTTCATCTCAAAAGCGTGTACTTCTCAGTCTAAAGGTCTTTAACGCAAATTTCAGTTCAGTGCAGAACAGCTATGTCTTGTAAAATTATTTCCTCTAGTTTTACAGAGGAAATCATTGCTAAGGTGTGAGAAAGTACAGAAGGTAAAGTCATGCAAGGCAGGAAAAAAAAGGGTATGTAACTGTTGAAAGAACAGCAGAGAGGGTTGGGGGTAGGATGCAGAACGCTCAGAAGACATAATATAAAACAAATACAAACATGTTACATATGCACATAATATTCAGAGAAATTGAGACCAAGCAATACTCCAGCCTGATCTTCTAGCAGCTGACTACAGAATGCCTGGCCAGCAAATACTCATCTGTTGACTCCTTGGATGTGATGAGCACATTGATTAACAGTCTAGTAGCTTGCTAGTGCTAAATATCTACTGGCTGTATTAGCCAATATATAACTGATCTGTATTCATAAACTGTGTGTACCCTTGCACAAGTCTCTTCATGCAAGGCAAAAAGTATCTAAACAAAAGTCCGGATAGAGACAGCTGCAGGCGTGGCAGAGGAAGGGATATATAAAATCTCTGTTGAAAACTTATTGTGATAAATCATCATGCGTTCTAACAAGAATAAAAAATATTATATTCAAGCAACTGAAAACTAATTAACATTGATTCTGTAATATTATCCTTCTTATCTGTAAGAACAGAAAAGGACCTCAAAAATAAGCACATGAAACAACCACCACCTGAATATGAAACGTTTCTAGCACAAAAGTAGCTCATAAAGCACGCACTAATTGGCAAAGTATTTAATGCTTACCCAAAGGCATCAAAATGAAGATAGTAACACCTGTAGAATGACAATGTTCTTTCTAGGTACCTCAGATGTGCATTGTTACAGATACTTCTCAGGAGCAAACAATACCAGCTGAGTTTCAAATAAGAAACTACAAAGAATGCTGCTTTCATTTTGAGCGATACTGCAAAATGAGAAGTGTTCGAGCAGATATCATCCTTTTCTGAAGAGATAAAGTTGTATGAGGGATTTTATTTGCTGTAGAAATGAGGATCTGATTTCCTTCCAAATGTCCCCGCTCATGCTGATGATATACCCTCAGATAACTTTCACAACATGTAATTTCATCACAGCCTTTTGGGCACTTACTTACATTAAACTTGACTTATCAGTGTTGGGTATCTAAAAACTCATGAACCTAAAATGGTCTCAGTATTTTTTAAAAATCTGAATCCTAAAATAATAATCTAGTTTTTGAAATAAATTTGCAAATAAAATAAAAATTGCGGGATTCAAGCTACCCATCAGCAGTTGCTTGCTCATCTATTATATTTAGACCCCAGCTCCTCACAAAGATTAACATGCATTCTTTCATCTGGTAGAAAAACAAGGAAGAGAACAGAAACATTTCTTTTTCATGTCAGTTTAAGACATTCTTGAGTTGGTCTTTTATGTGATCAAAATCAAACTTGTTATGTGTTTTTCATCTTCCAGAAGAACCTGACAGGTTTTGCTTTCAAAGACTCATTTTCCAAGAGGAAAACATAGTTCTCATGTTCAGTTTTGTTGTTTAGTTTTTGCTTTGTTGATTTTGCTTTATTTGGGTCGATTTTTCAAAGTTTCTTTGTTTTATACAGCTTTCACTATGTTCCCTGGCACACAGATGGATCAGAAAATGACTAGGAGACACGGAAATTGTCAGTAGTTTTTGTTTAATGCTCTTAAAAGTTGCCAGGCCTTCACTGTGTCTTAAGGGATGGGCACAAGAAAACAGTAATGGAAAGAACCAAACTGGGTGACAAAGGAGAACAGCTACAAGATTTTACTCACGTAAAACACAGCTCTCATAATTTCTCTCAGGAAAAAAGTATTTTTCAGTAGTGTGCTTAGCACAATAAAATCTTTGATTATTAAGTGAGCTATGCATAAATATTGCTATAAAGGAATAAAAATTAGTATTTGCTTTGAGACACTACTATAATACAAAAAAAAATTATCAGTTGCTACAGTAATTACTACAATAATGTTCTCAAAAAGAGAAAAATATATCAATATGTGAAAGAATGAATGAAAAGAACTTGCATACTTCTAAAACATTTTTCTTTTTTATTCCTTCTTGCTACTATATAATCACTATATGGGGGTCAAGCTTGTAGAGTATAGAACTTGTATTCATATAATACTTACATGAACGCTTTTAGCTACATATAATTATGTAAAAAAAAAAAAAAAAACAACCCACGTATATGGATGTGTTCTAAATTCTACCTGATTTCTCCTCAAGAAATGAGTACTTTTTTTCAGTCTTAGTAAATTGCTTTTGCTCTTGCAAGGCCTTCAGGAAGATCTTGGCTTATCTTCCCGACTTTTTGATTTCATGGGTGACTAGCTATGAATTCAAGTTTAATATGTACAAAAAAAGAAACTCAGCGTTTTCACCTCTTAAGCCCACTCTTCTCACACATCCTCTGATTACTGTGTAAATCAGAAATCTCTCAGACCTGTAATCAAGCTATCATCCGCCAGTCAGACTTTTCACTCGTATCAAAGACCCAAGCTATGCCATTTTCATTATATTCCTATAATACCTTCCCTTTTGGCTCAATGGCAAAAACTATGCCTAAGTTTTTATTCTCCTAGATCTCAGTTATGCAGTCAGTATTCTTTACATCACTGAGAAATACATTTCTCCCTTTTACGTGTCTGTTCAAATTTATTAACAGATATCTCCCTAATAGTGATTCTTAAACAAATTATCTCCCTCAGAGGCAACTACAAATGGTTCCATAGTTTCCTATTAAATGAAATATAAGTTGCTTATCTGCAGTATGAAAGCTTCTCCTCATCTTAATTATCATACGATATTTATTATCTTGAGGTCAGGTCTTTTTGCAATTTGGCATCTTAAGCCTATCAACTCCAAAATAAATAAGAAATAAATAAAAATCCTTTCATGTTTCCAGGCTCAGAAAGAGCTTGATAAGCATCTGAAAAACTGCATCATTACCCTTCTCTCAATCCATTTTTAAACAGCCTATTAAAACTCTCTTCTTTGTCCAAGAAAAACTTCATAATAGGAACACTACCTGCCATGACTAGTGCTTGTGAGGCAGGTTATCAGTGATATCTCCCTTTCATTATGTTTGGTATCTATCCATTCTGATTTCCCTTCATGGTAAGTTATTTTGCAGCATTAGCTCTATCTTTCTTTACTATTCACCACTAGTAGTTCATCCGTTATTAAAAGAGTTACTATTAAATAACCAGATGAATACAAATATGAAAAAAATTATTAACTTGTTTGCTCTAAATAACTGCTGTGAATATCCTTTAAAAAACTGTATCTATTAGGGAAAGGCGTGGGCTCCTAATTCGTGATTTTTTTACTAGAATATCAAAAACTTGGATTAAAAACTATTTGGCTTCATTGCAGCATTGTGCTATCTATGCAATAAGGTTCAATAGTCACGTTGAGTATGTCTTCAACTTATTTTAAACCTGAAATCAAGCAAGTAGAAATAACAGATATGAACGCAGTAATTATTTATCTACAAAGCCTAGGTGCTAGTTCTCATGATTTAGGACAAATGCCATTTTCAATAGTCTATGACAGAAGACTAATTGTTCGAGTATTTAATAGACAAATGAAAATAAAAACAATGAAGAATCAAGTCTTGACCTAAGAAGTTTCTCTATTTCTTCTCCTAGTGTAATACTTGAATTTCATATCTGTGCAGCTGACCACCACTGCCTTTTCACTACAGGGCATCAGTTTACCAATCAGCCACACCTAGCCTTTAAGTTCCCAAACTGGGAGAAAAGCCCCAGCACCAACATGCAAGTAAGTCTCCATGCCCTTTAGAGATGCACATCCGAAGAGCAATTTCTGAGTGAGAGCTCTGCTCTGCACAACACACTAAATATACCAGCTAGCTGACAACTTGTCAGCCAAAGAAGGTACCTCAGTGTTTCACTAGTATAAGATGTCTGGGAAAAAAAAAAAAAAAAAAAAAGTGTGATCAGAAGATACAATACTACTTCAGAGAATCCCAAGTTGTATTTGCATTTGTTTAAATTGCTAAGTAAATCCATTAATTTTAAGCCAGAAAAAAGCACACTCTTCCTCTTATCCTGACTTTCAACCCCCCATCCCTCCCCCAGAAAAATATAGCAAGCAAAAATCCTAAACAAGCAGAATTTTACAGTCATTATTTTTGCATGATTTTTCACACAACTCAGCAGTACTTCCCCATAATTTGTTTTTTTTGTATGATTTTTTCCCTCTGCTTTGACTTACATTCATTTCAGAAGCCTAATTGAAAAGAACTCATACGTATATGATCTGAAGTACAGAAATTAAGGAATATATCGTAATGACCAACGAAAAGTGTGAAAAATGTAATGAATAATACTAAATGGTTAAATTCCACATGATGAGAATTCATTCATGAAAACACTCTGTGCTCTATTTTTAATGGATCATTGCAAAAACATACAAATAAAATAGAGTGCTAATAGGACATCTTTGCCCAAAATTAATGAGGATAAACGTAGAAATAAAAAAAGCTTATGATCATAATCTACCCGCTCCCGGAACAAGGTTCAAAATGAGGTATTCTGTGTTTTAGAAAAATTTCTCCTATAAATTATTATATCCTTACGGGAAAGAGAGAAGTAGAATAATGCCTTTGTTTATAAACCTTCCCAAACTTTCTCTGTGACGATTTCATTTTAAGCTTAATGATCAAAAAGAATCCTAGGTTATTGCTCAAAAACAAACAAACAAAAAAATATATGCATTATTTATTTATAGATGTTTTAAGGGTTGTTTGTGGGTAAAGAAGGGACAATATTTCTTTAGTTTCAATTCACATTTCTTGTTTCTTTTATACAGTTGTTCAGAAGAATCCAGGCATCTAATTTCAGATAAAATTGATATTGCATAGAAGATCACCACAATATATAACACATTCTCAAAGCTGAATTTGAAAAGGCTTAATAGAACAGGAGTACTTATGTTCTAATGCCCTTAGATATTTGGGATATTTCTGTCTTATTTTTTCCATTTTTGAATACTCACAACTACTGGATCAGTTCAAACTATATTTCTAAGGCTCAAACTTTGCTGCAAGTATCATATTTTGGTATTAGAAACTGAAATCTATTACTGACTCAAATAAATATTTAAAGGTTAACCATGGCTAGGAATTTCAAATCATGATTATATTAAGCTGGTTAAACTTCTGGCACATTGTTGAATGACACAATCCTATTTAGTAGTTTGTATTAAAGCAACAGAATAGCTTGACCTTTCAGTAGGTAAGATATCGACCTGCCACTGGGCTCCACACAAGTCTTGTGAACTGCCTAATTTCTATTTAAGTCTTTGACAAAGATTTCTGTCCGTCTCAAGAGATAAATTTCATTCTTACTGAATACATAGAAAGCTTTTCCTTAGTCCTCTGGAAGTGAAGGACATGACAAAAGACAACTTTCTGTACAAAGATGAGAGTCCCTAACATAATTCTCTTTGGTTGTTTGATTTCCTTAGAACAAGATGCTCTTTCTTCAGTGAGCATAAGCGAGAGCAATTAAAGTAAATGGTATTTCTTTTTCTCCCTTTCTGTCTAAATACCTAAATTATTCTACTGTGTATTATTTGGTTTATCTATTCCTATCAGGAAACAGCTCAATAAAGTTGATGGAGATGCTGAGCTTTGAAACCTGCAAAATGGAAATGAAAAGCTTGCAAGAATAGACTTAAAGTGCATCCCTGGCCACACCACTTAGAAACAAACAACAATAAAATAGAATTTTGTTTCCACGTGCCAGCAGTTTTGATTCAAAGAAATCCTAGCTTTAAAATCAAAGCCAGCAAAAGGGTATTTTGCAAGCAAACCAAATACATAAATGCATTCCTATTTAATGTTCAAATTCTATTAATAATCAAGCAAATGCTTAAGAATCTTTCCTAAGAAGGATACTGCTAAATTATCTCACCTGTTTTTTTACACAACGATATAACCCATTTCCACAGTCTATGTTTTGCATGAACTCATTTGACTTAGCTTTGTTTTCACAAGGACTATTTTCAAGAAAAATGCATGTCTATGTGCATGTGTTAGAAGCCAGAAATGCATTTAATGCAGCCATGGACCTTAGGAACACGTTTTCAACTGTAAGTGTTGCAGAAAGGCTACTGAGCTTACCAAATACACATGAGGACACAAAATGCAATCCAGGAATTAACATACTGTAGTACAGAAGGAAAGAAGGAAACTAATTGCTTCAGTGATATCCACAGCAGCAGGCAACAACAACAATGGTGGTATCAGCAGAAAAAAAAAAACAACACTTTTTTTTTCCCCACTGTTTCTAAATGAGATGCAGCATATGGATAATTAAGGCTATTTCACTAGATCAGACTACAGCTCTCCAAGCAATCACAAAAAAAAGATTTTCTGTGCATAATGGTTTATTTTAAGATTCTTAAAACAGCCATTAACACATCAAAAAGCATAGACTCATCTTCAAAGAACAGTTTTACACCTGCAGGTTTTGCATGATTTTATATATATATTTTATATATATATATATATATATATAAAATGAGAATTACTTTCATTATTTAATACACATTATTTAACGTATATTGCTGTTCTGTCTTATTCTCTTCCATTATTCAGTTTTGAACTTCCATCCTTCTCAGTTTCTGAACAATCAACTGCTTACCACCTTTTAAGTGTTGACTGAGTGGGTATGATTTCCTTCCAGCTCTTTCTTAGTCAAGAGTCTCCAACCAACCAATTCAACTCTCATGAAGGTGCCTAACTTTTATCACTTGTAGCCTCAGAGTTTCACTAGACTCTTATGTATGTCACTAGAGACAATCACACTTCAAAAACAAAATTTCATGAGTGAAACATAGAAATCTTCTTAAGAAATGGTGTCCCATGAAATTTAAATCCCAAAAACATAAAACAAGTTTGCTATCTAAAGGACTTATTTCATAAGGTTTTTAATAGCCTGTATCTTGCTACTGGTATCTGAAGAAAAATATTAATTGTGGAAGACTATGAGCTACCACGTGTAGAAAGCATCTTTTAATTTCAATTATCTCATTGTACTGAAAGTCATCCACAAGAAGTGGTACGTTCTATTCTGTGTGTTACATTTTCCAGATACATGGTTACTTTATTTCTAAAGGAAACAATGTATATGTAATTCTATAAGTGCAACATTTTTAAAGAAACTCACATTTTAGTTTTATTTGAAAAAAATACATGTATTCTGTAATATGGGCTTTTTGAAATCACAGAAAATAAGGACTGAACAAGCAATGAGAATACCACAAGATGCTAATATAAGAGAAAATACATTTAGTAGAGAAGAAGACCGGAAGCAAAAGTGGTAACATTGGTTTTAATATTAGTTAATTGGTAAAATATAACTTTTATGTATATATATATATATATATACACACACACACATATATATACACTATATATTATATATATAGTGTATAATAATATATATACTATATATATATTATATAGATATTGTGCATATCTATATCTATATCTATATATATATATATGCACACTATCCCCTAAAACTTCAGTAGATTATAAAGGAGTACTAAGTTATTAAATCAATCATTGCATCATTCTCCCTACTACCTAGTATTAGTTTTTATACTGACAGCCTTCTGTTCATGTAGTAAATGCAGTGATAAATAAAAGTTTGAAATTATAGGCAGGCTTCTGTTTAAAACTGAGTTTGTACTTCAATCGGGAATTCACACAGTTTTGTTCTTTGAAGGACCATGCTGAAGTTCATGTTCTTAAGCATACTCATATTCCAGAATATCCATATCCAGACTTCTGAAGAAACATTAACGAGCAAGTTGATTATTTCTTCAGATGATTTGCAGCAGAATCGGTAACTTTGTTTGGAATGACAGAAAACGGTCCTTGTTGCTGTATTACTTCCCTTCATGATGCAGTTACATCTTAGCTAACATAAAGCATCACCTAACTGTCAAATAAATACGAATTTTCATCTGAATAGTTTCACACTTTTTCATGCTCAAAAGAAATAAATGAGTGGCTCTAGAGTTCTGGTCACTGTGGGAATGCATATTCATGAATAAAAAAAAAAAGAAAATTTTGACACGTATCTCAAGTCTGACTTGAAAAAGAAGAAAAGAAAGCAAAAAAAAAAAAAAAAAATCCCAAACTCATAGATTTCTAAAAATTTCTCTCAAAACATAAATGAAGTTTTGGCTTTGTGTCTCCAAAATTTCAAAGGCTGTTTTGTCTTTGGCCTGGTTTATTCAAGGTAATCAGGTACTGAAAGAATTTATTCCTTTCCTGATAAAGTAAGAGAATTAACATAACATAAAAGAATTCTTCTTTTATGCCTGAAAAATGAAAAGGAAAAACATGTTCAGCAAAAGTTAGTTCTCTCCAAGCTCCATAGAGAAGTACGTTAATAAAACAAATACACTGTTATTTTAGTTTTAGTTCTTCTTTAACTACAGTTCATCAATCACTGAAGAAGCTAAGAAACTTAGAAGGCTGCTCTCTTCATCTGCTGCTGAATGAGAATCAAAGAATCATTTAAGTTGGAAGGGGAAGCAGATGACCTTTAAAGGGACATCTCCAGCGTGATCGCGTTGCTCAGAGTACCCATGCAGCCTAACCTTGAAAGTCACCAAGAAAGGGGCACTACTTCTCTAGGCAGCCTGTTCCACTGTGCCACCATCCTTATCATAAAACACTTTTTCAATATCCTGCCTAAATCTCTCCCAATATAGTTTGAAACCATTTCCCTTTATCCTGTCACTACAGATTCTGCTAAAGGATAAAGCACTTTTTTAGATATAGATGGGTCACTATCAGGTCACTTCACAGCCTTCTCTTCTCCAGGTTCAGCAGACCCAGCTCTTCCAGCCTGTCCTCATAGGAGAGGCATTCCATCCCTTGTATCATGTTTGTGGCCCTCCTCTGGATGCACTTTAACAGGTCCATGTCTCTCCTATATTGAGGACTGCGCATCTGGACACAGCAATCCATGTCACACCTCACCAGCACAGAGCAGAGGGGCAGGATCAGCTCCCTCAACCTGCTGGCCACACTTCTTTTTTGATGCAGCCCAGAATATAGTTGGCTTTCTGGGCTATGAGGGCACATTGCTGGCTCATATCCAGCTTTACATCCAAGAGTACCCTCAGATTCTTTACGGCAGAGCTGTGCTCAGTCCTTTTGTCCCTCAAATTGTATTGTTCATGGGGGTTGCTGTGACCAAGGTTCCTTGCACTTAAATTGTTTTGAACCTTATGAGGTTCATCTGTGCTCACTGCTGAAGCTGACGAGGTCTCTAGGTCTGTCTAGGATGGCACCCCGTCCCTCAGGCATGTCAACCACACCAGTGAATTAGTGAAGGTACAACCTGTGGCTGCAACTAAAAAAGGAAAGATATTTGGAATCAAATGAAATCTTGATTTTCCCAGTTCCTGCTTCCTATTCTGTTTTTACTCTGTCATTTCTAAATGGACTGCTAGTCTTGAAAATGTGATCATTCATTTCACCACCCAAGATTACATAAATATTTGCTGCATAAATTCTGGGCAATGTGAAGATTTCACTTTAATAACTTCTTTTAGTGACTGTTTCCTTAGTATAGATAAGGAATTACATATAGAAAGATTCTTTATATCAACACCAGATGACATGTCAAGTCTCACAAGAATTAGAGAACATCTCTGCCTCTGAGGTTGCAGACATTTAATCATTTCTTCACCAGTCTGGGCAGCTGCACACTGACCTCCTCACCATCACCTGCTTCTAGGCTGTCAGCCCCAGTACTCTGTGATATAAGGGCTGCTTTGCATGCAGCTTTACTAAGAAGAAATGCCACTAACTGTGACAACAATCCTAATTAGATGTTGAAATACTATTGTAAAGATCTGTCACCAATGATTACTCATCTCTTTAATGGTTCCTTCACACAGAGCACTGTTTCAGCTATTTAGAAAATGGCCAATATTATTATCATTCCCTCAGGGGCTTATCTAAGCACTCTGAAGGATTACTGTCCAATTTTACTTATAAGCAAGGTTGCAAAAGTCATGAAATAGACACTTTTCAAGGGGAAAATAAAATGTCTTTACAGCAAGAATTCCAGCCGCAGGAAGCTGGGAGCATTCACATACCTCTAGGCAATCTCTAACACAGCAATTATAAAGAAAACATCCTCTTGAGAGGGAACAAGATTTTAAGAGAATGAGACCAATAAGGGATAAGAAGTAAGGAAAGGATTAGATTCAAGACTGGAAATAACACTTTCGAATCCCCAACCTTCCTATTTGTATCACAAGATAAAACTACATCACTAGACAAAAACGGCATGACCTAATTTCCACCAACAGGATAACTGCATGCTGCTATAGACAAACCAACAGAACAGACATTTGTGTTCACAAAGAATTGTTACTAAATGTAACTTTAACTTGGTCAAAAATAGAATAATTGCGATTAGTTTTCCAACATATCTTTCTTTGAATCTTCTGTCACTCCCTTCCAATGCCTAAAAAGTCTGTTCCATTCTGCTTACAGAAATGATTATTTAGCTCCAGACAAACAGCTATCCTAAGACTCCTAAGCCCAGACAGACCTCGATTCTAGCCAGTACTGTAATGCTTAGAGGATGAACAAAGTACTAATTTATCATTTATTCTCCCTTACTAACAATTTAACTTGAACACCTGCAGAGCTTCTCCTCAATCATAACAACACTTGTTGAAGCATATCATCCAAATAATAAGCCAAATTTTATCGTACAGTTGCTGTCTGGAAGCTAATTCTTCTGCACTATCAACAAGAGAATCTAGGAGCACTGTCCATTAGAAACAAATATACTTTTTTTTTTCTTCTTGGGTCCCTAACTTCAGCTTGCTCTTGAACTGCAAGCTATGGATTTTTGCTTTTAGTCTATTTGAGTATTTCACCCTGCAGAAGTTGCCATTAACACAGATAAGCACTGCCTGAGGGTGACTGTTTTAGAATTTAGCACTGTCATCTTACAGCCACTAGCATCTGACTGAACAAGGACTCCTTTTGAAATTAGTGACAGAAGGAATTATTCAACGTGATCAAGTTAGTAAGAGACAAATCCATGAGATCGTATTCCCTGTGGATAATGGAATAATTTAAGAGATTACTTTTCTATGTAATTGTGTTAGCAATAATAAATAAAATACTGCTAAAGTATTTAATCAGAAATTATTGGAAGAAAGTAGGAAGGAAAACAGGAAAAAAAAAGAAAGGAGAAATAAATTTAGATTTAAAAAAAGCTCAAGGTCTGTTGTAGAAACATCTATATTTTCTTTGATTCTGTGACTGACAAACATGTTTATTGTAGCAATGTTAACAGTGATCTGGAGTGATTAGCAGCAAATGTTTTAGAGGATGTCATTAACATACACAGATTAATAAATAAATAAAATCCTGACCAAATTATGGCTAACTCAGTCAGAGAACAGTGTTTCTGATATCAGAGTGTTTCACAGAATTACTAGTTCTTTAAAACCTTAAAATTGAAGCTTTATGTTCAAGGAGTACATTGAACACACTGACCTTTGAATTCCTTTGCTCAATTCTTTTTACTAAAATTATTTACTTCTATAAAATACTTTGTTATCAGTAATGGAACTTTTATGAAGAAGAATATTAAAGAAACTCTGTTCTGATTCTGAAACATTTTGAATTATATTTATCATCAGCAGTTGTAAGAGGAACGTAATGTACCAGGAATGTCAGGCAAGAGCAGGATCAGAGCTATTCCAAAGAACGTAACAGCTATATTCAAGAAAGTCCAAGTGTTTTTTCATTTAGAAGTCAAATATATTATAGATATATGAAAACGATTGTGTTCATAGTCTTTTACAAAAGCAGTATAAATCAGCCTCCATTATGTATATTGTTGAATCTTGACATTTACTTCTACGTATTTATCACTTGTAGTTTCAAATTTTTGTTATTTTAAAGTTGTCATCCACTGTACAGACAAAATGCATCTACAGGTACATTTTTGCTAGGCTGTGACTAAAATTTACCTCAAAATTAGACTAATAATTGCATACTTGACTAGAATTCTTTTGGGGAAAAAAGTGAGGAATAAAAAAAGACAAGAGACTGTAGAAGAAGTTGATATACATGTTTAGATTTCGTGTTACATACACATTCTCCATTAGCATCCCTGACTCATACAACAAAACAGAAAAACTAACTCCTAAAGCTATGTCATTCTTTGAGCTCAGCAGGCTTTCCTATGAACTATACACAGCAAAATTGCTATTGCTCTGAGCAGAATTCAGACCTCTTGATTTCTTTTGCAAAAACAATTTGTTTGTAGTTTGCAATTATATGTATTTGAAAAGCATATAAACCGTTCCTCTTATTCTCTTCAGCTATTAGAGGTAGATTTCTACACCTAATATTATTTTCCCGACTCTTTTTACTTCACCAGACTTCTCAATCAGTCCTGTTCTTTGTTTCTCTGACTCACTTTTATAATTTCCAAATCCTTACCACTTGTTACCAGTTCTTGTCTTGTGTTATCTCATCTAGGTTTCCCCTTGCCTATCTCATTTTCTCTCCTAGGCCACACTTCCAGTTCAAAGTAACCTTCTGACCTCTCCCAGTCAGCCTCTCTCCTGCTGTCTTTAATTGGCCAACATCAGTTCTTCACAATTTCTCTTCCTCTTCACCTCCATGGTGGGTCTCAGTCCTAAGTAGTCTTTGTCTCTTTTGCACACAGCTTCCAGCTCCCCTATACTGACGGATTGTTCTGGTTTCTCCTTCTTCAAAACACTCTTCCACAAGGCACCTCTTTGTCCACCCTCCAGTTCTTACTCCTTCTAAAATCACAGCTGGACTTTTCCAAGTCCAAGTTACAGGGAGAAAAGATCACAGAAGACATGACGTATCTAATCTAGTTTTGGTGTGGCCTGTAGCACATAAGTGTTGGAGTTGTAACTCCTGTGTCACCACCAGCATTCATCCCTGCACTAGCAAATGTGCAATGTCACTGAATTCTGTAGTACAGTCAAGCAAAACAGACAACCATAAGTTTGGCCAGATCTGGAAAAATAGAACTGCAACAAAGATTGTTCCTTGTAAGAATTTCAGATCCTTTCTCAAAGCAGGGAAGTTGCACATCTCACTCACCTGCACTAAATAACACATTTTCTCCATTCTGATTAAATATTTTTGCGTAAATTCTCTCTACAACTCTTAGAATGTATTAGCACATATCTTAATAGACTTAGGATAGAAAACATAGAAATGGGCTGCTTCACATTTCTGTGTTACTGTTAGTCTTCATTTCTGAAAGCTAATAAGCAAAAAAATAGTTACATAAATAATAGTGATATTTAATCAGGAAATAAATAAACAAATGAACCTGTTAAAACAAACCAACAGGTTAACTGTAGCTGCCTTCCCTGACTCATTTGAAGAGCAAGGAATTCAAAAACAACCTATCCAAACATCAATACCTGGTATCAGCAAAAAACTCTCCACTTCCAGGCATGCAGGAAGTAAAATAAACAGTGGTATAGCAGAAGGTAGCAACTCAGAACTTGAGGACTGTAATTGTGTAAGCCTAGTGGCAATAGAGACTGAAGCGTTATTTTCTAACCATCTAGCATATGATTGCTATCGGCCCCCACAAACCTAGTAAGTCCAGCAGTAGTTCATGTCTTTCTTAGAACAATATTCCAGAGTGACTGGTTTAAAGACAATGATTTGGTTTTGTTTTGTTTTTAAAACAACGTTTATTATGCTTCACTGGTTCTCCCTGAAGTGATTTATGGCTCCTTAGTACGATGACCAAGCACCACAATGATCAGTACACATACAACATTCAGCCAACAGTGATGCATGGTAGGTTCTGAGGGATTGCTAGGATTGAGCTTGATGAGAAAATATTTTTCTGCATGGTACCAAGAAAAAATTAACCTAACCGTCATACAAAACCTCAAACCACAGAACAAGACCTCAAGTAAAATAACTCAATTTATTTTTTTTTTTTATTACACAAACAACTCCCTTGCTGCGTAAGAAGGAAAATCCAAATAATCATACTTTCAGAGCCCTTGCTACCTGTAGCTTTTTTTTTTTTTGTCTAATATTTGTCAGGTTTGATCTCCTTGTGTGCTCATGCCTTCAAATCCATGCCTTTACACAGTCCAAAAAGAATATTTTGATTAACGTGCTACAAATCTTTTTCTGCAGTGTTCTCCACTTCTTCATTAATTACAGACAACTCATTTAGCTGCCTTCTGGCGAACAACACATAGTATTAATTTAGTCATTACAAAATACCACTCTTTTTTAAAGGAAAACAGGAAAAAAAAAATCTAAATTCTTTCATTATTAATGTATGTTCTGTGGATATTTTTCTGTGAAAAAACCTCAAAGCAATCACAAAGGGAAAAAATACCTTTACTTTTGAAAACAAGTTGTGAAGGATAAGACAACATAAAATGAAAACACCTACTCTTACCCAGAAATCTCAATCAGAAACCCCTTAGGGTTGCGATATAGGGGGTTCTGATCAGAGTGGCATAGACTGAAATATCTGTGGAGTGTATCATAGACCTAAATCTAAATGAAAAGAGGCAGGCAGCAAGTTGGTTTGTTTGTTTGTAAGTAGTTACTTGTCTCCCATTCCAAGATATCCCACTCATGCAATTTGTAAATCCAGTTGTTAGGGCATAAAAAAATGTTGAGACTTCTGAAGCAGAAGTTACTTAGCCATATGGCAGGCAGGAATGAATGCTGAAGAATCAAGCTTCTCCATTTCATTTCAATAATACGTTATATAAAACAAGTGAGTAGGGACACCTTGGCATGTAAAGCAATGAGTTTAGAAAAAAATCACACAATTTAGTAAGCATATGAGGAGCAGCTCATCTCATCCAATGACAGCTACAACAAAAGAATAATCCTGTAATGGCTCTTTGACAGTTTATTTTCCATGCATATGCTTAGGCAGTACATACTGTTTATTTTCTAAGCAGCTTAGCAGATGGAAGGTAAGTAGGATGATGATTATAATTCAATATAAAATACATTTAAATAAAGTTGGGGGTCTGACTTAACTTACATATTTTGACTTCTAAGGGCTTAAGTCTTCAGCAACATCCTTTGCTCAGCTGCTATTCTTATTTCCTGAATGTGGAGCAGTCTCTTATCACAGACTGCCACACTGTTGGACAATGTAGAATTGGTATAAGGCAAGAATTAGTTCCAGTAGCTCCAGAAGAACAAGATTCTACACTACAGGCAATTTGACATAACCTTCACCATGCTGCTTACTTTTTTTTTTTTTTGTAGTTGAAACTTGAGTTGGTATTTTCACTTCTTTTTCTAATATATATTCTTTAATAACTACCTGATCCAACTTATTACCATTTTTGGTGAGTTTTTATCTCAGCAAAATACTCTTATCTGTAGTTTTAGATAGGTGAGGAACAAAAGCATTATGTAGTTTGTTTAATTTTGCCCAAGAAAACTCACTGAGATAATATAGTCCTTGAATCCAAGATAAAACCTCCTTAATACTTCAGTTTTTTTGATGTTACCAAAAAAAAAAAAAAAAATTGATTCAAGAAATCTCACTGGTGAACTTAAAAAAAAAAAAAAAAGGTAAAAGACCTAATGCTACAGATGAAACTGGAAGATGTTTCTCAGTGTCATTGACAAATTATTATACTGGATTGAATATCTGCCACTGCAAATATTAATTGAGAGATGAAATGTCTCAGTCAGACATCTAAGACACCTGCAGATTACTGTTTATTACTCACTGCTACAATAGGAAAAAAAGTAGGCAAGTTTAATGCAGCACATTAATGCCTGTGGGTTTTTTTAAATAGATTTTTAATTGCTTAGTTAATTAAGGGCAAGAATGCCTTTAAGTAAGCACCTCAGAGATAAAAGGATCGGGGAAGACTTAAAAGTGGGATACAAAATACAGATAAGGAGAAGACTGGATTTTGTGAGATTTATGTATGGTGCGTAGAATAAATGATCATTTCCAAGAACTGGACTACAAATAACAGTGCCTGAAAAAAAAAAAAAAATCAATATCACATCTTCTGCCTATCTATAGGAAGAACATTCATGGAACACTCATTTAGATAAGTTAATGGGAGATTTGATAAATACATGGAAGAAAATTCCATCTTAAACATAGGAAACTCAGGCCAAGGGAGAATTTGAGCTGCATATTCTGTGTGTACTGGTGAAATATCAGCAGGTTTGCAAAGCTCTTGTCATGCAAGTTTCCTACTGAGTGTATGGCTAGTGAGCCTACTGGTCTTCACGTTTTTCTCTAACATGCCGTAACCTGATGTTTCATAACAAAATTTGAAAAAAAAAAAGAAAAAAAAAAAAAAAAACCATGACATCACAAAATCACAAGAAAGACTAATGCTTGCATTTCTCTTCCAAAGACCTTAAGTTCAATAAGTCTGTATGACATGGACATCTAAGTTTTTTCCAGAGAATTCAAGTTAATTGAACATTTTTGTCTTTCTGCCTTTTTTTTTTTTTCTTCCTCCCAGCAGTACGTTGATTTGTTAAAATCTGTCCTTTTATAAACTCAAGGTTAAGGCCACCATGTGGCAATGTCATCCATTTATGATACTCAGATACAAACTGTTAGTAAAAGACACACAATACTATTCAGCACAAATAAATAAGGAATAATAAAAAAAAAAAAAAAGGAAGTATAGATACCAGTGAGGTACTGTATTTTCTTACCGTCCTTGTAAAAAACTATTCACACTGATGGACCTACCACTGAGTATATTTCTCAAACAATAAAATGAAAAACATCAAAAAAATCTTCTTAAGCCCAACCAAGGATCTTCTCATTCTGACCAGTATATTTTATCTAGTGAGCTTGAAATAAAAACATACAATTCCTCCTCTTTCCAAAACTACATTATAACTTCTAAAGTCTTGCAAACTCCATTCCAATAGTTAAATTTATGTTAAACTGAAATTGCTTTCCCCTACTACTTTATTATTGTTGCAAGCACAGATGGGTTTTCATGCTATTTATGTATTCTTAATATCTAAGTAAATTTCACCTTTAAAATTAATTACTGCACATGAATATTTTTACAATTCTCTCATTGACAAGAGCATGTGCTTCTGGAAAAGCTGGTTTCCTACCATACCACCTAGATTATGATTATCTGTGAGGATCATGGTAAAATACCAATGTTCAAGGTGGTACATTCACTCAATCTATTTTCAGAAGAGCCTGATGTAAACACCTACTTACCAAAGAGAGAATACCAGATGCTGTAACAAAACCATAGTACAGCATAATAGCCTCCTCTTTCTTATGCTGCTAAATTGAATGGATTTTTTCCCCTGTAACTTTTAGTACTAATGAAAGAGTAAAACCAACAGCAGCTACTGACTTGTGTGCAGTCACTGGGAATCACACTGAAAAGTGAAAAGATGAAAGAAGAAAAAAAAAAAGAAGAAAAAATAAAATGCTGTAACAAAAGAGCCAGTGATTATTAACTCTTTATTGAGAGTGTCCAAGAATGGCCACAAGGATGATCCAAGGGCTGGAGTACCTCTCCTATGAAAGCAGGCTAAAGGAGCTGGGCTTGTTTAGTCCAGAAAACAGAAGACAGTGGGGAAACCTCAGTGCAGACTTCTACTTGTAAAGGGAGATTAGAAACAGAAAATAAATCAGCTTTTTACATGAGCAGGTAATGATAGGACAAGGAGGAAAGGCTTCAAACTAAAGGAAGGGAGATTTAGATTGGATGTCAGGGGGAAATTTTTAACTGAGAGGGTGATGAGGTACTGGCACAGGTTTCTCAGAGAGGTTGTGGATGCCTCATCCCTGGAAGCATTCAAGGCCAGGTTGGATGGAGCCCTTAGCAGCCTGATCTAGTGGTTGGCAGTCCTGTTCACAGCAGGGGGATGGAACTTGATGATCTTTGAGGTCCCTTCCAACCCAAGCCATTCTATGATTCTATGATTGACAAAGGCACTGGTTATTGAATGGATTATCTCATGTCATTAAGCACCAATATACTTTTAACATTTATGAATCAGGAAAAACTGTTGTATCCTGAGAGCAAAAAGTTCAACTCTTATTACTTATGTCAGACTAGAATTTTCATCCAGCCTAGGGCACACAGTTCCACTCTTAATACTTTCGGATCAGCATCAAAATTTTCCTGTGCAGCTGAACTGTATTTAGCAAGACAGTGACTCTAAATATATGCCTAGAGTACGTACAGCTACCAGCTTCTGACTGAAGCAGACCCACTTAACTAAAACATTAATGTATCCGTTTCTTCTTTAAGATAAAACTTAAATTTGAAATACCTGTATCATCTTATTACTAGAGGGGCTGAAAAAAAAAAAAAATCAGATTAAAGAAGAAAATTGAAGGAATCAATTTAAAATGATTTAAATAAACAGAACTGAGCCACGAGTTACCAAAACAAAAGAATACGCCAATTTAACCTGACTGACGTCTTGACACATTTGTTAAATATATATATATAAAACAGAATATCAAGAGGAACTATGAAATCCCATTAACCATTCAACATAAATGATAACTACTACAAAAAAGTTACAAAGAATTTCACAGGGAACAGTTACAAACAAGTCACATGAGAGGGAGACAGTGATTTACAATTTCCTTTCACTCTTTCCAATTATTCTGTATCTTCTACCCCAGTAGATTACCAGCTAGATCTTTCAATTACAGAAATGTAAACTGAAGCTATCTGGAAGTGCAAGAAGGGGAACAGTCATAACTCACAATAACAAACATGGATTAAAATCTCAACGCTTTCCTTAAGACACCTGAAATTAAATTTGGTCAGGCATACTCAGAGTGAAATGATTAGTCATAGATAACTCAATGCAGAGAAGCTTGCCAACAGCACCCAGCTCTACAGTTCTTGTTTCTTCTCCTCACAAAATCATAGATATATGAAATGCAGCTACACGATGGTGCTCACTCCCTGGAACCAGAACCTACAAAGGCATACTGCAGCATAAGTCAAGCTGGCTAAACATCTGCTAAAAGAGCTCTTGGATGAAAACTAGCCATATTGACTGAGGAATGCACCTGATACAGAGATCTGTTCGCTCACTAAGCCATTCAAGGTGATAATGTGACACAGCTATCCTTTTCAGGGCCACAGCAAAAATGCTGCTGTGTTTTGTCGGTAAGCCTAACCAGGGTTCTCCTTCCACAGACATGTTCATACCCTATTTCACATATTGGTTTGTCAGCACTGAACCAGCTTGTTATTTAAAGGCATTTTTACTCACAATTTAGATGTTATTTATGATGACTTACAATAATTGATTGCCACTTCACACATATTGTAAACTAAAAACTCAATCCACATATGTGTTGAGCTGAATTTAAGCATGGTTTAATGTATTTTGTATATATTATATACATATGGCTACACTTACTCACTTACATGAATATATTTCACTTAATGAAATATAATATTTCTTAAGACCTGAAAAAAAGTCAAATATTTCATTCTGCTATATAATTCAGCCAAAAGTATTGCAGTGACTAGATTCAAACAATCAAGCTACTCTGAGGATCTAAAACACAGTGGAAAAACAGATAACGATTTCCAACAAGATATAACTAAACTGTGTAGAAAATATAAGGAAAACATTCAACAAAGGTTGTAGTTTGCTCTTAATCTGATATTAAGGAACTTGGTATAAACACGGCAAGCAGAATTCCTGGAGAAATAGAAAATCTCTAAAATAATAATTAGGCTGGTCTATCGTAAGTAAATCCATTGTATAAACTTAGCTAAGGTTGAGACTGAAAAATGTTTTCTGTGAAGAAAATTATTGAATAATGCCCTGTAATGCCATCTTGCATTTCAGCAAGAAAGTGGAATAATGGTTGTTCCTTCTGCCCCCATCTGTCTTGCTGCACCTGATACAGACTGACAGCTGACTGTAATCTGTACCGTACCATATGCTTTTGGCATACATTCCTCACTTCCCTTTCACACGATTGAAGTTTCCTTCACTAGATAGTACCCAGACAGACCCCTGCTCAAGTTCAGTGTGGATCTAATACAATCCTAGGAAAAAACTGGAAAGGATTTTCCTCAGAAATGACACTCTTTCAAGTGTCCTCAAGCACAGAAGCAAAATAGACCATATAAAATACTTCAAAAGGGATGAAAACTATTTCCTTTGGTATAATTCTTTAGTTACATCTGTTTTCTTTTCCTTCCTGAAATCCTTTCACACTTTTGAAGTGATTTTCATCTTAGCAGTCCTAAGACTAACGCAATACAAAACATCAAGTATTCGTGCATTTTTTGTTTTCTCTAAAAGCTTTCAGTAGCTTAAGAAAGCACCTTAAGAAAGTAAATTCTCCTTCATGATTTGATACCAATTCAATGAAGAAATAAGAATTTATCTAAAGATACTCCAATGGCAAGACTCTAAAAATCCCAGGTAAGCATGGGTCACCTAAGTCTTCTTCACATTTCTGAAAGTCTGTCCCTAATAGTTTATAGATTTTTATACAGTGGACAGCTTGTAGTTTCAATGCAATTTTCCTTATATTAAACTTTTCTCTGTTCATCAGCTTTAGTATTTTTTAGGAATTATAAATTCAGCTTGACTTAAGTGAATGCAGCTCCACCAACTGACAGATTTCACCACAGGTGATTATGACCGTTGGGATTTTACTAAGATGACTGCTTTAGGGCTTTTTTGTTTCTTTATTAATTAATATAAAATTATACAGCTTTTTTCACCTAAAAAACTGTTAAGAGTTAGGTAGATAAATTCTTAAATGTCCTAAGAGATAACATAGCTTGATATGGAAACAGAGTCCATTTTAACTACTCATAATCCATTCAAAACAACTGTCCAGATCAAAGAATTGAACATTGAGTTATTGACAACAAAGCACAATTTACACAGTTTCAGAAGCATCACAATAAGCTGCAGATGTTTGAAAAAATTAAAACTATATAACTTGAAGCATCATTATTGGATTTTTCTGCTGTAGAAAACCCACTTTACATACTGTTCTTGATGGCTTCTGTTGGAATAAGTATGCTTAGTATATGTTCATTTTAAATGTAAATATTTAAATGTAAATATGAAGAGGCATAGTATCTTGATGAATTTTGGATGCCTCCCAGGAACTAAAGTGGCTTGATAATATGACAAAATCATGTTAGCCGCCCAAGTATAAGTTTGCCTTGTCCATCCAAATATCAATATGCATTTGGTCAAATAATCTTAAATACAGAGAGTCGTGAGTGAAACTGTTCTCACTGTCCCTAAAGAAGGAAAGAGAATGAAGTACAATGGACAAGTTATAAATGATAAACAGAATGACACAAGAAAACCTACTAATGGCATGTTCCACCAATCATATTTGAAAGAAAAAATTATTAGAAATTATCCGGAAAGTTATGAATAATGAAACCTGGTTTGGCTAAGTAGGAAAAAAATAAAAAATAAAAATCACAATTCAACAGACCTGAAGGGAAAAATGTATATATGCCAGAGATTTTCTGTTGCATTTGATGAAACCAAAAAGACAAGACTAATTGAACAAAAAGGAGGATGACAATAAAAAGGCTGAATGCAGTAACTATACACTGAGATGGGAACTTTAAAAAAGAGAGATAAAGACAAAAAACACTAAGACTTAAGGTAAGGAAAAGTACATTTTGTATGATTTTGGTGGGGTTTTTTTTGTTCGTTTGTTTTTGTGGAGCCCAAAGAAAGCACATCATGAAAGACTGTTAGAGAAAAACTGTGTCAGATCCAAAAACAAAGACCATCTAATGAATCTCTGTAACAGTCAAACTCCCTGTCCACCTCATGTTGCCCTCAGGCTGAGAGAGAGAATTACCTAGCTATACCTAAACTGCTCCCAAGCTCCTAGACCTGTAACTATTCCCCATCTGCACAAAGAATTCATCCTGAAGTCCTTGGGAATGCACAAAGACTCACATCTCAAGCTCCTCTCTGTGCAAAATTTTCCATGTGAAGAGAAAAAAGAAATCCTTTCAGCCTGATAGCAGGAAAGAGGAGTGGGAAGGGAGGAGGTAAGAAGTTGATGGGTTTGTTTTTGGAGGGGAATATGCAGTTTTGTTCCAAATAGTCTTTTTAAACATAGCATTATAAACATAACTCAGAGTTACATGGATCCTATAATTCATTTAGGTAGATGTTTTCCTTTTTTTTTTTTTTTTTTTTTTTGCCTCCTCATGAAAATCTCTCCATTAAATTTTAACAATTTTAACAATTTTGCAGTGCTGGAATTACATACAGATGCCAAAAAATGCTAATTTATACATTTCATTCTGCACTGCTTTGTTCTGCTGGTGGCGTTTTTGTTTTTGGTGTTTTTTTCCCCTCTAATTCTTTGTGGTTTTGTCCTTAAAAAGTGTTTTTTTTCTTTCTAATAAGAATTGCAATTATTTTAGTATACTTGAAAATTGTATTTCTGTAAATACAAAATGACTATCAACTGTAAAAGAAAAAATAAAAGGTTAGTTCAAATTTAAAAAAAAAAAAAAAAACCTCATGAAGTTACCTAAGCTTTGACTTTCTTAGTTTAGTCTTTGTTGAAAACATGTTACACAATGGTGCACCAGGACATAATTACATTTTCTACCCTGTTTTAAGATTCCAAACTAACACATATGCTATAAATCAAGATTAGATTTCTATATACTAAATTTCTGAGCCTTTCATTTGAAGTTTTTTAAATATCAATTTTTAAACACAGACTTATTGTCCATAGAAAATCATTTCTCGATGGTATGAAGGCTGTCACAATCCAAAATATTTTAAAATCAAATGAATACTTCAAAACATACATATATGCATGTATGTACATGAATACACTAACAAAATATATGTGGATTAATGAGAAAATTTCTTTTGGACTTTACAACATTCATGTATATAACAAAATGACCATCACGTTTTCTGTGTCTTGAGCTTTTACGATACATTTAAATCATTTTCATGATTTTCTGCATACACAAGCAGAAGCCTTCTATCCTTTATCAACTAAGGAGCTTTCAGATTCAGGTATCTCAGACACATGAACAGCTTTAATACTGCCAAAATTTTTCTAGAATCTGAGGAATTATAATATTTGCACAAAGACTGAGAACAAATTTGTATAGGGGAAGAAGATAAATCTTATAAAAATCTTTAGGAGCTCTTACGTACCGCATGTTACAGAACTTAGAGACTGGGTGTAGGTTATGATGTAGCACATGCAGATGTTCCATGACTAAAGTTTTCTCATCATTTCTAATGTCCACTTCATTCTGACCCCCAAAAATGCCTGTCAGGCTGGTTTTACTTTCTTTCTTTGGCTGTCTTTGATATAATAGATATGATGTAGGCTAATTTGAATTGATTTAGTTTTGAATTATTTGAATTGAAATAGTATTGTATTGATCTGTCCTTAAAGATATCCTTTTCCTCTGCTTCTCTGTGTTATGATGTTTAGCATGATCAGCACATATGGGTGCACCTGATAGTTCTAAATTTATACTTTATTTACTAAATCCCTTTTATTACTTTATAATACACAGTATATGTTGTTCAATTGGATACACCTTATTTGCTAGTAGAATTTAAAGCCTCTGAATTGTTTTTCCTACTAGTATATCACTAAAGCTATGGGATTTCATTTTGTTTTTTAATAAGAGCCATCTGGGAGGGATGAAGGGACGAGAGAATGTTAATAAATCATAGGGAGGCCTGAGTTGGAAGGGACCTCACCAAATATTTAGCACCAACACTCACGATTTGGGCAGGGTTACTACCCACTAGATAAGGTTTCTGAAATTTTAAGATGAACTAAGAACATTAGAAGTAAAGGGCCACACCAAAGAGAGAACAATTGAAAGCTAACGATGCAGGTGCCTCGATACAAAAGACAGAAATACGTGAAGTATTAACAGATTTAACTGGAAACAGAATTAACACATATTTGTATATTTCAGATAAGAATCAAGTCCAAAATATTCAATGCTAGGAGACAATTAAGGCTTTAATTAGGAATAAAACAGTAAAGGAATATTTGAGTCATACATTACTGATGTTTTCAAAGCTCAAAGTAAGATTTTTCAGGGAGGTCTTTGTTCTACATTAGAAAAAAAAAAAAAAGAACTATGTTGAAACATTCCTCTCACGGTAGGAGCTTTTTGTCAATTTAATGAAGAAATTATGCTAAAAAATACACAAAGACAAGTTTTTCTTACTTTCCCACTTGTCTGAAAACCAGAACTAGACAGAATTAGATAAAAATGAAAGGAAACTTTCACCTGCGAAAATCACTGCCTTCCATTAAGGATTTCATCAATGCACATTTTAGCAGATTAAAAAAAATTCTGTTAGCCAGGGGGACAAAGAGGCTACATACTAATTATTCTTTTTGATCTTCACTTGCAGGAAGACATCTGACAACTGTCAGAGATAAAGCTTACAATTAGGCAGCTTTTTTAAATAATTAAGTACAGGAACTGAAGCTTTCCCTAGACTTGCCTTCTTTCTTCTATCTCCAGCTGTACTATTTCCTAGCCAGCTGAGAAGTCACATACAGTCATTTTCCCCCATTGTCAATAAATAGTAAATAAAAGTCAGCTCTAGTCCACCCAGATCACTAAGGTGACTAAGTTACCACCACGCTATGCAGTTACTCAATGGAAATGAATAATCAGTGACTTTTCTAATTATGCACTAAAGGAAAGTCACTTGATTTTTTTTTTTTTTTTCAGAAAAATTCATCACCTAGCTATTCAGTCATTAAAGTCTCTCCTGAAGATATTTACAACTAAAACATAAAAAAAATATAACCATCATGAGCAAAAGATTAAATGGAAAAAACAAAGATGAAAATGTCTAAGGACTATGATGACCTCAAGGAAGTATTTTATTGCTTGGTGAACCACAGCACTCAGAAGCACAGTTCCACCTGCATTTGTTCTGTTATGCATACAGAACAAATACATATATATACATATACACATACTGTTATGCATTAATAAATACTTAGCTTTTATCTTGGTCATAGAAAAAAGTTAATAAGCACTAGAAGTTAAGTAATACCAATCTCAGGAGATGTCTTAATGAAAAAAAAGAGGATTTGTAGAGGAAAGTCGGGAGAATTCTATCACAGTAACTTGTTATGCTGAAGAGCACTTCAGCTTCTGCTTGGCTTCTGCTCCTCAGACTTACTCACGTCAACAGAAATCAAGAACGACTGGATACTACAAAACCTAATTATCTTCCAAGATTTTTTTTTACTGACTAGTACAATATTCCTGTTTAAAGATGTAATTTTTTTTTCAATCTAATTTCTAGAAACAGACATATCACCATACTTGCTCTATGTTTTTTCTTATTTTTCAAAATATTCACTGTGCTCCTACAAGAAGCCTACCTCAGTGAGATATCCAGTTGCATCCAAACACTCATGTTAATCATAAAAACAAATAAATAAGCAAATAGTGAACCTCTTAAAAGCTGCCTGTTGTGTACTCTAATCCCGAAAGTAAAAACAGGATATACTGAATGAGAGGTTCCTTGCGAGTTATTGAAACAGACTATCAGAACAGGGAAGGTCAAGAATCATTAGTGATACACAGCATTTTGAACTAGCATGCTAAAAAGGGACACTGCTTCCCTTAACCAACTTAACTTTGTAAACCCACAATACTAATCAAGTCATTAAAAAATTGTGAAAAATGGGTCTGATACAAAACTAATAGAAATATTTGAACATTTCTGCCTATTTCAATAGTATTAGACCAGATCCCTGAAGTTAGTTTGATGGTGTGTGATATAATGTAAGAAATAATATTAAAAGCTTTAAAATTGAGTTAGGCTTAAAGAGGAATAAATCTATATGAAATTATTCTTCTCTACCCTCTTTTTTTTTTTTTTTTTAAGGATGAATATAGATGGCTAACAGTAAACTAGCAGTAAATCTGATTTTAATAATATACACTATATACCCTGCGCTTATACTTGCTTAAGGAATCAAGTGTTGTTTGTTTGAATGTCTATTACTCTGAGAAGGTTCTCCAAATCTCGACGTTTGTTGAAGTTACTTTGGCTCAAATAATTTATGTCATGCCATTTATGCACTGCTTCTTCACCATGTTTCACTGCTGCAACAATAAAAGACACAGTAAGTTGTTTCCAGGTAATAAAACTTTTTGTGCTGTAATAATAAATGAATATGGTACAACTTCTTCACTTCTGTATTGAGTGGTGAGGTTTTACAGATTTGCAAAATAATATTAAAATTGTTAATTCCAAGGCAGCAGATACAAATGTCCACTACAGAGATCCCTACTTTTCACTTGCAAATATTAGTCCTATTTGGATTACTGCAACAAAATTGTGAGACAAACTTGTACGAGAAAAAGCCACAGCTGATTTTTTGAAGCTTGATTTCTCACAGAACACTCTAAAGTAGTGCTGATGTTCTGTATTACCAGACATTAAAAAAAAAACGTTGTATTACATTTTCCGATGATTTCCCCATGCACTAGGGCATATGATACCAAACTCCTCATGCCTCTGCTTTCCTCTCAAAATAGGGCAGCCTAATCTGAACTGATTAATGTTCATAAGTATCTAAACGGACAAATGGATGAGGCCAGGCTCTTCTTCACAGTGTGCAGTGATAGGATAAGGAGCAATGGCCTAGAACATGAACATAAGTAGTTCCATACAAAAAAATAAGTTGTTGTTCTTTATGGTTAGGATGATGGAGCACTGGAATAGAATGCCCAGAGGTTGTGGAGTCTCCTTCTATGGAGATACTCAAGACCAGTCTGGATCCTTACCCACGTGACATATCACAGGGAGCCTGATTTAGCAGAGGGACTGGACTCTGTGATTTCTTGGGGTCCATTCCTACCTCTGCAATTTGGTGATTCTATGATTCTATTATCTATACCAGCACCTAGGAACAACTTTTTGCTCATGGCACATCAACTGAGAGAATTCAAATGTTATGGACCTAAACCATGCCAGACACACGCACATGCTGCTTTTCACACCTGTGCTATGGTCTTCTTTATTAACATAGCAGATGTGTTATGTTTCAAAAACTGCATTTTAACAATTAATTATAATACAGTACTCAAAGGAATGCTCCAGATTTATTTTTTTCTTGGCTTGTCCTGGTGATTTATAATTTTTTATATAATAATATATAATTTATATATAATATATAATTTTTTATAATTTTAAATTAGGGTTCTCTAAAAAAATCTCAGGCAGCTTTTAAGGTTATTTTCTCCCCAGAAGCACCACTGAGGGAAACGAATCACATGAATTGTAGAGTTTTCCCATTCGTGCCCTGTTCCCTCTACCTCGAGGATATATGGCAAAGTCAAAATTACTTCAGCACTTTATAGTGCACACTCTTCCTTGATTTATGCCAAAAAAAAAAAAAAAAACACCAAGTATATTATCACTATACACTTTCATGTTCCTGGGAGGTGGAAATAAAAAAAAATAAGTCAATCAAAATCAGAGGCTTCTGTGCTTAAGTATTTCACAGGCTTTAGTTCAATGACTTTAATCACTTCACACTTTTGAAGAAATTCCTCAGCTTTTTGTCACTGACTATAAAGCAAAGACACGTAGTCTCCTTCCAGCTAGAACAAAATATAGTTTCCCTTAATAAATTTAGCTTTATTAGTTTCATCATCTCTACAAAATTACCAGATTGTGTCACAGATTAAAAAAATACTTTAACTGTTGAAGAAAAAATTATTCCATATTTTGCTGCTTTTATTGAGTTTGTGCTTTTTCCCAAGCACATCTTTAATTGCTTAAGAAGGATTATTAAATGCTATTCCAAACTGCTCAGCAATTCTAACAACTTATTGATGAAATGTTATCTTCCTGAGGCTCTAGACTTTGCTTTCATTTACTGTGCTATCACTAAGATTCATTCATTATATTCAATATCAATATTATGCCAACCTAATCAAATAATTACTGCCTTTTTCAAATTACTCTCTTCTATACAAACTAAACATATTACTCCCTTCCTAAGTACTTTAAAAACTACAACAGCAATTTGGTCCTATGACATTAACATGCCACGTTACTTCTTTCAATCTTATTTATTTTGCTTCCTATTTCATGTCAGGGAAGGCTCTGTCCACTTCACTATCTGCCTGTATGTCTTCACAACTTCCCATAGCTGGGGCCTGGGCACCATCTGTGTTCAGAGAACCTTTTTCATGACTGAAAGCACTAATGGATCCAAAGATGCTTTTCTGAAGGTAATTCTGTGCCTCAATTCCTAAGCACAGACACAGTAAAAGGAGTCCTTACTGACTCCTCCTTACTTCTGGTTTTGTCCTCTTCCTCAGTCTTTACTTTTTGACTTTTTTTTCCAAACATTTTCTCTAAAGAAAGTAAAGCTTTGATTCCATAAAACACACTTCCTGTAGCAAAGTAAATCCAATAGATTCCACCTAAAACTTACAAAGAATCACTTCCACTATCTTCAGTGCTCAGCCATTAATATATTTTAATTGCAGCTAGGATATATGAAGTTCAGCTTAAGTTAAGCAAAATACCATAAAAGAAGGACAAAACAACAGAAATATGTAAAAATACAGAAAACAATCAGAAACAAAGTGCTTTAAACAAAATAAAAAATTTGTCCTTAACACTCAGAAAGCTAGAACACGAAGAGATGTACTTTATGAAAAGCAAATTTGTGAATAATTAGCATTTTCACATCTCAGTGGAATAGCGTGAGATTTTTATGATATACCTAATATGCAAGTTTCAGTAATAAAAGGATGAAGAAACAGCAATACAATTAAGAGAACGTAAGTAGCCACTACATCAGATATTCAAGACAAGAATAGAATTTTGTCTGACTGTTTACATTACGTACATTAGCAACAACAACAACATGGTTCTTGTTCAACTCTGGGATAAGTGTCCTGGAGCACTGTAATATAGCAACTGAGAGAGAACAGGGCTGATAGCATGGAATTAATCTACTGAACTGTAAAAAGAATGGCATCAAAATTGTCACACAAACTACTTGCTTTCAAAAAGAATCTGAACATTTAAAAGTTGAGATTAGGGATTAAAAAAAGTAGGATTTAAGTCATAATGATGATTTCTGAACATCTGATACCTTGTAGCAGCACTTTTCATCATCAGAAATTGCTACAAATATTTAACTGACTGAATTAATAGAACAACTTATTTCCACAAGAAATTACACACAATCACCAGTTCCTCCCTCATTGTCTGTCCAGTTCCTTTACAGATAAGTTTTTTAAAAATAAAGAAAAAATAGCCACGGTACTTTAAAATCTGTTAAATATATACATTTAAAAAAAAAAAAACACTGTTGATATAGTTTTGTTCAGATACCAAAAAAAATACTTTTCAAAAAAAAAATATACGAACTGAATTAAAAGTTCAACACCACAGAAAGTAAATTTGCTGTGGAAATGGAAGAGCTAAGCTGTGGGGCCTTTTAACCTTTCCATCTTTTCTTTTTCACCTCTTCAACTGTTGACCCAAACAGCAGAGAGAGTGACAACAAAAGATAAAACTGAATGAAGGATCCCTGTTTTACCTTGAAAGTTGCCAAACTTCATGGAGATTCAGAAGAAATAATGCGTCTAGAAAGGATATCCTTTTTTTCCCCTTCTAAAATGAATGTTCTCACATCAGAGAGGTATTCATCCCTTATGTATTAAAAAGATAAGCATTATTATCTGGTTAATAAAAAGCGAAGTTGACAACATCAGCAGCTTTCAAAATAATTGTACGTGAATTTGATCAGCAGAATGTTATTAACGCTGCAAGATGAAAAACAAACAGGATGGAAATTTTCAGCATTTGGAGGCATCATTATATTCTGTTTTTGAGAAAGAGAAGCAAACAAACCCTTGCTTAAGATGCAAATCACGCTCAGCTCACCACTATTATGCTAGAGCATTTTTAATTCTCTGCAAATATACAAGATGACGGAAATCTCCTAGAGGAATATAAGGTTACAAAGCTCATCACACTTCAATCACGTAATTCATTTGGATTTGCTGGAATTTCATACGTAGGAGACTCCCCCAATATAGGAAACTTCACTAATTGTCAGAAATTACAGACAAAAAAATGTCGATACTGTTGTACATGTGTGTTTCACTTAGTATCTGTCTCCTTCTAAAATAACTGCAGGAAAATTTAAATTCCTTCAGGTACATATTGTTTGAAAATGTTCAAAGATATCTTGTTTGAAAGCTTACGCTTAACATTTACAAGGTGATATTCTAGTAGTGGTCAGTAATGGCTTTTATGACAATTTTCTATTTTCTTGATCAGCATTCAAAAAAAATAAAAGGCAGAAAGAGAGACAACATGAAAATATGCTTCTGTTGAAATTTCCTGAAACTTTGTGTGTATGTGTGCACACACAACAGAGAAGTAATATATTTAATTTCCTTCCCAACCTCCCCTCAGCCCTGACCTGACTCAAACTCCCTTTTCAAGGTTTTCATTATGCCACTTCTTCCATGCCCAAGGCTTAAATTCCACATATTTCTGAAACCTCTTCCAATTCAGTAGTAGAACTATCGAAAAAAAAAAAAAACAATATTAAGATTTGAAAAAATTAAAGACACAAGTAGCCTCAAAACTTTCATACAGATTCTTCAACTTTTATGGGAGAGCTTCCTTCTGTACCCAATGATTCACTTGTAAATGAGATTCATAAAATGATAAACTAACAAACCATTTCAGGACTGATATCCAATAACGTACAGCATTTGAAGAAGATTAGAAAACAGAAGAATACATTTTGTTATTTTGCTGTTCAACTTCAAAAAGAAGAATAATAGAAAGTGGTCCAGAAATCTAAAATAATACGTATTTGAATACAAAAAAAAAAAAAAAAAAAAGAGAGTAGCGAGCAGTTCAAAGCTGAAAAATTTTTCCATCAAATAACAAGTCTGGGCTGAAAGCATCACATTTAAATGGTTATCTGCAAACATATTTTAAGTAATAAATATTTCAGCATCAGACAAAACATATACGTAGATTCAAATTTCTTTATACATATACATACACACATACACACCTTTCTTATATAAGCACAAACACCTTCTTATTTCATGTATATGAAGTGGTTGATGCCAACGCTTAAGATAGTTTCCCCCCAGAATCTCAAGATTTTGTGCCAAAGGGAAGCTGCAGACTTGCCAGAGTTCAGTATTCAAATAAGGAAAAAATTCCAAGTTTATTTGTAATATTTTCTTTTGCATCTGTGTGCCTGTCATTTACTGTCAAGATATATTGTAAGGGTATGTATAAGGAGAGAGCAATTTCTCCTTTAAGGTTATCTGGTCACACACAGCAAACAAACGTTAAACAACATCAAGAACAAAATATATCACTATACCACTGATAATTCCAAAGTGCATTCACCTTCAGTGCCGTTCCATATGAAACAAAGTAGACTTCAAACTCATGAGATTCAGATATCTCAAAAACAGAATATACACATCCACTTCAAATACCCAAAGTATCTGATGTTTGCACTAGGCTGCCAGACATGAAGAGACCTATACCCTGTTGGAGAGCTGAATGACAATCAGATGACTATCCTGGCATCTAGAGCAGTACCAGATGCCTACATTTATTCTGAATACCATTCATCATGTCTATAAAGCCATGAAAACAGCAGGTAGGGAATGATTATTCACAATTTCTCAAATACAAGATATGGACATTAGCAGGTAGCAGATTTAAAAGCAAATATTAAGCAATACATTTTCACACCTGTGTCTGCATGTGGAGCATAGGGCTGCTGACCAAGATGCCTCCAAGCACACATCAGCTGTACATACCTCTCATCATCTTCACTGTACATTCACTCTAAAAATGCAAATGGCACCATTAAGAAGCTGCAACATTGCTACCACTGCTTAGTTAGAAGAAGACTGGAGGGTGCATTATAAGAAGGAAAAGAGTTTAAGCTTAGAATATTGGTAATGCTAAACTTGCATTTCTTACCAGTATGCCTGGATTGAAAAACTGAAATGAGAACTTAAAGGATAGATGACCTTTTCTAAATTATCAAAAAAAAAAAAAAAATCAGTTGAAATTCAACGCTATCAAACAGAAATACAAGCAGGTTACTCTGAAAGTAATCCCTGCTGTTTTATTTTGTTAGACAACATCAGAGGCAGATGTTAGTGGTATGGTAGTAGAGGTTGAACCTTCCCATCAACATTAAGTTACTTACACTTTGTTGCTGTGCGACAGATGACAATAGAGGGGCACTCTGATAAAATGGCACCAGACATGGAATAGCATATGAAGCAAAGGTGTGTCACTGAATTCCTCTACGAGGAATAAATGACACCCACTGACATTCATTGACACTTGCAGAATGTTTTCGGAGACTTAATAAAAGAGGTCAGCACAGTGAGGTTTCAGCAGCAATGACATTAACTGTGGGTCACCTTTGCTGGTGCAGATATTCATGAGCACAGCATGCAGGCTTTTGTTCATGGCTAACAAAAATGCTAATGGTGGCAACTCTGTTGAAAAATACTGTTTTGAAGCTGAGAATTTGCACTATCAATCAGTGTTATCGTGCTCTTTTTTCTGTTGTAGTTTCCATGGAAATAAATAGGAGGCATTTCTTTTGGAGCAACCTACATAAACAACAAACTTTTACCATCTTCTGCCAGTGTATTAATGAACCAATAAACAGGCACTACAAGTGTCCAGGGATGAGCACCACAATTCCCAAGGGCAACAGATAATTTTGATGTGAAGTATCATTTTTCAAATGCAGGTCAGGAATGTGACTGGATAAATCAATTAGAGAAGAACAACTTAAAAGTGAACTTCCTATCTTTAAAAATGGGACATGGGATATTTTTGAAGCACGTTGACTTACGAATTTTGAAATTGAAAATACAGATACCTAACTAACACCATATCAATTGTAGGGAAAGAAAAGTAATCAGATCTAAAATTTGAAAGTATTTCCAGGAAGTCTTGGGCTGTATGCTGATCCTGATTATGTCATTCTCTGCATTGAATCTAATTCTTTACCACTATCCTGAAATAAAACTTTGAATTTTGCTGATGAAGTTTTTCAATATGAACACACTGGATATCATCTGAAACATTTACCCTATGGTAAAGTTCCTGGTCTCCAGCAGTTAAACAGGTCAGATTAACTGCAACAATAGCCTTGCAAATTAACTGGTTCATATGTAGAACGTTTTGTAACTTTAATCTATACCACCATGATGCATGAACTGTATTTTTCTATTACAAATGGATCACTTTGGAATCACATTAAGGTTACATCACTATACAGAAAGCAACTATACTACTAAATTATTAAGGATCAGATTCTAAACAAGTGTGATGAATTGCAACACTTTGACTTCCAGTTAGACTTCATTTTGTACTAATTCACTGGAAGCAGTATATTTATTTATCTTTATATACATAATCTGTTCGTCCTGTTCTAATAAAACAAGCTTGCTTTTTCCTTAAATTAAAATGCACGTAAAGAACAACACAGCAATACTAACGTAACAAAGTCAGTAAAAATAACTGTAGATTACATGCACTAACAGGAAACTGCCCTTGAATTCTGATTATTTTTTTTTTTTTCCAAAACTTCATAGATGTGAGTTATAATCTTTCATTCCCCTTTGAAGTATACTCAGCCACAGAAGTCAATGGTGTTTACAAATTGAATTTTCTGAAATGCTTCAGGTTGTTTTGGTGGAGAAGGATTGTTCAGAATGTGACTGATTCCAGCTGGTTCTCTATTATTAGCAGGTACCAGACACAATGAAAGAAACAAGGACCTGAGTTTTCCCTATTGTACAATTTAAGGTGCTTTTTATGAGCGCCTTATATGTTCCACATATAACTGATTTGCTTATTTTGAAGTACTGCAGTCTTAGCCACATTCAAACTTAAAGCTGGAAACCAAGAGAAGCAGTTGACACACCAGAGGGTCAGTCACACAGCCATCCAGAATAACAGGCTGGGGAAGTAGCTGACAGGACCTCAAGGTGTTCAGCAGGGAGAAGTGCAGAGTGCTGCACCTGGGAAGGAACAGCCCCAGCACCAGAACATATTGGTGCCATCAAGCTGGAAAGCAGCTCTGCAGAAAAGGACATGGAAGACCTGATGGGCAAAGCAAGTAGAAGCCAGCAGTGTATCCTTGCTGCTAAGAAGGCTAATGGGATTCTTGACTGCATTACGCAAAGTATCATCAGTAGGTCAAGAGAGCCGATCCTTCCTCTCTACCCAACATTGGTGCAGTAGCACCTGCAATTCTGGGTCCAGGTCTGGGCTCCCCATTGCAAGAGAAATCTCGACATATTAGAGTCCAGAGGATGGCTACCATGATTATCAATTCAGACAAATAAATGATGCTAAAAAAGGCATAGGATCATAGGCAACAGAAGTTATTTTCAAATTAAAGTATAAATCCACGGATGATTTACTTTCACAGCTCTACTTTTGAATTACATTTTTATACTGTAATTATTAAATAATACTGTTTGTGTTTCTCCCCTTGATTTTTGACTCTGGAAGAAATCTACTATGGTTTTATTTTCTCTACATTCTCATCAAGGTAGGTAGTAGCACAGATGTCTGAATTTATTATCATAAAAGTACAGATTGATTGTATCAAGTTAAAAAGATATTTTTTATTAGCTCACAGGATGTCAAGGAATAAAATTTGTGAAGAAATAAACATTACAGCAGCATCACACAACAAACACAATTTGATACTAGTGAGAAAATACTGAGTATCTATTAAATGGGATACAAGATTTAACAACCATTTTTGCATTCATTTTTTAAAAGTATGGGATCAATTCTCATTTATACTAAATGGTACCATGAGAGGTAGCCCAAAAGATAATCATCTTTTCAATTAACCTGAAAAGTATGGTTGAATTAATAGCAATAGATGGAAATATAATTTCAGCACAATAAAGGTGCTCTAGCTTAAATGAAAAGCATCACCTTTGTTTTCCTTAATAGGACTGGAGCATCAAGGGAGAAAAAGTCAAAATTAGACTTCACCATTTGATACTTACTGAAGTGCAAAGCTCGAGGAAGTTAATGTGTGAAGATACAAGTTGCTATTGTGCTTCCACAATGTATTTTATAGGACTTGTGAGTACTGCTGTAGTTCCTGTCCCTGCAGGTATTTGAAAGACCTACGGATGCGGCACTAAGAGACATGGAGAGTGAAGGGACATCACGCTGACAGTTGGAACTGACTGCCTTAAAGACTTTTTCTAACCTAGACTATTCCATTATTTTTTAGACATAGTAAACCAATAAGCTTATAATCATATCTACACAAATTTTCATTAATTTGGCAACACAGAACAGACAATAATTATTTCCATATTTAACATATTTCTTTGCTCTCTATGATAACTATCATTCACAACATTTCAGATGTATAAATGAGAAGAAGCTTCCACAATGGCAAATCCATAGACCATCACAGACTTAAAAAAATGAGCATTCAAAGGAAATGTTTGAAAACAAATTCTGATTTTCTAACACTGATCTAAGACATCAAAAAAATGAATATCCATAGCATTGGCACTATTCCTGACTGGCCCCTCCTCTCAAGATTTTCATTAATACTGAAGTTGTAGCTTTTTCTAAAAAGTAAAAAAAAAAAAAAACAAGCTGAATGACAACAGTTGTCTGATAATAGCACAGTCCATCTCTAGAAGTCAACAGAAAATGCATTTTAAAATGTAAGCTAGTCTAGAAGAAAATTTATTAGCCAGTTTATTCAACGTAAATGGTTGCACTGGTAGCAACAGATGAACATGGACTCCCACGTAATCTAAAAACATTTTTCCCAGCTTCATCTCCCACATTTAGTTTTGAACAGAGCTGTCACAAACAAGTAGTCAATTTAAAAGAATTAACAGTGAGATAATTTCCAGAAAACAATTTAAGAAAATGAATTTTCAAAACATAGGATGGCAACTGTATATCAAAATTTTCATAAGTCAAAGATTTATGAAAACTTATTCCCAAGCAATTCTCCAAGTTTAAATCTTCGAGTCTTCATTTTTATAACCCCATCTGTCTCAGTAATGCTGCACTTTGAGATGATCCGTTATCCATGCAGAACTAATACTCCCAGCCACTCTGTCACCATAATTTAATTTCTTACTTGATTTATTGGCTTTTTACATAATTTCTATTAAAAAATCTTGAAAATAACATAGAAAAGCAGTGTAAAACAAGACCTGACTTTAAGAATTTAGCAAGTATCTGTCCAGAGATTATTTAAAATAGAGGGTTCCACTTCCTACAAAGAAAGAAGTGTGCGTAGGAGGACAAACGTAGGTCCACAGGAAAAGCCTGCAAGCCAAATAAAGCAGAACATTCATGAGGAAACTGTGGACATTTGTACTGACAGAGGAAGGAAAAAGCAGCAGGATGTAATTTTGAAAAGGAATAGAGAAAAATTTGATTTGAAAATTGAATCAGTACTAGTTATCTGACTGAACTATGCTGGAACACCCTACCTGCTGGGAATTGCCACTGGCAGAAACAGAGGCTGCAGATACATGGGCAGCGAGGGAGAAAATTTCCTGGCAAGATTAAAACTACCTGCATATCATTTCACCCAGACACCGGAAACTTACAGAGACAGATGTCTGGCTAGGCTCCTGGCAGAATTCTGTAACCCAAATAATTTGTAACAAATAGTAGGAGTATAATACAATATACAAATACAATACATATGACTACTAATACAAGAGTCTGGCCAGTGTAAAGCAAACTGACTTATCTTTTATTTCCACCTCTTAAGTATGGATTAACAGATTGAAGAATTAAACTCCTAGTTCCCTTAGATTTGAGTACTGCTAGATAAGCAACTTAAGTTTGTAATGACTCATAAAAGCTTTAATAAAAATGCATCAGTACCAAGATAAACTTGCAAACATACCTTGCTAATAATCCATAGAAGTATACAAGATACTATGAAATATAAACTGAACTCTGCATATGGGAGGGGCCAAGATGGAGAAAGAATTAGAAAAAAAAGCATTAGAAAAAAAAATAGGATTTGAAGTAATGGTCTCTATTAATAATCAGGAACACTACAGCTATGAAACATTAATGAATCCACTGTTTGCAAGAAGACAGAAAGTCACTGTACTAATAAGACTATAGGACAGATGATCATCAGAAGACGACTCTATTCCTTGGTAACAGGAAGATAATGTTACAGAACACTGTAACTTTCCCTTTCAGCCCTGACCTGAGATATCTAAAAAGAGAAAGTGTAAAAAACTCAGTTAGTAATGCAGACTTCATAAAAGTTATGGATACTGAAGTAAATAAAATTTTGAAGCAAAAGCATGAGACCATAAGAATTGCTAAGTTTTAGAGAGTACTTTCCCCTACCATAAGATCTCACACTGAGATTAGTGATTTTCTACAAAACAAAGTTAATGTTCTGCTTCTTGGCTCAATTTAGAAGAATGTTAGTTTTCAGTCAATTTGGAATAAGCCTGAATGGATGCAGAATTAAATAAACCAACCAAACTCTCCAGTTGAGCAACCTGGATAGATAAGATGTAGTTCAACAAAGAATCACAGAATTCCAGAATACTATCAAGTTGGAAGGGACCCACATGAATCACTGAGTCCAACTCCTAGTTCCATACAGAATCACACAATTCAAAGTCTATGTTTGAGAGCATTGTCAAAACAATTCCTGAACTCTGGCAGCTTAAGACTGTGATCACCACCCTGGGGGAGCCTCTTCCAGTGCCTGACCAATCTCTGGTGAAGAACCTCTTCCTAATCACCAACCTGACCCTCCCCCGAAACAGCTCCATGCCATTACCTCAGGTCCTAATATATAATGCACATATACACATATATATGCACACACACTGTATATAAAAAATACACACACACAGAAGGAAACTTAAACACAGAAACAGTTTTAACAGTTACCTTAGGGAAAGAGAGTTCTAATTGACATATTAAGAACAGAACTGGATACATTCCAAAGAGGTAACAGCATGATTAAATCCAAAATAAGGCTATGCTTTGAAACCAGTACAGGGTTATTTCATCTTCCTGCATGGATATTGGTTTAACAAATGTCTTCATTCGCACTTCTTCTTAATAGGATTACTCTAACTATGTTGTGTTTGCTGTTGCAGTGCAATCCTTCTAACTCAAAAATCATTCTGCTATACAATTTCTTCTTACTGGCATTATATCATTTATTGCGTCAGTGAAAGAAGACAGAGCTGTTTTATTAATTTTCAGCATTGAAGGTTCAAAAGTTCATTTCCAATTTTAACATGATCGAGTATTTTTCTTCTGGTTATTAAAGGACCGAGGGTCATAGAAAGGACAAGAAAAGAATAATGGAAATACATCTGTTAATTGTAACAGTTAAATGTCATACGTATTGTTTTGTGGGTTTTTTTCTTTTTTTTTCCCCACCTCTAGTTCAAAAGATAGCTTGTTGGCTGCAAAAAAAAAAAAAAAGTTTCCCTTAAACATACTCTATCTAGGAAACTGACCTCAAAGTGCAAAGAAACAAATTTCATTGTTAAGGGCAAAAAATTAATAACCTTAATAATTAATAACCTTAATTAATATAGCACGAGAGTCAAAAATGCAGATTTAAATCCACGTTTCAACATAGAACAAATTGCCTATCATAGAGTTACTCGGTTTAAGTTAGCTGATTGGCATGATAAAGATTGAATCCTGAGCTGTACTGAAGAACCACAAAACACACTGTCTCTACCAGGTAACTACTCCAGGTGTGACTTTTGCTGAAGTCTTGCCTGAAATATTTACTTTCCTGTGCTATCACCATATGGAGTGCTCATTCATACTCTCATTCTGAAGATATCCTGCTGTCATGTGTACATGTGCTAGAGACCTAAAAAGGCTGAACATCACAGCAGGTACCTGATACCTCTTCTCTTGGTGTAGCAGCTGCATATTCGCTTTTCCCTCTCCCTCTGACTCCCCAGATGCACTGATGATTCCTGCTGCTTCAGCTGTGCTAAATTAGCTTAGGCCACCCTCTGAGCAGGTAGGAATTCTTACTATGGTTGGGAATAAATAAACTACAAAAATAAAATTCTCAAACAAATGGTAATAATACACCTAGGAACTTTCCCAATATTGCATACTTAGGCAAAGATGTTTTTGAAGAAGTACAGAAGTAAATACACTGGCTCACTTCCCATAATTTCAGAAGTTTTTAATCATATTCAACTTCGGTATAAAAAACTAAGTTGGAATAAGCATAGTAAGTAGTCCCCCGTTCCCATTAAAATGTATGCCCAATGGGTCCCTCACACAGGCCTTTATGAAAATTATCTTTTTTCTAAACACAGATAAATCACAAAACTTCTTTAGCCATCACCTGCCATTCAGTACAGGTGATGCTTATTTAGCTTCATGATTATTTTCTAAGTTCTTTTCCCCCTTGCTGCTCTGCTGTCAAAATATTCTAGCAGCACTTTAACCACTGTTTCATAACTAAAGCAGCATCACATAATCTAAAGAACATTACTTTGCCTCCTTAAAGATTTAGCACAGTAAGTAACCATTACTAAAGGTAATGAATATCATCAGAAGTACTGCAGAAGGCTGCATTTCTCCAGTCCTCCCAACTCCTGAGACTCTCATAAGGTAATCTGGGGTTGTATTGTAAAAAACAGGAACACTGACTTCTGTATTTCTAACTTCTATATTTTGTAACACAGATAAGTACTCTTGCTATGAAAAGGCACACAGCAAGTTTTAATATATCCAATATGGCCTCAAAACTCTTTAGATAAAAGAATAAATCATCACAAGAGCCCCAGTAATTTTATATTCACTTCAGTATTGCCTGTTGCCTTTTTAATTTGGATCATCTCAAAGTACAATTATAGAATGCCATAACTGAAGGTTTCTTGAAGAACAAAAGCAACAACTCTGTCCTTGCATGGAAAAAAATGAAGTTCTTTAAGAATAAGAGAAAAAGGTCTTTGTCACACACTTCAAAAATAATGGCAGTGTAGAGCCTCTTATAATCCTTTATGTAGCGTTTTCTCTAAGTCAATGCATTCCCTTAGCTGCAACCTCCCAACTAAAAGTCCCAGTCTTTATCCCTTCAGCAATAAGAATTATTTTACATTTCAATTAGAGGGCTGAAAAAATTCTGTACAACTGACTTTCCTTTCTCTTTAAGAAAGGTGACAAGAGTCACAGCCTATGAGCTAGTGAGACATCACAGAACTCTGAGAACCCTCCATGGTACAATTACATTACCAGAGTCAAATGTAGATTTCAACTAAGCAAAAAATGCTTACTATTTTGTTCTTTGTGTTAAAAACAGAACAGCATAACTGTTCATTTTGAATCCACTAAAAATAAAATGAGAAAATGACATTACAGAATATTCAAAGAAACATCACACTGTATGTTGTGAGAAATATGTTATTCCATCTAATTGCTATGAAATTACAGGTAATTATTTCTGATGCTCTCTCCATGCATCATTTGTGTTGAAGAAATCAGGAAGTGTTGAATTATATACACCTTCTGAGAATCAGGAAATAGTCAGAGTAAACATCTCAGGCATAGTTTGTGGTTTATTTTGTTGTTTTTTTATGTTGTTGTATTGTGTGTGTGTGTGTGTGTGTATATATATATTATTTCTACAAATCATTAGAGCCATGAACTTTGCAGGCACCGTTGCAGTATCAAGAAATTATCACGAATCTGTGATGCAACAGTGGTTCTTGAGCATTTCATGGCTGAATGTTACTTATTCACAGCGTATTACTCGTGCTGTACATGTATTCAGAAACTGGACTCAATTCTTCTGGGTCCCCTTCCAACACAAGGCATTCTGTGATCTTACAATTGTTTTTTTTTACTGATCTTAAAAAACATCACTGATTGTAGAAGTAGGAGTCATTAAGAGATTTCTCGCTGATGAAATGCATCCAAAACTTTTTAGGATCAGCAGTGATCCTTTATCTTCTTTCTAATTCACGAGTTTTTTGGTTGTTGTTCTTCAGAAATTTTTTTAAAAATTATAAACAGTGCTTTCTCATGCTTTGGAAAAGCTTTTTAAAATGCAGAAAGAAAAATTAGGAACTCTTCCCTTTATGCGCGATTGTGCTTTTCAAAAGTACAAATATGACTGGGAGAGTATATTAAACTTCAATTAATAACAGCTTGTTTGTAAATTAAATAGAAAAGGTCATTATACGCAATTGTGGAACACACAGCATTTAAAATGGTAAATATGCACTGTAAGGATTATTTTTCGTAAGATACATTGACATTTTGGGGAATATCCCTTAGGATTACTTGTTCCATACCCCAAAACCTGTCAGTATGAGATCACACACATACACAAAAGAGTAAGGGAAATAAGGCATCATCTGAAGGTGTTCCTTGTGCATGTATGATAGGTTGCTCCAAAAACAATACTTCCTATTTTATTATGTCGGACCACAGTGTCAGAAGTGGTATGACAGTAAAGGTCAAACCCTTCTGTTATATTTGTTGTCATATGACAGATGGCAGCAGAGGCGTAGACTCACAAAATTGCGCCTGACATGAAATTGGATATGAAGAAATATCATTGTATCACTGAAATATCAGTGAAATCAGAAATATCAGTGTATAATTGAATTCCTTCATGAGAAAAAATTGCACTCATTGACATTCATCGACACTTGCTGAATGTTTTTGGAGACCAAACAGTGAATGTCAGCACAGTGACATGGGGGGTGGTGCATTTCAGCAATGGCAACAGCAACATGAAAGACATGCCCTGCTCTGCACAGCCATGCACAGCTGCCACACAACAAAATGAAGTACATCTCGTTTAGCCCATCTGAGCAAATTGGCTAACAGTAGTGACTCTGTTGAAAAAAAAAAAAAAAAAAATAGTGTTTAGGAAAGCTTTTGGACCTACTAAAGTTACTTATTCTACCATAGCATACAGAATATTCCACTTCACTTTGAAATATCTGTTTATAGTCAGGAAACACAAGTTTTTATTTTGCAAGGAGCATTCAGACTGAAATACTCATATAACATAAATCACCACCAACTCCTTTATGTGATGGTACGCAGTCTCCAAATAGTAGGCCTACTCCACTTTTATTATCTTAAATTATATTCTCTGGACCTTTGGGCTGGATGCCCATCATCTCCTCTCCATCACTAGCAATCTCTCTGTACCACAAAAGATTTTGTGACTTCACGATCCTTGCCATGGAGAAATATTCCTCCGAAAACTTGCATTAATGAATCACTGGTTTCTTTCCCACTTTGTTCCTTTAGAAAATAACTGCACTAGCAAAGCTTCTTCAGCCCAGAGCACTTTGGAATCTGTTGGTAAGTTTTACGATGACATTTTTACTGAGCTAGTGAAGATGCACTTTACTCAGCTAATCCTGACACGTGCTACAGAACACCTAAGGAGGATGGACAAAATTTACAACATATTCTATTCCACGACGGATCACCACAAAAAACATTGACAGCCACCCTTCTTACATATAGCAAATGTATAGTAGCATTTCCACAGATATTTCTGTAGGAAACAAAAGCAAAGCAAAACTCCACCCTCAGAATTCACTTCACAGCACAGGAGATCCTACTTCAATGATCAACAGTTCTCTGTGTTTGCAGACATGTTGTGTGCAGTTGCACTGGAATTACAACATAACCATACAATTACCTAGGGATCTCTTAGTACAGTGACCTATGTATATTAAAAATTATAGAAATGTTAACCATCCCATCAGTGTTAAAACAGGGCTTACACAGATCACATTGGCAACTATCTGTTCAGAAAATAGAATGCTTAAATATAAGCCAGTAAATGTGATGTATTTATTTTTAACCACTACTAGTAGAAGAACAAAGGCTTTGATCTGGTTTGACTGTTATGGACTCAGGATTTTTCTGACTCATTTTACGTTGCTGTGTCAAGATAGAAAGCATCAAGAAATCAGGTTACTATTGCTTTTTTTTTTTTTTCCCTTAGCTACAGTTTATAGTGAGAACAAGTAGCTACTCAGTGTAGCTAGAATTAACTGCAACTCTAGAATAAAATAACATGAGATAAAGAATATACATGATGGAACCAGACACTCTAGTCTGTGAATGAAAACACAGTGCTCAGTCACTACAGGGATTCCATAATTCGATTAAAACGAGTTTTACAGGAAAAAAAGAGAACAGAAAAACTAAGCAATTGGACTAGCAACGTACTATTGACTACATTTTAGCTGTGTTCCTTTGTTCCTTTTTTTGGACATTAAAAGGTTCTAAGTATACCCAGGATCCTTTCCCAGCAGTTCTACACAAAACCCTTTCCCATTTAACCTACCACACTGTAAACATAACCTTTGAGAAGGCATAAAACATTTTCACATTGTGTCACTGAGGTGGAATTGGGGGAGTTATTTCCTTAAAACAAAGGCCACTGAGCTAGAGAATGAGGAATGCCTTTGTAACTTCAGTAATCTCAAGCAGCTGCCTCCCTTATAACACAAATACAGAATGTACATCTATATACTTGCATTTATAGGTAAATATTTCCATATTGGTTAGTATTTCCCATGTGAATATGCAATAGAAAGAAAAAAAAAACAGCATAACTTCTTCCTAATATAAATACTCACATCACTACACAACAATAAAGAAAAAAAGCACTTCACAGTAACTTATATATCGCTTTGAAAATTGATAACATGCTTAGACTGCAGCTCACAGACTGCATTTATAATAGTTTGAAAGACTATATTTTATGTGATACACCTATGAAAATGAAGCAACTCCTGTAGTCTTTCCAACTTAATTTGAGGGGAAAAAAAAAATTAAAAGCATCTCAGCTGAACAAGACATAGACAAGTCTACTGTGCTGAACACAGGCTTCTTCAAATACATATACATGTATCCAAACAGAAGGGACAGCATAACGAGCACAGGTGTTTCAGGCCTTTTAAGCAGTAGTATAGCCTTTGAATGCTGTGCCCAAAAGGACATCTCCCTGACTTACAACTGAGCTGCTATGAACGAATTCACATGGTTTCAGTCAGGTTAGAAACATCTGAGCTTTGTTCAGTTGTCTGATCCAGGAGTGGCCAGAGAGGCAGTAATCAATGCCACCACCAAAACATTAAGAAACTGTCATTTTGTGGAACCCAGAAATATCTCAACCTGATAAAATTTCACAGAAATTTTGATAAAAGTAAGTTCAATACTAGCAAATAATTTCCAAACCATTCTTGACCTACTCTAAAATTATTATATTGCACAATGAATATTGCTGGTTACTTCAAATATTAGCAATCTATGAGCCTTACAGAAGAGGAGAGATAGGGTTATAACACATATTCTTGAGCAAGTCTCTTTCAATATCTTCAGTTGGTAGTATTTCATATAGTATTAAGTTTTACTGGCATACAGGTTGAATCCAAATTCAGATACCTTGAGTACATCAAAAACTCTCAGCTATGCAAAACTATGTTTTGCCTAAAGTAGGGGCTAAAATGCCTTCTACAGTAAGAACGTTTAAAACAAGGGAAAAATTTTGCCGAGCCTTCTCTACCTAAGATCTCAGAACTGTTTAATACGCATAATAGAAGAAGACAACACAGACCGTAATATTGCAGGTACAGGTATGGTGGTTTTCTCTGATGGGTAGTTAAAACTCCATATCTGTTTTCTAACTCCTCCTCAGGAGAAAAAGGGAGAACGATGATGAAAAAGAGCTCAAAGACTGAGATAAGGACAGGGCGATCGCTCACCGATTACCAACACAGACTCAGCATAGGGAGATTAACGTACATCACTGCTGTTTACTCATAGAGTAGAACACCGAGAAACTCAAAGCAAAGAAAAAACAGCTTCCCCCCACCCACTCTCTCCTGCCTCCTCCCCAAGAGTAGTGCAGAAGAACACGACTCCAGGGTCCCTTCCATTCCTGCCATCCTTCCCAAACTGACCTGTGTTGGTTTCCCAAGGGTGCAGCTCATCGAGCACTACTTCAACATGGCTCCTTTTCACGAAGCCCACGTTCAGGAGCGCACTGCTCCACAGGCAGCAGTTCCTCCTGCCCTACTACGGCTCCTTCCCAGGGGGTACAGCTCCAGCCCGAGGCTGCTCCTGCGGGGGCTCTTCTAGGCTGTGGCCTTCATGCCATATCCGCTACTGCAGCGCGTGCACGGCTGCACTAAGAGATCTGCTCCACGTGGTGCCTGTGGGCTGCAGGCGACAGTGTGCTCCACCGCATGCCCCTCCTGGGCTATGGAGAGCTTCCGCTGCTTGCCTAGAGCACCTCCTGCAGGGCACTTTGGTACTGGCAGGGCTGTTCCTCTCATTCTCAACCTCTCTCCCAGCTGCTGTTACGCAGTACTTTTTCTGTTTCCTAAATTTGCTTTCCCAGAGGAATCCAGTGTGCTCATGGCTCACCTCTGGCAACGATGGGTCTCTTTTGGAGCATCTGGAGCTGGCTGTGTACACAGAGAGACCATACCTTTAGTCCCCTGCAACCAAAACCTTGTTATGAAAACTCTGTACAACAGGAAGTAATTTTGTTTTTTTTTTTCAAATGCATTTTGCAGTAAGAGAATGCAGTATTGGTTACCCTGTTTGTTTCTTTGCATTTTCTTCACCATCAAAGTGATACTGAAACAGATTGGGTACCTGAGCTAACTCCCCAGTGCAAATTTCTGTAGAGCCTCAAGCGAATCCAAGATTTCCCTGTGGTGGAAAGCCCAAATAACTGGTTGTCATCTCTTTCAGTCAAACTCGGTGTTGAATAAAGAGCTTCAGGGGCTCAAGGTAGAAAACAAAATTATGTCAGTGAGGCTGAATGCAAGGTTTAGGCTGAAAAAATGCCAGGAACTATATAACATTGCTCTTTTTGTATTGAAAAAGTTGTTCATCCTCACTATTCCTAAGTTTACATTCTCATGAAAACTGCAGAAAATACATAATTAAATTTCTTTGGGATGTTTTTTTTTTTGGAAGGGGAACAGAAAGAAGGAGAATTGCTTCCTTTGAATTTTCATCTTTGTACTTTTTCAGTCTTTGCCCTTTGGATGCACTCAGAGATTTTGGAAATAAACAATTTCAGCATGATACTGTGACAAGAATCAGGTGAGACAGTAAATAAGCTGTCAGAAAAAGCCTTCCTCATGTGGCAAATATTTTATTTTAGTCAGACATGCAGCGCCTGCACAAGAATGAGAGATGCCTTGAAAAAACTGTGTGTAGTATGAGCATGCAAAGGAAGACGGAGTATAGCTCATCATGCTGCTTCTCCCTTTCAACTGCTTCATAAAGTTAATGCGACTACTCAGGAGAATACAGGCTGCAGGAACAGGTTGCAAAATGAAAAAGATGACATTTTTGTCTCAGGGGAATGGGGAAGGAAAAATATCCATCAATACCTGTAATTGAACAACAAATGTGGAAAAAATAAGAAAGAAGAAAATATACAATTTCTGAAGAAGAAAGCTGACATATTAAATAATTTACTGACTTACCAATTTAGTCCACAAATTATCCTATCCCAAAATGTGAGGTTTTTTCTACAATAGGCTTATTTATAAAAAATAATAAGAAATTAAGTGATTAAAGTTCTTAAAATGTGACTTGAAATGTATACGTTTTATGTAAGTTTAAAACTGAATTGTTCTATCCATATCATTTTTCTGACTAGGCTTTCTGTATTTTTGAATTTTGCAGTATATTACAAAGCTCTCCTTTCGGCTCTCTCATCAAAACCAAGATATACTTGCTACCTCTTCATCTGGGATGGAGGGAAATACTTGTTTATCAGACAGAAAGCAGTAAGGTAGCAATTAGTGCCTAAGTATCCTGTGAGTTTAGCTATATGTCTTCCATGTAAGCATATTATTTAGCGCACAAAAACCAGTTATTTATGTGCTGCCAAAACTGTTACAAAGAAAAATGCAAACAAAATAGCATTGTCACAGAATGTTTAATATTTTATAATGGTTTTGCATATTGCTAAATTGGTTGCACATCTCTGTTCAGGCTTCAGGAAACTTCTGTAGTAAAAGTAAGAATGCTGCGCTTACAAATAGCATGTGTCTGTTCTCACTCCTTTCCCAATGTATTTTTCTACAACATATGCACAAAAGATTAGTCCCTTTATTATTTATCACTTTTAAGAGTTACTCTACTTTTAGAAAATTACACTGTTAGCAATTACACTATATTGTACTATTAGTAATATTATTGAATCTCTGTAATGAAATAATGTAATAATGCTAGATGAGAGATTCATTTGGAAATGAATGATCAGATATTGCCTACCAGACGTAGATCTAGCTCTATCTTCAATTAATGCAGATTTACATAACTGCTGTTTTCTTATATTTGGTGTCAGATTTCTTTGTTGTAGAAGTCTTGAACAAGCAGTTGTGTTCAAGGTTGTCTTTTTCTGCATATCTGAATAATTTATGTATGCTACCTGTATGCTATACCCGTTAAGGTAAAAATAAAATTAGACACATCTATCTGTCAGAAAGATATGTACTATGGCAAAAAAATAGTAACTGAACTTTATTTTATAACATGTTTTCAGCTCAATGGATTAACAGCTGCTACTTAATACCTTTTTGCCAGCCATATGGTACAGTATACTTCTGAAATTGTAGCTGTAAAGTAATGTCTTAATAAAACTTTTTTTTTTTAATTTTAATGTCAAGTCTACTATGCAGACATTCTGTCTCTAGCCAAAACTTGTTTGTGAAATTAAAACAACTATATTTCTATTAGTATCATTTTTTAGAAATGATATTTCAGTTGTGATTCCAACTACCAAGACAACATCAGTTAAGAATTTCTTGTTATAATTTCACTCTAAAATTTGTGGACAATAACTAGGAAACATTAAATAAATGCATATAAATGACAATGTAATATTCTAACAAGGCATTAATGAAAATAGGGATGGGAGGAAAGAGGAGTGCAAAAAACATACGATTTAACACAAAGAAGAAGTTGGGTGTCATTAACTGTATAACAGATTTAGACTAAAAGTAAATTTACTGTTAAAAATGCAAGAGGGCCCAAATTCATTCAGATATTTAGAAATAAGGATTCAAACATGGACAATTTAATAAATTTTAGTGGCTATCAAATTTGTATATACATGCACACACAGATACTTCTATTGTCCTTTTCTTCTTTTTTTTTTTTAATCTAAAACTATTGCCCAAGAAACCTGCAAAATCACATACAGAACTAAATAACTGTTGGGAAAGGGGCATCATTTAACTTTAATCTCCTGTCAACTGCTTATCCATCTATCACAGATAGGTGGAATGCAAATTTAATTAAAAAGACTGCAGCTGTGGGAATTATTATCATTTTTTCTGTCATGTAAATGTGCTTCAGATCATAATAAAATCCAAATGCAGACAGAGTTTGGATGTAAAAATTCACTGTTTTCAAGTTCATATAAAATTATTTTCCTACATGGCATACATTTTTATTTCTGCTCTCATATTTGTTACTGAATTATTTTTCCTTGAAACAAAGAGCTGTGCAAACACATTGCTTGACTCAATAAATTTTATACAGATTGATTTTTAATCTCAATTTTGATATAACTTTATCTTCAGAAGCTATTATTATTATTATTATTGTTGTAGTTACTAGGACAACATTTTCAGTTAAGTATTCCTGTGGGGAATTTTTTCATTTATTCAGTGTGTCTAGAATCCATTCATTAATCACTTTTAAAGGCGGATGAATCAAGTTAAAATTAAGGGATGGAAATGTAAATGGGATATTAAAATCTTTACTACATCTTTAAGACTCACACCAATGTTTTGAATAATGCAGTAATTTCCAATACTTAAAAAAAATAACCTGCTTAATATAGAGTATTTTTGTATTTTTAATCCCAATTCCCAAATTAAATTAAACTGATGACATAGTACGTGTAGATTCAATTCTGTCATCTTCCATTAAACTTGTATACTCATTAAATAATTTTAACTTCTTTTTTTAATATATATTTTTTGTAAAGACCTGCAGCTCTCTGAGGTACTATATGCTAAAATAACCTTGCCTAAGCCATAGGTAGGGGTAAATTTATTTTTGCCTTTATTTACAATAAAAGATTTTGTAATTTCTATTGTGCAACTACATGAATATGGTTACGTGTTGTTATCATTGCATGCTGAAAAATAAAGTTTTTACTGTTTTTTAGTTGCATAAATGTCATATACTATGAAGATTAGATACATTTTATTTGTGTTGAAGATTATTTGCTTTGTAGTTGCAGGAAGCTTAACTGATCTTTATTTCAGCAGTATTTACAAAAAGAGCAACGAGATTTATTTAATCTTTCTTAAAAAGATCTTAAATTTTATCTATTTTACTGATACAACAGACATAAAATCTTTTATAAAGAGTGACTGAAAATAAATCCACGCAACCTCCTTTTTCATAGTTCTAGCTGCATAGTCCTGTACATAGCTTTACAGTGTTTGTGTAACCTTTATTCAACTGTTACTGCAACTGCCATTCAGCACTGAGCAGAGCAGAAACTTTTACAGTCCTTATTCGATGTGTCACAGCAGCCCTTTAAAATCACTCTTCTATTTTTTCTGACATCTCCTTGTGGTTTATTCTCTTTTTATCTCTCCTTTCTATTGCTGTTGCAATTCTAATATGACACAGAAAGCTAATAACATGCTTCCTCTTACCTGTTTATACTGCTAGATGTTTTCAGTATATAAACTATGTTTTAAAGTATATTTTTATTACATTTTTATTATTATATACTTCACATAACAATATAACTATATTTTTTTACTACACACACATAAATATATAAAACCTATTTTTTATTTATTTATTTTGAGTGGAAGAAGGACATATGTGCACCTGTGTATTCTAGTTTATCTAGAAACATTTATCTGTTACAAGATCTAAACTACTATCCAGTTTATTTTGTAACATTTATCTGAAGTTAGACATTGCTGAATATCAAAACCTTCAGAACAAAAAGAAAAAGTTTCTGGAATAGTTTGTTTGTGGTTTTCTTTGTTCATTTCTTTTGGTTTCAGTTTTTCATATTCACTCAGTTGTTCTGAAGGGCAATTGCAGTAATATGCGTAAGCATAAGTAACGTTTCTGGAATTTTCTGAAGTTAAAAATATTAATCAAATAGCAAGGTAAATCTTTTCAGCTGTCCTTTTTCTGTGTTTTATTACTATTATTTTTTAAATCTTCTTTTCTAGGTTTGTCTTTGGGGAGATGCAACAACTGCAAAGCAAATCTGTCACTTTTGCTGTGACTCTGTTTTTTAAGTAGGTACATAAACTGAAAGCCTGTGGTATGAGTAGGCTAGCATTATGTTCAGATGCTCTGAAATTTATTACATCTGACAAGTACCTGGATTTGGGTGTTAAGTTTCTTAAAAGAAAACATTCAGAATATTTTTTAAAGTCTTTTTTTGTTTGGTTAGTTTATTTTGAGGGACGTAAAGAACAACTTTTATTCTCCCATGGCAATGCTAGAAGAGGCTTTAATAGCATGAATCTAGACCATTTCTGAAAGAGTTTATACTAAATGTAAGAACAGTGTTTGAAAGGAAGAAGAGATCATCTTGAAATCCTTGAGAATTCTTGATACATCCTATCCAGAAGACAAAACTTGCAGAGCATATAGAAGTCAAGCAAAAAAAAGAGTGCATGCTATCTCAGGAACAATGGTAAAGAGTACCATAGGAAGCAATTCAATGAAGAAACAAAAATAAACATTAACTGAGGTAAAAACAAAAATGACAACATTTTAAAAAATAAAAAAACTGATAGAAAGAATGTCTTTTAATTACAACCTCTCATCCTTTTATTGCCTTACTTAAGTTCAATACCTTTTCTAGTTAAGAGTCTTTTTCTTCAAAATAATAGAAACTATATAAAACTATGAAACCTAAAGACTAAAGAAAAAGAAACCTAAAGGCAGAGACTTAATAGAAAGAACAAATACCAAATAATGGAACACTTTTTATTTTGTTTTGGTGTGAGTGGTTGTTGTTTTGTGGGTTTTTGTTGTTTGGTTTTCACAGAATCACAGAATTGTAGGGGTTGGAAGGGACCTCTAGAGATCATCGAGACCAACCCCCCTGCCAAAGCAGGTTCCCTACACCAGATCGCACAGGTAGGCGTCCAGGTGAGACTTGAATATCTCCAGAGAAGGAGACTCCACAACCTCCCTGGGCAGCCTGTTCCAGTGCTCCGTCACCCTCACCGTGAAGAAGTTCTTACGCACATTCGTGCAAAACTTCCTATGCTGCAGCTTATGTCCGTTTCCCCTCGTCCTGTCTCCACGTACCACTGAAAAGAGACTGGCCTCACCACTATGGCCGCCACACCTCAGATATTTATAAACCTGGATCAGGTCCCCTCTCAGTCATCTTTTCTCAAGGCTAAACAGACCCAGTTCACTTAGCCTTTCTTCATAGGGGAGATGCTCCAGGCCCTTCACCATCTTTGTGGCCCTCCACTGGACTCTTTCCAAGAGATCCCTGTCTTTTTTGTACTGGGGAGCCCAGAACTGGACACAGTACTCCAGATGAGGCCTTACCAGGGCAGAGTAGAGGGGGAGAATCACCTCCCTCAACCTGCTGGACATGCTCTTCTTAATGCACCCCAGAATGCCATTGGCCTTTTTGGCCACGAGGGCACACTGCTGGCTCATGGCCAACCTGTCGTCCACCAGGACGCCCAGGTCCCTCTCTGCAGAGCTCCTCTCCAGCAGCTCATCCCCCAGCCTGTATTGGTGCATGCAATTATTCCTCCCTAGGTGTAAGACCCTACACTTGCTTTTGTTGAACCTCATCTGGTTGCTTACTGCCCAGCTCTCCAGCCTGTCCAGGTCTCGCTGAATGGCAGCACAGCCTTCAGGTGTGTCAGCCAATCCTCCCAACTTCGTATCATCAGCAAACTTGCTGAGGGTGGCCACTATCCCCTCATCAAGGTCATTGATGAAGATGTTGAACAAGACCGGACCCAGCACAGACTCCTGGGGGACACCACTGGTTACAGGTCTCCAGCCAGACTCTGCACCACCAATGACGACCCTCTGCGCTCTGCCAGTCAGCCAGTTCTCAACCCACCTCACTGTCCACTCGTCTATCCCACACTTCCTCAGCTTTGTTATAAGGATGTCGTGGGAGACAGTATCAAATGCCTTTCTAAAATCAAGGTAGACTACATCTACCGCTCTTCCCCCATCCACCCAGCATCATAGAAGGCCACCAGGTTGGTCGAGCACAACCTCCCCTTGGTGAACCCATGCTGACTACTCCTGATAGCCTCCTTTTCTCCCAGTTGTCTGGAGATGGTATCCAGCACAAGCTGTTCCATCACCTTTCCAGGGACAGAAGTGAGGCTGACAGGCCTATAATTACCCAGATCTTCCTTCTTGCCCTTTTTGAAGACCGGAGTGACACTGGCTATCCTCCAGTCTTCAGGGACCTCCCCTGTTATCCAATACCTCTCAAAAATGATGGAGAGTGGTTCGGCAATGACCTCCGCCAGCTCCCTCAGCACACGTGGATGCACCCCATCAGGTCCCATGGACTTGTGGACCTTAGTATTGCCTAGTGTGGACCTTAGTACTGCCTAAGTACTACTTTTCTTTTGTTGTAGTTGTTATTTTAAGTCAACACTGCTTTAAAACACTTTTTAATATTCCCAATTTACATTGGTGTGAGTGCAGCATAACCATGTAGAGTCAGTGCATTCCAAATAGCATAAGATGAAAAGAGTAAGGAAAATCTAAAATGAAAGACAAGGGCATTTTTTTAGTATGATAGTGCTTAAAATTTTGCTTGATGTAGCATTGGCTTTTATTATTAAAGTGCCAGTTTTTCCATAGTATTTAAAAAATGGAAATTTTCTGCTAAGTTGTTTAATAGTTATTGCAGGGGACTTGTTGAGGTGTACCCCTCTTACAAGAAAGTACAACATTGAGGAAACTTTGAAGGCAGGGTACAGTGAATGTGTAACGAATCTTCTTGATGACAGTTCCCTAGGCAACATGAACTACAGCTTTGAGACTGGCAACACCTGGGGAGCCTGGTGTGTTGACTCTAAGAGAAGCAGCACAGAGGGTGGAATGAACAGTAAAACCGCATAGTCGGTCTCTATGAAAACATAGCAGGAATGGGAACTTGCTGGTGCTATGGGACTGATAAACTGTGCTGCGTTACTGTAGGGTAACAATGGTTTTGCCTTTTTCATTTTTTTGTCAGAAACACATCCTTGGGTGAACTTTGCTCATAATAACCTCATAATATAAAAAGCATATCTCCACCCAAAGGATACTTGTCTCTAAGGTGTGACTACCCCTCACTGAGCACCTTCTCTATTTTTTAGCCTATACCTTTAAAAGCAAAGCAAGAACATTTTATACCAATCACAACAAAAAGTATGTATGACTAAAGTAACTCAAACTCGACCTGAAAGTTAGAAAGTAGTATAAAAATGGCTTAAAAGGTATGGAATTCTAGGGAATATACTGTCTCAGACAAGTCAGGAGGACATCACTGACTTCTGGGATCAGTTGACAGGCTGAGCCTTTCTTTCCCCTGCCCTGTGGGAAAACCTGCTGGTTGAAATTCTAACACTTGGCTATAGCAGAATTGCTCTCCCAAGAAACTCAGAAATCCCTATTGAGTTATTCCATGATTTAACGCATTTGCAGTCAGCTGTATAATTCATATTCTTGGTACCCCAAACAACTGGAAGTTGCATCTATTCAGAATGTTGTTTTTTTTAGAATAAACATGTAAACGCAAATGAATTCTGCCTCCAAAGTATTTTTCTAGAGTTAAAGAGTTAGTCAGTGCAAACAACACCTCTTTCACAAAAAGAATCTGAAGCTTTAGAGGCAAGATCTTTTTACAACCCCAAAGAGCAGTGAATTTAAAGAACCATTATTTTGATTCATAATTACTTTTGTGAATTGTCTCAAATGTTAGGGTCCTCATTTTTAGCATGACCCTTACCATTCAGAGGCTTTATTCAAGTGTATCAAATAGGTAACTGTGTCTGGGCTATCTGGTTCAAAGAGGGCATCTACAAAGAGTTATTTTTCTGAATAAGTTTTTCAGAGAAATTATGCCAGACCTATCAGATATCTTTGTTAACTATACTCACCTGGACTGACACAAAATAAAAGAAATACAGCGTTTAAGTAATCATATCTGGTATATTTAGCAAGAAAGATATCAAGTCTAAATGTAATTATGTGGACAAATTTTATTTTGTATTTTGATTTTAAACGGAGCAGAAATCTATACTGATATTTACTGCTATTTATTTTGTTCTTTATTAATTTAAGTCTAGAAGTGTTGCACTTTTTTGCCAAAATATTTATATAAATATTGAAATGAATATCAATGTGTAAACTTCATGCATGAAGCAGTTTTATACCTACTGAAGGCATTCATTTAAATTAGCTCAAAAGCACATGAAATCACTGTGGATTCTAATGGGTCCCAGTTTGGCAAGACACTAAATTTAAGCACTACTAGACTATATGAAATGATCCGGGACAGACAAATTTCATGATTATTCAGCGAGAGCAATTCAGTAGTTGTTAATTGCTATCTGGGGACATAGACACCATGCCTCTCTGATGGGCAAGCTCTCCCAGGGCGAAATACTGCTAGCATAAGGTCTTTTCTGCACACACACTGATTAAATGAACCAATTAATTAAGTGCTCACGTGTGAATTACAATGTGCTTGAGTTTGGGGGAGCATTCAGCTTGAGTAGCAAACAAAGGAGACAGTTGCAAGTTGGGGAAAGAACTACGGCAGGTGTTAGAGCCTTCCTCCATGAGGAGAGCTAATTTCTGCCTTCGTACACTTTTGCTCTTCTAACCAAAGGCACAGATAATAAGCCTGCTGTTCTTTATGTTACATACAAGTAAGTAGCAAATAGATATGCCTGTTTGAGAGGGTTCATGGTAATAATCAAAATGTAATAGATAATTATTCAGTTATAAAGTCAGAAATAAACTCCTGAGACTGTTTTTGAATAGTTTTGCATTTCTGAAACACTCTTCTTTCACCCTATCTTTTTTCATTTCCACTCACAAAAATTTCTTAAAAATACAGTGTCCATAGCCTATCTACCCACCAAAATTGCTCTCCGAATCATTTGTTTTTAAATGTCACTCAGCTTCTACTTTCTCCTTCACCATAGACATGTTCATGGCTGTTTATGAATATCAAAATATTAATTTCATATTCTTGATCGATGAAGATCATACAGAAGTCAAGGCCAAATCCTTGGTTGATTTCATATTCCACACATTAATAAGGAATTAGAAGAATCACAAAGCTAACTAGAAAAAGGTTTTTCCTGTACAGCCTGTAGTGTTATGGATAATTAGATTCCAAAACATCTAAAATTGATAAAGCCACATTTTACTTAGGTTGTTTATTTTTACTAGTACTTGTACTAGTATTCAATGTCCAAAACTACTTCTGTGGAACAAGTCATACCACTTCTCAGCTTTTATTTAACAGGTTAAGAAGTCAAGAAACTTCAGTAGTATATTCGTGCACCTATAAATGAATTAGAAATCTACTTCAGAAACAAGATGTCCAAAATTATACAAAATATTACAAGTAAGGTCTCTATATTATTTTGTGGATTTCCTCATTTCTCCTAGAAATATACTAGCTATCATAGCCTTGGATTGTATTATATCAGAAACTTACAACTATCCTGTGATTGACTGCTGCACCTCAGCTGATCAGTTCCTAGCTCACTGCAGAAAGTCTCAGTTTTAGTCCTCCAGTGTATGACCTTCCATGCTGTGCTATTGAATTTCATCCCATTTCTATTACATGAGTCCTCAGGGTCATCCAATATACCTCTGGGCTATTTCACTCAACTAATGATTCCTGCCAAATACATCCTTCAGGTCTTTTTCTTATTCCCATTTCTGTGACTTTCTTCTTCCTGCCCAGCAACTCTTAAAGACTTAATTTCCAAGTGAGCTCTTATGCTATAAGATCCCCAGAAGATAGACTGATATCTCTCAAGCATTTTGGTCTAAATATTCTAATTTATTCTTATTCTGGAAAAAATATCCTTTAAAAAATATTCATATATTTCTAATAAATTACAAAGGAATTAGCTTGTTTTCTACTTTCAAATAAACAGAATTTGAGAAATAGAAGACAAACTATCAGAAAGTGGCAATCCATTTGTCAATATCAATTTAAAAACAATCCCAGATTATAACTAATATTTTTTTAAAGCTACAATATCTCATAGTGCTTTTACATTGTGAAATCAAGAGCATAAACACAAGACGTGCACAGATGCCATCTTATGTTTATTTATCTGTCAGGAAACAGACAATAAAAAAATTATGATTTTTGTGTTTCTTTGCCCAACTTGATGTCAGGTGTTTATGTATATTTATGTATAGAATTTTCCTAATCATTTTCTTAATTTCTTAATTACAGAATACGAATGCAGTTATACACTTCATAATAATCTATGCAATTCTACTCAAAAAGCTTCATAATCTGTAATAAGCAGCTTCTCTTTCAACTAAGGATATTTTTATTTTTTTTCTTCCGAAGATAGTCTTCCAAAATTTAGAAAACACTACAAACTATTTTCACCAGAAGATAAAGTAAATGTTCAAATTTATTTAGAAAAATAAATAATAATAATAATAAATTTAGAATGTTTTCACAACTATCGAAAATATTCCAGCTAATGTAAGAAAATGACAAATGTCTAGCATACAAATATTAATTTCCTGAAATGCTCAGTACAACATTACTATACTTAATGGGCAATCAGCTTAAGTGAAGTTAATGACATGGATTGCAGCAAAACTGTAACGATTAAAGCTCAGACAAGACATAGAGGCATCAATTCAGCTCTGTGTCAAAGCAATCGCTATTTAACATTAATTCCTTCCCACTATTACATAAACCAGAACAGCAACAGTGCCTAACAGTCCTGATCTTGTGTCAAAGCTTATTGTTCCCTGAATAAGTATAATGAGAAAGAAGTTTCTCATCTAGAAATCTTTAAGTTGCTGCCATTTTCTCTTGGGAGTAGAGATACTTCTTAGTTTTGCATTACTCCTTTCAGAATTCATCCTAACATCACTGCGTTTGAAACAATATAGAAAGAAGGAATGTCTCTGTTTAATAAGAGCATACGGAAGCCCTAATAATCCCATATCTGCTTAACATTTTGTGTTTCAGTTCAGATTAAGTTTGTTTTCCAGAACAACTTTGTTTCACCTAAGCCTTGCTTCATGCTGCGCGCATAAACATACTATAATCCAGTAAATGCATCCTAAATTTTAAAGTTCAACACAGAATTTCTTGGGAGATTGACATAGATCTCAGAGAGGATATAGGGGTAATGTCTTGCACCTGGGTCAAAGCAACCTCCATTACCAATACAAGCTGGGAGATGAAAGGACTGATTACAGCCCTGCCAACTACACTATCTAGCTGTATGGGCATTCACGAAACACACTGTAGTTTTACTGAAGTTTCACCTTTCAAACAAAAGTGGGCACATAAATCTCATTGTCAAATGTAGCTTCATAATTTGCAAATTACCGCCTCCCCAAACCTAGAAAAAATAAAAGTAATAATAACAATAAATTTATATTGTTAATATAGGAGACTAATAAGTCTCCTTTCTTTTCTCATTGAAGAAATTGACACTTCCCAGAAGAATTCCATATATGGCATTTAGTACTACAAGGTATCTATCCAAAGTCTAATCTGCCTATGACAGTAATTGGTGGGTGATCTCCCTGTCTGTATCTCAACCCATGAGGTTTTTCATTGTATGTTTTCCCTGTGTTCTCTTGAAGAGAAGAAGTTATAGAGAGGCCATGTGGTTGCTTGATAACTACTAGTGTTAAACTACAGCAATCTGGCATCTGAATTTACATGCAAGATGAATTTGGAGAATACATTATCTCAAGGAAAATACAAATTTTGGCCATTCCTTAAATAACACTACGTATCCCTTAAATGCAGCTTTTACACAAACAAGTTAAATACACTAAAGCCACTAATTCAACAACAGTCTTATTAAATACATCCTTTTCGAAATAGCAATACTAGTGGGTTCCTTTGATTTAATGACAAAACGAAAGCTGCCATTACTGCTATAGCATATTATGGCATGTAGTTGTCTATTACATATTCAGTAATAGCTTGTGATGAATTGGATATTCACTATGATAGGACAGAAGGTTAATTTTTTTGTTGTTGTTGATGTTAATATTAGTAAAAAACAAAGCAAAATTTGCAACTCGTACAAGTCAAAATCTGTGAAATATGTATATTAGAACATTCTTTTTTTCATAAGTTATTCACAAATCTCTCCTGTAGAAATTCTATTTAAACAACATAGCAACTACTTCTGCATTTTCTTGCTTTTCATCCTAGCCAAGTTGTTTATTTCCCCTTCACAAAATAAAATAAAATAAAATAAAATAAAAAATGAGTTGTTGAAATACTTCTGTATTAGTGCAAAGGAAAATAAAAAGGACTATAACCTTAAAAATATTATAATTACTTAAGCATAAAAAGGCTAGACACAGACGGGTGATATTGCTATCCCAGAACCAATGAACTGAAATGAAATGCATCCCTCCAGGTGCTTTGGAAGATGTCACAATCTCTTCAACATGATGAAGCTAACAGGCTTACAGAGATCAGGGTAAAAGTCAGTTAACAGGGTTAAAAGATACAGTCATCACAGTTTGAACTTTTAACCTTAAAGAAGTTATGATTTTCTCTACTAATGGCTACCATAGGGACGTTTGAATGCAGGTTTCACATTATTCAAGTTAAACTAGTAATAGTGTCACTGGATAACAATAGAAGCCATTTTGCAAAGTGAGCAAGTTTAGGCATTCAGTGTCTTCTGATGCTTGTATCTGAGATCTGGAGTTTCAGAGATCTAAGTATTCCAGGCGAAAGCTCTCCATCACGAAGAGAAGGGCAGTTCTCATTCTTCTGGATCTAATGAGAATAAAACATTACAATATCACCACACTCAATGTCAGGTACATACAAGGCACTTATCTAAGATGTCAGTGTGAAACTCCACCTGCACATCATGGAACAGATGAAATCACACGTGAAATTCAGTCTTATTTAATGGGTCCTTTTAAATCCCTTCCTGGTCAGTTTTTCCTCTAAGCAGAGATGGAGAGAATCACTTTACTCATAAAGCATCCACCATCTGCTCTATTTTAGCTTAAAGCAAACAAACAAATAAATAAATAAATAAATAATGCAAGGATATCTGCAACAATCTACAAACAATAAAAACATACTGCTACTCTTGCAGCTAGCACTCGCTACTAGTTCTTGGAAAACTGTTTACAAAAACATTTCCTGATACCATTCTTCCAATAAATAACTATCAGTTTTGCCATTAATGGATGTTCCAGACCTCTCAGTTCCTAATGTGTTCTATGTTGCTACTGGGGCTTGCAATTATTACTCCAAGTCATAGTTACCACGGCTGCAAGTAGCCATAGAACCCATGCTGTTTAACATCCTGACACTTAACCCTCCAGTGGGCTGTGTCCTCTTCTCTTCTCCTCCTCCTATTCAAATCATAAGAAGGGAGACACCTAAATCAATTTACCTCTGTGTCTATTTAGACACAGTCAATCACCTATGCCTTACAGAACAACAGTGTGTAAGGTCAGTCTGTTTCTGAAAGAAACACGTGTCAAAGTGACAGCCCTGGGAAGCCAAATCTTTTTGAGCCTTTTCTTGTTGCCATGAATGTTAATTCAAATATCAGAAAGCTATCAGGCATCACTGACATTGTTCTGTAATTGAATGATACTAATCATGATCACATTCTGACAAAGTAATGTTTTTCCAGGTCAACTGATTTGACAGTTTCTCACTATATTTCATGGAGCAAGCTGGACAGAAAATGAACAAAAGACAATCCTATTCAATACATACATGCTCTTTTACCACACCTTTAACCTTCAATATGAAGCTAAAGGGCATCTTTAGATAAGGTCATCATAATGGTTTGTATTATGAAAGGTTCACCAAAAGGTTCATATTCGTGCAACATAGAGTGACATCCAGTTTATGTAAAACACAGCAGAAGCCTATCTGTGTAGTGTCTGGAAAAAGATGAATGTACCTTGTGTAAATCAAGAGTCTCACATTGGTGATAAATCAGCTGTTTGGAAGATAAAAGTAGTTACAAGTGAGTGAAAGAGTAGCAGTGAGTGAATTTAGCTGCTGGAAGAGTAATAACCTAGGAAAAAAGCTGAAGAAAAAACATACATATAAGGTCAGACAACTGTGTGGACATTTAGCATCATACTTGCGAGCTGAGATAGGCATCAAAGTTGACATTCTGAAGTTGACACTAGTTTACCAGAGTATAGCCTTGTGAAAACAGTTAAACACTGTTATTTCTCCAAAAGGATGGAGAATACATGTCAAGCAATGATCCAGAATATCACACTGCCTTGACTATGACTCTGCTTTTCAAAGTCAGGCTGAATATGTGAATCATCATGAACAATGGCCAGAAAAGCACTTTTCATTCTACAAGGAAGTTATGCATATTCTGTATAAGGATCTGTCCGCTGAGTTATGTATGCTTATCATTTCTAGACTAGATCACTGTTATTCCTGAATCTGAAACAGAACTATATCTCAGTTCTTTTATGTACTGGTGATACTGCTCTGGTTTCCTCTGCTCACTAGCTTACAGCAAACTTGCAGCTGTAGGGGCTAAGGTAACTCTCACTTTTCCTTCCAGATCTATGTGGTAGATAAAATTTCCCAGAAAATTAAGGATTAAAAAATCCTGAAGTAGGCTTCCAAGATCAAGAAATAGTACAAGAATACCATGCAAGACTGCATTCAAAATTCACTATATAGAGAGGAATGCTTTGGATTCCTCCTCTAAATAATGGGTCAGCATAGCTTTCATGAAGTATCTAGAAAACCTCACTTTTCAAAAGTCCTGAATCACATTTTCAGAAAGGCATCCTTAAAGAGTAGCAAATTCTGTTACTGTTCATGAAAAATATCTGATTATTTTATGTAGTATTTGAATCATTTTATATCAATCACATTTGTAAATTTTGTCAGAAATCCTATGATAAATAGTATTGATAGCATCTTAACATAAAAAACAGGATAAAATCATGTGTGCTAGGCTGGAATCTCTAAAGCCTTTGAAAATTAACATATTTTTATGGCCTTATTTCTTCCTCCTGTGCATATTGTATGAAGACTAATGCCGGTAAAAGAATCTGCTTCTTCTTAGTTACCTGATCCACTTCCGTCCATTAGCTGCTAAAATCACATTCTTCTGTAGAAAGGCTGTTTATCCTAAAGAAGACTCCAGGGAGATCTTATAACAGCTTTCCTGTACTTAAGGGAGGCCTACAAAAAAATGAGAGAGACTCTTTGCCACTGTGTGTACTGACAGGACAAAGAGTAACAACTTTAAACTTAAAAAGGAGAGATTTAAATTGGACACGAGGAAGAAGTTCTTAACCAAGTGGCTGGTGAGGCACTGAACCAGGCTGCCCAGAGAATTTGTGGATGCCCCATCCCAGGTTGTGCTCAAGACCAGGATGGATGGGGCTTTGGTCAGCCTGGTATAGTAGAAGGTGTCCTTGCCCATGGTAAGCGAGTTCAAACTGATAATTTTTAAGTTTTCTTCCAACTCAAGACATTGTCTGATTAACACCAACATCCAACAAAGATTTTTCCCAACCAGCTTTCCATGCCTTCTTTGCTATTTGGTACCTCTGCATGTCAGGCAGTGTCCCAAGGTCTTCCAGTTCCCCAACTCCATGCTTGTACATCTCAAATTCCTGGCTGAAACACAGTGCTGACTGTGATGCTCAGAAGTACACTTACTTTTGAAATCTACTGATTCCAACAAGAGTTTTATTTCGAACTTTGATTTTAACTTTCGAATCTTGATCACATAGCTTAAGTAAATCAAATAGTATATAACAGTCCTATGTGACAAATTGTAATTTAAAGTGAAATAAAAAATGTGTTTAAGTGGTTTGTTGGGTTGTGGCCTAAAAGTATTCCAACTGAATCCAATAACTTAAAATAAGACTAGTGGAGGGAAAAGAAAAATATTAAATTTGATTTATTTGACTTCCATACTTTACTGATACTATTTGTGTATTACGTCTTAGCTCAATTTATATGAAAGAAGTTTTGTGACATTTTGAAGTAGAGGCACAGAAAAATTTGACAAGTCAATCCATTTTAGAGTAATATTTTTAATGATTTAAACTCAGGCATAGTTTAGCTAGTTTTCCTTAAACTTTGATGAACCATATTTCCTGTAGCTTCAGGGTATATCTGTCAATTTGTAAGCCAACATAAATTAATTTTCCCACCAGAAGCTGGAAAGATTCTAAAAATATGGTTTATAGTTGAATTTTCTCTGCTTCAACATAGTGATTATGTATATCTCAAATAAAATAGGAATATAGTCATATGTATTTGATGAGTATAACTTATATTTTGTCTGCATATCTGCACACACATTCACACATTAAAAAGTAGATGTAAAGTATTGGTTTTTTTTTTTAAGATATTTAAAATTATTATTATTTCTTTATCTCTCTACTCCAAGTCATAGAATAAAAGAAAAAGAAAAAAAAAAAACTTCACAATGAAGCCTACATAAAGACTTACATGAAACATATAACAAAATCTATGCATCTAAAAAATATATATATTTTTTAAGGTTGTGAGAGGTATGTCCATGTTTAAACATAAAAAGAGCAACTGGAGAGGAAAAGATAGACAAGAGAAATTTCTTTATTAATACCCATGTAGAATAAGGGGTGGAATGTCATGGTTTTATGGTTTTTGGGTGGTTTTCAGTATTCCACATCAAAACATCACGTAGTGTACTGGGAGTTAAAGTGTTAATGCTCCAATTCCAGGCACCTATCCCTATACATTACTGAAGTATTGGGAACTGGCCCTTCTGGGTGGGGCGGTCTCTTACTGCCTGGCAGTGAGTGCTGAAGGGTGCTTTCCTAACTGTTCCAAGCTTTTCAGGTTTGACTCTGTCTCAGGAACTCCCTCTCTCCTATCTTATTTCATTTATTAGTCTCAATTTCAATTAGATTGTATTATTATACTTACATGGCAGGTGAGACACCATGATCAGGCAGGTGGTTTTCCCAGGGCGAGGCTCATCCCCTGCACTCCGAGTGTGCTGACCTCTGCGATTTCCCCAAATGCGGGAAACTCGACTGCATAATTTGTGGTAGTGGGGGACTGCATTCGCACTAATTTCCCTGGAAAGGTGATGGAACAGCTTGTGCTGGATACCATCTCCAGACAACTGGGAGAAAAGGAGGCTATCAGGAGTAGTCAGCATGGGTTCACCAAGGGGAGGTTGTGCTCGACCAACCTGGTGGCCTTCTATGATGCTGTCACATGCTGGGTGGATGGGGGAAGAGCGGTAGATGTAGTCTACCTTGATTTTAGAAAGGCATTTGATACTGTCTCCCACGACATCCTTATAACAAAGCTGAGGAAGTGTGGGATAGACGAGTGGACAGTGAGGTGGGTTGAGAACTGGCTGACTGGCAGAGCGCAGAGGGTCGTCATTGGTGGTGCAGAGTCTGGCTGGAGACCTGTAACCAGTGGTGTCCCCCAGGAGTCTGTGCTGGGTCCGGTCTTGTTCAACATCTTCATCAATGACCTTGATGAGGGGATAGTGGCCACCCTCAGCAAGTTTGCTGATGATACGAAGTTGGGAGGATTGGCTGACACGCCTGAAGGCTGTGCTGCCATTCAGCGAGACCTGGACAGGCTGGAGAGCTGGGCAGTAAGCAACCGGATGAGGTTCAACAAAAGCAAGTGTAGGGTCTTACACCTAGGGAGGAATAATTGCATGCACCAATACAGGCTGGGGGATGAGCTGCTGGAGAGGAGCTCTGCAGAGAGGGACCTGGGCGTCCTGGTGGACGACAGGTTGGCCATGAGCCAGCAGTGTGCCCTCGTGGCCAAAAAGGCCAATGGCATTCTGGGGTGCATTAAGAAGAGCGTGTCCAGCAGGTTGAGGGAGATGATCCTCGCCCTCTACTCTGCCCTGGTAAGGCCTCATCTGGAGTACTGTGTCCAGTTCTGGGCTCCCCAGTACAAAAAAGACAGGGATCTCTTGGAAAGAGTCCAGCAGAGGGCCACAAAGATGGTGAAGGGCCTGGAGCATCTCCCCTATGAAGAAAGGCTAAGTGAACTGGGTCTGTTTAGCCTTGAGAAAAGATGACTGAGAGGGGACCTGATCCAGGTTTATAAATATCTGAGGTGTGGCGGCCATAGTGGTGAGGCCAGTCTCTTTTCAGTGGTACGTGGAGACAGGACAAGGGGAAATGGACATAAGCTGCAGCATAGGAAGTTTTGCACGAATGTGCGTAAGAACTTCTTCACGGTGAGGGTGATGGAGCACTGGAACAGGCTGCCCAGGGGGGTTGTGGAGTCTCCTTCTCTGGAGATATGCAAGTCTCGCCTGGACCTCCACCTGTGCGACCTGGTGTAGGGAACCTGCTTTGGCAGGGGGGTTGGTCTCGATGATCTCTAGAGGTCCCTTCCAACCCCTACAATTCTGTGATTCTGTGATTCTGTGATATTGTGTTATCTTGCATTCCGGTATCATAGTTAGTAAAATAAGTTTTCCTCCATAGATTGTTGCCACTGTTTTTTTTCCTCCCTTCCTTCCTTTCCATTTTCTGGGGTTGGGGGGGAAGGCAGGGGCCTACTGCCCGCCATCACGGGCGTAAATTGATCCAGTTAACTCCATGACAGGTAAAAAGACCAGTCAAGTGCAGTAGTGGGAAGGGGGGAACGAGAGAACAAGGAGATCAATCTGTAACTGACTGTGAACAATCAATTGAGACATCCCACTATCATCGGACCAGTCTTGTGGGGGAAGATGTAACTGTGAGTGAGTCACCAAAGAGTTTATCAGACTCTTTGGTAGACCCTATCACTGTGAAACCTTGGGAGACTGGAATGTAAGACAGAGAGCAAACGATGTCTGTTTGTGTCTAACAGTAAACAGGAGTTCTTCTGTATGCTTTGTTAATCTTGTCACAATTGAGAAACTTTTCATCCTTGATCACTGTTGTTTGGAGAAGCTAGGGCCAATTAACTAATTAGTGAAAGCTAGAGGGACAGGAACTTCTTGTTTGTAAGTGAATGGTATATAAGATGCATGTTGAACACAATAAGGTAGAACTATTCTGATGCTACAAGAAACTGAGAGAGTTCTCTAACTTGACTGAGTGCTGACACCTCCTATTTTATTATCTTGGCCCACAGTGTCAGGCATGGATGTTGGTGGCAAGGTATCCCACCGATATTCCATTACATTTTGTTGCCATGTGACAGATATCAGCAGAGGGGCAGACTGTGGCATGGCATCTGGTATGGAAGTGTCTATGAAGCAAGGGTGTGTCACTGAATTTCTGCACGAGGAAAGAGCTGCATCCACTGACATTCATCAGTGCTTGCTGAATGCTTATGGAGATCAAACAGTGGATGTCAGTACAGTGTTGGGTTATGCTTTTCAGCAGTTGTGACAGCAGATCGCCTCCACTGATGCAGATTTTTACAAGCACAGCATGCAGGTTCTTGTTCATCACTGGTGAAAATACATAGCTAATGGAGGTGAGTATGTTGAAAAATAGCATTTTGTAGCTGAAAAATTGCTCTATTAACTACTGTGCTATCATGGTCTTTGTATCTGTTGTCATGTCCATGGAAATAAATAGGAGGCACTACTTTTAGAGCAACCTATGTACATTTCCTTTCATTTCCACATATTACAGAAAAAATCTGAATGAGCAAACACATTACCAGTAAGGAGCAGCTATGAAAGAATGCACTGGAGCAGAACCACCAGGCCTGCCCCAGCTGTTTCACTCCAGCATTCTCACATCAGTGCTGTTCCCTGTGCCAAGGCAGAAGACCCTATTTCTGCCCTAAAATCTACGTACAAGAGCCCATCTTTTTTTCAGAACTTCACATCCTCAGTGGGACTGTCTGTGAAGTGGGGAAACAATTATCTGAATGAAGTCTGTAGATGCTTCCTTTCTGATAACGTGTCTCACAAATTAACAACTTCCTAAAGTAAGAGGGAATATGAAGTTGTCTACAAGGATAAATGCTTCTCTAAAATATTTCCATTAAGTTGTCATTATTTAGCAAATGCAAGAAGTATGAAAGTATGTCCTACTTATGTCAGAGTATTACACAGAATCACAATGGTTGGAAGGAACCTCTAGGGATGATTGAGTCCAACCCCACTGCTAAAGCAGGTACCCTACAGCAGGTCATACAGGTAGGCATCCAGAAAGGTCTTGAATATCTTCATAGAAGGAGTCTCCACAACCTCTCTGGGAAACCTGCTCCAGTGCTCCATCACTGTAATGTAAAGAAGTTCTTCCACATGTTAGTACAGAACTTCCCACGTTCAAGTTTCAGGCCACTACTCCTTGTCCTACTGCTACACACCACAGAGAAGAGCCTGACCTCATTCATTCGCTCCCTATCTCCATTCAGATATTTATAAACATTTGTCAGATCACCTTTCGATCTTCTTTTCTCCATGCTGCACAGATCCAGGTTACTTAGCTTTTCCTCATACAGGAGATGCTCCAGGCCCTTTATCATATTTGTGGCTCTTTGCAGGACCCCTTCTAGGGAATCGCTGTCTTTTTTGAACTGGGGAGCCTAGAACTGGACACAGTAAGTCTAAATGAATGTGGCCTCACCAGGGCAGAGTAGATGGGGAGGATCATCTCTCTTGACCTGCTGGCTGTGCTCTTTTTAATGCATCTCAGGATATCACTGGTCTTTTTGGCCAGAAGAGCACACTGCTGGCTGATAGTCAACCAGTTGTTCACCAGGACTCCCAGGTCCTTCTCTGCAGCTCATCTGCTGAGAACTAAATCAGCTTCAGATCCTTTACATACTCTTCTTTAATTCAAAACAGACTGTATTCAAACATTGCATTTTTAAGACATTATTTTATGTTCTGTTTAATCTGGCCTAGGTATTTTTAAGCACTAAGTTCAGGCTGAAGCTTAGTTAGCAGAATTAAAACTGAAACGATCTTGTTGCTTTTTAAGAGAGTATAGACAGCAACTACCAAAAACTCCAACCGAGTAATAAACATAGTTATCTAAGTAGTTGTTAAAATTAAATCTTTCAAGCAGAAAAAATGAAGTAGTTGCGCTGTAAATAATTCAGAGAAATGGAAATATGATGATATTGACCTTAGGTTCTGTTGATTTTATTTCATTTTAGTTGCTATTATATTTAAGTATTTTAAGTATGTGTTCAGGGCATTTCTAGAACTATCTTGATGATCTAGTGTGTCAAATTACAAACAGAACTGTTCCTGAAATGATAGCTCAGTTTTATAATTGGTTGTAAAAGACTGCAATATTTTCACTTTTTCTATTGGCAATTTTTCTCCCTATTAAATACTTCTTTTCAATTTGATAAAACATTATAACAACAAAGGAATTTTGGAAAGGCTATTCTTTATGGTGTGGGGAAAAATGAAAGTGAAAGAAAGTTCTTATTAAAAAAAAAAAAATTCTTTATGCATTTCCATAAATTCAGAAGCTGGGACAAGGCAGTCGTGCCTAAAAGAACCCTTTTAATGCAACAATAGCTACTGAACCAAGTATTATGTATGGTTAATCACAAACAACATTTTGCACAGCTATAGTTCTTTATTTTATTTTCATTTACCCAAAACAAATTCATTCACCTTTTATTCCGTTAGTACTTTATTTCATGGTTGATTTCTACCAATAAAAGTTTTAGAAATTTTAGAAGTTTTGAAAGCTAACAATGAACATGCAGAAAGTTTTTGCTCCTCCACGGATGTTGAAGCAAATCCCATGACAATAACTACACCCTGTGAAACCATTGTATTGCTGCCATTAGCATTCATGACAACCACAATTCTGTGATTTTAACTCCCTTCCTGACTTTGTTATTAGCACAAGGCAACTGTCAAAAATGAAACCCCCAGACTAGTATACTGACAGATAAAGGGAGGAGAACTGATGAAAGGGGAGACGTGCTAACTGTAGGTAGATGGAATTTCTCTGTTTCAAGAGGAAGAATTCAAGAAATTGTTGCTTAATGAAAGATGGACAAATTAATTACACTTAAAAAAAAAAAAATCCCTTTTCTTTATTTAAAAATCTAACCTATGCAATAGCTCAACTTCAGCAAAACTTCAGTACCCCTTGAGCTGGGGCTCCCAAGTCTGAGACAATGTCCTAAAAGATATTGAACACAGCCTAGTGCTTCTGCTCTCTGTGCAATTCTTTAGCCAATAGAAAACTTTATACAAAAAATACATTTAAGAAAATTGAGCATTCATAGTTATCTGCAGAAGTGGATTCTTGAAATCAAATGAAAGAAGTGTCTGCCTGGAGTCCTAAGTCAGATGGAAAACTTTAGAGAGCTCTTCAGAAGTAACCTAGTATCGACTCTCTGTATTTGGCTCAGTCTTACAGAGCATGGTTTTTCTTATCCCATTCGGAGGAGCCTATCTTTTCCTATTTCACCATACAGGTAATCTGTGGTACCTGTGTCCAGGCTCTATTGAGAAAGCTTAGTCCAGCTGTACTCTAGTCTCTAACAGACTAACATGGATATGACATTTAAACCCCGTCTTTCCATTTTTATCCCAGCTTTTGGAAGTCTTGCTTATTTATTTGCTCTTAGAACAAAGGTCTGTAGTGTATGAAATGCTTACATATTGTCTACTACGCAAAACATGGAAAAGAACAATCATAAATAAATAGGGAATAAAACACTTATGACAAGAAAAAAAAAAAAACAACAAAAAACAAAGCACAGAACCACGTAACAGAATATATATAAATATTGCTTTTCTCCGTGGGTGAAAGTCAAATACACACCCATCTTTAGTGCTGTCAAAGGGAATCATTTTTTCTTCCTGCACAAAGACAGCAAAAACTGAATAGAGTTTTCTCCAACATTCTTCAGTGTTCAGGCTCAGAGTTTGTTCAGAGTTGTGCTGTATAACTGTACAAGCAACTACCCCACTAACACTGAGATGTAGTTTAGATCATATGGTTAATTACTGTAAACAAAAAGAGCTACTTATCCAACCTGTCTTTCTTGGTCCTGGTACATCATATTGTACACAAGAATACAGATGACACTGACAGTGAGATTTAACTTTTCCTATGAATACTTCAGCACGTTTGCTGAAATGCACAAAGCTATGATTCCTGCTGCTACAAGAACAGAAATGTGGTTCCAAATATCTGCAGCAGTAATGTTTCTTTTCAGCTTTTGTGACATTTCATTTTCACATATGAAAAGGAGACTTCATTAGTTTTTTTACCTCCTGACCTACCTACTTTTAGTTTTTTTTACCTCCTGTCTCCACACTGCATTTTAATATATCATTATATACTTTGCCTAATTGCTAATTTAATGAATAGCCAAGCCTTGCCTCTTTGTGTTCTAGGGATCTTTTTAAATAGATCAGTTCTGAAGAACTCAAGTGTGAGAAGAACTGATTTTTATATCCAGGAATGATTGTGCTTACAACTCAACCTAAATTCCTTCTATAATTAATACATTCCATCTGCAAATTATTCTTCCAATTTGTGATTGCATTTGCTTCCCTCTGATCTCACACACATAGGGTTTACATTTGCCTCAGGGAAAAGGTCTATCAGACAAATGTTCTAAGAAAAAAAGTTGACAAATACTACATGAGTGAATCACATATGATTCCTTGCTTTTCGCAAGCAGTGAGATTTGCTGTTGCAAACAAAAGATGGCAGTGAGGTGGAAATGGACTGATGTATTACAAACTTGAAGCTTTTTCCCAAATGGAGATGAATTTAAGAGCAGACAATGAGAACAGCTGCGTGGGAAATAGTCAAAAGGCAATGAGAAAGACTGGAAGGACAGAAAAGAATGATAGACACTAAGTGATCACCCTAACATGGAGAAAGATGTTTTCAGGAGAAGCCTGAGGCAGCATGTGTCAGAAAAAATGTATTTCTGGAATAACTCACAGAAATTATTAGGATGCTATGCATGGTGGCTGAATATGTGGCTGCATGGATGGAAGACAAATCAAAGGTGAAAAAAGGCCTACAAGAGGAACAAGAAGACTGAATTAATAACAGGCAATAAATTGACATCAGCTCTTTTTTTTTTTTTTTTTTTTTTAAGTTTAGACTCTTGCACTTTTATCTTATCCTGTACGGTCTGGGAATGTAAGCAGTAAGATAATTGGTTATGTGTTTTTATCTCTTTTTTTTTTTTTTTTTCCCCCTAAGGTTCCCCCCCCCCCCCCCAAGAAAATAAAAAAAAAAATAAAAAGTAATCTGAAAAGAAGAAAAAGCAGATCAGTAATACTGAAATAATTCATCTCATGTTTTCTTTTTGTTCTCATAAATTAAACAACAGAAACCACTTCTCAATCGACTACTTCCCTAAAGGAATTCAAAAAGACCAATTAGATACCTAAAGTCTATTTTTTTTTTTAATAGACATTTCCTAATCATATTTCCAAAGCATTTACAGTTTTAATACCTTTATCCTTTAAAACAAGAAGGTAAGAAAATAAGTCGTCTTTACAGAGGAAAAACTACGTGTAGACAGGAAATCACACCAAATAAGTGGCTTCTAGTAAAACAAATTGATTTCTCACACACCTCTCCTACCTTTTCTTCTTTTATTTTATTTTATTTTATTTTATTTTGCTTAATAAATCTTTTTGGTACCACATTCTACAAACTGTAAAAAGCTTCCTCTCTTCCACACTGCAAACACTTATTCATTCTTCTATACATAGTCTGCAATCATTCTCTTATTGTGACTCTAACTAAAACTAGTGAATCTATATGGCTCATTTCTAAATCAGTCTAAATCAGTACAGCTACATTGACTTCAGGGGAATTACATCAACCAAAGATCTGTGTCTGATGGGCTGTTGGGCAAGGCCTGAACACTCCACTACAACCTGTACATCCTCTAAATGGTTCATACACAGAGAGCAAACAGATCCTGGCCTGGAAGAGAAGTGTTTCAGCCGTCTTCTTGCCAAATCATTTCTCAATGGATTTTTAAGCTATTCAGTGTTACCATATGGAATGCTACTGCATACACACAGTTTTAGAGAAAATCTTCAGAAGAAAGGCAAGTCCCTTGATGACATATTTGGGTGGCCCTGACTGTTCTGGTTTCCTGGGCAGGAGTTTAAAAAGACATGAAAAGGGCAGAGTTGTGCTTGGTATGCACTTTTATAGGCAAAGGAGTGCTAGAGTTACTCTGGGGAAAAAAAAAAAGATGGAAGGAAACAGAAAGTGATAATCCAGGACAAGCCCTTGAAAATAAACATACTTCTGTCCCTCTATAACTCTATTTCCTTTTTAGCTCATTAGCAGCAGAACTAAAGAATAAAGAACTGAAAATAACCATATAGTGCCTTAATAATAAATCCACCTTGCCTTTTTTTTTTGGACAGATGTTAGAATCTGGAATTTGCTGCTGAACGCTTCAGGCAAACCCTTAGTCAGACTGCATGCTGTCGTTCCAGAGCTCTTTTTTTTCCTGTGATATGTCTAGCTAATATTCAGTTTATGTCAAAATAAAGTTATAATCTCCACTTCAAATTAATACTCTTATACCACATCAGTCTTCATGAGTGTTCTTTTTATTAACTGAAGTAATCCTAATTGCTTCAGACTGTGTCCAAACCCAATTTGACGTATACTATACTGTTGTATTTTTTTCATTTCCACACAGTTACTTAAATGTAAATCGTAAGAAGCCTCGGGATATCGTGAGCAGTTTGGAAGACTGACTGCTTGGCTATATAGCATATATTGTTTCAGGAATGACGACAGTATTCTGCAATTTGAAACATAGTGGCTCAACTTGTATTCCCACTAAAAACAGTGTAAGAGTCAAGTTATTCGAGGAGATAGATACAGTTTCAGACACAAACACTAGCAATTCCTAAGGCAGGAGAGACAAAAAATAAATTATTCCCTGATTTGAAGTTATTTATTTAAGACCAACTTTTTAAATAAGCACCTATAAATAAATCTGCAATGCTTGCAAGGTTTTCCCTTGTGTAGATAAATATATAACTTCACATGTCACTGAATCAAAAACCTACAAAATTTCACACAAGCTTCATGCAAGAGACTGACATTAGCTTATTCCCATTGTAGCTATAAAGGAGTTTCATAATTAGAAATGCATAAAAGAGTCTGAATTTCCCATAAATTCTGCAGGTGTATTTGTGAAGGAACAGCAAAATGCAGCCCTTAGTGAGAAATATAGGTGGCTGTTTACTTGATAACATCTCTCTTAGCTGTGAATCCTATGCTGGATCAATAAGGAAAATTTTGAAGACTTACTGAGATCTGAAAAACTCATTTTTCCATTTCTTCGTCATTCTCTACAAATAAAATAAACTGGGGGGAAAAAAAAAGAAAAAAAAAAGTAAAGGAATCTGCAGGAGTACCTGGCTTTTATGGGATATAACCTCTTTATAAGAAGCCATGAGCACTTTTTATCATATATACACAGAGACTGATGCAATAGAATTCAGTAAAACCAGCATTAGATGTAGGTTAAAATAAGTCACTATGTTTGCTATGACCAATATATATATATATATCAAGGATGGAGAAATTTGACATGCTATCTAACTCCCATTGCAGAAAACAAGGTGAATTTGCCATCTAAATTACATACCATTAAGATGCAGCCATTAAGAAACCATTATAACTATGTGACAATAAATTGTGGTAAGAAATCCCTTCAACAATATTTGTTTAAGATGTATTCTCATGGTCGTGTTTTTTTTGTTCATTTGTTTGTTTTGGTGAGAGGTAAAAGAACAAATTAAAGAGTACATACTAAGCATTTCCTGAGCTTAGAGGAAAGGAAATAGACATCATTTTTGTACAATGTCAAACAAACAAGCAAATAAAAACAAAAGCAACATGCACAAACAAAAACAGGATAGCAATTCACAGAACAGATCTGAAGGGAACAGTTATTGCCCAAAGGATCTCTGATTGTATAATTAAATGCCTGTGAGAAATTCAAAAGGCATTTGCTTTTTGCATATAGAGTTCAAACTTGCCACTTCCTCAGCTAGGTGATAAAAGTAAAATCTGAATGGATACTTAGCAGCAGAGTTGCTAAGAGGAAAAAGTTGCAAATATTGTATTATTTTAACTCAAAAAGTGGAAGACAAGGAGCACAAAATCTAATGACAAAAGTGTTCTCTATCATAAGATATAGGGCTTATGCAGCTCTAACCTGTATTTGAACACCTGTCCAAAACTATAATGTGTTATGACTCCTGTATTTCCTCATCATTAATTCAAATGTAATTTAATGTGTGCACTATTGCTTACACACCATTATCTGCATACAGTGTCACAGCCTATGGCTGTGAAGGAAATTCTTTGTATTTGGAACAGGAGCTTATAGCAAATCATTGTGTGAAAGAGATGCCAAATTCCTGGGGTCCCTCTCCCTGATCTCCAGTGCCTTACTGCAAGCCTTATTCTTCCCTCATTAAAAACCAAACAAACCTGTGAAGCAAGCAGCATCAAGCGGTTCTGACTATGTTGAAGTAAAGCTAGCTTTCTGGCATGTAAGAGTAATTATTCAAATGTATTTCTCTCTGCAAGGAGAAGCCCACAACTACATTCCTGCTCTGGTTAATTTAAGAACTGCAGTTACTAACCACCTCATGCTCTGTTCAAACAAACAATGGGATTTAAACCAGCCTGTACAGCATCCTCCCATCTAATCTGCAAAGAAACATAGAGTAAGGCTAGAGGAAGAATAAAATACATATTTGTTAAAGATAGAATATATTCTGTAATATATTATAATCAGATATTTATCCATACGGTAAAACTATAATCGATACTAATTGCATCCAAGCACAGAAATTTTATATCTTGCTAATAGAGATGTATTGAAATTTGATAACTTTTAAAAAAATTTTTTTTAAGGTTTTAAAACCATTTTTTAAAATTTGGCTTCAGAATTTTCTTCATGAACAACATTAGAATTAAAGCTCTTGGGCAAATAAGAGCCTTTGGTGTTTTTTCAATTCCAGATAAAAAATATGCTGTTTTATTACTTTTTTTTTTTTTTTTTTAACTCAAAACTCAACTATTCAAGTTATTAAGGCTCTTAAAAAAAATTAAAAGTCAATATAAAATGGCTTTTATTTATGTTGGTCAAGAAAAACTATTTTTTACATTTTTTTCAGAGAAATTCTCATTGGAGAAAAAACAAACAAAACAAAGTTATACTACTTGCTTCACTGAAAATTATCCCCTAACAGTTCTCTTAGTTTTCTCCTACTTTAATTCTGCTCCATACAAGCGTCAACCCATTATATGTACCAGTGAGAACATTGAACCATAGAAAAGAAACAAATACCGACTGCTGCAAGAGCCCCAGTGCTACAGAGTTCTGTAACTGATCAGACAGAACAAAATATTTAAGCACTATAATACTGTTACTCTTGGGAAAATGTGCCCTATGCATTTGTACTTACATGCTTACATACTGTATATATTCAACAGATTTGGGAAGATAACTATGGAGAAAGTTATAATTATGTTTACAGAAGAAGGCCAATTTTTATATTTATCTAGAGAAGGACATTAGCTAAGCTGTAATTACCTTTCATGGGGTGGTATTTCCATTGCTGTTAATTTTGTCTACTTACATGTGTAAAGCAATCAGATTTACACTAGGTATAAAGAATCGGGCTGGAAAAGCATCATTTTTTGAAACAGTATTACAAATACCTAGATCATATTACAGTAGAATATTTTTGGGAAAATGTAAATCAAGTAAACCAAAAAACTTATGCACTTATGTGGTATTAATAAATAATACAAATTCAATCACTGTTTTAACAATAATGATCTGTTCCATGTTTTACTCAAATTAAATCTATTAATTTAAATATATATACATATATATATATTTTCCTCCTGGTGCAAATAAATTATTTACTCATTCCAGGATTGTTTCTGATCATTTAACTTTATGCACTATTAACAGCTCTATTTTTCAATGTATGCTTTTGCAATAGCCAAAACAGTTCAGTAGAATCACAGGTAGGATGAGGCTAAGGAACCAGGTCACAATACAACATAACAAAAAACAATGAATCATTATAAGCAATTGTTGTTTCATAGCTCTCTTATCCACTTTGAAATCTTTCTCTAAAACATACCCAGAAAACCAAAGTGAAGAGAAAATAAATCTATCATCAATTAAAAGTCTCCTTTTAAGTAATTTTCAGTACTTCAGAAGCAACTGAAACTACTCTTCTGAAACAGAAGAAAATACAGAAGAAATGGAGGGTACAAACAAACTTTGAAAATATTTAAATACTTACTAAAAAGAAGCGCTTTAAGCTGTTTTTAAAGTTGCATTTTGAGACCCCTGTTGATTTCTTCTGTGTTAAGCGTTCCCATAATACAGAAAATGGTATCCCCCCCCCATCTTGCTCACGAAAAAAAAAAGCAAAAAAAAAACAACAACAAAAAAACAAAACAAAACAAAACAAAAAACTTCTTTGTTTCTTCCTTTTTCATGAGAACACCTGGCCTATGAAATTCAGTGACTGAACCTTCCCTGGGGTGCCGTTTTTGTAGAAAGATAAAAAACTTTAAAAAGTATATATTTCTTGCCTCATTGGAGCTTACACAGCTTTATTTTAAACTTTTTCCATCTGTTTGCCTGGCTCAACTGTGGGTACCAATATGTTTAAAGCAAGCTATATTATTTGTCCAACAGAAGCTTGCAGTCAGCAGGCTTCATTCTATTTCTAGCTAACAGTAAAGCCAAAAAGTTCCTCTGGGAAGAAGACAGGAGGGGAGGCAGGGGTGGGGAAGGAAGAGAACATTTCTCTTTTCTTCTACAAAGAACTGCACTTGTAAAAACTGGATCAAAGCTTCTTCATGGATTAATGAGAGGATGGAAGTCATTCATTTCTTTAAAGGCAGTGGAGGGAGCATGAATTAATGAAAATAACGCTCAGGAATACTTTTTAGGCTTTTTAGTTAGGACGACAGCTAGCCTGAGAACTTACTCTGTCTCCCATCTATATCAGATGTTCTGCTTCTGTTTACTCTTTTTCACACCACCACTCACACTCCTTGTTTGGCCTGCAGAAAGCAAAGAAGCAAGAAAAGTCACCAAACCCATCAGCACCATTAAGGAGCGGCAAATAAACTCTTCAAAAATATTTGCATCACCAGTATTTAAAGTTAGCCATCTTTCTTAATGTTTCATGATTTAAAATTAAAAAGGAAAAAATGAATTCAAATATTACAGATGATTGATTTGAAGATATAAATCTTCTTAGTTCAACAACTTGCACACAGCGCATGTCGCAGGGACAGAGGGAGAGAGCATCTGAATATCATCTTTAGACTTCCAGCCATTACATGGCATTTTGCTCAAGCTAAATAAGAAAATGGCAACTGTAGATGCTAACTCCTGCCCACAGGCATAATATACAGCCACAGCAATGTGAAATCCACACAAGTACCTGATAGGTAGATAATAGGCTCCATTTCTTTGGGATTTTGATACCATCCTTTCCAGTACCTGCCTACACTGCATTAAGCAGAACAAAGCCCCACCAGCTGTCATGTGCAATTCATTCTTCCTCTCATTCCATCCCTGAGGGGACAATTGTGTGCACTGGAGTGTTTTCTTTTGATAGGTTCTGCTCCTTTTTACAGTGTACACGTTTTTCTCCATTTATATTGGAGAAAACAAAGCCAAAAGAGTGTACATTTTGAAAGAGGTAGAGGGCAGAGGAGCTGGAACTATTCTTGGTTCTTATAAGCCTGTTGCTAATAACTTTTGAATATGATAAGACTTAGGAAAGGTAATCAGAGCTGATCACACACAGATACACCAACCACCCCATTTTACTAAATAGGCTCCATAAATCAACCCCAGAATATTCCTAATCATACGTAGGAACTGTAAACATCTCGACTCACAGAAATCTTTTTAGGAAGTTGTTGATAAAAACAGCTACATGTTCTTTTCTGTTGAATTGAAAGGATGGTGTGAGAATAAAGTGATGCTTTTCTCTAGGTCATTTCTCAATACTGGATTGATGTAATGCTTACTGCAGCTTCAGAATCATGTCAAGAGCTTGTTTTTACATTGGTCGAAAAACTAAAGAAAAAGGGATGTGCATTAAGGGTTGGTTTTTTGTTTTTTTTTTTTAAATCTTCAGTGCATCTTCAGTGAAAAATAATGAGATGAAGACAATCCAGTGCTTTAAGCTTGGACTGCTCACTGGAGTAGGCATGATTGTACAGTGGAATCAAGGTATGGTTGTTCAATAATTTGTTAAAAGTATGTGATGAGTACGCGGGGAAGTTTGAAATCCAGGTGGATTTTCAATATTCTGAAATGTATGAAATTTTCTATTGGTGTAGATGAATGCATGTATTTGAGAGCTTATTTGTATTATTACATACAAAGTTCCCACCTAGTTAGTGGAAGCTGAAGTTCCTTTCTATCTTACATTTTTTAATTATGAAAATATTATTTCAAATGCTTTGAAAACTGACCACAGCAATTCCCTTGGTCCCTCACTACTGCAGCTGTAAAACAAAGTGCCTTCATTTTCCCCCTATATCTGCACACTGCACAACAACAATTATATACATCAACTGAGTATCAAGAATTTTTTTTTTTAATTCACAACTGTGTGATTTTCTTCATCAGCATCTATAAGGCACATCAGATTTACTGATATGTGATGTCAAATTTGTTTCTAATGCGTAAGTCTTCCTTTAAAAAAAAAAAAATCTAGTGTTTTTACTTATCTGATTAATGTTCAAAGCACATATGAGAATACATCAGAATTTCCAGTCTGCAGAAGCTTCTTAACAGAAATATATTCAGCATTAAATTTATCAGTAAGGTAAAATAGTAAAAAAAAAAGCACATATGCAGACTGCACTAGGTGTATAAACTACGTATCAGTGTATACTAATATGCTATCATTTCTGCTATTATTAGCTTTGTCTAGGATTGAGTTGTTTTTCATCAACATTATATTCGTATTTTTTAGAAAAGACTGGCATGTAATCAATTTTTGTTAGATTTCATATAATTCTATGTTAGAAAATCAGTCAGAATGAAACACTCTACCAAAGTTATAGGTTGTTATATGAAGTTATATTCTTCAGAAATAGACCTAAGAAAACTGTTTAATTGGACATTCCAAATTCTTCTAAGAACTTCACATTTTACAAAAGTTCAAAAGCATTTAAATGAAAGCATCTTCAATTTGGATTTAAATTTTACTCAAAATATAAAGAAAGCAGTGACTATAAAACAGGTTACCCATATTCCATATATGGAATAATAAGGTTATCCATATGGAATATGGTTATCAATATGTAATATAAGGTATCCCATTTCAATTCCCTGCTTCCAAAGTTTTGTAATTCTATGCTACTTCTTATTTTATTCTGTTGATTTGAATTCATAAACAAATACTTCCAGAGACTGTGTAGACTTCTCAGTCTCACCCTAGTGGAAAATAAAACCAGCTTTCCCTTCAAATCCATCAGAATCACACTGTTGTTTTTCAGCTAGTCTGACTAACAGGTACAGGTCAGAGCCTTGGAATCTTCTTACCTAAAAAAGAGCAAAGCACCACTGCTTCTCTGCTATGTCACAGAGGACACCTCATTCCAATAAATATGTCTATCATAACAAGCTATTGCTGATTTCTGTAGCTAGGCATGAACTTCTTCCATCTCCATTTCTTTATATGCTATTCCACATTCTACTTTTCAAAAAACAGGAACAATAAGGCTTCTGACAGTTCAGTGCACATTTTTACCTTTGCTTGTATCTCACCATCTGCTTTTTTACGGCTTTTATGAAATCACAGCATCTCTCACGTGTTATACTCCTATCTCCTGCAAGACTAATATTTACCACATCTGTCCGAGACTCTCGGCATATGATTTATTTGAATCACTCAGAGAGCAGAAGGTCAAATGCATACAGCAGCATTAATATTACTTCCTAAGCCCAAGCCACAGTTCTCAACAAGATGATACGTGGTAGTGACAAACATAAGAAGACAGCCTCCCTGAAATGTTAAAAGCTACCTTTTATGTTGTTTGCATTCACTGTCCTTTATCAATGACCACTAGGCTAGTACAGAAAAAAATGTAGCTCATCCTAATTACTGCAAGGCAAAGCTTTCCTTGAGCTACCTAAAGCATCTCAGCAGTGTTACCATAGAGAGAATAATATTATGCTCAAAGAGCCAGTTTTCTTCCCTCCCAGTCCCATTTCTACTTAGCTGAGTTTGTGTATTCCATTTCTAACATTTGTATCTCTTTTTTCATTGCCTGAAAAATGAGAATTTTTGTATTTTTATTTTTGCAGTATTTTGAAATCTCACGTTATGCCATGCAAAAGCAGCTAAATCTTATGTATTACTTTCTTTAAATTACTCACAGACAAACTGTGTGAGAAATACCCTGTATGCTTCAATATAGAAAACACCTCTCACTCTTATCATTCAAACCAGGCTCAACAACAGATCCTACAGAGACTGATAATGCACAGATTGTCAGAGCCTCTTGTTCCCATTTACCTCATTGTTAACAACAGTGATTCCTGCATCAATGTATTTATCATAATAATATAATAATTTCTAAGTATTGATACCCATCATTTACTCCCCTTTCTTGCTAAGCCTGTCAGTATTCTTCACGAAAGGAGAGTGTGGAGAAACAGATCTGTTTCAAAACAGAAATATTAAACATTTAGTTTGCTGAGACTGTAATACTGTGTAATAGGCAAATATATTGTCATAACATTTATGTTACTATGTGTGTTAGTGTTTCAGATAGAAGTTGATGTTAAAATTCTGTTCTACACCTCAGTTGTAAGGATTTATTACAATTATGAAAGTTGGGGAAGGAGAAAGGAAGAGAAAAAGGAATGGGAAAATGAATGGGGAGAAAAGGAAAGAGGGAAGGAAGGGAAAGGAAGAAGGAAGAGGAGAAGGAGAAGGGGAATAAGAAAGGGGAAGGGGAAAGTTGTGTCTTAGGATTTTCCGCTTATTACCTTACTGAGTCAACACATAGACAATTCACATAAGATTAGATGTATATGTGTTGACATAGGGGTGCTTTCATAAAATACTGCCTTCCCTACTGAAGGTGATATTGATATGCCTAATCAAAGAAAACAAAATACAACGGTAAAATAGAACATCTGAAATACACTCAAAACAAGTTAACGTATGACATTTTGAAATGTGCAGTCTCACATGAATTTATCTACACAAATGAATTTCACTACAGACTCCTTCTGTAAGCACAGAGGAATAGAAGAGAAAAATATTTTTTCATCCTAGACTGACCTTGGACCAGCTATTCTTGTATTGTAGGAAAAAAAAAAGTAGGCTTAAGAAAAGAATAGCACAAATAAAAAACAAATAAGCTGCTCAGCTAACCAGAAAAACAGGCTAAGCCTGCAATAGGAGCCATCTCCGAATTCCTTTTACAGAGACTGGATGGTTTTATGTTATATGCAAGTTTGGCAAAATCAAAAATCATACCAGGAATTTTAATATAAGTGAACATATAGCTTACTCTGCTCTTCTATGTGTCATAAAATATTACCAAAATCTGAATGATGTCTGAGCAGGAAGAAACAACAGAAGAAATACAAAATTGCAAGTAATTAGCCAATCTACTTGTTTCATTTTCAAACTTCTAATTAAACAGAAAGGGATGTGGGGGACACATAAAACAACTCCTGCAGTACTGCATAAAACTGTCTGTAGTTACAGAGGACTATCAATACAGCTAACCTAACAAGCTACATAGATGACTCCCATCAGACACTTCAAAGGAAGATGCAAAACCACTTTAAATCACAATTAAGTAGACTCTAAAAATAAACTTTCTGCCACAGTCAGGTAAGAAGTGAATAACTATTAACTGTTAAACTTCAAGGATATCTACCTTGCACATTTCATGTTCTACTTATTACAACTGTATTAGTTTAATATAATTCATCCAATGATGTTGTATATAGATAGGATCTCACTGCAAAGAATACAAGAATTAACACTGTAAAACTGTATTACCTATGTTCTTTAGAATATCACTGCAGCTAAGAATATCACTGGCAGCTGAAGGTTCAAGGACTGAACAGTCAAGAGGGCTAACCTCATAAACTACCACACAGCCACAGAATGGCAGGGTGAGCTACTACAGGCTGCCCAGGACCATGTCCAGCATATTTTGAAGATCTCCAAGGAGGAGACTCCATAGCACTTCAAGGCAGCCTGTGTCAATGCCCTGTCACCTGCACAGCAGAGAAGTGCTGCTTGGTGGTCAGGGTGGGCCTCCTGCATTCCAGATTGTGCCCACTACCTCTTGTCCATGGCACTGAGCATCACTGAAAAGAGCCATGCTCTCTTTTTTTGCATCACTGAGGTATCCATAAATGAGAGCTTCTCTGAAAATAACATTTTCTATTTGATTATGTTGGTCCACAGCATCAGAGGCAGATGGTGGTACAGCAATAGAGGTTGAACCTTCCTACCAATACTCTGTTATCATTTTTTTGTCGTGAGACAGATGGCAGCAGAGGGCCGGTCTGACAAAATGGCAGGCTTCGCTGTGCTATATAACAGTGGGGAAACATTTTCATCAATCTTATTTGTCTCAGTATCATATTTTTACCATTCTTTTATACCCTGTTTTGTAGTATATCAGACAACCAAATTTATGAACTACACCAGAATATTTGCTTTCCAAAAGGTTTTGTGTTCATCCACTCTACCCACCCCCTGACATACACACACACACACACACACACACGTATGAAGTTAAAGTTAAGCAGTAAACATATCAGATTGAGGAAATAGATATTTTAACCTTTTCAAGGTGATGTTTCAAGAACTTGCAAGTTTCAGACTTGGATTACTATCAAACTTATAATCAAAGATATTCAATCTACAAACAGAATTTGAGATTACATTTTTATCTATATTTTTGATTTTTTGATAGATTTCAACTTGTAAAAATAAAACCAAAAGACACTTTTCCAAGAGAAATTCACCTACTGAAATGTGTAACTAACACCCTGCTAGGGCAACATAATGTTTTTACCTGATGTAATGCCTCACTGAGCGTTTGGACATGGGAGTCTTGAATTTTCTTGTGGAGTTTTCTCAAATTTTAAATTGCTATAAATGTAATTATGTAATTACAAAATTACATTTGGTTAGAAATCTTTTTTTTAATCTCCCTTGAAGATTCTACGCACAGAACCATATGGATTTCAATGTTTATCATTTACTTATTACCCACAAACATATACGTGAGAAGAATAAAGATTAACTCAGAACAAACCTTTTAAATCATATTTTGCTTATTGTCCCAAACATAACATTTTATTTGAAAGTGTGAAACTGAAGTTTTTAGTTGATGTATCTTCTACTTCACTTGCATCTTTATAGGCACTGAAAATATAAAGATCTGTGCTTAGAGATTGAACACAGTAGCTCACAAAAAAGCAACTGATTAATACTGAAACTGTATGTAAATTCTATACGATTTTATCTTTTTTTCTTTTTTTTCCAGTCAAATTACTATTTAATTAATTTGATGGAAGATTAATAGGCTCAAATAGAGATCATAATAAAAAAAGAAAAAGCATGATTCAGCCAGTTATCTAACTCAGCACTCAGTATTATAATGAATAATAATAATTAAGAAAACAGTAGAACATGAATTCTGATCTATATTTTGCAAAATTATGTAAATCGACAGAAGAAGTAAAGAAAAATCATTCTGTAAATAGTTCACAACTTATAAAGAAATTAAATTGCTATATAATCCTCTGTAAAAATGGGACAAGATAATTAGAAATGCTAATGTTAAGAAAGTTTAGACTTCATTAATATTTTTAACTGCTAATTGCTGCAATTAAAAATGAGGAATTCATTTTAATTTTCTTAACAAAGACTTCAGAATTGCAATATACTTTGAAGCTGTCAGTGTTTGGAAAATGAATGCTGAATCATAACTTTGTAAGTGTAACTACTTAATCAGAAATACTGTGTTAGTTTCATTAATATGCTTGGTATTTAAAGAGGTATCACTCCTTCTGGACAAAAAAATCCCTGTACCTTCTTCATTTGGAGAAATTAAATTACAGGTGAGTAAGTCATTTATCAAAATTCACAATTACAATGCAATACAATTTGTATCATTTTATTATATGAACAAATACAAAATGAAAATTGATCAGTTTTGAGTGGGTCATGAGATGGAGAAACAGATGTGTTGCATCTTTGGGGGTCTGATTTACAGGAAAAAATGTAAGGTAAAACTGTTTTGTAGATCTAGAATAACTCCCATGTATCACACATTACTTCTGGATGGCCAAATACAAATAATAAAAAATTACAAATTATCAGAATTCATGCAAAAAATTATTGTGCTGTTTCCAATGAACTCAAGCAAAAAGACTTTTTGAAGTTATCACCAAAACATCATCTGTATCAAATTATCAGTGAACTATAGTAAGGATTAGGAATACCATTAACCAATCAACCCAGTTTTCTATAACTGCTGTTAAACAGCTTTTAAAAATTAGTTAAAATGATTATAAATAAAAAGTACACATCAAATTTTTTATTTTTTATTTTCCTTTTAGCAAGGCTTGACATAAAGCACCATATCATTTTACAATAATTATCTGGTGCTATTATCAAGAAATGAAGGTAATCATACAGATCCTTAAGGTATTGTTTTGCACAGAAGCTGATCTGAAAAATAATTCTGAGAGGTTATTTCCACAGATTTTCTTATGGCATGATAAAAGAGAAAAAAATAGGAAAAATTCGGGTTGAGTCAGTTGGAATTGCTTTATTTACTCAAAAGTGTAAATTTGTTTTAATTCCAAATTACTGAACAATAATCTCAAGAACATTTGTTGAAAAATTAAAATATTCAGGACAAAAAAAAGTCTTGTCAAAGCCAAAAATGAATTTTTGGCTAAGCATTCTAATAACAGCTAAAAGCTGAATTTGTTAATGATTGAAAGCAAGAAATATCTTTGACTTTTCAATCTGTAGGTCTAAATCTGTTCTTTTTTATTGTCATGTATTTGCATGGCTAAGTTGAAGTTTTGCTCTCCACAAGATTTATTTTGTTATAGAAAATCATATCTCCAGAAAAGATCATACTTATATTAACTCCAGTATTGTAAAGCAGATTTTAAGTTGTAATGTGCTATTTTAATCAAGAAAAACCTACAGGCCTCCAAGTATTTACAAATATTTTTATTTTTATAATATCAACAGATGATAAATTCTTCAAAATAATATTGATTTTATTTATGTAGAATATTTTCAGACAAAGAATTACTATGCTGCAGTATACATTTATTTTTGAAATTACTTTCTACCACCTGCCCCTTAGAAAAGTCAGGTTTATCTAGAAAAAGAACAGATTGATATCAAAGGACTGTTTTTCCACTAATCAGATCTAAGCTGCTTTTTATTGTTTGACGGAATTATTTAAGAGATCCAACATTAAACTTCAATCAGATTTACAGTTTCTGGTTTGTTGACTGGTTGCTCCTTCTGTTGAGTAAAGGTAACAGAAGTCCTTCTTAAGCCTCTTCTCCTCAGAAAAAGGCTGCAATCATTAAACCACTCTTCATAATTATGTAGGATCAATGAGTCCTTACCCATCCAGAATCTCTGCTATTCTATACCACAAAACATTTTCTCTCAACTGTTTTTCAAGTCTTGAAATGTGCAGTAAAGCATATTTGCAAATAAAGCTTAGCAGAGATAGTCTTGCAAATTTATCTGTAACCCTCTTCAAGATGAATGTCTCAAAATCCTTGAAATCATCAATTACAAAACATGACTTTGCAAACTGCAGTTCTTTTGACCCCAGTAATCTTTGTTCCTGTGGTATTTATGCATGTTTCATTTCTGAACTTCTTTATTTGATCCCTGCTAAGATATATACGCCAAGAGATAAAGATTCTATCAATCTGTATTTTCTTCTTGCTTGTAAACACAGAAATCCATATAGAAGCACTCCTTGAAATGATTAATAATGCACTGACTTGACTCACATATGCAGCTGCAGAGTGGAATGCCAGCTTGAATACCTGCTAATGACTTAAGTTTACTCCCTATATATAATACTTGATGCTTCCTCAGATTGATGTTTCAGCTTCTTAGTTATTCACCATCTTGATGCTTTACATTTAGTGTAAATCTGAAAAATATATATATATATATATACACATATATATATACGTATCAATAAAATGTTGTATCCTATTCAATTCTGTATTGCTAATAGCGTTACACCAAACCAGACTTGTGAATGTGTAAAGAAATTTCACAACTCAGCTGTTTCTAAAGCCTGTCATAATCAAAACAAGGAATACTTTCCCATCCTCATTAAAATGGATATGAAAAATGGACCCACAGATCTTACTAAGAAAGTTTCTCCTTTAATGTAAGAAGTTTCTCATTTGTGAGTCAGCAAAAGTTTCCATAAAAACTTTTGTTTCCTAAAACAAATTTTAAAAAGAACTATAGATAGACACAGAACAATCTCTGCCATAAGTTCTCCGGCAAATTTATCACAACCATAAGATACCTGACATGCTCCAGAACATACTGAGAACACAACTGGAGGAACAGAATGCCTAAGGCTCATTAGAAATCAGTCTCAGCAACAAAAAAGGCCAAACTGCAAAATGTGACAGATCCATTGCCCTCACACAGGGTGTTGTATCTTGCAGGCCTCTACATATTGCCAGTTTTTCCAAGGTACATGTTGTACCTTATCCTAGTGTTGAAGGTTTCTTCTATGTAAAACCAAAGTTTGACACAAATTAAGGAACAAGACAGATACTTCATAGCTTTTAGGATTTACAAAGAGGCTCAGCAAAAATCTTACATAAAACTCCTCCTTTTAACCCATACTATGTATCAAGTTCTTAGAAGGAAAATAGAAAGTTTTCAATTTTCTACCACAAAATGATGTGGTTGAAAGATGTAAGGCTGGAGGGTAAACAGCAGTTAGAACTGATGATCTCTAAAATCACTTCCAACCTAAAGCACCCTATTATTCTAGGTTATGTGAATCAACTATGCAACTATGAAGTTGGATATACCACAAAACAAGAAGTCCACTAAGAACTATGTTCTCTTGTACAAAGGTATGGGAGATTATAATTAATTTCCAAATCAAAAATTAATGATGTAATGATACCTTTTTGGTTACATAAATTTCCAAAGACTGGGCGCATAGGAAGATTAACTGTCTACACCCTCCAGTGTCATGAGCAAGTTTAAGGCGATAACAGGTACTGCAGTTAATATATATATATATATATACACATCATCATCTGAGCAGGGCTATACACAGATTGACAAGTCCACACACACTTCTGCTGTTGAAGGAGTGAAAGGAAAATGATCTCAAGACTTCTGTTTCATTTATCTTCAGTTCTTTTAATGGCATCACTGAAGCTAGAGATTGACAAAACTAATATCAGACATTTGAGTAGAAGTAGTCAGTAAAACTTTTCACTAACTAGAAAATAGACAATTTGGGTTGTTATAGGTTGTTTTGCTTTATTTTTCCAGTTCTAGAAGTAATGGAAGTCAATAAATTAAATAAAGGTACAGAATCCTCATCCAGCTTTTTCAAGATACTGGTTGCAAAGTTGTCTTGCACTCTAATGCCACCATTCTTAGATAAAATAAGTATTCATTTTAAAGCCTTTTTGCTCCAGTAACTCTATATGAAAACTAATATAAATTTTCGTACGTGCCTGTAGCAATTAGTACTACATGGAATTTCCCAGCCTATGCTTCTCTGTTGTGGAAATGACATGATTTTACAAATTTTCTTGCCTATATCCCAAGTCTGGTTCAAAATATCTAGTTCTTTTTGAGAAAATTGTCTTGTTTAAATTATCAAGTAGAACCAGATACTTTCATCTTCAAGTTTCATTGTTCTACTGAGTACATATGTGGTAACTGAAAAACAGCAGTGAATGTTCCCAGGGGTACTAGATAAGTGGAAATCTAAATGGAAGGAAGAACAAGAAACAAGTGCCTCATTAGCTTAAAATGGTGACTGCTTCACTTTCAGTTAAATTCAAGTCAAGCGTGTCATAACTACAGGATGTGATCCAGATCTTGTAGATAGATTCTGCAAGTACATGTATAAGCACCAGATTATTTTTTAATGAAAGATTTGTTACTAAAACATTCACTCAAGACATACTAAAGCCAAGTAGTTACAGTAAGTGTGAAGTGTAGAATTAATGGGAGTATTTTAGCTTTCACAAGTAGTACCCTGTGTAAATATAAAAGATCAAAGAAAAGCTTGCCATATATTATGTAGGACAATGGTATCAAGTATTCAATATAACATAATCATTAACTTCATCTCAGTGAGATTTTCTACCTTTAAGTCAAAGTAACTTCCTAACAGTTTAAAGGAGAATTCAAAGTTGGGCCTCTGTCTGACATGCTTTCATCACAGAGACATTGCTAGGGTACAGTCCTTGATTTGTTTCCATATTTGTACTACGTGTAACTCTCATTTTCTTGGATAAAGCTTCAATGAATGACAAAAACACTTCAAATGTCACATAATTTACACTTTCTGTATTTTATACATTCCTTTTTTTTTTTTTTTTTTTTTTTTTAAAGCATACGTTCCTTCCAACATGAAAATTCAGGTTCTTGTTAACCAGGAATAATTAAAAAGGATTTAATGATGTGTTTACCAGGCTAAAAAAGAACCATCTCTGTCTTTCTGAGTCTTCCAGATGGAAATAATTGTTGTATTCTTAACATCGCTGACAAATATTTTAGAATTAATACAACAAATGTCCAGAATGCCCCAGGGAGTCTCAAGTGGCCCTGGATACCTTAAAGCAATTGTGTACTATTAGTTGCACATACGCTAAATAATTCAGAACAACCAGCTGATAATGTTCATCTCCTTTATCCCCTGTTCTGTCATTACAAATGCCAGCTTTGTATTTAAAATGCAACTTCAAAAGAAATGAAAGGCTTTACAATACTTAAGAGTAAAAATTATGTATTTGTGTTTTATAAATTCATGTATACACATCCAAGTTTCGCTAGCAAATTTTCATTCTGAATTACTAGAATTTCATTTGCTACTGCCAATGGTATTTTAATTTGGCGTTTCCTCCGGAAACAGGGTTTTTCTGCTGTTAAGTATCCTTACATTTTGTTCCTGTTAACTGTGAAATATTATTCCTGTGAATATTACTGCATGTTTTTATTTGAAATCAGTGAGTTAGTCTGGGATTTTTGGAAACATGAAGAAACTTCATGGAAGTACCAGTAACCCCGTGCTTATCCAACTGTACTGAAGGATCAACTTCTTCCTGCATTTTTACCTCACCTGTCCTTCGTTGTTTTCTTTTATCTTGCAGTCAAAGCTAAGGCTACAACAGAATCATATGCCATTAACACTTATCTAGCACTTCACTAATGTTTGTGATGAGGAGCTCCTAATGCAGAATTTTCCATCAAGCATTCTTCCTAGTTCAGATTTTCAAAATAACAGATAAAACCCAAGCATTTCTGTGCTAAACTGTGAATGCACAATTGGTTGTGGCAGATTTCTCAGAAATCTAAGAAAAGCAATCAGGAAACTGAAGACAGCCAGGCTTATGTTGCTTCTACAAGTACTTTAGACTAGAAATCTGTGGGATACCTCCTTCAAGACAATCAAGACCCTGGACAACCTAAGTAGGAATCATAACTTGAAAAAAATCTGTCTTTCAGAGGTGGGAAAGGATTATGGGAATTATTTTTGTTCACAGGGACTAGACAGCAGTTGTGCTCATAAGAGGGAAATTCAGACAAGAACATGCAAAGAAAAGGAAAATGGGAAAATAATCATAAAATCCTTACAATTGGAAGGGGCTTTTGAATGTCATCTAGTCCAACTACACTGCAATGAGCAGGGATACCTACAGCTTGATCAGGTTACACAGAGCCTGACCCAGCCTGGCCTTGAAAGTCTCCAGGAACAGAGCAACCACCGTATCTCTGGACAACCTGTTCCAGTGCATCATCATACTCACTGTAAAAGACTTCTTCCTTATATCTAACCTAAATCTACTCTCTTGAAGCTTGAAATTATTTCCCCTTGTCCTATCACTAACCATGCTAGAGTCTGTCCCCTTCTTTCCTACAGCTCCCCTTTAGATATTGAAAGGCCAATATCAGGTCACCTCAGGACTTTCTCTTCTCCAGGCTGAACAGCCCATCTCTTTCCATCTGTCATCGTAGGAGAGGTGTTCCATCCCTTGGATCATTTTTGTGGCCCTCCTCTGGACACATTCAAACAGGTCCGTGTCACTCCTGTACTGAGTACTACACATTATTGTCTCATGTCCAGATTGCCATCCACGTCCTTTTCTCCAGGGCTGTGGTCAATCTTCATTCTCCAGCTTGTAACAGCTGTTAACTCAACCCAGGTACAAGACATTGCACTTGCATTTGTTGATCCTAATGAGGGTCACCTGAACCTACTGGTTAAGCCTGTCTACGTCCCTCTGGTATGTCAACCTCACCCCGTAACTTGGTGTCATCACACTCAACTTCACTGTCAATCTCATTGATAAAGACTAAACAGTATCAATCCCAGTACTGACCCCTGGGGGGCACCTCTTGTCACTGATCTCCATCCAGACATTGAACCATTGACTGCCAGTACAATTAACAAACGTACAGTTAGAAAAGTGGCATGGTTAGGATGGTATTTTACAGGTTTATAGTTAGAAAGATTATGGAGGTAGAAAGAGACAATCAAAAATGAAATGCTCACCCACATCCTAGGCTTGCAGTAGAAAAATCCAAAAGGAGGGATCTCCAGAAAAAGATTCTCCAGAAAGACTATCCTGTGGGGACAGTCAGACCTTAAATGAGGTCTAGGAGAGGTGGAGTCAGGCTCCACCCCTTCTGGTCACACAGGTGAATTGCCTTCACCTGTGGTCCCATGCCTGACTCAGTCCTTGCCTCAGGTGATCAATCAGTGGTTCAGGCCATAACTCAATAGTTTCCATACACCACCACTCTCTGGAGTCAATCCTGCAGCCAGTTCTTCATCCATCTACATATCAAATCCACATTTTTCCAACTTGGAGAGAAGGATGCTGTGGAGTACCATGTCAAAGGTGATACTGAAGTCCACACAGATGACATCAGTGACTCTTCCCTTGTACACTGATGAAGTGATGCCATCATAAAAGGCCACTAGCACAATTTGTCCTTAGTGAAGCCATGTTGGTTTTCCTGGTTCTCCATATGCCTTAGTATAGCTTCCAGGAGGATCTGCTCCATGATCTTTCCTGGCAGAGGCGAGACTGACAGGTTGGTAGTTCCCAGGGTCATTCTTTTTACCCATCTTAAAAACGGGTGTGAAGGAGGTAAGTCTATTAGATGCTCACCCACACCACTACCAAGAACACCACAGATCACAGAATCATAGAATTATGAAGGTTGGAAAAGACTCACAAGATCATCCAGTCCAGTCCAACCATCCACATATCACCAGTAGTTCTCACTAAACCATGTCCCTCAACACAGTGGATAAATGTTCCTTGAACACCTCCAGTGTTAGTGACTCCATCAACTCCCTCGGCAGCCCATTCCAGCATCTGACCATTCTCTCAGAGAAATATTATTTCCTAACATCTAGTCTGAATTTCCCCTTGTGCAACTTGAGGCCATTCCCTCTAGTCCTATCACTAGTTACATGGGAGAAGAGGTCGATCCCCAGCTCACTACAACCTCCTTTCAGGTAGTTATAGTGATAATCACCCCTGAGCTTCCTCTTCTCCAGACTGAACAATCTCAGCTCCCTTAGTCTTTCCTCTTTAAGGTCTGCACTCCAGACCCCGCCAGATGTAATTTGAGTGATTAGTATACGTTGAAGAGATCTCTGAGCTCTTTGAGATCCTTATCAAATCTTAAAATATTGAGGAGACACATTCTTTCAAATGTCTGTTTATGCACTTCACAAAAGACTAATCAAGACAAGATGCATCAAATTCTGCATCTCTCTTCATACTGTGAGAAAGGGACACACTTATGTTTCGCTATCAAGTGGTGGCTGGAGTTCTCAAAGATCTACTGATTGAAAAGATTAATAAGTCACTTTCAATTCATTCATTTTACCAATTGCACTTCATTATTTCTATACCTCAATTATGGTTTAAAGTTTATCCGCAGTAGTATCCTTTCAGTTTAAACAAACTAATCACCTAAAGTCTTGGGAAAGTTCAAGTATAGTCAATTAACATCACTGACATTAGAGATAGCATTACTTTTCTGTCAAGAAAATTGTCCTACTTTTCCTTTTAAGTCTCATGTGCTTTCATACTTTCAAATAATCTAAGTTTACAATCATATGTCAGTTTTTCACTGCTAAAGGAATACACAAAAACAGACTTCAAAGCCACCTTTGTTCTGCACATACATATCAAAGAAAACATCTATTTTATTTTGCTGCATCAAAGGCTATTAAGTACTATTTTAACATTAGGGAAATAACACAATTTGACATTCAGTGAACTTGATGTTCATCAATGTGCCTTCATTAATGCCTTTTCTGAATTTTAACTTTTGAAGTCACATCAAAAGTTCAGGAATTATATAGGCAAAGACGTATATATAAGTACGTGTGTTTATATATCTACATATATACACACACAGTCTTGCCCGACTGATGATTTTATTCAGAAAAAGATTAAAAGCTTATAATTATGATTGCCATTATATAAGAATTCTTTAACCAATGACAGTTCTATTAATAGTTCTTTTAATTCACACAATCACCCCACAGCTTCTATAGTTTTCTGACTTTTTTCCTCCCTTGATTCGTTTATGGAAATCTTAAGCCTTCTTAAGTTCTGACATTGAAGTATTTTTAAGCTCTTGTTGAGGTTAATCAAAGTCACTTAAAAGCAATCCCTAAAAGCTCCTTCATTACACAACAAATGAATATTTCTTCACAAACAGACTTTAGAATAATGACATGGATTTAGAATCCCAAGTGAAGTGTGACCCTGGTACTTATTAGTGGGGAGATAATTTATACTTGTGAAGCTGCCTGTGATGTTTAGGACAGAAAGTGTTATGTTTCAAAAATGAACTTCTTTGCTTAACTGGCCTTTTCATGCAGCAGTTCCACATAACATTAAGAATTCTTATTTCTTTAGTTTTATTTTCTCTGTTACATGGAATACCTGAAGTTCCATTATTTTTGCACAATTCTGATTATACATGGTCTATAAGATGCAAGATGTACAGTTCCACTTTTTCACTTGGATACCCAAAATAAGGCTTGAACAAGTTACTGTTTAAAACAATCTCACAGTATAAAAAAAGATAATTAGCTTATAATCTAATTAACACAGGACCTAATCAACTCACAAGCTATTATTGAGACTTTCCATGTTGCTAAAAATGTACACTGCTAGGTAGAGGCATTCAACAATACTATAAGCATTCCTGATCTTTTTCTGATCTTATTCATAAACTTTTACGTATAAAGATAACAGCATCTTTGTTGTCCTCTTTGGACATACTCCAGGGCCTTGACGTCTTTCTTGTAGTGAGAGGCCCAAAACCAAACACAGCAGTCCAGGTGCAGCCTCACCAGTTCTAAGTACAGAGGAATGATCACTTTCTGAGACCTACTAACTACAGCAGTTCTGATACAAGGCAGGATGCCATTGAACTTCTTAGTTACCTGGGCACACTGCTGGCTCATGATCAGTTGGCTGTCAACCAACACCCCCAGATCCATTTCCTCCACCCAGTCTTCCAGTCACTCTGCCCCAAACCTGTACCATTGCCTAGGGTTGGTGGGGCCAAAGTGCAGAAGCTGGCACTTGGTCTTGTTGAACTTAAATTCCTCCCCAGGTGTAGGACTTTATACTTGCCCTCATTGAACAGCTAAAATTATACAGTCAGTTAAAACCAATAGAAAACAAACACATTTCTTATGCAAAGATAATCTGAAGTTCAGCCAACTTACCTCAGATAAGAAAAAAATATTTATTTCCAAATTATTCTATGCAACAAACTTTTTGAATATTTTGGTACTGAAAAAAACATCATGCTACACTTTCATCTCTTGTTTTTTTAGTTGTATTACTTATGTTGTCATTCGTAAGTCTTCCTCTACTCACCCAACACACAAGTTTCAGAGAATCACAGAACAATTTAGATTGGAAAATGGCCTAGAGATCACCTCTGCCAATCTACTGCTAAGATAAGATCACATTTCTCATAGGTATAGTCAGTCAAGAGTTGCATATCAGATGATCTTTTACAGAATTCGATCATCATCATTATAAAAAGAAAAATAAATTAAAATTGGCCTCTCCCAAGGTGTTTCTGGTGCGGAGCTATTTGCCTTGATACAGGATGTCAATATTTTCTTCTATTGAGCACAGAATTGGACAGAGATAGGGTCTCATAAGTGTCAAACAGAGGGAAGGATCACTTGCCTATCCTTGCTGGCTCCATTCATGATCACTGAGACAGGATACAGTTGGCCACCTTTGCTGCAAGGGCACTCTGCTGACTCATATTCAACCTGATGCCCAGTGGAATACCCAGGTGCTTTTTTACTGAGCTGCTTCCCACACAGTTTGCCCTTGCTTGTTACTGCTGCATGGGATTATTCCATTCTAGGTGTAGGACTTTTTTTTTTTCCATGAATCTCCACAAAGCTCACCTCAGCCACTTCAGGTTTCTCCAGAGAGCTCCTCTTCATGTCATATTGTCCTCAAACACGCTGAGTGCAAACTCTATCCTGTTATCCTAGATTTATTTTTGATAAACTCTCCCTCCCAATCTGCTTCCTATTGCACAAAAGTTAATATCTTCTTTTCAGTTGAAGTATAGTGCTCTACAGATCCCCTGCATCCTCAGCTCCAAAATCCAAGGGGTCAGCCTCGGGTTTCCCAAGATGATCTTTGCCAAGGAATCCACATAGATCCCTTTACCCCTACTGCAGTGCAAATTCTTTACATCTGGTCCTGTCTGGACTCATCCCAGGGCTACTGTACAGGCTATTTCCTGTTTAATTTGTTCAAAATCTTATTCTTGCCCAGGACCCCACATAAAATAATTCTTTTTTCTTTTTCTTTTTTTTTTTTTTTTTCATCTTTTGGGTAATTATGTGAAGCCCCTTAAAGAGCATTGTTAAAAAGAAAAACAGAATCATGTTCATCTTTTAGGTGGAAAATAAGTTTGCATGATGTCAAAACTTCTTGGAAAATCAACAGGGGCCAAAAACTTTAATAAAAGTTCTAATTCACTATCAGTAGATCTCTTATCTAAATCAGATCGCTGTTGTGCTCCATGTTGGGCATCACTAACTGTCTCAGTTTCAAGCAGGACAAGAGGGCCCCTTTTTCCCCTTTTGGGAAGAAGAAAAACAACCCCATTAAGGTAAGGAAAGATAACAAATTTACTACAAATGGTAAAAAGTTAAAATAATAATAAGAAAAAGAGTTACAATTAATAACTCAGATGGGAGGGAGAGAAGAAGGCTACAACTGTGCTGCTGCTTGCCACACTGCCAGAACCCAGAAGTCACCTCACCCCCACTACCTGGAATTGTAGATCATGTGGAGACCCTTGGGAATGCTACACATCTCAGTGTACTACAGAGAGAATCAGAACTCACATGAGACTGCTAAGGAGCACGAGACTAGGAAATACAGCTTCACAGTACGCTGTGTCTCTACACCCAACAGCCTATCATGTGATGTCATGATATGGAATACTGATATAACCTGGACACCGCCTGACATCATAAATAAATTCTCTCTCTCTCTCTTCAAACCACCGAACTAGTTTTTGCATAGCTGAGATGAAGGCAATAGCCCCATTCAATTACTAACCTTCCTTCTCCTAACAAGGTATTAGAAAAAATGTTATATCTTACAGTGCACTAGAGTCAGTTCCAACTAAGCATTTGCTTTCCTCAATCTATTCCTACAGGAGTAGGCAGTGTCTTTGCATGTTCCTTATTCCACCGTTTGTGTACTTTCTTTTCATATTCGAGCTCAGTCAGGAGCTTCTTGTTCTGTCAGGCTCAACTTCTGCCATGCTAACGTGACAGGAATTGACTATTCTTGTGCCTTGAAAAGGCTGTACTTAAAGATCAGCCAGCTCTCCTGGGCTCCTTTTCCACCCAAGGTAGCTTTCTATGGGATCATCATCAGCAGATTCCTAAGCAGGTTGAAATACGGTCTTTTGAAGTCCAGAGTTGTTATTATGGTACTGTTTCACTCACTCCTCTCTAGTTCTTCAATTGCATGGTCTCAGCCATGCAAACTGCATAGTAATACATTTTGCAGACACTATTCACTCTGCTCTCCATGGAGCACCAAAACCGCAAAAGGCAACTGGGTTCAGATGCTTTCCACTTTGGAGCAAGGCACACCTCATCAGGTCTCCTGAGACTGCAAGCCCATCAGAACAGAACAACAGTCACTCAGCTTGTGGCTGTTATCATCACCACATGTTCCTACCACCCACTCTGCCCTCACAGCAAATTAAAGCTGCACACAGGTGTCTGCACAGGCAGACAGCAAAGCATGGTTCACTGCCTGACTCAGGAGAAAACTGTTCAACCTTCATGCTTTTAACAAAATCAGGACTAAAGCAGTTAATTATACAAGCAGTTAATAACACATGTAGGATGAATATCAGCAAAGCAACAAATAGAACACAATAGTGGACACTTTCAATTCCTAAATTTATACACATTCCTCTATTGCAAATTGCAAAATGATGTCATCTTCCCCCTCACATAGGCACTCAAAGATAGAATTATTCACAATTTATCACCCTTTCTTACAGGACATGTGAAGTGCAAGCAAACCCCCACTCTTACCACTGCAAATCTAAATATACATTTAAATATAATAGAAATATATAATTTATATCAACAGATACATAAAAATTTGATTATTTCTTATTATTGACAGACAAAATTATTTTCAAAAGTATTAGCAGCCCCTTGTGCTGTCAATTACATCATTATCAAGTTTATTTTCATAACATTTATGTTCCTCATATACCTAGCACATAGTTATCATATATGATTACATTATCAATATCTGCCACTAGCAAGTGCAGTTGAATGAAAATCTGTGAGGTTTGAAAGAAGTATTTGTTTTGACTAACATGGGAAATAAATATGTGATGCAAGATCAGTGAGGGAAGAAAACTATCTACTTTATAAATTCATACTGCCAGGCATCAGCTCAATAACACTTCAGAATAGCTGGAAAAAGAACAAAAATATCTCTCACATTACATATGAATTCATAGGAAAAGAGAGTAAGTAGATTTTAAAAAATGGCACATTTCTTTGGATTTGTTTGTCCTCTCCCAGTATTACGCATTGCTTCACACCTCCAAATATACTGTCAGATCTGATTAGCAATGTGAGTGGGATTAAATTTGACCCTTGCCTGCAACAGATAATAAATTTAAATATTATTACAACAGTACGACTACCTTATGAGCTGCTAACAAACTGATATATTTGAAAACCACTAGAATTCCATAGGCTTCTGAAACAGTATCATGCTTTTACTCAGAAGTTTCAGTTCAGCCTAATCCACATGGCACCACTCCAGTGAAGCCTTTCAAGGAGCTGCATAGAGAGTAGTACCTGCTCTAAAGTAAGAGAAATAAAGATGAATCTGAGGAGAAAAAAAAAAAACTCAGTTTTTTTTCCACTTGAAGCAGAATTTACCATTAATTGTCTGACTACTGTCAAAACATGTCTTTTTTGCCAGTACAGTTAAACAGAAAGACAAGATATTCAATAGCCTGAGTTATTAATCTTAATTCCTTTCAGACGCAGGATTTTGAAAGCATGGCAAAGTAATCATTAAATTCCATAATTAGTAGAATGTGACACATATTTGCTCTTGGGAAATACTTTGTATAATATCTTGAGCCTGAAATGTTTAGCTCTACTTTAATGCCAATGTTGCCTCAATTTACAAAGAATATCTCTCTCTGGACTGTTAGAACATTACCTGGATTAACAATAAAATGATAAAACTTTTATCCATAGCTATTCTAGAGGGGGGGAGGGGAGCTCTATGAATGTGTGAATTTGAGCACAAATCTCTCCATTTCACTCTCTGTGTATCGTAAATGAAGATGCCCTACTTTAAGTGAGGTCTTAGAATTCATATGAATTTCCAGAGAGGCTTCTACTGGAAATTAATACATAGATGTGAATTCACAGGAAAATGATATGAGATCAATCTTCAGTTAACATTACATAAATATGTAAATACCTAACAATTTTAATAAGTAATAAAATAGATGCATATATGCAACTGCATAATAGCAGGTGAACATGTAAAACAACAATATGTTCTTGGAAGTATTTTATTTATAAATTATTCCATTGTTTTCGTTCATTATCTTCTCTATCCATAAAGATCTGCTATCAATTCAATATGCCTTTAGCCAACCTTTAGAGAACAGGCAGGAAAGCCTATATATCAAAACTATTTCATTTATTACTTGTGACATATTTAACACACGCATAAAGCTTTAAAGATTACTTAGCATTACAGTTCAAAACTTCTTCAGATGGACAATATTGATAACTTAAAATTTTATCTCATTGAATAAGTTCATTTAAAATGTAGAAAGAAGTTCCAACACAACTTTGCATCTCTTTGGTAAGTGGCTAGACGTACACAGCACCCTCCATGCAATCAAAAAGATTTTCTAGAGTGGTTTAAGGATTTTTGTGAACAGGTTCAAAAACTGTTACATGATCAAAGATTAAGTCTTCTTGATTATGTTCTGGTGAACAATCACACAAGTATGTTAACTTTGATGTGAAAAGATTCTTTGTTTTATATCTTTAGATGTACAATATATTCTGTTTCAAGACTGCAAACAATTTCCTGTACTTTTAAGCATATACAGAACCTGCAGCTCTCAACTGAACAAAATCTCACACACTGCAGTGGCGGCCATAGTGGTGAGGCCAGTCTCTTTTCAGTGGTACGTAGAGACAGGACGAGGGGAAACGGACATAAGCTGCAGCATAGGAAGTTTCGCACGAATGTGCGTAAGAACTTCTTCACGGTGAGGGTGACGGAGCACTGGAACAGGCTGCCCAGGGAGGTTGTGGAGTCTCCTTCTCTGGAGATATTCAAGTCTCGCCTGGACGCCTACCTGTGCGACCTGGTGTAGGGAACCTGCTTTGGCAGGGGGGTTGGTCTCGATGATCTCTAGAGGTCCCTTCCAACCCCTACAATTCTGTGATTCTGTGATTACCTCAATAAAGGACTTCCTTTTTAATCTTTTTTTTCCTAATATCTTCTAGATTATACCTACTATCTTATGAAGTTAGTATTTCTACCTTCAGAATTGGTTAAAACACTGAAGTCTTTAGACACTCAGCTATACACATTTTCAATCCTGGATTCAAGATATGAGTTGATAACATACTCTGGGAAGTAACTTTGTGCATTATGTTACTATGAGCCTTTCTGAACACATCTGTAATTATTAACAATAATGAATACTACCAGGTGAGTGTGATATATGTGTTGTGTATGAAAAGACTGAATTACAGAATGACTTACAATAAATTCACCAACATTTCTTTATAGATTACAGCTTCTTCTAAAAAGAAATCAAACTACATGGCAAACAATAGCATTTTTTATCAAATAAAAGCTGAATTCCTATAGACAAATGCATCAGCAATGTGAAGAATATGTCAATGATACATCTTAAACCACTTTTAATATCTTTACAATTGCTATAGTTCAAGCAAAGGATAATTTGCTATGCAAATAGTATAGGACTAAATGCCTTCATAAATTTATTTTTATGTATCATAACAGTTGATTTTCCTTTCAAGTCACGTTATTGAAGAGACTATAAATAGGAAATCTGAAATAAAATACATGACAGCAGAGAAAAACTGATGAAACTGTCTTTGCATATTACAGCTATATATTTATAAATATTTCACAGTAAATTTTTAAAAAAATCATAGCACAAATCAGTAAAAACAGATAAGAAGAAAGTAGTATGCTGGAGTAGTTGAATAGGTTATGTATTTCCAAGTCTGTTCAGGCTGATGCAGACTTAGGATCCCTATCAGGTTTGGTAGGCCAAACGCTAGCCTTAAGAGCTGGGAGAAACAGAAAGAGATGAGAAGTCAGTATGGATTTATCATAAACATATACTGTCAAGGTAACAAACCTTTTCTGATATGCTAGGAGACCCAAAGAAGAAAGGAATGGCAGCAAATGTTGTAATTTGACATTCCAAATGCTTCTGATGTGACATTCTGATAAACAATCTAGAAAAGCATGGTGCACATGAAAAGCATGTAAACTGGTTGGAAAGTAGTTAGAAATCAGTCGTTAGTAGTTCCCTGTCAAAATGGAGGGCAACATTAAGAATGGTTCTGCAAGGCATCAATCTTTTACTATCACTTTTGTTGATGGTACAATAAATGCAATATTTGTAAATAAATGGCATATGAAATGAAACCTTGAGGGAGCATCTGAAGACAGGAGTAAAATTCTGGTTCAAAACATACCAGCCAGATGAGCAGCATGAGAAGAGAGCAGGGCATGAGGAAGAAGGAAGGAAGCAAGGCAGAATTCAGTATAGACAACACTCTGCACCTGAAAAGGAATCATAGAATCACAAGGTTGAAAACAACCTGCAAGATCATCTAGTCCAACCGTCCTCCTATTACCATTGCTACTAGTTACTAAACCATATCTAGTAACTCCTCATCTAGATACCTCTTCAACACTGCCAGGGACTGTGACTCTACCACCTCCCGGGGCAGGCCATTCCCACTCTCTGAGAGGAAATGTTTTTCCTCATGTCTAACCTAAACCTCCTCTGGTACAACTTGTGGCCATTTCCTTGGGTCCTGTTTGTTGCCTGGGAGAAGAGGCCAAACCCCTCTCATCACAACCTCCCTTCATGAAGTTGTAGAGTGCAATAAGGTCTCCCCTGAGCCTTTTCTCCAGACTAAGCAATCCCAACTCCCTCAGCCGCTCCTCTTAAGACTTGTGGTCCAGACCCCTCACCAGTTTGTTTGCTCTTCTTTGGATATGCTCCAGGGCCTCAATGTTTTTCTTGTAGTGAGGGACCCAAAACTGAACACAATACTCAAGGTGTGGCCTCACCAATGCTGAGTACAGGGGGATGATCACCTCCCTGCTCCTGCTGGCCACACTATTTCTAATGCAGGCCAGGATGCCATTGGCCCTCTTGGCCACCTAGGCACACTGTCGGCTCATGTTCAGCCAAGCATCAACCAACACCCAAGTCCCTTTCCTCTTCACAATCATTCAGCCACTCATCCCCAAGCCTATAACACTGCAGGGGGTTATTGTGGCCAAAGTGCAGGACCTGGCACTTGGCCTTGTTGAATCTCATCCCATTCACTTCAGCCAAGTGATCCAGCTTATCTAGATCCCTCTGATGAAGGGCCTCCCTACCCTCAGGCAGACTGACACTACCTCCCAGCATGGTGTCATCTGCAAACTTACTGCGGGTGCACTCAATCCCTTCATCTAGGTCATCAATAAAGATATTAAAGAAGATGGGCCCCAGTACCAACCCCTGGAGAACACCACTTGTACCGGGTCACCAGCTGGACTTAGCTCCATTAATCACTACCTGCTGTGCACGGCTCTCTAGCCAGTTCCTTACCCAAAGAAGGGTTCAGGCCTTGTTCAGGCCACGGGAAGCCAGTTTCCTCAGGAGAATACTGTGAGAGACCATGTCAAAGGCTTTGCTGAAGTCTAGGTAGACTACATCAACAGCCTTTTCCTCGTCTACCAGTTTGGTAACCCAGCTGTAGAAGGAGATGAGGTTGGCCAAGAACAACGTGCCTTTCATGAACCCGTGTTGGCTGGGCCTGATCCCCTGTACGCCCTGCACATGCTGTGTAATCTCACCCAAGGTGAACTTTCCCTGGTACTGAGGTCAGGCTGACAGGCCTGTAGTTCCCCAGATCCTCCTTGAAGATGGGAGTCACATTGGCAAGCCTCCAATCCTCTGGGACTTCTCCAGATAACCAAGAATGCTGGTAGATGGCCAAGAGGGGCTTGGCAATCACCCCCGCCAGCTCCCTCAGCACCCCAGGGTGGAGCTCATCAGGTCCCATGGATTTGTGACAGTCCAGATGGAGGAAGAGCTCTCCAACTGTCTCCATCTGAATCACTGGGGGTGTATTCTGCATAGCACCCCAGACTTCCAGATCAGAGCATAAAGTGCCCTGAGGACAACTGTTCTGCCTATTAAAGGCAGATGTAAAGAAGATGTTGAGGACCTCAACCTTCTCTTTGTCCTCAGTGGTCACATTCCCTGCTGCACCAAGTAAAGAATGGAAATTCTCCCTGGTTCTTCTCTTGCCATTGACATATTTATAAGAGGATTTCTTACTCTCTTTTACTGCAGTAGCCAATCCAAGCTCAAGTTGGACTTTTGCCTTCCTAACTTCCTCCCTGCAAACCTTAGCAACTTCCTTGTAATCTCCCCAAGTAGCCTGTCCCTTCTTCCAGAGAACATAGATGCTCTTTTTCTTCTGGAATCTCAACAGTAGTTCCCAGTTCATCCACACCAGTCTTCTTCTCCTATGGCTCACCTTACGGCATTCAGGGACAGCCTGTTCTTGTGCCTTCAAGATTTCCATCATGAGGAGCGTCCAGACTTCCTGGACCCATTTACCCTTAAGGAGCAGCTCTGAAGGGACCCTGCTACAAGTGTCCTGAACAGGTCAAAGTCCGACCTCTTGAAGTTCAAGATAGCAGTTTTGCTAGCCACCCTTCTGACATCTCCAAGAATAGAGAATTCTGCCATTTCATGGTTGCTCTGCCCAAGACAGTACCCAACCTTCATATCTCCCACCAGTCCTTCACTGATAGTGAAGAGCAGGTCCAGCAGGGCACCACCCCTGGTAGGCTCTTGTACCAGCTGTGTAAGGAAGCTATCTTCCACACACTCTAGAAACCTCTTGGGCTGCTTCCTCTGTGCTGTATTATATTTCCAACACATATCAAGGAAGTTGAAGTCTCCCATGAGAACAAGTGGCCATCGCGCAACTTCCACAAGCTGCTCATAGAATGCCTTGTCCATCTCATGAAAGAAATCAACCACCTATGTACAGTGGGGAGTAAACCAGCCAGTCAGCAGTAGTTCAAGAGCTACCTGGGAAATTCGTAAACAAACTGAACAGAAGTTGAAATATCATCTTGCACAAAAGAGAGATCTTTTACTACGTTTATGATTTAAATATAATCTTTTACTCCCACCTTAGTAAGCTTCATTTAGAGTGCTGCATTCATTTTCAGGCATGAGCTGGAAGTAGTCAGGAGAAAAGTGAATGATCAGAGACAACATCTTTTGAAGAAAGATTGAATGAACTATGTTTGCTAAGCTTAGGGAAAACAATGAAGAAAGATTACAATAAACTCTGAAGTGTTACTGGATAAACTGCTTCTGAGCCCATGGAGGGTGAAAAAGGCTTAATACCAGAAAGAAAAGGAACACATAAACACACATCCTATGAAAGCCAAGACTTTCCAGAGCCATAAAAACTGTCCTTAAAAATGTCTAAATGTATCCTATCTTGTGCTGAGGAAGATACAGTTGGTTGATTCTACCTTAGGGCATGCAAATGGCTGGAATAAACCCTATTCTTGCTTCATTTTTTATGCTTGGACACCAGAACAGACATTTGAAAACTTTATGCTTGCATAATGGAGAAAGTAAATAAAAAACTGCAAGTATCACTTGCACGAAGTCTAAGAATTCATTCCTTGCCAGTGACTTGAAACATTGAGTTTACACTGATTAATTGTTTTCATTATGTGGAAAAAACTTGTGGAACTAATGATAATCCTAATTTTTGCATTTCAATGCTTTGAAATGACAATAGCGTGATAAAGATGAGTCTCATTACTTTCTACGTTTTATGCAAGCCATAGAACATGTACATAGCAGAATTCTGAGCCAGAAAATAAAGCTACTCCCTATGCAAAACATTTGCTTTGGTCCATTTATGTGTGTTTGAGTCTGTTTTTAAGCCAGTAGTGCCAAATGCAGAGAGGTAGTTTAATATAGTCAGACGTGTAAATCCATGTTCAACTCAGAACAAACTGATGAAAAAATACATATTTCATAAATAAATTTTACTAATTCATTTTTCTCTAATGATTATGGATCTGCAAGTGTTTTTTTTTTTTTTTTTTTTTTAAGCCTGGAGGAGCTGAATATTTCCCTTTCAGTAAATTTGGGTCCATATCCTTCTATGCATATTTTTGTGTAGCTTTGAAAAGTAATAGGTCTGAGCCTATTCAATAGTGGCTAAAGTCACTAGACAAAACTTGTTTATGTAGGCACTTACTGCTTTGAGCATGTGAAATAAACTGGAATAAAATGTGAATGGAAATGGAATATATAGAGTTGCAATCAGATATTCAAATCAAAAATCTGATCATGCCTCTTTACTGGATTTTTATAATCCCTATCTTTAGCAGAGAAAAACACCCTTCACTTCACAATCACACTGTCATCACTTTTTGGCAGTACACACATTTTGAACAATTATTTTTAAGGATGAAGTACAGGGGCAGTACAGTAAAATTTCATCAAAAATCTCTGATGAACACCTTGAAACCTCACTAAGAATTGCACCTACTGCCATCAAACCAGACGGTGCATTAGTTTCACAAAAACAAGGTCAAATATCCCATTGACCACTGAGGTAGATTGTTACAAGCACGGTATATAGGCTCCTACTCATCACTGGTGAAAATGCATAGCTAATGGTGGTAACTATGTTGAAAAAAGTATTTTGTAGCTGAGAATTTGATCTATCAACTAGTGTTATTGTAGTCTTCATATCTATTGTAGTTTCCATGGAAATAAATAGGTTGCTCCAAATCTAATGCCTCCTATGTATATAAGGCCCAAAACAATTTCTGTTCACTAAGTGTGACTCAGGCAAACCAGAGTTGGACACTCGTGCTCTAAACTATTCCAAAGTGTAGATTAAATGTATCAAGCAGGTTCAATATTTGCTTACCACTTAGTTCCATGATGATCTGCTTCTCTAACCACAGCACGTTTCTGACTGCAGGGCTGACAGCAGTGTCAACACACTTGCAGTGGGCTAGCTTTAGTTAACAGCATGATGCCCACCCAGAGAAAACATCACATAAAGATAGGAACAGCACATACCAGCTACAGACGCTGGCAAATGAGGCTCAACTTTGGGAGAATTACCGTAATTTATCGCTAGTTAGCATAGATTAGAGTAGTGAGAAACAAAAAGATAACCACTGTTCCTTCCCCTTTCTCAGGTTCAGCATCACTCTTTTGCCCCCAGCATATCTATCTGAGCCTTAAGCAGTACAGGGCAGATAGGAGGCTAATAGTAAGTACACAGTAGTTCTTTCTGTCATTCCTTCTTTCTTACATTTCTTCTCTGCTCCAACATGGGCTCTCCACAGGCCACAGATCCATCAGGAGTACCCATCTGTTCCAGCATGGGCTGCACCACAGGCTGCTAAGGAATACCTGCTCAGTGCCTGCAGCACCTGCCCTTCCTGACCTTGGTGTATGAGCTGCTGTTTCTAAATCTTTTTTTGTTCCCTTCTCCTCTATTCCTGCCTGGCATTTTTTACCCCTTCTTAAATACATTTTTGGAAAGGCATTACTGTTCTGGAATAAGGGCCCAGCCATGCCAGGCTACTGGAGGAATTAGGAAGAGTTTGTGTCCAGTATATATGGGGCAGCCCAGCCTCTTTTTGCAGAAGCCTTTCAGCTCATGCTGCCAGCACTCGGACACCCACAGTCAATATCATGCGGAAGTGGAACATACACAACCAAATTCAGTATCTTTCCCTTCCTTTTTGTGAAACAATCAGAAATCGTTCTCTTTTATAACCTCAGCGAACTTCAATCTGTTTTGAGCACTTCTATTTCAACAATCAAGAGCCACTACCAGCAAAGATTAATTCTGCTTAATTCGGTTGTTTTAATGTTTGACTTCCAGTCCTCATTTCTGAATCTATTTTAACTGATAGTAAATAAAACTATCTTTCCCCAAATTGAATCTGTTTTACCTGTTGTAGTCTTAAACAGCTGAAGTCAAGGCACAAAACACACTGGTAGTTGATTGTAAGATTCAGAATTTATTCAGACTGAATGTTGAGGTAGATTATGGATTACGGTAATGTGAGCAGTTTAACCTGATCCACAGAATGAGAGAATTGTAATACTGTAGATCAGCAGCAAGTTATCCAGAGAGAAAGCCAGGATTCTTACATTAATGAGCTCTGATTCCAGAAACCTAAGGTATTATCAGAACGCTACTCCACACAATGAATTCCTACACAGAAAACAAGCGAACAAAGCAGGAAATTGAAAGATCTTGTAAATAAAATTCCATTCGAACCACAGTTATCCTTAAAAAGCAGAACCTCTTCCTTAGATATCTCTTCCTTAACAATACCTTTTGGTGAAATCTTGGCGTAACGTGTTTAAAGCTGATCATACTACAGATCTCTTTTCTTTTATCCATGCAGATTCTTTTCCCTTTATCATAGAAAACTTCCCTTACTGAGGATATGCAAAAATTTCCAAAAATTGAACTATTTCTGCATGCAGAGGAGATCCCACAGTAGGGTTGCTCACCTTTCTCACAGTAGACATTTTAGTGGAAGATACCCATAACAATCTCAGAAAGGCACGAAGAAGATATAGAGATGATGACTTAGAAAGTAAAAAAAAAACAAAAACAAAAAACCAAACAAAAACAAAAAACAAACAAACAAACAAAAAACTAGAAAGTAGAAAAGATCTTCACCATGACAGCACATTGGCAAGGCTCTACAATGACTTTTTAGGGAGTTTCTGAACATAGAACTCATCAGAAAATAGAATGAAAAATTTAAAAAAATTATAAAAAAAAACAGTGGGAAAGCCAAAGAAAACTTCAGCAAAGGCCCTGTTAGGAAGTTCAAGAAGGCTGTCTACTGGAACAGAAAAAAGTTAAAATGCCACAATCTGCTACAAATGCAATAATTACTAAAAATCTCATCAAGGTGAACAAAATGCTGAAGCACAAGACAGCAAGAATCAGATTATTGTCCTTATCAGAACAAAAACTATTTAAATGGGAAATGCAGTCTATTTATTCAAATACACACAGAATGAATACAAGAGCAGATGCAGCAAGCTGATCGTGTCTATTTATTGCCCATGTACTCCTTAAAGGAGGAACATGTTGATCTTTGTTTTGATTGTCTAATTAAAATTCATTTTGCCTTTAGCTCTTCTTGAAGCTGTTTGTTGTTGTTGTTTGTTTGCTTTAACTCAATGACTAGGCTTTCTCACAATTTCTAAAGGATAGAGGATAGGAATGAGAAACAGTTCCCTTGTCATTAGTGCATTTGCTCCACTGTATGTGGAACTTCTGATTCTTTCAGTGATACAGCTCTTACTTTTACCAAAATATGAATTGTATTCAGCAATTAAAACACTTAAAATTATCACAGCCCATTCTTGTACGTATACTTTAAAATATCTTTACTTTAAGGAATAACTAATTTTTAATACTATATGTTATTAAAATAAATACTTTAATTCATTGCAATTATAAAATGTCCAGGGTTTTTTGTTGTTTGTTTATTAGCTGGCAATAATTTTTCTTCAATATTTCATAATAAATTTTCACTTAATATTTATTCAAATTAATGCACAATTTCACACTTAGAAGTACTGTTCTTTCAGTATGAATGTAGTCTCAAATGTCAGACATCTTTTTGATGATTTGAATGATTTTTTTCTTATTTTGCATTCTTACTCAATTACTGATTATTGAGTTTGATGAAAGTGACTGTGGAAGTTTGTGGCCTACTCTATAAAGGAAAGAGGAATACATGAACAGGATGGCCCCTCTTACTATAAAAAAAATCTCTGAATCTATGAACTGATATTTCAACAAGAACTGTCAGAGCCAAATTTGTATATGAGAGACAATCACCATCGCCCTCTCAAGCGCTTATGGTTTAATTGCTTTTTTAAAACAGTTTGATGAAAGAGGGAAATACTAAAATTATTTAAAAACCATTAAACTCATTAATGCATGTGAGGTAAATAGTAGATTTATCAATCTGTACGTAATGAGTAAAGAAGCACAGTAACCAATTTCTGTTCCCTAATGGTATAAATTTAATTCAACATTTTTCAATGAAGAAGGGAAGCTGTACTTATTCAGCTTTTATCCCGTTTTCTCCATTGCCTGGCTAATCTTATTTCAAACTGTAACTCTAGCCATTGTAAGGAAAGGGCTAATTAAGAGACAGCTGTGCTTCTCATTTACTATTTACTGTCCCTCTTACACCAAGTAGAAACATTAGATACACTCCACTGTATCAGACAAAGAAAGGACATTGCTAGCAAGTCATCTTCTGTGATAGATCTTCAACTGTATTTCCTTCCCTTCCAGAGGTTTGCTAAACAGCCTGAAGAAATCTTTAACATTACCCGTTAGTAGCTCTTGGTAGGCAGCAAAGTGTAACACAGTTTGGGGCTTTGGTGAAGTGTAAGCTATCTTGCTGTGAGATACTGACTGTGTTTGCACATGTATTGTTAGTATTTACTGACCTTTTGTTATAAACAGTAATGTGGAGTTCTCCATAAATTTTAGCTACGTTTGTATTGATATTTCAGACAAATATGTCAACAATAATCTAGTAGTAAAAAGATGTAAAAAGGTGTATAGGAAGTATGTTGGATTTTTTAAAGTTATTTTTTTTAGTACTTGGGAAATTTCATAGTCTGTACTGGACGCATGCTGGTATTAAAATTCTGAACCAGACCAGAAAGTTTCTGAAGCACAATTCATGAGAACAAATGAAAATCCATCAGTGTCTTCCTCTCCTTACTGCTGGCTGTAGACTTTGCTTATTCCTCAATTACATAACTATAGTAATACTGCAGTAATATAATCAAACTGTATACCTTGCTAGTATGTGTCTGGATAAGTAACATCAGTTAAGAGCTTATTCCGAAGTACATCTGGAAGAACCACAGAAAAGATTGCATTGAGAATCTGACATTTCGCTTAGCTATAGCCCACAGAAATGTGTTAATTCTTTGTCAATTTTTGATGAAAAAACATTTTACAAAATACAGACATGTATCACACCTTTTAGCAAACGAACTGTTCCATGAAATATCACTTTAATTTTGGAGAAAGGCTGATAATTTGGAGAGTTGCCAGCTTGAGCAGAATACTAAGCATGTAAACCTTTGTGCCCTCATCATTTATGGATTATCTGGATACCATTCAGTTTTTGGTACAGTCCAACCAGTGCACCAGAGTGCTTTATTTTATTGCATTTTATAGTATCCATAGATAAGATGAATACATTCATTTCAGAATATATTTGAATGGTTTTTTTTATTCACTTGTTTATACTATACAACAAACAGAGCATGGCTGCTGTATCTCCTCCTCCTCCTCTCTGATCCTATACACAACTTTGAAATGTGAATGGAAGAAATCAAAGGGGATGTCATTTCTCATTCCTACCCAAACTGATAACCTTTTCTGAAGAGGGGAATTAGTTAGAGCAAAGAATGTGACTGATGACGTATGACTTTTCTTCTTTCCTGAACAGGCTATTTCTTATCAACACAGAAGTAATTTTTATACAACATGGAGTATAAAAAATACAAAACGTTCTGCAAATTAAGCAGTTTGTGTTTGCTCGCAGACTATGTTCATTTTTGAGAGCATCTGGTATCACTGAGTATCACAGAATCACAAAATAGCTGCAGTTGGAAGGCACATCTGGAGATCATGTAGTCTAACCTCATGGAGCAGGATCACCAAGAGCAGATTGCTCAGGTGCCTCTAGTTGGGTTTTGAGTATCACCAACTCTGAGACACTAAAATTTCTCTGAGCAGCCTCTTCTGGAGTTTTACTCCCAAAGTTAAAAAAAAAAGTATTTTCCATGCTTAACTGGAATTTCTCATATTTCATTTTGCACCTATTGCATCTTGTCCTTTCAATGACTATCAATAGCATATAAATTTTTTTATTCAGTCTCTGATTACTTAGAATCCAAACAACACTTAAGCAAATGCAAAGAATGAAAAGGTAAGTTCTCCATTTTCTCTCTTAATTCAGGCTGAAACATTTAACCTCATTTCACATAATCAAGTAGCGCTAAATGAGTAAGTAATTCTGGATACTACAGTAAATGATTTTTAAAAATTCTGAGCTACTTTAGTGTGATAAAACTTGATTCGCTATACAATAATCAATCCTATAATTTTATATCAGTCACTGTATATGGCATCCTAAATGCCTTAAAATATCACTTGTATTATTTTAAAAATACAAAAGAACCATTCTGAGAAATCTATCATCTTTCAAAGGGCATTATATTTGTATATTTGTATATCAATTAAAAACTATCGCCAAATACAATCTATTTCTTCCAAATTTTAAGAAATACAGATGAAAATAAGAAAAAAATTGAGGGATTTGTATTTTTGTTTTCCTACAATGACATAAAGTAGTTGAAGTTTCACAAGTTTTATGGTTTACAGGAAAATTGAATAAAAATTGAATTTGTTGCATAGACCATAAGATTTACTGCAGGAGATGGTCTTAAAAGCTATCGGAGAGTGGCCCTTGACATAATAGTATTCAGCTTTGTTTTTTAAAGGATAAATATCATGAGATAGAAAGACACAATGGCTGACACTGATCAAAAGCAATCTTTCATCTGATACTTGTGGAAATCATAGTAAAACGGTTCCTATTTTTAAGGTCTTTAAAAGACTTGTGCTTTCTTTTAACCTAACTTCAGCACTCAATGATATTTTAATAGAACTTTTAAAATCAAGACTTTAACAGTGGAGTTTTTTTGCAATTTTTTTTTTTCTTCCTTACCTTCCCTAGTAAGGTAATTTGAAGTATTTGCATGAGAGTAAATCATTATCCCTGAAAAATGAGATACTTTACTCCCGTCATTTGTGTAAACAGAAAGTGATTGAACAAGAGCCGGGAGAGAGATTTCTGAGATTAGTGCTGCTTTGAAATTGTGTGTACTCTGTTGCCTTATGTAGTTGAGATCTGTACAGGCAAAAGGTAACAACGCAGGTTGTTCAGGCTAGATAGACTAACTGTCATAACATGCAGTGGAAAAGCATAAGATCTTGCTCTTCTCTAAAAGCTGTCACCCCAATCAACTGTTTATTTTGCAAGTGCTCTGAAGCTGATTTACTTGCAGAAAAGTTTCTCAGGACAATTATACCTATCGTCACCACACTGCCTAGACCTTATCAGTGCAAAATTAGAAAAATAAGGAATTAGAGAAGTACGCCTGTAGCAAAATGTGTTCATTTAGCGTATAAATATCTTCACAATTTTCAGAGAGATTATTAACCTTAGAATAGTAGTCAAACAAAATACAGGTAACACATCCCTACTAAATACACTCTCCTGAAACTAGATTTTGCTTCTTAAGTCTTGTCAGCCTGGAGTAGATCTCTGATAAGATTTGGCAGTGGACTTTCAGTATATAAAAGGGAAGTAAAAGAAAGATGGGGACAGGGTAACGATTTCAAACTAAAAGAAGGATATAAGTTTTCTACACAAGGTATAGTAAAGTACTAGAACAGGTTGCCCAGAAACGTGGTGGATACTGGAGACATTCAAAATCGGGCTGGACAGGGCTCTGAACAACTTGATCTAGCTGTAGTTGTCCCCGTTCACTGCAGGGGAGTTGGACTACCTGACCTGTAAAGGACCCTTCCAATTTAAACAATTCTATGATTCTATTTGCCAGTAATTAATTTCTAATGCAGACAGATGTGTTTAAGAGTATATTTATTTTGTTCCACTGCCATTGTGATTCTGAGACTCTACTCATCAATGCTTCAAAATTCATTGAGATACTTGCTGAAATGATGACTTCACTATAGAAGTTTGTAATATCTGTTCTTATTCTGATACAATGAAAGTAGAAGAACAAAGTAATCCAGCAATGAAACAGCAATGAAACAGTATTTGATAATACCTTTACTGTAAGATTTTGGGTGTGTTTTGGTTTCTTGCTTAGTTATTTTTTCACAGCAATTAGAATTTAAGTGTGCAGTGAACTAATTCTCCTGAGTTTACTTAACAGGATTTCTGTTCACAGCCATATATTGTAGTTTTCATTAAAAGGATAATGACAAAAGTCATATGTTATCTTGAGTTATAAATTTTGCATATAATAGAGTGGTGCAAATCCCATTACTCAAGCAACATCTGCCCTTGGTCCCTTAATCAAAATCTCCCATATCATTCTCTTCCTGTAAATCTTCAAAGCACAACAGCTTGTGACTGCTCCAGGGGGAAACAGTATTTCCCTCAGGCAGCCAGATAATTTGAGGCCTCTTCATAATCAATTAATTGCCAAATGTCTTCTGTTTAACTGTATCTATCCCATCTGAATCAAAAATTTACATCCGGGTTCTGAAGCAGTAAGAGGTCACCAAAGAGAAAAGACAGGATAGAAAATCCAAAAATCAAAATGGGATTTACTTGCAAAGTGATAAACCAAATAATTTTCCAGAGGAATTAGCTGGTGCTGAACAACAAACATTCAAAATGTTAGCTAGCAGCAGACAAGTATCTGGAGGAAGGAGAACTTGCAGCATCTCATTAACTGGTAGATTCATATGAATAACTGCCAACAAAGGAGATAACCAGGAGTTAAAGCACACAAACATATCCTTTTGTATGCACAATGCCTGCGACAGTCTTTTATGAGTGACAGGCGATGCTAAAAAATAATAAAAATACTGTATTTTGTTTGTTATTTCTATTTTAATGAAATACCAATATCAACAAGTATTTAAAAAAATCAGTGAGGAGACACTTTTAATTAAGCAATGCATTTAGGATTTTTATACATATACACAAAATAATTTTCATTAGGAATAAGATCACAGTCTAAGCATCCAGTTTCGTAAGTTTATATCTGCCTTATCATCCAGAGCTACAAATGTGTAATTTTAACATATATTTCTTCAATTACTTGTTCAATCTAATCTAACTAGCATGAGTATTAATAAAAATGAATGTATGGCTTTTGAATGTGTATGCTAAAAATTATATTAAAACATTCCATAAGCTATGATACATACAAGGTTGACTAACACATAAGTCAGAAGACAGTAGTACCATATCAACAGTGCTTTCATGCTCTTTGAATAATTATGTATTTATGAAGGGAGAAGACCCACTGTAAGCTCTGCTAGCACTGAGGAACTAGCCAGTATTATAGTCTAGTTTGGACTTGTATATCTAAGTATGAACTGTGTTATAGGTGATTTTTTCTCCCATTTTGCAGAAAAAATCACAAGGATGATTTGCATATCCAGAAAAGGTTATGCAAAACAGTTGCAGTATTTGCATTCTTAGAAATACTCAAAACTTGACTGAATATGACCCCTGAGAAGCCCATCTATCTTGACTCAACTTTTATCAAGAGGTTGGATTAGATGTGCCCCAGGAGTCCCTTCCAACTCAAGTGATTCCATCACTCTCTAAGAAGCTTGAAGCTTATTCAAATCAATTAATCCTTTTCTGTATTTGTTACCTGCTACATTCATGTCAATTTCTCATTTAATTAAGGAAGGTGAAAATTGGTAATTGCTACAGAACACCCAAGAAAATTCACCCTTTTTCACTATAAATTACATGGATTCTAAGAACAGCTTAACAGCTCTTTACAGTGTTATGTTAAATTTTCTTCTAGGATGGCTTGATCAAACTGTGACAAAGATGTCACATTCGATTCCTCATTTGTGTCCATGCATTAACATTGCTAATAACAATATGCAATAACATTGGAAACTACTGTTGCTTAGCCTACTCTGCTAGTAAATAGATCTTAGCTTAGTTTCTACCTCTCTGTATGAGGAACATCAACAGCATATGGTGGAAAGCACTGCAAAGACATGCAAGCTTGTTCCAAAGAGTCTGATTTATTCACTGTTAGGTGTATACTAACCTAGGCATTGGTGGAGGAATAACCCCATGTTAATCTACTGAGCTATGAAACAGCTTTGCAAGAGGGAACCTAGGAGTCCTAGTAGACATCAAGTCGAACATGGATCAGCAATATGGCCTTGCAAGAAAGGTGGCTAAGGGTATCCTAGCTACATTAAGAGAAGATTAAGGATGGTAATCTTGTTATTTTCTTAGCACCTATGAGCCAGAGACCTGGATTAACTTTGGGCTGCCCACAAGGTAGACACAGACGCACTGGAGAAAGTCCTGTGATAGGTCACAAAAACGATTAGGAACCAGGAATATCCATTCTGTGAAAAAAGGCTGAGAGCTGGACTGCTCAGAAGAACAGGAGGTAGCCTGGGGAGGGTAGTTAGTTTAAAGATGAAGGGAGAGTGTAAAGAAGATGGAGCTAGGCTTTTTTCAATAGTTTCCAGAGAAATGACTGTATTTTGTTTACATGATGTACAATTAATGAATATACAGATGTTATGGTATAGCAGAGAGCTCGGCTACGTAGTTGTTACATCAAAGCAGAAAACAGAAATGAAAGGTACACTCACCCGTATCCTGGGCTTGCATGGAAAACTCCAGTGGAGCAGATCTCTAGAAGAGATCCTTCCCTACTGGTAGTCAGCTCTTAAATGGGTCTAGGAGAGGTGGAGCCAGGCTCCACCCCTTCCTGCAGCACAGGTGAATTGCCTTCACCTGTGCTCCCATGGCTGACTCATTGCTCACCTCAGGTGATTAATCAGAGGTTCAGGCCATGATTCAGCAGTTCCCATACACATGGTAAGGTTTTGATAGCAGTGGGGGAAACACAGGTGGGTATCTGTGAGCACAGCCCAGCACTATTCCCTGTCAAATTAGAGCCAGTTCCAGCTGCTCCAAAAGGGACGTGCTGCAGAACTGAGCCATTAGAGTTGCTGGGTGCTTCTGAAACAACAGATTTAAGGAAAAACTCCTGTACAAGAGTAGCTGGATGAGAAGAATGAGATAAACTGAGAGAAACTTTGAAAAAGCCTTAGAGGGAGAAATGGCCATAGATTTCAGGCAAGCATTTATTAGAAATTACAATCCGTTGTCTGGCATATAACTTGCTGGCCTAAACTTTCTGGAGCCACTTGGAACTTGGTGAATTTGGTACAGTTCACTTAGTTCCATGTCCCACTGAAGTATAGTTGAAGAGAATTGTGATCGCTGTGTTTGTCATGATACTCATATTTTGGTTTTAAGTTTTGTTTGTAAATTATAAAATCTAAGTTCTGCGTTGTCTGCCTTGTCAACACAACATTTTGGAGCAAAAAAAAAAAAAATTTAGCCCAGTCTCTAATACCAGAAATCAGAACTCTGTTCTACATAATGTCTTCTAAGATAATGCAGTGTTCTCTACACACTTATCATAGCCTTAGTCTGCTCATATCCTGCCTGCAGTGTCACTCTTCTATCCATTTTCACATTCTCCAGTTTCAAACTATCTTGGAATTATGCCAGTAACCACCTTTTCTGAGTGCTACTTTTTCCAAGAATTCATCAAAATGTGTATTGTGAGATGTCAGACTGAATCAAACTGGACCCTGGAGATTTTGCAATTGAATTTGTTTTTGACTTTTCCCTCTATTAATTCCTCTAACAGAATATAGCACATTTCTGAATGAGCGTGTGGCCAAGCATGCAAATGTAAGTATAGCTATTCAACTTTGAATTCTTTCATCTTCATCATTTATCTTCAATTTTTTTTTTATTTCTACTCTCAATCTGCAGTGCTTTACATATTCAGTTTCTTGTAAAAAAAAAAATATATATATATCCCTCATATTCTTGTTTCTAGATGTACTCCATCATAGCATAACAAGATCCAAAAGCTCAAATACTAATCTATTCCTCTATTCTTCTTAACAATATCAATTTGAGCTGGCTCTAATTTCCAAAGTCATTTAATAATCTCTGGCAATCAAATGAAGTTATCCATAATATCACAATTCCTTTGCTTCACAGCATACAAGAATTATTTCTTTTTTCTTTTTTAATGAAATTGTAGTGAAAATTTTGAAAAAATAAAGCATAACAAGAATGGCTATGTAGTACATATACTGCAAAAGGTTTGCCCTATATTTACTGAAAAGTGACATAATTCCACAAAATGCTGGATCTACTGCGCTGGTTGGCAGCTGTGCACTATGCTACACTTCAATTTCTTTCCTTCTGAAAAGCCATAGAGAAGAACCATGCAGGGATAGTTTTTACCTGAGTATTTGTATTTATTTTCCACAAATAACATTTAAAGATCCTTAGAAGTCAACTTTTCTCAGCTAATGTTTTCTGAACAATCAGAAGCATGATGATGCATGGATGCACTAGATTTAAGCACAAGAATACTCATAAATGTTATTTTCAGCTCTATTATAACTACTTAGAACTACACGCAACTTCAGTGTACTGCTACTACAGATGGAGTACTTTGGCTTCAGAAGTACCATGCAATAAAACTTTAGCATGATATATAGATTAAAAAGAACAACTCAATCTTTAATGTAGGAACTAAGTAACGTAACAATGAATCCACAGTGACTATTCAAAATGAATTTCAAGAAAAAGAGCAGTTGAGATGCTTAATAAAAACCTGTGAAGCATTCAGATTGAATAACGTAAGCAGAATGCTGCAGTATAAATCTTCTTAATTTACATCCAGGGCTTCATTATGCATATTTTATAGCACTCCACAGAACTTTAATTTACAGATTTTTGGAACTTTACCAACCCCAAAAGAAGTGCTAAACATGCCTATTGGAACATTTAACCAAAGTAAGTCACTAGAGATTTCCTTAATGAGTGCAGAATTATCATTTATTTGCATTCTTAGTAGATTTAAAGCAGTAAGGCCTATTAATAAGATAATGGTAAATGCTATTTGAATGTTAGTCTTCAGCAAACTATTCACTAAAATGAATAACTCAATGTACAAATTTCATAGTATGTAACTAAATTGAGCAAGCATTTGCTCCGCTCATTTAAATAGGTAATTTGACTCAAAATAGCTAGTTACTGAATAATGTGCAGTTGAACAGACTCAGTCAAATTACTTCAATAAAAACTGTTGTCCTTGTCAACTTTATCTGATAATTTTCCTAAATACTGAGCAGCATATACAAAAAGAAATAGAAACTTGTTATTATAAGCTCAGTATAGAACTAAGAAAATTTTGCTGGTGAAAGCACAACACATGCATTTTAATTATTTTCACAAACCTGTTCATTTAAAAAAAAATGCAGACTAACTATGCATTACACTACAGATTGGAAATGCTTGGTCTTCATTTCAGCTCTGAAAGTTATAGTGATTTTTAAGGGCCCAGAAAAAGGACAAATTTGATTTAAGAACACAAATGTGTCATTTGTTGATCGGACAAGAGTTACTTCTACGACAGTATGCAATTCTAGTACCCTTTTTAGTGAAATAAACAACCATTCCAATCATGCATGCATTGGAGTGACTAGCGTGTCTCATGCCACAGATGGCTGCACAACTGATTTCCATTATGAGCTGTAGAATGCATTTATCTTAGCAAAAGAGCAGTTGCCTAATAAACTACTAAAATTAGATTGAACTGGACAGCATTATATTATATGCAAAATTATCCTGATCCCTGGACCTCACCAAAAGTTAACTTCGACAAACTTCCTCTCTCCAAAATATAATTGCTTATAATTTAACCATTTCATGAAGTTTAATGCATTATTTCTTTATTTCCTTTCTCAGAATAAGTTTTGAATAATATGGAAATGGGAGAACGTCGACGGTTTATGGGCTGGTTCGGCCCGGTTCCGTGACTAGAAGGGCAGAGGGATCCATGGATCCGCGCCCCCGGAAAAGGAAAATAGGGGGCCCCAAAATAATTGAAAACAGTGGCAACAATCTGAGGTGAAACAAACTAATTTAATTTTATAAGGAGAGAGAGAGAGAGAGAGAGAGAGAGTGAAATTGATGGTGGATCGGCCTCACCACAACGCTGAGATGAGAAGCGCAGGCAGAGAAGCACAAGCAAAGAAGAGAACATCAGGTGACCTTGCCGGGAGTTATATCTCCTCGCTGACCACAAAGCCACCTGGGGAAATGTAGCTCTTCTCCTCCGGACAGGCACCCGGAACTTGAGCATCAGCAGTCAAACCCCCAGTGCATTACATGATCTTATGATGTGGAATACTGAAACCATGACAGAGACACAGACTGTAGAGCATTCCCATCCCAGCATGCTCCACAACAGCCCTGAGACAAAAAATGCAGTTGGTTGGTTTGCACCTTTTTAGCTACTGTTATATTTTATTTGATTTTGTTACATTTTTTAGGCAAAAAATTTTGCAACATTGAAATACTTGGTTCTCAAACTCTTTACAGAGCAAATACCAATGATAAAGCTAGGAAATCAAGAAAATATAGGAGTTTGGTGCATTTTTCTACAGGGCTTCCAATTAGGCAACCAAGATTGCACAGACCCATTCATTAATAGTGATGCACTAATTCAGGAAGCATGTCTTCAGTTATCCCACTATACTATAGCTTTAATGGCACAAATTGATTTTATTCTCCACAGTAGGTTTAGTCCTCAGGATTTTAGTCCAAATTGAGTAGCTGTTTAGAAGACATCACACCTCCTTTCCTATTTATACACCAAAGGTACTTTTAAATCTTGGAAGGAAAATGTAAGTATGTCTCAGTCTTAGACAGCAGCTGGGACAAAGCAAGCAGCTGGTTATCAGACTGGTAAAGACACAACAAAGTATACTTACCATTCAGGTATACTGAAACACTGCACTAAATATACAGATCCCATGCCAACATTTAAAACTACTAAATTCCCAAACAGGACACTTTTTTAAAAATTATGAATGTGACTGCATCATTCATGTAACCAAATCTGAATACCTAAAAACCACAAAGGGTGATGCAGTAAGATTTACTACCTAATTTTAAAATATTTGGCTTTTGGCATGTTTTAATTTTAGTTGAAAATAACTTTTTTTTCATCAATGTAGACTAATTTGAAAGCAGTGATCCTTAGAGCTTCTATTATGACACACTCTGCTGGACCACACTGTGAAAATATGCTGTGTAGAGGTTATAATTTACATAAACATATAGATAGCTTTTTAAAAAAAACAAGCATTAAACTAGATTGACTACATTAGATAGTGAACATTTAGAATTTCTTTTCAGACTATCTGTAAACAGTGGGGAATTTATGAAATATTTATACTGTGTATAATGAGTGACCTCTAAAACTGCTGATTATCATTTTGCCGCTCAATAACCCTATTAACGTCTCCAAAGACAAATGCTGAAATATGATCACATGCTGAAAGCTTCAGGATACATTTAGTTATAGGGTTTGCATATTAATATGAAGGTTAAGTCAAAGCACAGAGTATCAAAATTGGTGAAGTGTACTGAACTCCCACTACCGTTGACTGGAACTAGCATACACAATCTGGAAGCAAGCAAGGACATGGCATATAAAAAAATAAACACTCAGAAAGTGCACCCCTGTTTGCTCATCTGTAACTGTAATCACTACAAACAGAGTTTTTAAATTGTGACCAAGAGAAATGAGAGAATGTATGAAGATACAGTCCTGTGAGGTCTAAATTCATTCCAGCAACGTGCTGATGCCAAAATTCTATACCAGCAAATATTTTTCATTTTAAAAAAATTGACAAACATGCCAAGATCTTGAGTAACAAATCATTATGAGATACAATATCAGTTATTCTTTTTTATTATTATTATTATTTTCTCTATCCCAAGAAATATAAGCAATCCAGCTCATCTTGTATACATATAGGAAATATACAATTGTAGGCTAATACAAAAACCAGAGATTATTTAAATTTTAAGCAAAACAAACAAAAAAAACCCACCAAGATCTACTGGTGGTATCATGATTGTTTCTAACACAGATCAGAAAAAAAATCTGTCAAGAAAAATCGTTAGGAGAATAGAAGAATAGAAGATTTTAAGGCTTATAGTATTACTACAATATCTGGCAACATGGACTGAGGTTGCAGTTCTCTTGACACCTGTTTCATAAGAGAGAGTGTGTGTGTGAATGCATATATATGTACTATCTATTTAGAAATGACTGCACTTCTTTACTGGATCAATGGATTGAACATTTTTCAGCTTTATACTAAATTGATGATATTAGCTTAGTGTTTTATACTTCTCTACAAAACAATTACTGTTTTTCCTTCTTGCTAGCTATGCTTTTGGAAGTCAAGGCATTCCAGTATAATCAGGGGTTTAGGTGAGTTCTTTACATGAAGGTGCTTGTCAAAGTCTTTTGTAACATGCACCTTCAGGCTTATCTTACACTGTCAGAGGCAGCAGCGGGCAGCAAGATCTACTCATCATTAAAAATAAGAATGCTACTGCTTCATTTTAATCTGTCATTTTATAAGCAGCAACAACTCTGTCAGTAGAGGACTTCCAAGCCATGCACAGCCATCAAATAAGTCCAAGCTATCAATAACTACTATGCTAATGCTGCTATAGACAGATTCAAACACACACTAGTAGGTTCCTGAATCAACATTAATAACTTCTGCAGCCTTCCAAACTTGGTTACTAGTCTGATAAAATTTTAATTACCCAACATCAATCACACACTATGGCAGTGTTGTTGCTCTTAGTGGCTCTACTAAGATTACTTAATTACTTAATAGTTGCATAGATTTTTCAAGACAATTTTTAACCAAATGAAAGATTTGCCATTAGTTCAGAAGGACCCATATATGGATGCATTTATTGACATAATGGCTGGTATGTCCTTCAGGTAAAATCAGTCCTATGCAGGAGACTAGCAGAAAATATAAATTACTAACTTATTATTCTCAGTAGATTATCATCCTTCATATAAGGATGCATTACACAACACAGAGTTTCTTGAACTCAACATTTTGCTTAAGAAATACAGGTCCTATGACCCTGAAAGGCACTTTTTTTCTACTGGTATTGAAAAGCATATTTTAACATGAAATTAACTTCAAAAAAAAAAGTTATGTTTCGCAAAGTCTCAATTTTAAACCAGTAGGGGTAGCATGTTGACAGCTTTCTAATTCTACCTTAGCTGTGACTCTGTGACAATACTGACTGCTAATAGATTTTGTCACCCATATAAAACCTAAAACGACTAGAAATTTCTAGTAATATCTTGTAGAATGTCTCCTTTCCAGAAGGCAATACTGATTTAGATTATAAAATGTCTGATTGTGGTTTTGTAAAAATCTGCACCAACAGAGGTGACCCATAGTTTCACAGCTGCTCACTGTGCTAACATATACTTATTAGTCTCCATAAACATTCATCAAGTCTAGATAGATGTCAATGGGTACCATTTTTTCTGCATGGAGGAATTGAATGATACACCTTTGCTTCACACACACCAGATACTATATAACATGTCCAGTTCCCTCAACGTTTCTTCAAAGGAGAGATGCTCCAGCCCTCTGATCATCTTTGTGGGCATTCTCTGGACCCACTCTAGCAGCTCCACATCTTTCTTGTGCTGGTGAGCTCAGGTATTCTACGATATTCTAGATAGAGCTTCACAAGAACAAAGTAGAGGGGGACAGTAACCTCTTTTAACATGATGGCCTTTCTTTTGATACAGCTAAAGATACTGTTGACCTTCTGGGCTGCATATTTCTGGCTCATGTCAAGATTTTCAACCACTCGAACACCTTTCATCCTCCTCCCTAGGGCTGCTCTCAATGAATTCTTTTACCAGAATTCTTTTACCAGTCTGTAAACCTTGCACTTGGCCTTATTGAATATTATCTAAGCTCATATTGGCCAATTTTTCAAGCTTGTTCAGATCTCATTAGATGATGAACATTTCTTCTATCATATGTCACACCACTCAGCTAGGTGCCTCTGATAAAGAAGTTAAAGACCATCAGTCCCAAGACAAACTCTTGGGGGATACTACTCAATGAGATATGAATTTATGAATCAAGACTGGACCTGGGAATCCTTTAGTCTGGCACATACTCAGATATTTTTAACTGATAATTTACACAAAAGTCCGTAAGTGTATGCACATCATTGGATGCCACAGATATTTTGGTAAGGCATAAAACTTTGCTGCATTATTCATGTGTTTCTTATGGTAATTATACAAGCCTACAACATTATGGAGTACATGAGCAGATTTAATCTCCCTCTCCATAACACAAAGTTTGCATGGGATATCAACTTAAGAAGGTAAGATTTCCAAGAGTAGTAAAGATCTTAAACCTATTATTCCTGCATTCTAAAATGGTATTTAGAAATCCTGTATTGATGGCTAGAAATAATTTCTTGAATATAAAGACATAACTACTTCTTAATATTTAACTGTTTGCATTTTGAGATGAACTGACATGAACAGCAGTGAGAAATTGTAAGGATGGATTTACGTAATAATGGAATTAAGTTTTCCAGCCACGGATATGAAATTCTTGCAATTCTTCAAGATTCTACATTTCAGAAATGTCAAATTAAAGACCTCTGGCCTTTAAGTAATAATTAATAATTAATTATCAAAATTGCAGCATTAGACTTAAAAAAAAAATAAAATCTGACTAATCAACCACAAAATTTTCCAGTTACCCACCTCAAGTTCACTGCAAGGAAGACATTGAGGCTCTAGAGTGTGTCCAAAGAAGGATAACAAAGATAGTGAAGAGTCAGGAACACAAGACTTTTCAGGAGCAGCTGAGGAAACTGAGATTGTTCCATGTGGAAAAGAGGAGGCTTAGGGGTAGACTTTATCACTCTCTACAGCTATCTGAGGGGAGATTATAGGGAGGCTGGGGGGGGGAGTGGGCAGGCAGGCTCTTCTCCCAGGTAACTAACAACAGGACAAGAGGTAATGGCTTTAAGTTGTGCCAGGGGAAGTTTATGTTGGATATTAGGAAAAATTTCTTCTCAGAAAGAGTAGTAAGGTATTGGAGTAGGCTGCCCGCAGAAGCAGTGGAGTGACTGCCTCTGGAGGTGTTCAAGAAAAGAGTAGATGTGGCACTGAGGGACATGGTTTAGTGAGCACGGTGTAGATGGGTAATGAGTGGACTAGATAATCTTAATAGAATCATTAAAGTTGGGAAAGACTATGATCTGGCCAGTTTTACCAATTTCTCAGGGCAAAGCAAGGATACTATCCAAGGTTTTCCTTAAGGTTTCTGGAAAAAAAAAAAAAAAAAAAAAAAGCAATGAAGTCTTTCTAATGCTACTGATACTAGGACAGTAAGTTGCCATTCATGCACTCTACTGCTATAACAATAGTATCCTAATTTTTCCCTGTTCAGTATTAATACATAAGCTTGCAGGTGCTGGAAGCACTAAGACAAGAATCTGATAATCTTTCAGGATTCAGAGGATGCAGCTTTATTAAAAATGTCCTCATTCAGCTCTCTATATCTGATAATATTCCCATCTTCACATTAAAAACTATAATTAATTTTAATATATTTAAATATGCTACTATTATAATATGCATGTGTTACAACTGGTAACCTGAATACACAACTGCTACTCACCAACTCCCTCATTAAAATACTCCAGGGGCACTCAATGCTAGTAGAAGTTCTCTTAAAGACAAATAAAGGTAGTACTTTACACAGCATCATCAGCAGTGCTGATGCAGGAGATTACTGTGGAGACAAATAATACCAATGGGTTTACAAAGAAAACTCCTGCACAAGAAGTCCATAAATGCATACTGAAATAATTAGCTATAAATGTACTCTCTAATATCCTAGTACAAGAGTTAAGAGAAAAGGGGAATGTGTTTAAGTTCCCTTGTTCATCCAAAACAATGAATAGTGTCAACCCTTAGCACTTTTGGGTCATAAACTGGATGGATCATCAATCTGACCTACCATGGCATTTTACACTTTTACATTCTAATGCACAACCTCTTCAGATTTCTCTCTATTGTGAGCACTTTTCCCCTAGAATCTACATATCATTTCTGTGTCCCATTCATAGGCTGGAGTCACCTCTTTTTATTTCCCTTTAAGAACAGTTGAATTTGTTCCCAGACTGTTCACTGTTAACTTACAGTGATACCAAGATCAGGATTTTGTTATGGATAATATTAGAATCATAGAATCACCAAGGTTGGAAAAGACCTAAAAGATCATCCAGTCCAACTGTTCACCTATTACCAATAGCTCCCACTAAACCATGTCCCTCAACACCACATCCAAGTCTTTCCTTGAACACCCCCAGGGTCAGTGACTCCACCACCTCCCTGGGCAGTCCATTCCAGTGCCTGACCACCCTTTCTGAAAAGTAATACTTCCTAATGTCCAGCATGAATCTCCCCTGCCGTAGCTTGAAACCATTCCCTCTGGTCCTATCACTAATGACATGAGAGAAGAGGCCGACCCCCAGCTCACTACAACCTCCCTTCAGGAAGTTATAGAGAACAGTGAGGTCTCCCCTGAGCCTCCTCTTATCCAGGCTGAACATTCCCAGCTCCTTCAGCCTCTCCCCATATGGCCTGTGTTCCAGACCCCTCACCAGCTTTGTTGCCCTCCTTTGAACACGTTCCAGGGCCTCAATGTCTTTCTTGCAGTGAGGGGCCCAAAACTGGACACAGTACGCAGTGCGGCCTCATTAGTGCTGAGTACAGGGGAATAATCACCTCTCTGCTCCTGCTGGCAACACTGTTTCTGATGCAAACCAGGATGCCATTGGCCTTCTTGGCCACCTGGGCACACTATTAGGGAAAGCCTTTTCACTACATTAGATTACTTGATCTGATGCAGTTATCAGTGAAAAGGCTATTGCTTAAGACTGTGTAGCCAGCAAAAGAAGTCACAACTCAATCCAGAAACTGGGTTTCTCTGCATTATGCCACAAATGGCTAATTTGCCATGACCCTAATTTCTGTATATGAGAGCATAAAGCCTTCAATCCTAGCTAGAAGCAAGGGAGGAGTGACTTAAATATTTTTTGTCAGAATATAGGGAATGCTCTTTAAACTGGATCATAGCACCACAAGATAATTCAAATTAAAAGGAAGTCTTCTGCTCAAGGTATGCTGAGCTGTGAGATCAGATCAGAATGCTCAAGGCTTGATCCAGTCCTGTCCTAAAAGCTTCAAAGGACAAAGATGTAAAAAACTGCACTTGAAAATCTGTTCCACTGCTTGTCCTCATGAGAAGAAAGGTTTTCCTTATATCCAGATTGCCTCTCTCTTGTTAACATTTATGTCTGTTGACTCCTATCCTCTGTCATAGGTTCTAGGCCTTATTCTGCCTGGTTCCGTGACTAAATGGGACAGGGTGGAGACCCACAGATCCATACCCTGAAATTAAGGGGAAGGTGGAAAGAAGAAAGGTAGGGAGATGGGCCTAAAAACAAAACAGCAGCAACAAGGTAAGGGAGAAAACTAATTTGCGGAATATGATAACAGAATGTGAGATAACAGAATATCATAAAATATAATTGGAATTGAAACTAATAAATCAAATAAAATGATAGTATCCAAAACTGAAGGCCTTACTCTATCTGAAGGTAAGATGGCTACTTTCCTAGTACAGAATAGGATGTTCTCAACCTGCTGTTCTGCCCAGTTTGCCAGCTACCAGCACCTCCAGGGCATCCTCAGCAGAGCTACTCCCCAGTTTGCACCACTATAGGGGGCTCTTGCTTCTCAGAGTAGGGCCTGACATTTGTGATTGTCATCCTTGCTGGATTTCATAAGGTCCCTAGTATCCCATTCCTTCAGCCTATCTAGGTCCCTCTGGATCGTGGTCCTGCACTCAATATCACCAATTCATCCTCCTCTTGACATATATACATACATACACATACACACACTCTCTCGAGTGCCATCTCTAAACCTGATGAAGGTACAGTCCATTCACCTCCTCCAGGTGAGTGATAAAGATGACAAATAGGACAAGTCCCAAGATAGACCCTAGAGTGCTCTGTTTGTTACGTGCCTCTAGCTAGACTATGACCTATTAACTTATTAAACACTACTCTCTGAGGATGATCACCCAGACAGATTTTTAATGTAGTTTTATACTCATATTTAAAAAGTTCTAGCTTTGAAATAAAAATATTGTGATAATTCTGTTCAAATCCCTGTTAAAGCTGAGGTTAATGACATCCGCTGCACTCCTGTCATACAGAAGTCTATCATTTCATTACAGAAAGCAATTGTGCTGGTCAGGCATGATTTGCCCTCAGAAAATCCTTGCTGACTGTTCCAAATCACTTTCTTCTCCTTCATGTGCCCAGAAACATGTTCCAGGAGGACTCACTCCATGATTTTCCCAGCTGTATCAGCAAAATCAGGACATCTGGTCATTTCAACCTAATTCCACTTTCAAATTAAGCTCATCGTACAGGTCATAATAAAGTGAAGCCAAACACTCACCTTCAAACAATAGCATCTGTCTCACTGTTGAAAGCAGGATGATTTCAGCAAGTTGGAGTGTGTATACCCAAGCATGTAAGTGCTAATTAAAGTTACCTTAAATAACAAAGAGGTATTCTTTGAAACCAAATTCAATGACTGAGAAGGGAGCATGAACACTGGGGAAATGGTACAGACATTTATCAGGAAGTGCACAAAGCATTTCTAATTTTCTAAAGTGTGGAAAGTGCCATAGATCTACAGCTTAGGTTTCATTACTCCCTACCGATAACCATTTGCTGAAAGTGTGTAATATCATAAATGTTAAAAACAGATATAACATACTGTCAGCTGGGGGTGGTCACACTGAGTACTGGGGTGGCTCTCTGTGGCCAGGACTAGGCTACTTTAACACATCAGGAGGTAGAAGCCGGGACCAGGACTAGCGATGAGAACCAGGGACAGCTGAGCAGGCTGAGGTCAGGCCAGAATGTCAGTCCACGTAGATCTGGGCCTATACCATGGGCCATGGCCAGACACACGCAGCAGTACCATGGAACAAGTGCTGATGTCTTGGCTGAAAGCAGCACCCATGGATGCTGCAAAAATGCCCAGCAGTAAGCAGTACTGCAATCCATCAGTCAGAGCTGTCACATGCTGATATTTTGGGTTACTTGGCTGAAGGCAGCAACCATGGGCATGGCTCAACCCTAATTATGGTCTCCTCACAGCCAGCAGCATGATGAGGCTGCCCTTGGCTGCACTCACCCTCAGCTAAAAAAAGTAAAAAAAGCTTGGTCAGGGTGTGCATTTTGACAGGAAAACTATACTGGCACTTGCATCCGAGTCTGATAAGAATTAGTGGATTTTACATGGCAGGGGAATTGCTCACATCTTCTCAACTGCTACATAACTTCAGTGTTTGTAATTAACAATCAGGCATCAGTGCCTGAACTCCACTAACTTGTTAAAAATGTATGTGTATTCATGCTTACATTCTCCACACTGTTCACACATTTTGCAGACAGAAATTCAAGTTTATACCTTCAAAATCAAGTTTCATATTAGCATTTTATAATGTTACTTACCATTTGCAATGTCAAAAAAAAATTATAGCAACTATATCAACTTCTAGCATTTTGCCCTTCCCTGTATTCTATTCTCCTTCTACAGTAGACAAAAAAGGTAATGAAGTTGCATTCATTTATCCAGGATAATTATACAGTTCAATATTATTTCCTCATAGTACTTCAAGACTGAAGCAAATCATTTATTTTTTTACAAAAAACTTATGTTCTTATTCATACATTGATGCCAGCATTAAATCACTGGTAATCCAGGAATGCAGTGGTGGTCAGACACTATCTTTTGATTGGAACTGCAGGACAACAAATTAACAGTTCAGACTTATAGCTTTTATCACACTTACCTTTATCTTTAATGATTTTTAACTGTAAGTTATTCCTAAATCCTCTATTAATTAAAAAAAAAAAAAAAAAAAGGAACCAGCAGGAAAAGCCTACTGAAGTATTTAGATGCCCGGGTGCTAATATGAGAAAGTCAATGTTCATTTGTGTTTCTTTGCAGTGCTCTGGGGTTTTAGTAGCAAGGCACTGGTTTATCAGCCTACATTTTCAGATGCACAATATCCAAAGTGTCAACCTGTCAGTTTCTAATGGATGAACCTAGAATATAGCAGGAAACCCCTAGGGGAAGAAAAGACAAGAAAAGTTTTAAAGATGCTTGAAATGAAAAATTAATACACTTGTATAAACTATTATTTTAGTAGTTTATAAAAACAATGACTTCAAATCAGAAATTGTTAGAGTGGACAGTGCATACTCTAAGATTACCCTGATTTTGAAATACACTTAGTGAAAGCATTTCATAACTGTTCTCTTTTTACTGTATTGTTGCTTACAATTAAAAGTCTCAACTTTTTAATCAATTTTCCTATTAATTTACAATGTATTTATGGATTAGTCTATTGCTCTGAAAAGCAGATTCCACCTTTTATATGTCTGAATTTGTTTTGAGTACTAATTTCTATTGATTCTACAGCACAGAGTCCTGATTACTTCTTCATTCTTATATCTGAAACATGCATTATAGCTTGTAAACAGCTCCCAGCTTGCATGAAGGAACTGATGATTTTAAAGAAGAGGCACAATCATAGAATTGCTCAGGTTGGAAAAGATGACCTTAAAAATCATTGAGTTCAACCACAACTTAACTACACTACCCTAACTAACAATCCTCCACTAAATCGTGTCCCTAAGCACCACATCCAAATGTTTTTTAAACACATCCAGGAATAGCGACACAACCACCTCCCTGGGGAGCCTATTCCAGTGCTTAACAACCCTTTCTGTAAAGCAGTTCAGTAGTTTTTCATGATATCCAACCTAAACTTACTCTGGCACAACTTGAGGCCATTTCCCCTCATCCTGTCACCTGTCACCAGTGAGAAGAGAACAACCCCACTCTCGCTGTAAGCACCTTTCTGATATTAGAAGAGAGCAATAAGGTCCCCCCTCACTACACTACGATACTGCATAGTGCTGAGATTTCAGCATGGCAGTAAACTGAATCCAGCTTAGAAAAATAACTACAATGGAGACACCATCTCACATAAGTCTCTCTTGCTTACTATATGTCACGCCACGCGGTTACACTATAATACTTGTCTTTTCTATACTTCAAAATGTAGAGATGAGTGATTAAAGAGTATTTAAATGAGACAAATCATACATTTCTGCTGCCTTCTTTTTTTGTTTTAACCTTCAGATGAAGTTAATAAATATGATAGTCCATCAATCTATGAGCCAATTGAGACTTTACTATATTTTCTTTCAGTTGTCTTTTCCCAGTATCAAATGCTTCTGTGACATATGTTGCATTCAAGTTTTACACATAGTTTTACATGGAGTAATAAAGTAGTGTGATCATCACAGAAAAGAGAGAACAGAATTCAATGCATATCCTCAATGAGTAGGTCTCAATCACAAATTCATTTTGGATAATTTATTTCTGGATTTGATAACAAAGGGAAGTAAAAGGTTTCCTACCTTGTGATTAAAAGGTAATTATTTTTAAAGGTGGTCACATGTCATTACATTCTATCCATAGCACTGTGACAGAGCTCAGTGAACTTCAATATGGATTCTAAAACTACAGAGGTTTTGGTGAAATACCTTCAATCAATTTTCCTAGAGTTACAGTAATTGTCTATCTTTAAAGCATGAAGTCTTGGTTTCAAACAGTTTACGTGGCCAGCAGTTCTAGGCAATTATCTGAAATCCCAAATTTGGCAGTGGTTTAAAAATAGAGACATCTCCATGTAGTAGTTTATGCTTCTTCCCTGTGTGCGTAACCAGACAAGGAGAAGAGGATAACTGAAATGGGATTTCTGATGTCTCAGTAACTTAAGAGATATTTTAATAATACAAACGCTTTTATCCAAAGCAATAACTTTAAACCACTTCAAAGCACTTTATAAGCACAGTAAAATAAGACGATGAGTATTGAGAGTGTAACGGATTAGATAAAAAGAATAATTGAAGTTTTTGCTAGTGGTTTAACAAATCTTCATGAATAATAGCCAAAGATTTCAAATATGTCTAATGAATTTGGATGTCTCCATTATATATAGCAGATACATTAAAAATGTTACTGGATTTGATTTTTAGAGGAAGCATAATTAACATATTTTCCCTGACATTAGACATCTAAACTATTTAGTCACTTTGAGGAGCATCCTGTCAGTTAACAGGACAGTACTAGCTATGTCTCAGTAATGCAAGCATATGCTCCTCCTACTCATAAGGATAATTTCATACAGGACCATTTTACTTCTTCACGTGAAAGCATGGAAAATTTATGTGCCTGCAAAAACTGGGAAAACTCTAGCACTCTATATTTTTGTGTATGTATGAATGCCAGTTGTATTTCAAGTTACAATTGAAATGCTTACATTTTTTGTTTGCTAGTATATACTGTGATTTATCTTATTTAGCTTAATAGAAAAACTGTGATTTATATTTTTCCCCAAATATAACAGCATTTTGACTACAGCACCTAAATATTAGAAAGTTATGTCTTAATGTTAGAAAAAAAATAAATAGAATGCTTTGAAAATAAATATCATAAATGTTTGGGTGTTTTTTTTTTCCTCCCCAAAAGAGAAACATTAAGATAACAATTCTGCAGTTATTTTACCATAGATCACAATACAAAGGAAGCTGTACTCGATGATAAACTAGTAACACAAGGTCTCATATACTGATGTACATTAGACTACTCAGACCATGCACTTTATTGTTACAGCAAGGATCTTTGCTTAATTCTCTCCAAATGTGTTGTAAATCTATATAATTGCATTCACATTGTTGGTTCTGGAAGTCAATAATGATGCTTAGTTCTTATCCTGATGTAAATGTCAGGAAAAGAAAATAAAGTGATTTTTAAATTAAGATTTCTCTTAAATACACAAAGAAGTCTTGAGGTGGATTTAAGGGATTTAAGAAGACAGAGGAAGCCCAGAATCCCAATGTTAACTCCATCTATTTCACTGTTAACTATTATGATTACATTGAATATTCCGAGTGATTCATTATATTACTAGAGGACTGGATTGGACAGTCTGCTCATTGTTAAAAAAAAGTCAGGTGCCCATAAACCTGAACCTGAAATCTGGTAATTCTTTACAGGTTTTCCTTATTAAAACTAGAATGTTTACAAACTAGTAAGGAAAATATATTTCCACTATGTTTCCCCTCTGTATTGCATGATGGTAGGAATGGTAGGAATTTCTAGCAGTTTCAATTTTCTGGTTACCCACTTTCCCTTGACTTTTAATAAATTCCCTTATCACAGCTGAAAGTATTTGCACAACTTGCAGAATTCTTCAACACCAAAAGTATCCCAGAGGCATTTCAGAATTAATTTTAATAGATTTTCTTTGCTGGAGAAATCATTCTATATTTCAACACTCACCATCAAATGACAATGCTGCACACAGATATCTTTAATATTCTGTCCAGGTACACTCCTGTGGTTACTACTGTGAAGACTCCTTGCTCTACAACTGCTCCTGCTGGGGAAAAGGTGTTGCTATAGCTGCAGGCTAATAGTAACTGCCATGGCTGATTTGATGCCATTTAGTCTGTATCCATTCAAATTCAAGAAAGAAAAAAAAACAAAAAAACTGTCTGTCTTCCCTTTACATCTTTGGAGATAATCACTTTTCATCACCAATAACTTTTTTTGTTTTTTGTTTTTTTGTTGAAAGATGGTAATTCAATACTTAAAATCAGACATTCACAACTAAATATGCTAATGGTAAAATGTAGATTTGTAACTGATACTTAATGAAAAGGAAAGCACAACAGTATACAATGCTCTGGTCTAATTCATCCCTAAAAAGCATCTTAGGGATGCTTTATTTATAACAATGTAGTTTTTAAAGCTGAGGGAAGGATGAGGTCAAGAGGTATGTTAACCTCAAAACACAATGTAATATTTCATTTTATTCATTCTGAATTTGGCCACTGACTGAAGAAAGCAGAATCAGATTCTCCTGTACTAAGCCATGTCACAATCAACATGCATGTCATACAGCATTACAAATTTTCTTTCACTTCAACACCTACAATCTGCTGTGCTGAAACTAAATAGAATCATGTGTTGCCTGGTTTTTTGTTGTTGTTGTTGTGTTTTGGGGATTTTTTTTTTTTTTTTGGTCAGGACTCAATGCAAATTACTGATATTTTCAACCTTCAACTGTTGCACAGGGAATGTGTAGCATTATAGTGTTTACTGAACTTTCACCCTCCCTTTTCCTCCTGGTAAAAAAGCTCTTCTTCATACCTCAGGATAATAATAAATTATCATGAAGTGCAAAATAGCCAGGAGGAAAAACTTCAGTTACCAGGAGCAAGATCACTAAGGTGAACTCTGTTCAACTCCAAGTTCAGCTTAAAAACCACACAAAGACCACATCGGTCTTTGCTCCGATGAGGGGGGATGCTGAAGTTGGTTTGTGCTTTTTTCCCTTGTGTAGCTTGCTTGCTTGCAAGCTGTCAATGTAGCTCATTTATTTTCAGATTGAAATCCCAGCCTTTCTAGGAATGAAATCCTGAAAAGCTATAAAACGGTGACTCAGGTTATTTACAGCTTGGTGTGAAGGCTCACTTTCCAGTATTTCTCTGGTGCAGTCAGGTAAAAGTTAAATTAAAGAAGTTTCAGTTAACATGACTTCATAGCAGGATTAGGATATGGACATGTTGCAGAGTCCTCCAAAATGTTGTTTTCAGACAGCTCAACACAGAATCATGCAGAAACCCCTCTAACTCTTCAGGCAGTCTATTAATAATTACAATGCAGCAATCCTGTCTAGTGTTAGTCCTAACTCATGAACAGCCAAACGCTCTACTTGCTACTTCAGTTCCAGAATAACCTCCAGAATTGGCTTAGGTCTTCAATATTATTGAAAGTCTAGGATTACAGACTGTAAACGAAATTCCTATATTTGAAATAACTACATTGTTTGAAATACTCAAAACCATCCTAAAAACTTACTTCACGGCATTTCTTTTGCTTGTCTTTTTTATATTCTCATTATTAAAGATTAAATAATGACTTTTAAACTACTTAGTTGATCCACTGTCTAGCATTTTTGTAATAGAGGGAAAAAATGTTCTTAAATAACATCCATGTAACACCTCAAAATCAAAAGAAATTGGAAAGAGATTTTTAAAAGTACACAAGTTTGACATGTCACAGATGTTGAAATGTAGAGGAGACACTGCACGCAATTTGGTAGTATCTGCAGTTGCAATACAGCACTACAAATACATTTCTTCATCAGTATAAATCATTTTTCACTATTATGTGATATATTTTCAGTACTTATAGAATGACAGCTTTAACAAAATATAGCTGGTGATAATACAGAATAATTCAAAATACCTTGAAAAATGGATTTCATCTCATAGATACTAGAATCTCAACCAAAGAACTGAAGTAGTGAAGGAGAAAATAAGAAAAAGTTCATGCATTAGCAAGTATAAAAGGTTTCCTTTTAGAAGGGGCTACAATAAATATTTATTCCTAGGTACAAGTGTGAGAGGTAATTCATGCTCAAAACCAAAAGTATTTTGAAGGCAGAACATCATTCATTATGTTCTAAAGTATATGAACTCCTCAAAGCCATAATAGGAATTCCAGCATTTTTTTCCTTATAAATGGAACTCAGAAGCTGAATATATTTCCATTGACTCTTACCCTCTCACACTGACTGCTGTGAAAACTGTTTGGTGACTTCTGCGTAAGTACAGAGGCTGTTGTGTCCCCAAATGCATCTCTTCCACCAGGTGAACCAGCTCCCTCAGCCTCTGAAAGAGCAGGCATCTACTCCCTGATAAACTTAGGAGCTCTCTGTTAAATTTATTACAGATTATGCATGTTTTTCTCCTACAAGGTGACCCAAAACTGGATGCAGGTGTCTAGATTTGGTCTTACAAGACTGCAGACAGGAGAATAATCACTCCTAAGGACCTGTTGACCATGCTCCTATATGACATGACCTAGGCCTTCTTACTGGCCAGGGTGCACTGCTGACCCATGCCTAGCTTGCCACCTACCAGGGCTTTCTTACCCATTTAGCACAGAGGCTCTTCCTTCCCACGATCGGGTCTTGGCACTGTCCTAGTTAAATTCCAGAGAATGGTCCAGTCCTTCAACCTGCCTAAGTCCTCTCATGGCAACCCTGGTCTGCTACTGTCCCCCAAGTCCCACTTGGGTCCCATCTGCAAATAGCAATTAGATGCTATTTAGCCCTCTGGTGGTTTTTTTTCCTGTAAAATATTAAAAACATCATGAAATTAGTAGTGATTGCAAGGTCATGAAATCTTTGTTAAAAACAGAACAGTGTGGAAAAGAAGAAAAGTTTTGTAACATGTGACAATAACTAAATATCAGCATTTCTTTTCCATCACAGTTCAGCTAAAAATCTCATTGTTCTGCATCTGTCTTCTACCAAAAAGACACAGTAAACCAAAAAAGATACCTCCTAGATAACAACTAACCTTAACATTCTTACATTCTGACATTCTTACACAAGTGAATTGCTAATTCACCTGAATTCTTTAAGAACAGAAGGAACACCATTGCTTAATATTACACTAGTATTCAGTCTTCAAGATATATTCTCAAGATGCAAATCCAGGAGGAGAATTAAGAAGCCTTCTGACAATGTTTCAAAGCTGCAACTATGCTGAATTTTTCAATTAAATGATTGGAGAAGAGACGACTGTGAGGATAATATAACATCCCAGCAGGGAATGAAAGAGGTTATTCAGCTTGTCCATGTTGATCCATTCTTAGTACTCCACACCCCTGTGGAAGGTAACTTATTTTTCTCATATCACCCCTGTGATTTTGCCTGAGCAACTACATCTGACAACCTGTTTCACACATTTATCATTTTAAGCATGAAAAATATGGTCCTGACACCTATCTTGAATATGATTATTTTTCTTTAATCTTTACTGTATTTTCTTGCTTTTCTTCTTTTTTCTCCTTTTGAAAACAGTAAACCACATTTTATCTAAGTTATTTAAATTTCTTATCCTTTTAATTAAAACTTTTATTAGCTATTGTTTTCAATCTAAAAAACAGATCCTAACTTTAGATTGTCCTTTTTGCCTGCATTTAACCATCAAGTTTATATATTCGATATTATATCGCCTCAGTCCTCAGTGAGTTTCCCTCAACATAAAAGTCTAAGTCTTCTAATTTCTAAAACTATTATTTCATATAAGAAAACCAAAGAGATATGGATGCAAATTTCACAGCTAAGATGAACTTAAGAACTTCATGAATTTTAGTCATGATAATTTAGTTCTACCCAAATATATGTGGAAATGCAAAGAGCTCTTTTCCTGATTTGTATGCCTGCATAATTTAAACACATTTAGTGCATATAACAATGTTTATGAAAAAACCTGATTGAATTGCTCTGTTTCTTTTTGGCTTCAAATCTGTAACCGTTATCCTAATACAACTTCCTTTTCCAAGACAAGGTTCAAATTTATGTTCCTGAGTCTTTAAAAAAAAAAAACTTTGTCTTGAGTGGCCACTGGAACTGTCTACCTACTTCAGTTTAGTTTCTTTATACATAATATGCCTTTTCAAACAACTAATCAGCATGTAAATTTACTGCTTACAATGCTTCCAAGTCTACTTTTCCTTCATTGTAGCAAAGAGAAAAGAAAAAGATAACAAAGTTCCTCTGAGACCTGTTTTCCTACCATATTGCTTTCAAGATAGTGTCCTACATACTAGAATGAAAGGAAGAAGCACAGTTTAACTTTCGGTAAAATGTCTGGATTTTCTACATTCAGATAACAGGTATAATAGGACATCTGAATGTCAAAAAAGTGGCTGTGCTCTCTCTTAGTGCTGGATAATTGCCCTTGAAAGTATTTCTAAAATATTGAAGAATGTACTGTAATCATCCACAGGAATTACTGAAGCAGAGGATAAAAAACAGTAAACAGTGGAATTCAGATGTCTTGGAAAACCTGTTATCTGAATGTATGTACTGTTGATCACTGCATACTAGAACTATGTCTCCTAATATTCATTGTGTTTTAATTTTTTTATATTTCTGTTGCTTATAGTGTAATATATGTTGTGATGTTATAGAATCATAGTTTTAGGTTGGAAGAAACCTCAATATCATCAAACCCTAAACCTCACCAGCATGAGAAGGGACATAATCTACTTGACCAAGGATGGAGCATCCAGTTTGTCTGGGCAACCTGTTCAGTGCATCACCACCCCAAGTAAAGAATATCTACATAATATCTAATCTAAAACCTAATCTCTTATTTGAAAGCCATTATATCTTGTCACTACATGTCCTTGTAAAAAGCGTCTTCCTAGTTTTCCAATATCTCTTTAGGTACTAGAAGACTGCAAAGAGATCTCCTGGAGCCTTCTCTTTTCCAGGCTGAACAACTGCAGCTCTCTCAGCCTGTTGTCACAGAAGTGCTCCAGCCATCTGATTATCTTCGTGTTCCTCCTCTGGACTTTCTTTAACAGGTCTATGTCCTTTTTATGCTGAAGTCCTCAAAACTGAACACTCTACTCAAAGCACATTCTCATAAGAGCAACTGCCACAACTTCTCGAGAACGATAGTTACTTATCAACTTCATCTATCAGTTCCCTCAAAACCCATGGATACATCTCATCAGGCCCCATGTTTACTTTCTGTGTTCTTCAGGTAGCCTCAAACAATCTTCTCCTACGGTGGTTGGTTCTTCATTCTTGCAGTCCCTGCCTTTGCCTTCCGTGACTCATATGATTTGGCTGGAACCCTTGACAGTGGAGACTGAGGCAAAGAAGTCACTGAGTACTTTTCTTCTCCATATCCTTAGTAACAAGATCTCCTGTTTCCTACAAGAAAGGGCTCACATTTTGACAATAAAAGCAAATCTAGTTAATGTACCTGTAGAAGTCTTATTGTCCTGAACATCCCTGGTCAGATTTACTTATGTCAGGGGATTAGGTTTCCAAACCAGATCCCTGGCTTCTCAGACAACACCTCTATTCTTAACAGGTTTCTTGTCCTTGCTTTCACCCACTGAAGGCCTCCTTTTTGTATATGAGTTTGTCCAGGAGCTTTTTGATCATCCTTGCAGGCTTCCTGTCACCTTTGTCTGACTTCCCTTTTGCTGGACTGCATGTAGCAGGTAACTAACATAAGGAATTACATCCACTTCATGTCTTCCCTATCCGTCGCTTTCCATTCTATCACTCCAATCATGAGAATCTCCATGATAATATCCCATTTGTCTGTTTGCTTGATAAATTTTCTGAGTTAACACTTGACGAATTTGCTTCATCTTAATAGCTGAACTTCTAATTCCTTTGTGTTGTATCACATATACAAGATCATTCAAAGATGTTCTAGTAACTTCGAAGTGCAAACTCAAATAGCACTTACTGCTTTCATAGCTTATCTATCTGACTAACAGCAGGTAGAACTTCCGGAGTAACTGGACTAATTAAGAAGTTTGACCCTCTTGAGTTGTTAGTACACACTTATTAGTGAAGTGAGTTACACTGTCTTCAGCCTATCAGGTTAAATTTCAAGTTCTGGAACAAAGGATGGATGTTCAGTTTTTCCAATTTTAAAATTCTCCTCAAGCCTCAGAAGAAGCACTTTTAAGTGTTAACTTGGGAAAACATTAGAAAACCTTTTGAAGCAGAGAAAATCCTCTTCCTTCTATTTTTCCTAGGACTGACTCATGTTGAAAAAAAACTTCAAATTTACCCCTATGGATTTACAGAGAAAAGAATAAAACTTTTTTTTTTTTTTTTTTTTTAAACCTTGCACTGTTTACTGTTTTTTATCCTCTGCTTCAGTAATTCCCATGGATGGTTACAATACATTCTTTAATATTTTAGAAACACTTTCAAGGGCAACTATCCAGAACTAAGAGATTCTGCACCACAGCCACTTTTCTGACAGGTTGGCTAGTTAGGTTAAGGGTCTTCTTATTTACATTTGCTCTTGAGCTTTAGTATCTCAGATATTCTGCTTTCACAGCTAGTGTCACTAAGTCTAATGCACAGGACATTCCAGAAGTTTTTTCACTTAAATTCTCATTTATCTCACAAAAATTCCATTTGAAAATTATCTTTTTGAGAATATGTACTGAACAATGTAAACATAAGATTTGAATAATATTTTGTGGTTAACTCTAAAAGCAAAGTCACAACAGAGATCTATCTAATGAAATTAAGTGCACTCCATCTAACTTCTTCATGTTTTCCTTATTCACTTATTTTTTTCATTCATTAAAGTAACTGTAATACACTTTTTAAAGGAAAAAATATTAAATTAGAATGTGGATAAACTTCTAAGAAGTGTAAGTAATTTTAATACAGTGTCATCAGCTGGAATCAATCCTCAAAGACATACTTTAAATATTCACGTCATGTAACAATCAATTTCTAGTTAGCTAGGAAAGGTTGAATCTGCCACAAAATAGATAATTACAAAATCTGCTGGTAAAAAAAAAAAAAAAAAGCAGGGCGGCTCATTAAAAACTGGACCTAGAATTCAAGATGCCTTTTCTCTCTACCACCAGTCTGACCAAAGGCTTGCTTTACATACTGTGGAGGAATTTTAAGAAGTATAGCTGATCGCTTTCAGGAGATGAAGTAAGAAAAAATTAATCTAGCACATTTACTACAAGGAAAGGTAATACACGTGTAGTAATCTCAAGAAACTTTGTAGAGGTCTAAAATCTTGCTACACACTCTACCAGTGCCTTCATTTAGGAATATGCTCATCATCATTTAAAATAGAGTGAATAAAGTCTAAGGTACAACAGTTTGACCCTGCCTCTAATCTTCTAAAACACATTTCCTTACAGGATGATTTGAAAATGTTTATCAGTAGTTCATCCATGTCATTAATAGTATTCTAAGATTGGTTCTTGTCCTTTCAAAACAGCTTTTTCTCTAGCTAGATTCACAGGGAAAAAAAATGCTTCGCAACCACCAATGCAAATTAATATCAGACAAATCTCTTGATGTATTACTAGAAAAGGAGGTTCCAGACAACACAGCATTAACATGAGTAATCAACTAGTCAAAGTCACTGTGAAGCTGACCTGTCATATGCAAATGTGATACAGATGCTTTTGGTACAAAAGATGCCATTTTTCTAATCTTTACAGTATCTCAAAGGATTACATGGATATTTTCAGTCAAAAACAGAGTTCATCATTGTACCAGATATACTGATAGAAGACAGTATTTCAATCAGTCCTGATTGCCTGCAAAGATCAATTTTACAATTTTCTAGACTGGTAGAACTCTGTTCTGATTCAGAGACTTTTTCATTTTTCTGTGCACCCCTTTTTCATTATTTTTTAGCATCCCTTTCCTAGATTCTCTTTACCACTATGTTTGCACGCTTGCAATGTAAATGCATTGCATGGCTTTCAATGCATGCAATGGCTTTCTCTGTGATTTAGCAAAGTTTCAGTTTCTTGGGTATGAGAACAATGGCCTTCTGCTGACTTTCATCAGTTTACACAACAGTAAGTGATAAAATCCATCTAATATGAATCATTAAACAGAACTGAGAATAACAGCAGATACCGTTGTCCTTTAAGTTCAAAAGTCTCGTACAAAATGTGAAAGCTCAAATCTACCCTGACATAGCAACTCATGCCAGCAAGACTTGTTTCTTGTCTCAATATCATCTTTGCTTTCTTTTTTCCTTATACCTATACAACAGAACAAAAGTTAGCTTTTCCTCATGCTCAATTATCATATTTTTTATTTCCATAAAGTAATATATACACACACACGAATACATAAATAAGTTTGAGCCATATGTGGCAGCTTTCTAGGTGAAAAAAACATAGACTCGCGAACACAGCTTCCCTTGACCCACTGGCCATGCTCTTTTTAGTGCACCCCAGGAAACTATTGTCCTTCCTGGCCACAAGGACACACTGCTGCTCATGCTCAGTCTATTGTCTTGTTGTCTACCTGGACAGGACAGATCCTTCTCTGCAGAGCCCCTTTCCAACAGGTCAGCCCTTAATCTGTGCTGATGTGTGCTATTCTTCTTCCCCAGGTTTAGGACTCTACACTTGCCCTTGTCAGACATCAACAGGTTCCTCTTTGCCCAACTCACTAGACTGTCCAGGTCCTGTTGAACAATAGCACAACCTTCTGGTGTGTCAGCCACTCCTTCCAGCTTTGTATCAGCAGATTTGCTGAGATCCCTTCATCCAGACCATTGATGAAGATGTTAAACAAGATTGGACACAACATGAACCCCCAGGAAACACTGCTAGCTACAGGACTCCACAGTCTGAGGATTGTAAACAGGATGCAAAACAGTGGGCACAAACTGAAGCACAGGAAGTTTGATTTGAACATGACGGGAAACTTCCTTTCTATGAGGGTGACTGAGCATTGGACCAGGTTGTCCAGAGAGGTTATGGAATCTCTTCCCTGGAGATATTTAAAAGCCTCCTGGTCAGTCTTGGGTAATCTGCTCTAGGGGTCCCTGCTTCAGATGGGAAGTTGGAACAGATGATCTCTAGAGGTCCCTTCCAAACTCAACTATTCTGCAAACCTGTGATTTTGTGAAAATACACTTGCAAAAAAACATGCAATTCTTTCAGTTATGCTGATGAAATATGTAGCTACAGAGTCAAAAAAAAAAAAAAAAAAAAGATCAGAAGGACCACTGATCCTCTGATTTTGTATGTGGGTAGCAAAGGACTGTCAAATGACTTCCTGACTTTCAACAGATGTGGGTTATATCTACATCACTAATATGATGTCATTCACTGTCTAGAAATGTAGGATCCTTGAAGTCAGTGGAAGTACAACAAGTTGAGAATTTCTCATAAAAAATGAATTTTTAAGATAAAAAGTTTAGTACCGAAGTCTGTATGCCAGGAATTAATTTGAAATAGATACTTTTCTAACATGACACATTGAAACATTTTGGATTTTATGTAATTGTAAACACTTCATTAAAATTTGTGCTTTTTAAAAAAAGGAAAAATCCACTGATAGCAATGATCTTGTGTGCAAATTGTCTATTCTTTCTACTTTATCAAACAATCAATTGTAGTATGAGGTGTACTAATGGTGTGATTCATATGCATACATATACAAATGCAGTGCTTTCTGTTAGGAAGCAACAAAGTGTTGAAAAAGGCTACTCAGTTTAACAGTGCAGGTTTTGTTATGAGAGACCCTTTTCCAGTACACACTTGTCTTCTACTCATGACATTATACAGTGAATTTGGAAAAAGAAATTCCAAACCTATCACCTAAACATGTTTATATCAGATTCACTGATACATAAACTATCTACTGATAATCACTAGAGATTATCCAATAATGGATGCTTTCTGTTGACTAAAACTTTTAGACATAATTGTGACAGCCCAAGTACAGATACATCAGGTAAGACATGTTTCCACCACAGTACTCAGGATTTATTATTACTCTCCTTTACTAACCTCCACTAGTTTATACTCTGAATATGTTTTGGAAAGTTTGATTTTGCTTCCTTTCAAAAACAAAAAAAAAAAATTTAAATCACTATAGTTAATATAACACAAGAAAATACTTCTCAGGTCTCTTCTGGAGCCTGCCACTCAAAAGTGACATGAATTACTGACTTTCTTGTCAGCAGAAACATAGCTTGGAAATAATAGCTCTAGCAGCTGCTCCTTTCTTAATCTGGCCCACTCTCCACCTTAGGTAATAGCAACTCTGTCAGCTCACAAGTAGAACATAACAAAATTTCTGGTATAGGCATTAATTTGTTACTTGTAGTTGTAGCAATAATCTACAAAAGTATGTGATTTAAATATTTCCTTTACAATGAAATGTCCTTAATTTAAATAACATTAGATAAAATGTCTATTGGAAATGATTATTGTAACTCTCCTTAAGTGGTTCAAGTTAGATCAAGACTAACTCTCTCATCTCATATACATCATGTACCTGTAAAACTTAACCCCCCCTTGAAGATATTGATTTGAGTGCATTAATATTGATTATATTTGATTTTAAAATGTCAACACAAGTAACAGGTTTTGACAAGTATTGATAAATATAATGGATATTCTCCCTAAACTCCCAGTTTCCAGCATCTCAGAAAGACAAAGTCTTTACCTCAATTTTCACTAACAAGAATACATTCTTTTTACTTTCAGGTTCTGAAACTTTCTTGAAATTCCACTTACTGTACAAGAATGTAAACAATAATAGGGACTCATTAGAATGACACTCTCTTCTTTCACAGTAGTTTTCTCAACATGAATTTAATTGGCTGAATGACAGAAGCAACAAACACTAGAATTATAAGATATACGAAAAGCGAAGGCAGAAAATTTCAACTGAAATGACAGTCAAAAAACAGCTAAAATTTGTTTTACTGTTGTAAAAATAGGCATTTTTGTCACTCATGGCATACTTGTCAAGGCTTCTAATGAAATACTCTGGTTCTTAATCAGAAGTAAATACACAGGGGAAAATATGCACAGTAAATATGCAGGGGGGAAAAAAGTGGAAGATATGTAGAAATGCATTAATTCCTCTATAAACCAAAAAATGTTGGATTTCAAGAAAAGATGTAATGTATCCTCTAAAAGAGATTTTTCTTCTTATTGACTTCATGTGAAGTGCAATATGAATGCATATGTCTGTGAGGAAAGATAGGATCTACATAAGAGTCTGATGAATAGAATTGTAATGCAATCTATGGAGGACTTAAGCATTGTGTTAGCCTCCAATACATGTATTCTTTGTCCTTAGACAATAAGACACAACATTTGCCTGACAGACTTGAAATACTAGACAGAATCTCAAAACCAAGCACACTTCTTCTACTTAAATCACTGGCCCTCCAGTCCACAGATGTTGTTCCCACAGCTGCTGTCATACATACATGAGCTAGGATTGCATAACAATGCAATCAGGAGAGCCCTTTTGTTCTTTAATTGTCAATACTACCAGGTAGTGAAGATGCATAACATTATAAAGTCTCAGATACGTGAGACCTTGACAACTGTCCAGGTGAGTGACCTAGTCAAGTCCAAACTTGAAAACAAACTTGCTAACTCCACTCTTCAATGACACATTTGCACTGGGAGACCAGAAAGTGTTAGAAACTCAAATAAAAAAAATTAATTGACCTTAGGTACAGAGTATGCCAGAGACTGGTCTGGCAGTACATGACTAGCCCAGCTGTTGCCTATTTATGCCCAAAGTCTAATTTAGAAAGCAACAAATATCTAAAAAGCCCAGCCTTCCCACCGTATCCAAGGCTCTGCAGAAAGCTGTGCTAGAGGTGCAAGTGCTATGTGTAGAATCTAGCTCCCAGCCAGGACACCAGCACAGTGAGCAGCCAAAGCACATTTTCTGCTCCCTGGTGCATAGTGTTGGATGGAACTGGACAAGAAGTGCTCAGGTTCTGGCTTGGATGAGACTACTGTTTGTCTGCCATTAAATTTCTGTCTTAGAGCAGAAGTCACAATACACTCACTACTCTCATTATTCCTACTAATGAAATTACAAATTATATGCCTTTGAGAAGCACGATCCTGTCGCTGCCTATGCCCTACCTAGAAGTTTTCCTGTGACAGGTAACTTTTCATTATTTATTTATTTATTTATTTAAAGTTTTTAGAACTTCAGATCTGTGAAATAATAAGCCAGTAAGAATTGGAGGAAACAATCGAAGTGAGACTGGAACTAGCTGAGCTGTTCTCTAATGAGACAGAAGGTATGAACAGCAAAGAAGATGTAAAGCTTGTAAGCTAAGAAGTTTGCTTCACGAATTGTCATTCAGCCAAGCGCAGGAGGAACTTCTATATTCACCTCAGATGCTTATTACTGCACTGTCACTAATTCACAGCTCATTATTGTCAGAATTTGCAGTGAGCTTACTTTATCAACTTAACAAATCTCTTTTTAACAAGTTTCTGCAACTACATTTTCTTGTACGCGCTACATATATGAACAATTTTATAAAAATCAATATAAATATAACTAATCCAATTGGTATATTCAGATAAGAAGTAGTCAACCCTTAAAAAAAAAAAATCAAAGGTATCCATGGGCTGAGTTTAGCAGATGATCTTCTCTAATTAATTGCACTTAATATTAAGATCTGCTCTTTAGGAAATTGTAGCTAACTGAATATGGTCACATCTGATTAAAGAACATGCAGAGAAAACACCATAAGAAAGCTGAACATTTAATTATTCCAGTCAATTAATTGGTAAAAAAAATCAAATGCTTGAATTATCTATTTAAACTTTCTTTATCTGTGGTTAGATACTTTAAATCAGAATATGGTTGGCTAAGTGCAGTGTTCCGTGTCTCCATTTTCATGTAAGTCAAGCACATGATGATTCTAAGGTCACAAAGTCAATTTTCTATGGAGTTCATAAAACAGGTTACTCCGATTTACAAATTATCCACTGTAATAGATGTCCTTTGAAGTTCTTTGGTCAAGGTTATAGGATAAAAGCATGTCTTAATATGAGGAAAATACTACTTCTCCTTCTGCTTCACACTACTGCTGATTTAATTCTGACTCTGCTTTACAACCACAAAAACACTCAGTTTTTGAAGATGTTTATGTTGTTTCTGAGGTATTCTGTTTCTCACGTATTACGCACTGCCCTCATCTCTATATCCCAGTAATTCTAACTATTATAAGAAAGGCCATGTAAAATAATGTAATAATTGTTTGGAGAAATTAATCCAACATCTGTATCGCTGATTTTTAATAGCTATAGTGATCAAGGATCAGCTAAAAACTACATTCCATTTTTAAGCACTATAAAAAATTCATAATCCTTAAAGAGCTTATACTGCTTTTATATATTTTACATGGTCTTACTTACCTCACACTCTGGTCTCCCAAAGTCTATCACAGTTTTACATCGGCCTTAACAGCATTTTGATCTTACTTTTTTTCCCCCAGTTATATTCCACATTTAATAGCATTTTTCACTATTTTGTTTAATGCTAACACTTGTTCACTTCTCTCAATTTTGCTTTTTATTACACATACTTATTTAGACTACATGTGCAATGTCTATGCAGTTAAGTATTTACTATAACAAATTATGTTTACAATAAAATGATTTTTGTATGCATATTATATACATAAATATTTTTACATTACAGTTACTGTTTGTAGTTACATCTCTATAATTTATTTTAAATCATTTCACATCTGTAAACAGTTATTGTGACACTTTTAAGTATTTTCTCCTTGTTCCTTAATTGTCCTTAATCTAGTCCTAATCTAGTCCTTGCTAGATTCTTAACTTCATCCGTAGATAATTTGATTTAATAAGTTCAGCTATTTTTAACTCTTAAAAGAAAAGGGTTTTCTTTCAAACATGCTCTCATCACTAAAACAGTATTCCACATAGCTACACTTTTAAGCTACTCCTGGTATATTAACGAAAGCTTTTTTTAAAATAAGAATTAATCTATATCACTGATCACGATAACCATTATGTTTTGTACCAGATCTTAGTCTTTTTGTTTCATGACTTTCTCATATTCTTCAACACTTCTCTTCACCCTTTCAAGCATGTTACTAGCAATTGTCAGCAGATGACATTCCAGTAGAGTTTGACATCATGCATTTGATGTACCAAATCAAAACTAGTTTTTATTCTGACTATATAGATAAATCTGAAGAGAGAATTAAATCAAATGTGCACAAGCTATTAAAATATTTACGGGAATAAAACTGTGGAAGTCTGGCAAATTCTAGTTGTTATAGTAACTAGACCTTCCTTTGAAGTGTTTTAATATTGAAGCTAAAACAAAATAAAGTGTAAATATAGATTAATGTGGAATAAGGCCCCCATTCTTTAAACTGCCAGTGAATGACCTGTATGTATTAACTTCAAAGTACAATAAAAGTATATGACACTAATACAAAAAAGGGTCCCGAGTTATTTACATGATAGATATGCTTCATTTCTCACTATCCTTCATTTACTTATATAAAGGCAGACTTAATTGTTTAAAATAGAAGCATCAGTTAAAACTGACCTTGTATGGCAGCTAGTTCCCATAATTACTGCAGTTGCTTCTTAAAAGAAGTTATAATTTTATGATTTTTGCTTCTCTGGTCTGGTACTTTGAGTTTCCTATATGCCAAGTCATATTTAATTGTATTTTCCTTCCTGTTATTACATTCTCATCAAATAAGTATTTATTTGATGGGCTAGCAATTTAAGGACTTTGGTATTTTTATTTTAGCATATTTCCTGCATTTATAATTACCAAAAATTCAGGATTAGTGATTTGGGCCTCACTATTTTGAAAAGCATTCTGTACATTATTTTATCACTAAGCACAAGATGTCAAAAGGAATGGTTATAAGAACCACATTTCAGGAACAAGCAAAGCATGGATATACTCAAATTCATTGAAAAGCCATGAAGAAGAATAGAGTTTGGAATACTGACATAAGGGGGAGAGGTAGAGTTAGGGTTGTTTAGCCTTGAGAAGAGAAGACTCAGCAGGGATATTATCAGTGTGCATAAATAACCAAAATAGAGGCGTAAGGTAAATGTAGCCAGGCTCTACTAAGTAGTACCAAGGGAGAAGAGACAGGGAACAAACTGAAATACAGGAAATTCTGTGTTAATATAAGAAAAAAACAACTCCTCTACACTAACAGCTATATGGCATTGAAATGCTTCCCAGAGAGGTTGTCTCTGCCATTGGAGACACTCAAAACCTGAGTGGAAACTGCACTGGACAACCTGCTCAGGAGAGATTGCTCTCCTGGGAGATTGCATTTAGTTCTTACAGCACTTCATGTATGTGAAAGACAGCAAGATTACATGGACAGACAGTTGAAGATACAAAAATAAGGCAGGTAATAGTGATCAGGCAGACAGCTGTAGGACTGGTCCCGTTCTTTTCTGCCTGTTATCTTCTTTGTTCCTCTCCAATCTCCTTTCCCTAAAGGTTCTAAATTGTTCCACAGGTCTCTTTAAGATATCCACATTTTTTGTTCCTCTTGTTTCCCCTTTCTTAACAGTTATACAATCCAGGAAGTCCTCCTTACTTGATGCTGAAGGTTAATGGTCGATCAGTCTGTCCCAAGAGACTTCAGCTGTTTACCTTTTTTTTTTTTTTTTTTAACCCTTTCCTACAACATTCCTGACTGTTCTTTTTGCCTTCTCCCTTTCCTTGTTAGTGCTTTTTGAAATTAAAAGGTTATTTATCAGACTGCTGTAAAGAAAGCAATTGCTTTCACCTTCTACATACCTTTACACATTTAAATGCACATCACTTCTGAAAAACAGTCAGGTAAAACACTGTAAGCAACAAAGAATAATTTAAAAAGTTAATCTTCTGTGCTGCATTGTATTCTAATGTATATCAGGGAAGTTGAAGTCCCCCATGAGAACAAGGGTTGGTGACCATGCAACTTTTGCCAGCTGTTTGTAGAATACCTTGTCCATCTCTTCCTCCTAGTTAGGCAGTCTGTAACAGACCCCCACCTGGAATGCCTTCCTTGTTGGCCTTCCCCCTGATCCTTTACCCATAGAGACTCAACCTTATTCCCAGTCCCAAACTCAATAACTTCAAAGCACTCTCTAACAGAGAGAACCATGCCACCCACCCCTCCATCCTTGCTTGTCCCTTCTGAAGAGCTTATAGCCATCCACTGCAGCACTCCAGTTGTGGGAGCAATCCCACCATGTTTCCATAATGGCAATGAAGTCATAGTTTGCTTGCTGCACAAGCAAGGTTTCCAGCTCCTCCTGTTTGTTGCCCATGCTGCATGCATTAGTGCAGATGCACTACAGCTGAGACTCTTGCTTTACCTCCAGTCCCACCATTGTTCTCCTAGGCTCAGCTATAATGGGCCTGGTTTTATCTTCTTCCTCCTTCATATCTAGTTTAAAGCCCTGACAATGAGCCCTACCAGCTCCTGGGCTAGGATTTGTTTCCTCCTTTGAGATAGGCAGGACCCATCTACAGCCATCAGGCAGGTGCTGAGTAAACTGCCCCATGGTCAAAAAAACCAGAATTCTCACATTTGCATCAGCCTCTCAGTCATGTATTTATGAGAAGGGTTTTCCCAGTCCTTTCAGTAACTTTCCCTGTCACTGAAGGTATGGAGAAAAATATAATCTGTACATCCGCTTCATCCAGTAACCACCCCAGTCCCCTGAAGTCCTTTTTGATAATCCTCAGGCTTCCCTCAGTGACCTCATCACTGCCAGCCTGAATTATCAATAAAGGATAATAGTCAGAGGGGTGAATCAGACTAGGAATTTTTCTAGAAATATCCCTTACTGGGCCTCAGGAGGGTAGCACACTTCCCTATGGGTAGGGTCAGGACCTCTGTTCTTCTCAGCAGGGAATCACCTACAGCAATCACCCTTCTGTCTTTCTTGATGGAGGCAGAGCTGACATATGGAGTTGATCACTTCACTCTAGACAACCTCAAGGGTGGATGTCCCACCACATCCTTACTGATCTATCCCTCAGGCTCCAGAGCCTCAAACCTATTATCTGGGGAACCAAGGTAGGTCAGGACAGGGACTGCGTGGGATGCCAACCTGGAACCTGTTTCTACCCCTCCTCTTCCCTTAAATTGCCTCCCTCTGCTTGATGATGGCTGAGGAAGGGGGTCCATCACTGTTTGGGGGGTATCACCCCAGTGTCTTTCTTGAAAGTTCAATAGTGAGTTACTCCACCCATCTATCTCCTGCTCTCTCTCTCTGATACTCCTCAATCACTCCACCTTGAGCTTCACCACCGTACTGAGCAGATCATCCACCTGCTTACACAGGTGGAATCCCTGCCATCTTCACCAGCAGTAATAGGCTCAGGCACTCACTGCAGCCAGAAACTTCAACGTTTTTAGGCAGGCACTCCGTCTGATTCACCATATTCTGTCTTACCAGATCATCATGTCTAGTAGTGACCATGGCTAGATTTGTTTTCTGGAAGGAAGCTGATAGGTTAGTATCCTGAAAGGAGACAGATACTCTGCCCTCTCTGCTCACCTGCCCTGCATGAAGCGCACACTGTTTGCCCATCCTCTTTATGCTGCTGCTGGTCACTCTGCTCCCTAGTGACTGATTTTTTGCAGAGGGGTGGGTGATCCCCTCTCTGATTCTGGATCCACCCCCTTGATGTCAGAATGTCACTAATACATCTGGCAGCTGCTCTCTGACAGGGCTACTCCTCAACCAGCCAAGGCAATTCCCTGTTTCAGTATGGAATGCGTCCACTCCAGAATCAAGTACCTCGCCAAAAATGAAGCATTATTGACAAATTTTGTGACTTAAAAAGGAAATAAAATAAGTAAAATAAAATAAAATAAAATGTGAAGTAAAATACTTTTTAAATATTTCCACATAATCCATTTACCTTGCTCAGTACTAAAGTGGAGGAAAGTTTACTCAACTAAGAGTGGGGTGAGGGCAAAATATACTATAAAACATATTTTTATAATCCCTTAAGACACTATTTTAATTAGGCAGCTATTTCTAGGATGGTACACTGTATTATTGCAGGTTATGTAACGGTGCTGAAGATCTCAGAAAAGTACTGATGATATGTCAATGACTGATAGCTCTTTAGCAATAATAACTACATTTCATCTGTGTCTAAATTTTGCTAGACCAATAGTAGTAATTTCACAATTTATTAAGATCTATCCCTGAATTGAAAGAATGGGGTTAGAGGCCGTTTAGCAAAACAGAAAAGAAAAAATGTGAAACAGCAGTAGTTTCATTATTTACAACCTCTGTATATAAAGAAAGGTAATAAAGTTGATGAGTGATTCTAGCCTGCCTTATTTTTTTCTAGATATATGTGACAAGTGTTTACATTTCTATTTTACTCTTTGTATTTTCAAGGTGTTATACAAAAATTGCCCATTTAATCCTCATAAGACAAACATTAAAGTTGCAGAAAGTAAAGCTGAGTGTAAAACATCTTCCTGACTAGTGAATTAAAGATTTAATCATAATTTAAAAAAAAAAAAAGTTATTTATTCCTAGCTTCTAATCAAAATGCCTTGAGTCCTGTGGCAATCAACATGATGTGTTATGGCAGTTTTGTTTTGTTCAGTCTTTACATCCTACAGTCTTTGGAATGAACATTGTAGATCTAAGCATTTCATTTGTATACTATAGAATTCTCTTACGAAAAAATTTTCATATGTATATCCTTTTACAGATTGATGTGTGTTTTGCTCACATTCTAATACAAAATCAAACATTAGACTCGTACTCTATTAATTTACTACAGAAAACATGTATCTACTCTGTGATGGTAAGGCCTCACATGGAGTACTGTGTCCACTTGTGGAGTCCTCAGTACAGGAGAGACACAGACCTGTTGGAGCACATCCAGAGAGGAGCCACAAAAATTATCCAAGGGACCTCCCCTACAAGGATAGGCTGAAAGAGTTGGAGCTGTTCAGGCTGGAGAAGAGAAGGTTCTAAGGTAATCTGATAGCAGCCTTTCAGTATCTAAAGGGGAGCTACAGGAAAGAAGGAGACACTTTTCAGCAAGGTATGTGGTAATAGGACAAGGGGAAATGATTTCGAGCTTCAAGATTTAGGTTGGATATAAGAAAAAATCTTTTACAGTGAGGCTGGTGAGGAACAGGTTGCCCACAGATGTGGTGAATGCTCCCACACAAAAGGCTTTCAAGGCCAGGCTGGAACAGACTCTGAGCAACCTGATCTAGCTGTGGATATCCCTGTTAATTGCAGAGGAGTTGGACTAGATGACATTTAAAGGTCTTTTCCAACTCTGAGAATTCTATGATTCTACAATTAAAATATAGATATATGAAAGATCAACAAGGAAGTTTAAATCACTTCCAGATCAGTTTTGTAATGTTCTGAAACTCAGAGACCTCTCTTCCAAGGTTTCCAATGTTCCAAGAAATAAATAAAAAGCAGTTCAATAATTCAAAATGACATCCTGAAGTTTTGAATGGAGAGTAGACAAGACCCACTTCCGTAAGCTTTCCACAGGTATTAGATTCTTTCTTAATGTTCCAGTGATGCACATTTGACCATGTTCAAAGTGTTCACATTTTCATTTATCTCACAGAAATAAAATCAAATGATCCAACAAACTCTTTGCCAAGTTTTAATCTAAGATTGTATGTAGACATCAGATTAGCATTGCTCATGTTCCCTGCCTTATTGTTATCTCTCAGTTCCCTGATTCTGCAATCACAGTGTTAATTTTAGACAGAAGTGAACTTAATGCAGTAAGTCTGAGTGCTCAAACCAGGACCTAAATTCTGTAACACCTTAACCTGCCCTGCTCTTCCAATGTATGAAAGATTATTTTTCCTCAAGTCTAAGCAAAGAATCAGTAACTTTTCACCAGAGAAATAAATAAATTAGACAAAGAACTTGCAAAATAACGTCAATCTGCTGTAGTCCAATACACAGACAAATCAGAAAAGATGCCCTACTCAAATCTCTGAAACAGTGAACATGAGGTTGTTCCTTACAAGTTAAGAGAACTGTTACGTTTTGCATGCATCTGGAAAACTAGAACACAAAGAAAGAGCTCCGCAGTTTACCATGCAGAGTATATTCCACTCAATATTAAGAAGCCATAGAAGTATTTTGTTTCAAGTGTAATGTCTTATTTATAGAAAAAAAATACAGAAATATTATCCCAGAAGGTATATGTTACATTTAGAGTTGATAAATGTGTCCAAATTAAAATATCATTCATGCAAATTACAGAGAAAATGAAACTCTTCCAAAATGCCTATAGGGAGCAGCAGATTTTTTGATTCCTATATAAATCAAGGCTGGATTGCATTCCGGAAGGTATTCTTCTTCAGACTGTTGGGTTCAGTGATGAAATCTTGTGGTCTCTGCTATCACAGCAGTCAGATTGGATGATCTACCAGTTTCTTGTTATCTGTGAACCTGTCAGCTATATTAAAATGAGTATGTTTTTCATATGGTCCTTCTACAATTGGATGCAGTTGAGGATTGCCACAGACTACCCTAAAAGACTAGGATATATTTACATGAATACTTTCTTTATGTGATCCTTCTATAATTGAATTTGGTTGACTGTTTTTTTAGACTACCCCAAGAGAAAGACTAGCATACCTAAAAGCAAATTTTAAAACTTTCATGAAGATAATAAGGATGCCTAAAAGTCTGTCTTTCTGGCCTTCTGAGCAGGAATAAAATCAACAGAGCTAAGCGTATACTACTTCATAGGAAAAAGCTATTGCTGCTCATAGCAGATGTCAGAAGAGTAGCCATAATTGCATGAATTTCCAAAGATTTGTTATCTTTGTAATATGAAATAGTGTGCTGGCCTTTGAGTGGCTTATAAAAATAATGTCATGTTTATTTTTTCCATTAAAGAAAGGAGAATCACTAACAGATGTGATAAACAGCAAGAGATTTGAATCCTCCAACATATGTGACGGTATGCTCCCTCCCATCCTTCCTTTCTCCCAAATTTCAAGGCCTTGCACAGGAAGACAGTGAGCAATAGTACTGATAACACTATTACTAAAACAGACTTGGGGGGGTGGAGGCTAGGAGCTGGAATTACTGACAGCTGACACCTGGTTCAAGAGCTGAGGACCAAGTGAGAATGTGCCTAAAAATCTAACTATGACTACAGGTCTATCATTTTACTAAATAGTGAGCATCCCAAGAGACCTTATGAGCTCTCCTGCAAGGCATTAGACTGTATGACAGGATCTCTCCTCAAACAAGGATGTTTGTTGAGGTTTATGCCTGCACAAAGATCCCTTACACCCTGATGCCAAAAACACTTGCAAATACAGATCCTTGATAAGTTTGTTTTAAGCTTTGTTAGCTTTTCTAAGATCATATCTTAGATTGACTGTATTCATATAATCCCTTAGACATAAACCATTGACTAAGTTTGTGACTAGGACTGGATCCAGCCATGCCTAGGCTCCTTAATAAATAAATATGTTCCTGCTTCCTCCACTCCCCCCCCCCCCCAAAAAAAAAAGGCTATAGTGTTGGGTTTTTTCCATCCATGACAGCATATTACACATTAGTCCTAAATCGGCTAGACTTCTCAGACATTTCTGAATCTCTGAAGAATTACTTAAAATAAGCTGTTTGTCAGTTAGAATATTGGCAAGATGGTAATTGTCGGAGGGCAAGGCTCACACACATTAAATTTTATCATTTTCTGTGAGTAGTCTCATTAAGTTTATCAGCTACCTCTTCAGAGGTCGTTTACTGTTTAGTTTACTGTTCTAAAATAAAGCCAGGTTTATCATTTTACTTCAAATGTGTTTTAGCGCTGAAGAAAATTCAGTTGACAATGTTTCTCAAGATGAAATTTATAGTTCTGTTTCTCAGTCACTAGCTCTTCTATATATCTATATAAATATCCAGTGAAACAAAGAACATAAAAAATGTCTTTGTAAGAGACAATATCAATCTCCCTTTAAAATATCCTTAGTCATAAGGAATTATCTTGCTGAAAGAATATTTATTTTTCCCTTACCCTTCAGATATCTTTAGAAAAAAATAGTTCTAATTACAGAGCTTCTGTTCTTCTAATTACATCACAGATTATAAATCTATTTATATATAAATATCTATACTATTTATAAATATATTAAAATAGTCTCTCTATATTAGTAATCAATCAGTTCTCCTAAAAAAATTGACAGATCCACCTGCAACTTCATATTCACTAATTCTTTGCTTAGATCCCCTCCATAACATTGTACTTTGACAGTAATGCATTGAATGCTTTTAGTTTCACAAAATACAGTACTGATATTATATTAGTCATGGATAGAGATTTTGTGTGAGATCAGTAAATGCCCAAGATTGGTGAAGGGTTGATAAGCAACCTGAAAGTAAAATTCATTAGTAACAGTTTTAGTGTAAAAACTCAGCATGGTGTATCATGAAATTGTACTACGTAGCTATTCAACTAAAAATCAGAATTAATTTAGACTGCTTTTGTTGGAAATGAACAGCTTGACAAAGTGTTTTATCTCCCACTGTGTACTTAAAAACATCATTGTACAAAGAACAGAACTTTGATATTTTTATTTTGAAGATAGCTAGCCAGTAAAATATGTAGAATGATAACAGCATCACAAAAGACTTTCAACAAACAAAAATGTCTAATATACTCTTGACTATGGCATAGGTCTGCTAAGGAATACTTCTGAAAATTATATGTAGTCCACATTATATATTTTCTAGATCTGTTTCAGTCCCTCCTCTTTCCTACATGAAAATATATGTATTCGAGGGTCTGTGAAAGTTGATATCTGAAAGTTCTTTCAATCTCTACAAATGCAGAAGGAACATGATTTTAACATTTAAAGCTAAGAATCTAACTCTATTAATTAGCTGACTTCAATTTGCATCTAAAATTGATTCATCTTTCAAAACTTAATCCATTTTAAAAGCAGGTCTGTAGTCTAAGCCAGTCGTCTAGCCTCATTCTGCAGTTAATGAAGACAGATAAATATCTGTAGTGGCCTGTACACTCATAGACATAAAAGAAGATAAACAGGATAAATCTAAGTTCTCCATTAAAGATAGTCTAGATAAATGCCTTACTATATAAGTATGATATTTACATACCTGGAGGTTGGCAGGGTGAATTAATGTGTAATTTATTCCTCATATGGAAGATCTAAATATTGTCATACACTAAACATTAATTGTACAAAAGATAGCAAACTATGTTTCAGTGCTAATCTACAAAGGTACAGATTTACAAACAAAAGAGAACTGTAGGCAAATCTCTACACAGCTACATTCACATCTGTTAATGACTGACACTGTTCACAGGGTTCACACCTACACAGCATTCACATCTGTTTGTTGCATTGTCATGAAATAGGCTGCCTCATCTCTTCCAGCCCAAAATTATACATCTGCATTCTAGTTTATAAAGAAAAAAATATATAAGGTTAAATCTGTTTGTCAAGACAGCAGAAAATAATTATATACTTTCAAACAGCAGTAGAATGCAGAGCCTAGATCTATCACACAGGAGTCCAGTGGGGGTCCAAGTCAGTATGCCTCAGATCCATAGTGCTTAGAAGCCTCAGGCAAATCAGAAGAGAAAGCACAAGTCCTCCTTGACATTCAGTGCATTCTCAGGCATACATTAACCATGGATGGATGAATGGATATCCAGACACACTGAATGGGTTTCTAAGACCATAATTTCAACAAAAACTTCCAAGCATCAACTCTGTACAATGCTATTTACCTGCATATTAAGTCCAACTCTTTTTAGTAGGACTAATTTCCAAAATTACCACGATTTTATAAAACAAGTAGTTTTAAACAAACTATAAGTTTTCATGCTTCAGAAAAGACTCTATTTTACTTAGTTGGCATTTGATTCAATTAACGCATGCTTATAAAGACACAGTGTATTTCCTAAATAGAATTAAAATAAATACAGAATTAAGCAGTAGTGCTAGACAGTGCACAATGCAAATATATTCAATATTTATGGATTGTGTGGGTTGTGTTTGTAGCTGTAAAGTTCCTCTTAAAGTTCATTTAATCTAATCCACTCAGTAGTCTCATGAGATAAAGTTCCTCATTTAATGTCATGTCAAGACTTAGTCGAGCCATTGCACAGTCATTGTTTTTGACATATTGCTGAGATAGAACCTTTGCTTCCTGAGGCTGACAAGTAGAAACATATAGCTGAAATGATTAATCAAATTATTTGGAATAAGGAAATGTTCATGGTCTTCTCTGAATAAGACATGGAGCAAGAAATGAAGCAGTGGCTAAATTCATAATGTAATGTATGCAATTTCTTGACAAATGTATGCAAAAATACTATTAGCAACGTACTTTACCATTTTATTAGATATGCTAACTGGTTTATTTATACAGGAAATAATTTATCAACCTAGAGAGTATCAGAAATAATTGTGACATGCTACAGCCTTTTGAAATGGGTAGTTCAGAGAGATTATTTTTATTGGTGCAGAGACTAACACAACAAATCTTGGTTTATGACTATAAGACTTTTGCACTGCTAGGAATGCAAAGACATCATATATGACTTTAAAAGAGATACTGTTAGATCCCTGTGCACTAATACAAAAATTGGAAGACAAGTGGGTTGAAATTTTCTCACTGACAGCACAGTAAATTATCATAATCAATGTGTAAAAAGAATCTGATATCAGCAAAATAGAGATCAATACATATTGGATCAATAGCCAACTTGTGCCTATACTGAATGCCTATTTGCATCTTATTACACAGCATATCAGAGTCTAAGAAAGTTTTTCTTTTTTTTGCTGTTGTTGATAAATTATGTATCATGTTACAACTTATAGTATAGCATTATATTATAGCATTTCAGTTTGATACATTTACATATTAAAAGAAAGCCAGACAGCACTGACTGTGCAGACATTATTTAGTGAAATATTTTGGTATGAAACACTATTCAAAAAACAAACAAACAAAAACACAAAAACAACAACAACAAAAACCAACCTATAAAATAGAGGGAAAAAAGCACTGTAAAGAACTGTCAGCTTTTAATTTTAGCTGCAGTTAAAAGTAAGTTTTGGATACACTTATAAGTGTATTTTAAAATTGATATATATATATATCTTTTGTTAAGATAAATCTATCACCAAAAAAAAATCCAATGAAAAATAATTATAAAGCCTCTGTATTTTTATGTTGCATAGAGGCTATTGTCTGAAAAAGGCACTCTGTAAAACTGTACAAATACTGGACATGTTTAGACTATAAAATCAACTGACATTTTTCATTAATTAGAACAAGCAGCCTAATAAGAACATTTCTTGTTATGCTTGTTTTACTCCACTTAATAACACTGTAATTCTGAGCCTGAAATTTAAGTGCTACATCTATTTGTTATATTTTTTTGGAGTTCAGAGTCTTTATACTCATATTTTCAGAAAGTCTGGACTTCTTCACTTACATTTTAATGTGACATATTTAATACATACACAACATACTTATTTTTATTTTCTTTCCAGTTGTTCTGTATTTACAAAAACTAGGAAAAGTTGTTAGATTAAACAAGATCAGATAATGCATATTCCACTTTTTTCTTGTGTTAATTTTACCTGTAGAATAGAACTACCAAATACATACTCTACATTTTCTGTTTCTTTAAATGCTTTGCTAAATAAAATTATACTTTCCGTAACAAAAAGCAAAATTACTTTCCTACTGGTTTAGTTAGAGAGTAGACACAGATCATATTTTAATACTGTGCATAAATGTATTTCACACATGAACATATGTATGCTATGTATGCAACTGTATTCTTTTCTAGTCTTAGAAATATTTTATCTCACATGTAACTATTTGAGGAAAGATGTAACTTACTTGGCCCACCAGACCTGAGACTAGGACCTCTCCATATATCTCTCTAGTATCAGTAATATTCTGAATTTCAAAATATAAAGATATCTGATGGTAAGCTAGTGTCTACCATCTTAGGCTCAGCATTTCAGAGTTCACTAGTACCTGCGTGCTAAGTAAACCATAATTTATGTCAAAACCTAGCTGATCATAGCAGAGAATGCTGCTCACCTCTTCTAACAAGGTCCACCACATACAATTAGCTGTATTTCTGAAATTCAGGTATGTATACTGAATTTTTTCAAATAAAATAAGTGTTACACTAAGATTACTGGTGCTCTGGGATTTTTCCCTCTGTCATTTTGGAAGAACAGAAAAACAGCTGCTAAGCCATTACCTATTCCCAGTACATTTTCTACCCAGAACAGGATGTTGTACCATAAAAAATAAAGTACAAAAGCCCTTACCATCCTAAGGACTCATGGGACATTTGCCATCTGCTTTTTTGTCACGTAGGCCACAGACTGATTGTCACATACACAGAAATGAATTTAACTGTTAGAAGACTTATGCTATATTGTTGCTGCCATTAGAAAGGGGAGAGAAGTTATGGCTCTCATAATACATGATCGCTTGCACCTCTGAGCCCATATATTCCCCACATGGAAAAGATGAGTCCAAATGTACCTGTAATTCCTACTTCCTATTGATATAAATCACTGTTAAATAACTACATTTATTGGCATAATATAGATATAATGCTATTGGGAAATTATTGTCTATAATGTAAAGAGAGAATTTCATACTCTTAAACACTCTTCAAATCAAATAGGTAATTCTATTTTTCTCTTTATGTAGTGCACCTGCAGCATAACGTATCTTACACAGCACTCAGCCTGTACTCAAAGTTTAATTATCAAAGAACCTCCATGGTTATTTTGCTTATATACACATCAGTTTGCAATTGCTTGGACAGCTAAGAAGTACACTTCTGCACAAAGTTTTTCTCTTTGCTTTTCTCAGTATCCTCATTACCACTTTGAATGCAGGTTAAAAAGCATTTTCTTACATTCAAAATCTTCCTGAAAAAACAGAGGATGAGCCATGTAAGGAATCCTAATTTCTCACATAAAATTCAGACTTCAATAATAAGTTGAAGCTTTTCTTCTATTGTTTATTGCTAAAACAGTACTGTTTTATTGTCTATAAAACCATAAAACCGTAAGTGAAGATAAGTATAACACAAAAAATGAACTGCCTAGCACAGAGGAACACTACTTTCAGAACTTAAAACCATACAGAACAATATCATAAGCCTGCACGTACAAAATGCAATTTAGCAAGCTCCACATTAAAGCCAGAATTTCTGACTGCTGTCATGGCTAAGTACTGCACTGGATGAGGCTGCAATTACACCAGGTGTCCCTCAAGATAAAACAGGCAATAAATAACATCATAAAAAGTTTCAGCTTTTGAACATGAGATACAGGATAAAAATATACAGAATCCTAGAATTTACTGAACAAGCCAGTAACCCTCCTTTAGGACACTAAATCTCCTACTTTTTTTTTTTTTTAATTATTATTATTATCATCCAATCAACTTGTAATTAAAATTCAGATTTCTCATAACATAATTATTCATAACTGCATCACATTTTGCAATTAAAATTCACTACCATCTAACAATATGGAATACATTTAGTCAATAATTTTTATGCGGATTACCTCCACTTTGGTAGTGATTTAGTAGCATCTTTTTCCCCAGTATTTCTATAGTGCAAGTTCTATGGAGAAATGCAATTACCACAATTATCACAATTATCACTAGCTTGATTTTACATAGCTGTGTTCCTCGACAATCAGTGGTCAAATAAAGTATTTCCCCTTGCTCCAGTGAGATCAGCTTCCCTTAACAAAAGTGGTCATCTTTACTTACATTAAAAGAAGCAGACAGGTGGTGAGAAGAACTATTACAGGCACAATGTTTTAGCATTTCTTACTGTTTGGCGAGAGAACCTCTGAGCTCATGGAAAAAAGACTCCTAAGGGAAAACGAGAACTGAAAAGAGTCTTCTAAAATATGACTGATTCACTGAAGATTTCTGATGTAAAACCAGAACAAGATAATCTAAGCCACAGAGTTAGTAAATGCAGTATTTTCCTTCACAGGCTTTTTTCTTTTGCTACAGTAATTGTTACAAGAGCCATATTTTGTTTGGAAATATAATCCCTTCTTTGTGAATATGTATTTCTTCATTAAAAAGAACACAAAGGATAAAAGATATAAATATGAGGAATGGGTTAATCATTGTCCATTTACTTGCAGCAAATGAACAGCGACATTGCAACACACCTTTTTTTTTTTCCTCATTTTCTTTCTCAAAAGTACTAAAATTTCATTGACAAAATATCATAGAAGTCACATTCAATTTTGTAATCGCTTACTCTTCCCCACCAGCAGTGAAACTGCAAAAAGGCAATGCAAACCCAAGCAACCTCAGGTTGAAGGATCTTCTTTTAAATTAAAATGAACATTCAGGGAGACCTCATACTCTATGTGCTGGGTCCTATCTGCTCTATGCAGAAACTCCCAGTTGGAATTGTGCAGCGCTCTCCCAGCCAGTAAACCAGCTGGCCATCTGCCGGCATCTCTCTTCTATGCTAATTCCCAGCTCCCAGAAGTATATGCTGCAGCTTCAATTCACTTCACTTTGCAATTGGCTGTATCATGTTAAGGAGTTATTTGGCTGGTATGGATACATTAATCTTTTTTTTTTTTTTTTTTTTTTTTTTTAAGGATACTGTAGAATACAAGGGTCTGCTCTTTAAACAAATATAAATCATTGAAAGTAGCCAAAGACTTGATTACACACAACTCCAGAAAAAAACAAAACAAAAAACAAACAAACAAACAAACAAACAAAAACATAGTGCAACAGTTCTAAGAATGAGAACATATCTGATTTGGCTGACACAGGTTGGGCCACTGGCCCAGCACGATGCCTAACCTGCTAGTAGATGTTTCAAAGGAGAAATAGCAAGCACATAGAGAAAACCACGTTTTGCTCAGTGCTTTGTTACAAAGGAGAGCTATTTCCCGCTGTTGGTTAAAATTCGGGGGGGAAGGTTATCTTCCCTCTGCAAATAAGTTGTTCTTTGTTCACTTAATTGGTCTGATGAGCTATCAGGAAAATATTTCCCATATACATTTTTTTTCTTCTAGAGAACTGTAGCCAATTGATATAATTACTATACTGTTAATGATTGAAGTAAATTCTAAAATACCCGCTATTACCAGAAAATATACAAAAATATACGAGTCAGATAAGGATCATATTTCTGTGCTCTCAGTCATTACAGTCATTCTGACTTTGAAAAGGAAAGAATTAGAGCCTACAGGTTCGTGAATATTTCATTAATGTGAATTTGTTTGGGTTGCCCAAGTTAATTTCTATTTTCTTATTGGCTCCTGTGTTTGCTGTGATTCAAATTCTGGAAACTATTGAAGTACCTTGTATCATAATCTTGAGACTTGAGAGCAGAGGCTATAAACAGCATTAGTCACTTCAAGAGTTAAAAACTCATAAATCCCATTAGAAGTTGTAATTTGCAGTATGCATGCATATAAGAAGAAATATAACGATTGCATCTCTTCTGAATACAACACTGACTATTAGTCTGCCTAAATCTTCAAAAAATTTTTCAAAACATTGGAAAAGGTTCTGACAAGCTTCATAAGACTGATTCAGGGTCTGGAGTCTGAGATTTAAAAAGCTCTCTTCATTTAACTTTTCAAAGACAAGATTCTTTAATCTACTAAACAAAGGCATAACAACATCCAGTGACTGCAAGCTGAAATTAGATAAATTTCCAGCTATAAATAAGGCAAAATATTTAATAGTAAATATAATTGGCCATAAGAAACCAGTTGGTAAAAGGCCCCAAAAATACTCTTCCTACTCCGAACATGCATGGAAAAAATTATCATTCTCTAGTAGGAATATCAAGGACCAGTGGAAGGAGGGATATTAAAAAAAAAGATATTTCTCAAGTAGCCACTTTCAAGAGTTTTTATTTCCACAATGTGCTTGATAAAATTTTCTTTTAAATGGTAGTCAGTCTTACTGTCTGTATTGGAATTCTCCTCTGCATGCACTGCAAATATCCCCAGTCTATACTACTTTAAGTTTTTTCTATTTCTGTTTTAGTTTCCCAAAGAAATGTTAAATTCACACTTAATTTTCTAATTAGTATAAATGTATTAGTTACAATATTAAATTGTATAATTGTACAATTCTGAAAGAGATGGTCATGATGATTTCTGTCAGATATTTTATATTACAGAAGTTCAGAACATACAAAGCATATTCTGAGTAATCGGACACTGGAACAGGCTTCCCGGGGAGGTGGTGGAGTCATTATTCTTGGAGATGTTCAAGAAATGTGTAGATGTAGTACTTAGAGACATAGCGTAGTAGGCAATATTTATGACAGGTGGACGTTTGGACTAGATGATCTTAGAGGTCTTTTCCAACCTTACTGATTCTATGACAGGAACATTTTTTAATTCTTCCCTTGAAAGGGAAGAGATGCATGATGGTACACAGCTGTGCTGATAATAGATTTCTAATACTGCTCGCTTACACTTGTGTTTTTTTTTTAAATCGCGACATTGTAGCTTTCTTGAAAATCCCACCTTACCACACAATTCCATTAACTCCTGCTAGTCATAAACAAATAACGGCCCGTGACATTTTGACAGTGCTGAAGAATTTGTAGGCAATTTTAATGATGGAAAACCTACCTCATCACACTTAGCAGAGTTCTGGATTGATCTTTGGCAGTGAGGCTGATAATTTGATGGCTCTGTAATGTACAAATGCATAATTTCAAAACCAGAAATCATTTTACAGAGAAACTAATTAAATGCAAATGAAGTCCTTGTACAAGATGTTAATGCAATAAAGTGATATATACAGCTATAATTTAATAAGAATAATAACGAATATAGCTCATCTAAATATCCAATTAAAATACAACTCTTTAAATGCTGACCTTTACATCAAAGAATCCACAGCGGCACAGTACAGACCATTGCATCATTAAACAGAAATATTACATATTAAGTAAGTCTGTCTTTCCCTTTTGCCATCTTTCTACTCCCTCCTAATTGTAGGTTCAAACAATCTCCTAAATTTGCTGTGCTTATTGGCAGTGCTAATAAAAGAGAATTAAAACTCATTCTATCACATAGGTAGACTGCACAAAGAAATAGAATACTGGATGGCAGGTTATAAACTTTATTTTAATGTCTCATTTCTAATTATCAGTGGACTAACTAATATTCATTTTACCTTGTCTCTCGCAGACAGATAAATTCCAAATTTCCCTTCCAAAATAATACATTCTTTCATGCATATAAATATTTCTGCATAGGTCAGTAGTATTAAGCCAGCTTAACAAAGTTAGCTGCCAAACAGATAAAAATATTGCCCCCAAGATAAATACAACATACGCTGTGCAAAATAATGACTAACAAGGCAAATCTTCCATATGTGTCAGCTATCTAGCCTTTATAATGCTGTAATGCTTCATATTTTAAAGGCACTATGCATGAAGGATGCCTAATTAGAAACAGTACATGGTACAAAATTACCGGAGGCCCTAACTATTTTGAGGAAGTGGAATTTAGAATCAGCCCCATGGCATTTCCTAAAAAGCAGAAAAGTACTTGCCTTCCAGTTTCAGTCAGGTCTCAGCAGGGACAGGAGGTCCCAGAGGACCAGGACCAGTGGGGCTGGATACATATGCAGGCCAGTTTGGGCCTTGCAGACAAAATCTACATCTCCCCACAAAGGCATCCTCTGCTGGGCCAGGCTCAGCAGCCAAACCCCCGTGCAGATAAGGATACATCCACGCCCTGAAGGCCTCTTGCTGCCCAGCTTCAGGCAGGGGATTCTACTGGGACTCAGCAGCCTGGAATTACCTAGGGCTTAGTTCTTCAGTGGATTAAGTCCAGATTTATTAGCTCCCTTAAGGCTATTCTGCACCTAAGGTGACTATAGAGTAATCCTCCATGGTAAGTTGAATATTGCCCAGAGTTTGGACAGCAAACCTTCTGCTATAACATTTTTGTAATCATGTCTGATGCTATCCTGAATTTTATTTGCTGTTTTGTTATTTCAGATTTTGACTGTTACTGGGGCTTTTTTATTTTATCAGTGATTCAACATCTAACTTAAGGCATTAAACAAAATCTCCAAGAGATTTTTTTCCGCTATAAAGGGCATTGGAAACTCATCCTGACATGAATTATTCTTAATAATCTTAGTGCTCCTCTAGTTAAGCCGGGCAAAACCCTAACTAAGGGAATGATTACCCTCGTGTGTAATCTGTAACAAAGTGTAGTCCAGATCTAACTGATCACGAGGAGAGAAAACACCGATGCAAGAAAGAGTAAACATGTCAAAGCAGAGAGAAAACTGGAGAATTTACTGGCATGTATCTTTGACTGTTTAAAAATGCAAAGATAACTGAAATTCTGGATGAATTTAGACAAGAACAACCAACATGCGCTGTCTTCTCAAGTTTTTTTTGTTTTTTTTTTTTTTTTCCAGTAAGAGTAACATACTTAATGTGCTTAAACAGGATCACCTTATAAAGTGCATTATATATTAACATGTATTATTGAATCTCATTTGATACAACAAGATGATCTATTCTCCAGAAATACTTTCCAAGGAGGACTTTTTTTTTCTCCCTATATTCTTTTAAATGGTAACTCTTAAATTTTTTAAGGATTCCTTTATTTAGCTAATTGCTATAGACTGCAAAAATCATTCATTTACATTGAACTTAGATCAGTACCTACTGTAAAGAGTGTATCATTACTACTTAACTACTTAGGAAAGTTCTAAAAAACCATTTAGGCTAATTTGGCAAAAATGTGACATAATGACAATTATTCAACATTTAATTTTACAATAGAGTTTTTGTACATGTATTTCAAATTACTCCCTGTTTAACTTAACTGTCAAAGTATGTCTGTAAAATCTTTTTTGAGTCCAAATTTTCCCTCTTCAAATTCTACAAAGCTAAAAATATACTAGGAGGTCAACTTAATACAGGAACATAATTACTAACTTTACTCTGACATAGACAATTAGCAAATAGAAAGAAGTAACTGCATTTTGAAAGACTTTGGATACGTGTGTAATCTACCAGGTACCAAAATCTTACTTAGGAATATATTTAATTCTGTTGAATATATTGAGAAGGGCTTTGAAAAGAAATTATTCGTTAGAGTACTTACTCCCTTTCTTAAAAGGAAGAACTGCTGAGAATCCACCAGCAGATAAGCAATATGTAGATTACAAGTCATTATTAATAAATTGACATACATTTATCAAGAAATACTGGCTGTATTAGTAAGTAATAATGATTCCTATTCAGATAAGATATGCTTGAAGATTCTAGAGCAGAGTATGTGAAACCAAAACCAGAGCAAGTGAGAATCATCACAATATTTCACAAGTTTGTGAAAAACAGAAAACGATAAAATGCGGCATCTTTGCAACAAATGAATTTAAAAATCAAAGGTTTGACAGACACAGGAAAAATATAGACATTTAAAAGCAAGACTTCATTCTTTGTGACTGATTCATTTATGTCATAACACTACCTTCAGTCATATCAAGCACTGAATGATGTTGGTAAAATGATGTTTTAAAATGTGAAAATAAAAAGTAAATGTCTCTAAATCTCAGAAATAAATGAGCTACAAAAGAATTGAAAGTATTTTTTCCTGATTATTGATTTTTATTTTTTTTTTTAACAGAACTCTTGTTAATATCCTAACTTTCTTGATAATCATTTTATCACTTACATTTGCTTACATAGCTAACCATTTCTGTGCAGGCTTTGAATGAGGGAATTACACTGATAATTTAATAACCAAGAGTCTTCTTTCATCTCGTTGATGTGTGCCCAATATTTAACAATCTGTGAACAGCTGTGTTGTTGAATATCTAAGCAGACTGTACCAAAAATGATCATTTATATGTTGTGGGCTTAGTGGACAAAATAAAAAAGGATTTTTTATCAATAGTTACACTTTTTTTTACATCTTATGAGTTAATAGGGTTCAATTAATATTGCCAAGTTGTGTGCTTCTTGCACACGTCTCTGGGGTTTTGCAAACTTGAGAAAAATACTTAATGAATGGTTGAACAGTTATACTGGTACCCTAGTAATTACAGAACAGGTAATTAATGTGCATCTGTGGCAGACTCTGGGGTACTGTCAACGACCCTGCAGTGTGGTAGAAAAAGGAAATTACGAGCTTGTCAAGGGAATACAGCTTTCCTTATTTTCTTAAATTTTAGATCTACATCTGTGTTTAATTAGAAGAAGAAATGAATTACCATTAAAACTATTAGGCAACATGCTATGATTGGTTAAGGCCCACATGGACTTTGAAACGGATGAAAATTCAGGAGAACAGATGATGTTTTGTGTTTTTTTTTTTTTTATGTCTAATAGACTTTTTATGGAATGTATCAGATATCTAGAAACCTAGGAAATTACACTGTCTGGAAAACTGATTAGTGAAATATACCCATATATTTCTATGAATTTTATTGCTACCAGCTATTTTTAAATTGGGGTGTGGGTGCCTAGCTGCTGACACTAGGCACTGTAGGGGTCTCTGAGGAGATGTTGGGCTGTCCTTGGTGGATACAGATGATTCCAGTTGCTTCAATGGACCCATGCCTGGCACAACTGGTCCCCATAACCAAGATGGTGTTGCCTTGGGGAAATGTTTTTGAGAATGGGCAGGAAATAAGCCACTGTAGAAAGAGCCAAATTGAGGAGGAGAAGGTGGTTTTTTGTTAGATTTTTTTTTTTTTTTTTCTATTTTTACAGTCTGTGGAGATCTTATGCAGGGAAAGAGGATGAGTAACAGAGATGAACTGTTAAGAACAACACTGCTTGAGTCCTGAGGAAATTTAATGTTGTTTTAATGTTTCTTTTTCTCTCTCACTATCCAAATTAGTCATTACAATTTTATTTTAATTAGCACTCAATTAAGTTAATTTTTCCCCAAGTCAAGACTGTCATGCCTATGATGATAATTAGTAATTAGTGATCTCTGCATCTTTATGTCAACCTTCCATTTTTCCCTTTTTTTTTTTTTCCTATTTTTTCCCCATCCTGCTGAGTGACTGAGTGGGAGCCTGACTGCTATCAAGTGCTAGCCGACAACAAGATGTTACTGTTCTAAATCCACTGAGGTAAGGTTCATTCACAAGACTACAGCTTAGTCTTACTTAACTTTGGAAGAAATACAAGAAACATCTTCCATCTGAAACATCTAATAGGTAAAAATCTCACAGAAATTAATAATACTGAAGAATGCTTATTGAAAGATAGCCATTGCGGATGCTACACATGACTAGGTAAGCTGATGCACTAGTTTCTAGAGGGGCTCAGATGAAATTGCTTTTATCTCCTGAAGCAAAGTAATATTCCATACATCACATGATGATAAAAGTGCATCCTCGGGATACATACGAGTTATCCATACTTAAAAAAAAAAAAATCACAATTCAATTCGTATGCATGAAGGAAGGACTGCATTTTAAGGGAACAAGTAACTCACCTGAGCTTATTGTTTTAGGAGACTCTACTGTCGTTTGTAACAATATGTTAGCTGCAAATTAATTCTAGTTGGCCATAACTAACTAGATAAGATTCAACAAAGTTTCAAGCATTAACTCATAGTTAAATCACAGAGTGCAATTAACAGATTTTATTCTAGAAGGCATTCTTTTTAAGACCCAAAGTAGTGCCGATCCCAAGATAAGTTCTGCCTCATCAGAAAACTTCAAGCAAGGAAAGGCTGCTTGTGTCTGCCTATATCTGTAATATATTTCTCAAATTCTAATTTTCCATTGCACTACAATGTGTAGTATTTCTAACATCAAAGTTTTGAAATTACTATATAAATGGGATACGTAAATACCTTGAGCTGATGAACATTTTAAGCAAAATCCAAGCTACCTCCAGGGCTGGGGAAACCTATACTCTAAAAGTGAAAAACGTCCAAGTAGGCTACACAACAGGTCAGGACAGAGGGATATCTATAACAAAGTCAGCAGTGAGTTATACGCTCATTCACTAGATCTAATAAAGGATGTAGAAGCCTTTAAAGCAAAACTTTATTCTAAAATCAGCATTTATCAGACTTTGCAATTAAAAACCCAAAGTTCTTGGAGAGTTTCTGAAAACTACAGAAAAATTGGTATATTTGAAAACTGCTACGAGACATACAATCATTAAGGTTGGAAAAGACCCCCAAGATCATCCAGTCCAACAGTCCACCTACCAAGAGTATTTCCCCCCAATAAGCCCTTAATACAACATCTAAACATTTCTTGAACATCTCTAAGGATAGTGAGTCCACCACCTCGCTCGGCAGCTCAGTGTGGTACTGAGTGGTACTCTTTCAGAGAAATTTTTCCTAACATCCAACTTGAATCTCCCTGCATTTCTTTTATATTTTCGTGTAATTTAAGCACAAGTGATTGTGCTTGCTTTCCTGCTTCCATAAAATGATTTCTAATTTTGTTGTTGTTTTAAACAGTACTACTTTAGCAGGTATTCAAATTACATAGGAATGAACTCTAGCTAAGAATCACCTAGTTGGCATTATCTTTCTGGAAAACAGTACAAAGTATTAGACTGATCTTATGTGTTCAGCATAACACAGTTAAGTTTTATTTATATTACACACACTAGTTAAATTTACCTGACATATCGTAGGTCTAGATTAAACTTCTTATAATGAAATAATATCAAGCAAATGAAGTTTAACATTAATTCTCTACTAATTTACTAAGTTCTCACTTCACCCAGTAAAAAAATAAATGTATTACTAGTAGGGGGAAAAATAAACTTGTAAATGAAAAAAGACTATATTACATAGTTCAGTTAATGTATTTTGTTGTGAATAAAAGCAACATTTTAATTTAATGCAAAGAATGTTGAAATTGTGACTAGTTGGGAAAAACTACTTTGAAAAGCGTTCTGTTACATGATAGCTGATAGCATAGAACAGAAGGAAGATAAATTGATATTTTACTTTTTCAAGGAGAAGCAAAGTGAGCAGCAACATATTTAGACTAACTTATAAAACAGAAATACTATTAAAATATAACATTTGTTGAGGGGAGGCCATCTACTCAGATACATGGATTTCTATCTTTGAATAAACATCTGCAAAAGTCAATTTTGCTGGGCTTTCAAATTCAACAAGTGAAGTTGCAAAACATCCAAGAAATGTCCTCCTCGATTATAAAAAAAAGAAAAAAAAATTACACATCTGGACTATGACATAATTAAATGTGATGTTACACCTGTAGGCCAGAATGAAAAAGAGAGGAGTGTTTGTCTTTCTAAGAAAAACAGTGGAAATTGAAGACTATCACCTATGCACCTGAACTGCTGTTCACAAATTTAAGAAAGAGCAGAAGGCCAAGCTTGGGTCTTGTATATCTTGGCATGACACAAAGAAGAACACATTCGTGGAGCAGGAAGCAGGTTCACCTAATGGCAGTGGTCTGAGGAGGCAGTCTGCCTACCAGAGACATTGAGTAATATGAGATGGCCTGAGAACTTCTGTTACCAAGTGTACTGCTACCTTCCCTTGTCAGGTCAAAAGCATTTGGAGTAGTAAGTGGAAATATAAACATATTACATACATTCTAAGTAACAAATCCAGAAACTGCTTTTCCTATTGGCATCCCTCGCTGCTCAGTAGTCAGGCAGCAAGGCTCACTCCCATGGTCATAGGAATGCATCTCAGCCATTTTCCATGTTATTTTTTGTTTTCTAGAGTAGCTGGCAAGCATGGTTACTCCCTTCACTTGAATGTTCTAGTATGCTGAGCACACAAACTGAAGTTCACTCATAACGGGCAGCTTAAAATGCATACTACTGCAGTGATTTAGGAGCATCTCAGGAACACTGTTCACCTTTCACCACCATAACTCAGACAGACAAAGATCATTTTGTGTAGAAAACTATGATTGAGTATTCTAGATAGAAGTTCCAACAAAAATGTTTCAGTTTAGTGTAGTTTTACATATAAGCGCTATTAACTGTTGCTATTGTCAAACCATTACTTCAGTCACCAGCACCAACATAAGTAAAAGATAAGCAAGTTGAAAAAGCAATTGTATTGCATACAGTAGAAAAAGAATGCATGTGATTTTCCGGAAAGTGGGTGTATAATCAATGAATGTACAGATGTTATAATTAAGAAATATACAGGAAAGTTAGGCTAAGTAAGAACAGGAACAGTAAGTACAATAGGAAGATAATAAATGGAAAATGCTTACTAACATCGTACACTCACAATATTCTCCACAAGGAGTGATCACCAGGAAGAAATCCTTCCTCAGTGGCAGTCAGCACTTAAATGGGATCTAGGAGAGATGGAGCCAGGCTCTACCCCTTCCAGTAGCACAGGTGAATTACCTTCACCTGTGCTCCCATGGCTGATTCATTGCTTGCCTCAGGCAGTCAATCAGAGGTTCAGGCTGTGATTCAGTAGTTCCCATACAGTGGAATTACTGAAAAATGAAAGACTGTGGGAGGAACAGGTGTGCCCAGGAACAGGTGTCATCTTTGGAGATCTTTGAGTGTGGCGAAGAGTGAAATAATAAGTATTATCTGGTTCTCTGGAGTGACTTTTCAGTAGCACAAGAAGAAAAGCATTGATAGTATGAAAAAAACCTCTCACTTCATTTTCATTCTGAAATGCAAAAAATATACGCCTCAATATATTACATACAATTTTCAAAAGAAAACCACAAGGAGCTTCCTTTGGTAAATTCAATTAAAATAAATATCTTAAAGTACTTTTATAAAGCATCCACTAAAGCTGGTACTTAGGAAGGAGGAGGAGGACACTAAAGAAAATAGTGAGAAGAAATGAGAAAATGAGAAACAGAGGCAATGTAAATATTGAAATAATCATTTTGTTTATTAAAAGTTATAATGGATTTCTTCAGTCTCTGAAATTATAGTTTTTAAACTAAGTATTTTACCACCATGCTCTCTGTCATCAAGTTTATGTCTTATATTTTTCCTCCGTGATCAGCATGTTACAGATTTTGTGTATGGAATAATCAATTGTGTATAGTGCTCTGAATTTCATTGTAATATTAAAATCGAGAGATATAGAAAAGTTAAACACTCTTATTGAAATATAAGAAATACTTAAAATTCACCAGATAAAATCTAACATAAATAGGGGAATATTTATGGTAATTCAATGTTGATATCACTATCTCCATAGTGGATTTTATTTTTTTAAATGATAAACATTATTTTGTTTGACTTCTTAATCTCTTTTTTAAGCAGCTACTCAAAGGACATAAAAGGAAAGCATCTAAAAGAGAACAAGGAAAAACAGGGTTAATCTTTCCCTGACACGTACTATTTTTTCCTACCTCAACCATTATTTACTTTATATATCCATAAATGCCAACTTGAGGGAACATGTAATTTTACTGATGCACCTGCTTTCTGACCTTTTAATGCTAGTGCTGAATTTAGCACAAGAACACTCTGAAGACTTTTAAATAGTGAAAGTCTTTCAGAGAAAAAAGTCCAGAAAACGGCATCTAAACATATATTACTTACTTAAGTCCAGATTCCCATGTCCTGTAAACAAGGATAACCAAATGTTCATAGCTTTCAGATACTCTAATGCTGAAGGCAAGACATCTAGGGAGCACACAACACAAAAACAAACAGAAAAAGAAGGGGAAAAACGATGGAATGGAAATGATGAAATAATTAATTGACAGGTACATCTTTTAACAGTGTGTGTATCTTGGAATAATTTCATGAATATTTATCTTAAAAGACCATTCATAGTAGCTTAATTACATGCACACAGTTAACTTGAATCACTGAGTATTCCTTGAGTATTTTTCAAAATTAACAAGAATTACTACCAAGTTCTGAAGAGCAATTTAGTCAATATGATTAAATGATAAAGCAGTGCCCTATCATTTAAAATGTTATATTGCAGCACACATAATCATTTGTTGCACAAGCTTCCATTAAAGTATTAAAATACATAGAAACAGAAAGTAGGTAAAAGCTATTGATTTAACATCCTTCCAACCTATTTCAGGCTCCCTGAATTCCACTGTAAAATCTTGAAACGGAAAATAATTCAATTCTAGTAATTTAAGCAATTAAAGCAGAAGCATACGTTACTTTTTTGTTATTTTTATTATTATTTTTGTTGATTTAATAGTCTACATTATATTAGTGGACGTGAAACTGGAAATGTTGCATTAAATTTACTGCAGTATGGAAAGCCTAGAGGAAGAACCTTGGCCCCAAACCCACAATATTTAATTATCTATCTATCTAATGATAGTGTCTTTACATGAACTTAGCAGAATATATAAAGCCATAAAAGCTAAAAAAGAATTACTTTTTCCCAGAGTGAATTTTGGTGCGTTAATAACATGGAACAGATTTTTGTTGGTCTCTATAGTTATTCATAACTTTCATACCGCCCATGTTAGTCTATATTAAGCAAGGGTAAAGGCTGTCATCTTTTGACACATAGCACTGTTATAGCAGTGAACCACAGATTTTATCTTCACTCAGTGCAAATACCTGGCCTTCCCAACACATAAAAGCTCATTTTTACTGTCAGGCTTAGCAAAGATAGGCCTATAAACCACTTTCTAGTTTGAGGAAAACTTGTACAAAAGCTTTATTGACTGATTACTTATCAATTGTTTTTTGGGCCGGTTTGGCCCAGTTCCATGACTAATGGAGCAGGAGGACCCGCAGAATCACACTCAGAGAAGGGGAAGGGAGAAATGGGGAAAAGGTATGGAGAGAGATGGGCCTAAAAACAAAACAGCAGCAATGGTCAGAGAAGGATGTGGCCTGAAGGCTGCAGTTGATGGAGAATACCTGCAGGAGAAGTTTGGGGTCAGATCTGCAGCCCACGAAGGGGAGCCATGGTGTAGCAGGGAGGCTGGAAAAGCTGCTGCCTGTGAAGACCAGTGCTGGAGCAGTCTGCTCCTAAAGGGTGTGTCTCCATGGTACAGACTTATGTTGGAGAAGAGCTTGAAGAGTTGCATCCTGTGGAAAGCCCACACAGGATCAGTTTGAGAAGGATTGCATCCCATGGGAGGGACTCCACTCTGGAGCAGGGGCAGAGAGTGACTGTAAAGGAGCAGCAGAGATGGAGTATAATGGATTGACTGCAGCGACTCCTGTTCCACATTTTTCTGCATTGCTCAGGAGGAGGTAGAAGGGAATGGATAGGGGTGGAAGATATTTTAGTTTTCTTTAAGCTCTCATTTCTTCATTGCTTTTTCTTTCTTTTTTTTTTCTTTTCTTTCCTTTTTTTATTTTTTTTTATTTTTTTGTTACCAGTAGACAATACCTTACATTACTCTCCCTATGCTGAGTGTGTGCATGTAATTTTTTGTGTAACCATTTTTGTGATGGTAATTGCTGAATGATTTCCCTATTCTCATTGAAAACACATGGATTTAATAGGTGGACCATTTGATTGGTGAGGAACTGTTTGCAAAATTATACCCAGATAGTAGTGATCAGTAGTTTGATGTACAGATGGAGACTGGTGAAGAATGGTGCCCCTGATGGGTCAGTACTGGGACCAGTGCTCTTTAATATCTTCATTAGTGACACTGACAGTAGGATCAAGTGAACCCTCAGTACATTTATGAATGACGCCAAGATGTGTGGTGTGGTTGGCACACAAGAGGGATGGGATGCTCTCCAGAGGGACTTAGATAGGCTCAAGCAGTGGGCCCAGGTGAACATCATGAGGTTCAATAAAGCCAGCTGCAAAGTCTCACAACTCACACCTGCTCACACCCACTATCAAAAAAAAAACTGGGAAATGAAAAGATTGAGCATAGCCCTGCTAAAAAGGATTTGGTGGTACTGGTAGATGGCAGACTGGATGTGAGCCAACAATGTATTCTTGCAGCCCAGAAAGCTAACTGTTTCCTGGGCTGCATCAAAAGAAGCATGGCCAGCAGAGTGAGGGAGATGATCTTTCTCCCTAATACTATAATACATTAATGCTAAATATACTATTTTATTTTGATAAATGCTGGTCTTCCTCATCAAAATATTTATTTCTGGTTTTATTCTGATGTGACGTTGTTATTTGATCTGAGTTTTAGTTACACATGAAATTTCTTTACATGGAAACAAAGCCCTTGAGATGTCTTAAACTAGAACTATTGAGAAAGGTGGTGTTTGGCTGACTGGTTATTTTACAAAATGTATCAATTGCAGCTCAATTCCAAAGAAATCTTGCTGCTTTTTCTTGTTGGGTATCTTAAGCTACTAGCATCTGCAACTACAGATTTTGTTCTGATTTTCTTTGGTTTTGTTGTTTGTTTGTTTTTTGTTTTTTTGTTTTTGTGCGTGTGTGTGTTTTAAAATCATTCTTTGCATGTTGTCATACTGGGGACATGAGAATTTAGTTCTGTGTAATTCTATTTTCCTTTTTTAATCGGAAATGTAACTCAATTTCTTCCTTTCCAAGAAAAATAGAATCATGTCAAATTCAAAACCTTGCTGGAGGAAGTTTTAGAATTTTATTAAACTATTCTATCCATTCCTTATCTTTTTCAATACTAAATATAGAGAAATAAAAGTAACATAGAAAGATTATTTTATTCAGGCATTAGATGACTGTTTTGTTTCATACTTCAATTTATCTCAGTTTAAACACTTTTTATGACAGACATTCTGCATTACTTTGATCATGTTCAATGCTGTTGTGCATCTTTACCCATTTTGGAAGCTAAAAGAAATCAAATAATAGAAGACCTACACAGCAGAAATTAAATGACCTCTCATTTTTTCCTTTCAAATTTCACTTTAGGACAGAATTTTCCTTGTGTTTTAAAATAAGGATGTTAGGTCAGTGCCAGTCTTTCCATAATAAACAATATTTCAGTGTTTATCTCCTAGACCAGACTTTCTTCTATCAACTTTTGCAGATTGTTAATATGGTCCCTTGCCAATGTACTAATAACAATTCTAAATAATGATTTGAGTACAAAGTGGCTCATTGACCGCTGCCAAGTAATACACAGAAGTGTCAGGATAAAATAAGAGCGTGATTTATGTATGTTAATCTAGCATAATTTTAATTAATTCTGTGGGCAATCTGATTTTCAGAGACTCTGAGAGCCCCAACTCCCAACGACTTCAAATGAAGTTCTCAGTACTTCGTGTGTCATCATGCTATCTACTTTGTTACTTCTTTTGGATGCAATACACTCCTTAGAGACAAGTTCTACTACTTTCCTACTTTTCTTGACACCTAGTGTCAGAAAATGATGCTGGCTGAAAACAGATGGTGTTTTTCCTCTTATGCAATGTCCATAACTAAAATGCCCAGAGTGAGTGTGTTGCAGTTAACTCTTACTTCAGATGTCACTTTTCTCTGCAGCCTACAGTAATTCTACCCAATTTCTCTTTCCAGAGAAAATTATATTCAGTTGTTACAACCTTTAAATAAAAAGAATTTGGCAGTACATTTAGCCTCATTGTGGTGTGCAAATTATTTCCCATTGTTAGTGTCTGAAGGAAATTAATGTTAGAAGTTTGGCCTCAAATATATTCTCTTGCTTTTCCAGTATCTATCCAGGTATGTGTTTTTTTTCCTTCTGCCAAGAGAATAGTAATCCTCTTTGAATACAAAGTGTTGTGTTAATTCAAAAGACCCCAGAAAACACTGATTTTTGGTTCCAACTCTAAGATTAGTGATTGGAACATATACAATTTCAAGATCAGTTTGCCAGTTTTCTCCATTTTATTTATGAGGCAGAAATGTCACACAAGCTAAAATAAGTAAGGAATCAGGAGTAAATAACTGTAATACAAATGGTTCTGAGATAATTCCCCAATATTTCATTGTAAAGAGATGAAAGGGCACATTTGTCAGCTTGTGGAAAATTTGCTGAAAGGTCATGAAGAATATCAAGGACTGCTATATATGTTTAAACACTAATATGCTCAATGATTAAGTTTCACAAGACCTGAAAGCACATATTGTGTGATTTGTAGTGCTTATGGAAAATTCCATGTATCCATGCAATTAAAGATTCTTCACACATCTGTAGTAAGTGAACAGTACAATGGTTCCTTCTTAGAGAAAGTTCTTTATTATCAATTCTAGATTTAAAGACTATCTATATTGTTTTATTAATAAGTAATTTCATTTTTAAAAGGCCTACCATGAAAGAGAATTGTTATGAGTTTAATTAAGTATCTTGTGGAGGAGAAAAAATAAGTAGAAAATCCTTGGACACAGAGATTCTCTTTAAGTCAAGTACAATAAACTTCAAGTTGATTACAAGTTGCAAACTATTTTCTCTTAACATTCAGTGCTAATAATTATATTAATATGCAATTATCACTGCACAGGTTAAGTAAAAGGAGTTTGAATTTTATGTCCTGTATTACCATATTACCACATAAGTAGATGAGTTTTGTTGGCTTTTCAATGTGAGATGGTTATGGCAATGAAGCTTTATGATTACGACAGTATGAATTGCAGTGAGGTTTCAAATCCCAGACTATGCTAGGAGAAACTGATTTTTTTCTGTGAAAAGAGAATCTTACTTTTTTATTCCACGTTAGCTTTTAAGAACTATATCAGTGCAATATTTACACCAAGGCAGAGTAAAAATAATTTCTAAGTAAGAAATTCAAATTGTTCAAAGGATTTTTTCTGATGACTGCATGTTAAGGAATTGTGTATCCAAAAAAGAAATAAAGAATGGGCCTCATGAAATGCTATTCAAGGGTTATGGGGAAAACAAAAGAACAAACAGCTAAGTGTAAACTTAAGCTCTCATTTTTTTAATTAATAACGTATTTTAAAAGTCTGCCAAGTTTTATTTTGATCAGTGTTTACTAATATCATATTTCATAAATATACTAACAAACAGACTTTGAAGATTGCAGGATTATGCGTCAGCAAAAAAGTAACACTCGAAGTTTGCTTGGAGCCCTCAGGATTTGCATAATTCCTGGCAACTTCCTTTTCAGAGGAAGAAATTGAAATTTTTCAATCTAAGTCTTCCATTTGTTTTATTTTGCAATAATGTTTGTAAATAATTACACCTAGATTCCCAAGAAAGAAGAAATACACAGATACAAACAGAAATGTCATTTTTCTTGTCATAGAGATATGGAATGCATTTGCACAGAGATTTTGCACAGAGCTATATTACTGCCTGGTTCACATCACAATTCCCTATAAACCATTACATAGACAATTTTATCTAATTTAAGATCAATTCAATTTTAAAAAAATGTTTTATGTGGCATAAGTTAAGATGTTGCCTTTGTCAATCATATAATATCTTGTAATTTTTTTAGGACAACAAAATAATCAAATTTATTTTGTTCCTTAAACATATACAAGACTAAAAAGTCAGGAAGACTGCAGTATGTTAAGGGATTTTTTTCCCACTTATTTTATAATAGTGGAAAGAAAATGGCTTTTTGCATTTTAGGAAGAAAAGTCAGCAATTTGTATCTGGGGTTAATGACTTGTTACAAGCATATCTATCACAGCAAAGAAATCATAGAGTCTTTTCTTTCACCTTTTTGGTTGAGAAAGTATTTTTAGCTAATAAACTTTTTAAATTACTACTGACTTACTGTAGCTCATGCAAACAATTTTTCAAAGAACAGTGACATATCTCATTGCAATTTAGACAGTTATATAAACATTAGAGAGTATTTATGGCTGAAACAATATGATGTTTTGATACTATGACTTTTGAGGATCAGCATTAGTTTTTGTTGTTTCTATTTCCTCCAAAGTCATTTTCACAAGGAACTTCATTGCCATGCTTTCAGGAATATCATAGAATCGTAGCCCTTCCCTAGCTTTCCTACAGGCCTCCTTCAGGTACTGAAAGGCAGATTATAAGGTACCCCCAGAACATTCTCTTCTCCAGACTGAAGAACTCCAACTCTCTCAGCCTGTCCCTATAGTGAAGGTGCTTTAACCCTCTGATCATCTTCGTTGCTCTCATCTGGACCCACTCCAACAGCTCAACGTCCTGGTGTTGAGGGCCCCAAAACTGGGTGCAGTGGGGTCTCACAAGAGCATAGTAAAGGGGCAGAATCACCTCCCTCAACCTACTGGTCAAATTTCTCTTGGTGCAATCCAGGATATAGTTGGCCTTCTGGGCTGGAAGCATACATTGCCAGCTCATGTTGAATCTTTCATCAACCAACACTCTGAAATCCTCAGGGCTGCTCCCAAGCCATTCTCCACCCAACCTAAATCTGTACATGGTATTATCCTGACCCAGGTTCAGGACTTTTCACTTGGCCTTGTTGAACTTCATGAGATTCACATCAGCCCACCTCTCAAGCCTGTCAAGGTCCCTCTGGATAGCAGCCCTTTCCTCTAGCGTGTAAACTGCACCACTCAGTTTGGTGTCATCTGCAAACTTGCTGAAGGTGAACTCAATCCCATTGTCCATGTCACCTACAAAGATGTTAAATAGCACTGGTCCCAGCATCAATCCCTGAGGGATGCCACTCATCACTGGTCTTCACTTGGACACTGAACCATTGACTGCAACTTTCTGAGTGTGACCATTCAGCTAATTCCTTATAGAGTAAGTAGTCCATCCATCGAATCCATTTTTCTCCAATTTGGTGACAAGAATGCCACGTGGAACAGTGTCAAACACTTTGCACAAGTCCAGATAGATAACACCAGTTGCTCTTCCTTTATCCACTGACACTATAACTCCATCATAAAAGGCCACCAAGTTTGTGAGGCATGACTTGCCCTTGGTGAAGTCAAGTTAGTTGCCACCCATAGCCTCATCTTTATATTCCAAGTTAATTTCCATTATAATATATACACAAGCAGAAGAGTCTTTGATGCAAGAATTTGGCTTTACTCGATATCAAGGCAGGCATCTGTCCCACTTAGGATACAGAACTATACTAGCTGCGAGGAATATCAAAACAACTGGATCCATGTAATTACAGATTCATCTCCTGGGCTCACACCTACTTTAATAACAACCTAGAAAAGAACAGCCCAGGAGGTGAATGAGCAGCTCTTCTGCATGACTGATTACCCATATTTAATGGTTTTAACAATTTAAAACTTACAAGCAGAGGTTATATATAGACCCTGAGAGCTGATCAGTTTGTTCATTTTTCTGCAGTGCTGAATAAAATAGACATATTATTCAGCAGATTGGAAAACAAATTTCATGAAGGAATAAATAAAAGTAACAAATCTTCTTAGGATTCTTTTTTGAATCAGTTTCAAACTCTGAAGTTAATGAGAGTTTTCTCCACTGACTTTAATGATTCTTTTCATTCAGTTCAGTGTATAAGTATTTTTCTGCTAGACAACTTGAATACTTAAAAAGAAAAAAGAAGAGCTAAAGACTGAAAGCCAAGGTTTTTACAGATTCTAAGTGTGAAAAGAAGCACATTTATTTTTACTAAAAGGTGATTAACCTTTAGTGTAAGTAATGTGGATTATTTTTTTACTTGGAAGATGTAGCCTGGAAGACAGATTTTAACTATGTATTATTGTGGGGCTGTTTATATGTTGAAGTTAATGAGCAGAAGGAATTTAATTATATTACTATTGCCAGTCTTACAGTGGCTCCCTGTGGAACCTCCTGTTTGACAAAAAAAATGTCCTACTAGAGAAAATGTTAATGTATTGTATCATAATACAGTTCCAAATTATGTTAAAATCTATTTCACAGCAGCACACCGATGGCAGATTAGGAGTGCTCTTTTGGAGAGTTAATGACAGGAGTCAGTGGCCAATCATTTCACATTCTAATTCTTTCCACATTAATTTCCCCATATAGACAAGCCCTAAGTCAAATAGGTTTTTGTTGTTGTTGTTGCTTTTTTTTTAAAAAATTTCTTTCATGTATGGACAATCTTAGATTACTTCAGCCTGTGATAAACAGAAAATTAGACAGATAGCAGCATCTAGCCTTGAGCACCTTGAACATAGGCAATTGTTGGCAAAGAAACCCTGTCAGAGGATTGGTATTTCTTAGTAGCACCAATATTTTTCTATCTTAGTGAGTTCCAACATTATGTTTTGTTAAACTGCTCCTGAAATACTGACTTAGCAGTCCATGTTGCAAGGTATTGTAAGAAAAATGCTGCTTTGTTATCATTCCTTACACATTTGTTAACAAGTGCTTGCATTGTGACAACACGTTGTGGCTATTCTCTTCAATACTGGCATGGCTTCTACTGGCTACTGCAGAGAAAGCCTTTATCTTGGGACTTTATTCTGTGTTTTTGTTTATCATTGGTACCTCCTCAAATACTCCTACTATAACACATCTAATCTGTGTTTTTGCATGATGTAGCTGTCTTTCAGCTAATTAACTTTTTTTTTTTTTTCCTGATGTGACCAGGCATTCTGTAGCTTTTAAACCAATATTCTTGGTTGAGAACATTCATCTACAACAAATCCCTTGAAAACATACTGATGTTATATTGTAACTGCAAAATATCTTCATGCCAAACTAGCAACTAATTTAACCCTCATAATTGATCTGATGACTTTTGTGTTCCATAAAACTCAGCTGCCTGAAGCTCTCTCTTTGTACAAAAATATTGGGTTCCCAGTCTTTCTCCTTGAAAATCTAATTAACAGTATTCTTTTAAATAAGAAGATTACTTTCTGTGAGCAATTAACTGAAATTCAGTCTGCTTTAAACTTTTCAATATATCAATGAATATTTATAAATGTAATAGAACTTCACCCTAGTAGGCAATCCCTTTAATCTTATTTGAAGCAGTGTGGGGCCCAAGTCTCACTGGATTAACAACATATTTTCTTTCGGCACACACAGGCACACAAAGTAATTTCCTTGAAATGAAATATTTGACCATCTGATATCCAAACCTATGACAGTTCAAAGTCTGTTTCAGTTAAGTTAGAGTGTATATATCCATATTATCTGTGGCTCCATGCTATGATTCAGCAATGATCACTCAAGCTCATACGCTACTTTCTGCAACATTAGCACCTGCTGGCTTCCAAACATCAGCCATAGAACAAAAGATACAGTAACTTTGATCTTAAAATATGATCCAAATAGGGTAAAGATCTGCTACAGAGCAACAAAAGAATTTAAAAAAAAAAAAAAAAAAGAAAAAGAAAAGAAAGAAAGAAAGAAAGAAACACAAACATTCAGGAAGTAGAGAAACATCCTGAAACAGAACAAGAAATATTTTCTGTATTACATCTCCTGACTAATTTTTCTTTACCTCCTTGATGTGAAAAGTCATTATTATGAAATTGCTTTTGAAGTGAAATCTGGTTTACCTTCTTAAAACAAATGGATACTGAAAGCAATTTCCTGGTAATTTCTATTTTATTGACACTTGTTGGGCAAAATACATGAGAAAATGAGAGCAGCTTTTAGTGCCTTTTTATTTTTTTCTTCTCATTAACTTTGACATTTCATTTGTGCTTGAAAAACTGTCTTGACTAATTTTACTAGCTGTTTTTTATATGTTTACCAGATGAACTCCTTTTGTTATACTTCTCTATGTTTCTCACTTGTCTGATTCCTCAACATTTTCTTGTCATATGTCCTTTTATTCTACAGTCTTTGCTTTGTGCTTGCACTGAGGTTAGGAAATCCTTCAGAAAAAATGTGTTCTTTTTTAATGAACTTCTCTTTTTCATGTATTTTGACAGTAGCTGCCTGCCAAAAAGATAGGTGGGCTGCTGCTTGATCATCTAATGTAAAAAAGACAAAAGTAGGATCCAGGTGTTTAGGATCATATCATAGTTACCTTTAGTGTAAGAGATGATTTTGATGTAAAGGACTTCTTAAGAGTCACACAAAGCAGAAGTACAGTAGTCATTCGCCTTGAGAAGGAGTTGCTTTAGGTGATACATACTCCCAATGGGTCTGCATATATTATGCATATCTGATGCATACACAATATGTTAGACGGTGCCCAATCTGACCCTGTTTCAAAGTTACAGCAGAATCAATTATCTCACTAGCATCCAGTTTGAAACAATAAGAAATATCAAAGTGATGGTGAGGTGATATATCTTTGCTCAATACCTTGTAAACTCAAACAAAGTAGGGAAGAGTACTGCACAAAAACATAATTGATGAAAACAGGGTAACCAGGCTGGAAATAGATGGATACAAAACCAGGAAGAATTCTATTTAAGACAGAAAGAGGATGTAGCACTTATACTCTACAGGATCTTATGAAATATTCATCATCTAAAATAGACATCACTCAACACCAATTAGGGACATGTATGGGTAACACAGTAGTACACAACTGTATACATTATATTGACAGTCATCAAAGATACCTGCTTTCATCATTCCATTAAATCGCAGTTGTCAGAAGGCTAGGGAAGCTGTTATTTTGTTTTGGACTTCTAGGAGATTTTGTGATGAGCTCCTGTCAAGGGCATATATACTTTTTCAGGTAGTACAGTGTCACTGTAAAGGTTGCAGTTCACACAGGAAAACAAATTCACTGAAACTTCTAACTTCATACCTATTCCACTGAAAAGCCAAACTCTCTTCTAAACAGCCCAAACTCAGTAATGTTTCAATAAATGAAGAAATCCCTTAACAAAGAGATCTGGCAAGTGGAATCACAGTTACTACCTCTGCAACTGTTAAATAATGGTCAGCACTAAAACCATATAATTCTGCATTATACAACAAATAGTCAATTTTAACTTGCAAAACAATTTTGTGATATGCAAACTCAAAGAAAGACCTAGTCAGCATATAGAATACAGAATGTCTACCTCATTTCTGGATATAGTTGATGGAGATGTACAAGAAAATACACAAGGACAAAAACAGAAAGTACTCATACTAGTGAAATTATTCCAAATTTACCCCAATCACAATCAAACTTTCTGATTTCAGCCTTAAAATTGCTGCTTTCCTAACAGAGCAAGTTTCCCATTAAATCAATCACCAGACACCTTTTCTCATAAAGCAAATCTCTATATCTGTATATTGCATTTGTTTTCTTTCCTTCATGTGTGCTAATTAAAAATTAGATAATTGCTTAAGTATCCTGGTAAAACCATGACTTCTGGTATCAATTCCAATGTTTTCAACATACCTGCTTATTTTTTATATCCTAGTCAAATAATTTTTGTTGCTTTGAAGGACAAAGAGGATAAATGCTGTTTTTCTTTTTTTAGTAATGTCTAATGTAATACTTTCATTACTGAATTGTTTTAAATTGATTGCTTATGTAAAGTCCCGAGATCTGCATTTTTTCACCTTTCATGCAAGTCTGCTGTTATCTTCAGTAGTCCTTATCCAATTCCAGTCATAATGCTGACAAGACTATTATATTGACTGATGTTTGATTTTGATAGCAACCCACTGTATCGTTTTATTACCAAAAATCTGCATGTTTTATTTCCTCTCTATTTTTCAGTGATGTTCACTAGCTTATTTCAGATGCCACAGTGTTTTAAAATGGCTGTCCTTATTTTCAAATGTCTTTTAACAGGAAAAAGAATTCAATATGGGATCACTCTGTTAGCTGTTTCCTTTTTATTTTTATTTTATGTAGCAAACAAGCAAATTTATCATTTCAAGATAATTCTGGTAATCTTACAATTGCAACGCATAGTTTCTAGAGACTTCATTCATCATTATTCTGTTTTTGGTTGCCAACATATTTCAGTCAAACTCTCAAATTTTATTTATACTTGTTATTCCGGTTTTCACTGTTGACCTGTGAATAAGATCAAATATATAGAATTTCAGCTTTTTTCGGTATCATGCTATTAAAAAAAAATTTTAATCACATTATATATAATTATAGTACCTATTGTATTAAGAATGATTTTTTTCTTATTATATATATATATTATATATACAATAATTTTCTAAGTAATAATGGTTTTATGATATTCTATCAGAAAATTGATAATTACTTATTTTTCGTCTGTATTTTATTTTACTGTAAGTATTGATTGCTTTGGTAGGTGTCCTGAGAAAAAGTTCAGAGAGAAAAAATGTATCAAGAGAAGAAAAAAGGTCAGGAAATCTGAATCCAACTTGTGCATGATAATAGAAGTCCTATATATGCAAGCCACTTAATTCCTCTTTAAAATAGAAACAAAATATGTCCGACTGTGGAGTAGGATGAAAAATAAAAGGTCTGCCTTTTGTCCTGTGAATCTAGCATAATTTGTGACTATAATTCAAAATAAGAGATTATCTTTATGGGAAATAATGTGCAAAACTAGATATTGTCATTCCCAAATAAAATTTCTTTTAAATATTTGTATAATCAATAATTGATTACTGGGCTGTCTTTTTTTGTTTTGTTTTATTTATTTGTTTATAAAGGGACAACTAAGGGTATATTTAAGTGTTTATGTATGTTTTGCAACAACGTCAAGGAATTTGTACTGGTTGAAGATTCCTGTCAAAGGTAACGCCAAAGGTAACAGACATTATCAAAATAAACTTTTGAGAATCTAAGTGCTATTATGAAGATCTTCAGCACAACAGGAAGAGTGGAAATATCAGGTATTCTACTCAGGCTCAGCATTGCTTTTCTTCCATTTAACTCAAATGACAGTTCTGAAATAATGATTTTGATGTGGCATAATTGCATACCAACTTCAAACTAATATTTCCATATTTTAAAAACTATTTTCTCCTTGGTAATGCCATCAATATCCTAACAGATACATTTCTGCCTGAGAAGCACATTTAGAGGTGCAGGTTAGACTTCCATCACTCCTGGGCGTAGATCCAAAAGGTAGCATAAGCTTTGCTTTCTTTAGTGTGGTTATTTGCAATTCCATAATACAACATTTTTTGTGGCTATCATAATTCTTCTCACCCTTGAGTAAGAGAATCGCAGAGCAGCAAATCTGCTGAGGTTGGAAGGTGCTTCTAGGGGTCATCTGGTAAAACCTGCTGTTTAAAGCAGATTCAGCTTGAACAGGTTGTGCAATACCACGTCCAGTTAGATTTTGAATATCTTCAAGAATGGAGACCTTACAACTTCTGCAATCTGTTCTTGTATTCAACCAACCTCACAGTGAATTAGTGTTTTCTTATTTACAGAGGCAATATTCTGTCTTCCATTTAGCTCCTATTGCCTCTCGTCATGTCATTAGGTACCACCAAGAAGACTCAGGCTTCATCTTCACTCTCTCTCATCACGTATTTATACACAGTGACAAGACTCTCCTTGAGCCTTCTCTTCTTCAATTCTACAGTCTTAGATATCTGGGATAGAAGGATTATCACGATCTCTGCATGAATACTCTTTATCCCAATGTCAACAATTTACAGGCTGGTTCAGCTCAGTTCTGAGACTAGCGGGGTGGAGGGATTTCACAAAATCTGCATCTCCAGAAAAGGGAAACAGAGGACCCCAAAATAATTAAAAACAGAGGCAATGATCTGAGAAGAAACAAACTAATTTACTAAATATAGTACCGGAATGCAAGATAAAACACTATAATACAATGTAATTAGAATTGAAGCTAATAAATCAAATATAATGAGAGTGTCTGAAAGGTGGATAGGCCTAACCACAACATTGAAGTGAGATGTGCAGTCTGGTTGAGCAGCAGGGAGACAAAGAAGAGCACATCAGGTGACCTTGCCAGGGTTATATCTCCTCTCTGACCACAAAGCCCCCTGGGGTATGTAGTTCTACTTCTTTTCCAGACAGGGGCCCAGAACCTGAGCATTAACACTTTAACTCCCAGTGCACTACATGATGTTATGATGTGGAATACCGATAACCAAAAATCATAAAACCATGACACCCAGTCTTAACTCCCCCTCACATATTACTTTACCATCTTCTGCCATGAATTAAAGAACATGTCTGTCTGGAATCAATAATTATGCAAAACTGAGTTACAATTTTTGACTACAGCAGAAGTTGATAGAAAAGCATGAAAAATAATAAAATTCAGAGCTAACAAAAATTATTAGAATTCTGGAGCCTGTATTAAAAATTAAGCTCTAAGTACTTTTCTTATTCACCTCTAGCGTTAGCTAGTGGAATAGTATTGTCAAAAAATAAAAGTATTGAAGGAAAGTATACAGCGCTGATAAGCTGGAGTTAAGATAAAACATAACTGTATATTTTTACAAACACTATTGTAAAAGCTCTCCATTAGAAACAAGAACACATAACTTGAAGAAAATAAGACACAGTTTATTGAAAATTACATCAGTCTTCCAAATAATTTTAAAAGTGCTAGGAATATTTAGAAATTAATGTAGAAAACATTGTATTTCAAACAGGACATGACAGAATTAGAAACGCTGTTAAGAAGAAAGGCAAAGATTTGCAATGGTTTGCATGTGAAAAAAAATTCTCACATTAGAAAGTCTTCTTGACTAGCACTTTTAAGAAACAGACTCATGAACAGGTGAAGTAGGCAAACAGTATTTAGAAGTTTCTATAGGTGTAGAAACTCCCAGCAGAGTGAGTAGGAGTTTTAAAATGTATTATGCAAAATACATAATGATAATCCAGACACATTGCTGATTTTTAGAAGCCAAAAAAATATATTAGGTAAAATATCTCTCTGTACTTTTCTTGTCTGCTATTCTCCTAAATACCTGTTGCTGGCTTCTGTCAGAGCTAAAAGATCAAGGAGAGAATTTCTGTTCAATGGCAAGATTTTAATAAATCTCCATTTGTATGTTGCTCTGGGAAATAAAAATAATGCAATGTTACTGATAAGAGCTTGATCCATTGAAGTAAAATAGCTGGTAGTTATGCATTACAGTGACTAAATTTACCATCTTCATAAGATTTCTGAGAATTTCCATTGAGACCATAGTCAGGTATTCCTATGGAGTCAAAAGTATATAATGGGATTTGTACTTTCATATTGAAAAACTATAAGACATATCTGTCTAATTCATTTGGTGTTGTTTATATACTCTGTCCATTGTTTCAATATATATTTTTCAGTAGCATGGTAACGTTGCTTGATGTATGCAATATTTTCAGAAACAGTGAGTACAAAGGTGAAGATGGTTCTAAAAGATGGTTCTAAGTTCTAAAAAAGCAATCAGTAAGTTTTACCTGAACCTTTTAAGTTTACAACATTATTTCAGAAATGTCATGGACAGTTTCTTTCAAGAAGCATAGTTGGAGGGAGAGGAAAAGAGATGAATCTGTCAAATATATCTTCTAAAATATATTTTATCCTGACCAGTGTACTGATGTAGTAAAGAAGAAGAAAGTGACAATTTCTAATTATGAATTAACTACAAACCAAATATCAAAACCAGTTTTGTAAAAAAAATGGTGAAGACTTTGCTGAAGAGGCAGATGTACACACACATTTGCCCATGCTTTACTCTGATTTATTTTGCTGAATGTAATCCAAGAACCAACATAATTGCTTCAATAAAAGCATTTTTTTCCCCAATTGAATAATCAGTTGTAAGTCTATTTTTTTTTCGTATCTAGAAGATAAAACAATTCTTTTTTAGCCCTTCTTATAAATTGATGTATTATGTTTATATTTCAGCAAGATATTAAAAGATTACTCTTTTATGTTAGTCTTTGTTTCAGTGTCACTTTTTACACTCGGGTTTTCTGACTCATTGAATATTTTTAGGTTTTATGAGTAAGACCTTTATAATTGTTCACAGACTTCAGCTAGCACTCTGATAAATCCACTTGTATCTTTCAATTGTAAAGCTGTAGCCTGTAATTTAGCAAGTAGTTAGATGTAATTTGTTGTGTCCAGTATTAGTTGCCCTCATAACATCATTCTGTCTATTAAATGCTTCTTCTAGGCACGCTACAAATACAACATTATACTTTTAGTGAAATGTTGCATATTTGCTATGATTCCTTCCTTATTAGAGAGTTATTTAACATCCAGTTAAAGGCCTTTGGCTGCAGCTCTTTTTCACCTCAGGCTATTTCATATTTATGTGATGCTGAGAATATGCTTCTCTTTTGTAACCTGTATAATACATTTAAGGTACTATGTGTCCTTCCTACTTCAAGAGCTAAAATAATCTGGGCAGTTTGCCTTGAAGTATTCTGGTCTGCCTTCAAGTTGATAACGCTCACATTTGCAGTTACAAGTTCCTGAGACATTTAAAGTAGTTACAGTTATCCAGTGTCCTTGTCCTTCATGATTATATTTTGAAAGTCACATTTGTTTCATCTTTTCTGACGAAAAGTGTTATCAGCAAAATGAAATTGGTACACAACTTAAACATCTCTTTCTAGTGCCCCTACAGGGATGTGGTGGATGTCATTATGCCAATCCAAAACGTGCATTCTCTGCATTTTTTCCTGATGCTTCCACAGACTGCTTTTAGTAGACAGAAAACTGCTTTTTACATCCTGCTGGGTTTCCAATTGCTCAGTAAAATGTAAGCTGTTTGAAATAATAACTCCAGTACTTTTTAATTAAAGCATTTAATCCCTCTCTGTTGAGAAGTTATTTTCTTTTATATGGTTCCTTTCCTGTATATTTCATTTATTGATTTATTTTGCACTTTGGACTCTCTTCTCTGATGCTTATTGGACTGAAGAACATTCCTGTTATGCTAAGGTATTTTTTCTATTTCCGTTTTAGTTGCTCTCAGTAAAATCAGCTGTTTCAATTTGTTTTGTCTGTGCATAAAAAGTAAATAATATTAAAGGAACATCTTTGCTGCAGAACATGATGTCCAATTATTGTCATTTTCTTCATCTCAAATGTCAGATTTTCAAGGTTGATGTGATCTTACCTTCTAAAAATAAGTGAATAATTTTTGAAGTGCTATGTAGATAAGCAGTTAACCATGATGACCTTATTCATCACGAGAAATACTCTACCTCATGAAGAGTCACCTTGACTTCACTAAGGCTTCATATGGTATAAGCTAGGTAGGCTTAAGTACATCACAATTTAGCAGTAATACTGGATTTGGCATTCTGTGCTGGAGCCAAAACAGCAACTATTTTTTTGCCGGTCCACAAAACAGCTCAACAGAACCCTTATGGCATAAATTAGACCACCGTTTATAATCATGTTATCTTTAATACAGCTTATACATAGAAGCAATTCATTATTCTAATCTACTGTTATTCAGAATCTATTCATATAAACTTAAGTTATATTTTGGCAGACTACTGGTTCATGAGTGCAACTAACTAACTACAGCAACTAGCAGATGCCATAGTACCTTATTAAAACAAGATGAGTTCAATTAATTATCAGATTACACTTCTCCATGTTTATCAAACACCTCCTTCAATAATTCAGAATTTCTTTATGTTTAGAATCCCTTAATGCTTATAATATAATACCATTATTTCACAGTATCCTATGTTTATGACATAATATCATATCACTCAGCTAGAGATCAGGCTATTTTGAGGTACATGTATTGTTAGCAGTCTGTAGGCAAAGGGCTCAGACTGTGAATGTTACCAGATGACATAGAATAGGAAGATAATTTTCTTGTTATTATGTTGTAATAAATGAACACCAGGGTACACCAAATACCCAGCCATTGTTTGAAATCTTATTTAGTCTTGTTGAGTTGCATATGTCACTACTTGCTTTCTCTGGTTTCTCTTAAACTTTTCCTCTTCTAGGAAATATTTGCTTCTTGCATTCTCAGAAAAACTGTCTGATTAGATCTCTCATTATTTTTTCCCTTTTACCTACAACTTCTTCCTCCTTTTTTTTTTTTTCCTCCAGATTTCCCTTTCAGATTTCTTCATATTCCTCTTTCTCTTCCTCTGTATCGTATTCCTTAGATTTTCTTTCCAATTGGATTATTTTCCTTTAAAATATGAACATGCATTCATATCCGTAACTTTTTAAAAGCCCCTTTAAAAAGTATGAAAAAACTGAAGCAAAACAAACTGAAGAAGAAAATATATTCTGAACCCCTCTGCCATACTTTCCTAAATCTCTGTTTTACTGTGATGAAACTTTTAGGATTATGTTTATCCTGCTAAACTTGGTTTCTCTTCAGTCTCTCATAGTCAAGCAGTTAATATTTTTTTCCTGGGAAAACTTGTGTTCCTTATAAACCTTTCTAATCTTATCCAAAACTTACATGAAAAGCAATTTACCTCTTTCTCATTCATGCAACTTCATGCAATTGTTAATACTCTGGAAAGATCAAGTCTTCCCTCAATCTTTCCTATTCTACAATAATTTCTTCATAGAAAATTATGATTCAATAACTGATATAATCCTAATAAAACGGTTTGGGTTGAAAGAAACCTTTAAAGATCTTGCAATTTTAACTCCTTTGCCACAAGTAGGGACATCTCTCACTAGACAAGGTTTCCCAGGGCCCCATCCAACCTGGCCTTGAACATTTTTGGTGACACGACATTCATAGCTTCTCTGAGCAAACTGTACCAGGGCCTCACCATCCTCTAAATAATTTCTTCCTTGTACCTAATCTAAATCTCCAATCTTTTATCTTAAAGCTTTGTCCTATCACTTAGTCTTGTGAACTCTGATTCTCCTCAGGTTTTAAATTTTTCATTCTGGTTAGTGGTAGAAACATCTTTAGACATGACATCAGTAGAAGGACAGAACTGTAAAAAAAAAGTACTCTTCATATTCAGCACAAAAAGTATATATTCATGTATATACTGCTCTGAAAGTACATTTCCTGTTTTATCACATCAGTCCACAATGTCAAAGGCAGATGGTGAATGTATAGCAGTAGAGGCTGAACATTCCTGCCAATATTCTGTTACAGTTTATTGCTGTGGGACAGATAGCAACAGAGGGGAACTCTGACATCTGACATGGAAGTGTATATGAAGTAAATGTGTGCAATTGAATTCCTCTATGTGGAAAAAAGTGCACATTCACCAATGCTTGCTGAACATTTGTGGAGACCAAACAGTAGGTGCTCACACAGTGAGGTGGTGGATGGTGCGTTTCAGCAATGATTACAGCAACTGTGTCACCTCTCCTGTTGCAGATTTTAATTAGCACATTGTGCAGGCTCATCTTCATTTTTGGCAGATATCCATAACCAATGGTGGTGAAAATGTTCAAAAACAGTTTTGTAGCTGAGAATTTGCTCTGTCACATAATATTATTGTGCTCTTTGTATCTGTTTTAGTTCATATATAAATAAGTAGGAGGCATTACTTTCGGAGCAACCTACACAGCTCCATAGTCATCTTTCCTGGTTTCCAGAGAAAGGAAGGGTAAACTTGTTTTTCTAGTAATTCAGTTATGCTGAAGTTGTTTCACAATGGGAACTGTGGCGCACAATAATGTGAGTCACTGCTTTTTGACAAATGTTGATTGAAAAGGGATTCACATTCATGAAAAAAATGAAAAAAATCCTAGTGGCACATACAAATATAAGTATAAACACGCAATGTATCAGGTGAAAACATTACCAGAGTCAAAAATTTCCCACCATTGTTACAGCAGCAATTACTATCTTTTAGTGTTATTCTTAATGCTTTGTTAAAATTACTAGCTTTGGAAAAACATTATGAAAAAAATCTAAAATTGCTTTTATTAAATCATCTTACTTGCAAAATACTCATTTCTTGTGCAGTGTCCCAACATTGTCTACATTAATCCTATAATGCAAAAATGTCTAATTAGAAAAAAATGTGATAAGCAGCCTGTTATCTGCATTAAACATATGTGTCATCATTCTTCGTACAAGTAAACCTATTATTTCTAAATGAAATCTGAGTCATTAGATCAGGAAGGCTTACTGAAATAGAACTTTCTTCATTACTAAGCAAAATTAGGGATTTCTTTTTCAGAAGCGAGCATACATATCATTTCAAAGTAAATGACAGTAATAGACATAATTAGCACTATAAAGTCTTCAAGTGTCTTGAGGAAATTAGTATGTGTTGAGTTTGAATGCACTGGATTACTTCTTAGGTATTGCAATAGGTATTAAGCATATTAGTGTTTTAAAAAGGCTTATGGAGAAATAGATACTCCGAGAAGCAACACCCTGGAAAATGAATCTGAATAGATTGTGGAACTCTTTAAATGATTAGAAACTACTTAAAATTAAGTTTCTTCACTGGATCTTCTTTGTGGTTGGAAGATTTTGGATATTCACAAATGTTAATGATTTCCGTGGAATGGTGATATCACCAAAACCTGTGCTGTCATTTTTCATGATCAAGAATTAAGTATCTGTCCAATGTATCTATGGAAATATTGATCAGCTTAAATATATGTTATGTTTCTAATCTTTATTTGAATAACTATATTATCTTTGCAATAAATCTCATGTAAATATTTATAAAGTCAGATGATGAAGTTTGGAATTCAGCAAATTCTTGCTCTCAATTTTTTTTTTTTTTTTTTAATATATATTTTTTTCAATGAAATATCTAGAGAGAGGCAAAGCAAGGAGCTGTCTTGGATGCTAGATCAGCCTTGACCAGTTCTATTCCATACAGGCAAAATAGAAGTCTTTGATTTTCAGTCAGTGAGCATGCTTCTTATTTGGTTGAAGGAAAGCATGCACTCATCCTTATCTCATTAGGATGTGAAAGGAACAAAGATGTATTTAAGGTTTCTTTACTTCTCTCTTAACTTTTGTAGGAGGCCAGGCAGCCCCATATCTAAGCAGCATAAATAGGGGCAAAGGTGGTGAATTCCAGTTATGATAATGTGCACACACAATACCTTAACATAATACATTATCCTTTTAAGTTAGACAAAGCTAAAACTGTATTTGCAGAAAGGCAGAATTAATATACAGATGAAATATTAATCATCTCTCAGAGAAAAAAAAATCAAAAACAAACAAAAAAGGCATGGCCTGTGTTTCAGAGACAGCACTAATCTGTCGGAGAATGAATGTGGCTTTAAGTCACATAATCAGGCCTTCCTTAACTAGAATGCTCTTTGTAGGCATTCAGCCATATCCTTTTTTTTTTTTTTCCCTGACTGGCTGTTTTGCTTAGACTGAAACAATCTAATTTTGTTAACAGTAAATAAATAAATAAATAAATAATCATTTTCTCTCTCAGTTCAATTAAACTACTGTTTAATTTCAAGATTCTGCTATATTTTTGTGTCAATGATCTGAAAAACATACATATATTCCTTACAGTAGCTGGGGAAAAATGGTGGAATGATTTAAGTGTGTGTGCTTTAGTTAAAGTTTCAGTAAGCATGTATGTAAATTAGATTGGCATTTGAAAAGAAGATCCATTCTGTATACATTTTTTGCATATCAAAGTAGAGTTTTTTCTCCTACAGTATGTTTGCAAAATTTCAGTATTTAGTGCTTGTGCAAGTCTAGAGCAGGTTTTATGGAGTTTTCATATAAATTGTCAAGAGGTATTTTGAACTTATTGCTATCTATATTTAATTCCTCAAGCATTTTATCCTTGACTTCTGAGTTCCCTCTTCATGAAAATTTATTTCTTATTTTGTTTCTAGGCATTTTTAAATAACACAACACATTTATTCCTACATATATTTATGATCATTTATAATATTCTAGATGAGATTTGTTGAGAAGTAGCCTTTTATTTTCACAACTTTTTTTTTGTTTGTTTTGCTATTATGGATTTGTATTATCCCATTTTAAAGATCTAGGCATTATTTTGCCACATTTGTAATGCCTTCTTATTTAACTACTTTGTTTACTTTGCATAGCAAAACAAAGTAATATATATAGCAATAGGTGTTCTGATTCCAGTTTAGTTTGCTAGAAAACAAAGTATGCACAAACTACACACAGTCAAATTGTGGTTAGTGTTCAGTCCTCTGAGTTGATAAATATTGGTTTGTTCTTTGGTATGCTCTTGTAAAGCAATGGAAAGTGCAGCAATGACAGCAGAGTAGCAAGGTCCTAAGCAGCAAATGAGGATTTACTCAAATTGTCACAATTTTATATTTTTTGTGCTTTTCAGTATTCCACATCATAACATCATGATGTTACACTGGGAGTAAAAGTGTTAATGCTCCAATTCCAGGTCCCTATTCCCCTATACATTTACGGAAGTCATGGGATCTGACCCTTCTGGGTGAAGCGGTCTCTCTTACTGCCTTGCAGTGGGTGCTAGAGGGTGCTTTCCTAGCCATTTCAAGCTTTTCAGGTTTGACTTGGTCTCAGGAACTCTCTCTCTCCTATCTTATTTATTAGTCTCAATTTCAATTAGATTGTATTATATTGTGTTATCTTGCATTCTGATATCATAGTTAGTAAAATAAATTTTCCTCCATAGATCATTGACACTGTTTTTCTTTCCTTCCTTGAGCCCAGCTCTCATCTCCCTGTCCCTGTCCCTTTCCCCTTCCCATTTTGTGGGGCCGGGGAGGAGGTCCAGGGGCCTACTACCTCCCTGTCACGGGCATAGATTGATCTAGCTAACTCCATGACACAAACGCAACAGCTGCAGGCACAGAAATAAAGGAAAGAAGCTGCTTACCTTCAGAAGACTTCAGGTACACAGGGTTCTCTAGCAAGATACCCTTGCCTCCACTGCCAATGCTTAAACGAGGTCTGGGAACCACTGCATGCACCTGAGCTCCCCTAGATTACCCCTGCCTTCCCACCAAGTGCTCAATCACAGTTTCAAGTCATGACTTAGCATTTCCACGACAACTCTAGACACACTGAAAACCAATTTACAGATTTTAAGCAGTTCCTATTCTACAGAATTTCTTTATTAATTCCTCCCAAAATATTTTAGTAGTAGCCTACTGAATTTATGTCTGAACTTATTTATCAGGAGTAACCTAACCACATTTTATTACACCTTTTAGTTTCATTTCTTAAAAGCATGGGCCAACATCATCTTCCTTTCTATTTAAGTATATTCTTTCCCAGTAAAATGAAAATTTGCCTGTCTCTCACTTAACATAATAATGTTATAACTGACAGAAATTCAGTTTTTTAATTCAGAAGTTAGAACCATTTTCACATTTATCTTCAACTCAGTAATGATGAACAGTGAAATATTTATAGAAAGAAAAGCCTCAGAGTATTTTTTATAAACTGGAAGTTTTATTATGCAGTTTCAGTCAAAACTAAGGGGAAAAAAAAGAATTTCTGAAGTGAATTGTGTGAATCAAATTAACAGCAAAATGTTTTATTTTATTAAAGTTTATTCTGTAATTCCATTTACAGAAAGTATAGTTGGGGCATAGTCAGCACCAGCACAAGGGCACACTCAGGCATCATGTTTGGGAATACCACCTTACCTAAGCTAACAGTGATACTTCTTTCTCACAGTCCCAAGGCTAAGGACATGCATCTTCTGCTGGGTGTCTCTGGACTAGTAAACAGTTCTGGGCCCCTCTGACAGCTGCTACTTGCTATCTTTCCCCATTGCTAACTTCTACATAAAATATTCCGGCAAAACTGTTCTGCTGTAATCCATCTCAGTCTACATGAGCTGCTAACAAAGAATTATTGTTTAAGTTAAACTCAATCATTTTGTCCAAAGGTTAGGAAACATTTGTCTGCTCCACATGTGCACAATTTATGCTTTTTTCTTCCTCATTCGCTCCTTCTTTCTCTAGCAGACATGTAGCATTGCACGTCTGTATAATACTGAAGGGACACAGGCAGTGCGCTTTTACTTGGATTTTACTAATGAGTGCTGTGTTTGTTTTGCAATGATTATTCTAATGAATAAATTAACCTGTTAATATGCCAGTTGACATTTACTTACATTTCATACAGAGTTCTTACTACAAACCACCTTTTGCAATTAATCTAAGGTCAAAGACATGCCTGGTGCACAGTTGCTTATGCAACAGCAGAGCTTTAAGTCCAGGCCCTCAGAGAATCCTCTGAGGATCTACACTCTTGTTCCTAATTCTGTCTTTGGCCAACAATTGAAAACTGCAGGATTAGAAAATGAATTTCAGAGCAATTATCTTGCAGAAACTGTTACAATCAAGAGATTGGAGAAAAAAAATATTTCAGAAGTGTCAGCAAGTTTTGCTCTTTCCATTATTTGACTGAAATGTATGAAATAATCTCCACATATTGAGAGATGATGCATTGGAATAATGGTCTTATAAAATACAGTCATGTTAGAAATGAGCAGTCTTTAAAAACCCCAAGACTGTGAGAATTTTCATGAACTAATGTAAGTGTAGTAAAGCATTAATGTTAATTAAAAACTATTTGTTTCTATTCAGGTCTGACTAAAGAAAACTAAAAAATTTATATAAGTGTCATGACTACTATTAAGACATCATCACTAGAAAAACCAACATGTACCAGCTTAATACTAATATCTATTAATAACCATGAGCCAACAATCAAGGTGTGTGGTAGCTATATATCAGAGGACATTCTTATTTTAATCTAATCTTGGCACATGGCAATTGATCTAGTGATACATAGTTTGCTTAAAAATAGTTGTATCATTGCAAAATTATTATTTCTTAAATAATTTCAGACTCTGCTTGTGTTTGTGTATGCTGTGCGACTATGATACCCCAAAGCCAAAGAAAATATTTTGAGTAAAATATTCAAGAATCTAGTCACTCCTTCCCTCCCCTTACGATGGGACATGATAATTTGGACTCTGGTTTGGCTCAATTATAGTTTCATGAAACTTGGCTGAATTTAAATATTGAGAGTTGTTAGATTTACTAGGAATGGTTTTTAACGCTGGCACAGTAAAAAGAATTTTTACTTGCCATTGCACTAGCAATGAACATTCCTCATAAGTGCAAAAGGGAAATGTAGATCTAATGCACAAATAATGTGTTTTTCCTGTAGGAATTATGTCTCAGCCAGATATAATAGGTTTAAAGATATTAGTATTGCTAAAGTAGCTGAAAAGACACTACAGAAAGCCTGCTGTCACATGCCACACTTACACAGGTTCAGCCTTCTTCAAACTGCCAGTTAATGGATGTCTAACTTTAGGCCGACATGCCCAGTATATCCATTTGCTTTTAATGAAATGTGTTGACCTACAGGTTTACTCAGAACCACCAATAATCCATTAGTTTCTGAAGTGGGAAGAATTCTCTAATCACATGATCTGATATTATTAATGGATTCAAAAAAGTGAAGAAGAAAGTTACAGATTTAATCCATCCTCTATCTAGACTGTTCCATTTTTTACAAGTAGTCCATCAAGATAAAACTAAATGTTCAGAATGCATAACAGATAATGTTTAGCGTATTGTCCTCTAGCATAAGAGGAAAGACACAGGTTCTTCAAGTATACAAGAACTGAAACTTCCATAAATCATGGATTTAACTTCTATGGAAAAAAAAATACTCCACCTACAGCTTTCCTAATGTCTGTTCAAGATCATTACAGTACATGGAATATAAACACGTGCAATAATGAGTAGGAAGGGAACTCAAGGTGACATTTCTAATCCATCTTTCTCCTCAGGGCAGGACCAACATAATTGTATTTCCTCTAAGTCAAGTCTTCTGTTCTAGTAAATCAACCCTACAGCTGAGATGGACTCATTTGTGGATCAGCTTGGGCTAGAGAAAATGGTAGTATAGCACACAACAGAGAAGACAGTATCATGGAACTAGAAAAATTGCCCATCTTCAGTTGTACAAAATAGTTACTCAGAGTTTCTAAAAGAAACTCAAATCTGCATAAATATTACTGTCATGTTTTTGGAAACCTAATTGAGATGTGAGTTTCTCCGAAATGCTGATGAAATGTCTTGCTTGTTTCTGTTCACTGGAGTTGTAGTGGTAAATAAGACAAAAGCTTTAGATGCACAATTTTCTGGCTGTAAGCAAGCTTTAAGGAAAGCTTTAGCTATAGCTTTCTGCTTTAGTTCAGCCACAGAGAATAAAACTGATTCAGCTGGTGCACATGAGCTGCTTCTTATCCATCCTAGCATCACTCATGTCAATGGGTCCCAACACACACACACAAAAAAAGAAAAAACAGAAAACCTTTGTTAAAAGTTGTTTCATATGTCTAAAACTGAAGTGGAGTAAAAAAGTTTACGGATAGCAGCAACAACCATTGATAACTGCTGTTGCAGAACCAGACCGTTATGCACTGTGAATGACAAAACAGTTTTAGAGATTATGAAAAATTTAAAATCTTTGCCCATGTGTATTGTAGGAGACTCTAGAATTAAAAGGCAGAAGCACAAATGTTTAGAGGACCTACGTTTTAAATCAATATGCCTAAAATGGCTGTTTGAGGCCTAATATGTTTTGTAGATTTAGCCATTACTTGAAACACAGAGCTAAATTCAACTCTGAGATAAACAGCAATCCGATCAGAGTAACGGAAAAAAATGCATTTGCTAAATATATTTGACATATAAGCTTTTATGGTAAGAGCTATACAAAGTACAAGTGCCTACTTTTTTACTGAGAATAGTTATCCCTCTCAAAAACATTTAAATAGAAATGCAACAGTAAATTGCAGTTCTCTTTCATGAAACGTATCAGAGCTTTATTTAGAAAAACTGTTGAAGTAAACCTAAATTGCCTAACCTGAAATTGTGATACAGTTGATAGCTTTCTTCCAATTTTACTCAGCCTTTTATTTTCCCCTGAAAGTATCCACTAATCTAAAACTATTAATTATGCAGGTTCATGACTGTATGAAAAGAATTTTTCGCAGAAGACAGTATTACTCCACTTAAATCAGTTGTACTCAAATTATTACTCGACCTTCGCACATATGATCATTCCTTCCAAGAAGTTTTCATACCATTAATTAAATCATTAACACTCTATTACCTAGATTTCATTTGACATATTTACATTTTAATGAAATTGCCACCTTTCTTTGACATCATTTTACGAAAAGGAAAATACCCCATGTAATTCTTGTAATTGCTACTAAATACATTAAGCAAAACATTTTTAGTAAAACCAAAACGAACCTACGGCTCAAGCGACAAACAACAGACAACAAATAAAGGTCACTCTCTTAGTCTTCTTTTGTTACACAGTACAATTTCCAAGTTCCAGGCCATGCCTATAAATTCTAAATTTCTTATATTTGCTGTTACTGATTAAACTAGCAGATGTAAATATTCATCATCATCTAAAGTGAAGATCAAAATGTTGGGCAAAGAAAAACATACTGAGAAAAGTATTTTGATGCTTAAAAAGAATCTGACTAGAATTTCTTCTGGATCTAAAACTATAGAGCATATAGCAAGGTGAGGCAATCAAAATGTTTTGTGTGTATGAAAAATAGAAAAGAAAATGCAACTAAATTTAAAAGGAAACTTCTTGTACCTCTGAATGTTTCACTTTGAATCAAATATTACAGTAATTTGAAAATTTCTGTAGATAGAATCATAAAAATGCTCAGGTTGGAAAAGACACTCAAGATAATCAAGTCCAAACACAACCTAACCATACTACACTAACTCTAAACCCACCACTAAATCATGTCCCTGAGCACCACATCCAAACTGTTTTTAAACACATTCAAAGATGGTGACTCAACCAAATCCCTGGGGAGCCAATTCCAATGCTTAACCACCCTTTCTGTAAAGGTTTTCTTGATATCCAACTTAAACCTCCCCTGGCATAACTTGAGGCCACTTCCCCTTGTTCTGTCACCTGTCACCAGTGAGAAGTGACCAACACCATTCTTGCTGCAATCACCTTTCAGGTATTGGAAGAGAGTAATAAGGCCTCCCTTCAGCATTCCCTTCCCAATTCTAAACATCCCCAGTTCCTTCAGTCGCTGCTCATAGGGCACGTTCTCCAAGCCCTTCACAAGCTTGGTGCCCTTCCACAGACCTGCTCTAGCACCTCAGTGTCATTTCTGTATTGAGGTGCCCAAAACTGAACACAATATTTGATGTCAGGCCTCATCAGTGCCGAGTAGAGGGTGGGGAGGGTTACTTTCCTAGTCCTGCTCACCACACCATTCCTGATACAAGACAGGATGCTGTTGACCTTCTTGGCCACCTGGGCACACTACTGGCTCTTATTTAGCAAACTGTCCACCATAACTACACTTCACTTTCTGCTAAATTTTGATGAATGTGGCTTGCAATTATTGTTTAGGGCAAAAAAATTTGCATGCAAATATATGTACCCAATACCCAGTAATGCTCAGTAGCTGGAATACATTAAACTAATAAGAATTTTGGTTTGACAGATCTGAAATTCAATCACATTTTTTTTCCTGATTTAGTAACTTTGTTATATATTATTAGAGTTAACTTCACATAATTTTGTTAACAGCTCATCAAAACACTACCAAATAAAAGTCATCAACTGAATAAACATAATTCAAGTAGTTTGTGTTAATTTATACAAGCACCTTGTACATTTAATGTAATTGCAGGAACCAGCCTTTGTTCACATATGGTAATCTTCTATGAACAATTTACCTCAAATCATCCATTGATCACCAAGATTTAACAGATTCCCAACTCAATCCAGAGCCTATCCAAGATGGACTGAAAAGAATAACTAGACTTCTCTATTAACTTTAAAACAGTATCACTGTGTCATTGACTGATGTCTGAATTGAAAATGGAGTTGTGTAAGTGTTGATCTCTTCAACAATGGAACCAGTATTACAAAAAAATTTGTCTTTTGCCATTATGCTATGAGGAATATATCTGAACAACCCCCAGTGCAAGCTAAGGGAGGAGCTTTGTTTAATTTCTTTTTAGGTGGGTAACATAGCTCACATTGACATTTATGCACATTCTCACCTTTTTATTTGCATATGTATGAAGTTAAACATTACTCATTAGGGGAAAAGTTCTAATATTATTGCTGAAAGAATAAAAAAGTTTTACATAAACATATTGAATAGACAAGGGAATATGCCATAATTAATCACACAGTTTTACTTTCCTATGGCAATGGTTGTCCCTGTATGCTACTTATCTTTTAAGCTCTCCAATTAACAGCAACAGTATTCAGGATATGGTGTTTTGGTCAAAGGTTAAAAATGCAAAATAATTCATTGGATCTTTGATCTGTTTCTAAGCACTTGTTCTAAGTTTATTGTGCCCTTGAGGTTGAGCCACAGCATAGCACATCCAGCAATCATTGTCAAACCCTTTTCATCTTTCTGGGTTTATTTCATGAGCAAAAAACATAACAGATGTCAGAGGTTTTTATTTTTTCCCCCCCACATTTCCCCAAACATTGTATTCCCTTTGCTGGCAAAACACTTAAAAATTTGAAAGTACATTGTTTTGGTAAACAGAGATTGTTGTTAACCTTTTAATTTCCCTCAATGTAATGCATGATACACATTCACTGTGGCATTTACACGTCCTTGTGTTTCAGTCTTCTCTCTTCACAACTCTGCTGCATTATTCACTGGAAAAAAAAAGAAAAAAAAAGTAACTTTTAAATGAATTGTGATATTGATAATGTTTTGGGTTTTTTTTTTTCAATCTTCTATTACCTTAGCTAATAACTGGGGAAAAAAAAATGCTGTTCTATGTCATCATCAATAACCAGAGAAAATGTTTGCAGAAAGAAACACAAACAGGAAGTGCATAAATGTTTTGGTTTTCTCTATGAACATATATGGAAATGTTGCTTTCTTTTTTCCTTTTTAAGAAATATTTTTTAAACAGTTGTATACTCGTATCTTTTTCTCTTACCCTCATGTTCTCACCCTTTGTGTACCTGTTCTTTTAAATATTTTTCCCATTTACCATTTCTCAGTTCAGATATAAATTTGTTCACTAGGCATTTACAGAGAAACAAAACTTCTTCCACTGACCTTCTCTCCCTCTCTCTCTCTCACACACACACACACACACACACACAAAACTACATATGTAGTACTATCAGCGCACACAGCTGGGTAAAATCTCAGATACATGCCAGCCTTTTGAGACCTCCAAATGACAACACTCTAAATGAAATCCTACATCAGCATAATTTCCTAAACTCTTGAATATTCAAGGGATTTCCAACTGCTTATCAAGTCTCAGTATACTCAGATCTTTAATAATACAGAACAAGGGTAAAAGGGAAAAAAAGAATCAATTTTTCTTAGAACATTAATAGCTCAATATATAGAATCCTAAGTAGTCCATCTAAAAGATAAAGGGAAAAATCAATCTTTAAAAAGTTCTAGAAGTTTAGTTAAGACATCCTTTTATGTAACATTTAATTGTGTTTAAAGGAAACATTCTCTACTTTTCAATATTTTTTAAAAACACATTTTATCTCTGTTAACTTACTACTACTTATTTAACATAAAGCATTCTGTAAATTAAAGAATTTTTCCCATTTACTAGAATTTAGAATTTATTTTTTACCATCCCAAATGAAACAAAAATTCCAACTCTGTTTTCTTGAATACCCATCTTACTAAAGTATCCTTTCATAGCAGATCAAGTTTCTATTCATTTAAGTCAACCAACACACGTCAATGAGGTCTCAGTTTCTCCATCCTTTTCTCACTTAGTGTGTGATGATATTAAGGAAAGCAGGGCCAACTCCACCCTTGTAAGCATTCTGCTAAATCAAGTCCTCAGTACAAGGTCCTTCAGAAGAAAAAAGCCCTTATATGGTTGACTGTCTGTCTGCCACATTGCTGAGGAGCAGGAAAACATGGCAGCTGCAATGGGATGTTGGACTGACACTAACACTGCAGGAGGAACTGTAGAACTAAAGAGAATCCTGCATCATCCCTCATCTACATTATCATCCCACATCATTCTCTAGACATTGTCCATTTCGGTTTAATAGACTGATCTGGAGCTAAAGGTAGTATCAATGTTTTTAGTAACACACCAATCCTTGAGAAAAGGTTAAGTAACACACAAGCTTTATATGTCATTTGTAACGACATGAGATAACATAATACAACAAATGTCAGTGGTTTGATCAAGTTAAAATTATAACACCACTCATCCTTCCATGACAGATATGAAAAGCTTCTTATGGAAAGTAGTTTCAGTGTGATGCTGGCTCTTATCAAAAAGTTCCAGGATTCTCCAGATTTTTCTTGACTCCTTATATCCTTGCCTCTGTACAATGAGAGGTGGTAAATCTTGAATTTATGCATCTATGTTTAAGTATGCAATAAATATAGAATAAATCAAGGCAGGATCCAGAATATTCATGATCTTTTGAAAATCACAACCTGAGCATGCTTCATTTTATTTCTTACAATCTCTATGGAAGTCCTCCTGAATGAACACAGAAACAGAATAAGAAACAGCAAAGTAGCTCTGTAAAAAAAAAATTAATCCTGAGCATTCTGAGGTAGCATCTGTTTAGTAAGGCTCCTTGTTGTATGGGAATGAAGTGGATGTTTGAATTCCAGATATAAGCTTCCAATTCAGTTTCAGAAGCATTATTTCTGTTAGGGAACATGAACTACATAAGTATTTCATGTGTCTGGAGTTCACTTCCAGCTAGTAAATATCCACACATTTTGCATTAGGTTTTCAGAAGTGTCAGAAAACATTTTAAGACTTCTATTAAGCAAGTTTTTACAACTTTGGTATTCATGGCAAAAGAAACAATGAATTCAGGGGTTTTTTGATCTTTTGGTTTTCGTTTCTAATTTCAATGCTGCAAAATAGACTGGGGAATCCAACTATAGCTCTATTTATTTGAGATACTGTATTATTTTTCAAGACAGCTAGATAGAAAGCTGAAATTGACTTGGAAAGCTTTATGCAATACAACAAAGATTCAGTAAAGCTCTTAACAAATACAGTTCTTAAACTTTTTATATAGCATATTCTTATACCTCCCTTCTTTTTTTGAGTAGCATAAGGAGGTAGTTTCTCAGTCTGTTGGGAGATTTTTGTAAGCAAATATGCCTGTATACGCATGAAGCATAAATAAAATAAAAGAAGAAAAATGCCACTGATGTTTCAAATACTTTTGCCTTCATCATAGTGTGTTGTTAAAGGCCACCTAAACTAACTTGCATTTCATAACTTTTAGCACATCAGATTTTCTTCAGAAATTGTTAAAAGCCTCCATTTCCTGACAAAAACCGCACATTAATCACCCTTCTGTTGTGTTAAGAAATTCTCTCAAAATAAGACATTTACTTGGAACAGAGTTTGTTTACTGATGAATAACAGTTATATTTTCATTCTTTAAATATTGCAAAGTTCCTGTAACCTTGCAAGCATTTTCTCTCTTTTCTACACTAGTAAAGAGACTCTATGGATCAGTTGCCCATTCTAATCCCAGTACACTTCTCAGTTGTATGCACTGTGAGGGTTAATCCCCTCCTCACTACTTGTGAACAGAACTGAGACTGACACTTGGATGTACACCATGCACAAATTTGGACTTGTTCCACCAGCTACAGCCTTTGGACTAGAATGCGTAACCTTTTGAAAAGCTCCAGTGACATTCACAAGAATTTGCTCTAGCAGTTTTGCATTTTATAATAATCAACTACTTTGCTGACGGATCGGTATATCTCCATATTACCAAGCTAATTCATTCATTTTTGTAATCTGAGTATTTGAAAACAGCAGGTGCTGATCTCCGTATTTATGAACCTATTCACGATCATAGTGACATCTTGTCATTTTTCAGTCTGACAAAATCTGACAGAGGTCTGCTTCAGTCAGTCAAAGCGCTGCTTTTTTGTCTTGTTTTTACTGGCACCGATTGCTTGTAAGTATCAAATAAATTCACTATCTGCAACTCTTCCCACTGTTAACATTTCAGCGTAGTGGGACTTTTCCACTTAGGATATTTTCTCACTGGGATCCAACCTTGTTACTTTGCTGGGCTCAAGATTTGCCTAGAATTGTGACAGAGATTTCATTGATTCACTACCTGAGTTCAAATAAAATAGTGTGACCATCTCAACAGCCAAACAGTGCTAGCTGATTCATGCAAGAAATGCTGAAAAGTGCAGTTCCTTCTAACGCAAAGTAAGAGTTTATTTCAGTAAATACTGTGCACACATTCAATTAAAAGATAACCTTTGCATCAAAGAATGTTAACATCTTCAAGAAGCCTAAATATGAATACGGTGTTTTAGCAAATGTTATAGAATGAAGTTTCTTATAAAATCTTTAACATTTTTAGGAAATTTGGAGAAAACCTCTTGAACAGCTCCCCCCTCGCCAAATTATCCTTATTTTAGGAACTGATTATGTAGTTATGCGTGAAGAGAATATAGTAACTGTGTTTTTACAGATATTCCAAAAATGTTCTGTCAGTAAAATCTCAAAGCTTTTTAATAATCTGCATCCCTAATTCTCATGCATTCCCCTGCAGCCGCAAATGAGTCCCTTGAAGGATCCTCCCTGTTCTAAGAGTAGAAAGATTAAGGAACTATCCTCAGCTTAGTGTTAAGTGGATGGGCTGAGAAAGAGCAGAAGCACAGATGACTTCCACCACACAATGCTTCTACTCACCCTTACCAGCTATTCAGGGAAGATCAGTGCAAGATCAGCTGTGTAAGGAAGTGGCCCTAATGATCACAAGTTACCAACTCATCTGATCTTTTCTGCATTGCCTCAGGAGCTGGTTTCTCAGCAGTTGGGGATCTTGGCATCACTCAGCTGTCCATCAGCACTCAGGCTCAGGCTCCTTCAGGCTTTTAGCAGCAGCAAGGTAGAATCTAATAGCTGTGTTAAGAGTATGGGAAGCTTAATCTCTGAAAGTGCTTTCTGTGGTCTTACTTAAAAGATTTCTTGCTGGAAATATCTGGCCTATAAATCTTCAGTACACTATAAGACGACTTACAAATATTTTACCAAGGTGAAAATGCCACTGTCTGGGTAAATCAGGCTGTGAGGCTGATGGCAGTCAGACTTCACAGTACTTCAGTATTATCTTAGTCACATGCACTACACTAAGCAATGCTATAAATGCTCTTTAGCCTTCTTAGTTTCTCCCTGCCTTATTTTGTGTCCAGTAACAACAGAAATATTGAGACATCTGTAGACAACACAATTTAACATATTCTGATGTACTACTCAAGGAACTACTGAGGAATTGATAAGAATGAGTCATTACATTTCACTGTGTCAACAGTTAATAGGCTGGGTCAGCCTGGTTCCATTACTAGCAGGGCAAGGGGACCCACGCTCCAGGAAAGGGAAAAGGTAGGGAGATGGGCCTAAAAACAAAGCAGAAGCAATGATCTGAGGAGAAACAAACTAATTTACTAAATAAGATATCAGAACACAAGGTAACACACTATAATATAATATAACCAGGCCGAACAGAATAGAAAGGAGAGCACACTTCATGATATGCAAGCAGTTCTATCTTTCCCTCTGAGCAGAAACAGTAACAGAATAGCAAACATTCCTCTGGGGTATGTAGTTGTTCTCTTCTGGGACAGGTACCCAGAATTGGAATACTAACTCTTTAACTCTCAGTGCACTACATGATGTTATGATGTGGAATACCAATAATCAAAAATCATAAAACCATGACACACTACTAGCAAATGTGGGCATTAAGAATGTATAGGTATGAAAATATTGCCTGTTTTTCATTAAACTTGTACAAGTCACGTCGTTCTCCAAGTCTGGCATCAGCATTTTGAATGCAGGTTCAGTTCAAGAATGTCTACAGCACAGAATTTTTTAGTATCTTAACAAAAAACTTTTTAACATCCCTATTGATCTGTATAGTCACTTTTTGAATTACTGTGAGGAAAAATTGTGTGACATTTCATTCTGATAGCTACCATATCAACTATTTCCTAGAACAAATGGTATAATAATAAAAATCACCTGTTTCATAAAATTGCCCCAGAAATGAAGAACTTACCTCCACAAACTGAAAGTGGCTAAGAACACACAAACCAAATGCAAGAATAGCTGGTGCTGTTCTGAAGAAATTCACCAGAAATTGCTTTAAAGTATCTCCAGGAATGCTGTTCCACACATCTTAAAATAGGGTTCTAAATATGATATAAATTTCTACCAGAAAATGCTTGTGTATCTCTGTCTATGACTTAAAGTGCTTACAAGACTGGCTTGGAACAGCTTAATTCTTACACTAAGTGCAACTTGCTTAAGTGCAGTTCTCTGTGGAAAAAAAAAAAAAAAAATGCATCTCAACTGAGAAGAAAAAATTAAGATGCCAGTGCAATTACCAGGCAAAATCATGTGAAAATAAAGTAGTTTAACATGAGCGAGATTGTGTTCCAAAACTTTCAGAGGTCTTAAAAAGGCTTTAATTTATTAAACAGTTAACTCTTAACTAATAATCTTACGAAGCATTCTACACTTCAGTTTTTCAGAAAAAAACATTACAAATATAATGGAAACAAACCTGTGAATATGAATATAAAATGAATAAAAAATGTAGAAAAACCTGCAAGCCCCAGGAAGACACTAGCAAAATCTGTCTAATAAAAACAAGCTGAGCCTGACCTTAAATAAAGTAAGCAAATAAAAACACTCAGAGACAAAGAGATCAGAGGAGTGAGTACTGCTTTAGCAATACATTGGCTTTTGAAGCTTCTTTAGAACTGTGTTGAGGGGGAGACTGAAGACAGACAGACCACATGGAATTATAATACAATCAGATCAATACAATAAGAATAATACAACCAAAATTTCATCACCTGAGGAGCATTCTGTAACTGAAATATTGAAGAGCTGGACTGGGAGCACTCAAATAAAGCCACTACTGCCTCCATAAATGAATTATTCCTCATTGTTCCACTAAAATAAAAATAAAAACTGTGAATATTTATAAAGCAAGTTTTCTCTCACTTCAAAAATTATTTGCCAATTAGAAGGGAGATTTCCCTCAACTGCTACTCAGATTTTGGCTCCAAATACTGTTGACAGGTACTGGGAAAAAATCATTGCCTCAAATACACATGGAATCACACCCTGTATCTTATCCAAGTGTGACAGGGAAGAATTGTCTTCATTCCTTGATATTTTTAATGGAGGAATTTACACTATTAACAGTAAAACTTAAATGCATCTTAAAGCAATGTTTTTTTCCAATTTGTGTCCGCTGTAACTATAAGGAAACCTTAGACAACTGAGATGTAAAACAAAATTGAATCACTTCCACTTGATTCTAGCCATGAGTAAATATAAGATTTCTCAAAAAAAAAAAAAGAAAAGAAAAGAAATCTCAAGAAGATTAATCTATACAGAAATAGAAATCAAGGGATTTGTTTGTCCATGCTGTGATGAGGCAATATATATGATGTTTTCAATGCTCAGAAAGTCCAGTAACATTCAGCTACTGCTTGAGAACATTTCCTTGCTAAAATGAAGACTCCTGAGACAAAATTTTCGGAGGGAATCTAAATGTCAATACAGGAGTACTCTGGGAGAACAGACTGACCTTGAGTTAGAGCAGTGTCTACTTAAACACAGACATTTCTTTTCCTTACTGACATTTCCAAATGAGGTTGCCTGACCTATCTTTTCACAGTGCCTTTGCAGAATAATTTTCTTCAGATTTATTTTGTTAAGAGAAGAATTAATGTGAAGTTTTTCTCCTGCCATTTCATGGCATGCTAGAACTTGCATAGTAAACCTTATGGATATTGTATTTTGCTTATTTTTCTTGAAATTTTCAGAAATGAGAATTAGTACTAGAATACAGTAACACAAACAACAGTAAAAGGGTTACAGGGCCGAAAAAACCTACATGTTTTCTTACCTTTATTTTTATCTTAATGTTTATTTAGTAAATACTCCAGGTATAAAAGAAGTAATGCAGTGTAGTAATCATGGCTCCAGCATGCTCTTCAAAACTTTGCCCCACTTTCCAGCAAATACAGATTTCTTTGCATCTCTTCCAGTACATTTTAAGATATGGTGTTTTATGTAGTCCAGTAGAGAACTCCAAAGCTCAGTAAACATTTTGAAAAATAACTCATGATTGTGACTTATATTCACACCTTCTACTCTATGTTTCAAAATATATATAGTCAGCAAGCCACAGGTTTTTGTCCAATAAATTAATTAACAAAAGAGGAATACAGCTGAAAGGCAGAATTATGAGTATTTCCATACGCTTAAGAATAAAATTCTCTTTTTTTTTTCCATGCTGCTGGTATTTCACAATTTAGAAGTACCCACACTGTAAAACTGTACCACTGAAAATAAGTCAGAAGTAAGATGCACATAAAAAGATCAAAACAGAGCCTTCAGATGTTTTACAGAATATTTTTTTCTTGAAACTGAGGTGCTTTTAAAGTTCAGAGTTTCATGAAAGGCAATCTTTGGCTAAAATCAATGTACCAGCAAGATAAAAGGTGCAACAATATGACTGCAGTGATCAAAGCCTTTCAAAAAGAATGATCCACTCTTTTTAAACCATATCCCAGGAAACAAGTCCTTTAAATGCAATATGGCTTGTACCAAAGATAGAACTGATGAAACTCTAAGTCCAAAAGAAACATAGCAGTTATGTTTTACTACATTGGGTGCTTTAGAAGTGACAATGACTTGATGAAAAAAATAGGTTGTTTTGTATACACAAGCAATAATGAGTACAGCTAGTAGCAAAACAAACAAACAAACAAACAAAAAACTTTATAAAATGTGTCTGTTGCAAAGTTCTGTGTATAAATTCCACAGCCTTCTGTTGTAATGGGAAAAAAACTTCAAGAAGCGTGCATATCAACCTACTTACTTGGAAACAAACATGTTCTGCCTCTTCCTGAAGTAACAAAACCTCAAAGTTGTCATGCAACTGCAGAAAACCATAATGGTGAAAAAAGCTTATTTATACTTACTTGCTATAACGAGTAGAAAAGAAGGCAGACAATGACCAGTCATGTAGCACATTTTTTATGTGAATATTCTTACTATCTTTGTGTTTGCCTCACAGGTCAGTAGCACCTCAGGCTTCTTCCACGCACTAGGAGATTCTGTGAACTACACTGGATGATGTGGTATAAATCCCTTTCTTTGTGGACAAGCATATGCATCTGTATCTCAAAACTCAACAGAATCAATAGTAACTGGCCCCTTTGTTGCAAGGCTCAGCAATGAGAAAAGTTAAATGACACAAATGTAAAAATAGGTAGCACTGATTCCCAGAGTTTTTCTCTAAGCAAGAGAATCAACTCACATTTCCACAGGAACATCAGAAAGCTTCATCAGTTCTAATTAAGGCTCTTTACTGGTTTAGAGAACTAAACTATTTTGATTTGTCAGTCTAAAGATGAGTGGTATCACACTCGCATGTGTCAGTTGGTCAGACAGACCGAAGGAGAGATGGAGAGCGAATCAGATTTCTGTCATTTCTGCAGACTGAATGGACAGGGTAGCTATGTTGTTAGAGCAGAAGAGAAGAGAATTTCATTTCTACACCACAGAACAAAGTTTATTTCCTACTACCAGCCTTGTGGAGGTACACTGCATATCAAAATCAAACCAAGGTTGGTTAAAGGTCACAGAGCTGATGATAGACCAAATAGAAAGCACTAGAAGGGTGACTTCAAAAATATCATTACAGAACATCTCCTCAGTGAACAAAGCAAAAAGCAGCTAGACTAAGTTAAGCATTGCAGAATGGTTTCATCTTGAACTTGCCTCTTCTGAACACTCCTGACCAACCCAGCAGGGCCAGGAACTGCAGGTGACAGAAGTCAGGAAACCCTGGCATTAAAAAACACTCTGGACTGCAGGGAAAGGCCAATTCTTAGGAAATGCCATAACTATTACTTGTCCTCATGGATTTATTAATTGGCTGCAAAGTCATGATATATAAATTTAAATACTGGGAATACTATATTATAGCTAGAGAAGTGGTAAAACTTTCCTTCAGCATGTCATCTTAACATTAATACCTGTTAAAGGCTCAGGGTTTACATGAAAGTTTTGATTCATTTCAAGAGCATTTATATTGCATCAAACATCCCCGGATTTACTTACTGCTCACCCAAAGGGTATTAGTACCACACAAGAGCACAATGAACACGTGAATAGTTTCTGAGACCTGCTTAAAAGTTCATAGACAACTTTTCAATAAATATTTACATAAATATACATAAATATTAAAAGGAAGAACAGTGATTCCTCTTTAAATTACTGGCATTGCTTGTTCAAGGTGAATGAATGGTAGCTTTTTGAGAGCAATATCATTGCATTTTCTTGTTTTTGTTTTTTTCCCCTCCTCCCCCCATAATCATATAAAAGACAACCTCGAGATCAATCAACATGTACTTACATTTTTATCCACAAGTTAGTTGTAGGAAATAGAGAAATCTCACATTGAAATGAATTCTCTGAATTCTCAGATTACACGTATAAATTTCTCAGTGCCAAAACACCTAACAGTGATTACAGAACTCAATAAATTTATCCGGAAGGTTAGAATTCTCAATTAGAAACCCTTAAAAGATCTTTTGTTTATAGAATATTATCTGTGTAATAGAATGTCTATTAGATAATGGACATCACAGACATAACTGTACTCCCTATAGTTTAAGATGTAGAAATTGCTTAAAATTGTTGTTTCCATTCATTTCATGCAGTTCATTTGTTTCCTGCATATATATTTATATAAAGAACAACCTTCTATGAGAAAAAAGATTGAAAATGTGTAGATTTAATCACGCTATTTGTGAGTGAATCAAGTGTTTTTTTTTTTTGTTTTTGTTTTGTTTTGTTTTTATCTCTGAACCCTTCTGTTAAGATAAAGGCTTACAAAACATGGTATAGAAGTGGTCATAATATTTTAGACAGTTGAACATTAAGTAATGCAGTAAGTGGGATCAGTTCACTCTCTTTGAGGGCATTTGATCCAGCATCTTCTAAGTCCTGAATAAATATGCTTCTAATCTCCTTCAACTTCTCTCGCTTAATTTTCAGCATATAGCAAAGAACTATTTAGTGAACAAAAGGAAGGGAAGATGTCTAATTATTTTAAGAGGTTACAACATGCTTTTGCAAGAAGATTTAACAGTCTGGATGTGAAGAGAAAACCAAGATATGCACCCTCACTTTTGAAATAAAGCAGTTATCAGGACATTTCAGATCAGAAAAGTGGACCCATAGGATGAAGGAACAGATCAAATAGCAGGTCTAGCTATCATTGAAAACTCACTTGAGCCTATTACTTCTGCAGCACGCAGTTGGAGAGAATACTAGCTCTGCAGAAATACTCCCTGTTCAAAGGAAAGATACGTTGTTCTTTTAGGGAAGAAAGATGTGGAAGAACAAACTTCCCTTTGGTACTTCTATCAATTTCTGCCTGCCTAAGTTCTACTCTATGCACTCCACCTTACATCCTTACAAACTACATACATTTCAGTGTTGATAAAAGAAGAGTTTAAAGAACAAAATAGCCATAGTTAATCACTATGTCTTATAAAGACAAAAATATATTTAACTGTTAGTCAGTGAGGATATAGAGTACACAAAAACTCACAAAATCCAGGTGTTTGACACTCAAAAAAATGCATACAAAACTGATACTGCTAACAATTTTTTTTTAATTGATTATAGGTTGAAAGATTTTAGATGTGCTATTTTGCCTCTCAGAGGCATAACTCATCTTATTTTTTTAAAGACCTGAAAAAACATCCTTTTAAAGCATATTCTCTAAGGATACATTTCTGTTTCATTATTCTTTCTCCTTGGGACATGCTACTTTACTTTTTTCTTTCACATCACCTCTGAGAAGGCTTAATAGCTTCAGCATACAGGGATTTTCACCTAACACCCCTGTGAGATAGACAGAAAACCTTCATTTCTGCCCCATAAATACTGTATGTGAATTTACTCTTTGTAAGAACTTACCATATATTTTTCCCACCCAAAAATAAAGACTGACAAGCCTATTTTAAGCCAAGAACTACTTATTTTATTTAAAAATTCTTTAACTCTATTTTACTACTTTTTTTTTTTTTCTGTGGGTCTGTTGCATTTCTGTAGCTTTACCATATCTCAAACAAAAGGTTCTCTTTGCTATTTATTGCTGCCAGCCCTGATAAAAGCCATTTCAAATTTATCACTTTAATTCATTACTTAATATATTTACTTCTATGCTGAGAATTGTATAGGGCTTTTACCATTCTAATATTATACTGCATATTTTTGAGATCTGAAAAAAAAATATATATATATATAAATTTCAATAAATTGTCAAGTCTATGGACCTTTCCAACAGGACTTGACTATAAGGTGTTCTTCATTTCTAATTCCCTTACCAAACAGGCAGACTTTAGCCCTCTTTGTTGTTTCCTGTGTTTTAATATAATTAGCATTAGTTATGCTGAAATATGAATCTTGGGCTCCACAAAGTTTTGTGTATTCAGGGAATGAATTGCAAGATTTCTACATAGTTAATTGTGTCTTTTTATTTCTGCCTCTATGCCTTTAATTTGTATATATTAAAGTTCAGTGTTGGCAGCCTAGCCTTGGAGGACTGGATGCTGTAACATGGATATTGTTTTCCTCTTATTTCATGAAATTATTTTTTTTTTTTGTTTTTCTTGAAGTACGCACTTCTTGTTATCAAAGCTACTCATAAAAATATAACCAGAGTCTTGTGCTTCCCACACAGATGGGTGAAAAAGGAAAGCTCACTGAGGACTACTTTAAATTTTCTTTTTAAGGAAAAAAAAATAGCAGCATTTTAGCTCTGAAAATAGTGCAAGAATAATGCTGGTAACAAAAATCCAGAGCACCTTTTAAATGTTTCATAAGGACATCAATGGGAAAAATAGCAATCTGTAGAGTGGAAGTTTCCAGGTAATAAACAATTATTTGGTTGAGCACGTAATGCTTTTATGCACAAGGCTTATTTGGGGCCATGATTCAGCATTTCTGCTATTAGTAGACTGTATCAAACTGATAGCCTTTTTTATTTCTCATGAACACTTTTTAAGGGCAGTATGATAGTGAGAGTTAACATATGCAGTGATAGAGTGCTCTCATCGTATTACTTCAAGCTGCTATGGTTTATCGCTTTGCCTGAGAGAGCTTGCAAAATACAGCAAATCAAATCTGTTTTTAAATGCCTGTCTACCTCAGATTTGCTCTACAGTTCAGGGAAAAAAAATATTATTGACATATTATATTGCAGGCACAGTGCCAAAAAGAAAAACAGTGTTACATCTGTATGCAGGCAACACTTTGTGGTATATATTCAGGATATCTTAGATTAAATTAGGAATGAACAGTTATTACGTTATTAACCTGAACTCTCCATATTTTGAATATACGTTGCTTAGAAAGCTTATTTCCCAAGATGGTGGCATTCCTGAGATGACCGTCTTCTGAGAGTCTTGTATGATAAAAATGAACAATGGATTTCAGTTTAGGTTGACAAAAGTAAGAATCATCTATTCAGGGTAAAACTTCATGTAAACAAATAGCATACCTACCAAAGAAAAAAAGATTTGCATTTTGAAAAGAAGAAAAATGTATCACCTGATCCGTGTCTATGCTATGAAATGCTATATTGAAATCACTTTAATATTATGTTCTTCTAACATAGGTGGACAAATGTTTAAAACCACTTAATAGCAAAGTTCATATACTTCGAAGGAGGTTATCACGAAGACAGACACCTTGCAAAGCTGCAGGCTAAGATTGAGAGACAGTGGACATTAATCAAAGCAAGAGAGGTTGTAAATGCATACAAGGAAAATCTTTTTCAGCATGATGATAGTCAAGCACTTGAGCAGGCTGCCCAAGGTTGTTCAGCTTTCAGCATTGGTGGCTTTTAGTTTGCAATTGGATTAAGCCTTAAGTTAGCTAGTCTGAGCTCATAGCTGACCTTGTTCTGACTATAGCCCTACTGTGAATTATTCTATGATCCCATGAAGTTATTGGAAGGACTCACTGTCTTTGATGAAGCCAGTCTTATGACCTCAAATGCATCATAGGCATGTCACACATTAAGTCATCCATGTGTCCTTTGAAAGTTCTCACCACTTTCAAGAGAACCGAAGTGCACCATAAATCACATTTCAGCTGAGATTACTTTTCAATGGCTATGGAAGTCAGTATTTTTCAGGAATACCACTGAACTTCATGATAGGAACCTCCCTCACCAAAGAATATTAATCAGGACTAGATAATGAACTGAATGCTAGTATGAGAGACATCCTGAAGTTAGAGTGCTACCACTCTCCCTAACAGAGAGCTCTATAGCAAAAATGCTTCTGGACAAAATTTTATCATACCAAGAGGCAGACAAATCTTGCAGGCCAGAATCTGGTGACTGCACAGCAAGTCAGTTACAATATTTAGAATATTGAAGAATTGAGTGGAATAAACAAATAGATAGCTGGTTTCTTAAATTTAACACACATCCCTATTTTAAAATTATCATGTTTTAAAGGTTATTCCGTGTAAAGAAAACATTTGCATTTCTATTTAATCCAGCAGGTGTATAATGATGCAGTGGAAAAGTAATGAAGAAAAAAAAAAAAAAAACAAAGGAAAAAAAAAATCAAGATTAGTTAACATGGTTAAACAGAGTACTAACCATAACAACTTCAGTGAACCTACTTTTGATCAGTTTTCCAAAATTAAAGTCCTATTTCTCAGAAAGAGAACAGAAACTACCTGCTAAGGTTGTATTCCTATAGCACATAAACACAGCACTGCCACTGATAGGTACAGTCCACAGGTTACTGAACATGTAAGAACGGAGACTTGTCAGATTTGCGCTCTCATCTTGTCTTGACCTGCCTGCAGCTTTGCTTTTGCTTGTTTAGTTCTACCAGATTTATCTTTTAATGATCAGGTTCCTATATGTACTTCTGTCTGCTTAACTTCTTATGTTACAACCAAGAATTTCATACAGATAGTAGCAACAAATTGTTATTCTGTGTAGAATTATTTATTTATGATTGCAAGGTGGTAATGCAGTAGGCAGAAATACAGGCCTGGTAGAGGTCTTCAGAAATAGAAACTCTGCATATGATGTGGACTAGAAGCATGGGGTGATGAGAGATGGAGCAGACAGAGTTAACAAGGAGACTCCAAGAGGGGAGGGCAGAGTGGGCAGTTAAAAAAAAAACAGTGCAAAACAAAAAAGGCTTAGGAATAACAGAAAAAAGAATAAGAGACCGTACACACAAAAATGACTACACATGGATAATAGCATAAGGAAAAAGCTATCAACACATTTCTCCCAACAAAGGACGCACTATTGAACATACTCCCCTTACACTTACTGATATCACTGACCGTAGGACTCAGAAAAGCAGTACTGGTGCAATGCCCATACCACCAAGACAAGGGGTACATAGTACCAAATGTATGTATGTATAAGAGTTTTAAAAGGATTAATACTACAAAAATTTTCTTTCCATTTCCATTCTTCCCTATTTTTTTTTTAATAACAATTAAATATGGACTAGTAATGATTATTTTATTAGAGACTTTTAAGAATTCAATTATACTAAATTTGTGCTTTATGTATGTGTCCCCTTTCCACTTGTAACAGGATCTTGAACATAACAAGTTATGAGTTTCTATTGCATTCTTCATAGTAGCAAAACGAGAAGCAACTTTGTTATTCTGTACACAAAGCAAATTCAGTGCAACGATTAGCACAGCTTTCATCTTATTCCAGTAAGTATGAATTGGAGATTAAAAAAAAAGCATATCCCCATTGAAGGTATAATGTTTTGTTCCTCCAGTTCCTCTGCAGATAAATGCAATTTTATTCAGCTGACCTCCAATGTTTTTGCAGTGAAACCATGATTAATATGCTGCCTATATCATTTTAACATGCTGTGAAAAAGAACTAGTATATAGCTACACATTCTTTCATCTATGCCTTCACCACAGCTTCACTGTGCTAGTGAAGCTTTAGTCAGTTACTAGAAATAACATGGAACTCATAATTGTATTTTATAAATATGAACAGAGATTAGTTGGTTCCTTACTGTATCACAGATGAAAATGAACCATGCTAAATAATAAATACTTCACACGCTTTCTACTTTGGATTACAAATTCAATTTAAATAAAACACTTATGTAGTCACTTTCCAACAGTGAAATTAATCAATATGAATAATATATAGCACCTAACCACAAGGATTTTTTAAATTTAAGATATACTCATAACCAAAGTCATCAATGAGAAAGTGTTAAGCTGATTTCCTGAACCCATTATTTAATTTGCTGCTGTTCTACTTTTCATTCAGTTTTTGTGAGAAAGGATACAACTTCTTCCACTAATATTTAAGAAAGAATTTAAAGAACAGAATTTTCTGGGAAGAAAACAGGTTAGGAGTTCTTCAGATACCAAACAGAGATGTCTTATGCTTTTGTCTTGTCTCCTTTGGTCTATTACCAAAACATTTTCAAATCTGAAATAAAACAAGCATTTCTAAAAGATGCATGTCAATGTAAGTTCTCCATTCAGCACTACATAGGGCATGAAAACAATCAGTATGTCAGCCATAAAGAACATGGTGAGCATCAGAGACTAATTTAAATATCATTCGCTAACTTCCCCAATACCAGCCTCTTCATTTACTGACAGCATCTTCAAGAACATAAGAAAAGCTTTACTGGTTTCAATCAGTGTCCTTTCTCCTGCCTCAGAACACTCTATTTAAAGACAATGTCAGAGTCTGACCTCTACAGTTTCTCCTCATTCTCTCTAGCAGCCACAGTGTTACAGTGTACATTGCTACATACTCAGTTTAATAAGCTCTTTTTATGGATCTGTTGGCCATGAATATGCAGTGTCATTTTGAACTTCTTGATGATAACCGCTGGTATCCAAATACTGTTCTAGAAATAATCTTCCCCTATTTGTGAGGTACTAAACATTACTTCTCTTTCTCACACCTATATTTTTTTTTTTTTCTAATTTTATTCTTCTGATTAAGTTTCAAATTTCTCCTTCTCGTGGGCTTTTCAAATGCAGCCCTGTATTTCTGCTCTGTATTCTGTAGAAAATAGACAATCATAAAATCCAGTCAAGATACCAACTTCAAAGCAAGTAAGAGTTGGTTATTCTGAATCTGACTATATCTAACACACTTCTCACAAAACAGCCTTCAGAGATCCTTTACACAAAGACTGCAGAATCATGACAAAGTATAAATTTGGATTTCACCTCTATCCTGAGTACTGTGATTTTTTATTTTTTTTTTTTAAACCATGCTTAATTTCTTCAAAAGGAAGGGAATTTAACATGTTAGATCTCCTCTGAGGATGCCATTCTCAGCAAAGGGAAATTCGTAATGAATGTTCATTAATGTTCTTTATCAGTTCATTAAAGCTGCTTGTGCACTAGGTTTATGAACATCTTTGATAAACATTTGGATTTGTTGTGCATGAACTGTTCATGAATAGTCATTAAACTGTCCCTAAGTTTATTCATTATGAGTGCTTATTAATTTCTCATGAATTATTTTCAAGTTCAGGCTGCTCTAGGATTCATCCATAAACAAAGAACACAGTATGTATTACTTACTAGAAATAAATTTTAAGAATCATATTGCTAATGATTAATGCATAGGAAATGTACTTTGTTTTTCAACAATTCTGTTTTTCAACAGAATTTCAGAGAACTACAGAAAACAACACCATAGCGTGGGAATACACATTAATTTATGAATAAACTGACAACTAAATTCAATCCATATTGCTGCAGAGTAACACTAAACTCCTGGAGTACGTGTGTAAGAATATCCAGATTTATGTAACGTGTTGAGTACCTCCAGTCTCCATATTAGGGGGAATACTTTATACTCTGAGTAAAGATATGTAACACACACACTGTACACACTTACATGGCTTATGTAAAGCAAAACCTTACACTCAAAAAAATCCAAAACATACCAGAATTGCACCATTTGATTTCTTTGGTCTCTGCACAGCTGCCACTACTCAATTAAGTTAGCTTTTTTCCCTGCCAGTTTCTAAAGCCTCCAATGTCAAGTGGCACTATATTATTTTGACTAGAGGACAGATCAGAAATTTATGAATTATATTTATATTATTTACTTTAAAGAGGGGCAATAATTTAGTCCTTGCAAAGCCCTGTGCTGTCACAGATAATGGTTAGCACCTGGATAGCTCAGATGAATTTTGACTACACAAGCCATGCAGGTATAGCGACCTCCATTGCACTGTTGCCACACCCATTATAAAGCTACTTTCATTAAAATTTTATTGTACTAGCTAAACAATGAATATTGAAGATTAGTTTATTAATGGAAATTAGACAGTATTCTGTCTTAACTTGTTATTTTGACTGGCGAGCAGAGAGTATTTGTCATAAATAGTACAAACAGACTTTTTGTACTGTTTCCATTCAATGAAAGAAAGAAGTAACAGAAAGAGTGCAATTAAAAGAATGTAGTAACCCGTCGTATCAGCGTAATGCAATGAAAGCACAGCATTAACAGCAGAGCAGCAAGGTCCCAGGTTACAATAAGCAAGGATTTGCTCAAACGTAACCACCATAGGGAGAGAAATAAAGGAAAGAAAATTCGTACCCTCAGAAGGCCTCAGGTACACAAAGATCTCCAGCCATAAAGCCTTTCCTCCCCTACCAACCCTTAAATGAAGTCTAGGAAGGGGCGGATCCTCGCTCCACCCCTTCTGGTCACACAGGTGCATTGCATGCACCTGAGCTCTCCTGGGTTGGCCCTGCCTTCCACCAGGTGCTCAATCACTGCTTCAAGCCCTGACTTTCCTCGCATTTCTGCTATAATCAGTCCCACAGCAACTGGAAAAAAAATCATGTAGGTTACTCATGATAAATGCTATAAGGAAAGTCAAGAAGGTTAAAATGTTGTGCAAGTGTCCATTAAAAAATGTGTTTGAACATTGAACAGTTTCTGAATAACTGGACAGAATCAAGAATTATGACAAAAAAAACACAATCAACATAAAGAGATCAGAAACAGAAAATGGTTTTCAGTTGCCCCATTCCTGGAGGTGTTTAAGTCCAGGCTGGATGGGACGCTGGACAATCTAATTTACTACTTCATCTAGCAGCTGGCAACCCTGCTCGTGGCGGAGTGGTGGGAACTTGATGATCCTTGAGGTCCCTTCCAACCCAAGCCACTGAAGAAGACTCATGAAATTCACTGTAACAAAACTCAAAGTGAGACGAAACCCTCCAGGCCTCATTGTCAGTTTATTATTAGTATTTCTTCTGACTTCAATCTTCTTATGTCTTAACTTCTTACATTTGTGTAAATAAATACTGTCTACACTAATAAATTTTCATCTATTCAGTAACATCATTTTTTATCTCTCAATAGACTTCTCAGAAGTCATTTAAAATAAATTAGCCACAAAACATGAACATACTGGCAGTTAGTATTCCCTTTCTTCTTTCTAAAGTCTTTCACTTAGAAAGGTGGTAGAAAATTTTAGATAGGCCCTTCTGTGACCTATCCAGAGCCACATACATCTCAGATCTGATGCACAGGATATACATTACTCATACTGACATTCAAAATCACACCATTGGTGTCCCATAAGATTAAATAAAATATAAGAAATTCAAAATGTAGTTTATGTAGTTTAGCATCTAGTCAATAATACAGGAAAGAGGGATATTTACTCACAGTATTTGAAGCAAAATTTGCCTTAATGTTAACAGGAGATAAGCTTGTACACCAAAAGGCAGTACGAGTTAAAGCTACTTAATTTAATAAATTAAGCATTTTGTCTTTTATTATCTAGGAATAATCAAAAGCGATAACTGCATTTTTATATGGAAGGAAGAAATTCAAGAAATAAGGCTCACTGAGCAAGAATTCCTCACAGATTCTTTTTCTGGAATAAGCTCATTTGGAAGAACAAATTATTACAATGTACACATGTGGAAGTAGTAACTCTCTAACAGTTGTGAAAGAAGACTTAACAAATCAGATGAAATACTTTTAAAGGAAGAAAGTAGTACAATTTTTAACGCCTGAAGACTGCAAGAGTCACGCCCTTTTGCATTTTTTATCTTTTTCCCCTGTATTTCAAAATAAATTTGAACACCAGGCAAGGCTCACAAAACATTGCTTTTATTTGTTTCTGTCAAAAACTTGCATTGATTAAAAGAAACCTAAACCTGATGAAATCAATACTCTTCCATGAAACAGACTTTTTATTCTCTTGGTAAGACTATAAGAAAAGGAATTCAAATAAACTCAAAAGAAACCAAAAATTACATTTAGCAGAAGTTGCTAAAACATAAACACTAGTATCTGAAAACATCAGAAATACCTTCTGTACATACAGTAAAAACTGATGTTTGCTTGACTGTATTAGTGAGTATTCAGTTTGTTCTTGCCTATTTATAAAGTACTCTTCAGCTTCAGGCACTGAACATTCTCCAAATTCTTCCAAAATTTAGAATTGTGTCCTTTTCCATATTTTTAATCCTCCATCCTGAGAGACATTGTACTCCACACATGCATTCTGTGGCATGTAAAGATAATTACAGTAACAAAAGAAAAAGCCTGCTAGGAGAGGTGTGTTGCCCTACTGGGCGCTACTAGAATAACGAAGCTCAGAAACAAACATTTTGGAGGAACACATTGGGTGTAATAACTTGACTGCTAGGAGACACCTTCTTGGGACCATAGGGGAGAAGGAGTGTGGCACTCCTAAAAAAATGTCTCTTTACTGTCTCTAACTGCACTCAGAAATGTCCAGAACAACATGCATTTGTCATCCACCATTCTGGAGTAGCAGCCCTAAAAGAGTCTATCGTAAAGCGTGGTTGCACTTTGCACTTTCTACAAGCACATGAAGAAAAGCCATTTTTGGTAACAGTAGCTCCATTGTTAATAGCATCATCTTTAGTTAATTTCTAGTCTGAAATTAATTTTTCTCTCCTGCAGAGTTTGTTTTCAGGTTTTAAGAGCCTAATCTTGAGGACTGAATCACATTTACGACCTTACCCCAGAAACTGACACCATGTTATTAGAAGGCAAATAACTAGAAAATTATCTGGATGATAGAAATGAACATTTTGGCTCTTTTCTTTTCGAACAAAAAAATTATCTCAGTGACCAAATATAGATAAGATCACCCACACTAACAATATGAGTTCAGACACTCCAGCGATTTCCTCAAAAAAAAACCCAAAACCTGTTGACACCTCAGTTAGCAGGTCATCCAGTTGAGATGGGAAGAAATAAAGGTTAACCTTCTGCTATATATGAGCAGATTGATGTACAATGAGTGAAGCCTCCCTTTTTTCCCCCATGCACCATTGCTTAAATTTATAAAAATCATGACTCTGAAGTGAGATAAGTTTAGTACTTGAATACCAAATGAATTTGTACGGAAATCTATCAAATAAATAGCTGGTTTATTAGATATTAGTTTAAAACTGATATTTTCCAACGTTTACCATTTACTATCAAAAGGAAACTTATTATCCTAATTGCTCTTTCTAAAGAAATACTTGAGCACTCCTCAAACTCTCCACATAGTCTAAGTTAATTGATAAATTGTCAGCAGTATATATAAGAACTAATTAAATTATTAATTAAATAACTGTTGCACATGCATTTTCTATTGTTCAGAGTACAAGAAACTGCTCACGTTCTCCAGACAATAGGAACATATGTATTATTCCTGCTTCCAGATCTGGAATGTATCTAGTTCCAGGAGAATATACTAGTTCTATAGCAATATGCTAAAATTTTCACCCCTTTGAGGGTCTGGATATAGGCATTTAGACTTTTCAGATTTATCACTCTTCCAGATGCTTTATCTACTGGTCCAAATCAACCAGGACTTCTCTTCATCTCTGTGCTGCAAGTTAAGCTTAACAGATCACTCAAAAATCAAAGTTAATTGTTTCAAGAACAAAAAGAAAGACCACAAATACTAGCTGTTTAACTACCAATGTTCTAGAACAGCCACAAAGACCTGCATTTATCTACTCCAACAATGTTGTTATCTGATGTAAAATTTCATATCTGAAATGTCAGTTAAGCATGAGGGAGATGTGGGAAAACTAAGGAAGGATTTCAGAGTGGAAAAGAAACAATAAAATGCACCTTATTGGGATCTGTTACAAAAATTAGGGACATGGAGACAGATAGGCACTAAACCACAGAATCACACAATCATAAGAGTTAGAGAGGATTTTGGGAGATCATGCTAAAGCATTTTCCCTAAAGTAGGCTGCACAGGGAAGTGCTCAGGGTTTTGAATGTGTCCAGAGGAGGAAACTCCACAACCTCAATAGGTAGCCTGTCCCAGTGCTCTGTCAATCTCAAAGCATTTTCTTATGTTCTGATGAAACTTTTTCTTCCAGTTTGTATCCATTGCCCCCTTTTACAGCCTTGCTCTATCCTTCTGACACCCACCCCAACTTGTAATTATTTCTTAAGGGGTCACTCTCATTAAATGTTTAAATTTATTGTTTGATCCAAAACTCATTAAAGTAAGACAGAAAACTGATATCCAATGTGCAATTTAACAGTTGCAGTATGCAGAGTGCAGTCATTGTCATTGGTATCAAAAGTTCATGCTTGGCTGAGAAATACAGATGTTGGTAGGTGCTCATGTATAAGAGCATATGCTTTTGCTCACCGATACAACTGTCAAGTATCATCAATCCATCACAAACAAGGGTTGTAATACTTAGCCTTTAATGAGTTTCAAGTTAATGATGCTTATGTATTGTCCAAATACAATATACAGACTTATGTAGTCACTCTAATAAAGATTAAAGTCCCAAAACATCAAGATTCTATTCACTGTAAAGAAGTTTAAAAAAAAAACAAAAACAGAAGTAGTCAGTTGTCAAAGCACACAGCTGAAGCTTCATCTCATAGTAAAAATTTTTCACATAATTCATATTTATTATTCTAACAAATAACGTTCATTTAAAGGAGCAAGAAATTTTTTTTTTTTTTTGCATGTACTGTCAATCTCTGCCAATAATCTTGATCAGAACACAACACATCAGCTAGAAGATTAAGTGAACTCAGGCTTCTAAAAATGTGCATAAAGTGACTGTTGGATCAGAGATAACATTATATGGGGGTTGGACTCAATTAGCTTTAGAGGTTCCTTCCACCTCTTCTGTGATTCTGTAATAGATATCTGAGATACCCATGATACCTTAGAAATATTTTTAAAATATCAAGATTTTCTGATTCTGAAAACTTTTGCCAGACACTTTGGATGGCAGGTTCTGTGAAAGGCGGTAAAGACAAGTACAACTTCAATATATTTTACATTTATTAATATATAAAAATAGTCTTCTGGCATTATTACTGCTAATTATGTCCACAGCAAAGTTAACACAGCCCTTAAGCAAGGTGAACTTGCATCAAGAAAGCAGGCTATAATAATAGCTGCTTCTCCAGCCTGCTTCGTTGCCTCATAGTCTCTCTCAATCTTTTTGTCTCAGTGAACACTGATGAAACTTTTTTAGGGAAGGAACTGTCACATACATCAACACTCTGATATCTGTGGGCCCATAAGATGGGGTCCAGCTTTAGCAGAGACTACTTGGTGGCAGTTGAGAGGGGACAGAGAGAACGCAACAGTCATTTCAATTATTAGTAACTGCCAAATTTTACATTAGATGTGTAACTGCATAATAAAAGTCCTCTTTTTATTTTTGGTTTGAGTATCCCGATGATTTCCATGACAGTAGAGACACTGGTCTGACATGTCTGTCTTTAAGTCCAATTCTTATGTGATTCCTTTCTCCTCTAGATATTAGGCAAGCTGGAAATTAAAGATTTCTAGAAGATGACTCCTAACACCAGCATCAAAGATGCTCTGCTGATGCCAAGGACTTACAGAGATCTGTAAGCACTGGGAGGGAAAAAATGGTTTGTTTTGATGTTTGATCAGATGCTGATGCCTTCAGAAACCCTGGATGATTACACAAGGCTAATGTTCAGAAATGCCTTTGCAAGTTCACAATCCAAAATCCATTAGAAGGTGAAAAACTTCTAAAGCGCAGTTTTAGAATATTTTCCTTTTAAAAGCCAATGAAAGAGACATCTAGGCTTTCAGAACATTGCTCTTTAAATTACTCAACACATCTGTCTGCAGCAACTTCAATATCCAGGCACATTAGTTCACATTCTACAATGAGAAACTTAAGGTAAGTTAACATTTAAAACAAGTCATAAAGGCATAGATAAAGTAATTAGCACACGGTCATCCTGCAGCTGAATTCATTTACTGTACCAATATAAGTACCTAGTTCTCATCTTTGTCAGTAACGTGTTTTATTTCTCTCTCAAATACCATCTTTAAAATAAATTCAAACTCCTGTTTCCATCTTAACAGAAACTTACATGTTAGAAATTCATTCATTCTTCAGCCACTGGCCTCTCTTAGCAATTAGCTGATCTTCCAGCCACACTCTTTGTATTAGAGATGACTTACCAGAATTCAAGAAGCATTTAAACAGTGCTCTCAGAAATATGATTTGAATTTTGGGTAGTCCTGTGTGAAGCCAGGAGTTGGACTCAAAGATCTTGTGCGTCTCTTCCAGCTGGGGATATTTATGATTTTACCTATTTCTTTGCTTTGCCAATCTTAGACAATACCTGCACACAACTTTATGTTAGATCAGGTGAAAAAAAAAAAAAAAAAAAAAAGTAGACAGGTTGGTGCTTCTTTCTTATTCATGTAGCTCCAGCTTAATGAGACTCAAAGGATCACATTCACATGTGAGCATGAGTTATCAGCTCAGAAGCACGGTAGAAACACTGATTACACTGTGAGCACATATAGGGCCTCTTCTCTCTTTTGTGAGTCTTTTGATGGATAATGAGGCTAGATCTGCAAGTAAAATGATCACCACAATCTGAACACTCTAATAATATTTTCTGCCTCTGGTGCATCTTTTGGTGCTGAATTAAAGCTGAGTTGAAGTTGAAGACCCTCTTACACTGTGTGCATTTGTGAAGTGTTTTTGCAGTCTGGGTACACAGATGATTGAAGAGGCTTGAGCTGCGGCTGAAACATCTCTTACACACAGTGCACTCATAAGAACTCTGTCCTGGTGAAGGTCTCGCTGAGATTACATTGTCTTGGAAGTTTCCCACATTACAGCATCTCTTCTTGGATACCGCTATCTGTTTCTCCTCAAAGGCTGTTTGCAAACTGGCATTTCGAGACTTTTCATCCTTCTGACAACCTAGGTCATTGTTCTGGAAGATGTTTTCTCTTTGACTTCCTGATGACACCTTGCGCTTTTCTGCATGTACCATTCCCTCCTGTTCACGATTCTCCCCTTCTTTACCAAGTTTATCAGCCACTGAAGATTAAAAAAACAAAACAGAACAAAAAAGCCACTTTGCTACTGTCTACAAATAGCAGATATTACTCCTTGCCACCTGCAATTTGTAGCTAAGAATTCTAAGCAGAGTAGTATAAAAATATGAAATAAATAAAATGTAATAAAAAAGTAAGTTTTAACACTTTAGTGATAGTGAATCATTTACCCTCAGCTTTCAGAATTTACAATTGCAGTGGAAAAAATTTAAATATACTTACGTATATAAAATCCTAAACTGAATCCAAGCTGTACAAGTAAGACCACAAGTTTCATTGTGTTCAATATTACAAAAGGGGTAAAATTACAAAAGAAATCCATTGTGCATGATGTTTTCAAAGGCACTGATGCTATTTTCTATTGTAAAAGAAAAAACAGCAATCTTACCAATCTTTAAAAGACACAAGAGGACATTGTAACCATTAATTTGACCTCTTGCAATTGAGAGGCTTAGAAGGTTGAATTGAACTCAAATAAACATGCTCTGTTTCAAATAATAATTAAAAATTCAGCACATGGATTACTTAGTATACCTATATATCTGAGATATGTAGCAAACCAGACAGCTTTCCATATTCTATTCTATAAAAATAATGTGACTTACAACCATCACGTCTGTTCCTTGAAAAGTCTTGACAATCTTGCTTGGTAATGCCTTAGGACAAACACAAGGAAGTGGATTTTACCCAGTTATGTATGCAAATCCCCAGATTAATGCATTAATGCAGATTAATCTTTTATCCTTGTTTAAATCAAAAGCCTCTTGCTTTAAAGACGAAGATGGAAATCTGTCTCCATAATTTCTATTTTCATGTTCTTTTTTAGTAAGGTGCCAGATGTGAAGTGGATTTTCTGGTATGAACACCTGAACCAAGGTTATTAGAACTGCCAGACTCAGAAATGTTAAAGATGAGACAACTGACGAGGCCATATTATTGCTAAATCCTGCACCTGAAGGATTTCTGGCCAATCCTCAACATTTTTTTCCCTGTTCTCCTGTATAAAAATCTACATACTGCCACATCTTATGTGCTTATTACCTAGCTCCTTAAGGTGGTCTTCTGTAACAACTTTTAGCAGATAGTATTTGATCTTTGATTCTTTACTTTCTTCTTCCTCTTTCTGGGATGGTTCTTCAGGCTGTGGCCAGTTAAGTTGAAAGCTAGAAGACTCACGTAATTTCACAGGATCTACCATCTTTCACACAAGTCACTCTTCAATCTTGAAATGTTCTGTAACCTGGAAATGAATCAAACACATCACTGTAGAAGTAAGACCTTCAAATCAGAAGAAGTCAGAACAGGCAGAACATTGTTTCATCCCAACACAAGGAATACATACTGCTTGATTCTATGTAGCATTTCTTCAACTGAATCAACACTAGAAAATATGTCTTTTCTCAGTCTGCTGAATCAAATTTGAATTCAGTTTTTAGATTTTGATTCCAGTTCAATAGTAATGCTAAATAGTCTTAGAGAGTCTATGTAAAGGTTTCTCAGCCATTCCTTCCCTTCTCTGTCACCTTCATCCACATGTACTCTTGGGCGAAACATATTGAGATTTTATTTCCAAATACTTCAAAGTTCCAGTGGAAGTTACTTTTTAAAGTGTCCTTTGTCTTTTTGTGCCTTCAAATTCTGCTTGTATAAAGGAGAAAACAATCCTTTTAGAATGACATTGAACTAAATGCACGAATAGTCACAAACAGTGTAATATGACATAAATAAATCCACAGATGATGGGTTAGTTATCTATCTTGGAAATTTTAGGGGAAAAAAAGAGCTTCATTTCTATTTTTTAATCATTTGTTTCTTCAGTGGAAGAAGTAGAATAAGTCACATTATATTTAAATTTTCATCAAAGTACACTTGGTAGATTTTAATTACCTAATTTCCTACTTTGTGGCTTTATGCAAGAACCTCAAGCCTTTCTATTTTTCCATGGGACTTTTTCCACATTTCAGCATAATTCATGGCATGCTCAGAACCTCCAAGTTCCCATCTGGCACAAAAGAGGTCCTCTTGTAGGTATTAAGTTGCCCTACTTTACTTTGTATAACATGGGATCCTGATACATCCACGGCTCATTGAATTTTCAGACTCTAAAGCTCTAAGCTGTCCACATGAAAAGATGATTGCACTTTGGGAAAAGCTAAGACGGCAAATCTTTAAAGACTATAGACAAATTGTTATCATAGGAAGATGGGAGTCACAAAGGCATAACAGCTCCAGTTTCCTTCTACCTAGATGGAAATGTTAAGTCAGATCAGTTGCTTATTTGCAGCTACCTGGACGACTTTCCCAGACCCAGCTCTTACAGCAAGATACGAAGGAACTGTTACAAGATATTCATGCTCATAATTTGCTCCTATTCTGTGTCTCCAATTTCATCTTATAATTCCAATCATCTATAAGGCTCAAAGGTACCCTTAGCCTCCAAGCAGTATAATTTTCCGAACAGCTAGTACTGCTTCTCCATGCTGATACTTATCTCTTGGAGGACAGCTATTTTGACTCTGCCATTATCTCCCCCATCTTCCAGTGTTACTACACACCTCTCGACCATTTCTGGTGAAAAGTAGATTACTGTAGGTGACCAGTACGTTACACGCCCATTCAAAGTCAGACAATGAATCTTCACAGCTTAAGCTGTGGCAGCTAAAAATTTTCCTAGTCTGAGAAAAAAGGAAAGCGCAAGGTATGAAAAACCCGCTGGCACCAAGAATCTTGACATTTTGCCGTGCCAGCAAAGAATGATGAACTACTCCACTGACATGGATCCTACTTTCCTCATGAATTAATGACTTTGTCTTACCAACCCACAAGATTTACAAGTTTATGTCAGTCTCTTCACAAATTTCAGAGCTAATCCTGTCTGTTCCTCATGACACATACATTGCTCCAAAAATAATGCCTCTGATTTGTTTCCATAGAAAGTACAAAGACATAAAGAGCACAGTAACTCTATTTGATAAAGCAAATTCTCAGCTACAAAACACTACTGTTAACACAGTCACCATCATCAGCTATACATTCTCACTAGCAATATACAGGAGCCTAAATGCAAAGTTCACAAAAATCTTGAGCAGCAGAGGTGACCCATTGTTTCACAGCTGCTATGACAGCATCATTGTTGAGATGCACCCTCCACCTCACTGTGCTCATATCCACCATCTGATCTCCATAAACATTAAGCAAGAGTCAGTGAACATCAATGGGTGCCATTTTTTTCCACACTGAGAAATTCAACCACACACATGCTTCACATGCATTTCCATGTCAGACACCATTTTACCAGATTGCCCTTCCACTGCCATCTATCACCCAGCAACAACACGTAATGGAATACTATCAGGAAGGTTCAACCTCTAGTGCCACACTACCAACATCCACCTCTGATGAGGTGGAGCCAACATAATAAAATACATTACTTTTGGAGCACCCTTCATACTATATTAAATCATAAAATAAGTGACATTCCAGTAATGGCATCTAGTTCTAAACAATTGTCTGTGTCTTGTAGGCAGTCTTTTTCTCCCCTACATCAAATTTGTGCAAAAAATTCCTAAGCCTTAGTAATTTATATCTGGTGAAAGCTAATCAAATCTACTTTCACAACTTAAGAGTCTGCAGAAACATGAAAAAATATGGGTGGAATGGCCAGGGCAAGAAAGCATACATACAACTGAGAAATGTCACCTGACTGGATCACAATAAATAAATAAATAAATAAATAAATATTTACATGAGATCTTACTCTTATTTTCCACAAGATCAAAAAAAGTCAGAAATAACAAGAACGCTTCCATACAAGGCTCTGAAACAGAGATCATAAGATTTCAATAAAAATTGGTTATCTAGAATTTCTGGCTTCTTCGGATGCAATCTAAACATAATGAATGCGATAATTAACATTTCTGCACTTTACAAAGCACCATTTAAAAGTCACATTGCATGACTTCTCATGTAAAAAGCTGTAAAACATACAGTCGTTAAAACTCATTCAATATTCAGAGCATTTCTAAAAGCAATTATCTATGGAATTCCAAAAATATATTTTCACTTTTTAAAATTAAAATTTAGCCCTGATTATTTCAGACAGAAGCTTTCAAATGGAATCTAATTACATACTGATAGAAAAGGACAATACATAAGCAAAATAAAAAATATAATTTTATTATCTCACCACTGATAATCCAAGTTTAAGGTGTTGGGACACCCCTTTCATGAACCCTGAGAGGTGCAATGCTGTTTACATACGTCAGGATAGAGGAAACATAAATGTAAATTGCAATAATATTTAAAAGGTGTATTTTTCCCTGTTATTTATAATTTGTGCTTGCAAAAAGTGCTTTTCCCTCTGTAACAGCTAGAAATCTACTCATACCAAATTGTCACAGAAAGTGAGATGGTGGATCTTGGTCTCAGCCAGAATGGTAGTTCTTAGGAGCTCAACTTTAGAAGATACATAAGAAGTGTCAGACAGTAAATGCTGTCACCTGCACTATCTATAGACTCCTCTATTACCAACTGCAAGCTGTATTTAGAAATACAGCTCTATGCTGTCTCAGTCTTTAAAAGGAAAACAGGCTAAGTAAACTACTCCAAGAGCAATCTTAAGATAAATGCATGAGAGTTCTGTAGTGGAAAGAAGAATGCAAAGATGAACTGGCAGAACGGAAACAGAAGAACTTGCAAGTTTCAAAATAATTAATAAGGAGGGCCTTTCAATCTGATTTTACCATTTATTTATTGTCTTTTTCTAAACTGTGTTAACTTACATACACTATATGTCCTTGTAATAATTTGACTTACAGTAAATTTTAAGTACCATAGCTTTAAAACTACATCTTTTAAAACAAGCAGAGATCAGTGCAATCTATTATGTAGATGAGAGCCCGGATTCCCAGACTCTGGCTGCAATCTGGGAAGAGGGGGCCAAGACGGGGTGCATAGGGATGCGGCCCAGTGAGAGAGCATGGGACTCTCTCTAGCTGGGCTCGAGCAACCTCCTCCACGAGGAGCTCCAGCTCCTCAACCCGGGGGCAGCGTGACTGAAGAGACTGCTCTGAATCTCCTCTCCATGTGTTAAGAGCTGGGGCCGCCAGGTGAGGGCGATATCTTATGGAAACTGGTGTTCCTGCTAATGGGGTAGGAAGATGAGTCAACTCTACTGGCCTGGGTGGAGCTATCTCCTGTCAACAAAGCAGTGGCAGAGGGCCAGATTTATGCTCTTGACCAGGTGGGATTGAGTCATGCGTGCCTAAAGGCAATTTAACAGGGCTTGTGTTAATTAGGGGGGACTGGGAGCAATATTCGATTCAGAGACTACGTTGCTCTCCCGGCTTTACTGAAACGACATCGTCCTTGGAACATCAGGCTGTGAGGCCCCCACCCCAGGCGCCATTCAGTCGTTACAGCCCCCGGGCTTTGGGTGCAAGTTGCTTAGCTCCCTTCTTTGTTCAAGACCGCTGCAAGATAAATACGTTGATTAAATAACATTCTTGCTTAAACTGTAGTTCTCTGCTGCTTTACGGTCATCCCGTGTTTGACACAGGAAGGCTGATGACTACAGTGCCTGGCGGGGAGCTGGGCGCATCGCCTGCCGCTTCGGGAGAGGTTCGCAGTGCCAGTGAGAGCTGCTATGTCCCCCTCCAGGTTACGGCTGAAGCAGAGTTCCTACGACTGGAAACACAGTTCAGATACTAAGCGCCATAGGGTGGCTGTAAGGGGAATGCAGGAGGCGCTGAGCAGCCCTGCATGTTACCACACCAAGGAATAATTCTACAAACTGCTCGGTTGCTTAACACTTTCATCACGTTTTCAATTTTGCTACGATTCTCTCTTAGAAGGACCTGTTCTGTGTCCCAGATAGAAAATATAAGATCATGACAGGCGTTTCAAAAGAATACGAAGAGCTAATTATAAATCCACTGCGAACTCTGAGTCCAGGATATTTCAAGAATTTTCTCTCGTTGCAGCATGTTGCTGCATTGCCTCTCCAGTTCTCCCTCTCCCCATGCACTTTGGGAAAGCAGATCTGAAATAATCCAAAGCCAAAGCCAAAGCCAAAAAAAAAAAAAAAAAAAAAAAAAAAAGTTCGATTTTAAGCAGTGGGTCAACCCGATCTTGACGTCCCAGCCCAGCTGCTGAAGCACGCACCGCAGTTCCCTCGGACACAGGAGGGCAGGAGCTCCTCGCTTCCACCCGGGTAGGATGAGCAGCTTGCTCCTCGTCAGCCTGCAGCATTCTGCCAACCAGCAGGAAAATCGATGAGGCAGGCTTATCTGAAGACCGAGATTACTTCCTCCAAATAGGATGAAGCACTTAATACTTGAGGGTCTGATGAGGAGTGGTGATAGCTGAGTCTGCAGCTAGAACGCAAAATCCATTTCTAAGCCTAGTCAACCTACTCAGGCCCCGGCTCCTCTCTGTTCAGCAGCTGCCTGGACAAAGCTTTTCTTTCTCACTTCATTAGAGATTTCACCTCAGTAAGAGAGAATCAAATCCAGGCCTTGATAACAAACATTCCTTCTCCCCCCCCCCCCCCCCAGTCCAGGTAAAACAGTCAAGTGTTACTTAAGCTAGAAAAATTCTAGCGTTTTTTTGTCCTGAAACTCAGCGCAGCTGAACATTCAGTGCCCCCTATTGCAGGTTTTTCTCTACAGCAGGTAAAGCTGAGGGATTGTTGTATATGGCAATCTGCACACAAAATTTTCCTAGAAGATCTCTTAACTCTGATAGAAAAACTACAAATGGAAAGGAAAAGAGAGAGAAACAGCTTCCATGGACAGAGCATACTCAAATAAACAAACGCAGCATTTACGAAAAACATCGCAAAATCTGTAACATCATCGCTTAGAGTTCTATTCGCACATCCTCAAAACGTTAACGAATCCCCACATCTTGTGCTGCATTTGGGAAAGAAACCGTGGTAGCGTTAACTCTTCAAATGTTGCTGCAAACAAATTACATACACGTATACATATATATCAGTTAAAGAAATTCTGAGATCTGAGTGTTGATATTGACAAAGGTCAGTTTTAGACTTCAAGTCAAACCTTATTGAATCCGTCCACTCCGACGACACTTACTGTTGGCGATCAGTTCTCACCCTCGGCTGAACACCAGCACCACGAGCACCGACCTTTGCGCTCCCCGTCGCTGCTGAAGCACAGGCAAAGAAAGAACCGCAAAGGCCTTCCTGCTCCGCTTCTCCACTCCCCCAGTTTAGGCTTTACTTTTAAGCTCCGGATCCTCTCCTGCCCCGCCCAGGTTCCGTTTGAGTCCTTTGTCTCACCGGTCTTCTTCCTGCATATCACTGCTGGCAGCCCCTGGGGCTCGCATTGTTCTGGCCTGGCGATCCGGGCTACCTGAACACTCGCCTGCGGTGGCCGCATTGCTGGCATGCCTGTGCTCAGCTGGCTGTGCCACCGCAGTGTCACCGAGAGCTTGCTCATTGCTTACACTGGTGTAGAAGGTTTGTATTTAGGTTAAAAGCAAACTAGTATACTCAACACATTTTTAATAAGGAGATGTTACTGGCTCTGTCTTGGCTGCTGTGCATACCCTCCTGCAGTTTATGTAACTTTCTGTTAATATTTTTACTATTAATTAACACGAAACACTGAATGTATGTATTTGTTAACACTTCATACAAGTGGTTGCCTCATACGTATAGAAAAAAGCAAATGTGCTACTACAAATTGTAGGATAAATAGTCCTGGAGTCAATACATCACATTACATCTTATATTCTGAAACATCAAGAGTAGTCTTGTGATCCTCTTCTGTGTGAAGAAAGTAGAAAAATTAAAATAATATTGGTTTACAGTGGTAACGTTGCTTCTAAACTAGCAGCAGGAAGTAGCAATCGCTTCCCACTAAGGAGGAAGTCTTCTGAGTCAAATACGTGTACAGAATTTTCATCGGGCTTCAGCTTGACATGCTTTTTAATGAATATCACTGTAGAGGATCTTCAATTGCAAATTTATGGAGCAAAGTTTTCTATAGAGCTATAGAAACTGAAAATATCATTGGAACCAAAAATAACACATAATAAAGAAAGACCTACTCTGTGCAGATTATTTAGGGTTTAGACCTGAAATTATTAATCAGTGGAGCTAGTAATGGGTTTCTCAGAATAGATAGATACTGACCTTTATTTGTCAAAAACTGCAAAGGCAAGAAGTATCTCCTTGTTATTCCTTGAGATCCAGCCTCAAGCCTTTTTTTTGTTGTTTTTGGGATTTTTTTTAAAAAAGGATATCTATTTTCTGCATGGAATAGTAGCAAGTATCATTATCTTTCATACACATTCAAATCATCTATCTTCTGTTAGCGTAGAACGTATGTATGTGTCTTCTTTCAGTTCATAAGGGTTGTTCCTCCGCTGTCCATTGTTTCTACTTCTCTTGTATTAACTAGGAAGGCTGGAATAGCAATTACATTCTTTCTATAAGTGTTCATTGAATTCTTAATCTAGAGTCTTCAGAAAATTTTTGAAGGTCAGAGAGTGTATGGGAATATTGACTTTATGAATATATTCATGAGCTTTTTGTGACAAAGTTACATTTAAAAATCATTTCTCACTGTATGCTACAGGAGAATATCTGATTTGAGAGAATGTGCTTTCAATTGTGCCCATACAGACAAATGGCAAAGCAAAATGCAGAGTATGCCTAAAATGCAAAAGATGAGAAAACTGCATATGAATATAGCTCATGACAATAGCACTTGAAAATATAACAGGAATTAGCTATACCATCCCACTAGAGTTTCTGTTGCTAAAAATTTCTATTATCTTCAAGGCAAGTGAAGACATCTCATTTGTGATACACTGGAACACCAACTTTTTTTTTTTTTCCTGAAGGCAGGAAATTCATCATTTATTTTTATTCCTGTTAAGCACAGAGCTCTGCTAGTCTGAGAAACAAAACAGATGCAATCCGGTTTTCTTTCTTTCTTTTTTTCTTTCTTTCTTTCTTTTTTTTTTCTATTTTTTTTTTTTTTTTAAAGAAAGGATAGTTCCCCTGCTGTCATTTTCAACTTACAGACTAATTAGACTTACAGAGATATAGCCAGGAAGATGAACATAAAATGTAAGGACCTGATCCTGAAAAAAACCTGCAAACTTCCAGTGCCAGTGAAACCAATGCCAATTATGGTGGATTTTACTTATTTATTTTTTCCCTCTGGGCCCAATTTCATCTTCCCTATAATGGGACCCATGCTGAGACAAAAGAAAATGAAAGAGAAAATATAATCTGTTAAATATTGGAAAGTTCCAGGCAGGTTGAAGTCCTTCATTTCCTTGCAAGTGTATGGTCTCTTTTATTTTCCTTTTTTTTTTTTTTTCCCCAAAACAGGAGGATTTATTCAATAACCTGCAAACAGTTCTTTTATGTTCTAAGAATTACAATTGACATAATCTATCATTACAAAATATACCAGGGCTGCTTCAAAAGTAATGCCTCCTATTAAAATAGGAGGCCCACATTGTTAGAGGCAGATGGCGATGGTATGGTGGTAGAGACTGAACCTTCCCACCAGAGTTCCATTACATTTTGTTTTTTGTGTGACAGATAGCAGCAGAGGGGCACTCTGACAAAATGGCATCTGATATGGAAGTGCATATGAAGCAAAGGTGTGTCACTGGATTCCTCCAAGCAGAAAAAAATGGCTCCCATTGACATTCATGAATGCTTACTGAACATTTATGGAGACGAAACAGTAGATACAAGAACAATGGGGTGATGGGATGTGCATTTCAGTGAAACAGTGGGTTGCCTTCACCGGTGAAAATTTTTATGAATTTGGCACACATCGCAGGTGAAAATGTATTGCTAATGTTGGTGAGTATGATGAAAAATAGTGTTTTAGAGATGAGAATTTATTTTTTCAAATAGTTATTGTGCTCTTTGTATCTGTTGTCATTTCCATGGAAATAAATACGAGGCATTACTTTCAGAGCAACCTATGTAGAGCTTATCAGATTGTACTATATATTTCTATTATTTTTTGTCTATTCCTAGAAGAAAACTAGCATTTGAAGTGGTTGGTATCACTACAGTCATAAAAGACTGTAAAGAAAAATAAAAGAAAATAAAAGAAAATTGAAACTTAAACGCAACAAAGAATTTCAGAGAAGGAAAACGGTTTTACTGATTGAGTAGCACTTAAACTGAAAAGATAACATTGGATAATCAAATCTGAAATCCATCATACCAAAATGTATGCATTTCTTTACTTATGCATCATATCTTTCCCACATCTTTCAGAAAGGTTTCTGCTTATAACCCTCGTGTGGGTTTTTGCTAGTTTGCCTCAGTGGTTGGCATCTTATTAACAGTTTGGCATTATTTCCAGTGTGAACTTGTCCAGCTTCTAATTAGTGATCCTTTCGTTGTTGTTGTTGTATTTCTCTACTTATCTAAGAATGGTTTCAGAACTAACATTTTCTTTACAAGTACTTTTCATCTTCAGTGCAATAATCAAGATACTTTTCAACTTCTCTTGGGAAAAGTAACGTAGGTTCTTTTAAATGTCTTACTAAAACATGAGTTTTTCAACATCAAGTTTCCTGTTTTTCTGTATTTTCTGCTATATTACAATATCCTACCAGAACTGTATGTTTTATTCACATAATTCTAAAATTCATGACATCCATACAAAATAGGGCTGGAAAGATACTAGGCAGTCATCCAGTTCATCCACTGCTCCAGGGCAGGATCAGCTATATACATTTTTGATCCAGGTTTATCTAACCTGTTTTTAAAGACTTCCATCACTGGAGAGTCTCTCACCTCCCTAGGTAATGCTTAGCTATCCTTACCACTAGAAACTAAATCTCCTAACTAAAATAGGACACAAGACTTCTGTTAGGACCTGTTAAGACCTTCCTAACACTTAACAGAACATAAGAATTACTGCCTACTCTTGTTATCCCTTACGGTAACATATTTGTATTTTGCAAATACAGCACAGCACTTCACACAGTTTTAGATTAAAATTCACAGTAGATTCTGGAGCTCTTTTCTGTAAAATTTATATCCAGACGGTTGTTTCCATCCTTGCATTTGTTCAGATGACTATCCTATGTTATCATCCCCAGCACTGTCTAAAGAGGTAAAATTACAATATCAAATCCTGCGTCTTTTGCACATGTCTGCACCTCAGCAGCTCCTTTAGGTTGCAACACAGCTTTAAGACTGAGTTCTGTTTCTTTGCTTTATGAATCCTCAACTCTCCCCAGTGGTTCAGGTTTTCAGGAATGTGTGTAATCTTTCACTGAGGCATCTATAACTCCTAAAGATGCAAGTCAGTATTCTGTAGTGGGATGTTGTTGAATCTAGTCAATAGTAATGGGTCTTAAATTGTGCCCCTCTGAAGCATTTAGGTGCATTATTCAGAATTTCACATCTGTGCTTTTCTTAGAACTATCACATTCTCGGATTATTCACATACTGAGAGCTTAAAATTTTTGGTTGATGGTAGGAGCTATTGAGAAATCAAAGAGAGATATTGCACTCAGCAAAATATTTATGTACGTACTGTGGATTTTTTATACGGCAGAGCAATGTAATTGAGAATGAACTATCACTTAGCATTTTGGGAACATAAAAAAAGTGAGGTCTGATGCTATAAATAAACTGACATGGAAAATCTACTCTGATGTCTTCATAGAATAATTTGCAATATCAGGTGCCAAGTTAACTACTGGAAAGAATCGTATCTATTTTCTGTACAGGTTCCTTGAAGATGTGTCATCCACCACTCCTCTGTAATTTACTGTAAAACTGTCTAAAATCAGATGAATTAATCTGCAAGTATACTAAAAATCTATGTTGATAAACCAGTTAAATTGTCATATATCACATATTTTGCAAATTTAGCACATATTTTATTTATTAAAAATATATTAGAAATAACGTTCCTGACATGAACCAGATGTCCTAAGACATGATGGACACGGTTGATCTAAAAATGTTAACAGCCTGCAAAATAGAAAGAGCTATCTTAGCAAGTAGAGTTAATATGTTAGAAGTGCAGGTAGAAGAGGATAATTTTGGAACATGTGGTGATGAACAAATTCAGATCTTGCTAAATTAGTGGAATAATGAAATATTCATCAGTAACAAACCTCTTGTATTTTGGAAAAGCTATGTTTGAGAAACCAAAAATTGGTGAAGTCAACAACATTTGCATTAAAGACAGAATACAGATGAGGCAAGAATTACATTTATTCAAAAGTACAAATACAATCTATTGGGCTTCCATTCTCACTAAGCATGGAATAAATGGTTGGAAAGGACTTTCTTGAATTTATAAACCCCTGTAATAAACAGAATACTTAAAATGAGAAGAGAAACGAAAAAGGAAAGAAATAAAATTGGTTAACAGATATGTTCTGTACTGTAGAAAAATTTCAACTTGCAAGAGATTTAATTTAGACATTATTCATAAAATTAAAACAAATAGCAAAGGGTTGAGTTTTTTTTTGTTTCTTTGTTTGTTTTTTCCAATAAAGACAAATGCAGTGTTACAGGACTATTCGTATTGTGTACTGAAGGCAAGATTTTCACTTCAGTTTTACTTAAAAACTGTGGAGTTCCTGAAACAACATGTAATAAGAATGTCAGGACAAAAGAACACTGTAACAGATTCCAGATTGCTTGCAAAACTTTGCTTACTCTGAAAGTACAAGGGACCCTGAATGTTTTTAAGCTGCTGATATTGAAGTAATTTGTGAATGGAACTTCAGTTTAATGGAAAATGCCATAAACAAATATAAACAGTTTTTGTAAATGCTGTTCTATACATTCACCTAAATGCTTATTTTCAGCCTTCCAATTATTACATGGAAATACTTCACATTTCCAAGCAATGAATGTATGAATTTTTTTGGAAGTTGGCACTACCTTGTGGTGGGAGTATGTTTACATTATGTCATCTATTATTTCAATGTTGGAACATGTGATAACAATACCTAAATCCTGGATGCAAGAGAAATCTTGGAATCACCTGTTACAGATTCTAAAAGTTTGGTAGAAATGTCCAAAAGAAGGGAGTGAATGAGATTTTCTGAATTCAAAGCATGCTTTTCCTTCCTTCCTTCCTTCCTTCCTTCCTTCCTTCCTTCCTTCCTTCCTTCCTTCCTTCCTTCCTTCCTTCCTTCCTTCCTTCCTTCCTTCCTTCCTTCCTTCCTTCCTTCCTTCCTTCCTTCCCTCCTTCCCTCCTTCCCTCCTGCCTTCCTGCCTTCCTCCCTCCCTTCCTCCCACCTCCCTTCCTCCCTCCCTCTCTTCTTCCCTCCTGCCTTCCTCCCTTCCTCCCTTCCTCCCTTCCTCCCTCCCTCCCTCCCTCCCTTCCTTCCTTCCTTCCCTTCCTTCCTTCCTTCCCTCCCTCCCTCCTTCCCTCCTGCCTTCCAGGAGAGGGTACTAGACAATCTGGAGCTGTAAACTGAAACAGCACTACCATATGGTACTTGTATGAATGTCATATGTATGGCAACATCTCTTCTAGAGGCCAAATTTCTGTTGGTTTATGTTGCCAGTTCTGTAGTTCTATCAAACAGACAAATTTTGCTATGCCTAGCTAAACTTCTTTTTAACTGTCATCGCGATTCCAGCTGTATTATACATGAATAATATGACTCTGAAAATTCTGTCGGGTTTTTGGTTTTCTTTTTTTTTTTTTTTCCTCTTGTAAAGCCAAAGTTTCTTCAAAACTCAGCTAGAGTAGAATCACTGTTGAAAGTATCCTTTCCCTTGAGAAACAGGGAGAGATTAAACAACCTTTTGTTCAGCTAGAGTCTATGTCACAATGCTTTGTTTTACTATAAGAGGAAACTTTGTTCAACATGTAGGTTTTTAGCAAGTTTTTAAGTTTGAAAGAATATTTCTGGAAGTATAGAATTCTTTTCTTTAGCTCTTAAAAAGAACCAAAAATGTTCTTTTCATTATTTGGGTTACTTCAGATACCTTTTCTATGAAACAGCCCTCTCATATACTCATTCATACACATTTTACTGATAATTCTGAATTTATTTTATCAAAACCTTCTTGGGATGCCTTTGTAATACCTTTATGTGCTATGTGTTATTCAATATCATGCACTTTCAGTAGTGAAATCCAAGGCTGTTTCTTCAGTATGTATTTACAGATCTACATGAACCATTTCATCACAGAATCACAGAATTGCAGGGGCTGAAAGGGACTTCAAGAGAGCATTAAGTCCAACTCCTGTGCTAAAGCAAGTACCCTACAATAGGTCTCACAAACAGGTATCCACATGGGTCTTGAATATTTCCATAGAAGGAGGTTCCACAACTTCTCTGTGCAAACTGTTCTGGTGCTCCGTCACCCTTTCTGTAAAGTTCTTCCATGTTTGTATGGAACTGCCTAAGTTAAAATTTTAGGCTTTATTGCTCCTTGTCCTATCACTACACACCACTGAGAAGAGTTTGGCCTCATCCATTTGCCTTGCATCTCCTTTCAGATATTTATAAACATTAATCAGATTCTCCCTCAGTTTTTTCCCTGAAGCTGAGCAGACCCAGGTTACTCAGCTTTTCCTCATAAGGGAAATGCTCCAGGAGTTGTCCCTGCCTATAGTAGGGGGAGTGGAACTAGATGATCTTAAAGGTCCCTTCCAACCCAAACCATTCTATGATTCATTATTCATTATTTATTTTATGTTTCTGGTCCACATTAAAATACAGTATAGATTCCAATGATAGTCACGGCAAACTATCTTTCATTTATACTTGCGAATGAATGTTCCAAGGAAATGAATATGCATTCTGCATTCTAGTTCACCATGCTGCAATTTGTGTGTGTAGCCTGAACCATAGATCCAAATTCTGATATACGTAAAAATCTGGAGACTCTAATCCTGCAGATAACTTTTGACTTGCTTATATATAAATCCATCCCTAATAATAACTGCCTCAGGACAAATGAAACTGATCAAAATTGAGAATTCACACCCTCCTCCAAAAATGAAAATCTTTCAAATTTTGAAAAAAAAAAAAAAAAAAAAAAAAGTAAAAAAGTCCCCCAGTTATTTTATCACCTACTGAGAAGTTCATCATACAAAGAATTTGAGGGGTTAGCAGATCTTAGACAAAGAAATGATACTGCATTGCATGATTAATAGGAGAACAGGCATACCACTGGTTAGAGAAAATAGAGTGTATGAGGGAAAGACAAACTGAAGTAAAATGCAAATCCTATGGGAAAAAAATATATCTCGAGTTTGTGGCAAAATAATAGCTGAAATAGAAAATGTATTTTGTGCATAAGCAGATATTTTAGGCCAGCACATTCGGATTTCAGAAGTTGATCATATTTTTTTTAGTAAACTTCATAGTCTATTTAGGCTCTTAAAACTGAGTTTCAAAGAACTGCTACAAAGAAGAATGAAGAAAAACCTAATTATTTCTATCATTCTATCAGCAGCGGAAGAGGAAAACATTGAATTGTATCACTCAGAAAAAGAGTACAGAAGTGCAAATGCATTTAAGCAAGAAAGAAATATTTCATTGTTCCTTTTACCACTTAAAACCTATAGAAAATAAATTGTATATAAATTTCAAAAGACACATACATTTAAGAGGGAATGCTTCAAGACATCTGTTATAGAAATTCGTCCCTGACTTTCTAACCCTTCTTGGTTTGCTGCTGCTGAACAGCCCACTTACTACATACTCCAGATTTCATATTCTGAGTTGTGACTTGTATGTGTTAGAAATGTAGAGACAACAGTGACTTGGTTCCATGTAGCAATGAAAGTGAGGCATCCTGGGATACATTCATACCTCAATCAGTAAGAATTCAATCAGAAGATAGTTAATGAGTAATTTTGAAGTAAATATGTAGACAGTGCTTTTGGTGAAGTCAATAAGAACAATCATATATATCTTATGCAAATTGTTTTTTGAATTTATGGATAGATTTGAAATAACTAAGAAAAGCATAATACAATCTATAGGTTAAATCTCAATTCCTTATGTAAATATTTGTTATTGTTAACACAAACAACTGCAGAAAAATGTTTTTTTCTAATCACCTTTATTTATGATAAAGCAGCACGATAGTACCCAATCCAGTGGTGATTCACTCATGGTCTCATTAAATTAGTTGCATTCAGAATGTCCAATTTCTTACTTCACATCTTGTTCAGAATATATTTGTGTATTTTCTTCTAGTTAAAAGATATTTTTGCAAACATACACAAAAATCTCTTGTGCTTATTTTAGTCTTGTTCTACTTAAAGATTATTTTCTTGCAGAATCATTAAATTGGATAGATTATTTTCTCTTTTGTTACATGATCATAATTGATATTGATAAACAAGTACATTAGCAGTGCAATTCAATATACAGTGATTATCACAGCATTTTTTACTATTGCCACTTGCTAATTAACATCATTTTTTGGTTGTTCCAACACAGAAATGGAATTTATTTACAGGTCTCAAGAAGCTTGAAGAGCCTCTTCATTCTGATTTGTATGGATTTGAAGACCAATGGAATTTTTTCTTAGTGAATAGTAAGTAGTTCCTGTCACAAGCCCACTGGCTGCTGAAGTAGCAGATTTTCTCAATCAAGCATTGCAAAGAAATTGAAGAACTAGGGACTTGTAAAATTCCAGGACAGTGATCCTTTCAGCAGTATAAGTCCTTTGAAGTCAGACATACAGGTTACAAATTCTTGTACTTCTCTAACTCATTCACAGGGTAGAGCAAATGTTTCTTCTTGTGACAACTATGCACAGGAGAAAATCCTGAGATGGTATCTACGCAAAGATGTGGCCACAGTCCACTGGCTTCCCTGCCTATAGATTTTATACCTCCACACAAGAATCTTCTTTAGAGATTGGCAGGGCCATCTGAGCCTGAATCTACTAATTCTCTGAGACCATGAGATGATACTAGAATGAAGTTTGGGACTTATTGTCTATGCACACTGTGGTACTGCCATAGACATATCTAATAAGCTAAATTATGTTGAAATGCTGAAGCTGGTTTTAAGAGGCCATTTGCCAGCTAACTTAAGCTGTTCTCAATCACAAGTGCACTGTAACTGCTCCTGCTGTCTGGCCTTTTCTTAGGTTTTGTGTGTGTGTGTGTGTGTGTGTGTGTGTGTGTGTGTGTGCTGCCCTACAGACCTGAGTCCCTCGCCTCAATGCTCACAACACAGTAGCTTGTTTTGCTCTGCTGTCCTGAGAACTTCCATCAGTAATGTTGCAAATCACACAAGAATGATCTGACATGAGGTGAACTAGCAGAAACACAGAAATTGATATAGGTTTTAGTGTTTTACAGTTACTGAATTGCAGTACTTTTTGCATCAGGATATATGTTTCAAAGCCTGTATGCCAATTAGTTATAATAATGAATAATGCAGGTGATTCTTCATGACTGAAAATTCTGTATGTGCTGCTGGTGGACAAGAGTGGAATTCTGGTGGGATTGTGTCCTTCCAGAAGTAGTTCTCCAGAATGGCAGAGGAAGAAGAATCAGCTGCAATACTGCCAGCAGTGCACATTTGTAGATGGTCTTCCAAAGAGAATAGCAGTAGCATGAATTCTATGACTCTATGCAGCTATGATTCTATGATTGTATGTACTTGTGGGTCTAGACTTTATCTGGATAGTTTCAGGCAAATACCTCATTAACTGATCTCAAATTCAGCTAATCAATAATTCATGTTATGTTATTTCTGTTTTATGCTTTTACAGAAGTTTTAATCCAAAAACCAACTTGGCTGCACTGTAGAATGTATTAATAAAAGCATAACCAGCAGGTCCAGGATCCTTCTCACTTTTGACACTTGCATAATCACATTTGGAATACTGCATACTCCAAAAATGTAAGATATTAATATGCTGGAGCAAGAGCACACAGTGGTTAGAATACAGAGTACATAACACGAGAAGAGGTTAAGAAGCTTAGTCTTTTCATTCTACGGAGGAGAAGGCTCAAAGGAGACCTTGATGTGTATAGATATCTAATCAAGAGAGAAGACAGAGCAAGACTCTTCTAAGAGATGCATGGTAGCACAATGAGACATACTGGGCACAAGCTGGAACACAGAAACGTAGAATTGGATATAATAATGAAACTCTATAACATATGTAAGTAGAACTATATGGAGTAAGCAGGTTTGAGTTCCTGTATGCACTATCTTCTAGATCCTTCTAAATTTAAGTTTACAAAAACAACTGTAGTTCATTTTTCTGCCAGTGTCTTCCTTGGTGTTAGTTTAAAGAAAAGATATATTATTTTCATTAATGCTCTTGAGAAGAACATTTCATGAAGGAGCCTCTTTTATGTTCTGTTCAGTGCTGTTCGTTACCTTCAATTTGATCAAGTGGCTCATCAAATGAGACAGAAGAGTGGAGTTTTTTATTTATCCCTGATCTAGTATGTGATAAGGGTAGTAATCTTACTTGCTTCATTTTTCCAGGGGGAAACAGAATGAAGGGGTCATTAAAAAGAAGAAATGAGAGCAGGAAGCGTTAAAGGGAAGAAACCCACATTTTTTCTTTTTCCTTTTTCACATTACTGAAAGTAGTTGTCATGTGAGACACATAATGACAGCTTCTTGGTAATTCTTTTATTATTAAAAATAGTAGAAACATTGATTCTGGGTTTTATGTAGTCTTTAGAAACAGACTTGATAAATAGCATGTAGACAGCCATGGAAAAAAAGCTTGGAGTCTATCATAGTATCGTCAAAGCTTGCCAGTAAAGTTAGGCCTGTGTGATGATGGTGGCAGCACCAAAACCAACAACAGGTCCTGTGTTGCCTCACACATTGTAGAATGATCACACCTTTGCCATTAAACATGTGATATATGTACAGTGTTATAGCTGGATAGTTTAAAGGAGTGAATTGAAACTTGAAATGTTAGGTAAATGAATGTCAGGTAAATGTTGGAACGTTTGCAGGTCCTTATTCTTATGTGTAGAATTTCTTGTGTGCTCCAAGTTCATCTAATAAATGACAATCTCTATGCAAATAATTAAAAACAAATCTAACAAAAAAAAAATCCCACTGGATTATAAATACACAAGTACATCATACAAATCTTGGGCAGACTCCAGAACTAACACTCTTAGATGAACCGAATCAGGCTCCTTGATGGCCACCTAAGAACTTTGGTTGGACAACAACTTTAGTAAGATGGTAGGACTGTCCTACTAGAAGCTGGTCAATTTGGAGAATATCAATTTGATCCCATGAAGCCGAGGAGGAAAATAAATTGGAAATGTTTCAAGTCATTATTTGAGTGCATTCATAGCAAAGCAATTTCTGAAATTTCCTCATAGAGTGAAACACATTCTGTATTGAACTGTATCTGTAGAAGGGCCCTACATATTAGTGCTCAGAACTCAAATTCTAAAAATTGGCATCCAAGTGAGGGTCCTTTTCAATGCAGAGTATTCTGTGTTTCTGTGTATGACCAAAAGCAGTTTAATTCATTCTAAGGACACAGTGGTCATCAGTAACAATTACCATGATTTGGCAAGAATTAATTTCTATGCTACTGAACAACTTAACCCTCTTGAGCATTTTTATATGGCAGCTTAATAAATAATGATTTTCTAATGGTTCACATTGTGCTACACGTCCAGAATTCAAGAGATCCCTTAGTATTCAATCATATTAATTCCTGCTTCCTCCCTACTTTTTTATGTTAAGCTGATATAAAGTTGATATCTTCCCTGTATGCTAATACACATCCTTCTCCTTGAAATCTTTTAACCTGTGTGATGCCTTTTCCCCCACTGTTCAAAGGTAATTCATTACTTTTTTACTTTAAAATTCTAAGAACTGAAACAAGCTTATAGACTTTACCTTTGAGGTCTGATTCATTTTCCTTTTTATCCTTTATTTTTTTAATAGCCTTTTCAGCGATGCAGTAATCTTTCCTGAAGGATTTTTTTGGCCTTCTAATCCTTTTTAAACTCCTATTCTTTTTGTAACTGGTGAACTAGTTCAGGTAAAAGACATTTTTTTGTACCATTAAAAATCAAAGTATTAATCTCAAAATCCTTACTATCTAAGTTTAGCTTCTTTTCCTGTGTTCATTTATGAACTGCATATCTTAATGTCCTTAGAAATTAGCAACATCCTCCCCTTCTGCCTGTTTTCAACAGAAGGGAAAGTATGAGTAGTGATAGTCCAGAAAAGCCCAAACATTTAGGGGCAGTACTTCACACTTTACTTTGGAGGGTGGTATTAGGGGCAGTAATCCTTAATTTCTATGCAATTTGCAATTATTCCTCTTTTTACTGCTCCATCCACTATTCTTCCTACATTCAGGACACAAATAGGGCATATGAAAAGATGTGTGGAACAAGCACAACAGAGGTCTGTTAGAAATGTATTTTCCCTAATGCAGGTATGAAAGGAATGCTTCTATGATCCTTTGGAAATAGAAGGCTACAGTATTAGAACTGTGTTCTTGACCATGCTGTTCATAACATTCAGTTAAAATGAATGTCTACCAGCACTTCTCGCTGTTCACTTTCTTTCTTGCAAGTGATACATAGCATCTGATTTTTTTTTTTGTGAGTCATTAATCTGAAAGTAAAGATAAACTTTAGTTTTAAAATCATAGCATTTCCAAACATTCCTTGGAAGCAAGACAAACTTTGGAAGCATTTCTAAGAGTTATTCTCTAAAATGAATTCTAAGAATGAAAGGAAACTTCACGTAATGCATGTCTTCATTCATGGCATATATTTTGAGTCTACAGACCTTTCCCTGAAGCTCATTCATGATCTAATTACAATACTTTTCTGTATGAACAGTAAGAATGGATGTTTCTGTGTAATATGATGTACTTTCTTATAATTACAGCATTTAACTACGTTTATACATTGCTGGTAGTGTGGATTGTTTTTAAGCTTTTATAACTCACTCTAGAATACTGAATGGGAACTCAATACAAAATCAATTTTCCAAGTTCCTTGAGCACTTCAAACAAAGACATATATAGACTGGGATAACTTCAGATGGAAACTGATTTTTAATTACTTGCCTAGACAGCTCCCAGTACTCATCCGGGAGTTTTGTTTCAGCAAGGGGAACAATATCAGGAGAATGTTTGTGATACATAGTCCTGAAATGAGCTAACATATGTTGTGATTTGTATAGACTGCAGAATCATCTTTATTTTTCTGTTCTACTTTGCACATTTCTCTTTATCTACTCTAAATACGACTGGAATACTTGCCCTCAAAATAGTTATTTTATTTGGCAAGGGTCACCATAGAAAGTAGTTCTCAAAGGCACAATCAAGAGTTTACAGATAGGAAATTTCCTCTGAGCTCATTAATCCTTTACACAAATGGGAAAGATAATGAGCTGTAGTCTCTCAGCTTTGCTAACAGAAAGTAGAACATGTTCTCACTCTTCATTACTAGCCAGCAACACCAAGTAGCTTTAACTGGACTTGACACTGGAAGTATAATTCAGCACATTAATTTCATCTCAACATATAGAATTAGCTTACAACCAGCGTGCTTTATATACCAAGAGTTCATATTATAATATGTACCCTTTTTTATACTATCCTCCTCTTTTGTGAAGCATGCATTAGCGTGTCACGAGTCAGCAGTCTCGTGCAATATTCAAGTGAAGAGAATTTGTTTATATCCGCTGTCTTTCTCTCCAGCTCATTTATTACACATCCTACCCTGAAGATGTTTTTAATTAGTTGATAAGAATGGCAAATAATAAACTTCATGAACATTTTATTACAGTGTATGAGTATTAATTGTTGCCAATTCATCAACCTTAAAGCACATTAGTACTGCAAAAAGATTTATTTTATCTGCTCTATATTTATGAGTACAATCTAACTTTCTAAATATTAGTAAACAAAAATATCTTTTGAATATTAATTTAAGTTCTTTCATTCTCCTATCTCAAAATGGCCTTAAATCCTATCCTATGAAATGTTTTGTTTGTTAGTAATTGAGCTAAAATTATGTCTGTGATTTAGCTTGCTTTTGACCTTTTCAATTACTTTACTGGTAATTCCTAGGATTCTCATCCATATTCCAACTGAAATTCCATTATTTATCCCAAAATTTCCTCTATACCTCCTCCATTCCTCTTTTTTTTTTTTTTTTAAACCAGTGCTGTAGACACTATCTTGTACCCAGTTTGTTAGGTCCATTCTAAATTTACTCTATTAGCCCTGTGTACATCATATTAAGTATAGGGGCAGATGAATGGAACCCTGTGACCACTGAAGAAAAAGCCATGATCTGGAAAGCACATGCTATATATACATAGTAGAATGGGAAACTGTATATAACCATTACTCCAGTTCTTCATTTAATCCATTCTGCACTAGCCTGAAAAATGAGAATCAATGACATTTGTAGAAGGAATTAGAAGTAGATGTAAATGCAGGATTTAAACCCTAGCTAGAAATGGTTAATAAACATGTTAACTTAAAAGGACTTTATTTTTACAGTAGGGAACAATACTGAAGAGAGGGTTTTCTTCTTTTAACTTGAATCTTTCAGTAAACATCAAAACATTGTTTTGATTACAGTGGAAACCTTTTATAAAGCATAAAGCACTTCACATTGTGTTAAGCCTCAAGCTGCAGATATTGGAATAATAAACTCATAGATGGCCCAATGAGGGGACAACCTCTATGCAGTTTTCAAAACAGACAATAACATTTACCAACAGTAGGTCATGTCAAGCAAAGAGAAAGGAGGGGCTGCTGACAGCAATCTAAACTGATTTCCTAGATGAACTGGACCTTTACTTTCATCTAGTTACCTCTTTAGTGAACCCAGTAGCTACTGTGACAAAACTGTGTTTTCATAGAATCATAGAATGGCTTAAGTTGGAAAAGACATTAAAGATAATCTAGTTTCAACCTCCCATCACAGGAAGGGTCACCAACAACTAGATGAGACATCTAACCATCCATGCTTCTAAGTGAATGCAAAATGCTCCCATAATCCAAAGTAGTCCGATTTTCCTTATGTTTTAGTTTACTTGTTTTCCTAAAACATCCACATAAGTTGTTAGTTGTACAATGACTCACTTGACTTTCCAGAACATTGCTTTTGGGGGAAAATTTTGGCATTGGGGTTTTACAAAAAAGAACATGGAAACCAACTCACAGTGTGACTTTTTTCTCTTCAGAGGATGTTGAATAACAGTTTCTATGCCAACAGGCCGACTTCTGTCTACAACAGTGTCTAGTGCACTTATATAAAACTCAGCTGTAAAGTATCATTTTATTTTTCCTTGTAGTGTTTTCAAACCCTCCATAGTGCGCACAGGAAGAACTCCAAAACAGATGCTTAGTCATCTCAGCCTAGATTATGCTGTTTTCCTCCCAGATGGTTTCTCAACTCAGCTTTTATAATGACAAAAACTTTTTTTTTTTTTTTAAACTTCTAACCAGATCTTTACAGCACTTCTTCAAGCAGCAGGAAAAGTTAGCAACATAAATATTTGCCGTCCATGAAAGCATTGCAGAGTTTTTCCACAAGACAATAATCATTCCACAGTAAAGGTAACTGTCTTCAAGAAATGTATTCTCCTAGGAGGTGTGTTATGCCTGACAAAGCAATACTTTTTTCTCAAATAAGTATGGTCTTTCCAAAATAACTTTCAGGCATTCCCTGAAATAACTTCATTAGAAATATAACGCATCCTTTATTGATAGCCTTACTAAGTTAACTGCTTATACAACTGAAATTACTGCAATATTTATGTTTGAAATATCTTTCTAATGTACAGCAATTTTTAAATGTTTGCAGTCTTACAATCTCCCTCGGGTATACATATACTTGAAAACAAGTTCTGTGCCTCAGTCTTCCTCCTCTTCTTTGAAAGAAAATCATGTGTTGTTCATTTGCATCAGTGCAAGAGGCTAGGAGCAGAAGGTTCTCATAATGCCCTGAACTTGTTTTTTCAGCAGTGCAAGCAGAAACTCAGTGCAAGCTATTCTCCCTCCAGCACTGTGACATAATTAGCCCATGCTTTATCCATGGGTCCTTGCTTTTCTAATCTTATCAATACACAACTGTAAGGGCATGTCACCTTATACCAACTTCTGGAAGAAATCCGAGCATAATTTATTGCTGTTGAAAACACTGTGTGATACTTTACCCACTGAGTCTGTTCGTAGGCTTCTCTATCATTATACCAGTTCTAGCATGAGTTTACATTCCAGTAAGCAATTCGTCTGATCTATTTTGAGCTATACTAATGCTCAAAAATATTCATCCAAGACAATACTTTCCTTTGAGTAATTCTAAGTAATACGAAAAAGTCTGGCAACTAACGCTACCAACACATAATAAGTATCTTTGTGCACAGCTGTTGGGATTAAAAGGTATTTCAAAGTCATCAGCATCAGTGCACAGTAAATACTCTTTTAATATTGAATTGAAAAATAGATAAGAACAATGAATGGCATTCTTAAAATAGTCATGATCCTTCTAATTAGTGCACAGATCGTTTAATGACATTCACGTATCTTCCTTTGTGTTAACAGCGTATAAGTTCAATTATGCCAACACGTTAATATGCATTTCACTAAATCTTATAAACTGTTCTTATAATGGAAATCCATCACAGATCATACAGGAGTGAACAGGAGCGTCTCAAAGTGCAGTACCTCATCTGCATAACTGTAGATAAGATATTAACAAGCTTATTGAAGTCTGGAATAATGATTTTGCATAGTAAACAACAATGTCATGTATACATTGCTATCCCATTGTCCTTAGTTACGTCATGAACTATATATGTGTACTCTAATGAAGGTGAAGTCTCTGTAGTTTAAAAGGCTACTGAGAAAAGAAAAAACAAATGGAATCTCTAGTTTGACTAATTATTTTGCATAAAGGTACAACTAAGTGTAGAAAGAAGCTCACAAAGTGCCTTAGCCTCAGTTGAAGGAAAAAGCAAAGTGACTAGCAGTAACTTACAAATCTGTTTGGTTACAAAGCAGTCACACTTCTGTTTCTTTTACAGGAGAAGTGGTATAGTTTATTGGACCATCTGTTGGAGTTAGAAAGAAATAAATGAACTTTTAGCAGAGGTCTGAAATAGACGCAAACAGCTAAAGCACATCAGAACAATCATTTTTAATTGCATTTAGTTAAGTAACCAGACAATTTTAGAAAATAGGATAGTTACTGCAGGAGAATGGTAGCAAGGGGTGATAAAATCTCTTGCCTTGTGAGAAAGAGGCAGAAACAGGCTGTTAATCACTCTGAGACCAAAATATTGTATGGCTTTTTTTTCTCTCCCCAAAATCTATTTCCTCATCATTCTATTAAAAATATTACCTCCCTCTGGAAACTTACCTCACTTATATCCTTTACAGCTATTACAGCTTCACAACACTACACTTCTGATTGATAGTTTAGCCCACAGAAGAAGCATCTATCATTTGCTCTTTGGCAGATATTAAAAACCAGTAAAGCTATAGAAATATCCTTCTGAATCTGTATACCACATAAAATCTAAGATAAATCAGAGCTCAGAACCTAAGATATTACCAAGCATTATGATCTCCTATAAGAATAACCCTACTCTTTCAGCTGCAGGGAAAATAGAGCATGCTCAGATATAAAACAGAGAGTTTGTGTTATTTCAGAACAAAATATGTTAACTAGTGGATTTGGCATAAACTCTATGAATATATAACATTAGGCCCTGAAGAACAGAATCAGTGAAGGACTTCATTACCTAAATTGGTGCTGAAATAAAAAAATAGATGCATACATCCAAAATTAAATTCCCAAATCCTTTTGCTTATGTTGCTTTTTCCCATCACTTTTTTTAGTCATTGCTCTTATCTGGAAAACAGGACATTCTGCTGGAATGGGAACTCAACCTGGATTTTTCATTTCTAGGTGTGTGTTCCAGTCACTAGTCTATTGAGTAGAGTACCACTATTGCAGGCTTTATATCTCTACCTTTGAGTTAAGTTTCCTAGCTGTATATTTCTCTCTTACCAAAATCCTGAAAGAAGATAGCATTTTAGACACATTCCTGTACTTGATGTTTCTTTATACTTTGATCTAAATCACTGCTAGTTAGTTCTACAAAAACTTGCCCACTTTGCCCTTATAAATTGCCTTTCACTAGTTCACTTTTGCTTTCTGTTCATTTGAAGACATACAGTCTGTGAGAAGTTGCACACTTTATTCTCTCAGTATATATTTTAAAACAGTGCTTCTCTAATACAGGTTAAAAAAAAAATTAAGGGCTTTATAGGTATTTACAGTAGTTCTGATGCTTTGCTTATTCAAGTCAGCCAGTTCCTATTGATTTTATAGTACAATCCAGGAATAATATGCCACTCACTAGACACATCTACAGCATTGATGTAGATTTTGAATATGATGTTAGCAGCAGAGAAGGACTAAAGCAAGAGGTTTAGGTTAAATTCTTATTTCGAATGAGGAAATCAGTGGCTAGCTCAGATCTTCGTCCAGCCTGATCTTGAATGTCTCCAAGGACTGGGCTTTCACTTTGTCTCTGGGCAACCTGCTCCAGTGCCTCACCACCCTTATTGTAAAAAGCTTCTTTATGTCCAATCAAATCTCCCCTCTTTTAGTTTGAAATCATTTCTCCTTTCCCTATTACTATTATTACCCTGCTAAAGAGTCTGTCCCCTTCCTTCTTATATCCCCTCTTTACATACTGAAAGGCTTCTCCCCAGAGCCTTCTCTTCTCCAGACTGAACAGCCCAATCTCTCTCAGTTGGCCCTGGTAGGAAAGGTACTCCATGCCTTGGATCATTTTTGTGGCCCTCCTCTAGATGTGCTCCAGCAGGGCCAACTCTCCTGTACTGAGGTCTCTACATCTGGACACAGATGGGCTCTCACGAGCCAAGAATAGAGGGGCAGGATCACCTCCTTCAACCTGCTGACCATGGTTTTTGGTTTTTTGTTTTTTGTTTTTTTTTGATGCAGCCCAGGATACAGTTGACTTTCTAGGCTGTGAGGTCCATTGCTGGCTAATGCCCAGCTTGCCATTCACCAGTACCCCCAAGTTCTTTTCGGCAGGAATGTACTTTAGTCTTACAACCCCCAGCTTGTACTGATAGCAAGGATTACCACAACCCATGTACAAGACCTTGCACTTGAATTTGTTGAACCTCTTAAGGTTTATCTGAGCCCACTGCTCAAGCCTATCTAGGTCTCTCTGAACGGCATCCCATCTCTCAGGCATGTTGACTGCACCACACAGCTTGATGTCCTCTACAAACGTGCTGAGCATGCACTCAATCCCACTGTTGGCATCACTAATGAAGATCTTAAAGAGTGCCGGTCCCGGTACTGACCCCTGAGTGACACTATTTGTTACCCATCTCCATCCAGACACTGAGCCATTGACAACCACTCTCTGCGTATAACTAATAACCAGTTCCTCATCCATCAAACAGTTCTACCTATCAAATGTGTACCTTTCCAATTTGGAGAGAAGGATGTTATGGGGGAATCTGCCAGAGGTCTCACAGCAATGACTCTTCCTTTTTCCACTGATGCAGTTATGTCACCAAAAAAAAAAAAAAAACAAGGTCAGTCAGGCAGGACTTGCCTTTGGTGAAACCTGCTGGTTATCCCATATCACCTCCTTAAACAACACAATGATCTCTTAATGTTTGGTTCTACAGGCAATCCATATTTCCCAGAAGCAAGCAAGCAAGAACAGCAACAACAAAAACACAGTGAAGGTTTAGCTTTTTCATTTTGTCTCAATGCACCTATATACCTCATTGCAAACGTCACCTTCTCCATTTAAACTTTCAAAGCCTTAAGATTCTCAGTCCTGAAGCAGCTGAGTTCTGCAATAACCAGATGAATATTGGAATTTCTTTCAGCTGATGTGGATTCTGTAGATCATTCCAGACTAGTGATATCTGATATAGTCAGTTAGCCAAGCTGGTTGGGCAATGTGCTTCATTCCAACAGTGCCATATTTTGCCTATTCCACTGTCATCATTGAAGCCATTTGTCTTCTCAGTACAGCCCAAAATTATAATGACTGTCGTGATTCATTTTAAAGATCCCTACCATATTTTGCAGTTTGAATACATGTCAGGCCTGAATTTTTAATATTGTGATGCATAATTCATGTAATTGAAGTCTGTTTGATAAGCTATTCAGAATTGTACTTCTATTGTTTTCCATGCATTTTGGTACAACAAACTTCAAACTACACACAAGAAAATATGAAAATTTGCAAATAGAAAAGATTTGGTAAACACAATAAAAACGCATATTTGCTGAATTTCGTATGCTAGACATTTCTGTTGTTTGGTCAAATTCAGAATGAGAAATGTATTTAAGGTATTGTCTTCACCAATATACACTGCACAAAGAGATATCATTTCTATGTCCTGCACGTACGATGGTACTCAACTTTTCATTACAAATCTGGTGAAGAAGTACTTCGGAAATGAAGATTAGAAATATAATATGATGTGTAACCTAGTTCAGTAAGAGGTTTTTTTTAACCCTTAAAAAGCAGTTGAATCAGGCTTTTCATTTCAAAACACTGTTTCCCCCCAGTTCTTAGGCTTGTGTCATAAAAATAACTACACTCCTTTAACACAGATGTTCTTAAAACTTAGAGCAGTGTACAATGTGCAGTTTTACTTTGTTTATAAGCTGATTTCATTTTAGATTACTTTAGGTATAAAATCATTGAGAATGTAGAAACCTTTTCTCATGTTTTCAAAAAAAGTAAGTTCAATCCACACAACTTCCACAGAAAACCTGTCTATTACAAATAGCAATTTAGTTATTTACTTATTTTGATCACTGTCATGATTAAAATAGAGGATAATAAAAACCTCAAAATACAAAGAAAAACAAATTAAAAACAAACAGGGTGTTGTCCTTCACCATTACTTGGGAATTCTCCTCTTCAACTACTTTCTATAATTAATTTTGAGATGCTACTTAGTTCACAGGCTAAAAATTAAAACATTAAAATATAATGCAGAGCATTCAATTATTGAGTATACTGTTGTTCAAGAATATTAGACATGCCTTTATTAATAAAAAACAGAACATATTTTAAACAAATCTTTTAAGTATGTTACTCTATAGACTGAATGCTTACAGTTGTAGATAGGAGAAAATTTACTTGCCAATGATATGTTACAAATCTTGCATCAATCTGATATGATACATTCTAACATTATTAGCTGCAGCTTTGCTGATTCAGAATTACTATCTACTATTTTCCATAAATTACACATCATTAACAGTGATGGGCAGGTAGTAGAAGTCATTCTGTTAAAGGTCTCACATAGGTCTTGTGCTATAAAACAGTGAAGAATTAACTTTGTAAGAAGCTTCACAGCCTTCGAGCTCTCTGACATCAAGAGTCTAGATGCATGATAATTCATAATATCCACCTCCAAACTGTCAGAAGGGGTACTAAGGTGAGAGTAAATTAGAGACGTACCACACTATTAAAAAAAAAAACAAAAAAAAAAAACTATGTAATATATGCCTAAAAACCTCCTCATTTCACCCATTCAAGAAATTTTATTGATGACCTTGGATCTAGTGAGCATTATGAGACCAATCACAGAATTGTAGAAATTGGAAGGGACCTCCAGAGATCAGAGTCCAACTGTAACATGTAGACCAAGTTCTACATGTTGCAGCAAATAAAACTTTTGCAATAGACAAAGTTAGAGAAGATTACACATAACACATATTTATAATTACCTTAGCTTATCATCTATGACATTTTATAGATTTATAGTCAATGACCCAATTAAAGTTTATCTTGAATAACTGCAATTAAAATTGTAATTAATCTCATATCTATCTCTTTCTCTATTGTTTTGTTGAGTTTTCCAGAACATTACTATGGTGAATTATGAGTTCACAAGTTCTTTACCAAAAGGTGTATGATTTTGTTGGAGAATCATTTCTCATCGCTCCTGGGCCTGGGTCCATTTTCATGCAGGTTTTAATTCTATTTGCCACCTATTCAATCAGTGTTCTGTAATTGCATGTTAAATTTCAGTTTTACTACGTGTGTTTATAATTTATGTATGATGAAAATCGCCCTTTGATCTCTTTGTTACTCTAAGATCAGTTCTACACAATTTCCAAAATTTCATTCCTTAACCGACCAATAATTGATCATTTGAGACTTTTTATACCTCTGGAGTCTCTGCTTGTGCTTTGAAGGTCTTTGCTAGTGTGCCACATTTGCACTTCACTACGCTTTTATTCTGGTTCACTTTACACAGGAAACAAGTGATGACTACTATCTATCATTAACAGATAGTTAATATAAGGCTTTATGCCATACAAACCATAGAAAACTAAGCTAGAAGCAAATAAAACAACAGTCACTTTGTAATTAGAAAGCTATTGCTAGTAAATCAGTTCCAGAAGACCCAGGCAAGTCCAGACAAAGCCTGACAAGTCCCGAGGGCTGTAAACTAAGTTAATACAAAGCCTTTGACTTGTTAATAACAAAGGCAAGACAATACTTCCAGGGCTTCAGGCTACATTTCCTCAGTGGTAGAGACATTGACTTAAGCAGGTAGCCTAGATTTCTGGGATTCAAACAACTTCAGTTACAGGAAGTCTTGAAAAATACACTTTCAAAGGAAAAACATCCTTTATTTGAGGAGTTTGACTTGCTCAGGCAAGCAATACACATACAGTAAATCCAAGTGGCTTGGACAAGCCGGAAATACATGCCATACATTTAGCAGCTAATTCACTTCGATTGAAAAGCCTTTGTGGAACTAATGCCATTGCTGGGCATAATCGCAGTAGCATGATTGAATAGGATTGCTCTGCAGAGGTGATGATTTATCTGAAAGGAGATGTAGTGTTATCAGCTCTTTTTTTCTGAAATAAAATAAAAGCGTTGGTCTCTGTATTTTCTCTTTCTATTGATATTGTCTACTTTGGTCACTTTTACCATATCAAACTTGTTAAAGAATTTTTATGAAAAGTATTTCATTTAATGAAACTTGCAATACATACAAGGCAGATTGAGCCGAAAGAGATCTTTGGGTTCTGAGGAAGACTCATGACTTTAAAACTAAGTTTTAAGTTACTAGAAGTTTTTAGAAGGATAAGCATAAATTACAGGAAATACCTTCTAAGATAGAGCTGCCTTTGAGAATTCAATCTTCTGTTCTGATTTCATTAAATGTTAGTTTTATATCTACTTTTCACTCATTGTAAAGAGGCAAACAACAAACACATCTGCTCCCTTTGGGCCATTTCACTAGTGTAATTTGTTATTTTAATTGAAACTGAAATATAATTTCTTTCTATTTCTAGCTAGTTTTGCAAGAATGTATCTACAATGACAAAATAGAGATGCGGAGGTCACATTTCTTCTTATCATACTGAATTTTTCAAACTTATTTCTGAACTGTGTTTCTTAACTGTTTGTTTGAACAGTGAACAAATCTAGAACTTGAAAAGACACTTTGCATCATTACATTAAAAATACGAGTTTTATCAAGAGCTTTAAGCAGAGGTGAAAAATAAGGATGAACATCTCTCCTTCCCGACCCTTTCATTTCCTCTCTTTTTTGGTCTATTGCTGCTTCCAGTTTGCAGCAAAATTTGCAATTTCCTTCTTTAATTTCTAATTTCACCATATATTTAAACCAATAAGTGTATATCTCATATATAAGTTTCTCATATTCCATTTTTCAAAATGAAAATTTAAGAATAGTATATGAAAAAGCCCTACAATTTGTAACTATTTGTGAGAACGTAAAAATATAGTAGTAAGTTATTGTCTTGAAAATAAATAATGTGTGTGAACAAGCTGAATGGAAATTTCTTACTGGTACACATTTAACAATACATTTCATTTTTACATTCAACTAAGGAAAACAGTAAAGGTTTGAGAATTTCAGTGTTGGAGGAAATAAAACTGTGGTGATCATCAAAAATCTGCTCAATGTCTTCATAAATTAAAGAAAAATTTAGTTAATAAACAAAAATATTTTCCTATGGACTTCAATTTTAAATGAAGTAGTTTATCTTTCTTCCTTGTCAGCATATCTTTTCAGGACAGTTATATGTAAACTAGAGATATTTTATGATGCTTATGTGTTGCATGCTCTTTTTGACTTTGATTAAAGCATGAACAAAATGATATGATATTCTACCCCATCAGCCAATATTTTGCATTACAGGTTTTGGTTAATGGGCTATGGTTTTTGAGGACTGAAGTACACTGAAAGTTGTTTCATGTCAGGAGAAAAATCTTTGAAGGTCATTGGTCTCTCTGGACATTACCACTTAACAAAAAAAAAAAAAAAACAATTTACTTAAATCCCTTTTCTCATTACTTTTGATCATTTTTTAAAATTACAAGCAAGTAAATGGGAAAATTTTAACTCTGCTCTGCAGGAAGTATTACTAAATTTGTTCGTTTAGAATCTAGTGTAATTGATTGGCCCATATCAACTGTAGCACAAAAGAGAGCTGGTCAATTACAGTTCTGCACATTCTTCAAAGATACAGACCCCTTTAAATTTAGATTGTATGTGATATTGAATCATTACAACACCATGGTAAATTTGATACAGATGATATATTATCATGCTGTGCTCCACCAAGGAGATATCAGACTAATGTTCATCATTTCCGCATGAGCATTACTTCAGGAAAAAAAGCTTATTCTTCTCAAAAAGGTACCAAAATTCTTTTAGAAATAGTTCTTATTTCTCACAGAGCAGAGGAAGAATTTTGTGGAATTATGTGAAGGATTTTATTACTGATTAAGCGTCCTACAGAGGTCTGTTTGAATCAATGATAATTCAAAGCTCATCAAAATAATGGACTTATTTTTCATATAAACAACTTTTCTCCTGTCCTCTTCAAAAGACAACTTTGCAGTTGAAGATTTAAGCTGATTATATTCTAACAATCATATGTAAATAACTGAAACTGAAACAACACTTTTAAGTAAGAGCTGAAGAAACATATCAAAGACTGTTGGTTTGGGTTCTTTTTAGATTTTTTTATTTTATTTTATTTTTGTTCTTAACTGACTTTTCATACAGATTTCAAAAGAAAAAAAGATTTCCATATCGTGAAAATTTAGTTAGTTAGAAATCTGACTCATTACTCTTCGCAATAATTCATGCTAGGATGAATATCATAATCACAAATAACATTCTCATACTTTACATCTACTGTAAGATTACTTTTCTTTTATAAAAGTTTGATATAACAGTAAATTAGCAAGAATTAGTTTTGCAGTGTATTATGCTAATACAACAGGATAATGGGTGATCAGACTTGGTACAAACTTCGGTACATATAGTCCCTGCAAGAGTTAGGATGAAAATGGACCTTCTGTAATTCCAAAGCATTCACAAAATGATCTACAGCTGATATGGAAAAAGAGCAATGCAAGTAGCCATTAAAATGTTTTTGTTATAGCTGAAAATATGTTGTTATTGGAAGTATTCTGGCTGGAAATCTCTTGTCATGCAAAGCATTTCCCATTTTACTGAAAGCTTGGTACACACACAAAAAAAAAACAGACAAAATTAGATCATCTTTCTGTAGTATCTTCACAGAAATCTAGCTGCATCATTTCATTTGCTAGCTGTGAAGGATTTAGGGGTTTCCCATGACATGGTCAAATAATGGGACATCATTATCTAGGAAGGTCACAAGCAGTTTTTCTGAATTGTAAAACATGAGAATATTGTGATGCGCGGGGATGCAATTTTCCTGAACACCAGCTGCTAAAAGCTATTTGTTTTGCAAGCCACCATAGCTACTTCTATGGTGCCACTAAACTGATCTTAACTGTACAAACTAGCATGAATATATAAAATGTAGATGTTTACTTGACTCTAGAGACTGATAAACTAGCAAATGTTAATTACCTTGTACAGCTAAGTGTGAATAATAATAATAAATTGATATAGTGCTCTAAACACCTTCTGAACTATTCTGTCTAGATCTGACCTTGCAATGAACCTCTGATTACTATACAGCATAACAAGTACCTGTGCAACAAATATTCATTCATATTCTACTTCACCTCTGAATTTCCTAATAGATTCTTTCAATCTGGAATCATTCTTACTAGCAGATCTATAAACTTACAGAGCTGTAACAAGTGCTGTTAAAATAAGAATTTGAACAGCAGTGATTGATAACGCATCCAGGAAATGCAAGTCAGTAGAGTTATATTAATTAAACAATTACAGCCATTTTATAACAAGGCTAAACATGTGGATAAGTCAGCAATACAGCTTACTTTTCAATTGCCTTGCTTATTTATGCCTGCCATTGAAAATTTTTTATCCCTTTAGGCAACAAGCAAAAGTACAAACTTTTATGTGCTTACATACATGTTTCAGACCTTTGAACAGGGTATGCATAATTGCATTACGTTATTCACAGTAGTGAAGGAATCATCTCATACTAGGTGAAAGGAAGCGGATAGAAATCTCACTAAAATCCATGAGAGCTTTCTGCCACAACAATGATCAAGCAACAATGAGCTTGATCAGTTTCTAAAGCAAAACCAGGCACTTTGTTTTGCTCATCATTTACATTTTTCCAAAACTTGTACAAACAAGAATTATAGGCTTTCCAGTTTGATTGGATTTTTCAGTCTGATGAAGTGTAGATTATCAGATGCATCAGAGCAGCAGTATGTTAATAAAATCTTTGTACTCAGACGTGAATTCAATTTTATCAATTTTTGTCCCTTATGCAGCTCCATGCCATTCCCTTGGGTACTGTCACTGTCAAGAGATAAGCACTGCACTCCCCTCACGAGGAGCAGTAGGCTGCCATTAGGCATTCCCTCAGTCTGCTGTTTTCTGGGCTGAACAAGACAGAGGACCTCAACCACTCCTCATGCATCTTGTCCTCCAGGCCCTTCACCATCTTTATTACCCTTCCTTGGACACTCTCTAATAGTTTTCTGTCCTTATATTGTGGTGCCCAAAACTACACACAATGCTCAAGCTGAGAAAACACAGTGCAGAGCGGAGCGTGATAACCTTTTCCCCTCTCTGGATGGCAGTGCTGGGCCTGGTGCACCTGAGGGTACAGTTGGGGTCCTTTCAGCTGCCACGACACACTGCTGACTGATGTTCAACTTGCCATCAACTAGAACCCCAGATCCCTTTCCATAGGGCTGCTCTCCAGCTTCTCATATATATCCTCCACATATATCCAAAGGTTGCTCCATCCCAGGTACAAAATCCACTTTTATTAAACTAAATGCAATCAGTGATTTCCCAAACCTATAATTTTTTTTTAAGATCTCTTTGAAAACTTTGCAAGTACTCTTGCATGTGATTGGAGCAATTTAAAACACTCAGAGCAATAGAAGTAGTTTTCAGCCAGATTTCTATTTTAGAAGAAAAATTTACCAGCTGTCAGCTGATTGCAGATAATGTATGCATACTCCTATTTTCTTTTAGTGTGAAGCAGAGAAGGTTCTCTTAAAATAGTCATGACTTAAGGGAAGCTATTTCATCCACTATAGGAATTGAAAATGAACATTCAATTATTAAGACAGTACACTTGAACAGGGAGTATTGAAATCTCTCACTAAACAATTTGACTTAAATTAAAAGCAATGCAATATCACCATTTGAACATATCTTTCTTCAACTTTAAGCAGTATAGCATATGTGTATTCCTAATACAAGTATCTTAAAGGAAATAAACATTGTCCAAACTATATTTCCAAACTACTTTTTCTTTTCTTGTTTCCCCCCCAATTAATTAAGTTAGTCTACAGCTACGATCCAAGTAAAAGCTAGACCATGTAATTACCAAATGCACCTTTCAGATCATAGTAGTAACATCAAGATTTTTCAGAGTTCTTGTTTCATGCCTTTCTTCCTAGTCCAATATTTTCTCTGAATTTGAAACAAAACTCAAATCTATAAGAGACTTTTTTAGAAAGAAAAAATTCCAATTTCTGTTTAGCTCTACTAATTAATTTTGTTCCAGATGAAATGTATTTTTTTTTCTTGCAGGTGTTTCATTCAGCAGAAAAGACTTAGATGAACTACTTTAAATACAACCGTTTGTTCTGCATTCAGGAAAAGAGTGAACAAGTGAACTTTAAAGTAACATTTGCAGTGCCTTAGGGAAGAAATGAATTTCCCATTTCAAGAAACATATCTGTTTTCCATGCATGTTTTTACTGTATTTTCAAAGAATTGCTTGTGAATTCATATGACTCAAATCGGGGGAGATTATTTAAACCTTGAACAATGCTTTGCTAAATTAAAGGTACAAATTTTGAGAATATTCTCTTTAAAATACATTTTCAGGCAGAAATTTTTATTACTTTACTTGCTGGCACTGAAGCTCAGAATAACAGATGAGATGAAAACTAAATAAAGACTACTTTTTTGAAGACAAAGTGAAAAAAGTTCTTTCAATTCAATGAAAATACAGGTAATCTGAAGTCATACTGTACATAAAAATTAGATGTATATAAAATGTATACTTATCTTACTTAGTGTCATTGCTGACACATTTTTCCAGTTTGGAACATCACTATTGCTGACTCCTTCAAAATCAATGAAATCTGCTGTTTTTCCCATTTTTTTATATACCACTCTATTCAGTAATCACTGTCTTTCAGAGAAGGAATAAGATGATATGAAATTACACATCTCTCTAAAGAAATTATTTTGGTCAGTGGGAAGATCCTTAATGCTTCTTCACTGGGCATATCTATGTCGGAAAGTTAAACAGAAATATGCTGTCTCCCATCATTTCTCAGTATATGCATTCTGCCTTTGTGAAATCTAAGGGTGGGTATAAAAGTAGGTGAGCATTTTTGAAGGAGTGTTTTAAATACTAGAAAAATACCAGTACTATTATCAATGCTGTATAGATTAGTAGATATATATATATATTGCATATGTGACGCATCAGCCAATATTTTTTCTGAAGGAACCTTAATAATAAAATATGTGACTAAAAGATGGTTGATAGCCATCTTGCCAAAGAGCAACAGTGAGTCTCATCCTTTGTAGGATAAAGATTTCAAGCAAAAGTTCCATTTCAAAAAGCTTTTTGCGCACTTCACACCAATGTTGACTAACCATATAAAAACTGCTGGTAAGTCTGGACACACTCCAACAGTAAAATTTTACAAGTCTGGGGCCTTACACATTAGATACTTGATCTGGAAGTATCACATCTCCCACCATTGGGAGAAGTGCATAAGTCATTTAGTATATTTTGTGCATATACTCCAGGAGGAGTACAAAGGAGCTGAAGAACTAGGCAAAATTCAAGACACTTTCTGCTTATTCCTTTTCTCCGTGAGTTATTGCAATTGGCTTCTTGAGTGGAGTGTTAGTCCTGAACTCTAAGACATTTAATATTCCTTAAACTCTACATTGTCAATTAAATTAGAGTCTATAGCTTGTTTTATTCAGCTATTATTGATTGGCATTGAAACACTAACTTCATTGCAGCACAAATTACAATGCTTAGTTTATCTTAAGAATCATCTTGTGAGCTAAGCAGAGAAGTGTTATTTTCCATTTTAGAGATGGAAGCAGAATTACAGTAAATATGAAGCCCAGCTCTGAGCGTACTTGAGGGAATTAATCCACTGTACATATTGAAGATCAGTCCTGGGCTGCCACCTTAGGCAGAATCAAAACCTCTGCTAGATGGCATTTGCAGAAGTCAAGCCACATGCAATGGTAATGAAGTCTGTCAGGATATCTCCTGTTTATTATAGCAATTCACAATGAAATAGTGAAAGCTCCTTCTCCATATCAAGCAGAGTTGGCTTTGAAGGTAAATCCCATATATCATAGCCATTGTAACTGGCTATAATATCACTATTTAGTGAATAGCGCACCTGCTCTGGCTTCACACATGATAACATCAAGTTCAGAGTCAGAAAACCAGTATGTTACACAGATGGAAACTCCTGAATGGAGGTAAACAGGTGCCTTCCTCTCTCCAATAAGCCTCTTAAATCTGCCCAATTCTCTTCTTTGTAATGAATACTTAGCTAACTTACACAGCTTCCTATGAACCTGAAGGTTATACTTCCATCTGATGGAGCATTAGCACCATTAACTATGAATTCTGTGTAGCCTTGGCACCCAACTCAGGTTGGAGAGTTCCAGTAAACCACTTTTTTCCATTCTGGCAGCCCTCTCCACAATCTGCCCTTATCAACAGAAACAACAACAAATGCTTTCTGGATTTGAATTTTTTCTACTTTAGACACAAATAATGTATTTATTTTTACCACAAAACACGATGGGAAATGGGCAAGAGGCAGTAAAGGGAAGCAGCAGATTTGTGTGTTTAAATTTTCTTCAGAGACTTATAAAATTTGAGCTAGCCTATATCTATTCAGAAGTACTGAGATTTCAGTTCATATTTTTACCTGCAAAATTATTACAAACAAAATTTTTTATGATAAACACTCATTCTGACCAAAAACTTATCATCGTGACATCCTCACTGAATTAAAATCAGATGGTCTTCTGGTGTGAAAAATACAAGACAAAGGATGTTACAAAAAGACTAAAACCAAACTACTGGGTTAACTTAAGGCAAATGCTTTAGAATTCCCCAGTTATTCTCTGAACTTAGCCAAATAATATCTTTAACACCTCCTCCAATTTTGGATATTATTTCGGGGACTACATTCATTGCATTATGCATAACTTCATTTTCTCTAACTGATTTTCAGTTTCTAACATTTAAAAAACAATTTTTTAATTCCTCTTGAATTGTTTTATTAAGTATCTTGTCATTTGGGAAAAGAAGCAACATGGTAAGAAACTGAATAACTGCATATTCAGTAATAATATTTATTATTTAAACTGGTAAGATTTAGAACCAAACCAAATTGTTTGTACACAAAATGGGGCAAAGATACCTTATTTGCTGCAAGTAATGTAATGACATCTTAATCTGTAATTCAGTTCTAAACATAATACTGTTTCTAACACTTTCTCCAACAGATTATTATTTTTGCAGAGAACACTTTCATTTACTGTGCCTCTTAGGTATCTACCATGAGCTATGATCTACTATGATCTAGAAGCAGCTACATTAATTTACATCTCACAATCAGCATTCTAAAGCACTGACTTTGAGTGACGTTTTCTGCAGCTCCTTTCAGAGATGACAAACACTGGCATATTAGATGAAGCCTTAGTACATTGCCTAAGAGTAAGTCTTGGGTCTGTAGGTCATTCAGCAATTCTGCTGTTGCAAATTATGATATCTCTTGTATTAGACGATTTCCTTGCTTGTCAGAAATTATTCTTGTCACTGGGCTAAGATGCAGCTTGGAATGAAAGTGATAGTGTAACATATGGCCTTTGCTGTAGGATAGCAGACACATATTCACTCACTCAGAGGCTATTAATCAGCTCTTGATGCAGTGCCCTTAACTCAGCAACCTCACTTCTGCATTTCGCAGTAGAGAAGCCATTCAAGCATAGACTTTAAAAAAAAAAAAAAGCACTGCTTTGTATTTTAAATTTCAGGGAGGCAGACCATCCTACAATTTCTAATTTCAACATCCTACTGAAGACTAAACATCACCTGACCACAACAATAATTTACTGCAGCAAGTTATGGTATTATGGTTGATTAATTTGTAATAATAACTGATTCTATATTAACAAACTTTTGTAAAGCTGCTTTTCTTTGATATACTCTGCAGAAGGAAAATGAATCAACAGTATGCGGCATATCTTTTTCCATTCATATGGTTATTTCTCTTTAGTTATTTAGTCAGTGTAGTTTATTAAAGATCTTAGAAGTGCATTTCTAAAGATGGAGCTATTCCTCGGACAGAGTTATTAGATGTGGGCATATCAAATAATTACATATTACACATGTATCTAAAATAGATAAATTATCCTAAACTAATATTTTACTTCATTTCATAAAAAATCCATTAGCATTTGAATCCTCAGAAAGAAAAAACAAAAGCTAATTTTCAGTGTCCACAATCAAAAGAATAAAAACATGCTTTCCAAATAGGACAAATAATTTAAAACAATTTCACAGCTCAACTATGCTTAATCAAGTTTAATCAAATTTAAATGAATCCTATGGAAGGATATATATTCAGACAATTGCAGTATGATAACCACTGCTTTCTAACACAGCTTCTGCTAACAATGACAACCTTACAGAACAGGTAAGCACTAAGAAGTGTGTAAGTTTGTTCTCAGTCAAATATATTTTTCTGAAATTACATGTCTGCAAGTTTTTAGCTTGGTACAGCACTGTACTTTATCCACATCATGTAAAGTCTGCAATGAGAACTGCAAAGTATGTGCTCATATAGATTGACTGCATGCCCCAAATATATGTATGACAACATATGGATAACTGGCTGACATAGAACTGTATTTTTGTTTTGCATCTGCATTAGGTACTTTCCTAAGTAGCCATCTTTTCCAGTTTAGTTGTTTGGGGAGATATTTTGTTTTCATTTTCATGAAAAAGCCAGTGACCTAATTTCTATACTTCCAGTAAGAATACTCTTAACTGAATATAGTCATACAAATTCTTTGTAAGACTGACACCAATCTAAGAACAAATTCATTTAGTTTCTGATAAGAAGAAACCTAACTTCACTGTACAATGTCTTTTCCTTATGGATTCCTCTCACAACATTTTGTACTATTCTACAGAAGTAGTAGCTTTGAAGGCTGTCCTGAGTAACATTTTACACATTTCTTAATAACTCTACAGAAGCCAGCCTCAAGCTTGGTCTGTGAAGTTACTCACTTTCAGCTATTTCTGTTATCAGTTACATAGAGTGATATAGTCCCTACAACACACATTTATTATCAGCAGTTCTGAAAGTTGATTGTATGATAAAAGTCTACCATAGGTGGATCTGAGGAAAACATGGGAGGTTTTAGGTCCTGGAATATAACCCAGAGATTCCCTGTTAAACTCTATTTGATATGAATAATACTGCTGGCATTTACTAAGGTTTGGTGAAGGTTGCTAAGATTGCAGTAAAGTCTGCTATAGCCGATAATAGGTTGCGCCATGGAGGCAGAAAAGGAGAGGTCCTGTACTGGGAAGCTCACTGGGGGTGGACAGAAGTAAAAAGTGAACTAACCAGTTAAGTGAAATACAGGGAAAATTCAGATGTAAAAGGGTAGAATGGAGATGGCATACAGATAAGGACCAGAAGTCAGTGAGTACATCTAGATATTTTTTTTATAGTAGATCCTAGGTCTTTGAATAGGCTTAACACCTTCCAGAAACCACGTGTTCCTTCTGTTTTGATTTGACAGTTACTGCATACATGCATATCAGGGAGCTACCTAAGTGATGCAGCAGTATACATGTAGGAGAGAATGCCAATTAACATTCATTGAACAAAAATATGCTTAACTGTTAGGACATGGTTGGCAGCTAATGATGCCATTATGTACATCAGGAATAGGCACCATCATAGTAATAACAAGATGCTAACTCCTTCTCTCCAAAGAAAGGTACTCCTTGTACCTTCTTTTCTTGATCAGAATTCACCTCCCAGGTTACAAAAAAAACCATCTTTTTTTCCCCCTGTCGATCCCAGTTTTATGACATCCATACCCACATACAGCATTACTGTGCAATGTGCGCTATGGCTACATAAGTTGTATTTGCCTTGCAATATTGTGCTTCTCCAAAGGTTTCCAATACTTCCTTCCAATAGCCTGTGGAGCTTGACAGTTTTCCCACATAACTCCTTTATCACCACATTTGAGATCCAGCCATCTTCCCTGGAGTTATCCAGTTTCTGTCAACCTCTCACATCAACACTGGTTATATTCAACAGTTTCTCATGTCTAAGAGTTTCCTCCAGTTAGATTAACCCCAAGCCTATCAATGGCCAAAACACTTGCCAGTAGCCCTAACAGTAACTGCGAGGGAAGCACCTTTCCCAGTGAAAACTTGCTACCAAATCTTCTCTCAAATGACATGAAATAGATAGCCCCTCTCCTTAACATTGTGAAATAGGGAAAGAAGTGGCTTCAGCATCCAAATTACACAGTGCTTGCTCTAGCCTCTCAATATATAGAAAGTCTGCCTGAAGACTTAAACATGAGATACAACTTCCTCAATCATGCTTTCACTGCAAAACTAGACAATATTCTCCTGACCTTAGCCTTTTCTGTTGAGTCACTTGACTATTTGTAAATGGTATTTAAGTTTCCATTAAAGCAGTTATTGGGGCCCTAGTCTCCCTAACAGGTAGATGTGCTAGGACTGGAGAATCTTTTCTTCCTTTTCAGACCAAAATGTAGATCCATAGGATTAGCTCTAATTGAAACACCTACCGAGTTTTTGGGTTTTTTTTTTTTTTTAGTCTTTTTATTGGCTAATAGTACTAGTGATGCACAAATGTAAATGTACTTAGGAAGTATGACATAGAAGATAGAGGATTTCAGCAGTAAAGACATTTTGCAGCCAGATCAAGTTATATTTCTCATTACTGGGGGAATCATATAGTTAAAAGCTGCAGCACAGAGAGAGCTTACACTGGAATAAAGATGAAAATGTGTTGTTAGAATACTTATGGAATTTGATACATTTTCTTCTTCCTCTTAAACATTTCACTTTAAAATCCTCAGATGACACCAATTAGGCTCCTTAGTTAATTAGTCTCAACAATTTCAGTAGCATGAGACAGACAACCATAGGATTTGACCTAAGCCTAATAAATTCCATTGTCAAGTTGCTATAGCTTGACACAATGAACTGTAAACACTGTAGTTTCATTTGCTGTTATGGCTTGATACATATTTATATGTTTTATTATGTAAATCACACCTATGAACAGTATTATATCTTTTCAGTAATATTAAATTATGGAAGGGATATTTAGAATGCAACATTAATTTGCAAAGCTATTTGAAGAAAAGAACTATTAATGAAAATTTTAATAATCTATTATGTTTCTTTTTTTTTCAATTTCTTTCCAATTCTTTTCTAAGAAAGTGAATATTTTTATCCTACACTGTTCATAACTGTATAATTGTAAAGAATTGAAACCTCATACTCTACTTAAAGTTATCATTTATGATGAAATGAGGATCAATATATTGTAAATTTAATTTAAATATTGACTTGAAATGGTATTACAGCATTGACGAATCCAGTGTAGTTGGGATAAAGGACCAGGCAGTGTTCCCTGAACAACCTCATTTTTTTTCCTATATCACCTCTGCTGCTCTATTTCTGACTTTATCTACTTGCATATATTTTATTATATAAGCATAATTCTCTATATGTTTCCAGTATGCTTCACAAGATGAGCGCTATTTTTATCTTGACAATAAAACATGAATGTTGGTTTTGAGAAAAGGAGATGCAGGGAAAAAACAATTGCAGATAGAGAATTAAGAACAAAGCATATCAAAATATAGATAAGATTCTGATTTCAAATACTTATACAGTGATAAGTCACAAGGAGAAGAGAAATATATTTCACTAGGAGCACTCCACAAAAATCAATTTCAAATCTTTCCTCAAAAGTAACTGTTTCTTAGCTAGCTATCCTTGAATTACTGAATCAAGATAGAGAATATAAATTCATGATTGGGGGGGGTCTACAGGTGTTATAGATCTGCTAAAGTTTATATCTGGAAAAGTTTCTATTTACAGGAACATCTACCAAAAAAATAAAGAGTATGATAAGATCAAAGGTTGAGATAACTATTGAGAGCTGGAAGAGAACACCTGGCTGAATCCATATGCCCTTCTCTGAGAAGGCCCTGACACTGGGCAGAAACCGTTCAGTAATCGCTAAACTATTGATGTGCTATCAACACTGCTTTGGTCACAAATCAAAAACAAATCACCACATGGGTTGCCATGAATAAAGTTAACTGTTTCTCAACCAGATCCATACACTAGGATGTGTTCTCTTGTATGAATGGAGCAGAAGTTGCTGCTGCTTTTGTATGCTACGGTGAACAGTGGTTTAAATCTATGATTTAAGAAACAAAAGTTTACTGATGTTAACATCAGTGAAGTGCTAACATTAGATAAAATACTGTAAATGTTTCCAAAATAATAAAAAACAAAATCATCCTGCAGAGTAGAATGTTACACTAATATTCATCACAATAGGAACTAAGTTGTTCGGGTTTTTTTTTTAAACCTCCTACATTTTCATTAAAATTAAATATTTCTGAAGGGAAGTAATGTTTTTCTTTCTATATTGAAGTAATAAAAAACATTTAGGCTGAGTCGTTGTAAGGAAAAAAGTCATTTTCAATGTTCTAATTACTCGTTAGAATGTTATACGATACGATCATTGCATGTAGCTTCTATTTCAGGTGCTCAAAGTCACACTGAGCTCTTTTACACCTGTGCTTTCCCTGCAAAGCAGACACACGTTTACCTGAGTAACTTGTTCCATACTTGAAGCCTATTATGTATCACCTTTAATTGGATTAGTTTAACAGTATGTCCATACCACTGTGACAAAAATAGAACATTCATCAGATACATATATAAACAAAGCTCATTTACTTGCTATATTTCATTTTTATAAACAATATAATAAAAATAGATTATTGACTATTATTTTATATTACAAGTATTTTTCTCTTGTGTTCCCATACAAATCAGACATTGACTTTACTGGGTATTTGACTTTCCAAGGTACATTTTGATGAACACATCTGTTTGAAGAAAGAGCTAAACTGTAGTACATTTTTGGCTGTCTTATTTGTTCTAGAGTTTAATTCCTGAGTAACCCATCAGAAAAAGCTTCATAGCACAAGTACAGATAAAAAGACAGTTTATCTTCCTACTGATATTTATACAGTGAAGGTATTTTTACAGAAGATTGTGTGAGAAAGATGACACTTCAAGAAAAATCAATCATTCGCATTACTACAAGAAATACGATCTCTCAAATTCTTGCAATAAAAATCTCATTGAGATACTTTGCTTTCACATCCCAAACTTCCAGTTTCACTAATGATTGATATTAAAGTAAGTGATTACAGCTGAGTAGATGACACCATCTGCTATAGATTCAAGTTAGACACAATGAAATTAATTCACTGATATGTATCCTTATTTTTGTGATAAGATAAATTCATTTCCCTTTAATACCTGATATTATTTACCTGGGCTTCTATTGAAAAATGTGACAATAATTTTACCTTCTTGCATATAGATTTAGAAAACCAGAATTAAAATTTAAGTTATCTTTGTTGTCCTTTCTGTACGTGTGTAATTTTGAATTGAGCACAGGAGTGTGCATATGCAATGAGTTCAACACAGAAGAATATAGTATGGAATATAGCTTAATTTGAATGGTTTCCATAGAAGAGACATGGAGGTTCAGTAAAGCTGCGTAACACTGTAACCATTTTACATGGAAATGTTTTTTTCTTATGCACCTCAGCACAACTGAGACACAGTAGATAAAGACAAACCAAAAAAAAAAAAATTCAGAAAGACATTAACATGTTTATGAATTGATCTCTTGTACCTATTAGAACTCAGCCAAAGGGCAATTATAGTGTTGATTTAATAAGTATATCCATCCATGAGACTGATTTCTTTTGTAGAAACCTTCCCTAAAGAGATCAACTACAGGTTACTGGCCACTACTGCGCTAATGCCTGCATGTAAAAGGTTATATAAAACTCAGAAATTTTTTAGTTAGTAACTCATGTAACATAGATCTTCCAAATTGGTTAGCCATTCTCTCAAAGACCTGTCTGACATGTTTTGAAATTAGAAACTAGAAAAGAACAAGGACATTAGCATGCTCCAGTGTTTGACAGTCCTTCTAGAAAGGACTTATGTTCAGGTGGAATTTCATGTATTTCAGCTTGTACCACCAGAAACCACTGAGAAGAGTTTGGCTCCATCTTCTTTAATCCCATTTCCCATCAGAGAAGGCTTATCTGCACATTCTGGTAATTTTAATTCACTACATGGTGACCATCTAAATGATAATAAACAATAACAAACCCGATGGATGTTAGCAGTGCTAGATCTGATGATAGGGCTGCTAATTCATTTAATGCAACCCTCTACCTCTCCTCCACAAATCCTGTATTCTGTGTTTTCAGTTTGCAGAGGCAAATTATAACACTGAGTCAAAACAAGTCAAACAAAATGGCTATTACCAGCTCACGCTACATTAGATACAAGGATATGGAAACAACATGGGCTCATCATCTAAATAGGTGACTATTCGTATTTCTCAGTGCTTAGCAGACCCTGACGCCAGCAAAAAACTGAAGTGTGCGTTTATTGAGGCAATTATTCTAATACTACTATGTGTTCTAACAAAAGATCATTAGTGCATAGCAGAAATCTGCATTGTTAGAATTTTTCTATAAATGGCCATGAAAATTTTAACATATAATTTGACAAAAATCACTTTACGAAACAGGTATGCAAACCATTATTGACTTCTTTGTTGTTGTTTCCGGGAAGAAGTACAGCACATCACATTAACGTGTTATTTCATTAATTGTTTTCAGAAAAGGAAGTGCATTTTTAAACTGACGACTCAACTCAGAACAGCATTTAACTATCATTGATAACGTAGAGATCTTCTCCATCTACCTTAGAGTTTGATGATTAGGCACTTACTGGGCTGCAGGAGCCTCCAATTCAAATTTCTGTTTTACTTTGTTCAGAACTGCGAGTGAATTGCAGACTCTCAGCTCCATAAAGAACAGCCTAATCAGTGGCTGTTACGGCTGCTATCAGCTAGGGCTTTCCTTCCTAACAGGGCCCCCAGGTGTGTTTCTCAAACACGAGCTATACCCAACCTGCAGAGGGTTATTGCTACGTGCAATTTAAGCCAACGACGAGTCATTTATTAAAATGGAACAGCTGCATCGAGACAGTATTTCCCCTTAAATTCAGAAGCCACAGTCTGACTGCAGCTGAACTCATTCTGCTGATGGGAGGTATTTCCATGTAACCTGGTTGAATGGAGATGAGAATACTTAAGCAAAGAAAACAGACACATTTTATGATAATCACCCTTTCTTCTGTTATCTCTAGCACTTGGCATTCAGCTACGGGGTGCTAATCTGTTTCACATCATGCCAGTACTTAGCTGGTACTTAGCTGAAAGTGGCTCATGCGCTCTGAATTTTCTTTTAAGATAAACTGTTATGTAGCAAAACGAGAGGCCTCTGGCACCTGTATAATTAACAGTAGCTTGCTTTTAACATGAGTTTAAAGACTTCTAAATAGTGTGAGCATTGTGCAAGCCAGGAAAATGCGAGCCCTAGGGCTGCCAGCAGGCTGGGCACCCCAATACACAGGAAGGGGACAAAGGAGTTCAAAACGGACGGCACTGGGGCGGGGCGATCCACGTACACACCTGGCATACTGTGCGCGCTATTCTATCTTAGATGGAGGTAATTTTCTATTAAAATATTGAAGTTACACTGGGCAAACATCCAGGATGATATGATCCTTAATATTGTTTAACTTCTTCCTTTTATTATATTTGATTTCTTTCGAAAGGCTAAGATAAAAATCAATACAGATGAAGAATGTGAAGTGACTATCTTGCATAGTATTAAAAAAAAAATTTTCGCGTTGACCTGTTAAAAATAAAACTACAGTCATCATCAAAACAGTAAGCCTTAATATCTGAAAACGTAGATGTCAGCTTGGAGTAATCTCAGTTTTATATTGTGCAGCTATATAATGAATTTGTTCCCTTTAGGTACAATATACCCAAGAGTATTTTCCAATGCAATAAGTAAAGAGCATCCCTTCTATTTTGGTGTAAAGAAAGCTAGGAATATTGAGTGACTTGGTAATGAAAAATTACACATCCATGCCAGCAAAATAATGTATTGGTAGTCAGAAAGCTATGCTGTGTATTATGCCAACAGAAGCTTTATAGGAGAAAATTGAGTTCACAGAGTCCATATGAGGACTTTAAAAGTTGCAAATATTGATTGATATGCTTTAGATTGTCTCCAAGGTCCTGATTTTTCTCCCCAGTGTGCACTAGGAGAACACAAATTCAGTTATTCAGTTACAAGAATTAAATGAGTGCGAAGGAATGATATCTAGGGGCAGAATATCTGCAGAATCGCTGTCAGAGTATTTTTTCCCCCCACTATATTCTTCATTTTCATTTCATTTTTCCTTTACCATCTCTATAGGCCTAATTTTAAATAATAATAAAAAAAAAGAAACAAAAGTGTTCACAGTTCTATCAGGAAGAAAGCAAATAAAAAATAATTCAATGGCTGTGACACAAAATGCATGCAGTGCAGCATGCAGTTTACAGTACTGTGGAAGAGCTATTCAAAGTGCAAATTACATGGTTACAATGGTGTCAGTGAGTGTGGTTGTTATCTTGTGTAACTCCATATCCCAGGTGCACAAGGACGAATCAGTAACAGGAAAAGCAGTCTACAAAAAGGTTGTGTTGTTTACACTGTGCCTCTACACCAGGGCAGAACTCAGCCATTAATACCAGATATTGCTGTGTAATCCACCTTCGACAGCCTTCTGTGTTTAGTTTATAGAGTTCATCAGGTAGTTTTAAGGAATAAATCTGGATGAAAGTATCTGCTTTTCCTTAGATTTCAAAGTCTTTTCAGTTCTTTTGAGCTTTAAGTGCATGGATAGTAAGTACACAGTTTCTAAGGGTGTATTTTCTTGAGAAAATAATTGGTACACCAGTGTGCAGCAAGCAGAACCTGGCTGTGAAAGTTCCTCTTATTTAAACACACATATGCATATGGATATATCTATTCAGGCTTTACAGACACCAGTATGTTAATGGAAGATAAAAGGAAGGACGTAAGTGATACTGAGTATATAAAATTACGTAAAACAGTTAAAAAAAAAGATCTTATTCTAGCATCTCTATTCTTAGAGAGTTTAATTACTCCAAATAGGCAACAATGTTTCAGCATTGAATTTTTTTAGTGCTTGATATAAAATTTCTTTACTGGACCATCTAATGGTCGTTTGTTTCTCTTATCCTTTTTTTCCCCCGTTTTTATTTTTGAACTAAGTTTAGGGTTTTATCTTCATGCTATGGAATCTAATGTATTTTTTTTTCCTCTCCTCTAAAAAGCTCCTCCATCTCCCCTCATGTTTTGCTGCTGGCTAAAAGTTGGTATTAGTGCTATGTGCTTGTCTGACCCACATTCTTCTGTGAACTACAGGCCACTTACTGCCTGTGGTGGATGTTAGCGCCTCAAGACTCACAGCTGAGATACTTAGGAATAAGTTTAAGTATTGAATAGTTCTTCAATATGGTCTTTCTAAAGACAAGTATAACTCTTAAGTTGGATCTTTCAGAATCTTTTTCTCTATAAACCAATTTCCTCTGTAACAGGATGGTCAAATATACAAAGTTTGGTGTTTTATTTATACTCTCTAAATCGTTGGATTTTGAGATTTTTTTTCTGACTAAGTCTTTTATTATCTCGTGTTTTGTCCTTCCCTCCTGGAAGGACAGTTTCAGATCACTCTACCCCTCAACCCCCCCATCCAGATTGATGACTGGTAGAAACTCAGCCTGCCCTTCAAGCTAACCACCAAATGGTAGGTATGGGACTGAGCAGAATAGAAAATAAGTTAATGTATTATCTTTTCTCTGTTTCTTCCTTTATACCTTTTGTTAGGAAACTGGCTAGAGGCTTTTTAAAAACGGTGTGCAAGTTCACTGAACCAGTTAATCCCATTAAAATGTTCTGAGCACAGATGGGGCTCCATGATCTTCAGATACCTACAACCCTGTAAAATACTGGAAAACCTCAACTGGCTGCGTGAGTTATTGAAAAGTCTATTGTTCAAATAGGTGGAAGCCCCCTGCCTTTAAAAATGCAAGTTGCTTTCTGTAAAGCAATACAGTGAACCTCTTTCAGCTGCTCAGTCAGACCCTGTCTTGGGCATGGAGCAGCACTAACCTCTCAGAAAGATGTATGATGTATGCATGGGACAATTTCAACTGCATGCTTCCATATCCTACCCTGCCAGGCACAGATCTCCAGCTGCCCATATACTTATAGATAACTCATGCTTACTGAGCCAGTTTCCTCCCCCTGTGCTTGAAGCAGTCCAGAGCTCAGTAGTCTGTGTCTTGCTCTCAGGGTTAATGAAGACACCTGGTGAATCTGGTGCCATTTACATATTGCTAGGAACAATACACTGCCCTGTGAAGGGACCATGTAATTCTGTAGCAGTACAGTCTCCAGAAGCTCTGGGTTGGTGTTATATACAACAGACTCAATAAGTCTATAATTAAAGTATGTAACACTATAATGCGATAGAAAGTACAGTGATAATAACAGGGTGGCAAAGTCTGTGGCTGCAGCAAACAAGGACAAGCTCAAATGCAGTAGCTACAGAAACAAAGGAAAAAAAGCTGCTTACCCTCAGAAGGCCTCAGGTACACATAGATCTCCAGCAAGATACTCTAGCTTCCGCTGCCAACCCTTAAATGAGGTCTCGGAAGGGGTGGATCCTGGCTGCACCCCTTCCAGTCACTCAGGTGCACTGCATGAACCTGAGTACTCCTGGGTTGAGCCCTGCCCCCCCACACCAGGTGCTCACTGTTTCAGGCCTTGACTTAGGGTTTTTGCTACAAAGGTCAAACCAAATGGTGTTATCAATATGTAAAAATTACTGTCTAACAAAATTATCAGTGATGGCAAAATACAAGAAAAGGCTGTTTTTCTTCTGATACCTTAGTTAGTTATTTCCTCTGGGAGTTTACACAAAATGCATCCTCAGAAAGCATTGTTCTTCATAGAAGCTGGACAATAATAAATTCTTTGTTGCATCCATTCAGTTGTACTCCATAGTACACATCAGGTGTGTACAGGAAATAATAACTCATCCCGTCAGGGTCAGCAAATAAGCATCTATATTTAGGGACTCCAAAGAATACTAAGGAATTGCAAGGTAAAAATACTATTTTCTAGTCTGTAAATTCTCTCTCAAGTTAGGCCTAAAGTGAAATACTAAAAATATTATCCCAAACTATACAAAACCAGAAATAAATTCTACAAATATATGCATACAAGAATTACACAGAATCACGGAGGTTGGAGGAGGCCTCAAGAGATCATCTGACCCCCCTGCTAAAGTAGGTACCCTCCAACATGTCAAACAGACAGATGTCCAGATGGATCTTGAATATCTCCATAGAAGGAGACTCCACAACCTCTCTGGGTAACCTGAGTGCTCAGTCACCCTTACCATATGGAAATTCTTCTGAATGTTAGTACTGAACATCCGATGTACAAGTTTTAGGCCATTATTCCTTGTCCTATCTCTGCACACTACTGAAAAGAGCCTGGCCTCATCGATTTGCCTCCCACCTTCCTTGAGATATTCATTAACATTAATCAGAACCCCTCTCAGTCTTCTTTTCCCTGGGCTGAACAGATACAGGTTATTCAGTCTTTCCTCACACAAGAGATGCTCCAGGCCCTTTATCATCTTTCTGGTCCTCTGCTGGACTCCTCTAAAAGATCCCTGTCTTTTTTGAACTGGGGAGCCCAGAACTGGACACAGTATTCTAAATGTGGCTTCAGCAGGGCAGAGGGGGAGGATAACCTTCCTCAACCTGCTGGCCAAGCTCTTTTTAATGCACCCCAGGATAACATTTGCCTTCTTGGCCACAAAGGCACACTGTTGGTTCATGGCCAACTGTGATTTCTTGAATCAACTTTAACTGAACTTTGATTCTTTTAGTCAGAATTTAATTTTACTTTTTAAAATCACTTTTGTTTGTTTTACAGAAATAGGTTGTTGTTAACTGTCTACTGATCTTTGTAATTCCTTGGAAATGTTTCTTAATTTTTCCCTACTGCGAATGTCCACTTCTGTAGCTCACTGTTGCATGGTACACTGCCACCTCTTTCATGTAAATGAAGTGACAGAATGATGTACTGAATCTGCATGCAAGTGTATTATGAAGCAATTATGTTTGATGGTGCAGATGTATTCAAATTAACTTTCTTCCCTGACTTCAGAAAATCTGTATCAGAGACTTAGGGGAGCATTTCTTGTATTATTAAAAATAAATTACTTGCGAAACAGGGCAGAGATTGATCCGACTCTAACAACCGGATCAGTGAAAGTGAAAACAAGCCTGCTTTGCACAGTTTGCAATATATTACACCCTAGTTTTAGCCTTGGATTGCAGTTCATAAGAAATGTATTTTAAAGTAATACATAGTAATCACTCACTAAAGCTCACTATATGGTGAATTAATTAGATCAGATTTGCTATCCACCTAAATTTCTGAAACAATTAGAATCATGGAATCATAGAATTAGTTTGAAAAGCTTGAGCTATGTATAGTAAAGCATCATGTGCTGAAGTCATGATCTTAAAACAGGATACTGAAGTACTGGAAAAATATGTCATAACTGCTCTTTAAAGAGAAAGCTAATATTAAAATCTGGGCTAAAGAAGAAACACCCATCCTCAAACAGGATCAGTAGTTTTGTCAGATCTATTTGTTTTGGTGTGTCATGAATCACAATTAAATTTAGCTCTCCTATATATTTGTGGTAAGAAGACATTCTGCATAGTATGTTCAAGTAGATTAAAAACAATCTACGTAAGGACATAAGCAGTATTGTCTCAATCCAAGTGGCCTAGTCTTCAAATATATACAGAAATATTAATTCCCAGTTTGAATGTGGAATATATTCCCTTCGAGATGTAGTGATCACAACATACATAAGCTTACATCTATTGAAATCGATGAAAAATCTTCTGAACTCACTACGATCAGAAGTACAGCTACATTTTCTTCAGGTAATTATTTTTCAAAATGTTGAGTTAGCTATTTGGTCACTTGACTTTAGTGCCTAAAGCTAAAGCTTTTGTAAGTGACTGGAGATTTATTTTGCAAGCGAGATTCTTAAGGAAGGATAATTCCAGTATATTAAATTCACTGTTACCTGAAAATAAGTACCTTACATTAACTTCCTGAAGGATATATACATGCATGCCATCAAAGACAAGCTGTCAAAATAAGATCAAGTGCTGCTTAAGTTCACTTAAAAGCTGACTTTCATTCCAAGGTTATGTGCTTCTTCAAGGTGAAGTGTGTGGAATTGCATACACCTCTGTTGCAGCTCTGATTCTGCCTGTTAGGAAATGTCACGGATGTCCCTGTGATTTGCCAAAGCTAGCTGGACTTCACTGGTTGAATGTATGTCTTACAGTAAACTCTGGAGATTGTTTATTCTTCAAGGGTTAATTAGGTACAGTCAGAATAAAGCAGACAACAAAATAAGCATGCACAACAAATCATTAAGTCTTTTGTCAGCGCTCTAAGTGAAGAAAATATTATCACCATGGTGTTCTCATTTTCTAAATATTTATATCAAATATTCCACCAAATATATCTATATTAAGGGGAAATCTTGAACAGCTAGACAATTAAAATTGCTACTAGGTGAAACTCAGGGAGATAATTAGATATATAATTAAACAAACATGAAAGATAGCTATTCATTGACAATGAATAGTCAATTTGGATGCAGTACATTCTATGGATAGTCCCAGTGAAATTAATGAAACATTTACATTCAATGAATATAAATTTTTGTTTTACAGACTCTGTTTTATAATGAAAATGTACGTTTGAAATGAGAACTACATGTCCTTTCGTATTAAAAAAAATAACAAAACAAAGCAGTGGTTGTATAAAGAATTTTATATTTAAACTACAGGACTCAGGAGCAAGGATTTTTTTGTATTTCTTCATGACCTGGTAGATGTTATTCTAGAGAGCATTTATTATGAATATAGGTCATTGACTAAGTAATGAATAACACTTATTATTCCCTTGCTCTTCCTTTTAAAATCTTTTTTTGTTTGTTTTTTAATATTTTTTATCATATAATTTTATTTGTGATTATCCGTGATTAACTAATTTTGACTTCAAATTGTGTATCTGCATGAATATACACATTGCACTTGCTGTGCATATTGTGCTTTTCATATAATCACTGGGAAATGCTGGTTCCAACCCAATCAAGATGAGTTTTTGTCTTGACTTCAAAGGGACAGGATTTTACCTTTTCCCATTTTTTTTTTTTCCATTGGCTGTTTAATAAACAGATTTGCACCTAGTTATGATAGGTTCAAGAGATTTCTTCTTTAAAGATTAAAGATTGCAAGTATTGATTCTCAAACTTCTACAATTAATTTTCAAGTATTCAGTTCAGATTTTTGTGGAATTACAAATTTTCAAAATGTCTGTCAATGGCATGGATATTTATGAAGAATGAACTATGTAATTATTTATAAACTACAAAGTTCTTGAATTGTAATCATGCATTTGTCAACATTTTGGATAATGGCTGGTTTCCCAGCTATGTAGGGTGGACTGATATCTTCCTCCAATGTTTCAGTCTGGCATCTACCTTGCTTGTATAAATTTAAGCACATTCTTAATTCTTAGTTACTTAGTCAGTCATCAGATTATTTTTAATCTCTTTTCTCCTATATCCAACAGATTTCATCATCTTACAGTATTACTATATTCCACACTCTTTTTTCTTGTTGAGAGCATTTTAAATATTTTCTAAGCTCGATGACCAAAGTGTTGTTTTTTTTTTTCCAGATACTGAAACTCATCTGTGCTTACCAGTGAAGCTAGGTCTGTATTGTTAATTCTTTTAAGTGCTGTACAACAACAATACGAGCTTCAATTTACTCAAGCTTTACTTTTTCTTTTAATGGACATATTTCAGGCATTTGTTCAGTGTCTGACTTAAAACCCAGTGCTATCCATATTAAAGAAAAACAATTATGCAACAGTATGATTATCTTCCCTCTTCAGCACCTCATGTATAATCATGCTAATAAGTCTGACAACAGCTAGTGCATTTTCTAAGTGATGATTGGGGATTTAGACATGTGGATGCAATGACTTTAAAGGAGGTAACCAAATCCTAGGACTATGTTTTGAAAACCATAACCCTGCAGCAGATTTGATAAATTTCATTTGGTTGCTTACACAGTTTTGGAAAGAGAAAGATAGATTTCATTTTTGGAAAACAGCGGTGTGGCAACAGTGTCATCTATGAAAACAGTCATCTGTACCAAATGAAGTTTCAGCTAGTAAGCACTTTTACTAAAATAGCAACAACTCAGGCTCATTAACACCTATAGTATCATTTATTTTAAACTCTCCATAAAAGGAATACCTATGCTCAATACATTTGCTCCTGAAAATAATATCCATTGTTTACTTTGTTTTCTTTTAACTGCAGTTCCCCTTTTTTTGACTACAGGGGACAAAGAGTGCTGGAAAACTGCATTTCAGATTTTTTGTTTGCTTATTTTACTCCTCTCTATTACTTCCCTTGCTGGCCCTTCCTTGCTCCTTCTCCACTACTGAGAATGTTTACTGTGGAGAAGCTTCTAACTGATTTACCAAAAACATCCCCAAACTTTGCAACTAAGAAAAACCTATAAAGGGAAAATAAACAGGAGTAAATAATTTAGTACAGGAAAGAAAATGCAGAAGGGAAATGCTGTGCAAAAGGAAAGCAGAAAAAGGGAAGTGACTTCAATGCAAAAAAAATAAAATAAAAACACTTGTCAGAGATGATAGAGTAGCAGTCCCAACATTCCAATTCTCAAGTTGATGAGACAGTGACAAAGTAATGTAAACGCTGCAGTTAAAGTCAGTGTCAGTCAAAAATAAAGTCAAGAATAAGGTGTAATGTAGTCACCTCCTATTGCATCCCTCACCATCTGCTAAATCTTGACACATAATATTTCACAGAATGAAGTGTAAAGTGCAAGGTCAAGATCCAAGGTATTTCACTCATCAGGGAACTCTGGATATAAAGTCTTTATTGATCACTCACAGCTATCTAATGGCACCTTTGTAGCTCTGTAATTGGTGCTGAAAGATTTTATGTTTTTATACCATTCAGCTTGTGATACTATCCAGTGTGGCAAGGACATGCAAATGGTACAGTGGCTTGCAGGCTGATTTAATATTGAAAGGCAAGGTATAGATCAAGGAAAGGAATTAAGCAATGCTTCAGCATGATTTAATCTCAAAGTTGGGCTATGAAATGTCTGAGCAGATAGTATGTAGTATTAGTTATGAGATTGATAAGAGGGAAGTGAATGTGTTAAAAAATGGTTTACCTCACAAAAATCACTTTTCAAATGATGGCAATTATGCCAAACACAAATTGCTTCCATGGGTGTCATACTTTCAGACAGAATTAATGAGTGAGTTAATAACTCCTGTATTAACATAATAGGCTAGTTAGACTAATTCACTGGAAAAGTTGAAGTATCATTATATGTTTTAACAAAGCATTGTTATGTGAGGGTATTTTATTAAGTGACAGGGAAATTAGTTAAATCACAGGTAAAAAAGATTAATCATGCAATCCACCTCCAATGATCTACATTTAGCCAACATTTAGCCAAAGGGATATGAATGATGAACTGCTAAACATATCTGCCATCACAAAGTCATATAATTTGGCAAATATGAGGACACTTTTGCCTTAAGTACATACATGAATCTGAAAAGAAGCATAAAGTTTTACAACAGCAGCAGCATTTACTCCACTGTCATTAAGCTTCTCTCACCAGTTTTATAAGGGGTTTTATTACTTGGCCATTTCACCTTAAGGTAATATTTGCCATGAATGGAGGCATTCAAGGCCAGGCTGGATGTGGCTCTGGGCAGCCTGCTCTGGTGGTTGGCGACCCTGCACATAGCAGAGGAGTTGAAACTAGATAATCATCGTGGTCCCTTTCAACTCAGGCCATTCCATGATTCTGTGACTAATCCAAATTGGTGCTGAACGTCTGCGACTTCTGCTGAATTCTTCAGTGAAGTTTACAGGTGCTATCAGAAGCTCAGAAGTTAAACTTAGGCTCTCTCACTTAGTCTTTGAAAACATTTCCACTGTTCTTTTCAGAACAGGGTAGATTGAAACTAGGAAGATAAATAAATGTAAGAATAAAATGTTCCATAAGTCCCAAGTAAGTTAATATTCGTTTTTTTTTTTTTTTTTTTTTTTTTTTTTTTTTTTTCATTTCCATTCTCCCTGTCCTCTGAAAATAAGGTCTGCTTGAAAATAAACAACATAGAGATTCCAAAATGTGCAAAGGAATGCACACACATTAGATAAACAATAGCTCAGGGAAGATTTCAGTGCAAAAATATTCTCAGTTTTCATCCCCCTGTAGTCACTTAGTGTGAGTGGAATGTGTTATTGGTTACTTCTGCTGCAGGTACTTTTAGGCTCAAATGAGGCTAAAATCCTACTACCACAGACTGTTCTTACTAACAAAAGTTTAAATTCTAAATGAGGAAATTCACTATAAGATGTGTGAAGATGTGTCAGTATCATTACTTTTGAAGAGACTGTGTCCCATTTGGGAAAGTGAGCAAACTGAAAACTATCTGGGAATGGGACCTGGGGTGACTTCTTTACTTTTGTGCATATAAGATTGTCATTCATTTCTACAGTTCCAAAGACTACCTTAGGTTAAAATATTCTTATTTTTAAGTATTCCCTATGCTTACTAGTCTGATGTTGATATTATTATATTTATGAAAAGTGTCAGGTAGACTATGACATATTTTCCAGTATTAAAGTCTTTTTTATTTAACTGCACAAGTCCTCCCTCATATCATCATGATTCTTCCAAATTACTTAGGTAGGCACAAGATGTTAGATTGTTTAAAGTTATGATGGATTTAGTGAGATCTAGATTTACTTCAGGGAATACAAAAAGAATTTCCCCCTTATCGTGTCAAGACAAAAAAAAAAAAAAAAAAAAAACAAAAACAAAAAAAAAAAAACATAGAGCATCTGGTTCAACCTAGAGTTGTATCCCAGAGAATAAGGCTTTGATCTGTGAAAAGTCCATCTGAAAGCTAAGCTGGAACATGTGCTATAGGACTGCCCATGCAGCGTATTACTTTTTCCCCAGAGACAAACAAATTCAAAGGAAGATGTGGCACGATAACTGAAAGCATCACTTATGATGGCAGCTTTTTGTAGTGAATGAGAATTGTGATGTTCTAGTATGGTAAGGCTTTCTTCACTCATCCCATAATAAAAGCAAGCAGATCTGATATCTCTTGCAAAAAATGTAATTACTATTTGCAGTTGTCCTCTCACTAGATTCTATTTCTCATGAGAACAAAAAAAGACATAATATTACAGTGGAAACTAAAGAAAACATGGATCTGTGTTTCAGTAAGCTGCAAGAGTGCATCATATGCATCAAATCATACTGCAAGAAACAGTACCTATAAATAACAAATAGCCTCAAAAATAACTGGGCTGTAAAACTTGGAAACAGAAACACTGCAGTGTGCTACTATTTGCTCTTGATTCCAGCAATCTCTCCATTTATCTAAGGCAGCTGCTGACCCATATTACTTTTTGTACTTTTCCAAATGGCTTTAGTGTATGTCCAAGCTGCGTAGAGAATAAAAATGTGTGATGCTGAACATTATGCTATTCTGCATCCTTAAAAGAAAAGACCTGGAAGAACAGTCAATGACATTTTCCTCTAGTATAGGTAAGAGCTGAAATGAACAATTCAACATTCCAGCTGACCAGCTATGGAGACAGTAACTATATCATCAGAGAATGTGCAAGTTAAGAAGCAGTCAGAACAGCAACAATAAAACCAGAAAAAGCTGAATTAATTTTAATTATGAATGAATTACCACAACTGACATGAAAAGTAACACGAGTCTTATAGAACAGTAGAACTGTAGAACTATAGAATCACAAAATGGCTTGGTTTAGAAGAGACCTTAAAAATCATCTAGTTCCAACCACCATGCCATGGGCAAGGTTGCCACTCACTAGGTCAATCTCATTATTAACTTCTCTATTCTTACAGCATACTTCCTACACTTCAAATGGGTTCCTCTTGCATTCCCTGGAATTAAAAACAAACAAACAAACAAACAAAAACAAACACACACACACACACAATCAGTCAAATGGAATGAAATAGGGAGTAGTATAGTAGTAGGTACTCATTTAATGTTCTGAGATAATGCTCGGTTAAGACTTCTTCCAAGTCTCTTCACACTGCTTCCTCAAATGGTACCTTAAAATCTTTGTCTAGTCAATAAGATAATCTGTCTTCCAGAGCCTGAGTTCATTTTTGGAAGAACATCTTTCCTCATATCTAGTACACTATTGCATATATATGCTGAATGCTTTAACATATTTTTTTATTCTGTTCCCATGACATGGTATTTTGAGATATATCTGCTCTTAGGTTACTCAAACCCTCAGGATGATATTAGGAAGAACATCACTCAAGTTTTCACAGAAATACATATATTTTGGAGCCAGACACACAGTGACACACTTTAGGTTGTTTAATAAACACTATTAATGATTAAAATGAAAACTTTATTTCCAGAAAAAACATCTTAACTCCTTTTAGATTCTGAACAACAATTTGTCACTTTCTGTAACATGTAAATGACATAACATTTCACAGAACATACTCATTAAATTCCCATTTCTAATCAAAATGCTATATATATACCTTAGAGAAAATTTCCAAGTCTCCTGACTTCATTTTGCATGTGAGTGTTAAGTTGCATCAAGATTAGATTAATTTATTATTATCTTTTCCATCTTACAGTTATGATCAAGACATTTCTCACCCCCTCATGGCCACTTTTCCTTACAATTTCAGCAAATATTAGCAGTATGTTTTGCATTATTTTCTAGTGTGACTTTTGAGACTCTAGTTGAGCTAATTTCACTGAAGTCTGCATCAACATTTATATGAATAATTTCAGTCTTCGAGTTTGCACCCAAACCAGAATTCTAAGATAGTTTGCCAGCGCAATTATATAATTTACTTTAAAATCACAACATATGGCTCAAGTTAATAGAATTTCATTGCCAACATTCTTCTCAACTAGCCCTCACAGCATCCTGTATTAAGATATCCATTCACAATCAGAATATATATAATAGAAAGTGTCAAAATTAATTTCCCATAAAACATTAATAAAGCTATTGGAAATACACAGGGGCAACAAACAGCTCAAATGTAACTGCAACTGCAGTATTACTCTGGAATATGCTTCAGTATGAGATAATCTCTCAAGGCTTTTTTTTTTTTTTTGGTAACTATTACTGAAATCAACAAATAAATCAACAGCATTTCCCTTTCCTCCCCTCCCCTCCCTTCCCCTCACCTTTTCCTGTACAGAATTAGAGATGTTTAGTATAAGAATGCCTACTTCTAGCAATCTAAATAGAGCTGAAGAGCTTTGAAATCTGTAATGTGATTCCTTAAAAACAGTAAAAATCAAGGTTTGTTCATAAAGAAAATTCCTTTACTGCTTCAATGTCTGTGCAACACATTCTGTGTCTTCCTAAAGATTTCTACACTGTAAGAGGATTTTAATGGACATTGGGGCACAACTTTTGAGCTGTGTATGAGACTTAGGAACAATAGTCCACGTAATGGCTGAATGCAGTTCATGGCTTATCTACATTAACAATTTATCATATAGCAGTTTATGAATGGTGTATTTCAATGTATGGATTCTCAGTCCATCATGAAAAACAATTATTGTTTATATACTTTACCTCATTCTGCAAGGAAAGATTTAAATAATCTTGAATTGCTTGCCACAACTCTCTGGCACATAGATACTACTATGGCCCACTACTGTGTAACAGTGTTTCACACAGATTAATGTAACTGTTTTTCTAACCCTTTGAAAACTTAGATATATCAGAAAATGTGTCTGTTTATTTAGCTGATGAAATACAAGAAAGGTTTTTCATGCTATTAGACATTTTGTACTGTTTATTAGGTACCGAGTGGGGTATCTCCCATAGCTCATAGTGTTTCTAAATAAACAAACCAAGGAATTTATCTGTCAGCAAGAAAGCAGGTGTTACATTAATAACATCTTTTATTAGAAGCATGCTAGCGGTACCATATTTTGATGAGTAAGTAATTCTTTTTAAAATATGAATATAGGCTGTTCACAGTGTCAGTATAACTAATTTTACTGCATCCTACCAAGAAATGTTTAAAAATAGATGCTTCTGATGAACTGAGTATTTAATGAAATGTGGAGTGGAGTGAAGTGTTCATCATCTGGGGATTTCTGACTGGAAAAGGAGAGAACTCTGAGGGAATTTGTTAGGAGTCAACAAAAGAATGAAAATGTCAGTAATGACTCCAGTCATGGGATCAGTACTAACATATACTTGGTGATTTTTTAAGTCATTTGAAAAATGCTGTATATATTTTTCAGAGATTTTTCCCAGAATTTGCTGTGTACAATACCATAATTACTATAAATTTAAAGTAATTTTAGCATACTATTACTAGGAAAAGCTAAAAACCTTGTTTAGCTCTTTTAGGAATACGTGGAAAGAATTCTGTTAGTAGGATGTGTCTCCAAGATGGAAAACAAAGCACAGTGCAATCTTTTCCTCCATTTGCAAAGTATTTCCCATGTAGTTAATAAAGTTAATGTAACATTCAGATAACTGCACTACAAATTCACAAACACTGTATGTTAACAAATCAAGATTTTTTTCTTGTTTCGAATTCCCTGCTGTCCTTCAGCATAAAGAGGCATCTCCTATTCTTTTCTCCTTCATTCCCTCCCTTCTCTGAAGTGTATATGCAGTATAAATAAAATATTAATATATAATAATACAGAGTATAAATTCCATATATATTGCAAAAGCAATAAGGCTTAATGAAGATGAGTAATATGATCACTAAACTCACAAGCACTTAAAGTAAGCTGTTGCTTAAAAAGTCCTCAATCATTGGTTATCCAATCAATAATATTTCATGTCTTCAAAATAATGAGATGTCATGGATCTGTTAATTTCAATGAAAAAGAATTTTTGCATAAAACAAAGTGGTTTTTGTACTTCTTGCTCCTTAAATCACATTATTTCCTTAAGGAGTAATGTCTTTCATCACATACACAATGGATTTGTGCATAACATAGGTTAATTTCCTCAGTGGTTTGTTCCCACTTGTGAAGATAATTAAACACTGTAACAAGTGACTTTGGATGTGATATCTGTCCTTCAGTTTAAGTCTTTAAAACCAAAGTTGTCTTTTTAGAAAATATTTCTTATCACAATATGTCAAGTTGTGAGTTTCAGCAAAATATCATAGCCCAGGATATGCAAAAAATGTATCAGTAAAACTTTCTGGAATGATGACAGGCATCAATTACAGCTTCAAAATTTCTTGAAGATTAGCACACATGGAATAAATACTTATTACAACCTCACAGACTGTTCACTGGTACACAGACAACATTTTGAGAAACATCAGTAAAGGCAACTTTAGTCTTCTGTGTCATAAAAACAGGCAAATGCCCTGCCTATTTGCTATATATATCTGTGCAAATAATTTTTAGTTATATTTGCAGTATGTATCAGCATAGATCCGTTAGCATTGGTTATTTAATGCTGATTTACATTGGCTCAGTACCTGGTCTTTATTTTTAGTTTAAATTCCTTAAGATTTCCCCCCCTAATTTGCATAAAAACCTCAAAGACTAAAGCATTCTTGATTTTTCATCTATGCATGCATATTTTCTTTAAAAAATGCGTATGTGTCTTTTAATCTTTCCTCTTATTTTAATCTCCTGATTGTTCTGTTTATTATTAAGATAACTTTTCCGATATTAATGAACATGTAATTAGTACTGGATCCTCTACTGTGACTTGCTTCATGCATAAAAATGAAACAAGACGGGAAAGGGAGTAAGATATGCCATGAGAGCAAAGAAACAGAAAGGCAACCCACAATACAGGGCAAACAATATCTCCCCTAAAGCTAATGTGTGACAATAACAGAACACGAGTCACCATTATTCAAATCATATTAATAATTAATAGACCTGTGTGCTACACAGTGTTCTCCCACCATTTTCTCCCAACTCTCTTGATTCTGAACAGTTTTTACTGATTTCAACTGATGTAAAATACAGCAGACTAAGGCTGCTATTATTTTGCCTAGAATTCAGTTGATGTTTTGTTGCATTTATAGATTTTAATTTAATTTAATTATTTACAGATTAGAAAAAAAATAGAGGAAGAACTTTCCATGCTGCTTATACCTTGATCTAAAAGCTGAGAACCAGATTTGAGAATCACATCTCTTCCAGAACAGTAATGGAAGGTTCCAATTTCAATCAACACTCTACAGTCAGGTGAGTTTATCTTGGTTGCTAGGTTATTGTGAATGTATGCATGTTAAAAATAAAGAATTTGAGGGGATGGCACAGAACTGCACCAGAGGAGGGTCAGATTAGGTGCATATGTCAGTGTTCAAAGGGTATTTGAGATAACGTCCTCAATAATATGCTTGGACTTTTGGTCGGCCCTGAAGTAGCCAGGCATTGAACAATTCCATTCTAACAAACAAAAAAAAGCCCTCAGCAAGCCTCACTGAGGTAAATCCGTACTTTTACCAGTTGATATTGTTATCTGAAGGTTTTTTTTTTTTTTTTTTAAGTAGTTTAGCATTAAATATATGCTGAGAAGAATGCATTCTTGGAACAATTTTTTTGTGGAGAGCAATGCTCCTCAACAACAGCTTGCAGTGTTCCAAATGGCAAAAGATATTGCCTAAGTATTACATCGTGCAAGCAGTTGTGGAGTGTAGGAAATGACGCCTACTATAGGCTATATTTAAGAGTGTAAGTCTGTAAAAGCAAACACTGAAGGAGTATAACAGCTGCACATGTATTGGCATAACTTCTTGTATTCAAAGGAGGTGGAGAGTTAAGATGAATACCAGTACCTTGCAAACTGAAGCTACATGAGGAGAAAGAAGCAACAACAAATAATAAGGAGATGAAAGGCCTGGCCAGCAATTGGGTGAGTATGTTATTGGTACAAGTGGCTGCTTTGGTGAAAGAAAAGAGTAGGCACAGAAATGGGAAATTGCTGTCAAACTGATAATTAATTTCTACAACTATTTTTGTGAACACAAGAAAAGATAGTCTTTACCAAATAGCATTATTTTTTTTTTCTATAGAGAAGGTAGACTTAGAAACAAAACAAAACAGAGGAAAACTACAACACCTGTATTTTTATTAAAATAATAGCAGAAGCTTTCCCTTCTGCTGATAACACATTTTTTGAATACTGCCCTCACATGTTGCCAGCTTTTTCTTCATGATGTCATACTATGAGGCACACAAACATTTTTTATATGAAGTGCTAACAGAGACACACCCTTTACATAAATGAAAGTCACCTAATCTAAAAGCAGTAGCATCATGAAAAAAACTCTTCAGATCCTGTTACAAAGTATAGTCAGTTCTAAGCTGTTAATGGTGCAAGACAGATTGAGAGTTCCTGATCCACAGCCAGAATCCAATTAATGTCAGGAATTATCACTACTCTATAGTTCTCATTCATCCACAAACTACAGCTATGGCATTTCTCCTGAGTCGTGAAGAGAACTAATCACTGCTGTCAGAAGAATACTGAAATCATCATCAGGTGAAGATGAAATTTCACAGAGTAATTTTACCTTTTTCTGACCAGAGTGCTTGGTCAAAGCTCAGGGCATTGTGTATTGATTCCATTAGGAGGAAGGTGGTGATAGAGTCAGATGTCTTTGTTGTAATCTATTTACTTAGAAAGAATGAGAAAGCTTTTGAACCACTGCAGAAAGCAAACAACTGTTTCCTACATCATTCCTCCAAAAGTCTTTCAAGCTGGCACCTGAAGCAAATTTTCCCTTTCTTAGATTTTAGACAAACATTTATCAGATGAAAAAGGGTAAACAACATCTTGAGATCCTTCTGGCCCTAGTTTCTGTGATTTTTTTGGCTCTCAGAGTCACACAATCCTGTGTTCCAGCATCTTACTGGCAGTGCACAGTATATACGGCATATGTTTTCCCCAGGCATCCATTTCTACATTTAAGGCTTCATATAATGCTGGCACATGAACACCCAGTTGAACATAGGAGGTGGAAGCTGTTATTGTTTCACCTGCATAGTTCGAAGAAGAAGCCTGAATAATTTTTAAGTGATCTAAACAAAGGATGATGGGTCTTTTTTTTACAGTTTCCAAAAGACTACCTTAAGCTCCAAACATCCTGACTAGTGGTAGCCCACAGAAAATGATTATGTTTGATTGCTAAAGGAATACATTCCTAAATTAATATCAACGTTTAGTTCTGATGTTAAATAATAATTAAAAAAAATAGAGTATCATATTTAGTTTGGGATAAGAGATGGCAATAATTTCTGTTGTTGTCTAGCATGCAGTAAGCACTCAGGCTCTCTGCTGTAATTGTAGGTGAGTGCTGTAAGATTTCTGGTCTGTGCATTGTGAGATGGTGTGTCTAAGGAATTGGGGTGACAGATCTCTGTACACCTCAGTGTGGGACAGTGTTTTGCACAGAAGCCTTACCCAGGCAGTACAGTTAAATCAGGTGATCCAAAAGCTAACAGAGTGTGGGGAATGTGGGTGACAGAAGATATGTATAAGGGAAGGTAGGTTGGGTGAAATTTAGACTTTTATTTTAATCTGTACTGTTACAGTTCAGCACTCTTCTATGTTTTGTGCTCTTTTGACTTTACTGATCTGAATAAAGAGGATTGTACAGAGGTGCTCAAGAACTGTGAGTACTTAACATCCATTCTTTGCAATGCAGTGTATTTGAATTAAGCATGAAAATACCCGAATCAGATGTGGAGTGGAATGTGCTGCATGATAAGTCCATTATATATATATTGAGTTCTCCATCTGCGAGACAAACTCAGAAAAAAATTAAAGCAGTTGGTATTAAGGTAAAATAGAAGAAACTTGCATCCCCGGGAATTCTGTATCTTTACAGTCTTTGACTGCATTTAATTACCAGTAAATATGCAATTTTTCAGATGTGTCCCTTTACCCATTATTTGAAAGGACAGAATATCTGGAACAGCAATTACATTTCAGGGGTACAGTAGGAAGTAATTTGCAAGTACATAACTTACTTTCATGGGTGATGGGTGAAATACATCTAAAGCTTGGTGGGTTTTTGTTGTTCGTGTTTTAAGAAAAGCTCATACTAATCCATCACTCGTACTGATGTACAGCATTTCATATTTACTTTGATGACATCTTAAGATAGAACCACAAATGACAGACCCACACAAATGCCCTTATAGAAAGAGATACTGTTTTGTACTCTCCTCCAAATTCACAGCGCACTCCATGCCGTAGAGAAAAACAAACAGCTAAAAAAGCACATAAAACCTCTAAGATATAAATAAATCAGCAGACAAAGTCAGTTTCAATCTCTGTCCTACGATTTGAGAAAAGTTTGCACCATTTTAATGCACACTATAGAAGTGGTTACAATAAGTGCCTTCAATTTAATTCTATCTTTTGCATTAGAGCAAGCGTGAGCAATGTGAGGACAGGAGAACTATATAATACAGCGGAAAGCCGATTCTCGAAAAGTACGGATTTTAGAGTGCATCTTTTCAAGCTCCTGGCATTATAGGGTAAGAAATCAAATGTACTGGGGGCCTGCATGCCATAACGTGCAGAAAGCCGGCAGACCGCCGCATGGCGCGGTTAACTCTCCCGCTGCGGGAGCGCCGTGTGGAGCAGCGGAGCGCCGAGCGCCATCCGCGGGGCTGCGGCGCCGCCTGGAGCACACCCGGGGCCGCGCCGCTCCCGCTTCCCTCGGAGCCCGAGGCCGGGGGGTGAGGGGACCGATCGCTGCTCTGTTCATTTTTACTCCCACCCTCCAGCCCGTGGTAAAGCCTTTTAGAAAAGGTAAAGTTAAAGCGCTCAGATAATTTTAATTGCTGCGGATATTTTTGTTTGTTTGTTGTTTTGTTTTAAATTATAAAAAGGAGGTGGATTTCTTAAATGTATGCTTTGGAGCCATGGACTTGTCTCCCTGATCCTCCTTGGCATGAATTTTTGTGCTAGCTGATTAGCTCCTGTGGATGGTCCAATTATAAGCCTTAGAAAGTCATCCAAAGCAGCAAATTAATGCTTTAGAGGACACTGTGGAAAAGAAAAAAATATTAATCTTGTATAAGTTGTGAATGAACAAAATGCTGCAAATTTTTCAGGCGGGATGTCAACAGAAATGCCCTCTAATATCCTAACCCCTTTTCAGAGCTCACCACATCTGTAGTAAATGCATTAAATGTGTAGCAGACTCAGAGGGAGACTGACACTTTTTTGATTGTTGTCCCTGGCATAACTCCGAGGAAACCATTTCTTTGAAATTTCAGATGCTAAGCTGTTACACACTGTTTACTCAATATGTGTAAAACACCCTGTTTCTGCAACAAAATGATTTGCTCTAGTTCTCATTTTAAATGTAAAATGACATTTCAGACATTTCACTTTGAGATAGAACTTTTGAAAAGTCAAAGAAACATTTCAGCTATCTTGAAGGGTACTGTCCTGAGACTTAAAGATCTTTTTTGTCTTATGCAGAGAATAAAAGATATAAAGCCCTTTTCTCTGCACTTGGGATTTTGAATGTATACTATCTCGGTTTTTCATTTCATCTTTTTCTTACCCACTCTCTGGCCCTGTCTTAAGCTGTTAGAAAATCTCAGTCCAACATTGGTGGGTTTTGTCTAAATGAGACATCGCACTGATGGCTGCATCAATTTCATTGATTTATATGAGGCATATTATGATGAACAGTAAATTAAGAACCATATTATTGCCAGCGATAACATGATTATTACTGTGTTACATGACAAGTGAAGCGTGACGAGGGCTGGAGGTGTCTCAGGAGGTCTCTGCTCCAACCTCCCACTCACAGCAGGGTCAGCTCTGAGACTGCTCGGGGCAATCTTGGAAACTGCTGGGGATGGAACACACATAGCATAGCTTGGCTGTCCGCACCAGGGACAAGGTTTTCCTTCTGTCTGACCTCAATCTCTCCAGTTTCGTTTTTGTGCCTGTTGTCTTTCAGCCTCCCATAGGGCTCTTCTGGTAAGAGCCTCGTTCTAACTGCCTGCAGATGCTGGATGGCTGCTAGCTCCCCCAAACTCACCTCTGTGCTGTGCTAAGGAGCCCCATTCCCCACCCACTGCTCAGGGCAGCTGCTCCAGCCCCCAGCCATCCTGGGGGTCCTTTGCTGAGCTCACTGAGCATTAACCCTGCATGAGAGGCCCTGAGATTGGGTGCAGTATTCTCCAAATCACAAGTAGTTCAGGTATACGTGTCCACTGCCTCTTCAGCTGACACGTTCTCTCCCATATGTTTTGATTTGTTTTTTCTTTAAATAAGTGTCTCATATATTGTGAAATTGCAGTGTTATAGCATTCAGAAAACTTTCCTACTCTGGAGTTTTGCATCAAAAATTCATGTCACATAATGATAAGACATGACAAATTCAGGCAATATTCTCTGATTTCTGAAGGTTCTCTCAAAAAGAATTTGCTTGCCTTGCTGAAGGATGTTTAAAATCCTACTGAAAAATCAGGATCTTTTCTTTAAAGTTCACTGTTCTGAAACTGGATTTTTGCATTTTGTATATATATTGACATGAGAGATCCAATTCAAAATTAACTCCATCTCTTAAAATAAAAAAGAATGCTGTCTCACAAAATCCATGGAATTGTGTAAACTATTTCTATGTTTAGTTACAAGAGACTACAAAAGGCACTGATATATCAGAATGTAGGAGATATTCTGTCTTCTCCGATATTAAAAGCATCCCCTGTTTAACTTAAACAAATTAGAGTGAATTCAACATCATAGCACAGCATGTCAGTAGGCTGTTTCTTTCTAAACAGTTCTCTGTCATGCTTTAAATACTGTCAGGATGCAGTAGGAGCAGAGCTGCTACACAAGGGAGGACCCTCTGGGAGCTTGGGTTGGCTGGGATCAGGGGCCAGGTCCAGGGTGCTTGCAGAGAGTCCAGTTCAGGAACAGCAGGAGACAGGACTATGACAGGCCTAGGGAGACAGGACGAGTGGTAACAACTTCAAGTTGCACTGGGAGGATTCAGGTTGAATATTGGGAAAAAATGTATTCTCAAAAAGAATGGTGAGGCATTGGAACAGACTGCTCAGGGAGGTGGTGGACTCATTGTCCCTGGAGGTTTTCAAGAAATGTGTAGGTATGGCACTGAGCCACGCTGGTTGGTGGACATGGTGGGAATGGGTTTGTACTAAATGATCTCAGTCATCTTTTTCAATCATAATGATTCTGTGAGAGGTCAGGGTAGAGGCAGGGCTGCAGGCTGAGCTATGGCTGAGCTTAGGCAGAGTGTGGGTGGGGGTCCTTGTTCAAGTGGTCAGGTAAAAACCTCTCAGTGAACTCAGGGCCCCCAGCAATGGTTTTTGTAACTATAAGAGTTAATTCCGGTTTTATTTTTGAATGGGGAATTATGAAAGTTGATAACAGGAAAAATTATGCAGTTGATGGAAAAAAAGTTACAATATTTCACAGAATCATAGAATATTCCGAGTTGGAAGGGACTCACAATGTTCCTTGAGTCCCACTCCTGGCTCCACACAGGACCACCCAAAATTCAACCCTATGTCTGAAAATACTAAGTGCTCTTTGAACTCCGGTAGCTCAGGGCCATGACCACTGCCATAGGAAGCCTGTTCCATGCTCACCTCTTTCTGGTGAAGAACAGACAGCAATTCACAGATTTTTCATTGTTTGCTTTTCTATTTATATATGGGGGCAAAACTGAATTAAAACATTTTGAAAAATATCTTGAAAGGGTAGAAATATTTTTATTAGGGCAACTTTGATGTGTTACGTTAGGAACCTGGAAAACTGAAATAAAAACTTATCTTTCTCTAGACTGCAAGAAAAATTCCCGGTATTCATTAAAGATTGATGCTTCAAATAAGTTCTTCAACTACCTCCAGAGCCATACTCAGGGATGTATCAAAAACCACATACCTGTCAAGGCAGTGAGATACTGAGAGTGATGCAAGCCCAGGGACTCCTTTACATAGACCTGTGGCCATTGTCATCATCACTGATCACCCTGACAGCTATCAGTTTCTGCCTCAAAGAGCGAGGATTCACCAGCATAATTCCTTCTTTACTGCCCGTATTTCATTGCTGCATCTTTCTGTTGAGTTAACCATTTTCAGAGAGAGCCTCCTAGCCTCCCGAAGGATATGTACTTCTTCCTAATAGTACAAAGGAAAGTCAGGCTTTTGACAGGACTGTAAATATCTTAGTCATAAAGTCAAATCCTATTCTTCCAGCTAATGCATTCAGAGATACAAGGATGCCTGCAGTGAGCGTACTGAATCATGGAGCAGTGGCTGGGGAGAAGTGCATCTGTACAGCAGGGCTGATCTCTGTGCAACCAGCTGCAAAGGGCTGCAGACAAAGCTGTTCCTCACAGTGCTGGTGCTTTCCCTTTGTTCAGCAGCCGGCTGCAGCTGAAGCATCTGTTTCTCCTGCCAGAGTCCTGTCAGGTTTCCATCTAACTCACACTGTTGTCATTTCAGTGACTTGAAAATGGTATTGTGATTGAACCCACCCTATAAAAATAGCACTTTTTTTTTGTCATCTCCACATTTTGTTTGATTTCCTTAGAAATTTATTTGTTTTTAAGCATTTAGCTGGTTACTGGTTCTCAGACCATATGATTGAATATATGAGAATATGCTCGCCTTGCTGCAATGACATTTGCATTTTTGTGGTCAAGCCTGAGCCCCTATTTTGGAATATAGAGATTCCTAACTATATCCTTCTCCCTGCTCTGTCCTGAGGTATTTTTCTTCTGCTATCTAGTCTCTTTTTATCTTGTGCTATGCTGTTTTGCACAGATTTTCTGTCAAGAAAGAAGGAAAAGGTAGGATTTTTTATTTTATTTTATCCAGCTTTGCTCTTTATCTCTCCTTGCAACTCTTCTTTTTTTTTTTTTTTCAAGGGACTCCCTCATTAGAAAGCCACATGCTGTCCAAGTGCGGGAATGAAAGCTGCTAGTACAGAACTGGGAGGTCAGCAATTCTGCCAACGAGCTCATCAGGGTCAGCGTGGATACTTCATACACCTCAGCAGGTGCACGTATTCATGGCCAGACACAAATATTTTAAAAACTTGACTCTAAGTGTTACAGAAGTGGAAAGCAGAAGCTAGTCAAATTGTACTCTCAACTTGTAGCTTTCTACCTTTGTGTCTGGCTGTAGGAAAAGGATGCAAGTTCCTGAGTGAACAACTTAGTAATTTAGCTGTGCTCTTTTAACAATATTTCCAGTATATCTATTCTGATGTCCCATTTCCTCACTTTTTCCACCATTGCACAGGAGGTCTATATCCAGACATGGAACAAGCAATCACCAGACTTGAAAAATTCCACAACATTTCATGATTTCTTTTTCCAAAGTCATTGTCCCTAAAATGTCAGAATTTATGCACAGTTAAATCATACTAACTTGACATACCATCCACGCAGAATAAAGAATAAATGAAACATTTCAAATTCAATTATGTGCTGACTATCAAGAAATACTGACTTTTAGGAGTTGACCAGTGTGCCTAGTTACTCAGCTTTCCAAAACTGAGTTAATGCTAGTGTTACCAGAAGAATGACTGCATTTGTTGAATTTTATGGCCTAAGGCTCAAAATCTCTACCAGTTCCTATTATAGTTTATTCTAAATGTAGCCAATACATATTATATTTTTGCACAAAATTTTCCACTTAATGACCTTGGCTGCTTGTAGAAATAGACTTTCAATGAGATGTGGCATCATAGTTATGAATTTTCTGGGTAAAATATATTTAATAATTATGCAAATGTTTCTATCTTCTACAGTGGAAAATCATATTTAAAATAACAAAGATTGACTTTAAGCTTCTATTTTCTACAAAAGAAAAAATGGGTGCTTGTATACATATGCATAAACACAAAATAAAGTTGATTTACGTAATTCCAATACTAATTAAATAAATTTCTATGTCACTAACATGACATTTCTTCCTTCAGTGTTTCACACATGCAGAAATTCAAAAAAATCTAAGTATTTTCCTGGAAAGATATATATGCATATATATATAACGTATATAAGTATATGTATGTCTAAAAATATATACACATACCTTGCAGTGAAGCCAAGTTAACTTAAAAAAAAAAAGAGAGATAAAGTTTTGCCAATTGTATTATACCTTGAGGTATAACGTATTTCAGTCATATTGGAGTTATTTTCAATTCAGAACCTATTTAAGGTTCTCAAAGAAAAGTTTCAAACAAAAGGGCTGGTCATTACCCCTATCACTGCTCTGAATGTGTCAAATGCGGAGGATCTGGCTCTCCATACTGCAAGTAACAGCCTCCCCACATCTTCTCTAAATACATTGTTTCTAATTACTTCATTTGTGTAATGTAAAGCTGAAATAAGTGTTCATGTTTAGGCAATAGGCTGAGAGCTGGGGATCAGGAACCCATCCTCGCTCTGCCAGAAATAACCTTAGGTGAGTCATTCTGTGTCTTCCAAATAATGGAATTAATAATATTCTTCTCCACACAAAAAGATTATTTTAAGGGGTTATATATTAAGTATTCGTAGATAGTCATTTATAAGAATAACTTATGTGACCTATACACAAGTTTTTCATTTTAATTCACTATTCAGATGTAGTTAAAGCTAGTGGTCAGTCACTATGCACAGAGATTCAGGCAGCAGAAAACTGAGTTGCATATTTTATATTATGGAAAAATCCGAAATATGCTTATTTGAAAATAAATTTTCTTATGTAAATGAAAAACGAAGTAATGGAGGAAATATTGATAAAATAACATCATCAGCATCATCAGTTTATTGGTGATTGTATAACGTATATCAGCAATTCACATTTCAGATACAAATATGTAGGTCACTCTGAAACTAATGCCTCCTATTTGCTTCCATGGAAACTACAATGGATACCAGGAGCACAGTAACAGAGCAAATTCTCAGCTACAAAAGACTATTTTTCAACATAGTCACCACCATTAGTTGTGCATTTTTGCCAGTGATGAACAAGAGCCTGCATGCCATGCTTGTGAAAATCTGCACCAGTGGAGGTGACCCACTGTCATTTTTTTAATCAGCTGAAAATTAAGAACATCTCAATCAGCTTATTCATGCAAATCATCAGATATTGACTAGGGAACTATGTATGGAGTCGAATATTCGCTTCAATGAATTGGAAACTGGTGGAAACATTGGCATACTGCAAAGTTTGTGCCAGGTGTGTTCCATGATCAGGAACAGGAACTATATGCAAGTTTGTCAGGTCCTACTGAACCAGCTGAAGCTGATGGTTTCCTAGATTGTATCATTATCAGTGATGAGATTTTTTGTCACCACTATGAGGCAAAGTCAAAACAATAGAGTGAAAAGATGTGAATTTCTCATTGAATAAAAAGTTCAAGATGCAGCCCTCAGCAGGTAAAGTGATGTGCATTGTCTTTTGGTATAGGAAAGAGGTGATCCTTCTGGATTTCCTGGAACTCTGACCACTGTATCATGATGCTGGCTAAACTGAAGGCTCAAGCTTCCAGAGTCAGGCCAGAAAAGACAATATCAGTTTCTATTGCAGCACAATGATGCCAGGCCTCATACTAGTTTGAAGACTGTGGAGCACATTGCCAATCTTGGCTGGACTTTCGTGCTACACCCTCTGTATAGTTCAGATTTTGTGCATTCTGATTTCCATCTGTTTGGGTCAATGAAGGTGAACTGCATGTGCAACATTTTCCTAGCAATTTTGCCATTATAGCAGCTGTGAAACAGTGTGCAACCTCCCCTGGTACAGACATTTATGAGCATGTCATACAGGTTTCTGTTCACTAGTGAAAATACATTTCTAATGGTGGTTGACTGTACTGAAAATAGTGCTCTGTAGCTGAGAATTTGCTCTATCAAATAGTGTTATTGTGCTCATTGTATCTGTTGTAGTTTCCAAGTTTCCATGGAAATAAATAGGAAGCATTACCTTTGGAGAAACCTAGGCAAATCAACATTTTATTATGATTACAATCCTCTTAAAACTTCAACATGAATAACAAAACATATTTTTTGTAACATTCTGCTGCTGTAGCTCACTGACGGAAGAGAGTAAGAAAGAGTGAGGACATAGAGGTCCCATTGCCCTATTAGCCCACAGAGAATTGAATCTGTTACAGGAGAGTCTAATCTCACTGTCAGTTTTAAGACAGAAATAGTTTTCTGAAGGTATGGAATAGTGACAGATGTGCTGAGGTAATAGTATAACTGATAACAAAGTATGAAGTGACTACAAGGCTGATAAAGTATGAAATGATTCCTATTATCTGCTTTTGATATTCTCTTATGACCTGAGTTTAAAGCCTATGGTGTATGGGAATATCAGCAGTAGTACTGTGGTTGAAAAGAATATATAAATTTTATTCTACAACTCTATTTCCATGCTCTACAGATTTTTGGTGCTCTGTATCTTTTAATGCTATGAACAGTAGCTTCTGTTCCACCTCACATATCTTTGTTACAGCATCTCATCTTCAAAGGTCCTTTCTCCTGCTCTGTGTCCACATAGATTTGATAAATTGTTATCCAGAACATAATAATTCTACTAAATAACATCCTACCTCAAAAAGTATTACTCATCATTTGTCTTGTTTTGGGAGATCACTTGCAGGCCCACCCCAAAAATTTCCACCCTCTCTAACTGAATAATGGACTGAACTTTACACACTGAGACAAATATTTTGTGTTCTAAGTAACAAAATGAAGTTCTCTGAACGAAGGCAGACTCTTTTGGAGTGGCTGATGTGATGTGTCAATGTTATGGCATGTCTAAAGAGAGTTCTGGCAGTTTTCCCTGATTTTACAAACTTGTGTGGGCAGATTTCCCACGGAAGCAGCTATACTGTCTAATGAGGTTCTTTATGCTGTAAATTGTATTTATGGAACAGCTGTGCTACCTGTCGTAACCTAAGAGAGATGTAGAGTGTGTGGTTTTAATTCTTATCCATTTTGAAATTCAAGAGGAGGATTTAAAGTCTTTATATCTTTCTTGTTCTGTTATTTTTTTCCTAATGAATTATTTTGCCTTCAGGATGAATAGCAACTAAGAAAGTTGTTTTCTAAATAAAATTATTAAAACTAAACAACGCTACCCTTTATTTTTTATTTTTTAAAATAACACATGTACTTACGGCCTTTTCTTTTAAGTTCCATTTTTCACAAAAATGTCATTGCATCTATTTCTCTTTTTACTATCACCCATAGAAAAAAGGTGATAATATTTTAAAGCAAAAGGCAACAAAGTGTGGAAAATGCATCATACATAGTCTCATACCTAGCACTACAGCGTGAGTGGCAAAGGCAGATTTGGGAAAACTTTGTAGCGCTCGTTGCACTCTTGTTATCATGACAAGTGACATGAACTACAACAGTTCGTGCTGGACAAAAACAAGGCTAAGCACATTTAACCTCTTCTAATATTGCTAGGCCACCTCTCTTGCTTTCTGTCTTCCTCCATAGGATAAAATTAAGATCATGCCTGCTCTTGCGATAACCATCATTTAGTTCAGGGTCTGTCCTGGAAGCACTGAAGGAGTTAAAATAATTTTATTCCAGGGTAACATGTAAGGAATTCTACTTACCTGTAACCTCATTCATGTCAGTCAGACTATCTGAGTAAGTAAAAAAAAAATTCACATGTTCAGGTAGCACATCATGAGACTCAAATAACAGCGTGAAATTGAGACATTTTCAGCAGTCTGCCAGGATCTGTTTGCAGATATTGTAAAGTACTCTATGGCTTGGGTCTCAGAGGAGATATCGGTTTCAAAACTGCAAGATACAAGATAATGACATAGTGCAAAAGGAAGCACAGGAACTGCAAGAAACTAGAAATGGTAACACACTATTGTGTTAATTCAGCTGTGGAGGAATTTCCCTTAAAATTTATCTGATTTATTCTTGTGTTGGAGTAGTAAAATTTTTATTGCATTGAAAATATTTGTTCTAGAAAATAAATGTAAAGATTGTCTGTGATAGCAGAGGTTCCTAAATCAAGGAGAAATAGATTACGAATGGCTGACAGCGGGTTACAAATTGGTGACAGCAGGTATGCTATCCCAACAGTGCAGATTTAACAAATTACATTTTATGTTCACTTTTCTGAAGTAAACGCTACCATCACAAAAGAGATAAATGAATCATCCTCTTGTCCCATTGATGTTAAATTGTATTATTTAGCTTGGGAATGATCCACTCCCAGGGAGTATTTTTTCTGGTCAGTGGTGCTCAATTCATATGCCCTCTTGTTTCTTACAATTCTGACAAGAATATTAGGATGTAAGTTTATAAGCTATCTACCTTAAAAAATTATTAATATGAAAATGTAATTATGTCATTTACTAGGGAGCGAGCTTTAAATAATTTTGGCTTTGAAAAATCATTTAAATTAAGAACACAAGCATTACTTGATGCATATCTTAATTCATAATTTGGTTGGTTTAATGCTTATGAAAATAGTTAGGCTAGAAGAAATTAAAAATTAAATCTTATCCACAAACTGAATATAGCTCAATTTCCCTCAGAATTATCCTTCAGACTATCAATCTGTAAAAAATAACTTTAAGAAGGTGACATGCAATTTTGTCTTATTTATGTACAAAGGTTTTTGGCTTCAGTAGAATTCTATGATTCTGTGATTCAATATGCATTAAGATCTTCAAAAATTAAGGAATGATACTGCACCTTGTAGTAAGTGATTAATTTTTATACATCTGATGAGTTGTACTCCTAATTGTATACTGACTAGTGACTGGAATAGTCTTACTGATTAACCATTCCCTGTTTTTACCCTGAATCTATATGAATAAATCTTTTGATAAAGTTTTCAGGAGATGCTATCATAAAATTCTACATGCTAGATCATATTTCCTTTCTTGAAACAGAAAATACATTCAAAACAAGCGAATAAAAAGCCAATGCAGAATTCATCTCAGAATGAAGAAAATCTGGCTGATGGCCACTCGGAAGAGACTGCTTCAGTACTGGATCAGTGGATTCTTCAGTTGTTACTGCTATTCTAGATTATGAGACAGCTGTTATTGGAGATATGTTACTCTCATCTTTTTCTTAGGAAAAAAGCAGACCCTTCCATAGGTAGGGGTCTCAGGAAGTGTTACGCTACCAGACATAATGTGAGGCAGCACGTCTAAGCAGTTTCTGGTACAAAGGACAGTGTTGCTGCGAGAGCAGTGTTTAAACTGTTTTTTGTTTGCAAACTACAATGTAGGCAACCCTGCAAAATGCCAATTATCGAAGAAAAGGACTATTCTCTCTTCTCATCTTGTGTAGTTACGCAGAACACAGAAATGTCTTTATATAACTTTAGACTGTGCTAAAGTAGAATTGACAAACATTTGCACTTCTGCTGATGCATTTACCTGAATGTTTCTGTTTCAGATATGTCTTCATACTGGTCTCAACAATAAAGGAACAAGAAATCACGTTACTTCAGCCCTTATTACGTTATTATCACCAGATCCACAGAACTTTCAGATTTCAGGATTTACAGAAGGATCTTGTAGCAAAAGAAAAAACTATTAAATCAACAGATCTTTGCAGAGATGACTGAGACTCTTCACTATTTAAGCACTTTTCAAGAGAATTATATGGTGGCTTAATTGTAGCTGTTAAATGCAAAACAATTAATCAGATAACCATGCTAGAATTGGAAATGTAAGATGATTTAATTCTAATGATCTAAAAAGAAAATTGCTTTGTTATTTTGTGAGCCATTTTTCATTATAACTTAAACTTTGAATCCACCTTTTGAACAGTATGCAATGTAGCTCTTAAATTATGCTTGAGGTATTTTTTATTGTTGTTGCTGTTGTTTACCAGTTTTCAAAGTATTAGAAAAATGCATTCCAGAGGGAAATGCAATCATTTCTGTACATATTATACACCTCCTATTCACAATATTTGGCACCTATTTACTTGGCAGGCCAAATAAATCTTGTTCTCCAACATAAATGTAAAAAGCTGTGTAAGAGCTTTGTAAGTTTTCAAAAGCATCATTTGAGTTAATCTAGATCAGTACTCCTATTATCATATGATTCACACTAAAAATGGACTTCTTACTCTGCAATCTCATGCTAACATATGTTAATGTCTAGGTAAGACTGCTGTAAGAAATGTCAAAACTTATAACAGAAACATTTCTATGTGCAGTTTAATTTACCCTTCCATTTGACATTCCAAATAGTAGTTCTCAGAGGCAATACATGAGCATATTTTGCATTTTTACTGTGCATTTACCTTTTGAATTTAAAAAAAAAAAAGACAATGTTTTATGGAAAGATAACTGTAATCACAGTCAAGCATTCTGTGCCTAGTTGTGTTTGTGCTTACGAACATAATTTGGACCTCTTCTATTAAGGTTTCTGAACTGTTCAGTCACCTGGGGACAGAAGGATTTGGGTCCTTAGTAGGATGATCACTCAGAGAGCTAGCATTTCTTGAAGCACCATAACGATATTTGTAAAAGTAAGCCTGACTATATTCTGACACTTAAAATAATTGTGAAGTGTGCATGAGATAACTAGCAGGGAAACAGAAACACCAGGAAGTTTGATAACTGTATGTGAGGTTTCTGAGTTCATGAATCCAATAACTGCATTTTTGAAGGGTTTCTGTATATAAACTGTATGATCAGAAAAGATAGAGGTAATTTCCATGTTTTTCCTGAAAAAAAAAAAACAAAAAACCTTTCACAATTTACTCTAATTCTTATCAAGTAAACCAAAGAAATCTAAAAAATATAAAGTATGGTAAATTCAAAACTGAACCACTTATTCTTTCTTATTTGCAGAACATGGCTAGCTGCAAGTGTCACAAATAGGGAAGACAAATAAGAGTCAGTCTTCAACTTTTCAGAAAGATCTAATACTAAGGTAGCACTAAGAAAACAAAGTATTACAGGGTACAATTGTAAAGTGAAACAGAATAATTTTCAGTCTTGACAATGAGGAATTCCAATTAGTCATCATAAAACTAGGTAGAAGAGCAAAGTGACAGATTTATGACAGTGTAGACAACTGCAATGCAAAATACTTTTGTAAGATTTTGCCCTTCAAAATATGCCTTTCTCTATGAGTTATTCCATTCAGAGTAGAAATTCCATACAGAGATTCCTGACAACAATTTGAAAAAAGACACTAAAAATACCATAAGTGTTGAAATAAGAAGAAATTATTTGAAATGAAATACCTGCAAATATTAAGCTGAATATAAAAAATATGATATTCTGGTGTTCTTTTGTTTGTCTTGTGTTAAACCTACACGTATCTCCCTATTGAACTCCAAATGAAAAGCTAAATAAAACAAAAGAGAAATAACTCTTCTTTAAGTATATGCTTGTAAGAAAATTGCTGTAAGTATGGAGCAATAAAACCTGTAGAAGACGTAACATTAATAAGCATTACATTAGTTTATTTTGTATTATTCCAAAATGTCCCTGAAATAATAAATACCGTTAAGAATATGAATGGATAAATCTGTCTACTTTTTTGCCCTAAAGAACTAGTTAGAAAAATTGACAAGTTACCAATTACGACTGATAACTGTAAGAAATCTTTTACACACAAATAACGTATTGTGGACACTGCTGTGATAAGGTATCAGAAAGTTTAGATGTTCAGTGTTCTTCAAGAAGAAAGAACAATATATGACTAATGGATAAGACTGTGGAGAGGCCTCGGGAGTTCAGAGTGAAGACTGAGACTGAAGGCATTAGGAAGCAATTATAATACAGTGAATCAATGACACTATCTATCTTCTCAAATTGGGTGGCAGGAGGGATGAGCAAAACTGTAGGAGCTTTGCCACTACTGGCCCTGGTAATAACAGCATGCCCACACGTCAGTAAACCAGTGTTAAACTAATGACTTTCACCACTCTCTCTGTCAGATTCTATTTTAGACCTTAGCTCAGTGGTTCAAATAAAAAAATAGATGAAGTAATACAAAACATAACACCAGTGCTAAAGAAAATGTGCTGCAGTTGCCAAACATTTACTCTTGCCTCTCAGCTAAAGGTTAAAAAAAAACACTCTAACCACTTTCCTCTTGCATGTGAACTCATATGATATTCAGGTAATCTTTTCTTTCCAACTGTATCCACATGTCTCTCTCCTCATCACTCCTCTCCATCAGCTGCTTTCTATAAGGATTAGAGACTCCTCGCTATGCAGCTACTGTAAAAACTGCTGTAATGACAACATAAGAGATACTAGTCAAAATGTTCTCAAAGCCAAAACCAGGAGCCATTTCACCTCTACAAGGATCTACCTGACCTTGGGTAGTTTATTGGGAAATAATTTATATTCCAGAGTTCTTTTCTGCACAAAGAAAATTCTGAGGAAAACTGTATTAACACAGTTTGAATGAAAAAAAAAACAAAATTTTTGAAATATTACATGAAAGATAAATCCATATGCTTTTAATAGAAACCAGTTGTTTCTGGTAAGTGTATCCTCACTGAATTCCATAAAATTTATTGTAATGTTCTGCCTCTAGAGAAATTATGTGTGCTTTGCTTGAAAAAAATAGACACGGAGATGTCTAAGGTAACTGAGACAAATTCTTTGACAACTGCACTTCACACATCCCTTGAATGGATGGGTCAGAAGGTGAGGACTTGGGGAGCAATGTCCCTCCCACTGTGAGTAAAGATCAGGTTCGCCAACACCTGAGGAACCCAAACATCCCTAAGTTTATGGATTCCAATGAGATGTGTTCCAGAGTCCTGAGGGAATTTGCTGTTGTAGACACCAAGCCACTCTCAATGATATTTGAAAAATCATGGCAGACAGGTGAAGTCCCTGGTGACTGGAAAAAAGGCAGTGTCACATGCATTTTTAAGGAGGGAAGAAAGGATGACTCAGGGAACTACCAATCTGTCAGCTTCACCTCTGTATTGGGGAAGGTCATGAATCAGATCCTTCTGGGAGCTCTCCTAAGGTGCACAGAGAAGAGGAAGGTGATAGGAGACAGCCAGCATGGCTTCACCAAGGATAAGTCCTGCCTGACCAATCTAGAATCACAGAATCACAGATGGCCTAGGTTGGAAGGGATCTTAAGGATTATAAATTTCCAACCTCCCTGCCACAGGGAGGGCCACCAACCTCCCCATTTAATGCTAGACCAAGTTTCCTAGGGCCCCATCCAATCTAGCCTTGAACAGTTCTAGGGATGGGGCACCCAGAACGTCTCTGGGCAGCCTGTTCTAGCACCTCATCACTCTCATATCCAACCTAAATCTTACAGAATCATAGAATCTAGTGGCCTTTTTTTTTGTAACTTTTGTAACAAAAGATTTTGTAACTGCATGAGAGGACAAGGCAAGAGCTGCTGATGTCATCTATCTGAACTTCAGTAAGGCCTTTACATGGTCCTCTATGACATCCTTCTCTCCAAATTGGAAAGATATGGATTTGATGGGTGGACTGCTTAATGAATGAGGAACTGGTTGAGAGTACACAGAGAATAGTGGTCAATGGCTCAATGTCCAGCTGAAGATCAGTGAGTGGTGTCCCTCAGAGATCTGTACTGGGACTACTGCTCTTCAATATGTTTGTCAATGACATTGCCAGTGGGATTGAGTGCAAGTTTGCAGATCACACCAAGGTGTAGAGACACTCAAGGTCTGGCTGGATAGAGCTCTGAGCAACCTGACCTAGCTGTAGAGGCCTCCATTCGTTGCAGGGGAGTTGGATTAGATTCCCTTTAAAGATTTCTCCTGTCTGGAATGATTCTATGATACTTTTTCCATATACCTTCTTTTCTTTGAAGTGGAACTCCTCATGAGGAGAAGATACGCCCTGCAATGCCTACCACGCAAGTCACCACTCCTGACAAGCCCACACTAGGTAATTTGTAACTCCACATGGTTCTAATTCCCTTCATCTGACTAGTATCACTCGCCAGATAAAATCACTGTCCTCAGCTGAGGTAAAGAGAAAGCCCAAGGCAAGATACTAGGTAAACAGCTCAGAAGGGAAGAGCTGTAGGTGTATTACCTGTGAGTAGGAAGGACTACTTCCAGAGAGGGGTATTTTTTGGTTGAATATTAAGAACAATCAAGGGATCAGATGAATAAGAGAGAGGTATAAACAAATGAAGATAATGTGTGGTAAAGGACTTACTGTACAATACTGAAGTATGTTGGATATTTAGCAAGAACAAAGTAAAGCAAGAAGGCAACAGATGGTACTGGACAAAGGAAAGAATAGTGAAGCAGAAACTTAATGTTATAAGATTGTACTGAAGGGGGAAGAAAGCAGTATCATGATGAAAAGGGAAAGGAATATCTACTAGAAAGCTGAGTTAAGCAGAAAAAAAAAAAGAAAATAGGACAGTGGTTATTATCAAAAAAGAAATTAATTTTCATCTTCCTAACTAGTCATTTATTGGTCTCTGCAGCAAATCTCCTATGAAGAGGAGATCACAGCTTGATTTTTCAATTATATGTTTTGCTTGGCATGCAGGTCAAATTACACAATTCATAAAACCTTAAGCTCTGTAGTACTTGATGAATCACTAACTATCCCTGTGATTCCATTATTGCTCTTCTGTATGTCCTTGGTAATAAAAGGAATAAAAATCTAGATGTTGCCTCTTTTTCAGGTAGTGCTATTGAACTTTTCACTATATTTTAAAGGATAAGCTTTTGTATCTGCTTTATCAGTGTGTTAAGATACCAATCAAGTACATAAAAATGACGCTATTGGCAATTTACAAACATATTGCACTGAAAAATAGATTCACAATGACAGTGTGAGTAATAAATAAATATACTTTTACATTTGAAAATCCAAAGCCTATTTAATATAATATTGGTATAAAAAGTGAATTGCAATAAAAACATGTAAGTGAAGATACAATGCAAAAAAAAAAAAGCCATAATAAACTCAGTAGCCAGGATATCTAGATCTCCCCGTTCCTCTAAGATAATTACTACAGCTTTGTTTGTTAAAAGTATTTAATGCTATAGCTACTATTTCTGTTTTCAGTCATCTTTTATTTCATGTCTTTTATAGAACATCATCTGACTAAAGAAAGTTTTGCAGAAATGCTCCTTTTCTTTCACCTATTCTCATTGCTTCTTTTCTTTGATGCAATTCAAGATTGTCTGTAGATATTACTCTTACATTCTTATAAGATAATTATGTAATCACATTGAAATGCATAAATAAAAATTTCTTTTTCATTAATCACAAAGACAACTGCTTTTTCCAGACATCTGAATCATTCCCATTTCTGCATCTCTCCTCTCCCCATACAGTAACTGCCACCTATGAATAGGTTATGAATAGTCTCTCTCTTCCAGAGAAAAAGAAAAACTGGCTTTGCTTAGATGCATGGGTCTAATTATGTACATATCTGAGATAAAGTCAACCTCTAAAACTGTTATACATTCAACTATCGCTTCTGTCTTTACTTAGATTTCAGCAATTTTAAGAAGAAACTTACAGTACACATAACTTTCAAGATGTAAATAGGTCATGAGCAATCCCTAGTGTTTGTGCTGCATCTCACTCAGCGATGAGTAAACAGGAAGAGGACAGAAGAAATCCTGAAAAATCTTCGATGCTTAACCCTAACAGGTATAAGGTATATGCCAACATTACCTCAAATCTTAACAGAAATGTGAGGATAAAAGTGTTCCTTTTTTTTTTTCTTTTTTTTTTTCTTTTCCAGAAGGACAGAGAAATAAATGTTGATAAACATATACATATAATGCTTTCTAGAGCTAGATGTGAACCAGAAAGCTAATGAATCTTTCCTCCCTACAATAATAGTAACAACAAAAATATTTTGTTCTGGGTTTTCCCTTCTGTTTATTTCTGTGTTGGCCCTAAGCATCTATCAGGACACCAAGTTATTTCACCATTCCTTAGGGGAAAGTGATTCAGGAGGTGATTGATGGAGTTAATGGAATCTCGCTTCTCCTCAGATGCCTGAAAACAAGTTATCCACAAAATTGATTTGCTGTTTCTTGTAGCCATAGATCACACACTGAAAGTAGCACTGAAACAGAGCGGTACACTAATGCTTAAACAAGTCAAATCTTAGCAGTAAATCCACTAAGCTGCATGCAAATGTTACCATCACCATTAAATTTCAGTTTAACCATGCTGGTGAAAAGAAAGGTATTTTTATGTCTGGGCATGAGCTGCTACATAGTGTTTATTTGGATCTTGGGTAACTGCTGCCTCAGCATCATGTGCCGTTCCAGACTGGAGATATACCTAGCAAAATCAGTAGCTCCAGTGAAAAACAAACCAGAGACAAAATCTCTGGATGCACATAGTGTAAAGGAGGAAGACAGAGAGAATGCAGTAGTTAACTTCTTGCGCAAAAAGAAGGGGTACCAGTATTTTTTGGAGTTTGATGATCCAAGAATATTTTTTATGATCCAAATTCATTAAAGAACTGGAGATTCTTATGTGTTTTAAGTCAGTCAAGAACACTGTATGAGTATTCCTTGTTTAAATACATTCTTCTCAGTTCCTATAGGAGTTTATGGCATAAAAGTCATTCTTAGTTTTGAAGTTGATACAGTTTTTAAGATTACACATTCCTGTATTGCTTGTACTAATTACTGTATATTTATTTCATGGAGGAAAAGATGTAAATGCAATTACTCTAGGACTGGCTTTCAAGACTACGGAAGCTCATTCTAAAAATACTACTTTCCTGCTGCTTTAGGGTTTCAGCTTCTAAACAGTCATACAGAGTATTCCTTTCTGTCAACGGTTTACGGGCTGGTTCGGCCCGGTTCCGTGACTAGAAGGGCGGAGGGATCCGCGGATCCGCGCCCCCGGAAAAAAAGAAAATAAGGGACCCCGAAATAATTGAAAACAGTGGCAACAATCTGAGGTAAAACAAAGTAATTTACTAAATATGGTATCAACAGAATTTTGTAAGGAGAGAGAATGTGAAATTGATAGTGGATCGGCCTTACCACAACGCTGAGATGAGAAGCGCAGGCAGAGAAGCGCAGGCGAGAAGCGCAGGCAGAGAAGCGCAAGCGAAGCAGCGCAGGCAGAGAAGCGCAAGCGAAGCAGCGCAGGCAAAGAAGAGAGCATCAGGTGACCTTGCCGGGAGTTATATCTCCTCGTTGACCGCAAAGCCCCCTGGGGAAACGTAGCTGCTCTTCTCCGCTGGACAGGCACCCGGAACTTGAGCATCAGCAGTCAAACCCCCAGTGCATTGCATGATGTTATGATGTGGAATACCGATAATGAAAAATCATGAAACCATGACACTTTCCTATCTCAAATGTAAGTTAACTAAACAAAGAGGAAAAAACTTATATTTTAAAATATATTATATATGTTTAAAAAATCAATAGGTTTACTAGAAATCTACAAATATATCTGGCAGTTATATCCTGTAATTAAGTATTACACTAAGAAGATTTTCTGAAACTGTTTACAACCCATTTTTTCCCCTTAATGTCTATCAATTTTACTTTTCCTCTTGAAGATTCAGGATATAGACAAGGCCTTTTAGCTTAGGTTTCTGCTACCTAGTTCATAAATGAGCCACTGAAGTTGTCTCAGATTCACAACATTTTAATAAATAGATTGGAAGAGATTAATACAGAATCACATGCTTCTTATCTCATCCAGACAGTGAGTCATCACAAAAATATCTGATTTAGGTTCATGGAGTTATTGCAATGGAGTCTTTTTTATGCATAAACTGGAAAAAGAAATGGCATGTGCAGAATAAACTGATTAATTAATTAACTAACGAGAAATTAATTCTATGTATATCACAACAACTGATCTTTTTTCCTTCCCATATTTTGCACTCTACTATCCATTTTGATGTATATCCATCAGAACTCTTTCTGACTTTAAGTCCTCTATTAATAGAGCTACCCACCAAGACTCAGCCGAGTATATTCTATGGAGGTGTGCATGTGCGCTTTGGTTAGCAACATTTTTAACCACATCCTGTGGTGAATTTTTCCAATAATAAATGTAAAATAATTCTATTTTACATCTATCTTCTATTCTAACCAGTATTGTGTTGTTGCAGTTTTTTAAAACAGCTAAGAAAAGATGCTTGAAGTTGTCTGATGAAAATAGAAATTAAAGAAAATGGAATAAGTGAAAACTAAGCTCTATGTGAAAAAGTGCTAAACAATAGGAGGAAACTGAAATTAAGGTTTATTCACCGAGGAATTAAAGAAAAAAAGTAATTTAGGCATGGTTGAGTCTCTTTGAAATTTTTGTCTGTGAAAGAGATGGTGAAAAATGACTCGGCAATCTGAAAGTATTCTCATAAAAATGTGATGTTTATCTACATAAATGCATTTGCCTACCACTTGCATGAAAGTACTAAGCAAGAATGTTGTTTGGGATTTAGCCCCTTGACTAGCTTGACAAACCTGTGAATGCTGAGGGACTGGCTTTAAAATACTAATCAAACAGACTTGACTCAATCTCAAATCTTCAAACTGCAGAAGTGCAAACATGCAGCTAATAGAAAATACTCTAAAAAACCATCTCACAATACTAATATTGGAAAGCAATTCTTACAAGATATGTCATTAAAAGATAATTACAAGCTTTAAGATGACAAACAGGTCAAGAAAGAGAATAGTTGACTACTCAGTGGGAAGAGAAAAAAAGAAGCTTGAATATGAACAAATTGGTACATAAATATCTGAACCACTGAATACTCGGTGGACAACTCTGTATGTGAAGTTGCTATGAATGCTATATAATGGCAGCAGACATTTATCACTGATACAGCTTTTTCATTTGGGAATATGGGACTTTATGCTAGTCCTACTTCTACCATCTATCTTCTATGAAAATGTTATCCTTAATTACCACAACCCACTGCAGGAAAGGAATCATGTGTAAAACTCTGAGAATTCTTTTTCTTTCCTGTAAGCTTAATTATTTGTTTGTTTGTTTTCAAGAGGCCCCTTTGAACTACTTGCAGCTACTTATATCAGTACAGCTCTAAATGAGATCAACAGCCAAAAGACATAGGCACTGCAGCAATAGGTATTGATGTTTCCAGATTTGAAACAAAGCAATAAATAATAAATAAAATAAAATAAAGTAAAATAAAATAAAATAAAATAATTACATTTCCAGGTGAAAATGTTCATATTTTTCTTCTGTTTTCCTGGAGAGAGTTAAGCAACTAGAGCAACACAGAAACAGACTTTTTCTCAGCTTCTTATTCTTCAAACTTGTGTGTAAAATTGGTATTTTTTGTAGTAAAAAGATGCTTGAAGCTTAATGTTTGTCATTCACTAGTCTGAAATATTTTATCCTGTACCCTACAGGGAAACCAATTCATTAGCAAAGCTTTAAGAAGGAAGCATTCATAATGCAAGTTTACCCTCTTCAGTTGTACTTCCAGACACCTTACAAATAATTTATGAGGTACTCAGGTGTTTGACAATCCAAAAGAATGAAACTTCAACAGTCAGACTTCTATAAAAAGAAATTTTAGTCAATATATTTTGAATTCTATTAAGCTTCAATGTCCAAATTTCTCACTCCAAGAAGTGAAGCTGCACGTTTTCATTGATGTTCCATATTACTTCAGTAAGGTGAACATTTTTGGCTTCACTAAACGAAGTTAATCTAATTCTTACTGCTTGATTTTACAACCAAGCTAAAGCGATGATCCACAGATTAACTTGGAAGTATTCATTTTATTTTTCGTTATGCTGTATTAGAATTCCACAAGCATTTCTTCATGCTTAGATCAACAGAGTCCTTACAAGACAGAATCACAATGCTAAATTTCTGAAACTTTGAAGTAATCAAAAGCTAATGTGCAATATACAAAAATCCTAAAAAATTATAATATGATGTCCAGCATGCAAATAGCACCTTTAGTTTTTGGCAAGATATGTTTGTGTCTCTCAGAGATCCTCAAGTCAGCTCTGATAAGATAATTAGAGAACTGGAAATCTTATAATTGTGAAAGTGAAACTGTTGTAACAGTCAGTTTATTATCACTGTTCTGCAGTGAGGATTATTTTGTACAATGTACAAGAAGCTATGTTGAGGGAAAGAACTGGCAGGATAAGGAAAATAACTTGGCAAAGACTACTTGGGCTAATCTTGAAGAGAAGCAGTTCTAAATCCAGATTTAACCTGGATTATTAGTTATTCTAACACACAGCAGAGAACACATAAAAAATGAAGTAGTCTTAAAAGATGACGCCCTTGTCCTTGTGTTCTAACTTCCTGGGAAATCACTTTCCGTAGTTTCTAGGGAAGAGGATTTCATAAAGGTGGGTGACGCATGTCTTCAGTAAATCCCTTTCTACCAAACCAGATGTAAGAAGTAGATCTTCAAAAAAGCAAGAATTTCAATTTTTATACCTGGAGAATACTTTTTATTTTTTAATGAATCTTTCTCCACATTAGACCTCCAGAAAAGGCTAGCTCATTCTAAGGTACAATTTTAATAACATTCCTTTTGGGGAAAAACACTTTCATGCTGTTCTCTTTACAGGACAATTGGAAAATTATCCCACTGTATCTTCAAGTGAGATAAAGCCATAGGTGACAATGGAAAAAAAAGGAAATGATTCTTGTTTTTCAGGCTTTGTGTTCTCAGAAATTGTTAGGAAATTAAACTTTTCAACAAACTTGAACATAGGTTATCAAACAAACAATATTATCTTGCATGAATATAATAAAGCATCAGAAGGAGACAGGAGAATGTTTACTTTCCAATAATTTTTATCATATCTTGAAAGAATATTAAATTCTTTTTCAGGTGTTGTACATTTGTCATTGCAAAAAGTAAAACTGGTTACAACCAGGAAGCCTTTCTGGTATGGCAACAACCATGCTATGCTATGCACTAAAAACCCTACCCTCAATGTTTCAAAGAAAGGGACTTGCAGAAGCTGTGCCTACATATGGGTATGATAGACTCTTTATTTTGGAGACTCTTAGATATTTCAGGAGAGAAAAGTCTCATGCTAATTACTTCAGAGAAAAAGAACTCATTTGCTATTCAAACTTAAGCAACTGGAAGGAGGTCCTTACATGGCTAAGTGCTGTGATGTCTATAAGTAACCATCAATTGCAGTAAAAATTCTGCAAGTTTTTTCAAGGGAAAAATGCAGCTGAACCAACCTGTTGACTTCCCTTTTTCCTTCTTTCCAGTGTCTCCTTCTCCATTATTTCCTCTGATTTAAACAAAGATCAACTATAACAATTTCCCTATTTGAAACCACCAGGATCAGAATGTATATTCCTGTCCATATAGTACATTCACAGAAGATAACATTAAATTATAGTAATGACTATGTCACAGAGTTTCCTCTAGATCTATCTGTGTCTATGGCAGAGGCATAGCAGCCCACACGTCCACCAGCCCAAGAATAGAGGGGGGGGAAAGTGCCAACGGTTTTCAGGCCGGTTTGGCCTTACTCTACAGCTGAAGGTGAAACAGCTGGAGACTATGCACTGCAAGAGGAACAGCAAACAAAACAAAAATAACTCACTTCCTTGACTTGTGAGGAGTCTTATCTTTTTCTCAGAATGCAAAGTCCCCTGGGGTACGTAGTTCTCTTCTGAGAAGCAGGTACCCAGAAAAATGGCAGTCCACAGAACTGGAGAACTAAGTCTTTAACTCCCAGTGCTTTACATGATGTTATGGTATGGAATACTGATAACAAAAATAATAAAACAGGCTACAGCTTTAGTTGGCAGATCAAACGGATCAATACATTTCCTTCTATAGTTAAATCTGATGTTTCTGATTACAAAAGGAATGTCCACATTCCAACCTTCAGTGAGAGAAGCTCTACTGAATTTTTTTTTTGAGCATTTATCCTCAAAAAGAAGCAAGCATTAATTAAATGTAAAATGTTTATGCATGTGGCAATCAACTGTGAGAAGTGAATGAGAAGCTTTCTTATTTCTCATTGCTTTGTTTCTTTTTTTTTTTTTTAAATTAGTTTTTCATATTCTGTTATACTAAATACCCATTAGATTTCTTAAAACCATATAGAATTTAGAGGCTGTGAGCTTTATATCAGCCCAGGTGTTTCTGGTTATATTTGTAGATAGAAAGCAACATATCCTTTTTGTGTTTTATATTGCCCAGCTGTACAGGGAGCATTAGAATCACAGTTTGAACCAGTGACTGAGCACCTGATGAAGGAGCATGGCCAGCCCTGGGAGCACAGGTGCCAGCAATTCACCTGTGCATCCAGATAGGTCCTGGGTCTGCACCTCCCTAACCTCATTTAAGTGGCAAAAGAAAGGGAAGCATTACTACTTCGAGATTGCTTGGAGATTGCTTTCTTTGGAGTATTCAGCAGTCCCTGATTCTCAAAAAGGGATAAGCGATTCCTTCTTTATTACTGAACTGTGACCACTACATTTCTTGGGTGATCTGAAACTGGTTAACAGTAACTGCATCTGCTCCTGCCCATTCTTACATCACTTAAATATATATATATATTTTTTTCTTGTGCATAATGGATAGATTGCAATAATTTGCAAGCAAATAACTTCACTGAGGGATTTGGGGCTCATGGTATCATATAACACATGAAAAAAGTCTGATTGGTTTATGATTTCATGGGGAGTCTGAGAGGAAATAAATTCTATTTAACTCACTACTTGTCAGCTCCTTTCTTGTTGTTTGTAATATATAGACACAACACTAGATTTTAATTCTGGAGATATTTCAAGCTACTAAAACATTTATTAGTTTAATAATAATGTTAGAAATGATTGAAAAGCTATAAATGTTTAAATTGGAATATAGAAACTCTTGGACTTGGTGTTCAAACTAAAGCTATTTTGACTGCAGTTCCTAGGGCGTATAGGCAACCTTACTGCTTAAGCTCCATAAGAAAATCTGCTATGCTGAAGTTTCCTTGATATGTTTGGACTTTCTGATATCAGAAAAATGAATCACAATATAAAATTCAGCAAAGATTATTGCAAAATCAGTGTACTGTCTCTGTCCAGATATCACAGTTCTGAAAATTTGCACAAAATACAAACCCAACAACAGAAATTAAAGAGCAACAGAAAGCTTGGGATAAGAAAACATGTGAAGGTCTATGGCTACAACAAGTATTTGCCCATTATATCTATACATCACATAACTGTGGTGGGTCAAGTAATTACTTCTTAACCCAATGCTTTCTAATCCTGAGTGGAAATAAGATATGATGACTTACATAATGTTCCTTGTACCCAGAGCAGCACTGCAGTTCTTAAGTGAGAAACTACTGCTTTCTTTGCTTGCCCTTATGCTGAAAGCTGACCTCCTCTTCAGGTAGCTCAGATTAGCACTTACACTCCTCATAAAGGCATTTACAGCTTCCTTAGATCACAGCATTTAGTTAATAACCAGGTTTTAGTGCCTTTGTTGTTACAAAAAGAAAATGAGGAGTTGACTGCTGTGGCCACAGCTGCTCCATTTGAAATCTTCCATTTGAGCATGGATGTGCATTCCAGCAGCTTATCCTTTGAGAAGGGTATTAACCAAAGTAAGTACAAACATCTAGCAGCTTATAAGCCTCGAGGTTATAAGTAAATCTATGAGAGATTTCTTGCTTGTGTGATAATATCACTTTCTACTTTCTATGCTCAGACCTTCAGAAGACATGCCACCAACACATTCTCATAGAATCATTGAGATTTCTTGCAGGTTTCTTTTCACTTCATATAAATGGTCATCTTTTCACAGCAATAGAAGTCTGAATTAACCAATGTGCTTAAATTCTATTGCTCTAAACATTTAAAATATAATTACTGCAAAATAATTTTGTAGGAACTCTGCAAGCTTTATGATATCTTAAAATTGTTTCTCCAAAATAGTAGCAAAATAGAGTTTAATAGCAGTCCAGCATGTGTTACTAGAAAGTTCTAAATGTTCATTCAGATCTTTAACTGAAAATGAAATTTAAAAATATAATGAGTTTACATTTTGAGCTATTCATTAGTACTGTTTCAGTTTCAGCCACACTGGGATCCTACCAGTTCTTAATCCAGGGATAGTTATCAATAAAATAGGCAGAGGTGGAAGAGAATAATGCTTCAAACTGGGAAAAACTGCCATCCAGAGTGATTTACTGTATCCACAAAAGTCATAAAAATTCTGAATGATCTTTCTGAATGGCAAAATACATTATATCAGTATTGAATAATAGAGAAGTTTAGATAAAATCCTTGTATTAGAGCAAAAAATAATGGTAGAGATTTAGATACAAAATACACACATAGAAAAATAAAACACAATGGATTTCCATATGAGAGTGAAATCTTACATATTCATTTAAAAGACAGAGGGAATTGCCTCAGAAACAGAAAGATAACCCATTCATGAAGGAAAAGTAATCCCTTGCTTTCCAGTTCTGAGTAATATAGTCATGTACAAAATGTTTCAAAGATGAGAATGGTGGAAAGTTTAAATTTTTTTAAGCTATCAGTGGGTAGTCCAACATACAGAGGAAAAAATGGATGATGCATATTAAATTTTAATAACTGCAATAACACTGCCTTGCAAATGACAGTAATTTAATATAATTCAAAATAAAGCATTCAGGTTTTCAGCTGAAATAATTATCCAAACCACAGTTTAGAAGATACAGACTGGCAAAAAAATTCTAGACAGAATCTTTTGCTCATCAGATCTGAGAATGTACCCTTCCAAATATTCTGCTAAGCACTTCATCTCTATCCTCTATCAATAGCCAAATTCCTTCTGTCCATTGTCTTTCTGGGAAAACAAATTTCAGTAGCTGCATTGTATTGCTTTGCATCTCAAAGGTAATTGAATCCTTTTGATACGTTGCAAACAAATTGTAATATGTCCCTTTGAAAAAGCACAGGCATCTTTAATCATCAAAATATGCAGATATAGTATCAATGGGACAGCTTTTTACTTTCCTACCTCTGGTGTCCCTCACTCTGAAATTTCCTGTTTTATAAATGAAACGTTCTGTAACATTGGAAAATGATACCTTGGGCCTCACATTTTACTGAAGTAGTCTTTTTTTAAAAATATCAATCCTTTTGAAAGTTTCTACAGATTGATTCAATCTCTAGGAAAGACAACATGGATTTCTTTATGCCAGTGGATAATTTTATTAATTAGTTATTTATTTTAATTTAAATTTTGTGAAGTGATTATTCCAAGCATTTGTTTATAGCATCTGATTCAGATTTCATTTGACAGAATAAAGCATAAAATAACAAAAAGGGGCTGAAAGTCAGTCTCTTTCATGAAAGTCACACAGAACTGCTCCCACAAACTGTGCTGGAATGAACTGCTCAGCTTTTTCACAGTATTATATGCTGTAACAGCAAAATAAAATGACTAGAACGGAGCAATTTAGAATAAGAACAGAGTAAAGTTGATACAGAAAAATGCTCACCTAAAGATAAATAGCAGAACAAAAATTATTTTTTTCACTGGCTGGCCAAATACCTTAGGGAAGCTGACTTGTTACACAGAATAAAAAAAAAAAAAAAGAGATGGTAAAATAGAGCTGATAAACTACTGCTTTCAACAAAAGATAAATGAGTACAATGGTTTGGATTCCACGTTTATGAGCAGAGTTGGTTTTTTTTTTAATCTTAATGAGGAATGTAGTTTTTATGTTTCTCCTTTCCGTCTTCTTTTTATAGAACTTAATTTTTCCTTTGAACATTTAAGGCTTAGGCGAAAGTAAGCAAACAAAAAGGATTCATTTCCAGAAGACTTTCATTTCTTTTTTCTAGTAATCCACAGTATATTATATTGTATAACATCTAGTCGGAACAGTCATATTCATTGTAATTCATTATAAATAGGATAACAGAACTTAGTTTTTTTGTTTGTTTGTTTTTTTAATTGCAGCCTCCTATATATAATACTTCTTGATTTGTAGGACCAGTTTCAGAAAAGATAACTCAAAAATTGAACCCAAAATATAGTGTTTCCTAGCAAGGAATCATAGCATGAAAAAAGTTTAGAATGAAAAAGAAGAGTTAGATACTAGTCTAGAAGTCAATGCTGGCATTGTTCAATTAGCAGTTGCTTCCATTTCTGGAGTAGCTTCCATTTTCAAAACAGTAAGAAGGGAATCCCTGACACCTCAGGCTCCATTTCATGTTCATTTGCATCTCCCTCCAGTCACCATTAGGATTAATTACTGAAGAGCTTAAACCTATCCACAACTTTTCTTTTTTAAGATAGTTCGTTTTGACTTGTGGCTTTGTTCCAGAACTGACTTTTGAAAACGAAACAGCTCCAAGGTAGGCCGTAAGAAAGTGGACTTAAATATCTGAATCCGCTTTCCATGGTCTCTGTGTTCTTTTCTGACTATTTTAGGAATTCAGAATATTGATAGTAAAGCTAAGGAGTTCTATGGGTTTGTGTTTGTTTGGTTCTTTGTTTGTTTGTTGGTTTGGTTTTTTGTGTTTGTTTTGGTTTTTTTTTGCTCCAGAATGGAAAGATAGATTGATGCAAGCTGCACAAAAGCTGTTCGTAAAACTTAAAAAAAAAAAAAAAAACAAACACTAAGTAATAGGCTACCAGAATGATCATATTAAATTCCTAAACACTCATTTTTCTTAGTAGAATCAGTCTTTTACAGAAGAAGAATTTAAAAAACAAACAAAAACCAACAACAAAAAACAAGCACACCTTCTACCTGAGCTAGATCCAATCTGGAACATTTAAAAGGGAGCTTAAGACATGTTTCTACCATCTATTGGATCATATTATAAAGCTCTCCAAGGAAACTACAGACAATAACAGTTGATTCTGGCCAGTAATTTCTGAGGGGTGTCTCCACTATCTAATTCAGGCTCCATTTCCCAGTTTGAAAAAATGCATAAAAGATTATAGCTCTTTTTCAGTTTTCAAAAGAAGATCAACCTGCTGGATTTCCTTCGTGTACTTATTGTTAAGAATCGTATACACTTATATAAGTCTTAAATAATTAGAGAAGACAAGCAGTGTATACAAGGTGAAATACTTACTGACTTCCAGAATTATAAAGCTGAATTTACAATTTTGTGAGTAAGAATCAAATTTTTGTTATTATTGCTAGGTAACTGAGTACATTGGGGTTAAGATAAATGACAGTTTATATTTACCGCCAAGTTTCATACTAACATGATTATGGTTAGGACCACCTTATTGTAATCATATCAATATCTTCTCAAGGCAGGACAGCTCTTTCAACTTAAAATTATCTATTTTCTTAAGAATACTATTACTTCTAAAATAATAATAAAAAAGCAAGCATACACTCTGTCTGTGAACTGCAATTCGCACTCCCACATCTTTGTCTTTCAGATGAAAATGTTCAGATGCTACTGTTAAAGACTTGTCAAAGGGTACATCTGTGGAACTTGTAGGGACTTGCCTACAACTCTTTTATATAACTCAGACTCTGCAATGGGGAAGGAACTGTGGTTAGAAGACCTTGGTGAAGGCTAGGGCCAACTTAAACAACCATCTGTCTCCAATAGAGCATGCATAACAACAAGATCAAATATAGCTCAGGCACTCTTTGGGGTCACTCCAACTTGTCGACCTCCTGAGAACCCCAAGAACATCCATTCTGGAAAAGGTCCAAAGTAGCGCAAGGGCAACAATAGCACCACACCAATAAGAACTCAGAACTGCTTACTCCCTGAAAGAACCTGTTAGGAGAGAACTCTTGGTTGACCCTCCACCTTCAGACCAAAGATCTGTATACTCAGGTCCAGGTCCTCAGGTGCTGAGTATACATATCTATCTACCTCTTTTTCTTTGTTTTCCTATCTATATCTCAAGATAGTACAAATTAGATACACCAAGCCATGTTGTTAGGAGTGACTTTTTCTGTTACAAAATTTGCCTGGTTTTGTTGTTTCATGTGGTTTCATTACTGTTTTTCATGGTTTCATTCCTACTTCATTTGTTTTTTACTGTTATCAGATTTGGCCAACTGGTGGTTTTGCATAGCTGTAGAATACTGAGGATAGTATTCTGAATACACTGATTGTTTAATCTTGTTAAGTTCCTTGGGATATTACAGTGTCTGAGTTGGAGACTCTACTGTTGCACGGCCCTGAAGACCAGGCAAATCCCTCACTCACAGCAAATAAGAAAGTCTCACCTCCCTCACAACCCACTGTAGGGGACAAGATAGCTGACTTATTTTTTTTTCCCTTTGGTGGTTAAGTCAATCAGTAAGCACCTGAATCTCTACTTCAATGAACTAGTAGTTGAATCTTGAATGGTAAAAGGAAAGATTATCTTAAAAAAAAGTCCAGAGTTGCACTGTCATCAGTAACAGTTCTACAGTTCAAAACTTTATTGTACTTCAATGAGAATTCAAATGGATTATAATAATTTCAGTGTTTGTAAGTACCATTATTTTAAAACGTGATAATACTTCTCATCATATTCTGTACATGCATTGCTTTAGGCAGTATTTGTCATCAGAACAGAGAAGTGAAAAATGTTGCACACAAAGAACACATCTGCACAGAGAACTTTTGCTTAAATGGAAGCAGAAGAGAAGGTATTTTCAACATCATCCTTTCATAATAGCCTTCCTTCCTCCTGAAATAGAACAGTAAAGAATAGATAACCAAATTAGTCGGTTTCTTACTGCAACAAAAATAAAATTAGAATAATTATGCTTGTACACATGAGCAAGGTTTCTCTTTCTAGCTTGCATGAAATATGAGTAAATTCAGTATTCTTGTGTGACCTCTAAGCTCAAAGGTACTTATGTACTTGAATTTTCTCTGGTACAGGACAGCTGATTTTTCTTCTTACTTTTACATCTCTATAACTGAATGCAGATCACTCAAAAACTCACTTCTATCTAGTTGAACACTACAGCAAATTCTTTTCTAGTCGTGTTCTTCAACAAGAATGGCTTGAAATAAGGATGTGATTTATCTGCAATAGATACCTGTAGGCATCTTCCAAGTACTTTTCTTCACTTAGGTGATATTTTTATATCAATCATAGTGACATTGCCATTATGAAGTAAATCCCTTCAGTTAGCATGCTAACAGGGCTACCCACACTACCTGATATTTGCTGATGTGTTGTCTTCAGGGTACTTTTAGAAAAGATGCCAGTCAGGACAGTAAGCAATACATATACTGATTCAGAAGCAGAATAAATAGGGAAGAAGTACTTGACTTACCTACAGGCTTCTGTCTATTACCTTGTTTGGGAAATCTTTCTTTGTCACTAGTATTGTGTCCCTAAGCAACTTGCCACAAGAAAAAAAAAAAAGAAAGAAAAAAGAGAAAAAAAGATAGGCATGATTCATCTAGTGCAGAATGCTTTTAATGAAAGTATTGTGCCCCTAAATGAGTGCTATCTATTATCTACTTTTTAAAACGGATGAAAAATCATGTTGCTCTCAACTAATATGTGCCAAACAAAAGGCACAATAAAAATGGCACTGAAATATATGAGCTCTTTGACAATAGTATTAGTCACACCTTATAGCCTGACCTTTCTGCTGGCAGGGACATTCAGTAAGGTGTTTTAAGAGGGTAAGTATTTTCAGTAGTAAGAAAATTCTTTACATCAGTCATTGGCTAAACAAGCATCATTCTCTTTCCTAAGTGACAATTTTTTTTTCCACCCTGTATTAGCTTCAGAGTTCATATTTCCTCCCAAATGTTAAAGATTATTCCAAAGTTTGTCTATAGAGCTAAAGAAATTGGCAAGATGAATGTAAATTTGTAACTATACCATGGCCACTTGTGGGCAGATCACCAAGAGTCTCTGCTTGCATTTGCAAGAACAGACAGAAAGAAGTTGAGATTTAAAAGTATTAATATTCAGGTAGTAATTCTGGGAGTCACTGCATTTAAGAAAAATGCAGAATGAACACAAACTTCTTATTATTGCTGAGATGACTGAATCAGCCACAGTTTGTTGACTGACCAACATTATCTCCAGATAAGAGTTTCTAAATGGACTTAGTGGATTTGTTGCTGCAAAGAATCCAGGCTGTATCCAAGCCAAGGTGAACTACGAAAGAGGAAAAAAAGTAGTATGGAAACGTTCACCTGTCCTCGAATTTTTAATATGGAGTTAATATGTTTTGCAAACATTCACAGTAGATGCTGAAGGTTCATGTTGTGTTTACATGTGTTGATGTGAATTTATAGAAGTGAAAGAGAAAACAGAAGTAGGGAGGAGTAAACTGTTACATGGAATACAGAAAAAGGAATTCTCCATGTTCAGAAGTCATGATTGAAGACAAAGATCTGCTTCCATGTTTCATGTTCCGTATTGTGCTATCTATCATCAAGGTCACTAAAGCCACTATAATTTTTTTTCCATGATATGGAGAAAATTGAATTGCACAAGGCTTAGATCCTTTCCTCTTGGTTCTTAAAATGTCTCCCAAGATCTCCTTGATACTGTAACTTCAGTTTATTTGAGCTAGGTTTTAATCAAATAACATTTTCCTATTCTGTGAAAGAGTGAAATTTTAGTGTAGTCTACCAACCGTGTATCATAACTGTGCTTCTTTAAGGAATAGAATAGAATCAAAATTCCTCTCCTGGTTGTATTAAGTAGGGATAAAGAGAAGAGAGCCCCACACATTTGTTTTTTCAAAGAAAGAGCTTATTTTTCAAAAATAAAAAGAAAATCAGTAGTGTAATTCATTGGAAAGTAAACATACATTTGAATACAAGAGATAGTTTTAACATATTTATTGCTAAGAGGATAACTTCTAGTAAAAGCCCAGTCTAAGGAAGAAATGAAATGAAAGCAATATTATATATGTGTTAACATATGAAAACAGAAGTAGCCAGCAACAGAAAGCATGGGAAATTCACAGGGATGAAAAAAATCAATGACTGACAGTATTAATATTACATGAAAGAGTCTATATGTGAGGAATACAATTTTCTTAAAATAACTACAGAGAAACAGGTATTAAACTTGTTAATAGCCATACAGAAGGAAGGTTTTCAGTAAGTTGTTTTGTTTGTGTCACAAATACTATCTTTTCCAAATTGTACACTATGTCTTTTGAGCACTCCAACAGATATCTGTTTCCATATAGCAGGCTTTCACAATTTAAACCTCAGAGTTCCTGTACATTAATACATTTGAGTACTCACCTCACTGGAGTCAGTTTTAGTACGTTAAAGATGACAGTGAAATTCTAGAATAATTGAAGGATGCAGAAGTTGTAAACATAGATTTATGGAAAGGAAAAGCAGAGGGTAAAAAACAAAAGATAAGGGTGTAGAGGGAATATATGTTCAGCTCTGTTTCCAGCCATAGCACTACCTGCAATGGCACGTGCCCTTTATCAAGTAAGCTAATCCAGCCACATCATAGTGATACTCAGGTTTGAGATTCTTTTCTTGAATATTGTAGAAAAAGTATAAATAAGGAAAAAACGAAATTAGTCTGACATCAGTTGAGTAACACATACCCACCAATTCAAAGTACTCTTCCTTTGACAAATGACAATCAACTACTTTGCAAAGAACAGGTCTTGTCAAAAAAGCCTAATTTTCTTCTTAGAGGATATTAACAAGGGCTTAGCTGTGCAGTGGGTAATTTCAACATCAGTCATGGTATTCTGTGACAGTATGTTTCCTAGGTAGCAAATCTCTGCATGAACTTGAATACTGGTAGTTGTAATAATCAGATGGATGTGGGTAGAATATTCCATAAATAGAATACTACATAAAACTCAAATAATGTGCTACACGAACAACTTGATTAATGAAAATCATGACAGTTATGCATCAGGACACAAAGAGATCCACAAGGAGCAAATCTTCAGAATACTCAAGTTATGTTATGTTCTTCAGTTTTTACAGAGGCTTGGTGATAACACTGCTTACCTAAGAAAAACAATTGATTTAAACATGCTACTGCATAACTATAGAAATTTTCCTTAAGCTACAAGGGAGGCTGATATACACCACAGAGTTAAACTCAAAGAATTCGTAAGATTTCTATACTATAGAAGATGGAAGTAGGTAGGTATCAAAAAGAGTGGAGATCAATATGCACATATTTCCTCTCTGTACTTTGGGAGCTCTCTATCTGTACAGCTAAGTTCATAACTGAAGTACAACAACTTAAATGAAACAAAGGGATGGTCACAATGTCAGGCTGCAAAAATGGGAAAAAAATAGCTTCAGATGTGTTTTTTTTACATGAAAGATCCAAGTGAGCCAGAAAAACTTCAGTGTTTCTCCAGTGTAATGCAGGTTTTTTGCTTTGAATAAATGTATCAGTATTCCTAGCAGATGGTTAAAATTATTTTGTATCACTATATGCTATTATAATTCATAACATTATTAAAGTTATTTATTCTCTGTCAGTATTATTATTTTTTTCCCCTCTGTCTTGTCATTTAATGCAAATTTGATTAGCATCAGTGTACCTGTATGCACAGATTCTACTGTACATGCATGCTAGAATCATCTCAAACACTTAATTGCATGGTACTAATTTTGAAATATATTGAGTCTTTTGAGAAAGACTGAAATATTACCTAGTAAACTGACTTGAGTGCAAGACATATGGCTTCTCCAGGCCCAACCAGCATGGGTTAATGAACAGCAGCACCTGCTTGACCAAACTGATCTCCTTCTATGATCGAGTGATCTGTCTGGTGGATGAGGGAAAGGCTGTTGATGTAATATACCTAAACTTCAGCAAAACCTTTGACACTGTCTCCCACAGTACTCTCCTGGCAGCCCAGGTACACTCTTTGCTGGGTAAAGAATTGGCTGTAGGGCCGGGCCCAGAGAGTACTGGTGAATGGAGTTAGATCCATTTTCTCTTCCCATTAACATTTCAAACTCCAATGGATTTCTTTACATGTTTTGATCCACAGGAAGCCATTAGCTGACATAAACTATGCTGCTTATAGGCATATGCATATATAAACAGGTATGAAAATGAACTACATAAAGATTCACCTTCAAAAGAAAAGTAAAAAAAGGAAAACAAAAGTTTTTTCCTCAAAATATACTATGAATTGAGGCTTTTACAATCAGAAATAATTATTAAATTGCTAATACAGTTTGATAATACAATATATCTTTTGGGAGAGACTGTTCATAAGGGCGTGTAGCAACAGGACAGGGGAAATGGTTTTAAACTGGAAGAGAGTAGATTTAGACTAGATCTCAGGAAGAAATTCTTTACTATGAGGGTGGTGATACACTGGTTTCTTAGAGAGGTTGTGGATGCCAGCTCCCTGAAAGCATTCAAGGCCAGGCTGGATGAGGCTTTGAGCAACCTGGTCTAGAGGGAGTTGTCCCTGCCTATAGCGGGGGTGGGGGGTGGAGGGTGGAACTAGGTGATCTTGAAGATTGCTTTCAACTCAAACATCTTCTATGCTTCTATGAAATATTTTGTTACATTAGAACTGTAAGACGAAAGGCATTAACACAGAAGATAGTAAAAATAAAATTTGATACATGCTACTAGTATTATTTATTGATCAGTTAGTTAATACTTCCCTTTCTCAAGAAAATCCCACACTGCTCTTTTCTTGCTTTGAGAGCAAGAAAAGTATGAATCCATATTAACATTTCACTAAGTGCTCTTTATTCTCTTGCACATCACACTCTTGACTTAATAATTATAGCAACTGTGACACTGTACCAAATAAAATCACAGAACACTCGTAATACATCTAGAAATAGACATACATTTCTTGAAAATCTTAAATATGTGCTGGGGCTTAAAGATACGTGACAGTCAAGAACTGATTTCTGTGTGCAGCCATATGTGTGCAAATCTGTCATCTGCACATCCTCTTCAGAAACAGTGGGAAGTATGCAAGAAGAAGCTTCAAGAAGATGAATCAAAATCAAAGGTGATCAAAATTACTTCAATGAACACTTGATTTGCGTATTAAAGAATATATTACTTATTATTCTGAAGTATGAGATCTTAAGAATATTTTTTCAGTTAATTCAACAGAGCATTGTTTAATAAGAATTAAAAAAAAATGCTGCCTTATTGGCAAGCAATGAAAATGATCAGATAAACACTCAAACTCAAATAAAATTCTCCAAATAGCCGTTTGAAGATACAAATTATGGTAATTCATCACTATGCAAGATCAGTGATTTCTAATTCACTATTTAACCTAGTGCAGATTTCTTTGTCAAAGGCTACCTAATTTCTATCCAGCTTGTTAGTTATCTAAATAACTTGTATTACTTGTGACTAAAATATATTTCAGAAGAGAAATCAGTCTTTGTTCTTGAAGACTTCAGGGTAACTGAGAATTGTCAAATTAGTCAAATGATTAAAAATCTTTACCTGTTTCCCTTCTTAGCTGAAGAAAACATTTGGTTCTGATCAGCTTAAGTATAGTACAGATAGAATTAGAACTCTAAAGTCAGAAAACACATCATTCTAGGGTTGTCTATGGAATGAAACATGAAAGTTGGAGTTCAACTCAAAAAAAAGAAAGTTAAACCTATGAGAAAAGAAAAAAATATTGAAATAGCTATTTGAAAAATAGCTCATTTTTATGCACCATTGAAATCTTCAGTAAATTCATTCTTGCATAAAAACTCCCCTCAACAAGTGAATGCTATTTTATCCAATTATCCATGTGTTACCAAAATTCAGTCTTTGAATAACTAGCTTTGAAGCAGATGGGTTACTTTGGTACTGATACCAAAGGAGAAGAAAAAAAAATCAGTTTTTTTTAGTTTTCATACTAGCAGCAACTTGACATCCAAAGGAAAAGTACTGTTAGCAAGTTGCCATTACTAGTCCCACTGCTAAGACTAAATCACAACAATCGGCCCAGGAACATAAAGTACACTGGTTGTGACGAGATGTCACAAAAATTTCACACAGCCTTCCACACTGCGTTCTGTGTTACTCAGATTCTATTTTTAATGCAGAACACTTCTTTGCCTTTCCCTGAAGAATGTAACAGCATCTCCGGAGATGAACAAACTGAAGGACTCTGAATTCCAAAAGGAGAAAAAAAAAGAAAAAAAAGAGTAAAGAAAAGGAGCAAAAAATGAGACTGTTAAAAATCTTTCTGTAGTGGGTTAGTTTTGGCCACCAGCCGTTCTAGTAATTGCCCTCCTTAGCAGAACAGAGGAAGACAATAATATTGTGTATATGCCTTTCCCCTGTTTTCCCATTTATCTTCAGGTAACTCTTAGATATGTATATAAGGATCTCCCCGAAAAGGAAAATTTTCACTAAAAAAAAAAAAGTTCTTCTTAGCCTTAAAATGACTGCTAGAGTCTTGTGAAGTCAATGGGACAGTCTAACAGCAGTGTTTCACATATTGGTCTCACATGATATTCTGATGCATTTCTTTAATATGCTAATATTGCCTGAAATTGCTCTGGCAATCTGTAATCTTTCCTGGCTGTAATACAAAATCTAACCTACAAGGGCCAGATGTGCCTTGAACATCTTACCTACATGTAGATAGCATGTGTCTTAGATTGTATGCTTAGTAAAATACTTGGTTTTGTAATGCTTCCAGTGCCCACCACCTTGCCTAAGGTTTCTGTAGAATGAATCTAGGAAATCCATAACATCATTTTTGCCAGTTTCCAGCACTTCTTATTGCCACTGTCCAGTAATTAAACTCAGTACTAACCCAGCATTCTTTCTAAATTACTGCTGCAGAGAGGCCTTTCCACTACATTATAGATTTTTGTCACATACTGACTTAAAAGCTTCTACTGCTTCTTTACTTCCAGCTTCAGCAGTTCTGTAAAATAGTGTAGCTTTCTTGTCAATATGATTATCCAGTCTAGGTCATGCTGAATGCCAATCTAGCCCCAGGAAACCATCAAATCTATTAGGTTTGAAACTGTGTAATTAACAGCGTTCTTAATGCACTTTTTAATTTAAGATAGAGAAGGCAAGTCTCAGGTAATACACTTGGTATTGCTTTTTGTTAATTGAAGAACAGTTATGACATAAATGTGAAAGCTATTAAAAAAAGCAGGTGATTTTTAAAAATGACAGTGATAAACACCAGGAGCACTTATTCATATTCATTACAGGCAGCTGAAAGTGCATGACTTTAAATCCCTTGAAAACAAAAGAAAGAAAAAGAGATGACAGTTTGTACTGTAATGCTTATAGTTCTTGTTTACACAAATCTGTCTGAAAGTGAAAAAAAATGAAACTTGAGTATGATAAGATGTCAATGTTTTTCCATTAAAAGCACGGTCTCCAAGTATCTTTCATTACACCAAAGAATTCGCCAAGAACAGTATATAACAGTAATGCAATTATTACTTGAGACTGATCTCTGGGAGTCCCACAGAGTTTTACAATGACGGAAACAAAAAAAAATACAGCTTTCTCAAGTATTTCATCTGTTTCATCTGCAGTATTCTGTAGGGAAAACACTGTGACCTTTCTTTTGTGCGCTTAATTCTAGAGTTAGACCAGGTACAAGCTATACTTCTGCAGTATTGCTCAGAGTATTCTTCTGCCATCACATGCACCGTGTTTGCCTCTCAGACCTTCTCAAATAAGAAACTTGTGCAAAAATCTCTCCACTACATTTAAAAAATTCTGTGACAACCTTTTCTCAGCACGGCTGAAGGATAACAGCCACGGCATCAGACACAACGAAGGTCAGATCAAGATAGCCAGAAGGGCCTCCTGCATCTACATCACTGACTTTATTCTCTCAGTCATAATTTCAGGATCACCAAAGGCCACGTCTAAACAATTTCACTGTCCAAGACTGGAGCTGCATAACTAAATTTGGACAAGGTTCAGTAGATAAGCTTAAGGGTCCTTTATCAGCTTCCACTAATATTAAGGGATGAACTTGATACTAGCTGTCTGTTTTGAATACCCTCAGGGAAAGAAAAGATAAATAATCTGTCTCATTTTTTCAGACAAATCTTGTCACCGTGTAGCTGAGCAGTACTCCACCAGCTATACCTATGTCACACAAAGCATTAATCCTGTAGATAGTTGCAGTGCTTGTGAGTTTCAGATTTGTGGTTCTCTACAAAATGCAATGACAGCTACCATTTTCTGTTCAACCCAGTAAAAAGGGAGTGCTGACACAGCAATGATGTCAGTCATGCTTGAGATCAGCTAGTAGTAAGCTAGTGCTGTTAGCATTAATTAAATTTAATATGAACCTAGCATAAAATTGAATAACCGGTTTTGTAAATTTTAGTGCCAGTAAAATAATAGTGAAGGTTTTCCCAGAAAGACTTTTTTTCTTCACAATTTTAAGAAAGTATCTAACAGTGAGAACAAAAAATAGAAACCTTTACCCAGTGAGCTAGACTCTTTGGGTACTGCTTCATGTTTATAATAAAATATGTGAACACTACTGTCAAAAATGCCATGGCTCAAAAGATATCAGTATTATGCAGAATTAACATACACCTTCTAACCTGTCACGTGTGACCCTTGCAAGGTCAATCCTAGCACTGCATCAATGCAAGGCTATACACAGCCAGTCATGTAGTGCAACTTCAGGCATACAAAGAAATATACGTGTCAAAAAATACTACATCCAGAAACTATTTTGCCCAGAAATATCACCACAGTACTCTTTACAGAAGAGACTATTACCAATCAATGTCCTGCTATGTGCTACAGAAAAACTCAAAAACTCACTTCCCCCAGTAATAGTGAACCCACATCTGTAGTAAATACAGGTAAAGTCAAAACATTTACTTGAAGCTTGAGGTACAGTGAGACAAAAAATTTAACAGATTTTCCCTAATATGCTGAAAACAATACACAGTGTGGAACGCAATAAGTAATGATGAGCCATACAGTCATCAAAGCAGATACTTTCCTGTTACTCAGGGGAAGAATGAGTATTTCAATGTGCTTGGTAACTTTAAAGCGGAAATGATGGCCAAATACAGTTGTCACTGACTCTCTCTCTGAATGATGAGTAAGAAACTGAAAAGGTTTTTACATATTTTCTAAAAAAGATGTGTATATCCTGCAGGAAGAAATGGAGTGTCTGAGAGATTTTACTGTTCTCTTTGCACACAAAACAGAAGAAACTTGACAGTTGCAGACACATAGCATGAAAATTTGATTGATAGATTCTCAGATTCAGTCATTAATTAATCCCATTTTATATATGAACTTCTTACTCAATCTAGAGACACACACACACAAAAAAAAGAAGGCATGTTTTAACAAACGTAACAGATTACGACAAGGGACATAACATTAGCATAACATGCAAAAAGTTTAGAATCACAGAATCGCCTATGCTGGAAAAAATCTCCAAGAACATGGAGTCCAACTGTTCAATTCCCATCAATATTTCTCACTAAACCATGTCCCTCAGTATAACATCTAGTTGTTCCTTGAACAACTCCAGGATCAGTGACTCCGCCACCACCCTGGGGAGCCCATTCCAGTGCTTGAAAATAAGAAAATAAGTCCAGATAAAAACTACCAAAACAGTGGCTGCACAGTTTACCTCCTGTTACGTTTTGTTTATTATATAGTTTTTTTCATTATTATCAAGGACATTTAATAACTTCTGTAAGTCTTAAAGCTTGAATTTTAATTTTTTTATGCAATACATTATTTCAACAGAATAGTCAGCTTAAAACATAGCTTAAGATTGTGAAAATGTGATTTATGTGACCATTAATTATTATTACAATCTGGCAGTTGGGCAAAACTATTTATTATTGTGTCTTTCAATACTGTGAAAGAAAATAGTGAAGAAAAACAGAATCCCAGTGTGTCATTCAAAATATACACGCACTTTTTTTTTTTTATATGTCAGCAACATGCTCATCAAAAAAGCATTTAAAAATGCCAATGTATCGATAATATTTATATGAAATAGTGACAATAGCCAATAGAATTCTGGGGAGTTTTCTTTCCCTTTAGTTACTGCCATGACTATCTTTATGTCAGAAATTAAAAAAAAAAAAAAAAAAAAAAAAAAAACTTTCCAGTGACCCTCTTCCAAAATTATAAGATTACAAACTACACTCTCATTTGACCTCTTTGACCTCTTAAGAATGACTAACAGTACGTTATAACATCCAGTCATTAAATGGATCATCAAGATAACGGTGCACCATTGCAGGAACTGATTGGTTATTGTGTTACTGGGTTAGGAGCAATCTGCAAGCAATTTCTGCGCAGGTCGAGGTTTCAGATTTTGTACTCTGCTGGTTAAACACCATTGCTGCTGTGAGACTCTATGAAGGCTAAACAAGTAGAATCTGCTGATCTACCAGTTATTCCAGAAGATTGTACTCCTGGTGTGAGGATACTTTTACCCTTTATGCATGATTGACCTTCTAGTAGGATCCTGGTGTGAGGAGTGAATGTGGGCATTGAGAACTGATTGCCAGTGCAACTCTAAACAATGGATTTAGTAGACAAACTTTCACAGTTATGGGAAAAGCTGTTGAATTATGTAGTCAATTTTAAATTGCCCATACTGTTTTAAATAAACAAATAAAAAACCCACCAACAAACAAAAAACAACAAAAACAACAACAACAAAAAACCAAAACCAGATATCTACAACAACTATTTGGTTAAGAAAGCAGATATCAAAACGCTCTCTCATTAGTTAAATCTGTTTATGGAAAAGAAAATTTATACAATTCAGATAAAGTCCATATCTAGCCATTGCAGTAATAATTCCAGAAATCTTCCAGATTTATTTTTTCTCTGAAAACTCATTTTCTTTGAGTGTTTCATATGAAAGTATAAAACTGACTTGTTCTTTTTCTAACAGCAAAAAGCTCTTTAATTCAATTTTTTTTTTGTTAAACATAAAAATCTAATTCTACTAAAGCACAATATTAGTAAATACATTCCTTTCATAATAACTCTTCTGTCTATAGGTACTATAGCTACAGAATGTGACAAAATTTTATTCCATTCAATATACAGAGATAGTGCAGGGGACCTGCTATTTGACATTCCCAAAGACAAAATTTTATTCTGAAGCTTATGCTAGCAAATTCCATGCATGTAACACAATTTGATTGTTAACTAGATACGAGCATAAACACAATTTATCAATCTTATCTCTTTTTCTGGCCTATTAGGATTAGGAAATTCATCTTTTTCAGAAAGGAAAGTCTGAGGGAACGTGAGACTATCAATTTTATATATATATATATTTTGATAGTTTGTTGTACATTTTCAGATATTGTATAATCTGTTTATATTTGTCATGTGAGCACTGAACTACAAAACTTCAAATTTTATCATTAATTCTCCTGAATCAGATTAAACTATTTCATACTTAAAATTAACAGGATGACATCAACACCTTTGATTTTCAGGGCCCATTTAATCTAGTTAAGTTAGTAGAAGAGATATGGCCTTTCCAGCTCCCATGGTGAAATTCTGAGTTTTGATAATGAGAATCAATATAAAGACATCTTTTAAAAAGCAAGATTATAACTAACTATTTTCAAAAATATTATTGCATTTTCTTGAGTTTGTGTATCACTGTCATTAAACCTGCTGCTATGCTGCTATGGTACTTTTCTTTAAAATTGAGGTTCAGGGATAACTGAAAAACTTTTAAAGCTGCAATACTGTGTCAGCTTCAAAAGTGAATATTTCAATTTAATAGTGTTCAAAATGAACGTTAAAATCTCCTGAAACTAAATAGAAGAGTATTAATTTTACTGAGGCAGACTAAATTCAACATTTTAAAAAGTCTGTTTTCTTCTTTCAGTTCATAGTTTATCATTGTTATTTCTTACATGCACACACACCTGTGCCGGGAGTTGCTTCCTTTAATTCAATGAATCTATCTTTAGTTATTTCTCTCATGAAGCCAAGGACTGTGCTAATGACTCTTCTAGAGCTATGTGTCAATTTTTAAAGTCCATTAACTTCCTATGACTTTCTGCACACTAACACTCATTATTACATTATTTCCCCTGATCTTGAAATCCCATTTAAATTCCAACCATGAAAACTCAGTGATGGAACATGTTTTTTAATTGCTCTCTCTCTCTTTTCTCAGCAGAGAACTGAGATAAGAAGTTGCAAGTTTTTTCTTTTTTTTTTTCCCCCCCTCTTTTTTTTTAAGATCTTTCACACATTTTCAATGACAAATGATCAACATGATATAAATTTGGTGGTTATGACACAAAGCTTTCAGGAAAAAAAAAAAAGAATCCTTGTCAGAAGCAATATATTTGAAATAATAAGAAATTCTACATCTTCTTACAATTGCTTCTTTAAAATCTTCTCCAGTTCCATCAGCTATCGGCTGGAAGCCCAACAGATCTTCTAAAATTATTCCCTTATGTCATATTTTGTATCTGGTCAATAGAGAATAAATGTCGTCTTCCTTTTCAAACTTTCTTGATGAATGCCACTTTTATTCTTGTCATGTCAGAACTGCAAGTGCATATCAGAAGCTTTATCATGCAAAGGGAAGAAGGAATCTCTAAATTAGCTTTAGAACTTCACTTCCAGATCTAGCTAATGATGGCTTTGAAAAGCTCCAGCTTGTGTAACAGAACATGGTCTGATCATGAAACAACTCCTAGGTTTTGACTAGAAACAAAAACAAAGAATGTGATCCATAGAAGAGACAAAGTGTGACAAAACAGGTACTACAGTCTGTTTTGACTGATGACAAGAACACAGGCTATTTATGTGCAACAGATAATCTGCATTTACTGGCTGCAAAAAGGAAAGAATATCTATATAGATCAATTAGAGTTACGGAAACTTCTGCGAAGTGTGCATGCGACTTAATTCCACCACATTTCTAGTTTTCAGAGGTAGTCTAGACAAATTCCATGGATTCCACTTAAAATTCAAATAAAGTTCTTATGATTTAAAATAGCCTCTAGGAAATACCTAGGCAAGTGGAACTCTCAGTCCCAGTGATTTTAATTATAGCAGAACTTATTAATATATTCTCAGACTTTTGAGCTACAAATTTGCTATTTATCTTCATTTCCTAATAGTCACCACAGTCTAATGAGATTTCAAAGCTTAGCAAACAATTGGTTCTTTGTAAAATGGGTCGGTTAATGCATTTCCAGAGTTCATACTTCTAATATGAAAGAGCAGTTAGAGGAAAAAAAACAATACATTTTCAGTGATTATATAATCACTTATATAAAGCTGAATTGAAGTGGTTGCGGGCCTAGCCGTAGGGAGATACCGCTTGTCAATTGTTTTCTATGTGTTCAGCACCTTTATCTCATTTCTTTGAAAGTGAACCTTATGCAAAGATAGATACACTTTGGAGTTAATGAGCAAAGCTCCCCCTGTGAGTAACAGTAAATTTCCCCTTTGGGTAACATAGCAGGGACAGATTACTCCTTTATGTTACATCATGTGACAGTGACTATGAAGGAATGTAACATAATATCTCTGTATCAGTAAGAAGTGCCATGGCTTTTCTCTTTGCCATAAGAAGTGAGTTAAAATATCTTAAGATAATCAAAATGGGTGCGTTCCCAGCATTTCACTAGCTAAATTGTTCCTGTTATGTTCACTTTCATATCATCTCTCAATCAAGTGCAGAAACGCTGCCCAAGTTGTCTCCACTTTCATTCAGAACTAGTTTTATTATGCTAATGTGCCAGGAGCAATATTTTCTGCCAAAACAGTGCTCTCAGTTAAATATATACTTGAACTACAATTGCCCTGAAATTAAAACTGGAAAACAAAAACAACCCTCTAATTAATATGTCATGTCTTATTAGATCTCAAAAACTGGCTGTTCTTCATTTCAAGGCTGGCAAAAATGATGAGAATTACCTGCGTGTAGCTAAATATCCATGACACTTTTGTTTCTCATATAGTTTCAGTATAATGAAACATTTGACTTTTTGCCAAGGATATAAGCAGGACAACTAATCAGATTTGGCATCAGTCTTTAAGTCAGTCATGTACACATTTTTTTTAATAGAACTTTCCTTCCCATGTAAATCACTGCAGCATATATGGCTTTTCTTCTATTTAGAAGATATGAGCTCAGCATTTTGTTTATACACTAATTCTTCAGCTTCTTTCATAAAAGTGCTAGGGCAAGCTACCAACTGCAGGTATTAGTGCTACCAATAGCAGTCAACTTATCATTGACTACTACTTAAATTTTCCAGAAATTATCAGCTACCTTTATTTGTCATCAAATGGACAACTGGATCATAATCTGGACATCAGTTTAGTCTATTGGTTCTGCCTTCTCTTTGAAAGCATGCTATCACTTTTTCAGTTTAATTCCAACGGGTTCAGTTTCCATGGCACATCAGTTTTAAATATGCCTTCATCAGAATCTGAAGAAAGCTTCTTGTGTCACTCTTCCACGCTGAGAGTCTGAGGAACAACAGTGCATCTTCTCAACATCTCTGAATAACCCTGTGCCTCCGGTTTTCAACTCAAGGATCCTTCAGTTATATTTATTTTCAGTTTACCCAACCTGTACTGATTCAAATAAACTTAGGGAATTTCATGGACTTTCAAGAAATTCTAAAAAATCATGGAGTCATTCGGGGCAGTATGTTCTAGTTCCCCATACAAGAAGAAAAGATGTTTGTGGTTTTTGTTTTATTTTGCATTTAGTATTAGCATATTACAATCCCTTTGCCTATACAAAAACTTTTCATCTTTTCCCATTGAATGAGCCCTCAAATAATACCAATAAAGATAGTAAAATCTGTGTAACCTTTAAGCCATTTTCTTTTCTATTTTGAGAACATTTACTTAGTCTACTAAGAATCATCCCACTGTGATTCTTCCACAGCAATACTACCATGACTGAGAGGCTATAGGTTCTTCCAAGAAACTCAGCTGTCTCTCAGTAGATGACATTTTAAACTGGGAAGAGAGCTGATTTTTGAAAGAGACAGTTGGAAGATCTATCCAATATTAGCTTATTTCTAATGAAGGCTTCTAATCCTACAGTGTCAGTGCAGTTCATTGCTGTATATTGCTATACTTAGTCATCTTCCTGCTGGACAACATCACAAAATCATTTATTCACCTATTGCTAATTTGGAGACTGCTCCTTGGTCTATTAAATATGAACAATAATACCATCAAGACTTCCAAACAAAACTATTCAAATAGGCCCCAATCAGATAAATACACCTCTGAAAGAATATAGTGCATTCCTTTGCCCAGAACTAAGCAGCCTGTTTCCTTATGCAAAGCACAAATAAAATAACAAAAATCAATTTCTAACATTTTAATCTGCCAAAATATTTGTTTTGCTAATCTTTTAAGTGCTGTTTTATGTGATCCTTCGGGATTACTTCGTCCCTGTCTAGCTTATGCCCTTGACATTTTGTGCCATAAAAGAGAGATCTAGATTATATTTGAAATTTAGTATTTACCATCTTCCAAAACCTTATAAGTCATCAGTTTGTTCATTTTATTTACTAAAATTGAAAATTTAGTTACTGAAATGAGTCACAGGGGGGTAAATGTATCACAAGAACGATTATGTATCACTTATCCTGGAAAGGACAATCAAGAACTAAGCTTACTTGTAGCCCACTTCAAGCTATTTGAAATTATACTTCTGAACAAGAACTCTTGTAACTTCCGCTATCAGGAAAATTGAAACTATTACGAAATTACATTCATCTAGGACAACTTCTATTAAGTAGTTCAATACCTTGCTAATATTTAGGGACTCAAAATTCAAAGGCTAGAAGTTTTGTGAAGTCATACTTTCCCTCAACAGGATGTCAGTTTCCAAAAACAGCTGTGTCACTTGAGACATGTAAGTTGTAAGCAGTGATGTGAAAGGCTCACCTCATCTGGAAATGATATTTCACTCCCAAAAAGTCATGATGTGATATGAGGTGACAAGGCATAGCATTCAGTTCACTGACATGCACACCATATGGCACAAAATGCCACAACCTGTTCAGGTTTAGGATATAACTCTCATGAAGCCACATAGCCATATTTTTTCCATGTAAGCATGAACTTTAAACAGTTACACAGGGAAAAATAGGTCTCAGCTCAATTAGGAAAGTGTTTCAATGACACTTGCATTCTCTCATGACTCATTTCTACCTGTAAACATACTAAAAGACTAAAACCAAAATACTTATCCCTACTGTAAAGCCTGCAACACCATGAATGGAAAGATGCATTGTACTGAAGAGAAAATTATCTCTGCAACCACTTTTCTGATGATAAAATGGTTTAAATTAGCTAAAAATTAAGTATCTTCTGTCCACAAATTGGAGATGGTACATGTCTGTTTGTTATGTATCTACATTCTTTTTCAAGCAATATTTACTGGGCAATCTATGCCTTGTATAGCCTTTTGAGCAACAAAATATGACAGTCAAGAGTGGTATGCAGCACTGTGTGTTTACTTCATTTAAAGGACAGCTTTATGACAGAGAGGGATTGCACATAGTAAATCAAAATAAAAATTAGTTGAACTGTGCACAGACAAGAATTTTTGTTTAGATAAACAGAATGATCTTCTGACTAAATATATTTCAAACTGTTGCAAATTTTCACATGGATATGCAGTGTAAATTTTCAGCGTTTTAAAAGTAATTAAAATGGATGTATTTGCTATTTTAGTTAAAGTTTGGAGATTCTGAAAGATTTAAAATTCTTTCATTGATTTCTCTAAGTATCTTCTTACATTATAGTTCTCTAAATTGCCACATATAGAAATCAAACAAGCAAAAAAAAAAAAAAACAAATGAAAGAAAAACAACAAACAAGAGGGAAGTATATAATGCATAACTTTCATCATTTAAATCTGTGGAAAAAAATGTAACAGTTATACATGAATTGAATGATAGATGACAAGTTTAAAAATTAAAGATTTAGCTATCCTAGTTATTTCAACTTATTCACCCCTTAAAAGTTACCTAGGCATGCAAGAAAAAGAGCTCTTCTTAGCAGACCACTTATTCCTGCATCTTGATTACAGAAGTGTTAAAAACAAATTCTGCAAATTCTAGTGTCTAACAACTTATTAACTTCACTGGAAATTGTGCAACTATCCTCAACTATCCCTTGAGGATATTTAGCACTATTTAATACCTCTGCTTATAGCTGAAATGCTGGCTGCTCTAACACAGGTAAAGAAAGCTGGCCCATACATGGTTTAAAGCCTTTTCATTCTAATCATGCTTAAAAGAGAAAATCAAAGGCTCATTTTCTTGTTTTAAGCAAACTTTTGCACTTATCCCTAGTAAAAAAGCTGGTCATTTTAGAAGAAAGCCATGAGAGTTTTCTATTTTTCATTTATTTGGACTTTCTTAAGAACAGAATTTCTTTCTCTGAGTGCAGGCAAGAACAATGATTTGCTCCATAGAATCAACTGGAAGCAAATCAACTACAGTTTGACTATAAGATTGAAGCTCTGTTATAGTCAGAGCTGCAGTATTGCTCCACTATCCATAGTCCATAAAAAAGTTCTGCGTTCCTAATGAAGGTTCATCAGAACAACTGGCCTTACAATAAACCTATAAAGCATGAATTACACATTTTTTTCCCACACGGACATAATCTTTCTATATTACACCTTTTCAAAACAGAAGGAATATGTTTTAAACAAATACATACCTCCTTGCAGCAGTCTCATTAAAAGAGAGGAGGTTTCAGTAGTGATACTTAAGCCTAGGGTAAATCTATCAATTATTGAAATTCATTAATTAAGCAAAATATTTACTGAAAGTTGCTGCGCACCTATCTCAGTTTGAAGATTTTTCTATCAAAACACATCTCATTAAAATTTTACATGCTAATCAGTATGTTTACAATTTCATTTTATGAGACTATAATTTTGCACTGTGGTTTTGAATTCTTTTCATTATAATTCTATGCCAATTAACTCAGAGAGGAAAAATGTAATTTACAGGTTTGCATAATTGCCCAGATGTTAAGATGTAGCACAAGTTGAGAACAAAACCAAAGACTTTTTAAGCTTATGATTTTGAACAGAGAAAAGCTAACTTTACTTTCTTCGTGGCTGCTAATTTTGCAGCTCCATGTTTGGAGGTAATGCACAGCATTCTGACTTTGATGAAAATCCAGAAACTGTTTTTAATATTCTAGTTTCAGTACAACAGTTTTAAAAGGAAGACTTTATGCAAGAGTGGATATCCAGGCTTCTAAAAACACAGAGAGTATTGACCTTTGTTCCAAAAGCAGGTAAAAATGATCATGTACTGTAGAGAATCTTGATGGGTAAGAAATTTCTCTATTCAAGGCTCGTTACTTCTATATTCTGATTACTGTTTCTACGTCTCTTAAAGTCTCTTTGTAGATCTGTTTATCATATATTTTTTCATCTTTTTCCCTGATACCATTTTATTTCTTATTTTTTCTGACAGAGTCTCTAGAATAATTTTGATTTGCTGTATTCACATGTGGATTTTGGGCTTCATGTAAAAGATTAGTGATGAAGCATAGTGTATATTGTATGAGGATGACTCAGAAATCCATTAATTTAGGTCAGAAGCTGATACATAGCAATAAAGGCATCTGTTTAGATCATTCAACACTTAGTTTTCCAGACATAATATCAACTTTGTATACTACTTCTCCATTTGTCTAGTAAAAATAGATGTGACAGAAATTTGAAGTAAAGTGGATTTTTTTCTCTTAAGGTAGGTGGACAAGTCATTACTACGCTATGTAAGTTAAGTATTGAATGCTCTATGACATACATGCAATCTAGAGAAAATGAATTATAGGATGGTTTAAAAGCCTCATATTTTAGGCTTCAGAAAATTGTGAGAAACACATGAGAAACTGGGTGAATATATTCCCTTTTTTGAGAAAAGGCAGCAGATCACTTAAAAGTTTGTTTTTAATCAAAAACCGAGTGCTTATCGTTCTTGAGGAAAATATGTTGGAATACATGGACTACCATAAAGGAGTCCCTCTAGTAAGGGGCAGAGGGATAAGTAAAATTACTTTATAGTTCAGATAAGATTGGAGAGACAAGACTGACAAAAACTCTTTCCAAAGCTAACAGCTCCTTACATACCATTCATATAAAAAGATGTTGTGATTTATACCAGAAGAAACAAATTTGGTAGATATCTGCAAATCAGTCCTCAGATAAGTATATTTTCTCCTAAAATATACATTTTGCTCTTACTTGACTTACTATAGGGCAACGGCAACAGAATTTGTAATTTTCCATTTTACATATTCACTTAATCACTCTCAGGAAAAAAAAAAAAAATTAAGAAAAAAAGTGTTAAAGTGTTTCCACAATCAGTTTGTCTATCTTCCCTTACTTTAGTTACTATATACATTTAACATGGAGGTGCATACGAAGCAAAGGTGTACCACTAAATTCCTCCATGGGGAATAAAATGGCACTCTGACACTTATTGATGCTTGCTGAAATGTTACGGAGATCGAAGAGTGGATGTTAACACAGTGAAAACAAGACTACATGGGCAACATTTTTCTTGCAATGATGCTGTAATAGCAGTTGTGAAACAGTGGGTTGCTTCCGCTTATACAGATTTTTCCAAGTGTGGCATGCTTGCTCTTGTTTATCAGTGGTAAAAACGTATACTAATAGAGGTGACTATGTTGAAAAAACTGTTTTGCTGCTGAGAATTTGCTCTATCAAATAGTGCTATTGTGTTCTTCGTACTTGCTGTTGTTTCCATGGAAAAAAAATAGGCATTATTTTCAGAGCAACCTATGTAACAGATAAACTATATGTATAATGAATGAATATATGGATATTATAATTAAGAAATATACTGGAAAGTTAGGCTAAACAGGTTATCATGCTAAAGAAGAACGGATGAAAGCGTACCTTTGTCCTGGGCTTGCTGAGAAGATTTCAAGGGGAGTAATCTCCAAAAGAGAACCTTTGCCAGTGGTAGTCAGCTCTTAAATGCGGTCTAGGAGAGGTGGAGTCAGGCTCCACCCCTTCCAATAGCACAGGAGAATTGTCTTCACCCATGCTCCCAGGGCTGACTCATCGCTCACCTCAGGTGGTCAATCAGAGGTTCTGGCCGTGATTCAGCAGTTCCCATATACTATATATATATATGGACATACATGTAACTTTGGAAATGGACAGTCTGCAGTTGTAATTGGAAGTGTTGCTACTTGTTCTGTATCACTGAAGTATCAGCACTGTTCATAGAGCTTTTGAAAATTCATGTACATTCAATGCAGATTTTATTAATGTAATAAAAAAGAAATTAAGTGGATTCTCTGATGATCTTTGTAAAGTGCAATAGAAACATGAAAAAATACTAATGGATTTATCCCAATATTTATAGAAGTTATGTTTCATGTAATAGCTTTCACTAAAGGCAAGGGAGCATGTCCAAAGATTGGCAATGAAGCTGGTAAGGGGTCTGGAGCACAAGTCTTATGAGGAGCAGCTGAGGGAATTGGGTTTGTTTATTTTATAGAAAAGAGGCTCAGGGAAGAAATTATCACTATCTACAACTGCCTGAAAGGAAGCTGTACGGAAGTAGCGGTCAATCTCTTCTTCCAGGTAACTAGTGATAGAACTAGAGGGAATGGACTCAAGTTGTGCTAGAGGAGGTTCACTTTGGGTATTGGGAAAAATTTCTTAGAATGAGTGGTAAGCCATTAAAACAGACTGCTGAGGGAGGTGGTGGATTCCTTGGATGTGTTCAAGAAAAAGGTAGATGTGAGGAACATATTTTAGTGGGCGTAGTGGAGATGAGTTGATAGTTGGACTTGAGGATCCCAGAGATCTTTTTCAACCTTAATGATTCTATGATTCTTACTACACTTAAACTGGTTTATGTCTTCATAATGAGACTATCACAAACTATGCTGTGTGCAATGGGTAAATAATTCTCAGCTGCAGAAATATTGGGGTCTAAAGTTTGACAATGTGATTGAATATTTCAAGCGAAAAAATATAACTAAGATATGGAAAAGTGTATTTTAAATATCATGACATACGATCTGTATATTATAGCAGTAGAAATGCAAGAGTTCTAATTCTTCATTATTGAGCTTGGTATGTGTGGGGAAGGGTGAGAGAAACAGGGTTTTCTTGTATGAAAAGAATTTGCATATCAGCTTGAAGGAAGCCCTTTTGAATGCTTGAAAACAAAAACTGCAATGTCATAATATTGGAAATTTTTTATCAACTTCTCTGACATGCTCCATAATGTTATAAGTTTAATGCTAAAGTAATTTTATACAGACTGCTTCTTTAAAAGAACAAGATAAATACACTCACTGAGGGATAATTTTGCATGGCAGCAGTTAAAAGTCATTTGAAGTACTTCAAGGGAGACAAGAAGAAGATTTTAGTTTGGATCTGGATTTTATCTTCAAGTTTGGAACTGAAAAAAATAGCCATTGTAAATAGAGTTGCTCAAGTAAAAGGAAATATGTAATAGTAATAGTAATGCTCAATTTAAATAAAAATAATAATAAAAATAGAAGTTATATGCATGGAGTCCTAGTCCTCAGAACGTAATTAATTTTGTTATAAAAGCATGTCTACCCACTGTTCAAGTCATATGGCTTACACTAAAAACAAATACCTTCTGCTTGTAAATCATATCTGCTTCTATTTTTCTACCTAGCATTCTCACAGACAAAAGTACAGATTACTACAAATATGTAGCAACATCTGTGTTTTTTAGCTTTCTTTTTTCGTCCATCTGGGAGCAGCCTGCTGGACATTGTTCCTTTGGTTTCTCTTGCACAGTCAAACCATCTCTCCACACTGTTTATGTAATTCTTTCACACACAAAAAGGAAAAAAAGTGAAGGAAGAATGTCATAAACTAAATCAATATTACACTTGTTATAATTTCACAAAAAGCATTCAGTTGATTTATTTACCAGGATATCTATTTAATCACATACATTATTATCCTGGAATCCTTTAGTATGCAGTAAAAGAGAACGGGGGGAGTGATAGATTCGCAGTGAGAGTATGAAATGAGGGAATGCAGTAGAGATCTAATGTTCATGGAGGCTAGATTTGAACAGAAGTAATGAAATGATGACAGCAAAAATAAGAGGAGATCAGGAATACAATGGAGAATGTAGCATTACTACAGAAACAGTGGAAATAAGGAACTAGGGCAGGAGAGAAAGGACCTGGTTGGTAAAGGCATAAGGAAAAAAGAAGAAAAAGGAGGTGTAACAGAAAATGAAACTCAGCTGAACTTAACTGATTTTGTACTGTAGATTCATCTAGACAGGCAGCAGTGAAAAATAATTTTCCAGTGATTCTCATCAATGGATGAATACTTTGGTTTGATACATTATGGTGACTTTGTCTTGAATCTTCAATGCTAGAAACCCTCTGCAGCTGCAGATTTATTTTCCCTTACCTTTTTACTTTTCCTCATAAGATGGTAGATTATGGAAACATTTTCTTTCCCTGAGGAAATTTTTAACATGGTTGTCAATGTGTGCTTCATTCCCAGTGGCTCAGAGGCCAAAATGAACTATCCCTACATATCTATCTATGGCTGGATATGTTATACAGATACAAGTAAGGTTCCTGCTGCTCAGTCTTATTGCTGTCTCACAGAAAAAGCTGGCTGAGGAATTATTTGGATTTGTGATATCAACATGAAAAAGGAAATGAGATGGAAAATATTAATAAAACAATAGCTCTAGAAGGCCAATCTAATGATGAACTGTCAACACAGACTGCTCCCACTCTTAAAGTCTGTGTGACAATTTCAGTATGATGAAACAGGGTAAGGCGGCAAAGCAAACAAATGAAGTAATTCTTCCAGAAATATGATTTGAAAATAATCCTCCTGGGACTTCATCCAAATATAAACAAAATATATTTTTTTCATTGTCCTTCATAGTAGCAGTGCAGGTATCCAATTTAACTCAATGAATTTCCCTGTCTTTCAGAAAACCTGTTTTTTCTGTCTATCTACTCCCATAAATGTCTTTTAATTCATTCCATATTGGTATTTTTTTCAAATATCTTAACAGAAAGTTACATTTGGTACCTTATCACAGGTTCTAAGAAAATTCAGGCAATTTTATATTGAAAACTTATTCAGTTAAAGTAATCTCTAACAGAGCTGGAGGTAGTCTTTCGAGATGGGGATTGGGAATTTCAAAGTAAACTCTTCAAACACATAATTCTGTTTCTTTTGCCTGATTTTTATGTTACTCTCCTTCTAGAGGAGAATATTTTGACAGCCTTCTTACAGAACTGTTCAAGTGACTAAGTTTTGCAGTTCAAATATAAAATTACATGCTCATATTTAGTTTTTTGAAAAATCAAAATAACAAACTAAAAATCCCATTCTGAAGTATTTTTGGCTGCATTAAAAATAATTGCATTTTATTGAAAAGATTAAAAAAGAAGTTCTTAATATTGAGCTGATTTCCAAAAGCCATTCCTCAAACACTCACAAGTAAAATAAAAAAAAAAGTACTTTTAAATTGATGCATGCTGATGTGTTTAGAGATCACACATTTCTCCCTCCCTAAGAGCAAGTATGGTGCATAGACTACGCCCAAAAGCAAGTGGGTGAATAAAATATAATGTAAACTATCAGTTTTAAAGCTGGATTCTTATATTTTATCAAGATTTTACTTCCATTAATTTCAGACACCTCTGAACAAGATGATCAAGTGAAAGGCATCTTCAAAGAAGATTTATATCGGGAATTACTCTCTTTCCAATAGAAGGATACTTCTTTACATTAAAAAAAAAAAAAAAATAGGAGTTGCATCAAAATAGAAATATGTTGTACATAGCTTATGTATGTGCGTATCAAAAATATTCAGATGTTTCTTTTTTTTAATTTGAAATTTATACTTTTGTAATTAAAAACTGCTTGTAATTTTTATTTCTGAAGTTGCGTTGTCTGCAGATGTTCTGAGCTAATCAAAAAATTATCCTACTTTTCCTAAATTGATGGTTATTTTTTCTTTTTTATTCCTTTAGAAAGTAACCAACTGGAGTAGCATAAAGTAAGTCAGAATACATGAAATGCATTGATATTAACTCCGAGGTATAAACATCTTGATTGAAGTTCTGGTATATTCATTTCCAAATTGTATTGAAGGAGTCTATGAAATTAGACTATGTTTCAGATAAATCTCCCACTTGGACTCCCATTAAAGCAAGCACAATTATTGATTAACTGCAGTGAAGGAAAACTGTAGAGTTTTATAAGAAAAATTTGTACTTCCAGGTCAATCTTACTTCATGTTTATTCTAAAGCAATGGTCAGCTACTTTGGCTGTCTAAACTAATTTCCTGATCAATTATTTTTATTTGGATTTTTGCACTTACAGAATAAAACCTGATGTTTACTGCACGCATATGTTGCAAAAATGACATTTAATTGCACTGAAACACATGGCTCAAATTTATTAGCAGTAGCCATTCAAGCACTGAAGAGATGAGTGAGACTCACTTAATTTGCTTTTATGATGAACAATTCATTAAATTTAGATTTTTTGTTAATAGAAGTGTCAAATTATATTCTCAAATCTTTTATTTGCGAGTTAACTAAAACAACAACAAAGTACTTTTTTTGAAACCTGAATATTTCTGTTTGATCTATTCAAACTTTGGAAAACATACACTTTAATAAAATAGCAGATATGTCTACAGACAAATGAATCAGACAAATGCAACTAAATCACAATCTGGATCCATTTTAACAGTCCAAGCAGTCAGAACTGAACAACTGAAGAACGTTTATGACTAGTAGAAAAATGGTGAATTCAGCTCATTTTTGTAAATGACAGACTGAATCTTGAAATTACTAACAAAACAAGGAGTGAATTATGAAATATACAATAGAGATAGATTTCATATTAAGCTCTGGAAATATTTCTCCTAATAGACATAAAGCGGTTGTACTCCCACTACCTCTTTGAATCTATTCCATCACCAAGAATGCATTTTATTATAAGCTTCTCAGTATTGACTGTTAGGAAGCTGATAGTGCAACTCTCAGATATCTTTTAATATTAGAAACCTGCAATTCAACCCATGTCTTCTTCTCTCTCATAGTCTTTCTTCTTTCCTGTAACACCACAATACCGTTTATATAATGCCTTGATGACAGTGTCATCCTCACATTAGTACATCCCACTAGATTCCTGAAATAATGACAGTCTAGAAGCAGTGTCCTCTTTCCACCAGATCTCTCAGATGTCTGTTATTACTGGATGGTCTTTTGGTGCCTGTACTGTGTGTAGGTAGCAGAAGGAGGGCTGCAGGGGCATCAGTGAGGAGAATCTCTAGAATCTCACAGACTTAAGTAGTCAGCCAGTAACCAGAGCAGTCAAGAAAAGATTAATAACAGCCAAAATGCTTTATCATTATTTACAAGCAATAGTCATACTGAGATAAGCATGAACACAAAAATCAGCAGGTGAAAGTTATGTATCATTAGACAGACCTTGGTGGTTCTTGTCCCAATGAAGAGTTTCTACTCTAACTCTTATCTTGGACGTATTACGCTTGACAGAGTCATACTTACTACTATAGAGGAGAAAAACTTTGCAAAGAAATAAAATCAAAACTTGGGGAAAGTTTTGGAAGAGACAATTTGAGGTAGATGAAAGTCTGACCAGATTAGAAGGTACTTTTGCTCATTTTCAGTGGAAATTTAAATGTTTTTCTTTTCATAGAACTCAAATACTACTAGGGTGCATAAACAAAATAAAATCAAATAACTATCAACAAATTTTATAGTTAATGTAAAATAAAAGTAGAAGAGTATGTGTTGAGGTGGGGGTCAGCATCTTCTCCCATACTAGCAATAGGACTAAAGGGAATGGCCTCAAGTTGCATTAGAGGAAATTCAAATTGGATGTTAAATACTTCTCCGAGAGAGCCGTCAGGTGCTGGAATGGGCTGCTCAGGGAGCTGGTGGAGTTGCCATCCCTGGAAGTGTTCAAGAAATGTTTAGATATTGTACTGAGGGAAATGTTTTAGTGGGAAATATTGGTGGTATTATAGTTGGACTGGATGATCTTGGTGGTCTTTTCCAACTTTGGTGATTTTCTATGATTCTATATATTATGGAAGTGGAACGAACATAAAGGGTTTTGTAAGTGGTATTGAACGCTCCAAAACTGCAGATGTCTGAAAAAGTATGTTTTTAAAAGTCGAGACCAATACTGTCCTTCTCTTGATGCCAACTTTATTACTCTTTTCCACTTTATAACTTCTATTTATACTGAGTCCTTTGAGTCTTAAACTGCTTTTTCTGCATGTCTAGCTTCTTGTTATAAAACCTTCCTCCCTCAGTACTTTGACAGCATATCAACCAACAAATCTCACTTGTGACAAACTCTAATGATTGAAGCACATATCTTGATTTCTCTCAGTACCTCAATACATTTCTGATTCAATACAGACTTTACTGTTATTAGCCCATCTTGCCTTTTACTGTCTCTTTTCATCCATCAAGCATAAAATACATGTCACTCCTGCAGTCATCAGATTTGAAAGGCCAGGAGGGGACAAGAATAGCAATATTAACTGTAGTTTCTAGACTACTTTTTAACTATTCTGGCTTGGGAAATACTAATTTTTTTCAAATCGGTCAGAAAATTGCACCAGAAAATCTTCAGACTAGTTTTAGTAACATACTTGAGAAAAAAGGGAGGCAACTATTTGCTTAAAAATTTTCCCATCAGGAGTTAGAGCTATCCCTTAGCCATATATTGGAACAATTTGTTACAGACATGCTCAAAAACACTTTTGTGGTGGTTGTTAGAACTCATTGGGGTCAACACTGCTTGTACAGTATAATCATGTCAAACATGTCCATTATCATAACTCCAACTCAAAGGCCAGATTTAGAATATTTTCAGTGCAAGTAATTTAACTGGGCATTTACACACTATATTCTTAGTGGTTGGGGTGTTTTTTCTTTTAGTATTATATTGACACAAAAGTAAAAGTGTAAGAAGATTAGTCCTGTACCATGCTGCCTTTTAAGCACTGAGGAAATTCTAACAGTGAATGGGTTTTGGACAAAAAGAAAATTTCCATATGATTGATTTTTTTTTTTTTTTAAGGAAATAATAGATGCTGAAGGATGGTTGACAGTTTATGCTTGTAATAGATATTTGTAATATCTATTTCATTTGAATAGTTGAACTGGACAAAAAACAGTGCTAGTGGATCTACCAGGTGAAACCTAGTAAATTATAAATATTCTTATCAGAAATTGAATGTAAGAGAGAAAAAAATGAAAGGAACACTTCAAACTGACGTTTTGGCTTAGAAACAAAGTGAGAACTGGAAAGATGTGTTGAACACATGATCCATGTCTCTAAATTATGTGAAGAAATTAATGAATTTTATACACTCATTATCTCTATGTCCAGTCTGAGAAATATGAATTTTATTATTAGAGACAGAATTATTTAAAGAGAAACTTTGTCTTGTTCTATTTGGTTTTGAGCCATGGTTAAAAAAATTGGTGTCCTTATTCACAGTTGTAGATCATGTTAACTGTAGTAGCATTTTGCTTAAAATGCACCCTTGAGGCAAACAGATGACAGCTTGCTTTAGGAGCAGCACTGCCAATGGATCAAGGAATGTGACCTCTCCCCTCAGCACAAATAAGACACCTCTGGCTGTGTCCAGGTCTGGACTCCTCTGTATAAGAGAACCACAGGTGTAATTTAGTAACAAGGGCAACAAATGGATAGAGAGTTGATTAGAGGATTGGAACATCTTCCATGCAGGAAAAAGCTGAGAAAAATGTGACTGTTTAATCTGGAGAAGAGAAGGATAAGGGGAGCCTCCTCAGTGTGTATAAATACCTGAGCAACCTGTCCTACCAAGCTGACACCTCTTCAGGCACGGAGGTTGGATTAGGTGATCTCCAGAGGGCCCTTCCAAACTCAGCCACTCTCCAATTCTGTGATTCTAGATATCATCTTCCAAACCTAGTTGTGAGTTAAAAATAATATGGATTTGAAATAAGTTTTTCTACATACAGCGAGTTGATAGTTGTTTAGGTCTACCACAGAATCTTTGAAAATAATTACCTCCCAAATTATATTAATTATATAAAAGTGGATGAGTGGAAAACAAAAAATGTGTTAATCTATTTTTGTCACCAGACCTCCTTTGTACAAAACATATGGGCAGTCAGATAGTGTTAGGGACAATATGCTTCACATTCAAAGGAAAAGCAAATTGAATAACATAGTTTGTAGTGCTGAGCAGGTCATTTAAACACCACAGATGAATTTTAGCTTTTGCTTGCAAAGTTCAAGATCAACACTATCATTTATTTGTCTGACATTCTAATAGAACTTTGTTTGGGGGAATTCTTCAAGCTAATGCATCATGTGCACTCTAAAGCATTAAGTTTGCAATACAGTTTTCTAGGACAGACCTCTGTATATGGCAAAATAGTAGCAATCCATTAACATCAGTTGTGTGCTGCACACATGCAGGATTCTGCACTGAAGAAAAAATAAATACTGGGCCAGTGCCATAAGATTTCTTATTCTACAACTTTTAGAAGAAATGCTGTTCACATATTTTAAATGTGGCTTATGTTTAATTTGCTCTTACAGCTTTTACATTTCTTCCAGAAATAATAATGTATATAAAGAGAAGCAGAAAGAGTTTACACTCCTAGACTTTATACTGTTAAAGAAAGGAAGCATTCTATCTGTAGTGATTTGACTGTCTGCAACAGAATAATTTTTCCACTCTGTTTCAATGAACAAAGAGATATTGATCTGTCTGGAAATAAGCCACTGTCTTTCCAGCAATTTCTCTCAGATAGAATTGTTCAGTCTTCAAGTTGTCATTTATTTAGTTAAATTTTTTAAGGATGAGGCTGAAAATGGTTATGAGAAAGCATCCTCTCGTGCATACACTGGTTTGTTTCTACACTACAGAATGACACTTACTTTACATTTGCCTCAGTGTGTAAGTTACAGGCTGTCAACAGCAAGCTCACAGCCTAGCACACTGTAGAAGATGGAAGTGTGGCTTCTTTGAAGTTGCTCATAGTTTCCATCAAGATCAGCAAAGTTTCAAGCTTATGACAAGATAGCAGCATTCCCTCAGAGAAAGTAATGGATATCTGCAAAAAGCAAATGGAGCTTACTCATGAGGAAGGATACCAAGAAAGCCATGTTTCGCTATTTTCACTGAGTAGCAATACTAAAAGCACCAGTTTGCATAACCAAACTTAGATAGCAGGCTAGGAAGAAGAATCTATTATTAATTCGATTAACTCCAAAACCCAGGACAGATGAGAATTAATTCTAAATCAACTGACTACTCCAGACCATTGTGAAAAGACTTTCAGAGAGAATCTCTAAAGAAAAACGCAGACAGGTATAAAAACAAGATTGTGATCTGTAATAATTGTATCATGAAGTTATCTCAAATTGTAACAGAATGTGAGACTTGGTTCTTTATATCTGCTGCCCTAAATGCACTTGTCCCTGAGGTAAAACAGGAAGGCATTCATGCCAAATGCTGAAACAAAGTATGCTTGTGCATAAAACATGAGCCAAATAATTCCATGGGAGGACAACCTTTTTGCAAGGATTTTCAAGTCATGTTGGCAGGGTCAAGATCTGCAGAATGTAAGTTACTACTTCTTTTTATTTTGAGTCATTAAGCTGTGAGTAGATTTAAAATATATATTGAATACTTTCTCAAATGTTTCATAGTAACTTTTTTATATTGAAAAAAGTAAGAGAGACTATTTAATTTGTGATATCACTACCAACATCTTTACCTTATTTTCTTGTCAATACAAACTATAAAAACAAGTATTTTTAAAAATAGGTATGTATCAACTAATTCCATTTTAAAGTACTTATCTACATCTTTGGTCCAGGAGTTCTCAAATCATCACAGCAGTTGAATGCATCATTTAAACAAAATTAATAAAGAAGTAATTTCCGAAAGGTGTTCGATTTATTTTCATTCTTTGAGATAATTTACTTGTTTTCATGGCAAGGAGCTGCTGATTCTCTTCGATTTTGTCTGAACACTAACATATTAAATAGCATACATACACTTAGAAATACCTTTGGTTCTATATAGAAAATCAGATGTTTGTGCATCTACTTATAAAGATATGGGAGAAAGACACATCATATTTATCTTAGTAAAGTATGTGGAAATACACTTTGCGATCAGCATGTCCCACATTCAGACAGAAAACTTAATGGTCTTGAAGTGTGCATCTTTATTAGATAAGAGGGAAATAAGGATCAGAATACTGTTGCTATTTCTATGGTTGTTTCAAAGGATGGCCTTGAACTCGTTTGTTAATGACTATGCAAGCATTCAACATATTTGTAATGATTTAAATTATTTTTTTCTCATGAATATTTATGTATGCATATGTATTTTGGAATTCATTAAAGAGGATCATATAAGATTCTATAACAAGCTCCACATTCTATCATTGCCCTGGAATTATATTTTAGTAAGGGCAAAATCTGTGAAAGGTACTTAGACATTCTTAGCTTTAATCATATGAACAACAACTTTTACTTCTTACCTCCTTCCTGGACTAACATGCTTTAAATCAGACTTGGATTTGGGTGTTTTTCTGGATTTTTGCCCACTTTATAAAACTGAAGCTGAAGTTTCATAAAATGTAGACAAGGTGCTGTGGGTTGGTTCACATAATTGCTCACTCACACTTTGCCACCTCAGTAGGATGGAGGAGAAAACAAGAAGAGGAAAAACTGAAAAGGAAAGAAAGAGAAATTATATATAAAAATCGTAGGAAAATCTAATATATAATGAGTAGACCTATTGAAGACTGTGTTACTAACTCCATTATAGAGTGCTGCACAGCATGACCAGGAGGTAGTGATAAATTACACATAAAAGACAGAACTGAAAAATGTAGTGCATTTCAACAGTTAGCTTTCAGCACTATTCTCTACAAAAGCCCTGCTAAATTATAGAAGCAGCAGTTCTTAGAAGGAGTTCATTTTTTCTTTATGAAATATTTGAGCACCAGAAATCTCTACTAAACATGTATATAGCATTTGTTATTTTGTCTCAGATGTTCCACAGTGACACCAATACTGTCAATCAATTAATCTCAACTTCCTATTCAAAGCATTTAATGACATCAACAGTGTGACTGAGTACACCCTCAGTAAGTCTGCAGACAACACCAAGCTGTGTGATGAGATTGACACACTTGAGGGATGGGATGCCATTCAGAGAGACTCATTCAGACTCGAGCAGTGGGCCCTGGTAAATAAACCTCATGAGGTTCAGTAATTCCAAGTCTTGCACCTGGGACGTGGCAATCAAGATCAGGCAGCAACAGACTGAGCAACGTGACCTCTGAAGATGCAGATGTCCCTGTTCATTGCAGGTTTGTTTGACAAGCAAGATGACCTTTAAGGGTCCCTTCCAACTCCAATGATTCTATGATTATAAAAATCATAAACTTTTAATGTCAGTAGTCCTATGAGGCTAGGAATGGATATCTTATCGCTTCATGGATATATTGTCTTACCATAAAAAAAAAAAAAATCCCGTGCAATCTAGCAAGCTATTTTTGCAACAATATTAATTGAAATCATCTTGAAAAATCTATGAATTGGAATTGCTTTAGTGATGCATTACAGTGGTGTCTATCACCTGCTAATCAAGATATTTTCTTTCTAAATCAGCCCTTGATTTAGAGCATTTATGATTATTTCTAAATGTAATGTTTTCTTTGTCCTAGTATTATTTTATTAGGCTCCTTCCTGTGTTATATACTTTCAGTCCTCCTTTGCTAAAATGCCAAACAGTTTTGCATCATGAACATTAACACATTTCTACTATTAAAACTAATGTGACAATACAGGGTAGTCTTTAACAAGCTCATTCTTCAACAGTAGCACTTCATGCTACTGTTTGTTTCTCATTACCACTGTTCACTTGCTCAGAGATAGCATTTATCCTCTGAAAAATGTCACCATCTAGAAAAGTACATGCAGACAGGGCCTTTTTAGTTAAATTATGCTTTGTTTACTAGTTTAAATGGTTTTTAAGAAGTACTTTTTTACATTGCTCTTTGGACTATCATGCAATACTTGCAAATTCAGTTTGAAGTTTCAAGTCACATTTTACTTCTTTTTAAAAATAGAATTACGATGATTAAAATGCTTCTTTTTTATCCTTAAGTATTCTAAACTGTACTTTCCTAATAAATTAATGTTAAAATATAAATAAAAGAAAAAGTTTTCATGAAGATAGCTATGCTTTCCTATACTCTTAATGTATTCAAAAGGAGTAGACACACATTTCTAATTGATATTCAAAAACTATTTAAGCAGAAAGCTAAATTATGGTACAGCTAGTCTCAAAGGAGCAGCCTAGTTTACTCACATTATTTCTATTCCTTTAGAAAAACAAATGGAGCAGCCTTTTTTGTTAACTTAGACAACTTCTTCCACCAATATATTTTAATAACATGCAGAAAGAGAGAAAGAAGTAAGATAAAACACCCTGAAGATCACAACACCAACTGGCTGTTTAAAACTCTGGATTACATTTGAAACAAATAATGTAGTTGATCTGATCCTTTAGAACCCTTCTAATTAAAAGACTCTCCCTAAATGTATTGTATTTCCAATAATACACTCACAATAGCAAAGGGATCTAGTAAGTATGATGATGCCCCATTAGTTGGCTTATTTGTTTGTTTGTTTGGAACATCTTGTTACTTTTCAACTCAGATACATGATCTAAAAAGTATTACAAAATAAAATTATTGATTCTGTATAGGAACAATAGATATAATAAAAGTGCCAAAGTTACACCCCCCTCTCACCAGAAGTCTTGTATTCATTGGCATTGAGATTGATAGTGTTTTATCTGACTGAAAGAAAGGCAGCTCAGATCTCAGGTATCATACTCCAAACATCCCATGCTGAGCCTCAGCCTGTTCTGAGCAAGCATTTTTTCCTTAGATGAATCCCGTTCCTCTTGCTTACTTACTGTTTCAGTTTATGCCTGTTGTTTTTCACTCTCCCAGCAAACACCACTGCAAAGAGCTTTGCTCTGTGTCGACAACCATGCCTGATTGCTAAGGGGCTGCAGTTATGTTCTAGGCCAAACAAGTTCAAGTTCCTTCAGTCTCTCCTCACAAGACAAATACTCCACACCCCAATAGCCTGGAGACTCTTCCCTGTACTTGCTGCAATTTATCTGTATCTTTCCATTAGGAAGTGATCCAAAACTGTTTGCAAGATGCTAGATGGAGCCTCACAAGTGCTGAGGAGAGGGAGATAATTATTCCCCTGGATTTGTTTTGATCCTGTTTTTAAAGACACTGTTGGTCTTTGCTGCCAGGGTACACTATTGGCTTGTGCTCAGCTTACCATCTTCCAGTACTCCCAGGTTACTCTTAGCAGACCTATTTCCCTGCCAGACGAACCTCAGTTTCTATCATTATTTCAGAGATTTTGCAGGGCTGTAGCCACATACACAGCTCTAGTTTTTCCTGATTGTTACACAGGCTGCATGAATTTGAGCACATATTCTAGAGGTAGGCATCTTTTCACTCTCTTAACATTCTTGAGGCCCTGAACCCATCATCATGAAACATTAATGTTTTCCCCAAGAGAATCATATGGATGAATAGCAGAAAGCAATGGTCCAAAGACTAGACAAGTTTTGGCAGTCTCCATAAAAATTCTTGAATTTGTGTGTCTGGCAAGCACATAACTTCCTAAACAACATCAGCTGGGACCATGGGATACCGATCCTCCCGAGAAATGAATCACTCTCTACTATTACTTCTTGGTGCTGAAATGTCCCAGACTTAGCTAGCTGTGGTGTTCCTCCAGACAGAGCTTTCTCCACAGGGCAGTGAACTTCTTCTGTGGTGGCTAATCTGCAGATGGAGAAGGAACCTCCCTCACACTGCAAGAATTCACAAGCTTCCAGCCTTCCCCAAGCTGAGACAGCCCATTTACCACTGAATTAAGGACAGGCTCTAGTTGCTGCTCCATCCTCTGCAGGATGAGAACTCTGCCTTTTGCCTGTTCAGAGTCTCAGTGGCTGTTAATTGTAGAAGACTTTTATTGTCATTTTCCCAAAGCTATGCAGCCTGCCGACCTCTTCCTACACCACCTTTACTGAGCCAAACAAATCTGCAACCAGTTCATAACATCCACAAACAAAGATCCCACCTCCCCTGACCCTAGCAACATTGGACTCTACAGCCTGAGACATGGAAAGCTGCATCATCCCTCCTCTGCTCTGAGACAAGGTCCAGGCTGCACCATGGGCCTTTTTTATGTGAAATTTTTCTCTTGCTTAGGTTTTAGGGTCTGAATATAGATTCTCTGATTTTAACTTTCTTCTATTTGAAAAGGAAAGCTACTGGGTCACAAAAACATCCTCTATAAAATGTAGAGTACTGTGCATTTGTGATTAACAAATCCAGCAGGACTTTCATGACCAGATATTTATCCCCATTGAGTATTCTTTTGATGTGGCTTTCACTGCAACCTGATATTTTCTGAAAGAAGAAAAGTGTTTTTAAAATTGGATTAAAAGGCAAAGCCTACAGCGTTTATCACCATCCCTTCTAGACCCACTGTACCAGATCATTATGAGGTCATATGAAACAGATTCTTACTACAATGCATTTTTTGATTGGATAAGTGTCAAATCACTACTGGGAAGAAAATATCTCCTGTCATATACTATGATGTAACATGTTTCTTTACTGATACTTTCATCATTTTCTCTCTTGCATATTCTTGTATAGTAGTTGCTATCCAGGTATACAAACTGCATTTGTCAGACTGCACAGCATATTTCCTAGTAACTGGCTAGTAGCAACAAAGAGGAACAAATTCTATTAGCCAGGGAATCATAGAACAGTTTGGATTGGAAAGGATGCTTAGAGGCTATCAATTTCAAAACCCTGTCATTGGCATGGATATCTGTCACCTGATTAGGCTGCCCAGAACCCCATCCAGCCTAGCCTCGAGCATTTCCAGGGATGGGGCATCTACAGCTTCTCTGGGCTACACATTCCACCCTCATTATAAAAAATGTCTTCCTTATATCCAACCTAATTCCACCCTCTTTCAGCTTAAAACAATTATGCTTTGTTCTGTCACTATAGGCCCTAGTAAAATGCCTTTTTCCTTCTTTCATATAAGCATTTATGCACTGGAATGCCAATGTTTCTCTGGAACTTTTTCTTTCCAGGCTAAATAAATCTTGATACTTAAGATTGCAGTAGCAATTCAGTGTTAATTCTTATGTTCTATCTGGTTTTTAATAGCTGATCTATTTCCATGTATCTATAAATACAGAAGATATATTTTAAAACATATAATGCAAATGAAGACCAAAACTTTCATATGGCAATTTTCTAATAAACTTACTTATTGAAGCTTTTTGAGAAAACATCCTCATTCTTAACACAGATTTGGTCACCTTTACTCAGCATGCTTGGCAGCTGCTCCAAGCACCCTTGTGCTGAAAAGTACGTTGATATTTGACAGTACAGAATACATAGGTAGATACCAGTTCTTTGTCTTTTCTTACCTAATAATGGACACAGACAGCTAGAAGAACACACATTTAAACAGAGAAAGCAGTCAACTCATGGGACATTTCAGAGAATAAGATGCTTTTCTATTTATTTGAAACAAAAAAGTGGAAAAATATAAAAAATAAAAAAACATGCATAATGCTTTCATGTAATTCATGGGTCTATATTTGTTAATATTTGTTAGTTACAATATTTTGTGCATGTATTAGTAATCAGAAAGATAATCCAAATGAATGTAATGCTATATATGTTTTCATCATAACCATCACGATACATTTCTATTTTCAAAAATTTGCTGTTGAAATTCATTATTACACTGGAACATATTTATTCACTTAGATAAAATACTAATTTTTAGACATTTTAAATATCTGCACACTATTCAACACAGAATTTTTTCTGCTAATTCCACCCTCAAAGTTCTAACTTTCAGTTCAGTTTGAAAATATCTTTCACAAAAACATCAAAAGGGACTTTTCTCCCTCACCAAAGCTAACAGAAGCTTTGGAAGCTGCCCCCAGGGAACAAAAAATACTCTTCCTCCCTGTTGGTATAGTCTAACTGTATTAAATACATTTTCTGATGCTGGCTTACTTTTATTCATACTAGAATAAATCTAGTGTCATTCCAATTAAGTCGAACTAAAACAGACTAAATCTGTAAAGGCATGAAAAATAGTGTCTCTTACTTTTAACGCATCTTAAATAGCAGTAGAAGGCCTTATTTTCCTATCTACTGAAGGTTTGCACTGAAATTGAAACAGGTCTATTTCTATGAGTTTCAACACAGTTGTCTGGAGAGAAATTAGGCTAACAGAAATCAGTGTGATATTACATAATCAGTGAAAATAAATGACATAAGTGCATGCCTTGTAGGAAGAAATTCTAATGGGAAACAGTTAAGAACAATGATTTATTCAAATTGAACAGGAAAATGAAGTATCAATATTTCTATCCACATTGAAAACTTCCTTTTGGTTAGATAATTCTATTCCAACCTTATATTAAGGTCACTTTCCCATTGACATTGAAACAGAGTCAGAGCCATTTTTTCATTTTCATGCACTAAAACACTGGATTGTACAGAAGTATCACTGTTACACTTAATATGAATTTACCCAATAGTTTTTATGGATGCTCAGAGTGGTATGTCCCCGAATCTGTAACATTATCATTAAAAAATATATTTAACCCCCATATACATTGAAAAGCCAAAATTATTTTGTGAAAAAAGGGGATTAGATCAATAACACCATGATTTTTCACACAGCAGATAGCTAAACAAGATTTTTTAACACTGGACAGTAGATTGTATATTGTTCCTTCTTTGTGACAAGAGACAAAAGAGTTTTGGAAATAGAATTCTGAAATGTACCACAGATCTATTTATTTTATCAATTGGAGAAGAATTCATTATTCAGTTCAATTTGCCAAAATTCTTACCAAACACAATCTGTGCTTTAATCATGGCCCAGTTCTTTCAATTACATGAGGACTAACAGGAACCTGAGCAGCCTCCTCACTCTATTACTCTAATTTCATTCCTTTTATGTCAATAAATAACAGGTCAGTTGTTCTTGTAACTGATCTCCTTAATGTGATTTGTAATGCACAGCTCAAAGTGTCTTGCAACTTCAGAGATGCTTCTTTTCTGAAAGGTCTTAAGAAAAGTTAACCCTAGCCCTACCCCTAAACTCCTATAAAAGAGATCAGTTTAGAATCAGTCTTTCAGTGTATTTTATTATTCTTTCCCACTAGGCTACTGTTCCATACTCATTTAGAGAATTAAAATGAAAACTTTATTTTAGTGTCATTTTCTTTAAAGGATTATCTAGTGTTCAACTATAGCAAGCTATTCCATGGGCAAATTAGCTCATGTTATTCCTTGGACTGCTTCTGGTACTTCAACTAAAGTTTAGTTAGGATATTTCTACACCATAGCTTCAGTCACTTCAGATGTACTTCAGATGCTCCAAAATTATCATAAAACAAATACACATGAATGTATGCCCACATTCCAAAATAAAATCTATTTGTTTATAAAATTTTTAAATATAAAACTTAATATCTTCATAGATAAAAAAAGTTTCCATTCTATTTGCAATGAAGCTTGTTAAAATTAGAATAATCATCAACACTAATCAGAAGGAAGCTAGTAATCAAATCTTTTTAGAACTTTATTTTAAGCTGGTTCAAATATTCCCGATTTTTAACACTAGCAGTGGATCTTTTTCATGGCTGATATTGGCTTACAGTGTGTGTTTTCAGAAAGCTTCAGTTAAAATTGTTCATCTATCTCTGAAATTTAAGTAAAGGGAAAATGTATCGTTTGGTTAATATGATAAAATTGACTTTTAAAAACTATATATAATTTCAGCGCCCTTCAGATTTGGAGCACAACATGGACTTCTGGTGTGGTGGCTTCCATATTTGACATCTTTTCTCTTACATCTTCATGAACAAGTCCAAAAGATAGTGAAATTGTAAGAACTTGAAATGTTGAAGACTGCAGATACTCATGAATTGTTTTATTGACATTGCTAACTGATGTGTCTGCAAAATATTTTAGCGTGTCTAATCCTACAAATCATAGAAACTTCTAAACTGGACTTGCTCTTTCTCCAGTCCTCAACTGAAAAAAACAGGAATCTGATTTATTTTTAAGATTTACCCAACTCTAAGATCCCTGCATCAGAACTGAATGTTTGATGTATAACTAACCTTTCTTTTTAATGGTAGAGAAGAAATTTTATAATGATTTGAAGGAAACAGACAAATAGAAAACCATTTCTGGTATAAATCATCTAAGAGAATGTGAGAATGAAAACAAGAAAATAGGATTACAAGAGCACATTCTTGAAAAGAAAACTGAAATATGAGCTGATGAAAAGTAGAACGTGAGCTAGGCAAAGTACAAAGTTCAGTTATGGACAGGTTTTAGGAATTCTGGAATGGCAGGAAATTATCTATAAGTACAGACATGCACTCACTGTATTGCCTAAACTTTACACTAAGATCTGTAAATCCATTGCAGCAATAGGAACCCATAAACCTGAGTGTAAAGTTTATTTAAACTGCTACTTTCCATTCTATTTCCTTTTTTTCCCCCACTCTGTGACACATAGAGGTGACCCCTTTAGTAGTAGGTTATTGAATAAATTCCCAATTTTAACTCATAACAGCTGAGAAGAAGATAGCACAAAATGGCTTCTCTCATAGTTGGATCCTCTGCTTTCCAGATCACAAAGATATCCTTTAGCTAATTACAGAATCTCTTTGACAATATGCACTTTCCTATATTTGTTACTCACCAGGTGTCCAGTTCATTTTAGCAAATTACTTTGTAGTCCTGAGATCATGATACATGACCCACTATTTTTTGTTTTATTTTTTCTCTCCTCAACACTCCAGATCTCTAGCAGATGCTTATTACAGTTTCTCGTATGTCTTAACTATTATTCTGCCTGTATGTGAAATAATTTGCTGACATTTCACACATCTGGAATTCTGAAGAATGATGACTGAAAAAATACCAGGATGAGGTAACTGGGAAAAGCAGCCATTAGCATCTGCACAACAAGTTTGAATTAGAAAAGACACACCAATTGCCCCCCCCCCCCCCCCTTCCCCTCCTCTTTATCTAGTGAGGATGTATCAAGCTGTAGCCCAATATGTAGTATGAAAGAAATGAGAGAAAAAATACATTTTTCTTCAGTTTAGAATGTGACACTGGCATACATTTCTCACCAGATATTTTCTTTTTATTGCTAAAAACCAGTCCATTTTTGAAATTTATTTTGAACCCAGTTCTTCTATATTTATTCTTATCAACTACTAAGTGGCAGTTGCACTCCCATAGCAAGTATTAAGCTGTAAGAATGTATCAGTAAAACTATGTACCTGCTGCTCAGTAAATGAAAAGGTTTCACAGGTAATTCTCTTGAATATACCAAAACTCGTACACAGTTTGAAAAGATATAATGGACAAAACTTTCCCTCTTGGGTCATCTTTAGTCATTAGAAACTAGCTATACTTTATCTAACCTCCTAGAAATGTGTAATTGTATTAATAACAATTTTACTGACAAACTTAATAAGTAATGTAATGCTTCATTCTCTCACTGCTCAATGCAGAAGCATTCCTAGGAGGGACCTCAGTCTGCAATGGATCTTATAACAGAAAAGGAATCAAGAACAAGAGTATCATCCATTGAAAGACCTGTTCCAACAAAAAGAACGCTCTTTCTCCCTTTTATTCTGACTCCCAATAAGCGGAAACATTCTCCACCCTGCCTGCAAAGTATAAGCTGTATAAACTGTATAAAATGATCCAAATGAAAAACGTGATCCTCATTTCAGAATGTCTCAGACATTTCATAATACATTAAAAAATGCAATGTATTCTTTACACAGCTGCGTAGGTATGCTGTACATAAGACTGGAGGTCAGGTTATAGGTTAATCTCTTTTTTTTCTTAACTTCTCAGAACTACTGCATTTCTACAAAGGAGAAAGAGAAATACTCCTGCTAAATCATTGGTTCTCATTCTGGCTTATCTTTAGAAACAACCTAGATACAGTATCTAAAATATGAATAATCCTTAGGCCATCATGCTGATGCATCTGAAAACTGACAGGCTATTTGCACCATGACTAGCTCTTCCATATCTGACTGTATTTGTGTAATGTTTTAGAAAGAATCCTATATTATACTTTCAAGAAAAAAGTATTTAGGTCATACAAAGCTGCCCCAAAAAAGAATATGCATGAATTGGCAGAACGATCAGCAATGTAAGGCCTGACTACTTTTGGCAGCAGAACTTAGTTTATGCAACTTTCTCTGTATAGCAATAAACCTTACCAGCTCATATAGAAAAATACCAGTTGTTCTCATGCTCACTGTTAATGCACACCTTTAAAAATCACATGATATTCATTGACTAGTATAGAGTACAGGTTTGAGAATAGGCTTTGGTTTCTCAATCACAAATGGGTGATTTATCTCAAATAACTAGCTATTCAGAAGTTAAGCATTTGACTTAGTCAAAATCATTGAAGAAGGAACATAGTTAACTCACAAGGAAACAACCCTATTAACAAAACTTTTTCAGGATAGATGAATATGTAGCTGCTTAATTCTCTTGACTCACTATAGAAGGACTGTTTTCAGTAATCATTGATGATCCAAAATCTGAGATTAGGTTAAATGCATCACCTCACCCCTAAGTCCAGCTAAAAATCTAAAGGTTAGCACAAAAGCTCTGTACACACTAAGAAATTGTTAAGTATGGGGATTTCTATATTTGCATACACTTACAGTTCTGTTCAACATTAAAAGAGCACTTTTGAAAAAAAAAAAAAAAAAAGTAGCTTCTTTACTCTCCTAGGAAAATCTATGCAAAGAAATTACAGTAAATACTGATTTTGACGAACAAGCTTTTCCATTACAAAGACACAAAAAAAAAAAAAAGAAAAAAAAAAAGAAAAAAGTAAGAGCATATTTCACTCCTTGAAAAGGTTAGCAAGCTATTTTGTAAAGTGGTTTCCTTGGGGCTCTCCAAAACAACAGGGCCGTTCTATACAGAAACAATGCACTGAAGATATAAGGGGACCACAGTCTTTTGAACCAGCAGCTGTGCTACCTGCGGCTCTCCATAACAAGCAGACCAATTCCATGTGGAAACAGAATGAGCACAAGATATAAAAAGATCAAAATTGTTTGAACCAGCAGCTGTGCTACCTGCAGCAGTTAATCTTTCCTGGCAATCTGTTAGAGACATGCATTCCTCAGGCTAAGAGGACTAAGAAGCTTTTGCTGACTGTTTTCCTCTGAGGGAAGCCAAGTCCAATTCTCCGTTCTTATTACTGGAACACTTACATTGTAGGCTAATATATATTCTGGGGAAAAAAAGTAACCTTCATTCAGCCTTGTTGGAAAGGACATTTCTGATCAGTCGCCTTGGATAAGAGTACATTGGTAGTTTATTTCTAACCAGATGATAGCTTAACTACTTCCTAAAATGTTTTACTATGAAGAAGTGAATACAACATCAGTTAAGATGTGTTAAATAAATAAAAACATTACATAGGGAAAAAAGAATTATTCTCAGATAGACTTAATGTCTTCAAAGAAGATAGATTTTTAATACTGAAAGTTATTTTCCTTTAATTTTTTTTTTTTTTTCTCTATAAGGAACTATTTCTCTGTAACTCTTCAAGACAAGAACTCTTAATAGAACAGAATTTTATGCTTCAAAACTTGCTCTCTCCCCTTGAAAGATTTTTATTTCTAAGTACGTCCCTCCTCACACTATGTAGCATCCTTTACATACGGACAATAATATAATAGCTCAGAACATTTTCAATTTATAGTTTTATTCTTTTGCACAGTTCCATTTTTTAATCAAGTGTTTTCTTAGGAAAAGAATATGAAATATTTTATCTACATTCAAGAAGTTATTTTTCAGTGAAATTGTGAACATATTTAGTGATATTTCTTTCAACAGTTTTTGAGAAGTGGAATAGATCTTTTTCATCAGCCTTAAAAAAAGACAGATTTGCATATGTAAGTGTCAAACAGGGCATAAACATGAAAACGTGAGGGCTTTGGCTATTGTATGGGCAAGCTCTCAGAATTTATAGGGTAGAAGACCAAACTTTGTTCAAGGAAGGAACTTGATTGAGAGATGGCTCTCAATCCTTTCAACCTTGAAAGAATTTGCTTTCATTTTTTGTCTTAATGTTCTATGCAATTCTAGTCTAAATTAAGATTATTACGCATCCTGAATTTACTAGAGCATGAGGTTTAGATGTGCTCTATATACTGGAAAGAGCCGGAAGATACAGTAGAATTGTGTGCCATGCGGAAGTATACCAAAAGGCTGTTTCACAACACTTTCATCCCTCTCTGCTGAAAATAGAGATGTGTTTGGTATTTAGAAATAATTTTGTAATTGAAGTGCCTTAGGCTATTTTTCATTGGGTTGGATTAAGCATAAAAATTGAATTAAATTATTCATAGGATGCGAAGAAGATCATTTTTCAGAACCTCAACCAGTGCACATGAATTCAGGTAAATTCTCACACACTGCGAGACCTCTCTTTCTTCTAATTCAGTGTATTGAATAACTCAGATTCATCATCTTTTTTTCAGAAATATGTCTTTTCACATTACTCAGTGTACATTGCTAATGTTTATATTCCAATCCCACAGTAATTACCATTTTGGAAAACAGAATCCTTCTCAAAATTAACAAACTAACACCTTTTAAAGGGATTCTGAAAAGAGATCAAAGAAGATGAAACCTGATGCTTCTCAGTGGAGCTTATCCACAAAAGAAGAGGAGAAGGGCAAAAACTGAAATATAGAAAATTGTATCTGGACATAAGAAAACCACTGGAGCACAGTTTATCTCTGTAAGAATTTCATATCTTGTATTTAATATAAATCCACAATGTTATGATTAAAAATATCATAAAATTTGTAGTATTTTACTTAGCATGATTGTAATGATAGCTAAGCATTCTCAAGATCCAGGCAAAATTCTAATTTCTGATACAACCATAGGCCTAGCCACAAAAAGCAAAAGGACTGTTCTCACGCTGTAAGCTTTTTTCCAGTTATATAATTTTTTTATGTTCCCTAAATGCCAAGAATGTTTAATATGCTCAGCGCATGATATTTTGTGAATTTACAAAGCTCTAACCTTTATGTTTTTGGATCAGACAATAAAACAGCATTTAGATGAAATGAACATATTCTTTGGAAAACATAAGCTTTTGTTGTGCGTACTGACTGTCCTGGGAATAGAGATTGGTCTGTTTTGGAATCAATTTCTGTTTTACATCCTTAGTAAACATGTTATCAATGTAGCTTTGCAAGCTTACTACACTAAAAGAAAATGTATGATTTCTTTACAACAAAGCAAGCACCAATGCTCCAGAGGAACCCCAAATCCAGAGTATTTTCTGAGCTCAAGGTTTTATTTTATTCCACCACAGATGTAAGAAAGCACACCTGACATGCTACAGTCCAATTACTCCTTTGGTAAAGTAGGGTCACCTATCTATATCAGGTTGCTCGGGATGTCAGTGTTGGCAAAGATAGAGGTTTCACAGTGTCTCTGGGTAACCTGTGATGATGCTCAACCACCCTTATAGTTACATGTACATAAATGGATATAATTTATTATAATTTCTTTCCCACTTAAAAAAAATATAAACTACATCAATTATTTTATAAAAGTTAATAAATTCCCTTGTGTATTCTCCAGGCTACAAAAGTCAAGCTCTCATACATATACATATATTTGTGCATATTTATCCCCACAAAGTAATTATTTGCCACCTTCCAACCCACTAACAATGCAACATTTGACCTTACATCACCCAATAATCCCAGAGCAGTAGTCAGCTCCAGCTTTATAATCTTCCATGGTGTCATGTGGTACAGAATAACCCCCCATCACATTCATACCACATGTCCACTTCCACGTCATTCCCTGTGAAAAAGGCAGTGGCTCTTCCCTATTGAGCAGCTTGGCCTGGTCTTGCCTGAGCTATGCTCCCATCACTCAACAACAACCAAAGCATCAGTGCATTATCCATACCATCTCAGACAAAAAAAATCAGAACATATGTGAACATTCTGGATATTTATAATATTGTATGTTGGAGGAAAAAAACATTAACAAGTTAAATACTATCTCCTAGAATTATTGACTAAGAAAATATATTTGATTTTTATTTGGGAAGAATAAAACTGAATTTTGTTTAGAATTCATATTTGATGTTTACACTGAAAAAAATGCAATATTCAACAAGTCGATTATCAATTGTGAATAATCACACACATTAGGGATGTAGTTTATTAATGCGTTTGCAAAAGGCAGTCATTTCACTATGCAAAACACATTAAGTTCAAACTAATAATCTTTCCTTAGTATGAGAACAAAGTCCTCATCCTGACAGGCACAGAGATACAAGAGATACATATATTTACTTCAGCATTTTTTTTTTTTAAAGTATGCTTCCTCTGCTGTAGATTCTCTTAAAACTTTCAAAATAGTCCTTTATCTTCCAGCCACTTTTATGTTTTCATTAGCTTTACATGTTCTTAATTTCTGAGTGGAGAATGGGAAGTGAAACACAGTTATGGGATAAGAACCAACAATCAGCTAAGCAGTGTCTAATGTTCTTTCGGATAATCTCTTTATCTCTCACATACAGCAGCAACACTGGTCTCTGCTGCACTTTTTACCTTGCGCTGAACAAGACATTTCAAGTTTTCAGATTCAGTGCAACTTGCTGTGCAAGGAAGTCTGACAGGCTTAAAAGGTATAAAATGAACAAATATTTGAAAGTGTAGCTGAACCATCCACATTTATTAAAAACTAATCAAAATCTTTGTTCAAAAATTGAATAACTTTATTTTCCCATTGTTACTTCTTCTTGGGATTAGAGGTGAGAAAGCAGACTCATGCATGACAATGAGCTTCCAGTATGCCCTTTGAAATACTGTTAAAAATGAAAATGTACTAAAAATACTATGAAGCTAAATTTAACATTGTAAATAATTAAGACTGAATTCCAGAGAAATTATATCTAAGTTAATTTTGAAAACATAGAAAACAGTGCATTGAACAATAGATTTATAGTCCACATCTTTATGAAACTATTATTGTACTAATAACTTTTCTGAAACTATTATTGTAATAACTTCTCTGAATATGTATTTGCAAAAAAAAAAATCAAAACAATATATGTTTGGTCCTTCAAGGAAATTAATTTACTAAAAATAAATTGTGTGGAAGAAAAAACAAATAACAGAAAAGGCACACTAAACATTGTTGTTTTTTTTTTCCCCTCCACAAGATCATTGTTGCTGGAATAAACTATGAGTTCAAACTGTGAAGATCTTTCCAAAAGATTTGTCTCAGTCAGACTATAAGTTAATGTGTTCAGTAGAGGGAAATGCGAGTAAAATGTAATGGTGTGAAAAGTAAGGGAAAAAGAAGGATAAGTTTAATAGTTATTTTTGGCCTGGTAAGTTACACTGTAGGGATTTAAACAATAAAACAATATATAAAAAAAATGAAAAAGTAATTACATAAAAAAAAAAAGACATCAACAATTCAAAACTTAATTTCTATTTTAAACAGAAGTAAAATCATAAATTATTTAAAACCAACCAATCAAAAACAACAGCCACACTAAAAAAAAAAACAACAAAAACAACAAAAAATCCAAGAACCACATAACTGATAGATAATCCAAGAAAAAAGAAACAAAACATCTGTATTTTAAGATCAATTTAGGCAAAATCTTATTTTAATAGCGTATGAATTAGTATGTATGCTAGACATCAAATCATTTCTCACTACGAAATAATAATGACGTATTTCATTTGAATAAACTGTGACAACAGTTTGCCATTTCCTTATTTATAAAGTCCTCGAGACCACTGGTAAAATAAAAACTAAATGTGTTGATATCCATATATGTAATATCAATAGAAACAACATTTTCTCATGAGACTGAACCCTATCACAGCCTCTCAAAAACAGCACATGCAGAAGGCTCAAAAGTGTTTTAGAGAGATCTGCACAGAAAGCCTTACCTGTGCATGATAGCAAAAGACAGGTGTTAGTTAGGAGGGCAGTAGTCCTGTATTCTTCCGAGCAATAAAATTTAAGTCTGTTTAGTCTAGTACACAAATAGAATAGAAAAGAAAGTTATGACATAGTATTATGTTTAGAAGGGATATTCACGATGACAATTTTGACCTGCAGCAAGATAGTGACTTATTCTCATCTAGATAGTCCAAATCCACCAAAGCAAATTAATAATTCAGTCTTCAGTATCTTGGTTTATTTATCTCACTCTTCCTCATCCTCAATAGCAGAAATTCTCTTGTATGTGATGCAGTAGCACAACCCTTTAGGAAAACATTGACAATTTAGTAGAAGAGAGGAGTCAAGCAGAATTTAAATTGAACTCAGAATCCATGGAGAAGAAACTGTCTGAGTGCAAAAGATAGTGAAAAGCTGAGGTATTATTTTGAGTAGTTTAATTTCTGATGAGTACTGCTGTGCTTTTAGGAACCCTTGAAATCCTTCTAAAGGGGATTTAATAATTACTTTCTTATTTACTTTGAGTAACACTCATTATTTTTTTAATTACTACCATTAAATTACTAGCATTGGTATAGAAGTAAAGAAGGTATTAACATATTATACTTTATTATAATGAAATCATAGTACACGCTATTTCAAGAAACTTTGGTGTTTTACCTCAGTCACTTTAAAAGTAACTCATGCTGATTAAAAAGTGATTTTAACTTAACAAGTAACTTCACAAAAGAGAAAAATGACTTTACTGCTACAGATATTTTACCCAAAATATTTTTAATTCCACAGTTCCATAAAATGCAGTTTCATAAGAATGTGTCAGATACTTCTAAAAATTTAAAGATATGCATATATACCTACATCTATTTTATGTATATATACGTATATTATCTAAATCACCTGCATTTTAGTCTGCCTGCAGCTAATAAACCATTATTCTTGTGTGTTTGTCTTTTTTTTTCCTGAGCTGTTTAATGTCAGCAAGAGGTTTCTTAAGGTAGTTAAAACCACACTCATACACTCGTGAACAAATGAACGAGCGCTGTCTCAGGTGCCATACTTTCTGTTCCATAAGGTGAGACACACACACGAGTTGAGCACGTTATTGACCTTAGGAATGAGGAAAAGAAGAATAAATCAGAGGACAATGATGGGACATACATCCAAGGAAACAAGAGAAAATAAGGCATCTGTGAATAGTAAAGACAACTATGAATGAGAAGATTATCATGGAAGATAATTGTCTAACAAAATGTACACTACAGCAGTCCACAGCTGATCGAGAGCATTAAATATGCATTATGAGATTGACATTCAATTACACATGATGCAACATGTAAAGTATTTAATGTAAGTTAAAGAAGCATCCATACAGTAGAACAGTTTAAATGTGTCATTACCTTTCTCCCCAAAGGAAATTACTGCAAAGATTTTATAGCCACTTTTACCACTGGTAATTTTTCCTATGATTGAAGATACGTTCCCTATGTTTTCTGTTGCAATTACTAGCCCAGAGTACTGCAAAGGTAGGTAAAGCAGTAACCTTGATGTTATTGTGCATTGTGACAATGATAAACCTATAGGACTAGCCCTGCTCCTATTGATATAGTATCTATTTCACCATTAACTGCAGTAGAAGTAGGGAACAATGCTTGAAATTCAGGAAAAAGCAGATGGTGTATATAAATTTTGCCATGCCCAGAAGAACTCTAAGAGGTGCAGCAACAGGAATCCATTATACAGCTATTATATGCTGTTCACGTTATCCCTGGATCAACAGCACTGGAGATTCCTTTTCTTTTTGGAACAGTTCCCACATTTATCTAAATCACTATCAGCCACTTTACTGCAAGCACATTAGTAATAATAATCATATCTAGTCTGGTTCTCAGCACAGTGATTTAGGCATGTTAACTTCATTGTGCAAACTATTGTACTCCCGAATCATTTCTTGCAGGTAGTGATGACTGATTTGTAAGGAATTATTTAAACAGGAGTAATATTTTCCTGTCATACTCTGAAATAGTTATTAATAAATTTATAAAGCACACAGTAGCTTTGCATTGATATCTTTCTCTTTTGTAGGAAACTTTGTTCTTAAATAACCCTGCAGTAGAAAATTCATTGGGTCTGTTTATAAACTGTATCAGTTTACTAATCCTCAAAATAGATATATATCAATACAGATAAACAAAAGCCAGGTTTGAGCTACCTGTTATGGAAAACTTCTTAAAAACTTAATGTCTAAATAGCTTATCTACATAAATCTTTTTATACATTAATACATATGTACAAAATAGCCTGCATAATGTGGCTGAAGTGGTGAGTAGATTTTTTCAGTCTATGAGACAAGCAAGGCAAAATATATGACAGTAATCTTACTGTTAAACTGTTTTTTTTTTTTTTTTTTTTTTTTTTCCATACTGACACTCATCCTATCCTGTTTGAAGGACAAATATTAGTGCTTTCGTTCTAGATTATATACAACTGACTTAAAATTATTCTGATGGCTACTTTTGTTTCCTGAAATTATCTTACAAAATTAAAGCGTTGCAGTATTACTTATGTGCTTTAACTTTACAATCAGCATTTTATGCATTTTAAGGTTGAATAATTTAATCAGATCTGGGAACTTCACTGAGCAGCATATAGTTTCAGGTTCTTTTGAGTTGCATACTTCAGTATTTACCCATGTTTCTTTAACTGCTGATATATCTAAATAATCCAACTGTTGCCAGCACTATTGTTGCAGCTGCTGCACAAAGATAATAAGTTGCTGCCTTTTTTTCCAAATGTCTGACAGAGAAGAAAGCCACTTGAGGAAGTGAAAATGCACACCAGGGCTCAGAACAAGAATTCAGAAGCAACGTACCTAAAAAGCTAAACTAGTATTTGAAATGAGTGTAGGTTGCTTACACATTCACATTAGATCAGCTTGATTAATTGAACCTGGAACTGTTATCAAAACAAGAGATATTTAGATGACTACAGAAACTAAATATTCTCTTACTAAATATAACTGAATTGAAATTATTGCAATAGAACATTTTTATTATGTTAGATATGAAGAAATTAAAGATATTTTTTTCACCCCCAATTATCCAGTATTAACTGTGTGCTTGTGAGTTATGTTGCATTTTCTACACATACAAAAGAAGGATAGTATTTTGATAATTTACCTGAAGCAGAAGAAGACTATCACAAAAGGCTGAAACATAAATGTTTAAGAAACCTGGTATAACATTTAGGTGAGCGACATTTGGCAGAGAGGCTTCAAGAAATGTACCTTCTGTGTGATCAAATGGATAGGGTACAGATGAAGTATGTATGCACTTGAAAGTAAATAGAAAAAGCCAAGGAACTGATCTGTTTAATGTAATTTTTTCTATTTATCATCACGTAAATAGGCACACACACAGAAAAGATGCTCCTAATGTCATTTTTAACTCAATATTTTTATACAATGCAAATAGCTTTACATAAAACATAAGGAAAAAAGTGTACTGCTATAACTGCTTTTGTGTTGTGAAGCCATTGTATTAGCTCCTAAGAACAGCTGAAAATTAAAGAATTAGAGATTAACTCAGGTGCTAAATTTTTACTTGTTTGTATTTTTAAAAAATTCATTAGTAGAACGTATATTGAAAGCTATGTAATACTTAGAAAGTTCCCCTCCACCCCACCTTTCAGGGGGTTACACGATTTAAAAGATTATGGGATAAGTTCAACCCTACACTGAAGGATTGTGTAAGTTTCCAAGTAAAAATATTTCAGTTAAAGGAGAGATAAAACATAAAAAAGCTTTTAGCAAACTTACTGTTCATTATCCACAGAGTATATGAGCATGCAAGGTATTTCTACTGTTTCTACTTACAAAAGCTGTTGTCAGTTAATGTTACACATTTGTTAATGTAGTTATTGAAGATAACTTACACATCAAGCCAATGATGAATTGTCTTGTAAAACGTAATGAATACTAATCTAACTTGATGTTTAAGGACTAAATCTTTAAAACAAAGTTTTTTAAATGTTAGAATTAATGCCAGTTAATTGTGTGAGTAATTAAGAGTTTTATTTAATCACTTGTACAAAAAAAAACCATGAAGATCTGAGGAACAACCTTGATTATTGTCATGGTGATGTTTCAGCTCCAAATGGAATTTTTCCATAACGAGATCTGTCCTCCTGAGAATATAAAATCACTACCTGAATTCCATTTGCTGAGTATTCAGAAATTCTCAGGCTTTCATTATTTCCTTTGATGGTGTATACACAAGCAAAATAAAGCCCAAACAAACAAAAACCAACCTGCAGTAAGATTAAAAGCCAAACATGCCTATTAGGCAGATAAACTTTTGTTTGTTTGGTTTTGGATTTTGCTTTTAATCTTAGGAAGTCTGATGGTTTCAAAACAAAACAAACAATAATTTAAAAATTATAGCTAGAAAAGTTAGAAAGATTCCAGTCCTCATTCTCCGAGAATTGTGACTGCACATCTTTTCAGACACTTGTCACACTGACCAATGTTTTACTTGGTGTCTACCAGGACACCCACATCTGGTGCCTTCCATGAAAAAGTTGCACCGTATTTGACATAAGGTTGTAGAATTTCATTTTATTTTATTTTTTAATTATGGACCTCATATATGGTTATCCATACTTCTCATCAGCCGTAGATAGGATACTTTTCAAAGAGAGCACAATAGGAACAGTGAGCATGGAGTTACTAAAGGCAAATTTTGCCTACTGGGTCCAACTGCTTTTTGTGAACCAGCAATTGGCAGCATGGATAAAGAAAGAGCAATGAATGTTGTATACCTTGGCTTTAACAAAGCCTTTGACATGGTTCTCCATGGATTCCTAACAGCCAAATTATCGTGATTTGGAGCAAATAAGCGGAAGTTAAAGTGGAATTAAAAATTGTTTTCATCAGAATCAAAAGCTGGTGATTAGTAGGATAAAGTTCAGCAGGGAACAGGTGGGACTATATATATATATATATATGTATTTCTAATGAGGTGAATGATGAGAAATAATGAATTCTCAGTTAGTGGATGACAGTAACAGTCTCCACATTGCCCCTTTAGCAAGGAATCCATTCGTGTACTGAGCTGCGCTATGCAACCAGCTGGTTAGAGAAAGTAATTCTTATCTTATCTTAGGCATTTGTGAAACCTCATATTACAAATAGCCCAAAACTGAGCGCTACCTAGTGCAAAAAAGATACTGACATACCTGTCTGTATCAAGTCTGGATGGTGTTACCAAGATAAATAGGAACCCAGAAGAAAAACCTGAGAAAACTGAATTTGTTCAGCCTAAAGAGAACAGAACTTTGAGAGGAAATCTTATTGCTGTTTATAAGTACCCTATGGGAAAGCATAGAGAATACATAGTGAAGTTCAGGGAGATCTCCCCAGAGATATGCAGAGAGATGATAAGAGGAGGTGGACAGAAACTATGAAATACCCAAATCTGAATAAGATCAATTTTTTAACTAGACAGTAGTCAAATACTGAAACAGGTTTATGATGTAGTTTATAGAATACCCACCCATGGAAATATTCAAATTTTGGATAGTGCCCCAAGCAATTTATTTTAACTGGACTGGCTCTGAGCAAGACTGGACTTCCTGCCCCCTGAAGGACCCTTCCCATCTGTGTATTCCGTCATTCCTCTGTAGATACAGAGCAGCTTGAATAGTATAGTTTGATTCCTTATTAGTTGCAATATAAGTAGATTATCCATGAAGTCATAAAACTGTATCTACCTCAAAAGGAAGGAATAAAAGATGAAGCGTCTCTATTTCACACAACTTGAAAAGGATGGGTATATCTTCCAATTACTAGAATCTCTGACCTAACAAAATAGTACAAATTGAAATTAATGGTGCATGCCATCATTCAACAACTTTTCTAACACTTGAATAATGAAAATTCCAGAGGTTCAAGAAAAGGGTCATGATGTGCACTTAGCAAAGTCCTGATAATTTATCACTGTTTCCCTATATTATAAATAAATGAAAGGTTCATATTTCCCTATATTATAAATAAATGAAAGGTTCATATGATCATTGAAGGCGAAATCAGGGAAGATAATGATCTCAAGCATTCAAGAACTTGGTAGAATAGAACTGAATGAAGTTGGACTACTGAGAGTGTTCAATTGGCAAAGGAAGGTATGAAAGGCTGGCAGAGTTAAGGTCTTAACATACTTTGGAAGGCACAGTTGTCATATAATTTGTTGGTTTTGAACAATTCAGAGTTTAAAAGAGAATCCATCACATTCTTATTTCCATGACTAATATATAAATGGAATATTGTGTAAAAATTCAAACAGATTGTCAATGTCCAAAACACCAGTGCACTGGTTACACTATAAGGGAATTTCCAAAAGTCATTCTAGTCCATAAATAATAAGCTATTTCAGATAGACAAAATGTGTTTATACACAGCTCTTCAGAAAAGGACAATAATGTCTGAAACCTGAAGATATTCTGATAAATCAGTGTCTCTGCTAGGTGGCATTAACTCAGATTTGTATGTACCTATTATCAATGCTTTTTGACCATCGTTAACTATCCTTTCAGCCATCAATAAATAAAGCCAATACAAAACCCACCCCACTAAACTAGCAAACAAAAATATCAGCCAACAAATTCTAGAAACTGACATAACATCATTGAAATTTGTATTAAATTCTACTGTCTTCAACGTTTAAGACTGAGTGGAGAACATGGAGGAGAATAAATGAAAGCAGTGCCTTCCTAGCACAAATAATCACAGAATAGATTTTGGTCTATACGCTCATCAACCTTCAAACTTCATACTAAGTTAAGTATCTTTTCTCCTACACTCTGTTTCAGAACTTGACATCTCCGATTTGGAATGAAATTGTTCATCTGAATTATAAGAAACTTTTAAAATTCAATATTAGTATTCACATCCAACTTATATCTATTTCTTCACATCTTAGAATTTGAGTCATCCATACTAATGTAAGCTAGAATGATAATGATACATGAATATTCTCTTTTTATTACTACTGGGCATTTTGTAGCAGATTTGATCTAACCTTATTCTTATTACCAAAAGACCTCCCAAAACTTTGAATTCAGCAATCTGTGATACTACCAAACTAACCTTCCCTTACTAAAACATATTTTTCCCCTGACTGTATGATCAAAAAGCCTTAAGGTGTGCCTTGCATATCATCTTTCTTTCAGAGTCTCGTTCCTCACATGAAGTCCAGAACTCTTAGTTTCATCAGAGGTGCAGTTCTTTCATAAATTATGTAACATAACTTTGTACTTTTTTTTCTGCCCCTCAAACAATCAATCAATTATGAACTCATTTTTAGCTAATCTGTTTTAGCAAAGACTTTACAACGTTCAAATAAAATTTATTTCTTTGTAATGGTAAGTAATTAGTAGCATGAAGGTAAGAAAGCTGTGAAAGACTTCTTTGTTCAGTGCCCTCGTAATAGATATATCAGGTACCAACATTTATCCATCTGCGTTGCTGTATGCAGTCAGAATTCTGAGGGAAATAGAGCAACTGAATAAAGTATGAAACATTTAAAACTTTTTTTCAATTGTTAACAACTTATAAAAATAACTTGTTTTCTATATAATAAATATATGAGATGGAAGTCAGAACATAAAGAATATAAAATAAGCACTCAATATTCTCAAATTCAAATTACAAATTATGCTACGTTATTCGTTTTAAACCACTGAACTACAACTAAGTTTCTAGCATAGAAGGTTGCTTAGAATCACACAAAATAGAAAGCTTTAAACATATGCTTAAATTAATGATACATATCATATATTAGAAATTCAAAATTCACCTAAGAGGATATTGAAGTTAAAGAAGATCTTTTATACACTTTAGCATTTTTACATGAGACCAAAAATTTTTTTGTGAGGGTTAGGTTGTGTATATTATTGTTTTGTGACACAAATTTCAGAAAGAAAAATCTTGAGAAAGAAAGAAATTGACGTTGCTTTGAAGTGATTCCTTTATGTCAAATCTATAATAAAGTCTAAAACTTAAATTAATTGAAATTCAACCCATTTATTTAATTTAAAATGTAGACCATAGTCCTGCATGCTTTCTATATGCTTACTAATAGCTATAATTAATTAAATAAAGCAGTAATAGGAGTAAAATGAAGATGTACTAAAACTATTCCGCAGTGGTAAAAAAGATGTGTATTTTCCATTTTTACCCTCAATAAATTATTTATTGTTGCTTTTAGCTTCAGTCACAAAGTAGACTTTGTACTTATGTGCTTTATAATAATCAAAGCAGAAGAAAAGGCACTTTGTAAAAGGAAATGATATTAATAAATATTGATGAAAAATTGCTCAGAAATTCTTTTCTACTTAATGCATTGTTAATAAATATTATGTTATATTAAAAGTCTTTTCACAATGGCAATTAAAAGCATTACTTTCTTTAAAGTACAGTATTGAAAACATTCCTTGAAATCTTAAAACTTGATAATTCCTCATGAATGCTTCTGATTGACACAATTTTTTAAATATTATTTCAAAGAAATAAAGCAAGTTCATTTCTGAAGAATAAACAACATTATAATAGATTATTTTCTATAGAAACAGAAAAATAATCCTTCTTAAAAATTGAAATACAAATTGCTTGGTCTTTCACTATGGGAAACAAAAACCGTCATGTGTAAGTTACTTTAGAGACCAAATGCTTTTGAAGGATATATATAATCTTAAATACAGAATATTTTTAAACAAAGTATGATATTTTCGCCATAGAAAAGTGAAATTTCCAGATATCTCCCTTTTTATTGTTAATTTAGTAAAAATACAGGCAATAAATTTATATCATTTTGACTATTCTATTTTAAATCACTGCTCAATTCAATGGTTTGTTACAGAAATTCTCAGGATTAATTTCTGTCTTTGTATTTCACTTCTCTTCCCCCCATGCACTGTCTGTCTCCTTTAGTTCATATCACTTTTTTTGACACTTAAAGCTTACACTGTAGAAATTAAAGAGCATGGAAACTAGAGAAACAGGTTTGAAATCTAAGCTGTTACCTTGCTACTTGCTTTTCAAGGATCCCCATAGGTGCAAACACAGAAACCTTTTTTGGAGAAAAATCACCTCCACCTATCCTTTTTCTACCAGCAAAAATAAACTGAAATGATATTTTTTCTCTTCTTAAAGTTACAGAGGAAAGTAAAACTACTTCAAGGGAAGGAAAGAGAAGTACTAAAAAGGTTCTGTTAGAGAAAATATTTAGAAATTGTTGACTTTTGTCTAAGTATGCATGATAAAATAAAGCTGCATTTATAAACATGAACGTTCAGAAAAATTACGTCTTTACATATATCATCCTTCTTACAAAGATAAATGTTAGAACGTACTCTTCAAGTTAAATTCATATTTAAACATTTGGAGAAAACTTTAACTAAAAGCTTCTTTTTGTTCAAATGAACAACACAAATAAATGAAAATGTAACTGAAACTGAGTGAGTCTCTGATGGAAGGAGAGTTGATATGTAATTTTTGTTTATATTTGCTGTGCAAACATATTGAACTAGTCTGAAAAGAAATCACAAGGCAAAATAAGCATGAAAGAAAAGAGCAATGTGAGGTAGACTGCTTTTCCTAGAACGTTTGTTTCTTAAATGACCATGGATCTTGTTTGCATTCTTTGAAGCTCCTTTAGTAGACATGGTCTATCACGTAGGAGGCGCCTGTGCTAAGATCACACAAAACTGAAGAATAAAAGCCTCAACGACCTTAGAAACTGAATACAAGCAACACAAAGCATAGTGATACATAATAGAGTTAGAAATAGTGCAATTTCATTGATTGTTTTATAACAATAAAGATAAGCACAGAATGCTGACAGTTGTACATTAGGTTCATCTAATACATTAGTACATTAGGTTTTTCATCTAGCACTGGACTAGATTAAAAACTTTAGTCCCTTTCATTGTGTGAGTATATGATTAATGAAAACCAGGAGATGCCTTCTTGATACAGAATGAAATTCAACAATTAGAAGTGTAATAAATGTAGGTGAGGACCAGGTGGATATTTTTAGTAAATAAGACAGGTTTAGAGGTCAGGTGTTACATTGGTTGAAGGAGAGATTAGGAATGCTACAAGATAGCTGGTAAGAAGATTTGTGATACTCTTAGAAGAACACAAGCAAGGCATGTTTTCCAAACTAAGGAAGAAAACATTTCTGCAGCACTTTAAGGGAATAATCAGCACAGTTTTGCATTGTGCATGGATGTACAGCAAATATAGACTGAGAGATAAAGAGAACTTGAAGAAAGAGAATAAAAAAAAGAGATATAAATACATCAACTGGGATTGCAATACAGAAGTCGCATACAGGCTTATCACTAAATTATAGAATTACAGCGCTTCTTTGCTTTTTCTCTGGTTCAGTGACTCCAGTCATACATTTTCACTTATCTGGAAAAGAGTTGAATCTCACCACGATGGGTCATAGGAGGAGGGCTTGTTCTGTATCGTACAACTGCTACCATGCATGCTTTTAAGCTCTATTTGTCCTCTAAAGAGAAATCTCATACAAATTGGGAAATAAAACTCAGTAATGAATTCTAAAATAAACAGGCACTTTACTCCAATGTTCTAGTGCAAGAATGGACTCTGACTTTAGACTTTCTGCCCTCTTCCACTGAACTTAAAAAACAATGACACTTTACTCAGTATTATGGGTTCTATACAGGGTGACAGCTATTGAGACATTAAGCATGGCAGTGTCAAGTCTTCGGATGTCATGGTGTCTCTGCAAATTTTATGTGGTGCCACAGCATGAAAATTAGAGGGAGGAGCCCTTTTTAACATTGTTATACATGTTGAAAGGGAGAAATTGTAAAATCAATATCCACACCCTCAAAAAAAACAAACAACAATGACCAACAGAAAAAGATAGAGGAAAATAATGAAAAAGAAATTCAAGAGATCTTTCTTATACAAGTTTTCATATAATTAGTCTTGTCTCAAAAAGGAAGAGAAATTAAAACTTAGTCTAGAAATCAGTTAAGATCTAGGCAGTATTATATAATTATAGAGAGGGTTTTTTTTTTTCATTCCTGAAAATATAATTTATTCTGTGTTATTCTGGAGAAGGTATCTGAATACACTATTTAATGAAGCACACTGTACACCAATCTGGAAAAACAGTCCAAATGTTCACGGAACGGAAATTTAAGTGAAATATACTTGCATATGACATTAAGTGAAAGTACTAAGTGAAAGTATGGGTGAGAGATTTTTCTCTATATCAGATTTTGATGAATATTTATAACACATTTTCTAAAATAATTGAATACTCTATACTCATAGACACCATACACAAAAACCCATATGTTTTGTGATAATACCCACATAACTCCTTGATTAATGATCTTGAAATTAGAATTTTGCTCAACATACCTAGAAAAAAAATGAAACAAAAATACGCTCTCTCATCCTAAGCATATGCAGTGCATCTCACATGCACACCTGATAGTTCTCTCACAGAGGGAGTCGGTAGATGTTCATTCTTATTATGAATTGTGAAGCCAAGTTAAAGAGCACTTTTTCACTGCCTGGAACACATCCAAGTCCAAGGTTTGAATCATCAAAATGTATACAACTGCAAGATCTACGATTTATCTCTTATTCTAGCACTGATATTTTGAACTAAAATTTTATTATTGTGTATGTAGAAGAGTAAGGATTTGTAAAAGACAGAGTAAGTATTCTATAGAGCTTTCATGATATAAGCATTTATTTATCTCCTGGCTTTCTACCAAAAAAAAAAAAGCTGAAAGTGACATTGTTAAACTATAGAGCCATAGAATGTCTGTAGTTGGAAGGGACTTCAAAGATCAACAAGTTCTGTGTCACTGCCATAGGCAGGGCTGCCACCCACCAGAGCAGGCCACCCAGGGACCCATCCAACCAGGTCTTGAACACTTCCAGTGATGGGGTACCCACAGCTTCTCTGAGCAACCTGTTACAGCACCTCACCAGCCTCTTAGTAAAAAATGTGCCCTTGACATCTAATCTAAAACTCCTTTGTTTTAATCTAAAACCATTCCTTCTTATCCTCCTATCACTATCTGCCTGTGTAACAAGTTGATTCTCCTCCATCTTATAACCTCCATTTAAATACCATAAACAAGTCAATAATTCTCTACAGTACTTACCTGGGATTTTTAATGACCACAGTATTCTAAATCCATATTTGAAACTTTGTCCCTTATATAGAACTAGGTATTAGAAAATCATGCTCAGTTATAATTAACACACTGTAAAAGCAGTGTCCCAAGTTAACTCTATCATAATATATTTAGCATTCTGTACTCTGAATACTAATGAAAGGTACAAATGTTGAATTGAAATTCTGCATGTTGAACAGTTAGACCAAGTTGGTAGAAATTCAGTGAAAAAAAATATTCATTCCTAACACATACTGAGTTCCAAAGTCAAGCACAGTTTTACAGCTTGGTTATAAACCCTTTTAAGATAGGGATTTAAATTGGAAATGCTGATAGTCTTAAGGCCAGCAGGGCTAGCTGGACCTGCTATACTGTATTTTTAAATTGAAATGATGTTACTAGAGATGTGTCAATGAAACACATGCACACAAAGGCATATTCAGGACATTAGACAGTGCCTTAGTTTTGGTTCAAGAAGAAAAATGATAACACTGATGTTTATAGTTGCCTACTATTTATTTATATATTTATTTTGCAGCAAAGGGTCTAAGGATCTGGAAGGGAATAGAATTAGGACAGCTGACTTAAACTAACCAAAGGTACATTCTGGCCATATGACATCATGCAGGAGGAGTTTTGAAGGGGGTTAGAGTTCATCTTTCTCTTCCACTTCTTGAGGGCTAGCTGGGCACCCATTGGAGGGTGGTTAGCAATTGCTCACGCACCACATGTTATGTGTATGTGTGTATGTATATATGTATGTATATGTACACACACACACACACACACACACACAATATAGTCATAACTACAGTTTTTCTCCTTTTCTCTTAGTAAATAGTTTTATCTCAACAGACAAGTTCTATTTTGTTCTTTTTTCCCCCCCCTGTTCCTCTACCCAGTCCTACTGGGAGTGTGGGGAGTGAGTGAATGACTGTGTAGTGCTGAGCCACCTGCTGAGTCAAACCACAGCAGTTAGAAATACAGTAAATGACCATATTTATTGAGCCCTGAATTATGAGAAATAGGGACACTGCCTTTTCCTTGAAACTCCAGCTGCAATTTATATAGTCGTTATTAAGAAATTAATGTCACTTTATATTAAGTGCTGCTGCTTAGATATAGCACAATAACCCTTTTTCCATTAATATTTCTCATTGCATGTTTTGAAAGTCTCTCCTGTGAGAAATTCTGGCTGCTAAATTAAGTAAATCAATTAAGAGGTTATAAAATATAACCTCCTAAAACTTTCAAAAAAATAATTATTGAACTAGAAGCCTTTTATACACCAAATGAAATAAATTTGTATTATTATTATATATACACGCATTTAGAGTGAAGGCACTAGGGAACTTGCATGAAATCTAAATATTAATTTGAATAGTATTTTTAACTCATTGAAATGGATTCAGGTATATTAGTAAAGTGGACCTTAATGGAATCATTAAATTCAGTTTGCAGCATTATGAAAATGTGTTTGCTACTGTTTGCAACAATTACACAATATTCTTCTGATTTACAAATGTTACACCATGGTTGTTTTTTTTTTGTTTGTTTGTTTGTTTTGTTTTAAAGACCCACCACCAACATTACAAGTCTCAAATCCTAGACCACACCTAAGGATACTTTACTAAATGCATTTGTTACAGCATTCAATGAAACTGACCACATTCAGATTCTAGAGTTTTTCCATAGTTATTGAGTCTGTAACCAGACAAAACAATCTTAGCATACTTAACAGTGAGAGTACATTCAGAGTTACAGGTTTTAAAGCTATAAAGTTCATATATCCCTGTCTTAACCTTACTATCACACAGATACAGCAGGCGCCTCAGTCTAGAACAAACACACTCTTAACTTCAGACACTGTTCTTTCACCTCCTATCTTTACATTGGCTTTTAATAAATTTCTCCCGTGGGTGATTCATCCTAAACCACTTTTTTCCTGTCAATTTCCTATTAAGCTTATTTATTCTTACTCTACAACTTCTCATCACCAAACTAGCACATAGTAATCTTAAATTAGAGAAGACTTACAGATCTACTTACAGGTTATTTTATATACCAGACATTAAAGCATTTGTATTAAAATAAATGAAAAGCATACTCTGCCAGTTCCGCAGTGGTACTGAGTTTTATATAGCCGGTTTTGCCACTCAGACAATAAATGCTGTGTTTTGGAATAAAAATAAACAAAAACAAAACAAACAAACAAAAAAACCAACAAGACAAAGAACATCAGTAGAACAGAGAAGATCTGGGTGTCTGGATGTTTAGTTTTTTCTTTTTATACCACCCATTGCCTACTTATTCAGCTACAGCCCCACCTAAGTCACTACATTTGGTGCTACAGTGAGTTTTTCTCTTAATAAATTGGTGAGCTGATCACATTATCTCTTTTGTGATGATCATTAATGAAATTATATGCCATAAGGGAAAAAGCTTCAAAATACATTGACATCACTGTCAACTAAGCAGTCCTCACTAAGTCATAGTTTAACGCTGACAACATTTTATTATCACACTTATTTTGCAAGAAGTTCAGGCTACATGGATATATGTTGGCAGAGCACAGGACTGAAATTTAGCATACAGAAAATTACATATCACGTAGCATAGAAGGAGGAAGTCGTTCCCCCAGACTGTTGCTCCTACTAGGCAGACTGAGCATGCAGGCAGACAGCACTGCTGGCCCATTTTCAGCTACCAGCACTCCCAACTCCTTCTCAACAGAGCAGCTCCCCAGCCAGCCAGCATTACTGTAGTAGGCCCTTCCTTTCCAGGTGCAGGAGTTGATAGTTATACTTGCTGAATTTTAGGAGGTTCCTGAGAGCCCATTTCTCCAGCCTTCTACATCCTTCTGAATGGATGTAGAGATTATCTCTTGATATTATTGAGATTATCAAGTTGTCCTCCGACTTATTTATCACCTGCAAACATGAAGATAGTGTATTCCATCACCTTCTCCCACTTAGCTGCCTGCAATCTGAACTGAGGTGCTTATTCCCTGTTCTGACCAAACCCTAGAAACTTAGATGATATAACAAAGTTAGGTACTCATAGTTTATTTGTTGCTTACAGCAGCTTTTGGAAGATGTTGCCTTGTTTTGTTTTTTTCTACCTCTTGAAAAGAAATTCTGAGAGTGACACTTCAATCAAGTACAAAAGCTCAGTTTCTAACTTCACTTTTCCTAGTTTCTACTGGCAGCATCAATACTCCTACTGTCATTTGAAATACCAAAGAAGCCATCTGCTCTCACAGTACACACAAACAAAGTAACTGCTTTTTAAAAGTATAAATGAAACAACAGAGATAATAATTGTTCTGCATATTTATAATAATGAGCATAATCTGTCAGATTTTAGGATACCAATCTAAGACAGAGAAAAAAAAAACATTACAATGGAGGGACTGTTCTTGTGTTACATTCCTGTTAATGTAAAATGTCCTAGTAGGTTTTATTCATTAAATTTAAATTTTCCAAAGTTCATAATTACGTTGCACTCTACTCTTATATAACAACAGTAGGTATTTTTAAAATATACTTATGAACTGATATTTTGAGAAATACACTGGTGGAACAGATAATTTCAACATTCTTTTAATCAAAGTATCTTGTACTAACAGACAAAGAAGGAAATATTAAGGTTGAGGGCAGCCTGGGCTGCAGTTACCATGAGATTGAGGAGTTCAGGATCTCGCATGGAGGAAGTAGTGCAAGAAGTAGGATTGAAAAATCTATACTTCAGGAGCTAAAATTTTGGCCTCTTCAGGGACTTACTTGGAAGAATCCCACAAGTTAGGACCCTAAAGGTAGCAGAGTCCAAGAGAGCTGGTTAATATCCAAGCATTACTTCATTCAGGATCTGTGGAATTCATTTAACTTCCCAAAGATTTTTTAGATTCCTCACATAGAGTGAGTTTTGCTTGAATTCAGCTGCATCCTTGATCTGCTTTTAAGCGTTTGTGATTTTTCTGGAGTAGAGCTTACTATGACAATTTACAGGAACAAATGATCCTTCTATTTCCCTGTGAGATTTTTGTACCTCAAAGTGATATGTCCTCTGACTTATTTTGAACTCTCATACTTTTCTACTACGTTGTCACTGATTTTTTTTTCAAGTTTCATGAAGAACTATTTGCTTTTCCTTGTAGAAACTTAGTTCTTTAAACTCCTTTGTAGCTTTACTCTCCTGCTAGGTGTTTTAAAGTTTTTTCTTCACAAAAGAAAAAAAAAAAGGAAGAAAAAGTTTTGGTTTCTAGTTGATAAGCTTTGGTCTATCATCACACAAATTACAAATTTTAACTTCTTTTTACCTTCTAGCTGTGTACTAATGGCATCCTGCTAAGGTAGTTTTCTGCTCTATCACTTAGATTTTCCTGTGTTATATTTATTTCAGAAATTGAAGCCATGCTGTCCCTTTTGCTTAGATTGTTATTAGAGTATGTTTTCAGAAATACATTTTGTAATTCTGGCTTACAACAAAAGCCCAGTTGTGATTCTTTAGCAGACAACCAACCAGCCTTCAGAAGCTAGTCAGAAGATGAGTAACAGGGGGAAGTAGACAAGCAGCTCTGAGAATGGGAACAGGAGAAGAGGGGGATCCTGGATTGTTTCATTTACTGGCCAGAAGAAAATTATGATTAAATGCATATTCAAGGTGCAACTTTTCCAACTTGAAAATACCACCCATTTCCAGCTACTTGCAGGTCCCATAAGCCTTTTCAAACTCAAACAGATTGCAGATAGACACTGATACAAGACAGATACTGATAACTTCATCATGATAGTTTAAAATTCTTAGAAATGAGTCCTGAAACCTATAATCCAGAGTCATGATAGAGAGAGAAGGAGAGAGGAGGAGGGAGGGAAAAATCTCAAGCTTGGAAGAAATCGTAACTTGCAAGTGTAATGTGCTGTAAAGGTAAAGTCAGTGACAACAACAACACTATCTAGAGAAAATTTTGATGGGGTGAAGTTTCAAAAGGTGATGAATGGACTGCTGACTCAAAAGAAAGTAAGACAAAGATTAATTTTAAATGATATTTGTGCACAAACTAAATATGTTAAATTGTAATGTTAAACGTAGTGATGTTACTACCGAACAAAATAAAATAATACACATTTCTGGGATCAGAAGGCCAACAAATATAATGTGGATCCAACTGAAGCCAGTGAATCTTTGTCCAAAGATGTTCAATGTCTATTAATTTAACCTGAAGCTAAGCCCTCCACTGAGACACTTACATCAAATATATAGCTGCCCAAAATATTATCTTCAATTGCTGAAAAGATAGAAATATATAACAATAGCATTTCTATTCAGCATTTCTATTTCTATGTGACATTGTTGTGAAGAAAGCTAATAGTAACCAGGGCTGCAATTAAGCAGAGTATTGCTGGCAGGTCAGCTGGGCTTACCATTACAAGAGATACAGGGAAGTACTGGAGAGAGTCCAGTGAAGGAAAATGAAGAGGCAGAAACATCTCATCTTTAAGGAAGGGTTGAGATAGCTGGGACTGTTTAGCCTAGAGAGGGGAAGCCTCACAGGCAGAGATCATCATTGTGCATAAATATATGAACATAGTATGGGACTGAGTTGGAGAAAGGCTCTTTTTAGTGGCATCTCCTAGAAGGAGACTCCACAATCTCTAGGCAGCTAGCGCCTTTGCACAGTCATCCTCACACTGGAAAAGTATTCATGTTTGGAGGAAAAAACACGGAAACATCTTCTGCCCATTATCACTTGAACAGAGCACAATGATGACTGCGTTCATTGTTGTTTCCAGAAGTCTATCCAGGGTGGAAATATAGACAATAATTAGCAGAAGTATATCTCAGGAAAAGACAAATTAGTCCATTAATAGTATTAGTAGGAAGGGAAAGAGGCAAATTAGTTGAGGCTGTTAGTAGAGTCATGGAACTATTCCCCGACGCTATTTCTGACTCAATAAAAGTGTTGTTACCAAACCAAGTCATATTTAAAATCAATGAGAGGATGATAAAAACTTACTGAAACATATTTTGAAGTTAATTTCTAATTTATGAAATGAAAATAAAAATAACAGATCGGAGTTTTAAATTCTTATCCATAGTGAGCAGCAACAGTTTGGAAGCTGCAACATAATTTATTGCATATGTCAGAAATGCAGATCAAATCAAGCATATAAAACAACCATGGAAGACAGAACATTGTATCTTAGAGAATACACCTTTAAAGACAGAGCATTGTTCGTCTAGATGGAAAAAAAAACAATTGATTAAGCCTACACTATAACTCTCACTTCCCTGAACCAGCTTTTCTAAGATTGACAGCTTTGATTTTCTGTAAAATTCATTTTCACCAGGCATGGCATAACCATCATGGTAACATCTGACAATGAACTATAAGTTCCTGAACATTCATTGCAATGTTTCATGACATTTGAAACATAACATAATGACAGAACAATGCTAATCCCCCTAACCAATGCATGGAGGAAAACAATATCAAAAAGAGGAGTAGAAGTGAAAAGCACTGCTTCCTAATGTAATTTTTTTTTCTTTCTTTTTTTTTTTTTTTTTTTTTTACAAAGGAAAGTCACACACCCACATAACATGTGACACAGCTTATAAAAGATAACTTTGCTTGCACTGACATGACACTGCACATATAAACACTTGAAATATACCATACAAGATATTCATATTGAAAAACAAAATAGAAACCAATTAAAACTAGAAGGAACTCTACTGATAGATTTATATTTCAGATATTTCTCTGTATTATTAACTTGAGTTTTACCAGGATGTTATATTTTGTGACAGTGCAATAGTTTTCCATTAGTAGAAAATTAAGGTCTTGCACTATCTAGGTGAAGAAGAAATTCAATAAAAAGTTGCTATAACGAAATTCCAATTGTTGAATGGGTGATCTTTTCTGACAGCTTCAGAAGTGCTCTAAAAGTTTATTTATTCCATATGATTGCCAGTGTTGAGTGACAAGTCTTCTGTTTTTCTGCTTTATCAATGCTTGGCTGAACTTAAAAGTTTCAGGATGTTCAGCTCAAGTCTAACTTTGATGCAGTTTTGGATCAGAAGCTTTGATGCCTCACTGTTAGCAGACAGCTGTTTCAAAGTGTGTCATTATAGTAAAATTTCACTAGAAAAGCTTATATATTTAAATATATATATACACAAACATACACACACATGTATAAAATGTAATATATGTGAATTACTGGCACCAAGAAACTTAATATAGGAATATAAAAAAAAATATTTATGTATACATATGAATCGGAATTTGGAACCTGAGAGATCGTATGGCTTTTCTTTCATAGACTGACTGACTGCCTAGTAATATGAAAAGACTCAAATAAGTAGTGCTCTAATCAGCCTCTGGGGTTGGTTTTATTTTTTCTTTTTCTCTTTTTTTTAAATTAAATAATTTCTGAAAACACTGTTCTAAGTAACACGAAGTATATAACAGATTATCCTGGATACCTTCTCAGGAACATAGTGATGCTTAAACAACAGGACCAGACAGCATTTCTGCCAAATTAAAAGGTGTACAGAATGTACAAAGATGGAAGTTATAATCCAAAATATAGATTGAGAAACTAAGAATTTCCTAAATTAATTGCTATAGTTAATGGTTAAGTAGCATTTCATTTCCTAGCCAATATCCTCTTATCTATCTTACATCCATTGCACTCCATTATAAACTAAATGGAGTTTAATAAATTATGTCTGGACATTTTTAAAGTAGATCTGGGATGGAGCAGATGAATGTATATGTACAGCAGATGTTATGGAGCAGAAATACTCCATTAAACAAAAAATGGGTTCTTCAGAGAACTGTAATTACTGTAATAGCATATAGAATAAAGTATAACAATGCAAAGAAATTATTCCTGGCAAAAAATTATATTAATACTTAGTTTATACTATTCAAGATCTTATAAAAAGAATTGTTCAGACTAAATGGATAACAGAAATAAAAGTTATTTTGCAAATAATACAGTATTTAAGATGCAATTATCCCATACAACAAAAATAAATGCACATAGTGAATAAGTTGGGCTCTTCACTAAGAAGTACTTGGTGCAGGTCATATATTTTAAGTCCAATAAAATAGATCAAATACCAACCATTACAGTTACTATAAAAACAGAGATTCTAAAAGTATATAAAATTATTTTAAAAGTCACTGTTTCTAAATGCATACCTCCATGATTCCTTTATTTCCTTTCCCCCCCCCCCCCCAAAAAAAAAAAATGAGTTGTCATTCTATTTTGTGAGGGAGGGTTACTGAACTTTACAGTCACCTAAAGATTTCCAAAGACTCTGTATTCAGACAAGTCTTTATGGACAAAGTGGTTTCTTTGTGTACTTGCTTCACAAGTTGCAAGGTTTAATCTTCACACCATGGTGATCTCCTGCAGTTATCTTAAGGTAAATATGCTCCTGATACAATGCATGTGAATAGTTCTTCCTCTGTCACTGTTATCCTCAGCCATCTTTTTTAGTATCCACCAAAAAACTAAGTCTTCCCACACACCTTCTGTCCCTCTCACACAAGTACTCAGAAGTCTCACTGCCAATGCTTTCCTGAAACAATGATTTTGTTTCTCTCCTCATTTACAAAAACAGGCTCCATATTGCACAGTACTGAGCATCTTGGTCATTCTAGTTAAGAGAAACTTGTCTCATTGCTTGCAATGCATCTATCCAATCGTAATGCTTACAAATATTTAATAACGTTTTATGACTTGTTTGCTCATCAGAAGTTTCCAAGGAGGATTTAAAATGGCTTGTGAAATGCATTTGTTTTATTATTTTCTACTGATAAGCCTAAATTATCATATTAAAGAAAGAATTTTTGTGGAATTTCTTTTACACAAGCATCAGCCTTATAAAATGAGAGATTTTCACTGCTGGTGGCTGGTTAATATGCTCTTTGTCTGAGATAAGACAGAAGAATTTCTAATCCAGCAAACTACAGGTTTAACTTCCATATAAGCAATTCACCTCTCGCTGTTGCTGAAACATACATTAGTTTTATGCTGTGCCAGAACAGCAGTGGGAATTGTTTTTCTGACAATTTCTAAGAAAAACCTGGCAGTTGATTCTTTACTTGAGCCAGAAAAACAAAAACACATTAAAAATCCTGGAATATATATCTTTTAGTTATAGCTGGATTTGCTTTTTACATTTCAGAGGATACTTAAGCCAAAGAACAAAATGTTAAGAATTTTATTTCAATCTGAAGAAAAAATATGGTGTGGGAAACATACTGGCACAATCTACCTTTGAGGAACATGGCCTCTTATTTCCTAACACTTCATGGAATCACAGAATGGCTTGGGTTGGAAGGGACTTCAATGATCAAGATACAACAATCCGCTGCAGGCAGGGCTTCACATTTAACACGAGACCAAGCTGCCCAGGGCCCCATCCAATTTGGCCTTGAACACCTCCAGGGATGGGGCATCCACAACCTCACTGGGCAGCCTGCTCCAGCACCTCACCACTCTCTTGGTAAAGAACTTCCCCCTGACATCCAACCTAAATCTTCCCTCCTTCAACTTCATACCATTTCCCCTTGTCCTGCTGTTAGCTACCTTTCCAAAGAGTTGACTCCCCTCCTGTTTATAGGCTTCCTTTATGTACTGAAAGGCTGCAATTAAGTCACCCCACAGCCTTCTCTTCTCCAGGCTAGATAAGCCCATCTCCCTCAGCCTGTCTTCATAGGGGAGGTGGGGTGCTCCAGCCCTCAACTTCTAATACTTTTGTTTAGGTGAGGCTTGTACATAATTTCAAATGCTGTTTTTATGTTATTTTCTGACCAAGAAGAGTGCAAGAAGTAGATTATGTGTATTTTGGATTAAGGACTGAAGCTAATGAAGGAGCACGTATTTTATGTAGGCCTAGGACACATAAGTAAGTTTGCTACTAAAAGCAATTTTTCTTATTCAATTTTGAGAAGAGTTTAGTTATCAGAACTTCCAAGTTACTTAAATAACATCTCATAGAAACCTTAAAGTAATTTTTATTGTTATGATGTATGATATTATTGGCAATGTTAGCATGTTTATAATATGCTAAAGGACAGCTAAACTATCTAATATACTGATGTTATTAAAATGCTATTTTTCATACTTTCTCTGGAGAATTATAATAGCCTTTTTAAATGGTTTGGTTTAGTATGGATGGTCAGTTTTGGACAGTTGACAGCTCTGAAATAAGAGAGCAAACAAGTGTTAATATTAAAACGAGCTGGGAAGACAGAAAAGAATGTAAGTGCTTTGAATGTATTGAACTGAAATGAAAACAACTTGTTGATTTTTGACTTGTTCATGTCTACTTAGGAATGTCACTTGTCATGTCTACTTACTCATGTCACTTGTTCAGACTTGTTCACGTCTACTTAGGAAACACAACTATATCCTATACTTACATATTAAGTCTCTTTGCCTAGAACTGGGACTCTTTTGGAGTTAAGGATGTGCTAAAGCACTTTGCTGAACTGAGGTCTAAAGAAACAAACAATATTATTTCCTGTGCAACTTTATGCAGTTAAATGGAGATGACACCTGCTGGGTGGAATGAATGATAGTAAGCCTGATCCCGTTTGTCCTTCAGCTTCCTTCTTTTATCCACAGTTAACTGTTTTGGGAACAGATGTCACCTCAGGTAGACTATTATATGATTTAACAAATTCATTTTACACTCTCACAATCCAGTCTGTTCCACTTCCGATCCCTGATGGCTTCTTCCAGACAGTCATTCTTTCACATTGCCAATAACTTTGTTCTGCTCATGTCTACCACTGTCCCCATAAATCAATACCTCAGCCAATTTCTCAAGACCATGTAAAAAATGGGAAGTAGGTTTTTTTCCTCCTCACTCAATAGCTATTCCTCCTTCAGTTGTTAGTATTGCCCTCCAGTGCTGTGCCAGACTGGAGAGACCCTGGAGCCAGTATGCATCAAGACTTAGCAGGGCTGTGACAAAAAATATCATCATGCAGGAAACCCAGGCTAAGTTCTTCAGAGGATAGTGAAGACAACATCCTTGAAGCAGTAAAAAAACAACAACAACAACAACAAACAAAAAACCAAAAGCCTGAGGGAAGAGAGATGTACAATGAGAAAAGTTGTTAGACTAACCAAGAAGCAGCCCAGAATGAGCAGAATAAAGAAAATGTCATGGAAAGCACTAAGAGAACATTTCAAGTCACCTGAGGCTGAAAGAAAAAACAAAACAGAAAGCAGACATGGTTAAAAGGGAAGGAGTTCTGAGAGGAATAAAATAAATGAAGATAGGAACCCAAAAAGGAAATTGCATTTTCAAAGGGTGTTAGGGTTGCTTTTTTGTTGTTGTTGGCTTGTTTTCCTTCTGAAGGATAGTTGGAAAATATAGGTGGATTACAGATTTTTCTATGACATCTACTTGATTCTTATAAATAAATAATAAGAAGACTCATTAGGGCATGTATGTAAGCCCTTTGCAGCAAGAAGCAGAGGAAAAGGTGTCTTCTGCTGAATTACGCATGCTGAGAGGCATACATGCCTTGTTCTAACTTGTATTCTAACTCATACCTCAACAAGAACTGGAAAAAGCCTCTTCTCAAGGTTGAGAAGGTTTCCTGTTATTTAGGGAAATTTAACTTCCCACTCACCAAAGGTTAACGTTACTCAAGCTCAGGCTGCTGTGGGGAGCACTTAAAGCAAATCTGCACTAAAGAGATCACATTCATGTAGAAAACATACAATAAAATTAAAAAACCCCAGTCAACCATCCTTAATTGAAACCTATAGAGTTAAATTACTATTTCCTCTTTTTGTCTCTTTCATAAGGACTAGTGCTCCAAAAGAAATGCCTCTTGTTATATATGTTAATTCATAATTTCAGAAATGTTTGTTGCTAGTATGGCAGTAAAGGAAGAACCACCCATCCAATACACTATTAAACTGTGTTGCCGTGTGACAGATGGCAGCAGAAGGGCAGTCTCACAAAATGGCAAAGTTGTGGCATTTAATTCCTTCATGCAGAAAAAAATTTCATTCACTGATGCTGGCTCAGTGTTTATAGAGCCAAACCAGTGGATGTGAGCACAGTGAAGCAGTGGGTGCATTTCAGCGTGGCAACAGTGGTGTGAAAAACCACTGAATGTTCCAAATTACGCATACAGAAACAGTATGTCACATTTTCTGCTGCAATTTTTTTTTTATGAGCATTTCATGCAGGTTTTTGTTCATCATCTGCAAAAAATGCACATCTTGTGGTGGTAACTACATTGAAAAACAGTTTTGTATCTGAGAAATTGCTCTATCAATGAGATTGTATTCAGCAGGCATGTCGTAATTTCCATGAAAATAAATAAAAGGCATTACTTTTGAAGCAAGTCACAAATGTAAATCTTGTCAGGGTAATCACAATAATGTTGTTGCATACCTGATTTCTATCTGTGTTTCACAGTGCAATCATAACAGACTAAAAGTCTCTGCAAAGAGTTGCTGCAAATCCTTATCACGTATATGGAGTTAAATCCAGTAGACAGCCAGTCAGCAGTGGTGTGCCTCAGGGCTCGGTACTGGGGCCACTTTTATTTAACATCTTTATTAATGATCTTGGTGAGGGGATTGAGTGCACCCTCAGTAAGTTTGCAGATGACACCAAGTTGGGAGGGAGCATTGATCTGCCAGAGGGAAGAAAGACACTACACCTGGAAGACTGGATCGATGGGCCAAGGTTAACTGTATGAGTTTCAATAGGGTGAAGTGTCAGGTCCTTCATTTTGGTCACAACAACCCCAGGCAACCCTACTCCCCTACTTGGGGAGAAGTAGCTGGAAATTTGCCTGATGGAAAGGGACCTTGGTGTACTGATGGACAGTAAGCTGAATATGAGCCAGCAGTGTGCCCAGGTGGCCAAAAAGACCAATGGCATACTGGTTTGTATCAGGAATGGTGTGGTGAGCAAGACTAAGGAAGTCATCCTGCCCCTGTACTCGGCACTGGTGAGGTCTCACCTCAAGTGCTGCGTTCAGTTTTGGTCACCTCAATACAGAAAGGACACTAAAGAGCTGGAGCAGGTCCAAAGAAGAGCAACAAGGCTTGTGAAGGACTTAGAGAAAATGCCCTATGAGGAGCGACTAAAGGAACTGGGTGTGTTTAGTCTGGGGAGAAGGAGGCTGTGGGAAGACCTTCCAAAATCTGAAACGTGCTTACAGCAAGAGTGGCGTTGATCTCACTGATGACAGGATGAGGGGAAATGGCCTCAAGTTGCACCAGGGTAAATTTAGGTTGGATATCAGAAGCACTTCTTTACAGAAAGAGTTGTTAAGCACTGGAATAGGCTCCCCAGGGAGGTGGTTGAGCCACCATCCCTGGATGTGTTTAAAAACTATTTGGATGTGGTGCTCAGGGACACGATTTAGCAGAGGGCTGTTAGTTAGAGTAGTATGGTTATGTTGTGGTTGTAGTTGATGATCTTTAAGGTCTTCTCCAGCCTGCGCTATTCTATGATTTTTTATATATATATAAATATATATATATTAATATATATATATTATATATATATAAATATATATATTAATATATATATTTATATATATATATATTATATTCAAGCAATATATTTTGAGGAATTTTAAAAAGATCATTCAACTTTGAAATCTACATTTTTCAATTTAACCTATTTTAGGACCCATTAAACTGTTAAAAAATAAACTGTTAATTAGAACTTATTTTTGTCAGAGAACAAAGAGCGTCAGTCAGATTTACTGCAGATAGTAATTAATAGTGACTGTGCTGCATAATACCCAGTTAATAAATTCTATGCCCTATACGCCAGTTTGGAATTTAATTTATCATGTTCCAAGGTTAAAAAAAGACAGTGGAAACATGCAAACCTAGAATAATTTACTACACCATTTGTCTGAAGTGTCATAGGCAAGACTTCTGGCTTTATGTTTTCATTTATAAATATTAATTGCCTGTAATTTGCATTCTTAACTTTTGCATGAATGCTACAGAACAAGCACTGCTAGAAAACCTTACCAATGGCTCATACGAATGGCTAAAAGCAGTTAACAGTTGCTACCTGCTGGATCATATCAGTACTTTTGAGGACAGCCACGGCAATGGATAATCATGTAAAAGACTAATTGTGGAACTTTAGAACTAGTCACTTAGCTGCAGAGAGTGTATGTTGATATTGTCACTTCACTGCCTAAAAATGAAAAAAAATAATAAAGATGTAAATTCTGGAACACCCTAACACTGTTCTGAACTTGTCCCAACACATTTATAAAATATACTTTATCTTTCCTTTTAAAATTATGTTTTAGAAGTAAAACTCTTTAGAAAATATTTAGAACTGGAATTGCAAAGAAAAAAGTCCTGTAATAAAAAGTGTTGTACCTTTCATGATTAGAGTTCATGTAAGATTTTGAAGCTTTTGTGGTTCAACTGTTATAGAACAGATAAAAAGATATGAATGTCTGATTACTGCATGTCAAATGGTGAGACATAAATAGTTGAAAAATGAATGCATATTCTCATAAAAATCTGATAAAATTTGTAAAGATCAAGAAAATTCCTTCAGCAATTCCTTGCTGCTGCAGTCTAATAAGAACTCTATAGATAGTACCAAAGTTCCATTAGCAAAAAAATATATATATATATTAATCCTCTTGAAGTTCAACTCTTCCATTCAGTTAAAACTCATTCTTTTAAGAATTCAGAGTAAGTTAATACAGAATAAGGCATTTCAGATATTAAATGCCTATTCCCATCAATCTTGATAGCAAATTACTCTTAAAACTTCCTTGTTTATAATCTGATCTCTCAGTTTTCAATTCACAGGTTTATGAGAAGTAGCCAACACATGCACATAGCAAAGCCACTGCAGTCTTGTATCTGTCCATTTTGTAAATATCTAAAGATTAAAGTATGGTAGTGATTACAACCCTACATTGGAGAACAACACACTTTACTAAAGATACAAATAAAATGAAAGAGTTTGCACCCCCCTGCACAATTCTAATCTTCTACTACGAGACACTGCTGATTAACATTTAGAAAAATAAAATGATTTAAAGAAAAAAACAAAAGAGTAACATAACTTACTGAAAACATCTCTTAATGGAAACTCCACTCTGGTAACTGGTAAGTTTGATTATTCATTCCCTCCCTCCTCTCTCCCCCCTATTTTTTCCTTTGAAGAAATTTTGCATATTTCTCTGATTAATTCTATCAGAGAAGAACAGATGAGTAAGATGTTAGTAGCTGTTATATAAAACAAAATATAGCTTTTAAAGCACAAATAAGTGTTTTGTTGAAGTATCTGAATACTGTTAATTGACAAGCTAAATTAATCCTCAAAATACATAATATTTGCTGCAGCTCGTAATTTTATGCTTATCTTAGTACTTCAAAGTTCACTAACAGGAATAAAAAAATCTGGAATCATTTCTTAGTCATGTACAATACCCTTTAAGAATTTAACAGCCTTTAAATATTAGATTCAGAGGACCAAGTCCAAAGTTTGTGCAACATTTGCAGCAGGATCAATAGCAACAAAGAAAACTCAACCATTTTTATACAGAGATATGAAAACTGACTTCCTGGATTTTCCCTCTCGTTAATATTGGATAAGTATTAAGGAGTAATAATAAAACATATTGCTTTATCATTGCTTATCCAAACTAATACTAAGGTTGCCGAAAAGGAGAAACTCCTCAAAATTGAGATATTCCGAAAAAAGAAAATTGCTGAAGACGAACTAGTGGATATTTTCTCTGACAGACAGAAAAATACTACTAATTACGGAAAAATATTTAATATCAGAATCATTATCCATTTATCACTAACTCATCTCTAGTCCACCTGCAGTTAGATGGCATTTTTCTGCTACCTGGACTTCTGCCTCTGTACTTACGTAGAACATTTAAGTACTGATAGAACAGAAAACTGATAAACTAAACTCAAGCTATCCTCTCAATGAAACCTGAGAGAAGCAGCCTACCAAATACTCTGAATGCCTTGCCTACTTGTTCTGGATGCCTTTAAGAACAAACTTCTTAAAAGCAAGATAAACTGTTATTTTCTCTGAAAGCAGTCTTTTTGCTATAAATGGAACTACGTTCCTTCTTCCACAGTCCTATGCTTTGTAGGATCACGTATATTGTGGCATATCCAGACCAAATTGCTTTCACAAGGAAGAACAAAAAAACCTCACTTACGTGCTTTAGCAAAATAGCGGTAGGCTGTTTCTGCAAAGGAAGAAAAAATTAAAAACGTCTCACTTCCTTAACTTACACCCAAAAAAATTATTCAGAGTTCATTCACAAGGAAGAGACTGAGAAGAAGCATAACTGACTGTCTTGAATCGTTTCTTGTCAGCCAAACCAAAAAGGACTTCTTCCTTTGAAACTCACAGATTCTAGAATCTCAATTCCGTTTCTTCCCAGGTAAGAAAAGCTGAGTTTCAGCAACAAACTCAGAAGACTATATCTTGCCTAGGTTTTGCCATTTTGTTTGCTTGGTAATGAAAGCCCATGGAATCAGGCCTGCCTTTACAAAATGACTTCATATCTAAGAGGAAAGACCCAACTATCCACTCAGCATTTTCAATTGGCCACAACTGGAAAATCCACTTAGTTTTTTCCCTTTTCTTATGAAGACTGCTTGGTTTTATCCTAATTTTAACTTCTATTCACACATTCTAGAGCAGTCTCAAAGTACCTCACTTTTGAGATTTTGCCTGAAATGACACCATTGAAATTTAGTTCTCTTTCTGAGTCCCGTCACATTTTCTATCACCTTACTTTCTGTCTTCTTATTTCCAAGTGTTTCAAAATAGCACAGTAAAGATATTCCAGCTCCATAGGCTGCTCAGGTTAAAAAGACTGTGCTAACAGTTCAATACCAGGACCCATAAATTCATATATGTCCAATTTATCTAAGTATTTCCTGATCTGATCCCCTTGCACTGAAGTTAGATCTTCCTTGCTATGTCCTTTCTCCACGGTCTCCGAGACCTAGAATTCCTGAAGGCTAGTTTTCCTAGTAAAGACTGGAGTAAATAAGCCATGCAATATTTCAGATTTTTCTATGTAACAAAGTGCACAATTTGCAATCCATAATGCATAGGAAATGGCCTGTTTCCCACCCACAGATTTCTCTCCCAAACTTTGGAAGGATAGGGCTTTTTATTCTTTTGTAAACCAGTTTCCATCCTGTATTTATAAAACCACCTCTAACTCTAAAATACATCTAACTTTCTTGTCTGACTCTGAAAATGGGGACCTGATCACTGTTGACCGTAAGTGATTCAACTTCTGCACAAATACTTTCTAGATGTATATTTTATATCCAGATATTGCTAATGTTTGCAGGCACAAAATCTAAATACATCTGGAAGTATCTTTCAAACTATCTCCCTACATTTGTATTTCACTGTTCAAGAAATTCCTTATCACAGTAAAGGAATTCAGTGTCATTGCATGACCTCGCCACTAACAGAATATGCATTCTGTTTAAAACTAGCCTCATAAGATGAATCCCTCACATACATATGGTAACCTTCTTTCTAGGTAGTTACGCATCTGTTTGTGATTTAAAACACATCCAAAATGACTGTGAGCGAAAGTGGACTGTAAGATATTACACAAATCAAGCATCTTATTTTTGTCACGTCACAAACATTTTAGAAAAGGAAGGGGAAAAATTGTATGGGCATATATTTCCTATAAGGAAGCTGATAAATCCCGTGAAAAACACAGACAAAAAAAGAAATCATACTTTTTCAGGCTATAAGACAAATAAAATTCTTTCAGACTGTGGAATTTATATATCATGTTTCACATTCTTATTAGACAAAAGCAGAAAAAAACTGTTTTTGCAAAACCACATCTTTTTCGGCCTTCTGTAATCAAAGTATCTCTTCCTATCTTCATCAATAATGACAATACCAGTTCCTTTCTAATAGCTTCTAAACTGGGAAACCAGGATTCTTAGGACTCTTAGTTAGAGGTTCCTCATATCTCAAAAAAAATATTTTTTTTAGATTACATACTTTAATTATGTGATGTTAACCTCACTCTAGAGCTGCATTCATCAACCAGGATGCACAACGAAGACAACACCAACACTATTTATCAGAGACAAGCTCACCACAGTCTACTGCTGTAACTATATGATGCAAGAAAGCACAGCAAGACAGCAGAGCAGGAGGTTCCGGACTACAGTGAGCAAGCATTCACTCAGACACAGCAGCTCTGGGCATAGAAATAAAACAAAACACTTATCTTTAGAAGGCCTATAAGGTCCACAGAGGAGCAGGAATCACCAGATAAAAATCTGTTTCCTCCACTGCCAATCTTTAAGTGAGGTAGATCCTGGCTCCACTCCTTCTGGTCACTCATATGCACCTGAGCTACCCTGGGTTGGCCCCGCCTTCCCACCAGGTGCTCAATCACTGCTTCAAGCTGTGATTTAGCATTTCCACTACAGACTACAATCCACTACCTGTAGTGGATTGCTTGTGGCTTTCTTTTTAACTAATACTGGAGACCTTTGCCACTGGAGAGTGCACTTAACTGAAAAAAAGATTCTTTTAGCAGTGTTTAGTGGTGACCACCTTGATCAGTTAATGCTTTCAGTTCTGCCAAGTTAGACTTGAAGACGAATAAACCAATGCAAATAAAGCAGCCTTTGACTTTAATGGAGCATTGTTATTTCTTGGGAGGAAAACCCATACAATTTGATTAAAGCGTTAGGACTGTTACATCCATCCCCAGTTGGGGCTTTAATTTAATATTGCATTTAATAAAATATCAGATTTTGTATTCTTATTGTTGACATAAAGAGTTTCAAATGAATCCCATTCCCTTTAAATTTCCTCCCATACACATATCACTCAATTCTCTATAAATTATTTAAATATTTCATTTATTTTTGTGCAGCCTGTATATAGTTTATTTCTATAGATGATACAAGTTCACCAACTACTCTGGCTTTTTACAGTAGCATGTTTTTAAACCTCATCTTTTTCTTTTTATACCACTACATGCTCTCACTGAAGTTACTGATTTCATTTAGATTAAGGAGGCAGATTTTTTTGGCTTACCATCCCATTGCAATAGTGAAGTAGCAGTTCTGAAGAGGTACAAAATATAGCAAACATTGCAGTTATCCTCATAGCTACATCTGCATGTAAATGAGGCATTTGCTGAGATTGAACTCAAATTCAGTGTTATTTGTTCTAACTTCCACACCTAGCAACTGGCTAAGTATGCAAGAGGTTACTGCTTTTAAGCCAGACCACTAAAGAGAGCCTAAGAGGCTCCTGCATAATTTCTGCATTTGACCTCAGTCTGCTGTTTCATAAGATCACTGCCAAAATTTGAGCAAAATGAGCAGAAACATTTGTTAACAGCAGGAAAATGCGTTTAGGTTTCTCCAAGTAAACAAAATATGGTGAAATAGCAAGGACTGAAAACTTGCTGCTGTGGGAACCATTTACAAGTTAGCATTGATATTTCTTTACAAACACTTCTGTTTGAGAAAAATAAGTGAAATATAAAAACACCTGGAAATCAACAAATTATTGGCAAGGTACTAAACAGAACAGACTCCAGGAATTTAAATGAGAGGTGATAAGGACATCAGCTGTTCCTATTCTGAGTTTCTCAAACATGGTTATGGGTTTTTTGTTTTTGTTTTTGTTTGATTTTTTTTTTTCCATTTTTCTAAAGACTTTCAAGCACATAACATAGTGAGTTCCAATGAGATGGAACCTACTGTTGTTCCAGGTTGTGCTTCTTTTTTTCTTGTCACCTAGCACATGGTCAGTATTTTCTTGTTTTTACAAAATGTACAGAGCCCACTCATTTTCTATGAAAAAGGTAACATTTCTCTTGCTTTGCTGTTGTGCCAAAAAGCCCCTGGTGAAAAAGAAATTAGTGTATGTACAGGTGCACATTAGAGGAAAAAACAACTCAAGCAGTGTACAAGTGTATTTTGGATGTTAATGAATTGATTTGTTTGTTTTTGTCAAGTCTTCTATACAACCACTGTCATAATTCTAACAAACACTGACAGAGAAAAAACTTTGTTGCCTTTTGTTTTGCAAAACTTGCGAGTCCAGATGAAAACCAGTGAGTTCTTGGTTTAACAGCAAAGTAAGGGAAATATTACCCTCATAGTTGAAAAAATTAGTGGACACTGTTCATGTGAGCCCACATAAGGAGAGATCACAATGTAAGACGCATCTGATGTATATAAGATGCTATTTGCTTCTACTTTTTTTTTGTTTAGGCAACACTAATTTGGGTTTTCTAGCTCTTCTATCTCAGAGTTTTCTTGTTTTTTACGGTAGGAAATAATGTGCTACTGCTTGCTACAAGGATGCTTTAGCATAAGAAGAAACTAGGTGCTGATAAAGCATAGAATCAAAGAAACATTTGAGTTGGAACAGACCCTTAAAGTTCATCTGCCAACTCTCTTGTGATGAACAGAGACTCCTACGGTTCAGTTAGGTTGCTCAGAGCCCGGTCCAGCCTGACTTGAATGTCACCAAGGTCAAGGCATTCACCCCCTCTCTGGTCAGCCTGTTCAAGTGCTTTGCTATACTTACTGTAATTTCTTTTTCCCCTTATATCGAAACTAAATCTCCCCTTTTAGTATGAATCAATTTCTCCCTGTTCTATCATAACAGGCGCTGTGAAAGAGTCTGATCACTTCTCTTTGGTATGACTAACAGCGGACTGCAACAAAGAATATTAACAGTTACAAAGGAGTAGCCTTGGAGGGTAGAATCACAGAGTTTGGCTTCCTACAAACAATTTTTCAAGTTATTTGCAGTAAATTTGCAGCCTGCCTTGCATTTTAATGCAAGACTAAAGAATACTCTTCACTTCAGTCTAATATTGTGGTCTTATAGACGGCCTTGGCATATATATTACATAATCTGTTTAAATACAGTCTTTAGTATGACAACGTTTGAAGACCTAATCTTTAAATATAAGAACATTATTTTGAGACTCAAAAATTTTCCTAAGCACAGTTTGTTATAACGATGGGATTTATCTCATCTAATCCTAGAAATCTATGTTCTGAACTCATTACACTAACTTTTCCTTTGTCAGGTATAAGAGTAGGGACATCGAAGGCATAAAATGTTTGATTTGTATTAGTGAAGAGAAATGTACTTTAGCATGTCTGTAGAAGTCTTCAGTACAAAAAAAGTTTCAAAAACTGTATCTAATACAGACAATTTGATTTTCATCAGATGAAGCTGCATTGAACTAAACACGGTATCAGAGGAAGTAGATGCTGGAAAACAACAGATTGGCCAGGATCCTGCACATCCTGATTCCTCCATTTTCCAGTCCCAGTTATCAGCATTGCAGTCTTACTCCTACTCCGTAATTATGATAGTGTAAAACCTACAGAAAGCCTTCTCAACAACTGGAAGGAGAAGAGGAAGGGGAAAAAAGGGAAAAAGTGTCCACCTACTTCCACTCAAGGTGTGGAGCCATTTCTAGGAAAAGAAAGGTCAAGAGAAAAGAAAGGGAAGAGAAGATGAAAATTGCTTTCTTAAACCATCTTTTATTACTTGTCTTCTCCATCTCCCTCAGGTTCTTGAGCTCCACTGTGGCTAAAGCTACCACTGATTATTACATCCTCACCCTGTCTGTAAACAGCATATTCCCTGTAATTAACCCCTTAATTGTCCCATCTTAAATTTCTGTCTAGTTATCTTTGACATCCTCCTAAAATCATCTGGTTTTCTTGTGTGGCCCTTCCAAAGGACACCAGGGAGAACATTGCACGCTGTTAGAACTGGGACTTCTCTGAGTTGTATAAAGAATGCTTCATCTGATATTTTAATCCTGATTGAGTGACCAGAAGCAAACTTCATCACAATGTCAACCTTCATATCTTGCCTCAGAAATTAAGTAGATTTTATTTAGTAAAACGTACAGCACTAATAATTCCAAGATAATGATCTCAGAATTACCAAAAGGTTTGATGTGATCACTAAGTGACATACAAGACTGCATAGCAGGAAACCTGTATTCTGTGGCCAGTTCTCCAATCTGCTTGCTGTTTGACCTTGAGAAGTTTTTTATGTACCTTTTAATTCACAATGAGAGAAAATAGACATCCTCTCCTTGCTCTCAATATAAAATGGCATTCAGTAAATCTGACTTACTCCATTTGTTTATCATGTTGGACCAGCAGTCTTATTGAAAATTTAAAGGAGTTGTGTTCAGATAATATTTTAAAAGTTTGATTTCTAAGAATACATTCTGTTCCTACTAAGCTTAAAGTGTGAACAAAGTGTTTTCAGATTTGTGTTCCTGAATTCTCTCTAGTAAATATGCTTGCAACTTTATAGACCATAAAACTCCTTGCTGATAAATTAGCAGGATAATGGAATGGTACAAGAAAAATATTTTCTTTTAAAACAGTCCTGTACACAATCAAATATAGGTTTTATTCCTCTATAGGTGACAAACATAACAACTGTCAGCTCATTAAAGAGTGGAATAATACCTATGGAAATTAGATCTTTCATTGTTCTATTTTCACATGAAAATATGCATTTGAAAACAAATACAGGGATTTTCTATATGTCATCTTGTCTATATAACATGATTTTCATTATGAATCCATGTAAACAACAAGGGCTGCACAATGCATTAACAAAGCAAGCAGCAGTCGCATTTCGTCAGTGTAGCAACAAGAAATGCCATGATTCCGCTTAGTCTGTGAAAAAGAATTTGAAAAAAAGATAGACTGAGTCTATGGCAAACAGTTGAAAGATATTGTGATGACTAAAGTCCAAAAGAAAAACAGTACACTATTCCATATTATTTTACTGAAAAACAATATTTGAAGCAGTTTCTGGCAGCCAAGTATTCGTATATCAGAACATTGACACTTCATTTTGTTTTATCGAGTTTTTACACTTTTGTATACCCACCAGGTTTTTCTTACTTCTGATGGATTTAAAGTGAATGACAGATCAGAAACCAAATAATATAATCTCTGAATAGCACTTTGCTTTCTCAATCCAAAATTCTATATGAATTTAACCCAGTAACTCTTGTAACTGGTAACAGATTTACTTCATACACAGAACATGTAAGAAAAGTCTATAAACATTAGATGAATGAGTAGCTTATTTGCACAAGATTGTGAAAATATTTTGAAGGATTCCTCTTTAGTTTATACAGTAGTAGCAATCATTGTCATGAAGGCATAATTAGTTTACTCTCAAGAAAAGTTTCCCCTGAAACACTGTCAGATTTATAATGTCTTAACTTTCTCAACAAAGTAAATTACAAAAAAAAGTATGTTTGAATCAAGATGCCAGCTATACTGTTAACTAAATTTTTTGTGAAAATCTGAAGGTAAAATTTAAAGTGTTTTTCTACATTCTGTTTTAGCTTGAAAGTCTTCTTATTGAGAGTATTTAGAAACACTAGACAATATCTGCAAATTTTCTTCTAAGTCTGCAGTGATTTAGCTCTGTAAGGAAAATTCTTATCATCTGGATAAATGTTATTAAAAAAAAACATTGTCTCCCTAGGATATTGAGAATTTGTCTCTTCTGATTTCTTTATGGCTTTTTATTTTGGTTTCTTGATGATCTGAATTACATTAAACAGATGATTTTTTAATACTGTGGGTTTTAGGTTTGTGCTCAGCCATATCCCTAAGCTTAATTAGGTTTGTTTGTGCATGCTACAAGGACTTTACAAAATTGTGGAAAAAGGATGGGTAAAATCAGAGGACAGTCACTCAGCTGTTAAGCTGTCAGTCCATCATAACTTGAATATTGATTTTGGGGGGGTTGGTGACATTCCCTAGGTATACATGTCAAGTTTGTTGACAGCAAATTCTATACTTAATTGAATGTGATGTCTGTATGTGAAGTGATGAAGTATGTCAGTGATGTATATGCTCTTCCTCCTCTTCCCTCCAGCACTTTCCAATATATTCAATGGCTTGTTATGATATTCCAGACTGTTTTGACAAAGCTGCCTTCATTTTATTTCTTTTTTCATAAATCGAAAAGCTGGGTCTGATCTCATGTCATTTTAGCACAGGTACATCTTAACTGGATTGTGAGACAACAAACAAGTTTTACCCTTTTAAACACTCATTTACTCCTCCTGAGTGTTTATGTCAGGGATAAAGGTGAACTAATAGGTAGCAATTCATATTATAGCTTTAGGCAGTCTTAATAAAGGCTTTGCACGTTCTGCAGTCCATTCACTGTGAAATTAATAATCTTATCCCACTTTTACTCAGTGCACCAATATTAAGCTAACTAAACAAAATATGTTCATATCTCAGGTGGCTTAAAATTTATAAGAAATACGTACCTTCTTCAGTATTTTTATACCACAGATAATTGTCTTAGTACTCATAGCATACTTATGGAACCTACAACAGGTACATAGAGCACAATAATACTATTTGGTAGAGCAAATTCTCAGCTACAAAACACTATTTTTGAACATAGTCACCACCATTAGTTATGCATTTTCACCAGCAGTAAACAAGAACCTGCCTGGCGTACTCAGAAACACCTGTACCAGAGCAGATGACCCTGTCACTGTTATCACAGCTGAAATGCACTGCCCATCATCTCACTGTGCTCACATCCACTGTCTAGTCTCTGTGAACATTCAGAAAGCACTGATGAATGTCAATGGATGCAATTTTTTTCCACATGGGGGAATTCAGTTACATACCTTTACTTCATACGCACTTTCATGTCAATGCCATTTTGTCAGACTGCCCCTCTGCTGCTACATGTCATACAGCAGCAAACTGTAACAGAATATTGGAGAGCTGGTTCAGGCTCTACCATCAGCATGACATCTCTGACAACATGGGCCAACATAATAAATTAAGAGGCATTACTTTTAGAGGATCCCTCATAGGCAGATGGCAGATCTGGGAATTCAAAGCAGGAAATCATATTTATCTGGAGATCCAGTAGGCAGGTACAACACATTAGCACACTAATTCACACCATTTCATGAGTCAGGAAAATATATCCTTTCCAACAGAGATGTGGCAGAACCACATACACTGGGAACTGACCAACTGAGAGTAATGGAGGTTTAAAAAAAAAAAAAAAAGTTTCCACCAGGCTGAGCATTGAAAAGATTGCTGCATTTGTACTGAATCCACAAGATACTCTTGCCTATAGGTAACAGGAGTCTGCTTCCAGTGTGTCAGGTACAAACAGAAGCCAGTGAGGCTAGGAAATGAAAGAGAATAAAATAACTTCTCTAATTTAACAGTAGAATTATATAAGGTAATGGATACATCAGCTTAACAACATGAACTTCTGATTCATGAAAAAAGTTTATTCTCTAGCAGCAAATTAATATGTCCATGAGAGTCTTAAGTTAAGATTTTGTTAATACATCCAAATGGAGAAGGATTTTTTTTCCAAAACCAGGGAAGAGTCAGCCTGTTGCTGCACCCAGCCAAAATGTTCATTAACAGGAATCTGACTTTTGAACCCCTGCAAAGTTAGCTATCACCATCTTGCTCAGAGCCTCCTTTCAAATTTAGGTCTTTCAGCAAAGAAAGTTTTAGTCAGATCTTTTATGATAATATGTTTTCCTTTCTCTGCCTCTGTCTACACTAAAGCATTAGAATTGTTAACCATATCATAACCATTCACATAAACATGTGAATTTACCTTTCTGTGGGAAAAAAAATATATATATATATATACATATATTTAATGCAGTGAAAATAAAAAGACGTCAAGACACCACCTGATCCAAAACTGGATAACCATAACATAATTTATCATACATTTCTTGGTTGAATTTAACAGACAATAGCACTGGCTCTAAATTTCAGTGACAGAGGCTGTGCCAACTGTCTGAAGAAAAAAAGTTGTATGAAAGAAAGAAGGAGATAGTGATTTTACTAAGTTTCATATTAGGAATCCAAACAAGCTTTTGAAAATCTTAGTGCCTTAAAGACAGTTTGACATTTAAAAATTGAAGTCCTTTATGAAGTCACATCTTTTCTGATGTGTTTAAGTACTTTATGTGTTCAGTAAATGTCATAATGCCATTAATTCTCTTTGCAGAGACAAGCAATTTTATTCTGTTGAGGTGTACTGCAACTAGTGGAGTGTTGGTCTGAACAGTGAAAGTCTGAAGTGGGCTTGTCTGAAAAGACAGATATTGAAAATTGGTCACTGGGAGTTGGGATTCAGTGAACGCTGGTACCTCAAGTGCTTGAGCGGATACAAACAAAATTTTCATGTTAGCCAAATTTGTAGTTTTCTTTTTTACCAAGTCAGTGCCATTTAGAAACATGCATTTTGTGATTGGAAAGTACCCTTTTTCCCCTAATAATTGTATGTGAACATTTTTATGTCATCACACTGCTTTTCCACATGACTTGACCCAGGAGGTTGCTAAGCAACCTTCTCCAACTCAGGGAAAGCACAGGCAGCCTTAGCAGAAGATACATGTGGGTCACCCTAATACTAAGAAAAAATTAACTGAGTATTCTAAGAGCTTCCACTGTTTTTTACAATCTTTTTTAACCAAATATCAGTAATTTATTCTTGCTAAACCAAGAGTCATTTGAGAAATTGCTGCAGGCATGTTTTTTCAACTTCTGGGAAAGTAAATGAGTAAATTTACATTCGTAAATACTTTGCAATTTTAGTATTTACTTTCATAAATACTACGCAATACTTTGTACCTTTGTATTGCGCTACTGCAGTCTTGTAGTATTTATGTTATGGGTTGTTAAGGTATTTTGAGAGGTTTTGCACATTAAGTAATGGCTAAGTGAGGGAGTAGTTAGATGCTGCCTCTTACATGATAAGTGAAAAAATGCGAGCAGACCAGGGGACAGTCAGTGCTGACTTGGGGACAGCTAACACTTGGATACCTGTGTGCTTGGCTCTGCTTGGTGTCATCAGTGCTGCCTGGACAAGGAGAGGTTGTCCACAGGCAACACATTTCCCAGAGCACAAGGCAACTTGGCACAGGTCTTCTGCTTACAGATATCCTCCAAAAAGAGTTTCTCTTTTGCAATGCTAGCATCAGTGCAACGGGATTTGGTATAAGACAAGGTTAGTCTAAGGCCCCATTTTAACATCCGCTGTGGTCTGTTTTCAAGTCCTGTCACAAATATGGCTAATGCATCTTCACATCTTGAGCCATGTGCATGGCTCATGCTCTGGAGCACACCAGAGAGAGATGGTTGGAGGCTGAAGGCATAAAATGAATACATGCACTAGTATCTCACCCATTCCAAGATCTGGAGGTAGGTTTTATCCAGGTTCTGTGCTTTAAAGTAGAGCAACCTACAAACAGAACATATGGTAATACCTCAAGATCCCTTTGTGAGTTCTTTGTATTGTATGGTGCACCAGCAGGCCACCGTGGGGACAACCTGTCTAGATGGTATGCCAGTTTGGATGGTGGGTTTCCTAGCACTCAATTAACACTTAAGTAGTTAGATACTAAAAAGGAGAACCTTGGTGGGTAATGAATTGGATAGTCCAAGAACTATCACTTCTCCTGTATACCTCAGTGCTTTGGCCACAACACCCTCAGTCACTTCTCTGCCTGAGATAATCTAAGAACTGGTGATTCTTCTTAAGAAGATTTATTCCCTTTCTTCTAATTAGATAAGTTATTGAGGTGAACTAATTTGCCAAAGTTCATAAAGGGATCAATGACAGAAAAGAAAAATACCTTCTGTCCCCCTCTTGTGCCCAAATCCAATACCCCAGGCTCCCACACACAAAGCATAACTTGTTCTAATGGTATGGGCACAAGGAGAAATCACCTAGAGGCATACAAAGAGGTTTGCTTATAATAACGGGGAACTAGGAGACAGGCAGCTAAACCAGCCCTGTACACAGAAACCTTAAAGATAAGAGTGAACACAAACTTCGTATCTGTTCTCAAGGCCACTTGACTCTTTAAAGGTTTAATTTTGCAGATTATCAAGATGGGGTCACATCAGGTTAGCTCCCAGCATTGTGGTAAATCAGATCCTGGCCATGTAACTGCAATATAAGTGCTCATTTGAAAGAAAAATCTATGCTTTGGAATCTGTCACAGTGAAGAAAATATTGCAAAAGGAAACTTACAGAGTGGTGCCGTGAGAACTGGCAGTTCAGCTGCAACAAAAGTAGATCTAGGAGTGAAGTACACAAGTCCTCCATTCATTTCCCTGAGTGATAACTCTAAAACCTATTTTGCCACTGGTATGTGTTATTTCACTGCTGAGTAGAGAATGAAAGAAGAAAGGATGATAACACCTTAATAATCAGCAACTTGTTTCTCCCCATAAGAGGCAGAGACTGAATTTCAAGCAGAGTTTTAAAAAATGCTTTCATTTTGCTGAGTGAAACCCTGACTTCACTGAAATCAATAATATTTTTGTCACTGCAGTTGGAGAAGCCAAGATTCCATCCAGAACCTTCCCAGTTTAATCTCTGCTAAGAGCACCAGGATATGTATTTTCAAGAGCTTAATTCTCAATGTGTTTTCTCCAGAAATATATAGCACTTTATTACAGTTTTTAAGTTTTTAATTAATACCTTTAGAAAACCTAGCAAAAAATAGGTTTAGTTTAATTTAATATTAATTAGGTAATAGCTTAATATCAGTCTTTTGGCACTCGGATTTTTAATACATTGGATTAGATGCAAAACTACTGGGATACAAAGCTAAAACTATCAGGGTAAATTCAGTAACAAAGGTCTTGTACCCAGGATTTTGACTTTTAAATCATAGAATCATGGACTCTAAATAATTTTATACAGGATACTAAATATTAGAATTTCTTACTTGACAAAGCTGTACATCTATAGGCCACTGTCAGGTTGCTAGTCTGTGGAATTAACTGCAGGAAAACTGATCTTCACTGGTCATCAAAAGAAGTAAATAAACCAGGGTTTCTGGCATGCAAGGCAGAGGCTACAATTAAAGAAAGCAGTAACATCAACAAATAATCGTAAGTAATGTTCATAAACCTTTTAGGAAAGTTCTGCTATGCAAAGAATAACTGGTATTAGAAACAGACCCCTTATCTCTAGAAAACACATTTGTTAGGCTTATAAACAAGATATAAATTATGTATACTCTTGCTGCTGTGACAAAATACAACAAATACATAAAAACACATTTCATTAAATTTTAAATAAATTGCCTTTTTAACTCATGAGGAGATGTTTATTTCAAGAGTTTATTTTTTCTAACTTTCTTTTATCTTTATACGGAAAAGTTATTGTCAACCTTCAGAAAAAGAATTTAACAACTAATGCTGTGAAAAAGAGAAAATAATGACTCAGCCAACAGAAAGAATATTTTGTCTTCAGTATAGAAGATTAATTTCCCTGTCCCCTGGCTATTCTATGTGTTAGAGCAGCAAATTACAATGGCAGTCACCAAAAAATGCACTAACAAATTTGGAAACATAGAAGTACTTCTTACTGGTTCTCAGAGATGTTTCATTCTTCATGAATTCACTAGATGGCTGGAAGCTGTATTCCTTCAAAACATTTGTGCTTTCCTCATTGCTGCTGTGGCCTCTGCTTTCATCAACATCTTCCTGTGTCCATCCAAGTTTCTATGACAGTAATAGCCAGGTAGCATCATATTTTATGTTTGTTTTTCTTTTTTATTTTGGTTGATCTTTCTGTGTTTTCGCCATTCATCATTCCCTGTTCTGTACCACTCCCTTCCACATCAGACAAAATTCTTCCCTTTGCTCGTATCCAATAACCTCGGTTTTTAGGTAAAGAAGGATTTATGAGGAACAAGACAAGAGGTGATACTAGCAGACTATGCCTTCTAAAGCCAGATTTTCTGTGCCTCAGACAGAAAACACACCCTGGAAAACATTACTATTAATATGTCTTACCTATAAATCTGTCTAATTTAGGAGAAAAGCAAGCAATAAGGGTTTTTTTTTCATGTTTGGTCAATTAAGAAATTAATTTAGTGATCTGTGGGGGAAGATGTAACTGTGAGCGAGTCACCAAAGAATTCATCAGACTCCTTGATAGACAGTATCTGTTTGCGTCTAAGGGTAAACAGGAGGTTCTGTTTGTATGCATTGTTAATCTTATCACACTTAAGAAACCTTTCATCCTTTATCACTCTTGTTTGGAAGAAGCTAGGCCAATTAACTGATTAGAAGGACAGGAATTTCTTGATGTAAGTGAATGGTATATAAGATGTATGTTGAACCCAGTAAAGGAGAATGATTCTGAGAACTATTCTGATGCTACAAGAAACTGTGAGAGCTCTCTAACTCGACTGAGCGCCGCCAGTGATTAGCTGGGTAAATTACTTTGAGTGAGTTACTCTGTGAAAGGCCAGAGTTTTTTGGGGTTTAGTGGACTATCAGTTTATAGAAAAGTATAGTTGTCGGTTTCAGGAAGCTTTTTAAATCTTTTCATAGACTCATAGAATAGCTTATATTGGAAGAGACCTTGAAGGTCATCAAGTTCCACACCCCAGGGCCCCATCCAACCTGGCCTTGAACACCTCAGAGAATAGGGCATTCACAACCTCCCTGGGCAATTTCTTCCAGTCCCTCACCACCCTCTGAGTAAAGAATTTCTTCCTAACATCAAACTTATATCTTCCCCCTTCAATTTAAAGTCATTTTGCAATTTATTCATTATGATAAAAAAAAAAACAACAGAATATGCAAAATTCTAAGTCTATGACATACTTAATTAGCAAGTTTTTATTTCTGTAATTCACAAGGACCAATAAAATATCTATACAAATTTAATTTCTTATATAGTAATTAAATTTCAAATACTGGCATGTATTAAGAAGAAACATGCTGAAAAAAAAAACAAACAACAGTTTTGAGTGATTTTTTGTTTATAACAAAGCAGATGAGAGCAAAATGTGTACTTTTTTGGGGAAGAGATTTTTGAGAGCACATCAGGACAGCAGCAGTGCTGCAATGGTACAGGCATTCATACCTCTTGTTCCCAATCAAAAGATTCATACCCATGCGTTCAACAGCAGCCCAGAGTCCTATCTGATCTCTTTTCCACTCAGAAAAGAAAATAAAGAAATATTTTTAGCCTGGTTAGTAATCTGACAATAACTGTAAGTTTTAACTTACATAAATATTGAGCAATGCTCCATCAGAGGTGAAGAACTCTGCATTTACCTTTTTTGAACTTTGTGCCACTTACGTTTGCCCGATCAATCTAGATCCATCTGCCAGGTCTCACCTCCCTCAGCAGCACCTCCCAGTTTGGTAATATCAGCAGACTTGCTAGGGACGTTTTCAACTCCTGCAACAAGATAATTGAAAAAATGTTGAACAGAACTGGCCCTAGAATTGAGCTCCGGGAAACACTGTTGGTGCCCAGCTGCCAGCCAGCTGTAGAGCCATGTAGCTGCCCTTTTAGCCAGTTCTTCACCCAGCAGAGCACAAACTTATTTGAAAAAGCATACCAGTGTGTATGCTACCCTCATCACTTTGTTGATTTCATGGCTGAAAGTAATGGAACATAGTGAAGATGAGAACTGATCCAATTCACTGAAGGAAGTTGTGTCAGGGGACTGGGATTTGCCCAGATAGTAACTTGACTGTATGATAATCTTTCCATATTCAGATGTCCTTTCATATATCTATTCAGTTTCCCTTTTTCAAAAGGAAATGATAAGCCAGATGTGGAAGATGAGGAGCAATAGTAATGCTATTGCATTATTTTCTAAAATCTTTAAATTCAGAAACATCTATCTCACCTAGCTTGAGGTTTCGGCAAGAGTAGTAGACATCTGCTCGGTTATTACTAATTCAGATATCACATTTTCCTAGAAATATGAACATCTTTTTTTTGAGCACAACGTAAATATGTCTATGCCTTTTTCATCTATCTTTGGTCACAAAATTATCTAGCTTTAACATTTTTTCAAATATTTCTCCAAAATCTCCACAGTCATAGGCAACTTACGTAAGTAATTTCACTAAAGTTATCAGTTTATATTCACCTCTTTTTTATCCTCTTAGTGTTGATTTCTAATCATTGTACTATTGCAGCCTTTTTCTGTGATGAAAATTCATTGCTATGTTCCCAGCTTAGCTTCATGGTTTTTTCTTTTTCATATTCTTACTTCTTTGAACTCTCACACAAGTAAATTGCTCTTCTCTTGAAACACTTATAAACAAGTACACTGCTTGAAAAATATGTTTTTTATTTACTTATTTTGTTGATTACCATTGGCTCTGATATTAAACACTGTATTCTTCAAAGCGTGAATATTTGATTTGTCTAAGTAGAAGAAACTACGGACCTAACACTAAGTCCTTTTGACACTTCACAGCTATCCTCACATTTTTCAGAATATATTAAAGACACAAAAAGGAACAATGAAAACAAAACTAATTATGGATCTCCAGCAAAACACTGAAGGTAATTTACAAAATGAAATAAAAATTTCAATACATCATAGTTACAGTTTAGGAATTCCATTTGGATATTCTTTCCCAATAAAATACTGACAGATATCCTGAGTGCTTCCCACTGAGAAAGTGTGACATTTGTATGGGTGAGTCACTTATTTGAAAAACAGCACCAAGGTTGAAAAAAAGACACAGAATGTAAACCAATTAGGTGATGTACAAACCTGAAATTCAGATAGGGAATAGGAGAAGGTTAACACATAAAAGTGAGCTATTAGGTTTAACAATATTAGTTTTATTATTATTTCTTTTCAACAGAGAAGTAGAAAGTACACTGTGAGATAAAGGTAGGCATTCACGAACTAGCTTGATATGGCATTAAAAGAAATAGTATATACATGTATATATGTGTGTATACATATATATATATATGTCTGTGCAAAGAGTCAATGTATACAGGTTTCTGAAATTTATCCATTAACTTTCGCAAAGCATTTAATAGTTCTCTCATTTAAAAAATAGACCTCTTTATGTATGGCTTTAATGCCTTTTTGGTCTGATCAAGCTAGCAGATGATTAGTTGCAAAAAAGCTAAGCATATTACCTGCTTGAGCTGTTCCTAGAAGTCAAATTTCCTGAATCTTTATAGTCTTGGTTTGTTGACCTTTTTAACATGCAGCTTTTTCTACTTACCATCAATTCTGGGCTTATTTGGAAAAGACTGTGTTACGCTTTGGTGATGACTTTAAATAGAAACATCTAAATAAACTGAATGCCACTGAATATTCAGTTGTTTGCTGTGTGATCTTTAATATATTTATGACGTTTGTGTTTTGTAGCAGAACCTTGAAATTCAACCTTCCAATTTTCAGTATGCTGTAATATAAAAATCATTAAAATTTTACACTATCTTGAGGACACAAATGGAAAACTTCAACTTGGAAAAAAAAAGTGATATTTGAAAAAGGAAAATTTCCCAGAATTCTGACCGAGGAGTAAATGTCAAACTCATCAAGAAAGGCCAAAGTAGGAAAGACATCTGATATCTTCCATGGAAGTAATTTCATGCCATTCATTCTGTTATTTTTTTTATTTTCAGTCTTAACAACAATAAATAGGTATGCATTCTGTCAAAAAATTGTATGCAACAGAAGAGAATGAAGAATATATTCCTCCATTTTTACATGTTACACATTCAGACTTCTTTCATATATGGGCACCTTCACTGTTCTCATCATCCTCTGTTGTTTGCGAAGTCCACAAACTAAACAGCATCATAAAATATTTTGGTAAAATCAGTCTATGTATTTGCAATACCACAGATTAGGACATTTCTGCAAATGTTGTTATCCTAAGATATTACATATAAAAATATCCTTTGGCTTTGACTCTACTAGATTTTAAATTTACCAAACCACCGTCCACGCAATCTGTACACAATACAAAGCAGGTTTAAAACTGAGCCCCAATTTTCCATTTCTGTATATGTTTTCAACACGCAAAACACCTAATGACCAAGATTTGATGCTCGGTTTCATTTTTTCCATTCCTCTGTGTCTTCAGTGAGGTTAACAGCAGAGGTGGGGAAGAGAAGCAGTTTTCACCAGCGAAAGGAAAAAAAAGAAAAAGGAAAGGAAAAAAAGTCTTTTTCCATAATCAGACGTTCTCCTTTCCTTTCTTCTCTGTAGGGATGCTCAAACAGTTAAGAGGACACCCGCAGTTCACCAGACTAGAAACATTTGTACTGCCAAAGAAAGTATTTTGTGTAAAACTGAATGGATTGAGAGCGACACCCAATGGCCACTGCTTTTGCCATAGTGCTGCATTTACAAAAGCTGCATTTTCCTACCCTTGCAGTTAGTAAGGATTCTGCATGAAACAAGTAACTCTTAAGCCATTCTGGGTTAATAGGATTATGCCAAATTTTATTTTTTTTTATTTCTTCTACTAATTTATTTCAGTATTATGAGCAGCATGTAGTGCATGATGTTGGCAAATATCAGTTTCATATAGGTTTAAGACACATTTTAATTAGATAATGCTGAAATTAACATACACAGCCATAGGAATGGAAAATGAATGCAATTAATAAAATCAAAATGGCATCTTGGTATTACATTGTGAAAGCCTTTAAGGAGGATTTAAGTATAACACAATTATTATTATGTGAACTTTAATTAATGTCATAGTATGTTTTAGACTTTAATTAATGTCATAGTAATATTATAGTAATTGATTAGCTAAACATTTATACACACATTTCTTAAGTAAATTATCTGTATGGTTGCCCATTCTTCTTAAGCCCAGATCTTGCCCATGAATCAACACAAATGGATTTCAAGATAGAGGCTATGTCTCTAGGTTTGAGGACAGGATTACTGAAGTAAAAGGAAAAGTAAAAGGATCTATATTTATAGTTTGCACTTTATATTTCATTCAAAATATTCATAGATTATATACGATGGAAGGGATAATATCTAAATTATCAGTTCCCAGACTAATTCTTACTGGGATTGTTACCTGCCTGATAATGTGGGTAACAGGAGTTTCACTAAATATAGGAAAACACAGTCTATTTATTTGGTTAAACATGAACTTAATCCCTTCTTCGCAACAGAACTAGTGATGTGAGTATGTATATATATATATATATATATATACACACATACATACACATACACATGTAAACATTATCTTACTCATCTTGGATCATTTGTTGTCCAAAGAATATAAAAAATATTCTGCTCAAATTGATGGAAGTATTTATTGAATCACTGCTATCATATCCAATTAGTTGGCTTGGTATTGATAGCAAGGAATAAAAGTTAACTGAAAATCCAGTGCTGAAAATCAGGACCAAAACTTTGAAATGAAAGTGAAAAAACCTTGAGTTTACAACTAGAGCCATAAAAACTATAGAGCAGGTGGCCTGATCCTGAGATAAATAATGCTTTCTGAAAAATATAGATGCATTTCACAATTAAAAAAACAACAACGCAAACATCATTTTCTTCTAGCTATAGCTTTGTTAAAAAGCTGATACAAAGCAGAATTTTCAAATAGCTTTTCTAACATTTTCCTACTAATATTCGTTTCCAGTGGGATTTTCAAATTCAGCTGCAGTTTATTTTTTTGCTGTTGTTGTTGTTTAGAACAACAAGAGTATTATCCCTGACTAAACGAAGCACTGCCTGCTTCAAAAGGACATTTTTGAAATATGAAAAAACTACCATCTGCCTTATACGCTCCAACTAAGTCACTTTTAGAGGCACCACTGAGTTCTTTCAAGTACATTCTTTCATTCCTAAAAGACAGAGCTGTGTATTTTTCTATTTCTTCTGCTTAAGAGAGGGACCATCAATACAGGAAGATAGACTAGGAAAATATCCACATTCTTCTGACAAAAAATAATTTCCCAGAGCTCAGGATCTATTACTGTTCGAGAGGTGGTAAAAACAGAATTTTAAGGCACAAGCACAGAATTAAAGCTCTATATGGCTTCTTAAAAAAATAAATAAATAAAAACTTCTAACAGGTTATAAATCTCCTTTAAATATACATATATATATATTTCAAAGTACTTTCTGTTAAAAGGCTTGCTGCCTTGTTAATTAAAATTAAACAAACAAACGTTTTGATGATGTTTCATTTCGAAGGAGATGTCATCCTCCAAGAATTCTCTCCACTGATCTTCTACCTGCCAAGGATATTAGCACTTCTGTCTGGGAAGCATTTCTGCTAGACCAACACTCTGCTTTATCAGTTCCTTTGTATCTTAGAGAAACAGCATCCACAACCTTTCAAAGCTTCCTTGACCTTATACCACATTATTCCATGCCTGAGAAATATGATCATTTCTTCCAAAAGAATATTGGACATGTCATCCTAGAAATGCTGATGCCCCAGTTATTATTGAAAAATATAAAATCTAATAGCTAACTGGTACTCAGTGTAAACAAAGCATTTACCCAATGCAAGTTTCTTCTGCACTAAGTTTATATTTCAGCTCATTACCTTTGCACAATATACAAACACATGTGGGCAACAACGAATGTGGCTCAACATGACCTCTTCGGGGAAAGAAAAACGTAAAAGCAATAACAAACAAACAAACAAACCCTCTCCTCAAAAAACAAACAAATAAACACAAAACACAAATAAACACAACTTCCACACTATCATCCAGGATGAGTGATTTAAATCTTTCTCTCCATGTTCCAGTGAATGAATATTGTTGTAGAATGTTATTTTCAATAGTGTAGAAAATTTTGCATACATTTAGTAAAAAATTTAGTAATGTTTTTAAGGAAAAAAAAAACAAAAATGCAAATGCATAGTCAGTTCTTCAAAACAATGAGCCACTCATTAAGGGACAATATTTAATAACAATTAGATTAAAATAAATTTTAAATGGAAATTTTACAGACAGCTTGTTTTATAGCAAAACCATGAGCATTTTCATATACGTTTTTATTTGTTCCATAGCCATTATATATATAATACTAGGGTTAGTATTCCTTTGCACAGATTCTTCCTCTGCCTTGGATGAGTACCCGATTAACTTACAAACTTATTGACTTATTGCAATTAATACCATTAATTAATTAATACCACTAGCAGCTTTATGTGAGGAATGTACCGAATGACTTTCCAGGCTAAGAACCCAGTCCCCAAAAGGTAGACTTCACACCTTGGATAACTTGTATGTCCTCATTAGAGAAGGTACTTCTCCTGGCCTCTTTTTGGGACAGATTCCCTTTTCAACCCTGGCTCATTTGATCCATGTTCTCTAGGTAAACATGAAGAAAAAATATTTTTACAGCTGTACATCTTAATTTAAACAGTATTATTGAGAAAGTGTTGAGAAAGTATTTGGTGTTTGGAAGTTACTGTAATTTTTATTACATAATAGCTGAGATAAAAAAGAAAATGCAGGAGTAATGACTTGCCTTCCAAATATAGCAGTCCTCATGCCCTGGTGACAAGACATGTAGAATTGAGGCGTCTGAGTATCCTACTGCCTGATCAATGGCAGTGCAAAGGAAGAACCTCAGGAGCTCGTGATTGCGGTTTTTAGCTATATCCCAGAAAAACAGTATGCTCCTCATCGTTGGGCTTTCATTAAATGTCATAATAAATTAGAAAAGGAAAATTTTAGAATAAACTGGAAGAGAAAAATATAACATTCGTCATGGAACAATACTTATTTAAGAATTCCAAAATCTTGTTTCTACTTAAGACAAACCCTGAAATTATTATTTATATTTTTAATTAAGTTTCTTGAAGGCTGCTTTGCATTGTCATGTTGTGATTCAGCTGATCTCAAGATTATGGTGTTGAATAAACCTTCCAAGCAAACTTAAGAATTTTTATGTCTTAGCTCCAGCTGAAAAGGCTTCTGCATTAAAACCACTGATGTGTGTGAGCTAAACCTTCCTTCAGTGTCGGTTAAATTAAAATATTGAAAGGCCATATAAGCTGGCTCCAAAAAACACAGAAACTTGCTCTAGCATTAAAAGTAGTATCAATACAATAAGGGCAATTACGCTTTTTTTGAGTCTTATTATTACTGTATTTATATAGAAAATTCATTAAAATATTTTATAAAAACCCTTATACTTCAGCATCTATATCAGCCAGTTAAAGGAAAAATCTTCTTGAATACTATTAGTACAAAACAAAGAAAAAAAATCAAATACAGTAGAACAAGAAAATTAGATCCACAAACAGACTGGTGCTAATAAATAGAGCAGAAAAAAAAATTAATTAAGATATCTTATTTTCAGTATCACACCAGATAAGAATTTTACATAATATACTGATACCTGTCAATGGTTTATGGGCTGGTTCGGCCCGGTTCCGTGACTATAAGGACGGAGGGATCCATGCCCCCGGAAAAGGAAAATAGGGGACCCCGAAATAATTGAAAACAGTGGCAACAATCTGAGGTGAAACAAACTAATTTACTAAATATGGTATCAGCAGAATTTTATAAGGAGAGAGAGAGAGAGAGAGAGAGTGAAATTGATGGTGGATCGGCCTTACCACAACGCTGAGATGAGAAGTGCAGTCCAGAGAAGCGCAAGCAGAGAAGCGCAAGCAAAGCAGCGCAAGCAAAGAAGAGAACATCAGGTGACCTTGCCGGGAGTTATATCTCCTCGCTGACCGCAAAGCCCCCTGGGGAAATGTAGCTCTTCTTCTCCTCTGGACAGGCAACCGGAACTTGAGCATCAGCAGTCAAACCCCCAGTGCATTACATGATGTTATGGTGTGGAATACTGATAATGAAAAATCATGAAACCATGACATACCATGTATCAGTATACCATGTAAATACATAAATACACTCATACACAAAAATACACTTATAGAATACTTAGGATATGAATTAAATATCTAATATCACAAGTGTAGATGCTGCACAGTGTCATACTGTTTCTTACTTCCAAGTAGGAAAAACAATAACATACAGGAATTCCATTGCTTTACTGGTAGCAAAGGCCATTATTCAGAAGAAAACAAAATATCTCAAAATATTTGAGCTCTCACAACAACTGTTTCAAAAACTTTGATTATTATTTTGTGTGTTCTGTATTTTCACTTTTAAATATGTTTTATTTTCTGGGAAAAAAAATTAAAAATAGTATTAAAAAAAAAAGAAAGAAAGAGAGAAAGAGAGAGAGAAAGAAAGAGAAAGAGAGAGAGAAAGAAAGAAAGGAAGGAAGGAAGGAAGGAAGGAAGGAAGGAAGGAAGGAAGGAAGAATGCACATCCGCATTAATGATAAACAAGATAAGTGTCCTGGAACTCCAATGCAGAGTGCATTTCTGTACTTCAATTTCTTAGATTTTTATATAGTTAAGTCAAAGAAAGCATTTTATGTTTCCATTGACAATGATGAAATCTGGCCAGGACTGCTCTCTAAAGCAGCACTGTTGCTGATTTCTAAGAGGGAATTTGATTCACCCCTTCATATTCCAAGTTACAAGGAGATTTTCTGTGCGTATTTCCACAAAACAAAAATAAATAAATAAATAAATAAATAAATAAATAAATAAATAAATAAATGCAATGTGTTTTAGTTTTCTAAAGGAACCCATGCCTTCTGGAGAACATCCTTGCAGCCACAGGAAATCTAAAAAAATAAAATGAAGATTCTGAGCAAGACAGGTATTCTTACCAACAGAGCAGTCCTTGCCATGTTGTTACCTGCAAAGTGGGAGAGCACTGATTTAAGGAAGCACAACGTGTTACTGAGCACCTGTTTATTCCACATAGGTTAATCTGCTCAGGTTCATCTTTAAATAATCAGGGACATCACGTTTGTTTAGCTAGTGCTATAGTTTGTAGCAGCTGAAATAACAATTCACTTAAGAAAATAATAAAAGAAAGAAAAAAAAAAAAGATGATAGAATGATTTGCATGATTACTTTGTAGTGAACATTAGGCTTCTGCCCTCTGGAAAGCGTTAGTTTCTTTTTTGTTCAGGCATGATTGAATTTAAAATGCAAACCGAATTCCAGTCTCAATTTTTAGGTATTCTGGGCCATGTTCTATGCTGGTCCCAGAGGGATGGAGAGGAGAAGCACACCTTTGAAGTGTTTGCTTCCTAACAGCCAGCTGAGATTACCCAAGTTCGCCCACCTCCTACTACATAGTTTATTTGGATGTCAGTTGAGACGGTCATGACCCTAACAGCCATTTCAGAAGGATACCAGAATGGCCAGCTGCTCTTGCCTGTTTCAGCTTAATCTCTTTCCTTCAGGAAGGCTAGGGGTAAATTTTGGGAAAGGCATCTGGCTTCTTCTTTTCAAGCACTTCCTTTCAAAGGTTTCAAACCACTGTTCCTGCTGATGTTGCAGTCTTTTTATAGTACAACAGACACTGAAAGGAACCAAAAATAGTGGATTTTGTGTTTTTCCACAATAGTGCAAACAGCTGAGCCAAAGTAAAGTACTATTATTTGCAGATAAAGTGAAACTTGTAATTTAACCAAGCTTACGCACCTCTAATATACTTCTTTTTTTTTTTAATTATTTTTCCAATATACTTTCAGTTAAATATTAATCTGGTGGAAAAGGTAACTTGTCCCGTAAAATGAAGCATAAAAAGGAATGCTATCATCAACTGTGAGTGAGTAAAACTAAAGTTTGTGCCAGGGAGTTTAATAGCAGTAGAGTGGTCACAGAAGCTTGGTGTTTAAAAATTAATTTCTAGTTTGAAGCTGTTACTGGCAGTGCCAAGAGCATACAAAGTACATTTTTTCATCACTAGAGCTACTTTCAGAGAAGAAAATTCAGGAGAAAGACAACGAAGTATGTCCAGTTTCTAAAATAGATCTGGGAAATATTTAAAATCTCCAGGCTGTGAAAAATAGTTTTCCACAAAAGAAGAGCTAAAGGGCAAATTAGAGAAATACCTCATCTCCACATTTTACAAGGCTATAAACTTGTCTGCTTCACAACGGATGATCTCCAATTAATTTGATAAAAAGCTGGTCAGATGTACTTCAGGTTTCTCTAAAATAGATATTTAGGGAACATCTTCTGCTATCTCTGTTCCTTTTTGAAAGGAAAAATATGTTTATCAGACCATTGACTTAAACCAGAAACAGATATTACACCACTTCTCATGCTGCAAATGGAAAAACATTTGCAAATTCAGTAACTGAGCTGTAAATATATTCCTGCAGCTACTCACAAGCATAGCAGAAAGACTTTATTGTACCCAGAGATGTCACCATGTGCACCAATATCAGTTTGTACTTTCATCTGTGAACTGAAAATTCCTGAACCAGTCTGAGCACTCCTGACCAGCCGTCCTAATACCTTAAGAGGTGCTGAGAATGTTTTATCTAGACAAACACTATTACCTGTTCTTCTTCCAGCACTTCAGTGAATGGAAGTGATGATCTAAAGTGAGAGGAGTGCACACTGCAGGAGCACAGAAAGCAGGCAAGCTCCCAAACATGAAAGCCTGTTCTAAAGATCTGCTTTTGATGGTTAATAACGTTTCTTCAGCATCAGGAGTGGACAAAGAATTTTTGTCTTTTGGAGCAAGTGAGGTGATTATTCATAGAAAATAAGTTCCATTATGAATTCGGTTCAGTAAACAAAGACTTATTTCTGTGAAAGTGCTTTCTGTTTAGAGCTACTTGATAAATAGCCAAAATCCTCAGAAACATTTTGTGGACTCAGATTTTTGTCACTTTCTATTCAGGGCACATCAATGGTCATCTAATACTTAGAGTTTGACTTGGTTCCCTGATTGGCTGGTTGAAATCCTGCAAAATGGAAAAATACGAAGACTGAATAATCTTTTTTATTGCAGAAATAGTTATTTGCATGCAAATACATGCCTCCTTATGTACAACAGCTATACCCCAAGCATCCTTGGAAACAATAACACATTCACATGAATATTTGTAAATAGCAAGTAAATGGGGACAGGAATACATTCATAGAAGACAGATGTTCAGAATTTAAATTAATGCTTTCCAACATCTAGACAAATGGGTTTTCATGGACCTGGTTTTCCACTGTGTGTACTTCTGTTGGTCATTGACACTTGTGTGAAGCACAAACAAAGTAGGAGTCGCACACAGGAGACAAGGCTTAGCCAGGCTCATGTAGTTGCACTTCTTACACATCCACTTTTCTAAGTAAAAGCTGGAAAAGAGCCATGCTCCAGATGACTGGCTGCAGGAAAAAATGTTTCACATAGCTCTATGGCGTAGTTTGAGATGCTAGTAAAGAGCTTAATCGTAAAGCTGAAGCAAAAGATCAATTATACTGATAGTGATATTGATAATGGGCTTTTAGCCTAGCAGCTGGCAGCATAACAAGATCCAGTGGCTGGCAGCTGAAGTCAAACAAATTCAGTCTTTCCATTGGGTATACTATTTTAACTGTGAGGGGAAGTAACTAGAAGAGGTGATGTTTGTCTCTGTTGGCAATCTAAAAATCAAGGCTGCTTATTTCCTAAAGCATGTGCTTTATTGAAGGTGGAAAGTTGTGGGTGACCTATAGCCTGTGCTCTGAAAAGCAGGAACTGAAAGATCACAGTGTGAATGTAGCTGATCACTTATTCAGAAACTTGTTTAAATTAACAACACTGTTTCTGTCAGCCACTAACTACCATGACTACTGAGGTCGTAACGCCCCTGGAATTGTGACAGGATAGCCTCGAGAGAAAGCAAGGCTTTTAAAGGAGATGTGATTTTTCTGAAAAGGTTAAATGAAAAAGGGAAATAAGAGTAAGAAGATAAGATTGGGGTCACAGTGGTGATTCTACGAGTTGAAAGGAATACAAGTTTCTAAGGTCCAAGCTAGGAACAGTTATTCTGGGTTTAACTTATTAGGTTATTCATTTACATAGTTTGAAAGAAAAAATGAGATCAACATCTGGAACAGAGGGGATTTTACCCGGTATCTGAAGAACAGAAAAAAGCATTAGCCCCAGGCTAGATTTCCCCTAGTGTGCATGACTTTAAATGAGCACCCTAGAAAAAACAAAATCTGTTCCTGATGGATCTCATGTTAGGTATGTCACAAATAAATAGAACAAGACTGTTTTCTATTCACTGGTTAGAAAATAGCATCTTTGTCTCAGTTTTAGCAGAATGACTTTACCAGAAAGGACAAAGCAGGACAAAGAGAAGTGCCAATTTTATTCTACTCTGACTGCATCAAGGTTTAGTACACATACTGAGGAGAGTGCAGATACTTATTAAAGATGCTGACACTGGAATAAAAAAGTAATTACAGTATTGTGCCTCCCTTTATAACAAACAACTCTACTTTTCTATCTTAGAGGTGACTCAAAACCTCAAATTAGAATTCTCAGAGTTTCCCACATAGGCAAACACTGCAGGATTTGAACAAGTGGATATGCTTCCTGCTTATATTGCTTACTGCTAACTATAATTACAGTATTTATGAATTTAAACCTTAATGACAACAAACACAGTAGCTCTATTTTTCTTGTAATAAAGATGTCACTTTCAGTTTTTCCATAAGCATTACATTAAAAGTGAGGTAAATATTTAGAGACCTTTAGAGGGAAAGATCTTTTTTCACCTTGTAACTCAGGTACAGGGGTGATTGGAAAGGCTTTCAGGCAAGACATGGAAACTTCAATGCAAATTGTTAAATATTTGTTATATCTTTCTCTACTCATAAAAAAAAAAAAATCAATGAAATTGCTAGCAGATATTTTCCCTGTCTCAAGATCTGGATGAGCTTTCTGGTGATGAAATCTATGAACTGGTAATCGACTTCCATCTCTGGTGTAAAGAAGAATCCATAATAAAGGATGGCTTTAGAGTCCAATATGGCTTTCTTTCTTTTCTTTTTTTTTTTTTTTTTTTTTTTGACAGAGAGAGACAGCACTGTTTTACTAACCTCCCACAACTTTATGAACGTGTAAATAAGTACATGGATAGAAAGGATTGAGTGCATATAAGTATTCAAATTTTCAGAAACAGCTGAGGAGATTCCACACTAAAAGCTTTGACAATGATAAACATTCCATACTCTGAAAGTAGGAGAAGTCATTTTATGAGTTAAAAGCTGGCTAAAGGATAGCAACAAAAGGGTTTGGACATGATAGTTAGAGAGAAGAGCCAGAAGTGAGGTGATGACTTCAGGTACTCTTGCTCTCTTAAATAGCATCTCTTCTGCCACAGGAGGCAAGCTAGGATACTGTTCTCACCTCACAGGCTGGTGACCTGCACAGCTGTCCTACAGATCATTACCTCTTTCCAGTACTTTGATGTCGTATGTACCTTACAGAACAAAAAAGTATTTAGTGTAAAACTTAAATTATATGAAATGTTGCAACAAATTAAGGACATATCAGAGTCACCAGAGAAGTCCCTGTCCAAGTGTAGGTAAGTGTAAGTTGTGAGGTTACATGACCTGGCAAAGAGCATTGCACGTTTGTGGTAGTTCTACTTACCTTGCTTTGTATACCCCTTATTACTCTGTGACATCATTCATAATATCTGCTATTTTAAGTTGGTTTGGCTTTTACTTTTCTGCTATCTGTGTGAGAAGAATACTCATTTTCTCTTTGCTTTATTTTGTTCTGGTTTTTAAGCATCATCTCTTATCCACCAGTAACAGTTCAGTAAGGCCTATTACATTTTGACAGTTTGAAACATGAAGCTGTGAAGATAAGGTGCAGCTACAGTGAAAGAGCCATTTTCTAGCAAGAGAACAGCAATATATTCAAATAGAGAAAGGGGAAATACAGTCTACTCCCCGCTAATCCACCCTATACTCCCCCAGCTTTTCTCTCTAGCATTTGCTTCTGTGACTGTTATCTGCTGTCTAATGAATTTATTCTTTCTTTTCCCTGTCATATTTCACACTGCTGTAGGTCCTGCTCAGCATGTATGAATCTCAGGAACAGCCCCATATGCAGCACTAACCTCAATGTGGGACGATTTAATGAGGCACCAGTCGAGGTGGTCCTCACAGGGTATTGGGAGGCACAGATTCCATATATTTTGGCTAGTTCTACACGTTGCTGAAAGCATCACTTGACAAGATATATTTCCAATTTGTCTGAGATTATTACTCCAAGGACAGTACAAGTTCACACATTTAACACTATTCATAAAATATCTCACGTCTTTCTATCTTGTAAGCTTCCCTTATCTCTCGTGCTGCAGGGTTATTTAGTTAGTTCTTTGGGGGAGGGAGTGGTTGTTTTGGGTTTATTATTATTATTGTTATTATTTTTAGTAACTGTTATCATGGAATGGAATTTTAAGAAGTTCTGCAAACATTGTCATGTCTTCTTTTGGGGGAATATCTCTGCTCTTTCTTTTCTTGATTCCTTGCTCCATGGTTGCCCAGGCAGCATGGGCAGCTGTGGTCAGCCACCTGCCAGGAAAGGGGAGAGGGTGCAACCCTTACAGCCCTGCAATGAGGTTCCCTTCTGCAGGAAACAGAGGAACTTTTGCTATCTAAGAGCAGCAATTCCAGGATTACAGCTGCAGACTGCAGCCTATGGTGTGTGAAGGATGTCTGCTCAACAATGCCATTACCCTGGTTAATATGTTCATGGGTTCTAGAAGGAATACTTCAGCTGAAACGTCTTCCATTTGGAATGTCCTTTTCCAGTTTAAAGTAAAATCTGATTATTCAAGGTCTGAAACTGACATTCTATAACACTAAGTAGGATCATATTCTAATCCTAAAAGCTTCCAGAAATAAAATCTTTGCACATAGTATGTGAGAAATAGAAAATAGGATTATTCTAGAATGTTTTCGTTGCAAGACTTTTATAAAAAGTTAGAAAGAAATAAAGGTATACTGCTTATAAATATAATTTTCCTGCAATTTCTTACTAGTTTTATAATTCCTAATCTTTGTTTTGTATTTTGATAGAATACTTTGCTTTGTCATGACTATTAACCTATCAAAACTTTCTCAAAGTATTTTAATTAAAATGGGAGTATTTACAGTTGTTATATCGTATTAATATTCCAGTAGGCATAAAATTTTCACTAACATTGAATAATTAAGAAGGAATACATTATTGATCAGATAGAAACAGTTTCCTACAATATAAAATACTGTTATGCTTTGTGTTTTTAATATCCGATATTGAAATCTCAAGTTGATAATGTCAAATTACTTTCAAGCATGTAGACTAAGCAAATTTCAAATGGGCATCATCTGCTGTTGTAGAGGACATCATCTAATGGGAGAAATATGAAAACAAACATCATAATACTGGTTTACCTTACTGCAAAATTAAGTGTTCACTGGAGGGAGTGAAGTCAAATTTTCTATTTCCTATAAGTACTAAGTATGTAGTTTTCTGTATTATCTCACAATTTCCTTCAGAGGATAATATTTTATCAGGTCATTTACTATGTATAAATGTTAATTATGATTGTTGCTGTGAAATTCTTCAAATAATATAAAGAAAAAAAAACAGAAATGTATATTATGGATGAACAGTTATTATGAAAAGGAGATAGTAGTCTGAAATGAGAGTACACTGAGACATTTCACCTGAAAATAGTCTGTTGATGTAGAATTTCACAGTCTGAATTTTTTGTGCAGTCTCTTGGTTTCTCTTCATAAATGTTTAAAGGACAGACTTTGAAATTGCTCTTATGCAGAAACTTTTAGTTCTACTTTTCATTTTTGACCACTTTCTTAAAAAGATATCTTACACAACATCAAGGAAATCTAATGTAATGGTGACATGCAGCCTATGTTTCAACTTTCTTTCCCCAGGAAATTAAGCTCCTGTATTATCACCTTTTCCTTCCCCTCTCCTCTTCATACATTTTTGATCTTGTTGTGCAGGTGTGACTCTCTCTAACAGAGGAGTCCCAAAGGCTTTATTCAAACCCACATACCTATGTGCAGCCTAGCTGCCCACAGCAGGGTGAGATCCAGATGAACAGCAACCTTTTCCCTGAGGGGTGAAGAAAAGACATTTTCTTCTGTCCTGAAAGGGAAGAAAATTTCAAGTGAGTACTCTGCAGAAGGAGAGGCTGCATACTGACCTTAGCATTACTTGTGCTATTTGAAGAACCGTTATTTCAGCACCCATGAGCTCTGGTCTGACAGGAGAGTCCCCCCAGCCAGGTCTGAAAAGTGGAATCAAGAAAGATCTGATGAGAGGGATCAGTAATGTTGCGAGATGAGGCAAGCAACATGAGCAGTATCCAGAAACACGAACAGAAGAAATCAAAGGGAAGATTAAGTGTTTGGTGGGCACAGAGAGAGTTAGCAATATCGTGACAGGGATTTGTGAAGAACATTCAGACATAAAGAGGTGAGAAGTTGGAGTCTACTGGTACTTGATTGTTAAATTCTTGGAACTGTTACCATTGAATCAATTGTTGAAATTGGTTATTGTTGAATAATGGAGTTGTTGTTTATTTTCTAGTTACTTGCTTAAGAGTTCCTCTTTGAAGTGTTTACAAGTTAGCACTTGTATCTGATTGTTGGAGAAGGGGATTGGATGTGAATGGCTGTGTAGACCCACTTCCAGCACATAAAATACAGAGTATGAGAAACTGTGACATTTAGACCTAAACAATAGTAGTCATCTTACTTCTCCCACAGGACCAATCAAATCACCTCACTTGAAGGCAGTCCACAATTAAGCATTGTAAACCTAGAAAAATAAAGAAAAAAAAAAAAAAGAAACTTACTTTCTGAAGTATATTGGCTGCTTTACTTCCACAAGCCTGCTGAAGAACTGCAAGAACAGGGAATGGCAGCATTTATATTCCTACTGACAGAGCCATGCTTTATTACCCAATTATCATATGCCATAGGCCATGCTCTAGAATGTGATCCTCTCCTAAATCACCCTTTGCTGCACAACTAACAGCAAAAAGTCATCAGTTACTAATGCAAATCTACTAAGTTTCAGTGTGTAGAAAAGAAGATAATAGTTGGGATGTGCTGAATCAATTCATCAAGCACAGGCACCTACAGAACAATCACTCATGTAACACAAAATATTCTCAAATGGAAAAAAAGAAGTCCTTACCTTGTGAAGCTTATACAAACAGTTGTTTCTATATTTTCCCTTTACAGTTTGCAATGTTCTGCAACACTGTTGTTTTTACAGCTTATTTAATAGTGAACAGTTTTATATTTACAAATCTTCAAAGGCAGATTCCCAAGTCCCTGACATATAAACATGCCACTTCTCAAATGCAATGAACTCTCGTGTATTTGGAAAATATCCAGATAAATTCTCCACAATAACTGCAGTAGGAAGGATTACAGGGAATTTTTTTTTTTTTTTTTTCTTCAGAGAAACAAGAGAAAAACTTGAGCTCTATGCTTATAACCCTAGGACATAATGGTCCACATTACGTTATCCTAGTAGCTCTCCCAGATAAAAACTGTTTTTGCCTTCCCTTTCTCCTATTCCATTTAATACAAAGGTACTTATTTAAAATGTCAAAGAAGATACAAAATGTGTAAACCATGATGACTGTTTTTTACCACTTACTTATTGTATCATTCATTATTTCAGTTTAATTAAAAAGTATAGTGTTCATCAGCTTGGAAAACATTTGACTGCTGCTATGCTTCCACAATTTTTGTTTGGCACATAAAGTTGTCAATTCTGATTACTATATTTTTCCATACTATGTGGGCTTTTTTCATCTACAAGCCAAAATATCACGTATGACTGCTAATTTGATTTGGAAATTGGCAGGTAATAATTTCCTCTAACTATCACTAGTTTTCCTTCGTAATTTTCCTCTAACAATGCAGTTCCTAGCAAGTATCTATTAAAAAAGGGGTGGTACTGAAGAGTAAATATCAGTGCAGCAAGCAAGCAGCAGGCTCAGAGATTTGTCATAGAGTAAGTATGGGCAATGGAAAGATTTATTTATCTATTTTTAAGAGTACCCACCATGCATACACAAACACATACACAATTTGTGTGCATTTGTATATAGATTTGAATATAAAATAGATACGTATTTTTGAAAGCTTCTTGAAAATTCAGGTAGAAATCCTAGCTCTACTATATGTACAAGTGACAAGGAATTGTATGCAAGAGATAATGTAAGTGACAAAAAAAAAAAGTAGTCACGGTAGTATATTACAGGCAGTTTTTCTCTTGGAGCAGAGATTAAAACCTTGAGATGCGTAAGGGCAATCTGCAGCACACAGGGAGAGCCAGGATGCATCTATTCTCGTCATTCAGTGAGCACTTCAACAGCATGGGTTATAGATCATGCAGACTATCAACTCTGCAGATCACATTACTGCTCCTGCTCCTATGGGACTTTTCATGCAAAAGCAAAAAAAAAATCAAGAGGTAAAGGGATGCCCAGGTCTCCCTCTAGCAAGGAAATGTGATAAAACTAGAAGACGGTGGCCACAGCTTGGCTGAAGAAATGAAGATCCTTGCCATATTCATCAAAGCCTTGAACACACAAAAAAGGAATTTGCATTGACCTACACTATGAAAAAATTCCTCCCTGGTAGCCAAACTGGAAACATCTGGTCATCTGGAACACTGATGCTCCCTGTATGATAGCAGCACAAAGGTACCCCAATTCAGGTCAACAAACTAAAAGCACATGCACAACACCACTCAAAACCCTTAGCAGCAGCCATTCTTTTCTTAAACAGTCTGGCTGTAAGAGTGGTGATACCAATCATTTTACTTACCAGTCATTTTCAACAGGAAAGTGGAGAATCTGAACAGCTCTTTATACTGGATGGAGGAAGTCAAACCTTCCACCTAAAAGTAAATGATCAACAATAGTAACAAACGCACAGAGGTAATTAATTATAATTAAACACAGAAATAACTATGTGTTAGAAAGATTTTTAGAGGCCTGTCCTTTTAAGACAGTGGACTTCCTGTGCTTTGAATACCACAAACATTTACATCTCACCTTGCACTGAAAAACTGAACAGTTTTCATTAAGTAAGTTGGCAGAGCTATTACATTCTGGCAGAGCTTACTCTTTCTCTCCTGTTAACAACAGAATTCTATTTACAATTTTAATCTTTGCTAAGATTACATCGTGATTTGGCAGGTACAGAGAAAATGTTTTTCTCCTGCCGCAACTACATGCAATGAAACAGTTTGGGTCAGTATGTCTTGAAGTTCTATTTGTCTTTTTTTTTCTAAAATTAGTTGACCAGTCATGAAGTTCTCTTTTGGACACCAAGTACTTAGAAAAAGGTGGAAATAAATCTTTATGAATCTACAAGGAAATTTTGCACTTGATTTACCATATCATTATCAATTAGTGAATCTATAGAAGTCATGTCTCTTTTCGTATTTCTGTATCCTTTATTGCTATTGTACCAATAAGTACAACAAACTTCATAAGCAAGAAAGTAGGTGTAAATATAGCACCAATCAAACCAAACTCAATGACTTCTGTAGAAAAAAATGGTGCAATTTCTTAAACACACCTGGGAATATTAATTTTCACTATACAAAAATATAATTTCATTCTAATCCTTATAGCTATTTCAAAACATACAGAAAGTTAAGGCTATACTGTTATAGAAATGGGAACATTTGAGATAGATTGGGTTACATAGTGTAAAATTGACTGCAGAGAAAATCCCAAAGATTTTTGCAGCAAGTGAGCCCTGGTGCAGGCGTGAGGCAGAATCATGAAAATGTTTCTAATAAGGCATTTGCAGGTGCTGAAACACTATTACTAAGCTAGCAACTGCTTTGAGGAGTCAGATGTGAAAAATTCATTTTTCATAGCAGAGGAGCCACCACTGAAACACTGTTAGAAGGGTTTTATATGTGAGCAGGCTTCAGTTTCTCCAGAAATCTTTTGCACATCACAAAACCTGAAAGACTCCTCATTAGGATTCATTTGTAGATAAATGAACATGCTTTGCATGAAATCTAAATAGGAACCCAGAGAAAAGCTGCTTTTAAAGACTCTGAAAGTGATTTCACAGACAATGCAATGCAGCACATTCCAAATAATTTATTTAAATCTTTTATCGTAGTTCACCTTCTTTTCTAATTATGAATTGGAAACACTAATTTTGACCGAGTGTTGTGCTGAACCTGTAAGCTATTCAATATAAAATTATCATAAAACAATAGAATACCAAGTATAGCCCTGGTCCAATGAGAACAGGATAACCTTAGGTTTTGCTAAAGGACTTCTCAGCATTTAATTTCTCAAAAACCAGCTGACGCTCAGCCAGGCTGGTAGCAAGAATTTTTAGCATTCAGCTAAATTCAATTAGGGAAAAAATAAGTCTTCAAATAGAGAAGAAACCATTGAGGAAGCATGTGTGAGGAAGCACAGCAGTCCTGTCAGCTTCCTCAGACATTCTATCCAACAGGTTAAGAAAAAATAAAGGTGGGAAATAATAAAAACATTCCTAAATTAAGCCTTTAAGATAGCCAATATAAAGATAACTTATGATTTTTCATTTCAGAACTCAGCATTAGTCAGAAATACACTTAATCCATCCTAGAAAGGACATTCTTACTTGTGGTAGGAATTCAGCCTAAATTGGTGAAGTCAGCCTGCCAAAGGTTTTGAGTGTTAGTGAAAAGATGTTGGCAATGGGAGGGCAGCTGCAAGAGGCTAGGGCTGTCCAGTGCTGGACACAGCCAGCTCACAAGGGGGCTGGGTGAAGCCTTGGAGACAAAATGGTGATGCCTTGGGAAAACGTATGAAGGATGCTCCAAAAGTAATGCTTCCTTCTTTATTACTTTGGCCTACAAGTCAGAGGTGGATAGTGGTGCCATGACAGTAGTAACTGAGCCTTCCCATAAATGTTCCATTACATTTTATTGCCGTGTGACAGCACACAGCAGAGGGGCACTCTGACAAAATGGCGTCTGATATGGAAGTGTGTATGAGGCAAACATGTGGAACTGGATTTCCTTATGAAGAAAAAATTGTACCCAGTGACATTCATGGTTGCTTGCTGAATGTTTATGGAGAACAACCAGTGGATGTGAGCATACTGAGTAGTATGCTTCAGCAGTGGTGAGAGCAACAGTGGGTTACCTCCACAGGTGCCAATTTGTGTGAATGTGGCATATGAATTCTCGTTCATTGCTGGCAAAAATACATAGCTAATGGTAGTGAATCTGTTGAAAAAGTGTTCTGTAGCAGAGAATTTGATCTATCAAATAATGTTATGGTGTTTTTTGGACCTGTTGTAGTTTCAATGGAAATAGGAGGCATTACTTTTGGAGCAACGATTATTTTTAAAAGAGAAAAAAAAAAAAAAAGCAAAGCATGAAGGTAGAGAATAGGGACTTTTGTAAAAAACTCTCTGTCTACACCAAGGTCACTGCAGGAGGTGGGCAGGAGGTGCTCCAGGCCCAAGGCAGAAGACCTCTGCTGCCTAGGAAAGCCCTGTGTTGGAGCTGGCATAGAGGTCCTCAGAAGCAGCCCAGGGCTGGATCTGCTCTCATTTCATACAACGTTACTTACAATATGTGTGTCCTCTGCTGAAAGTTGTTACAGTTTCTCATTATAAAGCTAAGCTTAGCTTGCCTTTTTCTCCTCTCTTTTTGTCATTTTGCTGGACAGCACAACAAATGAAAATAACTCTTTCCTTGCATGTAACAATAGAACTTCTAAAAATAGGTTACCACATTTTGAAATGCTGAATTAATTTCACTCAAATTCATTATAGTTTCTAGCAGTTTTGAAATAAAACATGAAAAAAATCATGGCAAAAATAATAATTTGCTTAAGAGGATTATCTGTGTAAATGAGCTAATGTTTTTGTGCATCTGAATGGGTGAATAAGAAGTAATTTATATTCTACCATTTCCTCTAATGTTATATGGTCCTTACTACCACTTTACCTTGTTACTGTTATTTTTTCTTTTTGATTTAATCATTACTATCACTGAATTCATATTTATTGGCGGCATCTTAAAAAGCATCTCATCTATCATTCCTGATGTTCAGAGCTTGGCAGATGTATTTACAATGCCCTCAGTGAATAGGAAGATAAATCTGATACGTAAATTTAGAAAAACAGACATAAAGATATCTCTGCTTAAATTATTGTATTTCACGGGAGTACTAATCCTTACAAATCATGCGGATGGTGTTTTTTGAAAGCTACGTGCACTATTTTTATTGTGCAAGCCAAAAATCCAAATTAAAATGAGAACTATCACAAAGAGAAAAAGTTAGGTTCTGCTAGCTTAAAGCCAAGTCCATTTGTTTCACATACAGAAAAATTCAGCTCAGAGTATTCAGATAGGCTTTGCTGAGCAAGTAAAGAGAGTTGAAGAAGTTTTCCTAAGAATTTATACTAAAATAAATTGTCCTTTCCTGGTAGACTTGGTCCATACACTCACAGCAGGTAGATTTATGAAGGACATTTATTTATTATTATTTAAGGACAGATAATTTTACACACAGTAAAAAATCATTGTTAATGACAAATCTTGGCTTTGGCATAAATATTATGCAGAAAATATGACTCTTAAAGTAAAGATCTCTAAATCAGAAGGAAATACATGACCTTTGTACCCCCACCAAAGCAAGTCAGCAGCTCTGAAGTTTTAAATATTTTAAAACGCTCAAGAGAAATTGAACCTCATGAATTATTTGTAAAATTAATTCAAAGATATTTTTAAACATAAGAGAGAATTATATGCCAATTATTGTCAAATTACTTACTAATATAATCAATATATTTTATTTTGTATTTATTTATTTTTTTTCTGGTACTCTTCACCTAAAGCTAAACAGATCCTTTTGTAATTCTCTTTTATTTTTCCTCATTCCTTTCCAGTATTAAAAATAATATGGAAATGAGCACAAAGTACAAGTAAACAGGCATTTTTGCTTTTGCTATATGCTATAGGTATGCTTCCTTTCAGTTCTGAGTGCCTCAGATGCCATCTGTTCAGTTTTAAACCATAGCATATCATCCCAGCACCATGTCTTTACAGCAACATCACCAAATTAGACCTGGAAAGTTAGTGGAGTATCTATCCAAGGAAGGACACCCTCACCCTCCTGACAGACCACATTTTCAGAGATCTCCAGTGATACAGACCCCATAAATTCCTCAGCCAACATGTTGTAGTTTCTCACATGTCTCAGTATTACTGAGACCTCTAATGTGAAACACAGGTTCTTCAATTTAAGCTCAATTATTTTTGATCCATCATAAACAGAACAGTAATTTTTTTCCTTATTTGCCACTTTGCAGTTTTTTGCTATTTTGGTATTTTGAGATAGTCCCCCTCAGTCCTCTCTTAAAGCTAAGCAATACTTCTGTTTTTAAATCTTTCACACTGAGATGGGAAGAGACAAGCCAACGAAACATCATATAGAAAATGATGGGGCACCAGATCATAGGCTCAGTAAGAGCCAGTGCCACTGACAATGCAGTGGCCTATAAAAGGGGGAAACACTGTACTGAAATGTTTAGTCTCTATACTATCCACATCACTCACTGAATCATTGGCTTGGAAGGGACCTCAAGGATCACCAAGCTTCAACCCCCCTGACACATTCAGGGCCATCAAACTCTATATCTAATACTAGATCAGCATGCCCAGGGTCCCATCCAACCTGGCCTTGAACACACTCAGGGACGGGGCATTTCTTTCCTTTAGCCTTCTTTGTTGACTAATCACCATACTCGTCTGTTAAAGCTAGTACCTGTACTCCAAACAATTATCCTGTTTTCAAAAATCTGCTTTAATAAAAACAAAAATATTAATACATGATCTTATTTAGTTCAGATTAAGGTCATTCTTCTTAAACAAACCCGATGTTATAAATGACCAAATAATTTAACTTTCAGTTCGTTCATGAGCATTTTTATCATGCCAACATTCTGCTTTGCTGGGCAGATATGGTTTTGACATCATATTTTGACACCAATGTATTCTCTTTTTTTGTTTTTTCTGTTTTGAAAAGTGTATATACATATGGATATGTACATGTATACTGATGCATATGTACACGTGTATGTAATATCTATATGAATTCACTGTGGATGTACAATTGTCTTTAATGAACTTTGGTTCAATTTTCTAGTTAATAGCATTCAGTAAAGCTGAGACACATTTTGCCATTCACTTCATCTGGATACAAAAACACTTCCACTGCTGGTTGCTGTCAGGTTATCCCCTGACACACATACATACAATATATGCATAGCTGTGAAAGCACCTGAAAAACATCTGTCTTCGGGCTTTTTTCATGCCATACATTGTTGTAAATTATAGCATCCATATCATGCTGCTACACATGCCATATTCATTAACTAATCCTGAAGATTAGTCCTTTCACACACATTCTATTTGCTGCTTATTCCAGCTGCAGAGAACACTGTACACTTGCTGATGGCATAGGTTAGACTGAGACTACTTTTTAACTCTTCACCTTATTCTTCTGAAAACACATAAGTAGAAGTCTCCAGTTATGTCAGTGCACAAACTTCAACCAGCCTGGAGGGATCCAAGGTTTCATTCCAAAGGATTGAACACATTCAGACTTCAGTTGCCCTTCACCTCTGAAAATTGGCAGATTTGGTTACAAGCACTAAACTATAATTTCTCTGTCTCTTTAGAGGAACCCAGACAACATCCATATTGGTTTTCTCAGGATGATGTTACGATTGTAGTTGCTACATTGCTGGTTATACCATGCAAAGTGGCACAATGTTACGCCCCACAGGGAAACAAACAAACAAACAAAAAAAAAAAAATCAGCACTTAACCTTACCTCCTTCCCACAAACAACAGAACAGGTACACAGGATAGGTATGAAGTCCTCAAAGTTCAAATTTGAAGTACAAATTCTCACTACACACTGACATGAGGAGGACTCCATATTGGGAAAGAGCAAGGCAAGACAGGGAGCTCAAATGCTAAGATTTTGGAAAGAAATCCAATAAAGTTTACATTTTAATTGTCTGGATGTGTAAGGAAACTAAAACAGCAAGGAACAAGACATACAAATAAGGGGAGCATGTGTGAAATCTTTCCTTGATGCTGATGACTTAGGGCTCTGAAAAGACCTTGAATTTATAATAGTCTGGAAGTCTGTCCTGGATCAGCAGACCCCTAAGAATCTCTGCATAGGAGCAAACAGATCTCAGATTTTGCTTTTAGGACAATGACTGTGGACGCTGAAGATTTTAGAGTCAGAAAGGGAGGGAGAGAGGAAAGAGAGAAAGAGATTTTAATGAGAAGCATAAAAATATTTAATGATAAAAATGGTGAAGCCAAGAAAAAAAAAAAAGGAGGAAGAGAAACAAGAAACTCAGAAGAAAATGAATCTGTAAGAGAAAAAATAATCTTTCAGTGAAAAGTAATAGGGTTATGACTATTTAAATAAATTGCAACCCCTCTAGAGGTACCTACTACAATTCTGTGTTACTAAAGGTAAGTGTGCAAGCATGTCAGGAAAGTTGGAACAGGAATCAGTCATTTTTACGTAGGTTAACTGTGAAAGTAATGCTTTCTGTTTATTTCCATGGGAAATAAAAAACATACAAAGAGCACATTAGCACTATTTGATGGAGCAGTTTCTAAGCTACAGAACCCTGTTTTTCAACAGATTCACCACCATTAGCTGTGCATTTTCACCAGCAATGAACAAGAGCCATACTCTTCACAGTTTGGTCTGCATAAACATTCAACAAGCATTCATGAAGATCAGTGGGTACCATATTCTCCACATGTAGGAACTCAGTGACAGACCTTTGCTCCATACGCACTTCCATCTGCACTTTGGGCACTGTTTATTGGACTGCCCCTCTGCTGCCATCTGTCACACGACAACAACTAATGTAATGGAATACTGGTGGAAAGGTTCAGCCTCTACTGCCATACTACCACCATCCACCACTGATGGGGCCAACATATAAATTAGGAGGCATTACAAAGCAGCCCTTGTATGTTGATGATGTTAACTGGCCTTTTAAAATGAGTAAGTAAACACAAATATAATAGAATATCTAATTCTTTTAGTTGTTACTACACCGTGCTATTTTTAGGCTTGCATTCTTAAGTACTAATAAATATGTAGTTTTCTGCAGATCTAATTTGATCCAGAGAATAAAGTTAGCAGATGAAAATTTCTGCCATACTTAATTGCTCTATCACATTTGACCAGGTTTGCAAAGCGCAAGAATATATTTTACAGCTATTAATACATTTGATAATTGATAATAATTTTATTTTCAGAGGATTCTTTTGACATTTTCTTTCAGTGAAGACTTTATGTTTCGAAAGTCATTGCTTTCTTCTTTCTGCTCATATCCTGTATTCTATAATGTACTTTTTCACTGTTAAGATGATCTTCTAGTGTTACCTGAAATGACCCATCAGACACTCAGCCTACCACTAAATTGGAGCAACAATAGAGTAGGATGCTATATAAAACCCAGACTATAAACTAGTCAGTGCATATTACATAAATAGCAATAGTTAAGAAGTATAACACCTTGTATATGTTTTTGTGAAAAGCTCAAATTTCTTCTTTTATCATTAAAAATATGAAACCTTTTGGAATCTTACACTGATCACAACATCAACCTCTCTACCATTAAGTGTGCCAAGACATAAAAAAGAATAAAATAAAAAAGTTGAATGTGTTGTATTCAAGCATAGTAAGTGATCCTGCACTCCTGCAAAGTACTAATCCCCATATATCTTATAAACTGCATTTCCTCCTGTGAGTTAAATTAATAACAGAAGAAAGTTTCTTTGGGTTTACCTGTCAGACACATGATACATATTTCAGTGAGCGGAATTTTTTAACCTCATTCTACAGCAGTGACTTCAGAACGCATTACTACTTCTAATTCATCAGCCTTGTGGAGACAAGTTAGAAGAAGTAAAATGTAAATCTCTTTATAACGAAATCAATCCAGTCCTTTTTCATTTGTCATCATAGTGACAAAGCCCCATTGTCAGCTGAACAGATGTACTAAACGCTTGTCACTTATGAGCGTTAAAAGAGCAACTACTAAAAAGAGATAATTTCTTCTGACTAATTCACATCAAAGCAGAAGAGCTGTTCTTCTCTTTAGTAATTTCCTTGGGTGTTTTGTTTGCTTTATACCAGATATGAACTTTTAGTACTGCTGATAGATGGAGGAAGAATTAGGAATGCATTACACCTTTCAAATTCCACAAACCCATAGCTCCCTTTTATGCCCTCATTCTATCTTTATATCAAAATGCAATCAGTTTATGGTCTCATAATAGCAGAATACTTGCTAAAATATTCCCATTAAAATGCAAATGTTGACCTTCCACTAAGTTTTAAGTTAGAAATCCTTACTTTTTTTTTTTTTTTTTTTTTTTTTTGAATAGACATGCTTTGCAACGTAAGAGTAATTTTCTTGGTAGACTGTGCTCCTTTTATTTTATTTTTCTAATGATCCTACATTCTTCAGCAGCTTCTTTGTGCTATTGCTACTCCCAATTTTTCTTTTTCAAAAAGTGAAACATAAAACTTTCTTTGAAACGGAAAAGAAAGCATTACTTATTGTTAGAAAATCAAAGATGAATTGAGTGTGTAACAGTTATCACAAAAAAAATAAAATATGCTTTTCTTCTATGGAAAAATAACTTAAATTACAAAAATAACATGCCAATATACTGATAATAAAGATCGTCAAAGACCATCCTATAGAATTACTGAAGTTTTCTATAAATTTTGCATTTACAGCTATAAATTATGCTTTAATCCACTCTAATTCATTTATCATCAATTCTGATTGTAGGCATGAGAAACTATAATCTTAGATTTGTTCCCATCTAAATACAGTAAGAACGATAATTGCATCATGCAAACAAAGATGCCTAAAATACATAAAGATATCATAGTCCTGGAAATAGTATTTGCACTTGAGCAAAAGAAGAATTTTGTACATTTTGCATTTCAGCCTCACCTCTTCCGTGGTTACATCTAAGCTGCAGCAGAAGGGTTTATAAGAAGGCATTTCCTAGTAAAGCGTTCATTCAGTCAAGAACTGGGTATAATAGGATAATAGGATTAGATAACTGGTATTTGCAAACATCCTCCCTCAGTGTCTAAAGCCAATCTCAGATTGTTATATCCAAGAAAAAAATTGAGTACTAATAACAGATTTTCAGAGTCTTACGCAGGTTGCCCTCCTTAGCTCTTGCATGCTAGCAATCCCCATTCTCTTCCAGAACAACAATGAATAAAGGTACTTGCGTATTCATCTAGATCTGTTTGCAACAGCAAAGCAAATACTAGTAATATTGAAAATAATTAATGCTTGAGGCTGGTAATGAAACTGTAGCCTTTTCATTCCCAGCTTGTGCAAGGAGGGCCCCTACGTGCTTGTAGACAGAGGAAAATTAAATTAAATTTATGATGACAATCCTATTTGCTACCTACAGAGGCGAAAAAGATTTTGAGCAAGAAGTTAAAGCAAATCTCTTGGTAAATACTGTTCTGTTCTTTTAAGTTTGTTTGTTATAGTACTCCACAAATCTGGAATACTGCATCCAGGCCTGCAGCCTCCAGGAGAAGACATGGAGCTAGTCCAGAGGAGGACCACAAAGATGATCAGAGGGCTGGCACATCTCTCCTGTAAAGAAAAGCTGAGGGAGATGAGCTTGTTCAGTTTGGAAAAGAGACCTCATTGTGGTCTTCCAGTACTTGAGAGAAGCTTATAAACAGGAAGGAGACCAACTTTTTACACAATGCGTTAACGATAGGACAAAGATGAAAGGCTTTAAACTAAAAGAGAGGAGATTTAGGTTACATGTTAAGGGAAATGATTTACTCTGAGAGTAGTGAGGCACTTGCACAGGCTGCCCAGAGAAGCTGTGGGTGCCCTATCTCTGGGAACATCGAAGGCCAGGTTGGATGAGGCCCTGGACATTTGCATCTATTGGATGGCAGCCCTGCCGAGGGCTGGGGGGTTGGAACTGGGTGTTCTATAAGATCACTTCTAATCTCAGCCATTCTATGATATGTAATACTGTTTCTATATTTTTCTATAAAGATTTTTATCAGGACCAGGAAAGCAAATCAGAAGCTATGAAAGCTATACATGCAGTTTGACCACAAACTTGTTTCCCCGTTAATCTGCACAAAGGAGTAAACCCCTGTACATGAGTATTTAAAAAGATGGGGGAAGGCTGAAGCCATCTGAAGAAAATTCTTGTCTCATTTAATTTGTAGCTTGAGGATGAACCTCATGCCAGAAGATAAAACCACAGATTCCAGGATTCCCCTCCTCTTGCTCACCTGCAGCAGGAAGCACTGGAGATTACTTACAACAATAGTCAGATTCACTGTGCTACTGGAGATTTTTGAGATCTCTAGGTCATTACTGATATTTCTTGCTCATTTAAAATTTGAGTCTGAAGAAGTTCTCTCTGTCTCAGAGAAAAGGCAGAGAGCCTGGACTTGGTAAAACAAGAAGCCCTTTTGAATTCTACAGTCTCATGTCAGACATATTTAAAAATTGATAGGAGTTAACCATCTCGCTGCCAGTAAACTGACTGCATTTGACTCTACTAGAGAACAACGTTAGCATCCCTATAATGCTGAATTCAACTGTCAATAAAGATTACTTCCGATTTCCTTCCACTTTTTAAACGTAATGCCACAATGTAACTAATAATAAAATTTCACTCTTATATAGAAAGATTTCCCAGATAAAATAAAAAACACTAAGAGTCAAACAAATGCATATTTTCAATCTTATGAGGCCACTTTACATAGAAAAAAAACCAAGATCTCATTTTTACCTTTAACCAGATAGCAAAATACTGCAATATTTAATGCTTGTATATTCTTTTAACCAGGTATTCAAAGCACTGGACACAGTTTCAAACATTTTTATTGGGTTTAATTTACAGAAGAAAAAGAAAAAGGATCAGAACTTAACGTTGCTGGAAGTCCATCCATAAGGCATGCTAAGCTCATCAACTCTTTGAAAAAAGTATTGGGAAATGGCCAAGTTATTTAACTTCACAAAAGAGCTGCTTAAATTCACAATACTCTGTACCACTAATGCTATGAATGTCTCACATAAGCTCAAAATACTTTCATTTGGGTTAAAAGGATGTCATTCACAGAAACAGCTCAGAAAAGAATGCTGTCAAAAAGCTTTTGAGAAGCCTTAAACTCAGCTCTGAAGAGTACACCTTGATTTCAGTTTTAATCTAATCCAAACCACCAGAAATGTTCCTTTAACTAGCAATTCATTTTCAGTGCTGTTTCATGAATTCAGCATAATGCATGTGGTATATTCTGTTGTTGATATCACTCTCTTTACTATCCCAGATTCATGGAAATAATGTAAAGGAAAAACTCTTTTCCAGTAACAGTTTTCTACTACAGGTATTTCTTCAATACTGTTTGTTTTTCTTTTCCTCTCCTGTTATTATTGAACAAGGTTCCAAGAAAACTCAGCAAGACAGTAACAGCTAAGGCTTTTGGCAGACACAGAGGCTACAGCTACAGTACCTTCTTGGCACAGGCAGTGCAAGGAATTGGAAGCTCATTTTTGCAGGGTGTTGATAACCCAGATACACAGCAGAATAGGCTGCTTGGTTCCAGGTGATTTCTGATTAACGCAACTGGAGTTTGCTTGCAATGCTGTTGCTTTGATCAAGACTAGCAGAAGAGGAAAGCAAGGCAGGGCAGGGCAAAATCAAACATGTACAGTAGCAAGCAAGGAGGTAAAAATACAGCAGATCTTGAATTTCCTTTAGCAAAGAGTTTCCTTAGGAGGAAGGAATGAACGCAAGTAAGACAAGCTTTTAGCTGAAATTTGGAGCCTGGGAAACTTGCCTAATCTTACACTTTTGGCCGTGATTTTCATCATTGTCCCTTCTGACATCTCCTAATCCTACCACTAGAATCTACAATTCCCTGTAAAAACACACAGAATTACCTACACCACTCTCCAAAGTAACTAAATACTTTCTATTTTGAAAACAAATCATAAATCATAGAATGGATATTTTCACAGTAACATCTGTTCCTCCTAAACTCTTAGACTGAGTTAATAATCCTTTTCGCATAGAGTTCTCCTGTCATCAAGAACTGGATACAGATTTATTTTTTAAAATAACTTAAAAACTTATGCATCTCCACTGACAGAAACACATTTCTCTCATAGCACTAAAGTTTACCTTTCCTTCCCATGTGCTGACAGACCTACAAAGCAAGAACAAAGGCAGAGAGCAAAGGCTGCTGCAACAATCAGCTATCACTCCAGTAGGAAACTTTAACATCTGGAGCTGTCAGCTTGCTTTGAACACATGACTAATTTCTTATCACTGAAACTATGAAATATAAATCCTCATGCATCATGTCTATGGAAATTCTCATGTTGTTCCTTTACAAATGCCTTTCTCCCCTCCTTCTTAACCAAGATAGCCCACAGCTTCTGCTTCTTGCTTGTAAAATGTCTGTGCTCTTCCCTTAGATCTGCTAGCAGTGCTTTCTTTCATCAATATTAGTTAAGCAAGCATTTGGTCTGTGAAAAGCTGTCAATCTCATTTTGTAGCTACACTTTTATTATTATTTTGATAGATAATAACATTTTCAGAATGGCTTTACATTAAACAGAAGCATTACCTGTGTGGTCTAGAAGGTGACTTGATGCAAAGCAACCATTCAGACTATTCTCTTCAGCATGAATCGCCTTGCATTTACAAAAACCTATGACTTGCACCTAAATATACCCTCAGCATTTGCTTGTGAATTCTAATGGCTACCATACCTGAAATCAGCACATTTCCTTCCCTCTCACCATTTTCTGTCAGTAAATTCATAACTAAGCATAAATATTTTTGAGTAATCAGTAAACAAAAACATTAAGGACAAGTCACGGAGGTTTCTTTTTCCTAGCAACTGGTCCTGAAGAGTTCTGTAGTGATTAGTTTTTATAAACAAAATCAAGATAATGCATACATGGATTATTTATTTACTCTGTGACCCTTGGCAAAATAAACATGCTCTGTATTCACATGGTCTGTACAGTTAAGGTAGCATGGAAAAACGAGACTTCAATCTGAAATAATGATATTTAGAGAAGTGATGTTGTTAAGAACTGGGAAGTGGCTGTAGGCAAACTGCTCCAAAAAACTAAGAAGTGAACATGATGTCAAGTTCTTGTGCTGGTCTCAAAGAGCAGCATTCAGCAGAGCTAGTCAACATGACTGAAACATGTATTTATAAAACAACTACAAAAAGACTTCCTGCCAGTGACAGGAGGTGATTCAACTAGCTGGCTGGCAGTAAAGGTTGTTTACCAGGTTCTGGATTCCTAATTGGATGCCTAGCTTGTTAAGTACCAGCTGGTCTTTAATTAGTTGAAAAATTATCATCACTAAAAGTTGCCATAAAAAGAAAGAGAACAATATAATTAAAGCATTAAAATCCATATGGTGGAACGCATACCTTCTCTTCTAATAGCTGTTTCTCCTCTCTTTCCCACACAGCATTAATAAGGCAATGCTGTCCACTTGCCAAGAAAACTCTCCTTTTTAAGTTCGTATTGAAAGAAATAAAATGGAGGTGTGCTAAGAGAATGTACATAGTGCAGTGTTTCTCTTTGACTTTGAAATTATTCAAGATACTATTTGCTACCGGAGTGAGTTCAGGATTGATGACTCACCCTTGTCTGTACATCTACTCATAGTGGGACATCATTATCACACCTTCATTAAATACAAAGCTTAAATGCTTTAAATGAAGCAAATTTAAATGAAAAACTCTTCACATATGACTTAGTGAAATACACTTTTTTTGCCTGTGATTTATTAAATACGAACACAGCCTGACTGCACATTGCAATACTTGTATAACTGGAAATCTGCAAGCAGTTGCTCTATAATTATCTGCCACAATATTTTCCTCCATTCCTGGAGGCTTATAGACTTCCTCTGCCCCTAAGGAATATCTTCTAACATATGAGAAATGTTGAGACTATATGTGAAGTAATTTGGCCTTAATGTGAAAAATTAAGTCTAAGCATATTTCCAAAATGTTTTAAACACCTGTGCTATCAAATTTAATATTTTAGAGATTTGTTTGTATGTTTTTCACTTATTAACGTAGGTTGCTCCAAAAGTAATACCTCCTATTTGTTTCTATGGAATCTATAAAAAGATAAAAAGACCACAATAACACTGTTTGTTAGAGCAATTTCTCAGGTACAGAACACTGTTTTTCAACATAAGGAGACGTTATACTGGCATTCCTGTACCTGAAAGGGTCCTACAGGAAAGCAGGAAAGGGACTTTTTATAGGGGCATGTTGTGGCAGGACTAGGGAAAAACAGTTTTAAACTAGAAGAGAGTAGATTTAGACTAGGTCTCAAGAAGAAATTCTTTACTGGGAGGGTGGTGAGATGCAGGAACAGGTTGCCCAGAAAGGTTGTGAATGCCCCCTCCCTGAAAGCATTGAAAGCCAGACTGGATGGGGCTTTGAGCAACCCGGTCTAGAGGGAGGTGTCACTCCCTCTAGAGGGAGCAGAGAGGCTAAAACTAGGAGATCTTAAAGGTCCCTTCCAACCAAAACCATTCTATGATTCTACAAACATAATAATCACCATTAGCCATGCGTTTTCATCTGCAATGAATAAAAGCCTGCATGCTGCACTCATAAATGTTTTCATGGCTGTCTGAAACATAGCTTGTCTTTCACATCACCATTGCCACTGCTGGAACACACCACTCCTTACCTCACTGTGCTCTTATCCACTGGTTGGTCTCCATAAATGTTCAGTAAGTATCAGTGAATGTCAATTTTTTCCTGCATGAAAAAATTCAATGACACATCTTTGCTCCATATGCACTTCCATGTCAGATGCCATTTTGTCAGAGTGCCCCTCTGGAGCCATCTGTCATACAGCAACAAAATGTAATGGAATATTTGCTGGGTGGTTCAACTTCAACTGGAGCATCTATCACTGATGTCATGGGCCAACATAATACAAAAGGAGGTATTACTTTCAGAGCAGCCCCCATAGCTTATTGGTTTGATCAAGAGGAAAGGAAGATGTTAGCTGAATCCCCTGACAGATTTTCACATTCGTTAACCCTTTGTATGACCAAGAAACTCAGTAGATGGGAAATATATTTACTTATAATAGTGATGTATTATTAAATAAAAGCTAAAAAAGAAAATATTAGTTCTGTCTAGTGCCCTAATTAGCCATGAGAAATGGATAGACTCTGCATTGTTTGTATCAGCAGTAGATGACCTTCTTTACTCTGCAGTTGTTTTTGTTTATATACAGCAGAGAAATTTTAGTAACAATTCTCTTCCACTCTGCATGAGTTTGTTGTCTCTGTTGAGTTTATAAAATCTTTGTTAGAGTTAAAAGAAGAGGAAAGGATCTGTTTGAAAGATTGAATTTCCAAGTGTCTCAATTATCTTCAATTCTGCAGCATAAGGCTGAAAATGTTAATTTTAAAATAACTCTTCAAAATAAAATCAATTGAATCTTGACAGCAACCATATTCAGAGGAAACAATCTTTCATAATTTTATACAACTCTTCCTTTAAGGTTTGGAAGGTGCATATAAAGAAAGCATTCATCAGATAAGCAACATACAGCAATATATATCAGCTTCAATCGTTCACTAAAACGCCTTCCAAAGGCTAGGGTATTATTTTTTCCCTGCTAAAGTGTCATTTCCTATCGAGACTGCTCCTTGTTCAGGTCTCATTCACATTAGACCAGCTACTTCAAGACACCAGAAAAGAAAAATGTTCCCTAGTGCAACTATTATAGAGTAAAAAAAATCAAACCAACACAACTATATTATCAGGAGATCTTCAAGTTATATTGTTAGGATGAAATAATAGAATTCCTAGATAAGCCTATTTCATTTTTCTCTTGAACTAATTTTAATAGGATGCTAATGAAATTCTTTGTACTTTACAGTGAATAACAAGTTATTTAGCAGTTCCATATCAATAATGAAGATGATTTCATTTTAGTAAACAATATTGGACTTAGATTTAATGTCTGATTTGTTTTGATTTGCCTGTTTAAAGAAAACACCTTGAAAATCTTTTTTTTTTTTTTCCAAATTAAGTACTTAACTGAAGCTTAACTATTAAATTAGAATTCAGAAAATGTTGAAATAATTTTGTGTTCAACTCCTGATTAATTAACTGTTCTTTTCTAAGACTTCAGGACGATATAACATTTATGTAAAGAACTGAAACCAAATTTCCACTACAAAATTTCATTTCCACTGTTTCACAAACAGCTACTGCTTTCAAAAGGCAGGGAAATTCAAGGGGAAGGGAGGAATTTAGTGTAGTGTATTTAATCCTTCTCCTTTGCTTAATAACAAAATAACCTATTAATGATTTTTAACAACTTCTCTATCTTACAGACTCACATAGGTCAACAGAAAATTATGTTCTGGTCATTCTAAAAACATGAGTTCACAGTACAAAAGAGATGGACATGCTGACAAGGGTCTAATTTAGGATAATTAGGGGACTACAACATCTATTGGATGAGCATGGGCAGTTCAGCTTGAGAAAAGGAGGCTCAGAGTGATCTTATCAGTGCAGATAAATACCTGAAAGGAGGACGAAAAGAACGCAAGGTCACGCTATTTCCAGTGATGCCCAGTGCCAGGACCAGAGGCAATGGGCACAAGCCAGAACACAGAAGGTTCCCTCTGAACTTCAGGAAGCACTTCTGTGTTGTACAGGTGATGGAGCACTGGCACTGGTTACAGAGAGAAGCTGAGCAGTCTCCTCTTTGGAGAGAGAGAAACAAAGAACAGAAGTGAAGACAGAAACACATTGAGGGTACCTGTAACCCATCCCTGTACCTCTGTTTAATGCAAATATTAAAAAAAAAAAAAAAAAAAAAAAAAAATTACTAATGTTTGTCCCACCAGTGTTTTAGTAACTCTGCTCTGAGGCCCTTTTCCAGTTCAAATAGAACAGACAGGTCCTAACTACAGTACTTTACCTATAGAAATAGAAATGAGTGGAGTGGAGAGATCTCCACTTTCTGTACATCCTACAGCATGTGGAGAGATGGGAAGAAGTGGAACTAGTACTAGAGATCAGGCTGATATTCCTCAGGAACACCATCCATGTGGTTTAGACAGCAAACCTGTCATCAGGCTAAACACTAGGTCACAACAGCAGCTTTGAAAACCATTAACAACAGCAGGAAAGGCACTACACCTTGGACAGGTACATGAAAGACTGAGACAAAAATGTAATTATTTAGTACTTCCATTAACAAACGTGCATATACCAGCACACAAAAGTCTGGTAGGCATCCCTTTTGCTCATTTTTAATACCTGTAACAGCAGACCGTCATTTGACTTAGTTTTGTCATAGCCAGGACTCCACAAGTTTTGCTTGAATTAATTTGAATCCATATTTACTTGATTTCTTCCTCTACTTTAGAAATCCTTTTTATTTGAATTGGTGCAGAAAAATGTATCAAAATAAGGCATCCTAGATGCCAGATTGCTGTATGAACCTAGATTCAACCTTTATGTAATTTCCCGTGGCAGGTGATAAATGAAGAGATTGAAAAAGCAAACTGCTACAGAATTCTGATGAGCAAGCTCTTTCTTGCTTCAGCAAGAAAAAAAAAAAAAAAAAAAAAAAAATGAAGACTGTAGCTGATTTCCATGAAACACACTGCAGCTGGAAACCAGCTTATTAAAAATGAACTGTTAAACAAAAGAAACTCGCACAGTACCTATTTTCTGTGAGTGAGGGCTGAGTCACTCTGACCTGCCTCACTGGAAGTCCTTTAAACACACTAAGGCTTACAAGGGGAGCAGAAATAAACACAAAGAAATAGCAAGAGAATGAGGTAAGGAAATATTTTTCTTTAATCACAGTCTTCAGATATGATAGTTTTAAGCCAGCAACATGCACCTCAGAGTAAAGATGGCTAGATGTAAAGAAGAAATGTTCAATTCACTAACATATAAACAATATCTGGCTAATTACCTGGTATTTCATATTTTTTTCCCCTGGGAATTCTGCCCACATTTAAAACTGAAAAGAGAGCTTGCTCTTTCAAGAGTTGCTCAGCAGAATTTCAACAAGATAGAAATTTTATCTTTAATCTTAAAATCTCTACTTTGTAACTTCATTAGACACTATAAGCATGGGCAAGTTCTACCTTGGTAAGTAGCCATAATTGCAACCTGGAACACATTTAGATGTTAAAAATGTAAGTAGCTTTGAAAGGTATTTCTGTTTAGCAGCCAGATTTGGCAGTTGAAAATTCTGCAATTTTTTATTTACCAGACTGCTTTGGTATGGGGAATCAACCAAACAAAACCTGTAGTTCATCTTTTTGCCCTTTAGAATTTTCCCATTGTTTCTAGGTTACATGCTTCAAGGTGAGTTCCCCAGCACCTTTGTCACTCGCATCTCCATTTTAGCAACATGTTCTGAGATCAGGAAACTACAAGGAGTAAACTTCAGTAACTATAATAGCTTGTCTGCACTATTCAGCATGTGGCACATAAGCACAAAATATTTACAAGGGTCATTTTACGCGCATATTAATTATGTAAAATTAGAGACACCAAGAGAGCCATTAAGCGTAGATTAGAAAATAAGACCAAGAATGCTAGCAGTGCTGATAATAAGAAACCCAGAATTTACTTCCAAAGGGAAGATAGTTCATTAACATTTTAATTTGTTTCTCAACCGTTCAATTATACCATGTCTAATGTACCGGACATTAACCTTTGGGGGCCTGAACCAAACTGTAGATCAGAGTAAAATGACCTTGCTCTTTTCCATGTAGATCCAGGTGCAACTTTTTTGGGAACTTTTATTGCTGTCAAACCAGTTGCTCTTACCCTGAAAACTCTTTTAAGAGGCACACCTTTAAACGTCTAGGGAAGGATCCAATAAATTGATGAGAAGTTTCTCCTTTCCCCTGAAACTTTGAGTACCACAATTGAAAATCCAGAGAACACAGGTGTCAAGGAACAAAAGAGGAAACATTCAGCATAATAATATAAACAGAGGCAGTGCGTAATTTTTCCCTACTATGAAATATCAAACGCTAATTGTGTTAGGTACATTACAAAGTAAAGCTTTATCACAGTTCATTCAGTTGTCAGTTAAGTCAACTGATTGCAAAAGAAACTGAATTATCAATTAAGTTTTATAGATAAATCTATATATCAGTTCAAGAAACACATGGCAAAATTCTGTTTCTGGAAAAGAAAACAGTTTCTTCTGTACACTTGTTATTAAATCAGAAAGGTACTTCAGCCTCCAAATAAAGCTAAAACTATTGTCTGAAAATTGAAGATATAAATGTTAATGAGATTTTTTCCCCTCAGAGTAAAGCCTACATAATTTCGCTTGCAGTCAGAGATTTCCTCCTGTTGGCACAGCAGACATTTTATCTTTATAGTTTGAAAAAAAAACAAAACAACTTATTAGGAGGAATTGATTTCTGCAATCCAGGTAGCATGTAAACTGGCCTTTCAGTAAAGATCTAATCATAAACACGGCTACATAGATTGTGTCTGTTTACTGAGCAATTTTTTGTTTCCACAGTTCATTAATTGTGAAAAGATGACTCAAAGGAAAACAAAAAGAAATTTGCCATTTTATGATAGTGTCCTGCATGGCCACAGGGCTGGGATACACTTCTTAGTGTTCTCCTCACTAATTATACATTAGGAAACAGAAAGGTGGGCAGAAACATCCAAGAAGCTGACAAGATTTATAAGAATGGGCAACATAGTGTACTTTTGTAGGCGATAAGGTGTCTGCCCTGCATTTAGTTTTTACTGTGTATTTTTCAGCTCTGAACAGCAGCTAACAGGCAAAGCTAAAGAAGGTCCTCATCATTTGTGGTAAGGAAATGGGACCATGAGTGCAAGAGAACATAGTTTGACCAGTTTGAAAGCGATGGCAGAACAATAAATAACAGTAAGTAATGCATGACCAGATACGCACCACTTGCAAAATATAAGTTTGGACAATGCCCACTATGCATTAGGAAATTTAAATAATAACAATAATTATTCTTTGAACAAAGGGAGTTATGAGAAAGAGGAGATGGCCACAAAAGATTCAACAAGAGATAAACTGGCAGGGAATTGCAGTAATGTAAGATTCACTATGATAACTTCTTCATTATTGGCCATAACAAATTAAGGTTTTGTTTTCAAGTGAGCGAGAGATTCATAGCTGTAGACTTTCAATAGAAATACATTGCCGAATTCTGCCAGATTGTTTTGACAAATTCTGATAGCAAAAGGTAGCATCCGAAATACATATTTTTAATGAATTCAGTCATATGTGGGAATTTTTTTTTTTTCTAATTGATATTTTAAAAAATGCATAACCATCATGCATTGAGAACTTAACACTGCAATGATGTATATAATTTGTAGGAAAGCAAGCCTTTAGCAAAAGGTCTTTAAAAATATTTCACAGTTAGTAACTTCTCTCCATTGAGATTTAAACTTTAGAAGATAAACTTCCTAAATGAAACTCAGTTGCTAACATTAAAAATTCGTAGAAAGCTCAAGCTACTAAGATTTCTTTAAAAGCTCAGAGGAAAAAAATTAAACAATGAATTGGAATTTACTTCTATTTTGCTGTTAAGAGTAAAAAAAAAAAAAAAAAAGCTTTTTAAGCAAATTGTGAGGTTTTTTTTTTATTTTACAGATATCATTTTTCTGCACAGTAGCATTAAAGATCTTAGAACAGAACTCATACCAGCATTTTCAAAAATGATTCACCTACCCAAACTGTCCTATACTGGATCAAAAAGTGATGAAAAAGGAACGAATCCTGGAGGCTGTTGACTACGGAATAAGCATACTGTTGTTTCAATCAGCAAGCTAACCAAGACTGGTATTCACCTACATGAGAGTGAATAACCTACATAGAGTAATAACCTATGAAACCTGGCTTCGCCTGGAAGAAAATCCTGTGAGGAATCTCATTTGAAAGCATGTTCTACCTACAAAGAACTTAGGTCTACTATATGCAATTTGGTGGTATTTATCATCTAATGAGCTTGAACAGTTCCTGTGCAGCTGAACAAGTAAACAGTTACCAAATAGATAAATGCACCTAAAAGCAAATGTATGCGCAGGACACCAATCACAGATGTAAACAGCTAAGGCACAGTAAAGCTAAATGCTAATGGCTAATGCCTGTCTGAAGAAATTATATTTCAATCATGCTGTAATTTGAATGAATAAACATATTAAAAAAAACTAGTGAAATACAAACACATTAACTTTTAAATGGAACATATTGGAAATGTAGATAGCAGAGAAAATGACAAGTTATAAAACTCATACATACAGCAAACCTCAATTTATCCTGAGCTATTAGTTTTTAAATATTTTGCAGAACTGGACAAGCCAATGCTAATTAAGTTCTGAAAGAAAAAGCTTTCCTGTTTATGTAACCAAAGGTATAATTTGCAAGAAATTGCATTTTCTTATTACAAAGCACAATACATATTACAGGATCATTAAGTCACTGAAGTAAAATAACTTTAAAAGGCAAGCAGAGTGCATTCACTTTAGATTGTTTTCTGATTTGCTGTGGACTATAAATGTAAATACGCAAAATTTCAGGGGCTTTTACAAAAATGGGTTACAGAACCATATGTCTGTATGTAACACTTACATGTACAAATCTAAACCTGTTCCTCTCTTGCTCAGTTCAGTGAAATCCCTATCTCCATAAGGAAAATTTAAGATCTCTACCAGGACATAAGACGAATGTTAAAGCAATCTTAATCAAGTGAGTTTGACTGTAACAGACACCTGCAAATCAAGTCAGAATCAACAGCCAAAGACACTATGAGCTCTAATAGAAAACATGGCTAAAGTTTGAGTCATAAATTAAAACAGCAGATCAAGAACACATCATGTAAATAAACAGAATGGGAGCGTGTGCTGAAGCCAACCTAAAGATCAGGATGCCTCATAGTCTACAACACAAAATAGGATCAAAAACATGAAGCATACAAGATCAGATGGGCTAAGCAAGTACTAAAGTCCCTAAGACATCAGAACTCAAGTGAAGTAAAATAAATGGACATTTACCTCCTAAAAATGACATGAATAACTGCAGTCCACATCCTTATTCCTCTTCAGTGACAGAAATTGTCATGATTTTCTAGTATAAACAAGTAGCAAAGCTTAACACGAACGTTATCAAAGAAGTAATCGTATACTTAGCCATACGTAATGATATAATGTGATAGAAAGTACAGCAATAATATTGGGGTGGCAAAGTCTGTGGCTGCAGCAAATGAAGACAAGTCCAAATATAGCAGCTGTAGATACAAAAGCAAAGGTAGAAAATTTGCTTACCTTTGGAATGCCACAGGTAGGCAGGGACTCCCATAGAGATACACTTGTGTCCACTGCCAACCCTTAAATGAGGTCTGGGAAGGGGTGGCTCCTGGCTGCACTGTGGGAACGCTCCACAGGTGCATTGCGTGCACCTGAGCTCCCCTGGCTTGGCCCTGCCTTCCCACCAGCTGCTCAATCACTGCTTCAAGCCCTGACTTAGCATTTCTGCTACACCATAGCAATAGTAAGGACTAAAATAGCAGGATTGTTTTTATTAAATAAGCTGTAGATGAAATCCTTTGTGCAGTAGAATTGCAAATAAAGAAGTACATGCAAAAATCACGTGAACCATGAAGAAAACTTTGCAAAGCTTCCACTCTGCACTCCCTTTAACCCTCCCCCCCGTTCAGTTCTTAGAGAACAATCTAGATTCAAGAAACACTGAATATGGCAAAGGTTTTTTGACAGTACAGAGAATATTTATTTCTAATGGTTCTGGAGAAGGAATACTGACCAAATCATATTTAAGCATTTTGATTCTCCTTATTTCATCTTTCTGCTGTAGACTTCATTTTATAAGTCAGTATATATTTTTTTCTAAGCAATTCAACTTGGAATACGTTTCATCCACCCATCTACCAAAGTAATCTGCTTCTCCCTCAGACACACACACTGTTCAGGTTTTCCAATGCAATTTACTGAAACCACAGATTTGCCTTAAGTAGACTAAATCCAATGTAATTTTTAGAGCATGCTGTGATCACAGTCATTACTTGATTTTTTTTTTAATTCAGTTTCCACTGGGACTCAAGCACAACCAAAGTTCTTCTAATTCAGATGTCAGCAACAGTTAAACTGATTCTTACACTAAAACAGCTTGCATAGGAAAATAGGATATAAAAATCAGAAGGGTGACATGACAATGCAGGCTCAGAAGGAAGCACCTCAGCCAGTGATGTGCGTAATCCTTACCTCCAGACTCCAGTTGACACCACCACCATCCACAACAGAACAGTGAAGTCTTTTTCCTCCCAATTCCTTAATCTGGAACTTGATAAGTGGGGCTGGTGGTAACTTGGCAGCACTGAGGAACACGAATTGTGCCAACCACTATATCAGGAGAAAGAAGAGTCCCAGAAGTGAGGTAAAACACCAGTAGCTTTTATTCTCTGAAGAACCTATATCTGCTGGGCAGCCAAAACAATACATGCACTAGTGGAAGAGACACCAGGGGTGCTGTTGTATGGAAGACAGAAGTACATGGAATCCCTGCAACACACTTCAGTCCCAGCAGGCCAGAGCTCTTGACAATAAAGAAAATAATAATAATAATAAAATAATAAAAAAAATATGGCCAAACCCTCACTTTAACTAAAGAAGGGGGATATACACAAAATTATCTTTAAATCTCAGCTAGTCAATTTGACCTCACACTAAAGGGATCTCTGCTGATGCACAAAACTAACTGAAAATGCTCTTTTGAACTGTAAACCCAAAATAGTATCTGGGAAAAACTTCTGTCTCAAAAAAAAAAATCCAAAAAAGTAAGTGATTTCCAAATAAAAGCACATCTTGCTTACCTATCAGCTTTTCACTTATAATGCCAAAGTAATGATGAACCTGAGAGTTCTGAGAATTTAATTCTAGACTTCCCACTGTTACAGAATGAACAAAGTCAGTACCTCATTTAACCTCATTTTGCAGATCAGACAGTAAACACTCACTAGGCTATTCAGTGGGTACAGAATTTTTTTTTTTTAAATAAATCCATCATTTATTTTAAAGAAACAGTATTTATTCAAATAATTAGCATTTATTCCCTGAAAATTACACTATCATTCCACAAGTCAGAAGAACAATAAAGCATCAGCAGCTATCAAGGCATTGCAAGAAAACATTTATTCTTGCAGGTCTTAAAGCAGTCTGAAATGCGTAGTGCAAGAATTATATGTCAGGTAATTGGTGCAAAACTTTTTTTTGCTTTTGAAATAATCCACTGCAAATTTGATATCTACTTTCCCAAAGGAACTTTCCTCAGGTTAGCACTGTCAACATTCAGTATGCCTCTGCAGATATGCACCTAACTCTATGCAAAGTATACATATATATTGGGAATGCATGTACATATACACATACAAAACAAGATATTTATAGTAGCTACTGAAACAACATTTCCACTGAGGATTCAACAGCTTTAAAGATAGTATAGCTGTAACTGAAAAGTAAACATTTAAATATATTTTAGTAAACGTCTTTTCTTCTTGATTTTTAGGTCCCTTTAACAGTAGCCCTACAGGTACTTTATTTGAGGTCTGCTTTTGAAGTAGAACAAATGTTTCTGTAGTCCTCAGATCCAATAAAAATAAACAAAACATTCTCTTCACAGACTTCTTCACTCCAGTGCACAAAATCCTTCTATTGCTCCATTTATTCCATTAGTGTAAGGCTTAAATGATGCATGAGGCTTTCAGCAGTGAGGTGAATGTCATTTTTAAGAAGCCAGTAGAAAGATAAACAATACAGAAACCATAACTCAATACTGAAAAAATATTTGCAAATTAAAATACAACTGTAAACAGTACATTCAGGTCCAGCCTCAGACAGAAAGCAAAGTAGCTTTCTCCCAGCAGCAGCAGGCCCTGATTCAGTTTGGCATTTAGGAATGTGCTTATTAACATTAAGCACAGGCTTTAGTCAATACAATTTAAGTTCTGGCTTATATGTTTTCTTAAGCCAGAGCTTCAATGATTAGAAGAGGCTCAATTACAAATTAAAAGTAGCAAAACAGTCAATAGTGCACTGGGAAAATTAAAATGTACAAACTCGTTTCAGATTTAACAACTGGTTAAATGTGGTAAGTGCAAAGTCTGAAAGACAAAACTTGCTTTCTCAGTGCTATGTGCCAGAAGAATAAATAAAAAACACTATATAACATTTGATTTTAATCTCACTTCTCTCTACTTACTAACAGATTTACCAGATACATTGAATAATTTGTCTAATTTCTTCAAACAAATTATTTTTCCAATTAAGTTCCTCAATGCAATCAAGAATAGAAGTAACTGATGTGAGAAATGTTATGGCACCTGTAATTACCAGAAAGAGGAGAGAGGATAAATTGATCCTATATGGGATAAAATGCAGTAACAGCATAAATCATTCTCAAAAATACCAGTCAGATGTACACAATATAGACACAGCTTAGAGATGCAAACTCATTGAACTAACGCATTGCCTTATCTGTTGCACCCCTCTCCATTTTAATTCATTTCATGTTGCTCTGTGGACGAATTTATGGAATAAGACTCATGGCATTCTTAAATAAAAAAAAGTTATATGCAAAAAAAAAAATCACACTTAAGCAGATGTTACTCATTTTTTATAGTGTTAAATAAAATATTGTAGGTTAACAGCATGAATTTCAGTGTATATCTTGTCTTCACTCTAAAATCTCCCACCACTACTTACAGGATGGTACAGAATATAAACAGAGCAAGAGCTTTTGATAGTGCTTACAATTCTTGCATCTAACAAAATATGTGACAACAACAAAAAAAAGCAGACAAAACCCAGGTGCCACTGTATCACATAGCAAAACCTCCAAATTTCAGAACTTTTGCAAAATCAGCTTTCTCAGTTCAGTCTTAAATTATACCATGGCATACTCACTTACAAAATCAACAGTAGTATATAAACAAGTTTTCTCTGCACTGTACAAACTATACATACTAAAAAACCCACATATTTTTGTCCAGAAAATATATGTTCTAAACTTCAGACTCAGGACATCAGCTGGATGTTTCATCTTGAAGTGTTCTGTTTTTCTGCAGCACTGTATTTAATTCCTGAATCACATTTGATGGCAGTTTGTTATCTAATTCCAGTGTATTTTTGTTTGTTTTGTTCTTGGATTTTTTCAGTGGCTTATGTGATCTTTGGCGCAGGTCAGCCGTTCCCACACCCATCTCCTCAACAGAGATAAAACTCTGACGTGTTTTGGCATGATTTTGCACTTTCTCCTCCTTGCGTTCTAAACACTGTGCCACAATAGATGCTTTTTCTTTCAAGTTTTTTCTTTCTTCCACAAGGTCGATTTCATTATGTTCATCAAGTTTTGGTTTCCTCAGTTTCAACTGTATATCCTGAGTGAACAAATAAAGATAAATAAGATCATTCACATTAATACTATGATCAATAATATTTATATTACAATTTTTGCTCTTTGATTTCACATAACATTTTAAAGAAGAATCAATTTTACTAAAGAGCTGAGATAGCATACTTAATAATTCTAAATTTCCATAATTTCTGCTATTATCATTTATAAGCATTTTTTGGTGAGCATATTTCCTCAACTAGTAATACTTCTAAAAATTACATTAACCTTCCAATAAAATGCCCATGACAATGAATTGAAGTCATTCATTTTCATGCATTTTTACATATGCACAGTTTGATTTTACACTCTACCACAGCAAATTAATTTTTTTTCAGCAGATCCATATACTCTTAATTTCTCAGAACTCTTACTGAAAATGTTGCAATTTTAATAACTTAATGCCTAAAGTAAGTGAATGCACAAAATATAGTTTTGCATAAACATTTACATATAGTTTTGCATAAGCATACAAACACACAAACATTTTCAGCAACTGTTCAGTAGTACTTGGCAAATTACTAAGACTGCTTTTTTTTAATTTTATTTTGACTAGCAATTTTAAGTAACATACTGGTGATTCAAAGAACAAACTGATGGCAATACAGCTGTTTTATATTGGTGGGTTGTATTCAGTTTTTAAGTTGCAAGAAATGAGAGGGAAATTACGTGCCATGGATAAATCTGCAAATATTGTGGGCATTTAAGAGCACACTTGTACAGGAAAAGTGCTCTGAACCTGATGTTTATACTTCAAAGCTTCAGATGAACTTTAGCTTTCTCGTACTGTCCACTTTGTGCACTCAATATGCTCTTGCAGAATGCCTGCTCCAATTTTGTCTGAAAGCAGTCCAGTTTCACAGGCTCCAGAATCACTGTACCATTCATTGAGTTGTAGACTAATAGAATCATAGTATAGGGTTGTAAAGGACCTTAAAGATGACCCAGTTTCAACTCCCCAGTATGGTTGCCACTCACTGTATCAGGCTGCCAAGGGCCCCATCTAATTTGGTCTTGAATGTCCCCAGGCATGGGGCATCCAAAACTTCTCTGGACAAACCATTGCAGCACCTCACTGCTCTCTGAGTAAAGAATTTCTTCCTAACATCTAACCTACATTTACCTTCTTTCAGTTTAAAGCCATTCTTCGAAGAAAAGTTTGAAGCAACTCAAAGCAAAATACAGTAAATGGGAACAACAACACAGCAGGATTTGCTCCTAAAGTGCACTCCTGATCCTAACTCAGATACTCATGTAGATGTATCTAATCTATCTCCCCTCTAGAACTGAATATTTTTTCATGGCTGCTTTAACAGAGAAGGTACCAAGATTCCATAAGACAGTTTGCTCACGCACAAAATGTGAACAACTCGAAAAAGATCCAGCCAAAGAACAACTGCTATACAACAAAGAAAAAAGTCCCTCTCAGCCTTGAGTATCTTTTAGTAGTCAAAGATGCCATACACGAAAGAAAATGAATTCCAAAACCTCATTTTCCTCCACAGCTGTAAGGCTTCTCCACAAACGGAACAATCTGCCTACATTATATTCCTCTACCATTTACTCTGTGTGTTTTAAAGGCATGTTTATTTCTTCCTGATGACAGAGTATGAGTGTTGATACAGAAAATTAGGTGAAGTGTAAGAAGGAAAATAATAAATATTAAATCTTAGGTTATAGAGATGCAAGCTATGCAACAAAGTCTATATCTGTGCATCGGAACTAGCATCTACTCAGTAATGAACAAAACAAATACTTGGATGATATAAAACAGTTTCTAAAAAAGAAAAAAGGTAAAAGGTAAAAGTGTGTGCTGTATTTCACTACATTTTTAGCGTTATGAAGAAAGTATTTTTTTAATTGCATTCCCAAAGAATGAAAATTACCCACTAATAACAAGACATTGGTGGCCTAGCCATGCAAAAAATATATACGTATATATATCCCAGAACAATGATGCACATGAGTTCATAGTGCTACAAGTTATCATAAGTGCATGCTATCAGGCACCTCTTTAATGACTGAAAATTTTACTAACATAAGTAACAACCTCTATCAATTACGAATCACCTGCTACCATCTAGGCCTGCAAGGAATATGTTTAATATGTTCATCAATTTTTCAGTGAAAAAAATTCCAGGCACCTGAGAAACTATCCCAGTGACTCACATATGCAAGGAGTTCTGTCCTGGGAAATATCTGAAAAAGTTATAATTTTCTATTTAAAGATTAAAATCAGTCAGTCATTCAATTTTAATTAATAAATTAATAACAAAATTAATATCTGATTGTATATATATTTGAAATGTAGAACATGTGAAATACCAGTTATGCACCACCTTTTAGAAAACATTAACACAATCCAAGCCACCTATTGTTATTCAATAAACTAAGATATGAAGTATAAATCAGGATCAACAATCTTCTGTTTAAAGATTTTTTACATCATAATATAATTTTGCTTCTTATGAGAAGAAGAATACTGACTATACTTCTGAAAGTATAATAAATTGCCTTGAGTACAGCAGAAACTGCTCCCCTCCTGCCGCCCCAGTAAAACACCCCAAGAAATAAACAAACAAAATAAACTTATTTCCCAAAATAGTTTTGTATAATGTAATTATGAACAGAACAAATACTGGTCAAAATTAACAGATGCCTACTTTTCTGAAACAGTCATGTATGTTGGCAGGTGTTAATTATTAATGCAGATTCGGTACTTGGATCTTTTAAAGTACCATATATACACTATATACAAGAACCCTAATTCCCAAATATTAGTGCTGTAGAATTATTAATAGAATTTTTCTGATTCTAATTGTCCTTAGGAGAATTTTTAGTTATAAAAGTGTTTTCAGATGTTTTGTAATGCATTTTTAGCAAACAGGAAAATTGTTAGCAAACAGGAAAATTACCTTCAATAAATATCAATTGATAAATATATTTTAAAAAATACATTCTCTATATAGTATTTGTAGCACCAGAATGTACATTTTAATCTTGTTGGTTTTAGATAATTCTTTTTTTTTTTTCCCCCATTGATCTTTAGAGTGCAAAATGATGACTCTTTTTTAACCATCTGGAGAACTTTCAGTCTCTTTTCCTGCCTATAAGACAAATTAGATCACATTTCTACCGTAAGTTTTCACACACTTCCATTTTTCATAAACCAGTGCCTTTCAGAAAATGCTTTATTTTGTCATAAGTCTCTAACACTTTAAAATAAGGTATTTTTGTTTATTGGAGAAGCACTACAAATTTGGGGGAATAATGAAGTTGTGGTCTACAAATAGACATGTATCAGCTCACAAATTACACTGCTGTGCTGTATTACCCTATAATTACTCATATGAAATAGTCATTTTCTACCAGTATTTTACTGTTCATTCTGATTTTGACATTCCATGTAAAAAAAGTGTTATATTTTTATTTTCCAATATGTAACTTGGTGTTACTCTTCTTCAAATATACAAATATTGCCTGTATAAAACTTGTCTAAATATATTCATAGACAGAGACTGAAATCTTGTATTTTCAAGATCAAATGGAAAGGTTTTCTGAGTTCCAGTATACAAAATATGGCAGTCCTTGTTAACAAAGCACACCAACAATCAAAAAAAAAGTCTGTTATTGTAAGGTACTGAGGATTTAAAATATTGAAGCTCAGAATCCAATAAAACTACAAATTCCAGCCTTGTAGAATCGAAGTTGTCTCAAAGATCAGATCACAAATCTGTAATGTACATAGGTTGCTCCGAAAGTAATGCCTCCTATTTATTTCCGTAGAAACTATAACAGATACTAAGAGTGCAATAATACTATTTGATAGATAAAATTCTCAGTTACAAAATACCATTTTAACATAGTAACCACGAGCACTTTCATCAACAATGAACAAGAGCCTGCATGCCATGTTCGTACAAATCTGCACCAGTGGAGCTGACCCACTGTCACTATCGCAACTGCTGAAATGCACCACCCACTACCTCACAGCATTCACATTCCTTTGTTCAGTTTTGTTCAGCAAGCACCGATGAATGTCAGTGGGTGCAATTTTTTTCCAACTCAATGACACACCTTTGCTTCATAAGCACTTCCATGTCAGACATCATTCTGTCACGTTGCCTCTCTGTCTCCATCTGTCACATGGCAACAAAATTTAACAGAATATTGGTGGGAAGGTTCAGTCTTTACTGTCATACCACAAACATCTGCTTCTGAAATTGTGGGCCCACATAATAAAATAGAAAGCATTACTTTCAGAGCAGCCAACATACACCCAGAATCAGAACACAAGAATTAGAAATATACCTAAGGTATATACCTGAGGAAGACAAGACTTGTATTTTCCTTTCATTTACAAATTGTTTAAAAATGCAAATATAAAAAGGAACCTAAAGAGTTTCAAAAAGCACTTTCCTGAGAAAAGCTAAAATGAAAGGACAGCTTAAGCAAAAGGGAAAAACGATAACTGCATTCACACTGTGTTATAATCCTTGTTAAGAAAGAACAGAAATGCATTTTTAAAAAAGCATAACAAAAGGAGACAAAAAAATAAAGGCGCTTGTTAATACAGCACCACTTTTATCTTTGCTTTTGGTTTGTTATGGAACTGAGTCAACTGCAATGATTTCTGCCTGAAACACCGTCTCTAAAGGACAATAACATAGTCCATATTATCTTTCAAAATCTTCTTAGACATGCAAGAAATAATACTGCGTACAGTCTAAGGTCCAAACTGTTTTCCCTCATGTCTTCTCTTCAGCTTTCAGATTATTTACCTCTATTTTCCCCAAGCAAATCAGTGACTCCACCACCACTGCATCTTTCCAGCTGAAAATAAGGCACAAAAGTCCTCCCAGAAGCCGCAGTATCTCTATGTGGATGCCAGAAATTCATCTTAAGCTCGTATGATAAGGTTGAGGCATATTATTAATGCATATATTGTAGAGACACTGAAGTCAGTCTCCATAAACAGCTGTAATTAAACTCTGACCTTGTTCTTTGAGACTAAAAAATATTACAACTTAAAAAAAATCTTGTAGTTAGTTTCAGTTGAGATTTCCCATTACATTCACTGAGCATATAACTAATCTCTAACAGATACTGCGTAGAGCAGAAAAGGTATGACAGAACACATATGCTCAAAAGTTTTCAAGGACATTATTGAAATAAAACTGTAATGTACAGTAGTCCTATTTATTTCCTGTGAGCAAACCCTGCTCAACAAATAAACAAATAAAATCCATTATTGATTTATTGAACAGTCAAATCGTTGACACAAGATTAAGTCACAATAGGATAGTTTTGTTTTTACATTAAATTGTCTTAAGTAATCTTTTAATGGTTATACAATGAAAAGGATTTTGACAGGAAGAGCACCTACATTTCCCATTTATCCAACTCTGAAGAGGTCATTATTACTAGACTATTGTCATTAGAACTTCCACACCAAGATTAAACCCTACTTACTTCTGTACTCCCTCTGATTTTACAAGTGTTCTTCTCCTGTTGAATGGGAATTAGTTGTAAACCTCCAATCTTTGGACTTTTAGTTATAGACTGTTTTCTTGCTTTTCCAGCAGGCGGCCATATACTGGCATGCTGAAGAACAAAAAAAATTCCTTATTTTTGGAGTGCAATTTCATAAAGATACATTATTCTTCTGTATGTATAATTGTCTTGGAAAAAGCTATCTACTACATGACACCACATTTTTCTCCTGGGAATGGGGAAACTCAGTATGGTGCTTAAAATTACATTAATAGTTCATAAGTGCTGCACAATACTGGGTGAACAGAATCAAAATGTCTCTATGCAATTTTCATGCATTTTGATCTTCTGTCCACACTGCATATCAATACAATTATCTACTAGTAATAGAAAACATCCTCATGCAAGACAAACCCATATATTTGCTCAAAAACTTTCAAATTCCACAAAAGCATGCTTTCAGAAGAGCTAATACAAGTTTCTGAAATAATACTATTCCAATTTGCAAACATTTAAAAATTTATATTAGTAACTCAGGAGAAAAATATTGCTTATTCTACAATAACAGCATGTGTTTATCCAGAAAGAAATAGTCTGACAGTCTAAATGCTCCAAAAAATATAATCTACACTTAAATAAATTTGGCTTTTGGTCTTTTCTTGCTCTATTGAAATAGGTCAGTTTTGGGGAGAATTCCAAAGTATGCAACTTTATTCAAGTGAAAAACATAGTTGGGAAAAGAGAGAAAGAAAAAATCTGGATTTTTTCCTGGATATTACCTGGATATTTCAAATTAAATTCAATTGAAAGACAAGCAATACAGCAGGCATGTCCAACCCAGGGCCCACATGTGGCCCAGCACAGCTTGCAGTGCAGCCCACCCATCACGGCAGCAGCTCTGCCCTGTCAAGCAAGCTGGCCAGGCCCAGGGTGTGCAACTGTCACTCAGCATGAAACAAACTTCAGTGCACTATGAAACCTATCTGGGCTGAAAACAAGACATGGGGCACAGTGCAATGCCAGCTGAAGTTATGGCAATTAAATGTATGTGTTTTGATTCACTGGCTAAACACTCCTGTGAGAAGTAAAAAAACATGTAGCTGTACTTTCCATTGTGATAAAGGAATTTGAGAATAGGTTTCAATATCACCTACAAAATTGTCACTTTTTTGGGTATATTTGCAACTCTATTTTCAGTCAACACATATTACCTGCAAATTTTCAAATGGAATGTAGAGCTGCAATCAGACATTCAACTAAAAAACAAGTGATCACATATCTCTATCGGATTTTATAAGCCCAGTGTTAGCAGAGAGAAATATCCCATGCTTTACAATCACATCTTATTCATATCATCATTCTTTGGTATTATGTACATAACTGTTTCCAAGGATGAAGCACAGAAAAAATAAAATTTCAACAAAAATCTCCAACTATTACCTTGAGAACTCACTAAGAATTGAAACCACTGAAATCAAACCAGCCTGATGCATTAGTTTCATAATATAAGGTCAAATATCCCACTAGTTTCATGGCTTTGTTGCTTTCCTTTTTTATGTTTTAATAAGAAATACTAAAAATTAAAATGTTTCGTTACTTCTATAAATTAGTAGTATTACATATTTTCTAAGGGTAGCTCCAAAAGTAATGCCTCCCATTTTATTTTATTTGGCCACAGCAATGGTGGATGTTGGTGATATGGCAGTAGATGTTGAACCTTCACACCAGTATTCCATTACATTTTGTTGCTGTGCAACAGACAGCAACAGAGGGACAGTCTGACAGAATGATGTCTGACATAGAAGTGCTTATGAAGTAAAAGTGTGTAACTGAATTCTTCCATTAGGAAAACATTTCACTCATTGACTTTCACTGACATTTGCTGAAACTTTATGGAGACCAAACAGTGGATGCGAGTACAGTGATGCGGTAGGTGGTGTGTTTTTAGAGTGACAACGGCAAGAGCGAGTTACCTCCACTGGTGCAGATTTGTACGAGTGCAGCATGCAGGCTCCTGACCATAGCAGACAAAAATGCATAGCTAATAATGGTTAGCTAGCATCTTGTAACTGAGAATTTGCTCTATCAAACAGTTATTGTACTATCGTTGTAGCTTCCATGGAAATAAATAGGAGGCACTACATTCAGAGCAATCTAACATATGCAGCCCAAGACAATTTATCTTCACTGCAGCCCAGGCAAGCCAAAAGGTTGGACTCCCATGCGATACAGCAACCAGAACTCAATATAGAGAAATATTTGCATATTGGAGTGCAAGAGTACACATGGTGTTGGCCTGGGTGATACAAAAGACTGTTCTGTTGTAAAAGCTTTCCCTTGTGAACATTAAGAACATTCATTTTTCTTCCATTAAGACATCAATAACGTTTTATTTGAAAGAAAAGATCAAAAACAATTTATTGTGGACCACAACAAGGGTAATGAAGTACTAAAACCAGTTGCCAGAGAGGTGGTGGATGCCCCATCTTTGGAGACAATCGTGCTCAGGCTGGATAGGGCTCTGAGCAACTTGATCTAGCTGCAAGTGTGCTTGTTCATTTCAGCGGAGTTGGAATACATGATTGTTAGAGGTCCCTTCCAACTCAAATGATTCTATATTTCTAAGACATAAAAAACAGAAATGATTCCAAAAGTGGCTAAGAGGCTTTAAGTGAGCATCTGAAGGAAATCGCCTCCATTACTTTTCAGCAAGCCTAAGGAATGTAAGGTCTTAAGGATATAGTTCCATTTCTCTTTTGTGCCTGTAACATTTCTTAAAGTAGAACTCTGGGAAAATGTAACAGAAATACTAGCAATGGATTAGGCTACATAATAAATTTATTTATTCATAATTTTGACCTATCCACCAACTGTACATTATAGTAACACAGTATAGCTCTCTCCAGTCAAACAAAAGCAATAGAATTGGAAGTAAACAATTGCATCCATTTTCATATCAATTGATTCTTTCCAATTGTATGTTATATATGTTGGTAGTCTTGTACAAAACTATTGTAGAATTAAAGAATGAAGTTTCAGGTCGTACTTTTCAGACTGACTTTGCATAGCACTACAAGCAACAAGTGATCTCCTCCAATCTCTTTCAGTATTTAACTATTTGAGTACAAAGTGAATAAACTCTGGAATAAATTGACTTTCTGTAGTAAAAGTACTCTTGTACTTATAGTGGTACCTAGAACTTGCTTATCTAAACAAAGGCAGTGAAACTGGGGAAGGGTCTGGAACACAAGTCTCACGAGGAGTGGCTGAGGGAACTGGGGTTGTTTAGTTAGAAGAGGAGGCTTGTGTGAAGACTTTATTGCTCTCTACAATTACTTGAAAGGAGGTTGTGGCGAGGTGGAGGCCAGTTTCTTCTCCCAGGTAACTAGTGATAGGATGAGAGTTAGTGGCTTTGAACTGTACAGTTCAGGCTGGATTTTAGGAAGAACATCTCAGAACGAGTTGTAAGGCATTGGAACAGGCTGCCCAAGGAGATAGTAGAGTCACTGTCCCTAGAGGTTTCCAAGAAAATGGTAGATGTGGCACTGAGGGACAAGGTTCAGCGGGCAAGGTGGTGATGTTTTGATGGTTGAAGTAGATGGTCTTAGTGTTCTTTTACAACCTTTACGATTTTATGATTCTAACTTTCCTGATTATACTGTTTATACTTCAGGAATTAAGAAATATTATTTTTTTTCTCTTCCTTTTCCTGATAGCAGTACAAAATTACCAACATTAAGTTTTGGTCTACTTGAGCACCTAGGAGCACATTAGGAGATTTCTCTCCCTCCTAATTGCACCAGATCAGTTAATGCAAATGTCTTAGAACTCCAAAACCTTCTTTACACTATTTCTCAAATTGTAAACCAAATTCAGCTACTCTACTGACATAAATGAAACATGCTACCTGAAGCCTTTCTAATATAAACTTTTCCAATTACTGTGATAATGTAAGGTAGAAGAATGTTGTCTTCTCTAAAGATGGAATCCACTTGACAATTTTAACCAGAAGTAACAACTTCAGCTGACATTTAAAGTTTTCTTGGTTAGAAAGGGGATAACGTGAAAAAAATGATCTAATGCTTTGTGATAAAAAAAAATCCATGTAAACAGTACTTTAAGCAGTACATTCTAATAAAACAATATAGCTTCACTTTAATTTTTCATATAATTTAAAGACTGTTAACTTTTATTTTTGTCCAGAACACTGGTTTAAAAAAAAAAAAAAAGAAAAAAGAAAAAAAATGAAGGTACTGCATTAGTATCATAAATTTTTTGGCCTCGGGAGAATGAAGCATTCAAAATAAAAGTATTATTAATAATAACAACAACATAAAACAGTATTAATTCATAATTTTTATAAAATGCATGTGAATTTGTTACTTTAGAAAGCATCTCTTAAACACTGATAAGCCTGTTGTTTTTTTATCTATATTGTCAGAGTAACATTCTGCGTACCACACTACCTGATCAGAATCATAACTGATTGCTTTCCTTGCGATTTCATGTCAGAAGGGTTTCAAGAGTTACAAAGCTTGTGTGAGTTATTTCGAAGTAGCCTATATCAATAACCGCTGAGCCTATTTGTTGTGACACTGCTCATGTTATGCCCATGAGATGTATGCCAGGGTTGGTGGCTGTTTCCATAGAAACTACAATAGCTACTTCAGTTAAGGGAGCTGGATAAGACAAAAATTTGTTTTACTTAGAAGGCATACATTATATTCCTGGCTCTACTACCTATGAAGGTCAGTGATATAGATACTGTTTCAGAAAGCGTTTACAAAATATGCATTGCAACAGCAGTTTCCAGCCCACTTAATGTAATATGTAAAGTTCACAGCTTATCATAAATCTATCACTGTTTATTCACTGTGATATCCCTCAAAGTTGCTCGAATATCATGGGTAAGACAAGAAAAAAATCAGTCCCAAGTACAAAAAAACTTCAAATATGCTCTAGTCTCACGTGAGATAGTATTCTTCCCATCTCTCACTTCTTAACATTTAAATACTAAATTCCATTGGCAAAGGTGCTTTACATGGCACTCAAAATTATAATCTCCTTGCACACAAGCTAGTAACAAGCAGATAACTTAATTTTAGACAACCCAGTTAAGTGCCAATGTTAACTAAGCTAACTTGGATAGCAGGAAAAATACACCTGTGTTGGCACAGCTCTCCAACAAGGCTAGTTCCCACCACTGTGTTTAAACAAGGTACCTTTTTTTCATGACTGCCTAGATGCAGCATCCACAGAAAGAGCGCTCAGGCTCTGTGGGACAAACATAACCTCTGTGTCATCAGCTAGAATTTCACACAAAAGAGGTTTGTTACTGCAAAGGAAATAAGTTGTCTTTCTTTAAGCAGCTTCCCTAGCACACAGGAGGAAAATAAGATCTCAGAATATACCGATGTTCTTCTCCCTAAGCCTCAAAGCTCTCAGCTTTCATATGAAAATGCAATTGTAAAGAGTAGTCTTCAAAGACTAAAACCACCTTTCTGTAGCATTAATGTACTGAGTACTCCAGACATCTTAATGGTATTGCAGGTTTATCTATAATGCATCTATTACTAATATACATGTCAGTTTAATGGCATTTTCATAACAGCAGTAAAATCAGCATTTCTTGCATTTCATCAGATTAGTACCTTTGCAGTAAAAATGCTGATCATCCAGTCTATCTGTGCTTCCTGTCCATCACAACATATATGCCTAGAACACAGAGTTAACAAGGAAAAAAATAAAAAAAAACATAATGCAACTACAGATGTTAAAGACTAAATTTCTAGACAATTTCAAATAGAGTTTACATACATTTATGAATGTTGCAAATATTCATTTTTTTAAGACTCCCATAAAAAGACAATGAATTATTATCTCAGATTATCACCTAACCCTATTTGAAGACATTCTGTCTGCTTAATTTAAAGCATGTGTATAGACTTCATGAATTTTTAATGGAAAATTTTTAAATTGTTTGCTGATTTATGGCCATAGAGAGGAGATGGACAACTAATCTCTTTAAGATTACTAAAATATATCAACTGCAATTGTTTAGTTAATTAGGAAAAATGTAACAAGTCGTCGACATTTAAGCAAAATGTTTACTAGTTTTAAAACACAGTTATTTTGAATTGGAACATTTCAAGAAACATTAAACATTGAAGTTAAAGTAATTATATGTTTCATGTTTACATACCACTGGTGCTTTTCAGAAATCACTACAATTCCCCAACTGAAAAAAAAAAATAAATAATAAAATTAGTTCCAGAAACTCAAGACAGGAGCATTTTCCTGAAGCTGTAGGCAATGAATTATGCAGCTTTTTTTTAATCTATTTATTTGTTTTCAGTAAGTTTCAATACATATTGCAAATCTACTGAGGGTTTGATATTTTATTTCACTCATTTACCCCAGCTGATTCACAGGTTATAAGCATTCTCTTCCAGACAAAGGTTCATAGCCAAGTCCTGGAGATCATGGCTAACTGCCTGCCTCATTTTGGCAGCTGTTCTTTCTGAAAACCATTGGAAGCAAAACAACTACTAAGATAGTGTCCAATAAAGAAATCACAATGAAGTCTCTGATGTGGAAAAAAAGAGCCTAGATACTCCTAGGGCTCTAGAACAGACTTTGTGAAGTCTGAGTTTAAACAGTTAGACTGAAAATAAGCCTCAAGGAAATAACCTACCTGCAAAGACTCATTTACGTAGCCTTGCCATTTTATTTTGGACTACTCAACTACTTATTCTGCATTAAACAGAAAGAAATTAAAAAAAAAAAAAAAAGGGAAACGCAAGAACACCCCCCATACTGTCCTGTTAAAAAAAGGAAAACAACAAAAAAACAAACATGAAAAACCCTACAAAACTCAACCCCACTAACTTTTTCTTCAAGATAACTACACTTTGAAATCTACAGACCTTTTTGGAGGGCATTTTGATATGCCAACTGTAAGGGAAAAGTTCAGACAAATCTGCTTAAAGGCTACAGTCTGCTTAGAATCCCCTTGGTATGGAATCTTATTGTCTCAGTGTCTCAAGGCTTTAAAGACAGAAGTACTAGAAACACCTGAAAAAAACAGGTGTCATTTTTCACTCCACTTTTCCAGAGACATAGTCACTGATATTTGTAAAGGGCACAGTAGTATTCATCTAGAAGGAGAAATATCAAAAATAACAGGGGTCCTGAAAAATGAAATCCTCTGCTGAACAACGGGGGTTGTCACTAAAGGCCACAACTAATTGCTTTTTTTCTTCTTTTCCCTTTTTCTTGATGCAAAGAATGTGTGTCCACCAATGAAATGCAGGGCACATACTCCAAAATTAAGTGAGCTGGCAGCAAACATATCCACAAGAGATAATACATTTAAGATTAAGAAAAGCCAATCAATAAAGTAATTTCCTAGTACAGAAGAGTTAACATGGAACACAAGAACAGAGATAACATCGGAACAAATAATATTACGGAGGGCAATTTAATACAGCATACTTCAATTGGCTTCTCAACTTTCTCCAGTTCTACAATGTTTTACGCTCCCTTTTCTCTAAGGCAATACAGTATCTTGTTACATGGTATTTAGCTTCTTTTCACTTTTATTCTTACTTTGTTGGTGGTTTCATTTTCTTTTTCACTCCAAGATAAAGCTTCAGAGAATTGACAGGCAACACTTTTTCAGGTTTGCTAGCCTGCAAATAAATTAAGATTTTAATTATTGTATCAGGAACATACAAAAGAAGAAAATGCCATACAACTTTCATGGACTGAATCACTCTTCTCTAATAGATCATTATGCTTTTTTCCTCACTTTCTTTCCCATTAAGGGAGGATGCCAGTCACTACTACTGGCAGAGGATTAATTAGCAAGAGCTTGAGCTCAACATGAAGTCATAAAACTATAACAATTGAAATAATAGAGACATGGTGGCAAGAGTCGCCAAAACGGAGGGCCGCACTGAATGGATGCAAACTCTTCGGGAGATACAGTCAGGGAAGGTGAAGGGAGGGCTGCCTTCTGTAATAACAGAGCTCTTCTAAGGAATGTCAAGTATCATGGTATTTACTCCAGATCACATAATCAAGATGAAAAAAAAAAAATAAAAAAATCAATCTTTAAACAACTGAAGGAAGTCACTGGACAATAGATTCCAACTTTTACAGTCTAAGGGAGGACAGGAATTTTCTCCCCCAGGTTGTCTCATAGAAGTAAAACACAGCAGGACACAGTAGTCCAGCAGATTTCTAGAGGGTGTCAGGAATGTTTCTTGATACTGATTTAGATGGGTCAACAATGGTTGATGCAAATCTGGATCTGCTAAACACAGATGGTAGTACTGATCATAACGACCACAAAATACTGGTACTTAAGATTCTGAAAAGAATAACATTGAAAAGTTAGCAGAGAACAAACCAAGAAGAGCAGATCTTGGCTTATTCAAGAAACTAAGAGTTCTGTCCATGGAAGGAGGCAGCTTTGAGGGATAAAGAAACTCAGGAAATGTATTTAAAGACAGCATTAGCCAAAATCAATGATTCATCTCAATACTCAGGAAAACAACTGTCAGGAGAGTAGGCCAGGTGGTTCTGGTGAAGCTCCAGTATAGAAAAAGGCAGCATACAGAAAGTGGAAGAAGGAAGAGGTTATGAAGCAAGAAATTTAGAAATGCTGCTTAGGAAATGGAGGTACAGTGGTTGGACAGCCAAGGCTGATTTGGAGTTAAGCCACGCTATTAAGAGCTGCAAAGTTGACCTGGGGAATTAGCTGTCTCCCAGCCTCATTGTACTCCCTGGGGAAATCCTGGAGCAAGCTCCTTAAAGTACGTTTCTGAGCACATGGAATTGACAGTGCTACTGAGAACAAACAGCACAACCAAGCAGATTGATTTCTACAATAAGATGACTGGATTTGTACAGGAGGGGAAGCAGTGGATATAAATTTACCTCAACTTTATCAATGCTTCTGACACTTGTCTCCCAAAATAATCTTCTATTCAAGTTGGGATATTAAGGTCTCAATAGATGCAACATCACTATCAGTAAAATGCCAGTTGCATGAAAACACTCAGAGGGTAATGGTTAACCAGACACACTATAACTGCAGGCTTGTGACAAAAGGAATACTGCAGTAGCCTGTTCTGTCCTTTATAACATCTACAGCAATCACATGGAGGAGTCAATCATAAAGCTTGCATTGCAACCTACATGACTAGTCAATACACTTGGGAACATGAGGAATTTGCAGAGGCTGAAGAAATGAGCCAACATGCCCTAGGAAATTCAACAAAGGTAAACATCAAATCCTGTATTTGAGAAGGAAGAACATCTATCAATGACACTAGAGAGTAGCCGGAGTTCTTCCCCCTCTCCTTAGCTCTTGTAGTCCTGCATCTGCTTTTGGATCCCCCAATGAAAGAAAAGAATCAAAATTCTTGAGTGACTTCAGCAGATGGCCACAAAATTATCTGGGGGCTGGAGCGCTTGATCTGTGATAAGAGCTTGACACAGGTTGGCTTGCTCAGCTGGAAGAATAGATGGCTTCGAAAACCCACAAGTAGGTCTGGGTAGGTTACACAGACAAGGCTCTTCACAGTGGTGTATTGTGGGAAAATGAAAGTTATTTGAAACTAGACCAAATGCAAAGAGAAACTTCTTTTGCATGAGGAGAGTCAGGTATAGGAACAGTGCTGTCCAAAGAGACGGTGCTATCTCTGTCCTTAGGAGATTTCAAAACTCAACTGGATCAGTCCCTGAGCAACCTGTTCTGACCTCATTTCCAGCCCTGACATGAAAATAGCAAGTCGAACCATGGATCTCTTGAGGTTCCTTTGAAATCAAATTAACATAAGTATCATAGAAACTTCACTTTTTCAATAATTGCTCAACAGAAGAAACACTTAACAAAACACATCTCTACCTGAATATATAATCTTAATTTCTTTTTAATGAGAATTCATAAATTACTTAGTAGATGCAATCTTATTAAATACCATTTTTCCATCTGCAGTGTCATCTCTTTCTACTATTCATTTCTGACTACAACATAGAATTAAACTAAGACTACTAGTGGTGGATGAAAATTTCTCTCTCAAAAAAAAGAAATATACTCAAATTATTTTTCAGTGTAGTATCTCTTTTTTTTTTCTTTTAAAATATAAAGCTATTTAAAAGTAACGCCAGCAAAGTTTCCACCTCAATTTAGGAATTTAATGCTTTATGGATCAGAATGGTTCAGAAAAGACGATCATAAAGTAGTACAATAACTGTACTGTACCATAAACTTTTTCCAAGTTACTAATTAAGTTTCAATAGGCTTATTAGTATACTCTTATGTATACCAATTCGAGTGTTAGCAACAAATTACAATACACTATTCTTGACATTTTGAGATCATTTTAACTAGAATAATATCCACAGTCTTACAAGACTACACTTTTTTTTTTAATTTTTTTTTTAATTTTCCACTAGATTAACAATGAATGTGTAAGCTTACAAAAAACTCTTATTTTACTGTATGAAGGTGAGCAAAGCACAAGTTTCCCAGTTGGGCAAAAATAGCAATCAAAAATAAATGCTCTTTAAACTTAAAAAACCTTTTCTTAAACCATGTGAAAACATAGTTCAAATTGTATGTTATTTAGTTTCTATAAAGAAAAATCCCTTTAAATACATAAAACTGAACCCATTTTGCTATTAAGCAAATAAGAAAGATTCTGTAAGTAAGATTCAGTCTTACTATCAAGACTAGTTTTTGCAGGCCTGAGAACAGATCAGTAGAAAAAGTTCATGCTTTTCAGTAACTAAGAGGAAAGTCAATGTTATCTGGAAAAAGGGGAAGCTTTTGTCAGCTTAATGAGTGATGTTGCTTCCTATAATTAATTTCGTCACTCATGACAGCTGTAGGTAAAAGAGCACTGTTGCTTCTGATTTCTAAAAGCTTTCTGTGAGACACTGGGAAAAAACCAGCATGCAGTTTCAACTTCATATTACTTCTAACACCACTATCTACAGAAGGTTTTCATTTTACTCGTCGCACAAGGGAATGTAAGCACTCGAAAACATTTTTACAGCTAGTAATATAGCATAATCAAAATAGCTAAATCAACAATTGCTGCTCTTTTTACTAAAGCCTCTGAAATAAGAACCTTAAATTCTTGTACTTCATTAAAAGCTGCCATTCAGTATCAGAAACATTCATCTATTTGTCTGTCTTCTCATTTCTACGTGAAAAAGAAAGTTTATGATTAAACTAGTCAAGAATTAACTGTACCTTCATATCCTTGTAAAGAAGCAAATTTCCTTCCCGTAATACAAAATAACGCTCTTGAAACTTGTTTCCAGACAGCAGTTTTGAAGGTTCTTCTTTGTACTTTAGATAGCCAGCTTTCACACTACCTTTCACATTTCTCTCTATCAAGAAAGTAAAAAGCTCTTTGTTAGAATCTGTTACAACGTTGGAAACAACTACTTTGTTTTTAAGTGCTTTCAGTATTAATGTTTATCAAAAGACAAAAATTACACTTTGATTTTAGTAATAATGGCACTCAAATATTAATAACAATGATTTTAATTACTGGTAGGAAATGTATTCTAATGTTTACTCCTAAGATAACACAGAAAGAATTAAATTAAAAGAATCTTCTCAGAAAAGAATGTGCAGTTACGTATACAAAATACACAAAGAAACATGTATTTAGTATATGTATATATTAAAATAAAGCCTGTAGTCTGCTTCATAAATAAACTTTGTAAAAATAAAAAGCTTTTATTAAAGTAAGAACTACTGAAGTTCATTACTAATACATATAAACTATTCCAATACCACTTCAAGGTGCCTCTCTTTTTCCATTTCTTTCCTATATGTATGTATGCACTCATACATGCTGGAAACATACTGTCAGCATGAAGAAAGAGCAGCCAGCAGGGGATAAACTCTTCTCCTCCATTCTAGACAACATTTCATCTTTAAGAGGGAGCTATACTAACACAGTAACAAATTACTTTCACCCAAAACATTACAATCCTACTACTTATTTTGGCCATCAATACTCATTTTCTTTTTCTATGTGAACATCATTCATTCATTTATTTTGGAATTATTGAATAAATTTGCTTAGAAATCTCATGATACCACCAGTTTTTACAGCATACTCCTTTCAAGTTAGTAAACAAAACTGTGATGCAAAAAGAGTACGTAGTATATGGAGAACAGCATCCTAATTCAATTAGCTGGTTCCACTTAGGACTTGATAAACAGATATGAAAAATATCCACTATTATGAAATAGTACACACTATAATCTCAGAAATAAGAATAAAATGTATTAAATAAATCAATCATAAAAATAGCAAAATGCATTTTCATTTGGTCAGGTAGAAGAATACAGAGATGACTTTTCTGTAGGTTAAACCTATTACCACAGATATTTTTTCCAATGTGAAGAACAGCATTACACAGCAAACGACACAAACAACAATGCTTAAGAAGCCATTCTGGTTGTAGTGTACAATTATCTATTTCTCCCATCTTCATCCATTCCCTTAAGTGGGCTGTCAATATTTTCAAGTAAAACATGACATGCACAAAGGATGTAAGAAAGGTGATAAGGCAGAATTCAGAAATTACATGAAATATCACTAATGATCATAAAAAGTAAAGTCCAAGACAAATGCATCTCATACTGTTTTTAATTATTATATTTAAATATTTATATTCTTTGTCCTTCCTTTGAAGAACATGTAGATAATTTTTCCACACAATTATTTAGGAAGGACCCCAACATTCTAATAGTGAGATATGTACTAAATACAGTTTTACATGCACGCATGTGTATGCACAAAAAGTAAATAGGCAACATCCAGATTCAGACATCTTATTACATAAATACACTTTAAAGTGCATATAAAAAATAACAGATTACAAAACTCAGATTCTGTTGCCATTCCTACAGCATAATGAGACTTTGGAACTAACCAGAAAAGCTGTATCTCAACCCCATCTTTCCCACTGGCTGAAAAAGATTCTGAATAAAATTATTCCTCTTACTAACTCTATTCACAAAAAAGACAATTAAAAACTATGAATCTATTTCCCTCTTGTTTTATATCTTACCACAAACTAGAGTTTAGAAAGACTTTAAAAAATACAGTAGAAATTTTAAAAGGTATTAAACTTCTTTGATTTTTATAAATTACATTCTAATCAGCATGTTTGCCTTTAAAAGAAAATCTCAACATAAAATTTCCCACTATTTTCTTTAGCTTACAACAGAATCTAATGCAAAAAATTAAAATCCTGATTTCCTCAGCTCTCTGTGTAAACATACAATAAAAAAAACACAAACATGAGCATATTTCCTCTCTGCCACTACGAGTATTTGTTTCACGTTCAGAGTGGAATATGAGTCCTTATCCACAACAATACAGGCTTTTTTTTTTTTTTTTTTTTTTTTTTAAATATACCAAGTGAGAGAAGCAGAATACTCTTACCAGTTAGAATATTTTATATTTCCACACATAGCTCTCAAAATAATCAACAAGACCCCCACTTCCTAAACTTTTTGGCATTCCCACCTTAGCAAATCCAGGAACACTCAGTCTTGCAAAGATCTTTAAAAAGCCTGAAAGACGAAAAAAATATTCCTCCGATTTATGATTTTCTGTATTCCTTAGAAGTATTCCACACACAAATCTAAAATGATCAGTCCACATCCTATCTATTTTTCAGATATAAATTTTGTAAAGAACGTGAAACTTTCCAGAATTTTGTAGCTACTAAGAACTGGAGGCACTTAATCCATTCAAGGTTTATTCACATTCAGTATAGAAGTGTTTCAAACAATCTCCCTGAATAATAGCCCCTGGTTCGCAGGTATCAACACTTCCCACTCAAATTATACAACTCTTTACCAGGAAAAAATCAAGTACTTTTATACACACTTTATAGTGAATCTATTCCCTCACATTTTTCTAACAAATACATCTTTAATATGGGAAAAATTCAGGTAAGGAGAAGATAAAGGGTCTCAAAATAGAACTACACATGAGAGCATCTCTCATAACAAAATGCAATGCACACCCTGCCCTGCAGAACAGCACTTCAAAGACAGTGCTTCTGCAACAGGCATCAAAAGCTACAGAATAAATTGCCAGGAGAGAACTAAAGATTTGGAGGAAAGTATAAAATTCACAACATATATTCTGAAACATATCAGTAAGAATAAACCATTTCTTTTCCATGAAAGGAAAAATTGATCTCTAAACAAGAAAAAATATCAATCTATACCTCACTACAACGTTTGATATTGCAGAACATGAGAAATCAGCTTAAGATTGAGAAAATGAGTGAAAGAGTTACGAAAAAGGACAAAGTATACTACATATAGGGAACATAGTAAAAGTTTCACTGACAGGAAAGGCCCTGATAAGTTGCCAGAATGAAATGAGGTTAAAAGAGTTTCTTCTACAGGCTCACTATTGAACTAAAATTACTTCAAATATCATTAATGACTCTAGAAGAAGAGAAATGCTGATGATACTGAACTCTGAAATAACATTAACAGAAAAAAAAAAAAAAAAGGTCAGAAGTATCATAATTTAGAAAGATTCTAATACAAATCACAGAAGAAAGTAAAATTCACCAAATTCAATTATAAATATGATCACAGCCCTATGAATTTTAATGAAGAGGAAGAAAACTATCAACTCAGTAGTCCATTTATACGAGCTGAATCCACTGCTAAAAACCACACTATGAATAATAGCAGTTGAACATCTGGACTCAGTCCAACTGCTCAGTTAGTGATGAGAAAATATCTACATAAAGAGGGTAAAAGAGTGACAAAATCATCCTCCCTGCTGGCCTGTAGATTTCTTGTGTATTTTGGGTTGGAGATCTCCAGCATAACCACAAATGCTGCCTCCCTCTGGAAACTGAAGTTGTTTCCCAGGTGGCTTAATCCTTTTCTCATTTTAACAGTATCTAGTGATGGAAATTCAGTGCTGATCTAAAGACATCTTTTTGCCTTGAAATAGATGCTTATATGTTTTCAGCATGTACAGGTACAAGACTAGAAATAGAAACAATAAACATGTAAATTTCTGCAACTACAAAACGAGGACAATTGATTCAGATCTTCTAGGCAATTTTGCCTACACAATACATGCATTGTCTTGCTGAAGCTAGTGAATTTGTGCATTAGCTGCTCATTATTGTAAATATTTCACAGCAAATTTAGGAACTAGCCTCAGAACCTCTACAAGATGTAATGATTATAGAACTATTTGTATTTTAAACATTTTTATTTTCTCATAGCAAGAAGCATTTAAAAAAAATTAAAGCTATAGAAATTAAAATCTGTTCACCACATAAAAGATCCCTAGAAAAGCGATTCCATATTCAAGAAAACATGTTTGTTGTATATGAGGTTACTCTGAGATCAATACTGGAAGTTTGCAATATGGCAGAAATTTAATAAATAAGGTTTTAATTATTTTAACACGAGAAAAAGGAACCAATAAATGTAAACACTCAGTCATCAAAAGCCAGTGTGTCTGGACTAAGGTCAAACTGAAAAGAATTGATTCAAACTCAATTACTGTGATGGACTGGAGGAACAAATGGGTATAGAAAGCAGGAGGAAAAGAAGGTGGGCAAATGTCAGCTCTCCCCTTTAGATAGTACTACATTTTGTAAATTGAACTTCAGACACTAGCCTCATCCTTATGTGTTTCTCAGAACAGTGAGAAACATATTCCTTACAACCCATTCCCTTTTTCTGATTATTCCTCAACACATAGTGAGGTGATGGGAGTTCATATATCAAGCTTTTAATGAAGTAGGCTATTTCACTCTATTCACTATCAGCTGCAACACATTTAGAGATAGTGAAACTCCAATATAAAAGCTATGAATAACATACTTGTTAAGGTTTGTTCATATCTGTGGAAAAGAGAATGATGAGAGAAGGCTATTACTTTCAGAAGAATAAGCATAACAGCATAACTTTTACTTCTTGAAGACATAACAGACATACTGATGGAAAAATTAATATTTCTTTTTATGGGGAAACATTGCATGCTTTACTGACAGCATACAGATTTCAACTGCTTGAAAACAGAACAGTCATTTTTGTGCATGTTGAACTTCTGAACTGTTTCCCTCAAATTAAATGCCGTACATTTTTACATGGGAGATCTAACTCCAGGTAAGACGCAAAAAAAAAAAAAAAAAAAAAAAAGTATGACTGGAGTAGCTTATAAAGTAGAAAAATGGGATTTACATTTGAGCTGTGTTTCCTTTCAAGTGCCAGGTCTAGTTCTTCATCCTTTCAAACAGCCACACGCTGTACAAAAATCACTTAGTTGCTTATGTCACTCAAATTAGCTTGGAGGCATCAGATTACATAATAGAAACAATTATGTTTAATATATAACACACCACTAATACACATGCATGTATCTAGTCCACCCACAGAGAGAAAGTTCAGTATTTACATGGAAGGACTGTGAACATGTTCACAAATTGTAAACAGAAATCATACATTCAGCTCACATGTGTGCTCACATGGCATACATCATTTGCAGAAATAAGGTATGGTTTTGGTTCTGTGTTTTAAAAGGAAGTCAGTACAATTCTTAGTGAAGCACACGCTTTTATAAAATACTGGTGACTCAGATGTTCTGGGGCATTTTGCTCCAATGAAACAATTATAAAAGAATTGTCATTTCCTATAGGGACACAAAGATATTCAATAAAAAAAAAAAAAAGCATACCATTGTAGAGTTTGATCATGTCTGCTGTTAAAAATCTCTTTATTATCAGATATGCAGCGCCGGGCTCTGGTAGTGAACTCCAGTGAAGAACCTGTTCTAGAACATTCTCTGTGTAATGCAGTGGACGTTCTGAAAAGTTTCCAGAAAAAAAAAAAGTTTAAATAAGAAAACTGTAGGCCCTTAGAATTTACAAATTCACAGTTTGCCTCATTCAGGTTAAGCGACAGGAGAAAATCTGCTTTCAACATAAGACAATTAAGCACTTCACTGACTTTCTGGAGCAAGACCTTTGCTGGCAGGATCTGCATAGGTAATGAATACTAAGTTGAACAAGCAGAAGTCAGACGTTCAGCAATTCTTTTGTATTTAGTTGTTAGTCTTTCCTTCAGTAAAGATGCTAAAATGCTGCTTTCAAACAAATGCAAAGGTTAGATACTATTAGATATACTATATTGTATATAAACAAACAATAAGACAGTATCGAGAGCCATAACTATACTGGGCTTTGTTGGTCTGGGCTTTATACAGAAATGAATTGTCATAGTTCCCAGTGTTCTGCAATTGAAAAAAAAGCCAGAATATTCAGAGCATAGTGGAAAAAATAAGTTAAAAGACCCGCATAGACTACACGGTGTGTTAACAATCAAAGCAGATTGAGACAAACACTTGATTTTGCTTTATTCCTTTAATTGGAGGGGAAGAACAAGAGATCTTACTGAGTTTTTTGAGACACTTGAATTGCTGAGACATACATTTGTTGTAAGATCCACCCAAAAAGAGTAACTTTGAGACCCTTTCATAGAAACACCAGTGACACAAAAGCCCAACCAGTACTCTACACAAAACACTCATTCATGAACACTGCAAACACTTTGCAAATAGCCCCTAAATTTGCATTACCAGATCAAGCAGAAATGTGAACATGGTAAACACATTGCAGCCTCATGTATCACTCTACACACACTGATGCAGATCTAGGGAGGCTGCATGGCAGAACCTCCCTCTGTACAGTACCACTGTAACTGTTTCTCCATGCACACGCCCAAGCTTACATGCAGTAAGCACAGAATATAATCTAGGGGAAAGCACAAAGACTTGACAATGGCTTTGCAAGTCACAACTTAGAGCAGTGGATGCAAGAGTCCTTTTCTCCCCTAAGGCAGATTTTTCCAAAAGTTCTAAGCTCCTACCTTCTCACATCTAATATGGTCAAGCCCTGAGAAGACCTGAATGCAATTCCTGGAAAAGAACTCCTGTGTGACATTATTGTGTAGAGTCAAGCAGTCTAGCCCTGTATCTCTTGGTAGTCAAGGGGAAAAGTATGGTGCCATGATCTAATTTATCACTTCTGATAGGATGGATGAGTATGAAATGTCACCAGCTGCTTTGGGGCTGTCCAGCACCACATTCTAACAAAACATTTACCCAAACACCGGAGCTCTAGAATGCATCAGCCACATACAAGGCAATTTCAAATGACTTCACTATATTTGTTATATCACTTATAGCAAGATTTTATTATGCAGACTTGAAAACAAAACAGCCTAACAAAAACACTTTCTCAACAATCATTTTATAACTCTATTTCTTCTGGCCCTTTTGTTTTAAATGGTCCAACTTTTTAATTTCATTTCAACTTTGGGAAACTGTTGACTTTTTGATGTGCTGAAGTCAAAACAACTTGTTGCCTTTGTACAAGTGAGGAAAAATCCATTTTAAGGAGAGTAACTTTGCAAATCAAAGGCAGCAGGAAACACTGGCAAATCACGACAACTTCCTAGAACACCAGCATTCCCAGAGTAAACACCTACTGTTTTATTTATAGTTACATTTAAGACCATCTGTCATCATGGATTACAGAGTACATAAATCATCATGCTGAAATGCATTAGCTACTTTACTGGCAACCCAGCTCATTTACAAGCTATCCATCAAGTACAAATTACTAAAAGAAATATACACCCTATTTTATAAAAGCATATGGTATGGAACTTTCTGCATTAGATTAGATAAAATTATCAATTATTTCACGTTTTCTATATGCAAATAATTTAGTTGATTTTTAATACTGCAATTTCAGTATTTTGAACAGCAAGCAGTCAACACATGCATCCAATTAACCTTTTACTTAGGTCATCATAAGCTAGCAAATATCCCAAACAAGTCATTTTAGTCCTAAATTGCAATAAATATCAGGCGAAAATTACTTTTTAGAAAATACAAGAATCTAATTTCCTTGAATTCTCAGGGTTCATATCCAGGGCAGCGTATCTTAAAAGACATTTCAGGAAAACTAAAGTAAAGTAACTTTCAGGAAACTTCAGGATTGAGTGAAACAAACCAAATATCACCATGTACCAGACAGGTACCAGATCACGGCAGGAATTCTCACAGAAATTCATTTTCTGCTTGTAAGACACTATGGTAATTGATGTACATTTGAGTAAAATACATTTGAATAAAATAATAATACATTTTAGTAAAATAAGTAAAATAAGTAAAATATTGTTTCTATCTTGTCATGTCAAAAATTCAAAATACTTGTAAATGCATTTGATTATGTAACTCTCAATTAATTGATCAATGTCACAAGAGAAACTTGAAGTAGGAAAGATTTATTGTTTTAGTTATTCAGTGCCACATTTGAATCAAAGACTGCAAGGAGCTATCTTTCTCTGTTAATTCATTTCTTTTTCAGTCTTTTGAAAATCTGGTAGGTTCAGCTATAGAACCTGAATCAGCGCCTCTTACTACTGGCATTATTTTTTCAACTTTATTTCATTTTTCCTGTCATGATACGTAGATTCTGCCACAAAGGGATCCATGCAGTAGACATTTCATCAACAATCCACACAAAATCTAGGCTAGTGGGATATGCTGAATTAGGGCTTTAATGAGTTTGCTATACGTTTTGTTTCATTTTTAGTATTTAGTATTGGTCATTTTCTACTTTGCTTCATAAATCTTTTTTATTTCAGTTATTTCACTAACATCTTGCCAACACTGACAGTCCTATATACCACCTACAGAGTCTCTCTGTAAGCCTAATATTGCCAATCTTGAGAAGATATTAGCTTAGAATATTTTTTTAGGCTACATGAAAATACTGATTGCTACATGCAAATACCTCAAGAATCTACCAAAAGGTTTGTCTGTTGTACTACCTTATAGCTTCTCTTGGTCATTTGCTTATAAGTGTTATACAGCAAGTTTAAGAAAATAAAACTCCCTTTTGAATTATTTTTCATTACTCAGTTAAAATAAATAAGATTTCTAGGGGTCTCTTAGGAATCACAAGGACACTTGCAAAGATAATAGGTGCTAGCATTCTTTGTCAGTTGACACCCACATATATGAATAATTAAATGAACCCTGTGTTACAAGTCTACATAGCACACCACAAGACTGTAAGATGCAAGGAGGTGCCAGGATCATTCAGTTGAAAAAAAACTGGAGAATACATTTTCATTCCCATTATTGACACTGCCAAGGTCAAGACTGAGCGCATCAAGAATATTATAATCTCTTTAGATTTACTAGTAAGTAGATATGAAGGTAAAGAACAACAAAAGTACTCAATCTACCTTTGCTTTTTCTATTTTTCTAAATTTTTCTGAACTTGAAAATAGCTATCTCCATTGCAGAAATAGATTAGTCCACAGTCCACTTCTGAAGCATGGAAATAATACTAAAAGCAACTTAGTGTAAAGTGCTAATAGAAGTTGATTTTTGCTAAAAGCATATTTCTGTCTCTCGGGTACATACACATTTTTTAAATCAGATGACATTAGTGAGAATTCATTAGAATAAGATGCCTTAATAATAACAGAAAAATTTTTAGCTTGCTATTTGAAGATAATCTCTAATAAAATAAATATATCTAATTATAAAAAAGTTAATAACTCTTTAACCTTTTGATTATATCTTGAAAAGTAATAATAATTTAGTGAATACATCACTAACCTAGTTCTCCATTTTCAAGTACTTCAAAAGTGGCCCAGATATCATCTTTGTTGGGAGTAATGTTTTTTATTCCTAAAATATCATTAGTTAATTCTTCTGCTTCTGTCAAAGGTGATACCTGTAACACAAATTAAGTCAATTTACAATGCATTAAAATTACCATTTTCTGAGTTTTCCCCTCAAATTTTCCTCAAAATTTGCTGAAGAAAAAAAAAAAAAACATACACAGAATTGGAAATTCATGCTATTTTCTGATTACAGAATGCCTTCTATATTTTGTACCATGTAACTGGTATCATTTTCATCACTTTAAAGTCATTTTCTCCACCCTTCAAAAATTTTAAAAAAAAAAAAAAAAAACCAGCAACAACATACCTAGGGTATTTTTTTCCTATGTATGGAACAAATGGAAATAAAGGGTAGTAAAAAAAATTATTAAAATTATGTTAGTAATGAATTAAAAAAAAAAAAAACAAAATCCACAAAAATGCGGCCCTTTGATGTATGTGCATACATAAATGTTGTACATATATATGTCATGTAGTATATACATATACATTTGAGAATCATGTGCTGAACAAAATGGAAATAAAAAGTGAAAATTTAGCAGCAGTTTGAAGGGCAAGGAAAGATATTGCCCTACTTTCATTTAACCATATCTATCAGCATCCAAACAATAGAGTACTACTAAATGGACAAGAGTGCATTTAAAATATGCTGTAAAACACCAGACTGAAAAAATCTCAATTATATTAAGTAGTAAGCTTTGGTTTCTCAGCACTCTAGCAAGATAGTCACCAGCAAAAACAAACAAACAAAACAACTATACAAACAAAAACACCCATCAGGATGGTAATTTAAATGGTCTTTTAGTACTGAATAACACCAGTATTTACTGCATACTTGTTAATTTTCTTCTCACAGCTCTAAGCCTGCAGCACCGAATTTATACCACTGTATACTCCAGTAAAACCACAGGAAAATATGTCTGCTCTAAAGCTGTATTATAACATTTTCTTTAAAATGCTTAATAAGTCTTAAGAAAATTTAGGCAACACATTAAATAAAAAAAGAACTTAACTATCACTTAAAAGAACAGTGATAGATATAAATTCATACATTTTTAATGCAACTATATACGCATGTACGAAAATAAATTTTGAAGTATGAGAAAGTGTTTGGTAAAAATCACCTTTATACACTCACCCTGATTATAATACTACAGTCTGGCTCCTTTCTTTCTACATAAACTTCGATCAGGAGGTCTCCAGCCTGGGAAACCTAAAATAATGCATAGTGACAAAAAAAAATTCAGAACATAAATATTCAATATTCTTTTAAATTGGGAAAGCGCACTGATTACTTAGAAGATGTTCTAGCAGGTATTGAATGTAAGCCTTTCCCAAACCCTTATCTATAAAAGACTCCCAAAGCTGAGTCTTTTTCTGAGGAAAAATCTGTACTACATTCATTAGTGAAATGAAAGAAATGAAAGAATCTGGGAAAATATTTCTCAGATTCAAAGGAAAAATCCAAACCCCAACTAAACCCAATGTAATCATATTTAAAAGCAAATTTTAACCAGGCTCACTTCATTACCAAAACAGATAAACAGAACTTAAGACCATGGATAAGGATGGGAAGTTGTCCCAAAATAAAATGAATCTGTAAAAATGAGAAGAAAAATTACTAATACCAGAATATTCCATTCCTAAACCCATTTGCACAAATTCAGATGATCAGAACTCATTACTGTGAAGTCTACAGTTATTAATTACAACGAATACATGTCATTACGTACTTAAAAAGGGGAATCAAAATACATGTTCTTAGTATCAATCTCCATTAAAGTTCTCTCTTTAAATTTGTTGGACCAAACATCCAAACTTCTACGTTAAGCAGACTATATGCAATAATTAGATGACAACAAGTGTATGACATAACATACAATAGTTTAATATACTCAATAGCAACAAATTCAATTAAAGAATGCTTAATAAACATGAATCTTACAAAGAAATAGAGAAGTCAAAATTCAGCATTTTACAATTAAGGAGGAAAAAGCTGATTTATTAAAGAAATTCAGTATTTTCTCGTTACCAGGTTGCTCATCTATGGCAATAAGACTACCCTCTTGGATGAGAAATTAATTTTCTGTAGTTAAAAATGTCTAGCTCTTTGCCTGCTCATGTTCCCTTGCAATATAATCATAAGTACCCCTTCAAAAGACTGTAATTAATCCCAGTACTAAAAATACTTTCAAAAAAAATGATGATGATCAGAGCACGGGAAGAAAAACCAAGGTAGCTAATAGAGCGTTTCAGCAAGCATATCATTTTACTAATATTACCAATATAATGTTAATTTGATCATTAATTCTTTAAGAATACCAATTTGTGTGAATTCTGAGAAGAGTATTCATAGCAAAGTTGAAGATAAAGCCTAAGAAAAACAAAATCTGCATCATATACTGAATAAGTTATGGAGAAAACAATAAAAACAGGTAGGCTTTTTATATATTTTGACTAATTCAGAGAAGATACATTTCCACAGAAAAATAAATGGCATCACTCAATTTTAAAGAACATTAACATTATGGAAAATGGTGACTTTAAAGTTAGTTTAGCTCCTGCAAACAGAAAACTAATGGAAACATTTGTGACAGAAAAAAAACATTAAAAAGCTACTTTGAAGAAAGCTTTTTAATTATAGAGGCACAGACTCAAAAAAAGCTCATTTAGTTTTAAAATTTGCTTTTCAGATGGCATTACAGAAAAAAGGTTGAAAAAAGAATGAAGTTGACATTTGATTTCCACTGTGCTCATGTAAACAACCATATGGAGAGAAAATGTACTGTAAATTACAGCTGCAAACAGACACAGCTGGCCTAAGAATATGGTGGACAGAAAATGAAGAGCAGCTCATGAAGTACCACCTAGAATGCAGTGACAGAACTTTCAGGCCTTCAGCAGAAATTTGGTTCAGTCATTCTCTGAACACTGTATCACCAGCCCGGAGATAATTCTATTGTAGAAACCAATATAATCAAATATATTAAGTATTTGCATCACTGATTTTTCCTGCAAACGTAAATACATTCAGATGTAATAATGCCAGACAATCAAATGTTTAATGGAAGGGATTCTCACACTGAATTAAGTATAATTACTTGAAGTTTGAGCTGTCAACCACCCACATTGTTAAATTACTGTCTGCAACAAGACATCAGTTTTAACAGTAGCTGGATGTCTGTACTTCAAAGTTTACCGAAAGGTAGCTTTACTGCATGAGCCTGAAATCCAGCTTGCACACTACATGACCTCCACACTACATGACCTCCACATGCAAGCCCTGCAGAGCCTAGAGTACTGCTCACAGGTTATAAGATGACAGTTAATGACTAAGAGGAATAAAGCAGCTGAGAACTGAGTATGTTTCAGTATATTCCTTCCTTTCACTGAAATAATAAAAGATATCTGTAAGATCACTCCAACTAGCCATTCTATTCCAAAGATTTTTATCCTGTTTCTTATCTGTGTGACAAGTACAGTCCATCACACAACTGGTTGGGTCTGGCTATTCTTAAAGCACTGATGAAGATACTGGATACTAAGTACTCTTCTTTTAAACAGCAGAGGTTTAAAATATTGTATGGCCAAGCCTGGAAAAAAAGTCCAATGTAGGCATGCATATAATTTAGTCTTCTGAAATTATGACATTTATTACAGAAGTCATAAATGTAAAATATAGCAAAGAAGAAGGTCAAGCTTTTTGAGAAGCACTTAGCAGCAAGTTTGCTACTTAGGATTTCAGAAGAGCAGACTTTGAACTCTGCAGGGAGCTGCTTGGCAGGATGACATTGGAGAAAGACCTGGAGAGAAGAGGGGTCCAAGAAAGCTGGTTGGTATTCAAGGAGCATCTCCTCCAAGCCCAGAAGCAATGTGTCCCGAGAAAAAAGAAGGCAGGCAAGAATGCCAGGAGGTGTCCGTGGATCAACAAGGAGTTCCTGGTTCAAACTGGAATCAGCATCCACCCAGCGAAAATGTGGATGCTGATGACTAGAGTCTATAGAATATGTGGGTCTGCAGCTGAATGGAGAAAGAGAACTCATGACAGATAACATGGAAGAGGCCAGAGTACACAATAACTTCTTTGCCTCTATCGCTCCAGCCCTCAGGATTCCCACACCCTTAAGTCCACAGAAAAAGTCTGGAGGAAGAGTTTCTCCTAGTAAAGGAGGCCTGGGTTAAAGATGACTAATTGTGACTATACACAATCCTAGGCAACTTGACTCAGTGACATTGAGCAAGGGGGGGTTAGACTAGATGATCTCAAGCATTCTCTTACAACCTAGATGATACTGTGATGAGGTAGAAGATTTTGTTTGAATAGGATTTGTTTCATTTTTAAGGTTGAAGTGATACCATTATATTTTGATATAGAGTTTAAAGCTTAGCATAGTATTTATTATGAGAATCAAGACTGAGTTGTTTGTTTTTAACACAGTAGGTCTAGCTACCAATTCAGAAAGCTGATTATTAACAGTAGAGACTTTTCTAGAGCAAAATAAGTACAGTTAAAATCTTGATTCTATCTTTCTATAACTTTGCCTCTCATCAATCTGAACATTTGCAGGAAAACCAAACAGGTTCATTTATTCATGGAGGTTCTAATTTGATTTTACAGTTTAAAATTAAGACGAGGTTTTCAGGCGCCTGATGTTTTTTTAATAAAAACTATACCAATTTTAGAAAGCCTAGAGTTACATCTTATAAATAAAATAAAAAAATACGACAAAGCAAGCCTATTTTTGCTCATCAGGTAGCCTTCCAAATGCAACACAGCTCCCTCATAAAAGTCCAAAACAAAACCACTTAATATGGTTCTTCTCTATATTCCTCAGGTTTGGACAAACCATCTACCTAGAAGTTGGTAAAAAAATTGCTCATAACTTCAACCTCCCTTAAGTTTCTTTTATCTTCATAACAAATTACAATGTTTTCACTGCCCCTCATGTATTCACAAAACTTCTCTCAGGTCTCCAAATTATAAACATTTTACGACTAAAGCTTCCCAGAGCAGCTGAGAAAACATAAATTGTGTAAAAAAAATCTGTAACAAGAATTTCTTGGTTCTAAAGACTAAGAAAAGAATGCATTTAAAAGTCTGTGCAAACCTTAAGCTTCAAGATTTTATTCTCAAATCTCAAGGAAGGTTCTTTTCATGGGACCCAGAATTAACAAGTTTCATTAAAGATACTTCAACATCTACAGGATGTTCTTGGCATTACCGAGGCAGATGCTTTCATTCTGCAACAGATACTAGTAACAAAATCAAAACTGTTTCCCAGTGACTTAAACATTTGTCATCAGCCATCAAAGGCATTTTACACACACATTGTCAGTAGGCCATTATCAGAATGCTTAACGGCACTCTGTCCCAGACAAGAAGGAAAAAAGGTAAAAATAGACTCAAGGTAGAAAGCATCAAACATGTTATTTCAGTGTGTTTTTGCAAGACCCTTTTTTTTTTTTTTTTTTTTTTTTAATTAATGGCTACAAAGTACCACAAAACTTACTAGAAAGGAGAAGACAGCCTTCAAAGAAAACATTATAAATCTTTTCTCCTGTCAACTTTCCATTTATTTCTAAAGGCTGATAAGCTCCAACATTACGGAAAGATTCTCCTCCACTAGTTTACATTTTATAAGAAGCTTCTAAGTGTCCTATGCTTGCTTCCCTTGACCTTTCTTGATTCATTTACCTTGGTCATGTTTGTCTAACTTATCAGTTTTTGGTTTAATGAGGACTGCACACACAAACTACTCTGACTGCTAAATATACTATCACTTTGCTGTTTCTTATCAACTCACAATTTATTCAAATCTAATTACAGGTACAACTGAAAATGAAGATAATAGTAAGATCTCCCGTTTTCATATCCCATTTCCCAAAGTTCAGATTGACTAAGTAACCATGTTTGAATGCGTTTCCCCAGCCATATTTGTACTCCATATATGGGCTCCATATATGGACGTAAAAAAGGATATGGCAAATAATTCAAGTACTCTGAGCTTACAGGGATTGTTGCTCTCTAATGGAGAGAGACTATATGTACCAAAATGCCATGAAATAATAGAAGTATTAACATACAATTGAAAGTTTTTAATATGCATGTTTAAAATTGGTCTCCATTTTCATACTTAGACATTTTCATCATTTCTATCTACTATATGACGCACTAAAAAGCATGTAACAACCTGCAAGTTATGTTCTGGCCTGAACACTGGGATAATTGCAAAGCATGCTTTACAAAAACCATTCTACTTTATCAGTTCATGCCTCATTTTTATTTCCCTCAGTTCTGTAGTTAACAACATTAGTCACTATACAAACTTAGAAATTTACATTACATAAGTTGAAGTATAAAAATCTATAAACAACAAAACATTCTTTGTTAGAAGCATTTGCATTGCACTTAACTTTTGCCACTTACCTGAGTGTCCTTCCATCTGGTAATAAAACTATTCTCTATATCCATTTGTTTGATCTGGTCTTCATTTACCTGTTTAAGATTGAACATTTTTATTTAATTAATAATTACAAACTACCATAAAAAATTATAACATTAATTAGAAAACACTACAATATAATAAACTGATAAATGCAAGTAGAATATAAAATTAGATACTTATTATTAATGGCTAACACTTCTAGTAATCATGTTCCTATGGAAGCACTATGTAAAATTTTCTGTCCATCAGAAAGACTATTTCATTGATGGGATCATTACTATGAACTTTACCATATTAAAAGAAAGTGGGCTCCATGAAAAAATTGTCAAGCAGAATGGTACAGTGACAATCTAAGCCAAAATGGCTGAGACAAATTGCTGCTGAAAATCCATCTGGATTCAATGCTCATTCAAGGCCTAAGGAACCAAAATTTATTTCCGCTAAAATCCTTATTGCAAGCACAGCTCAAACACTAAAAACATAATTCTTCTATGCTTCAGTTCTGACTAATGTATAAAATCTGAATGGAAGTATTACTTTTAATAGTTACCATCTCAAAGTTTTCTTAAGATAGTCAGCAATCAGCAGCAGCAAGAGTGTGCACTATCCTAGGAAAAAATAGCTCACGGTATTTCTATAAATGCAGTCTTTCCTTCACAGGCTAAGATATTTCAGAAATAAAATTTAAAGCAAACATTGGACTACATCCACTGAATTAGAGTTCAATAGCACTGCAAATCTTTAGACAGTGTAACCAACACCAGATCATCTCTAACATTAAGGACATTTCTATATTTTAGCATATTTAACAGAAGAGCAATTAAGACACTTTATATAGTGATACCTACGTCAAAAAGTTGCACATAATTTTTAATTAGATCTTCAATTACATTGACTTCTTCACTAGTCTGGCCTTTAGTTTGAAATAAGCAAGAAGAAAACACCAGGGCTAGATTGTGAGGGTTCATATGATTAATTTCAGAGCATTTCTGCACCCTGTTGAAGGAAAAAGGGAAAAAAATATATATTTAGATGATCCCATTATTGCTTTAGCTGTCCAGCTGGCCAGTGCTCCTCTCCTCTGGAGAATATAGAAAGCATTAAAAAAAAAAAAAAAAAAAAAAAAAAAAAAAAAAAAAAGCATGGAAAAGCCTAGTGTAATCTATTACATTTTTTATTTACCTGTTTATATTCCTTATCTTGCAGCTTATTATGGAAATATATGATACATATACTTTGTATCTGCACCTCGAGCAGTATCAAAATCATTTGTTACATTATTTATTTATGTATATCCTACAAACCTTAGAGCAACAAAAACATGGAAATAAATTAGGAATTCTTTAGTTTCTGTACATGCAGTGAAGTTCTCGGATCTATGTTTTCATACTGTAGTTTACATAAGATGTTCTCCTTTGTAAGCTAACAGAATTTTGCCTGTTTATAAAACTGTATACAAACTACTTTCAGAATATTTTAATCAGTATATTAACATCTGAACTGAATAAGCTTAGAAAAATCATTAACTACAATACTTAGTGTAATCCTTATCCTAGTAAAAGTACCAATCAATTTGGTAATTGTATAAATAGTTTTTAAATAACATCTACCCTGTAATTGCTCTGAGTACAGAAAAAAAAAAAAAAAAAGGTTTTCACATTTTCTACTCACAACACTTTACCAGGAATAATTTGAATATTCTCCATGATTATCACAGTTGCAATGTGAAGTAAAATGATTAAATGTTTGACCGATAGCTAAATTTGAAAATTGTCATTCCCAGTATGGACTGGAGAGAAGGACATTTCACCCCCAAAAAATCTTTCTATCTCAAGAAAAATTTGCAATACCTTCCTGGAAAACAAATAAACTAGGGTAAAAAAAAAAAAAAAAAAAAAAAGTTCATCTAAAGAAGCTCCATCAAAAATTGTCCTGCTTGGACTCAAATACTGACAGCCCCCTATCACTATAAGACATTTCCATCCTGTTGATATTTATAGTTACCTATTTCTAAAAATATAACCAAAGACACGTTATAAATTAAAGGTAATTAAATATTATTAATAATTACAAGATAAGCTCTGGATGCTTACTAGCTGATGAAGCGATCCACATTTTATTCATGGTGGCATTATGCATTCCAGGAATTTTTCTGCTACAGTGCATTATTTACATTTACCTGTAAAGATGTTCAATTAAAGCAGCCAAAGTTGCCTTATTGACTGGTGGAAGTGTACGAATAAAAGCTCCATACTTCATCACACGTTCCTTTTCATTTTGCATATCTAACAGAAAATAACAATTACTGAGCCTTAACAACTCGTACTAAAAATCATCAACAATTCTCATTAACTATGTCTGTATCATCTAGCTATTTAAAATTGTAATTTACTCAATCCCTTCTTTGTGAAGACAATACCAACAATTTATTAAGTGTCTGTTATTGCATGTTAGTTCAAAGAAAGAACATCAGCAATAAGAGACTGCATTCTGGGCTCATGAAAATCTTCACCAACAGAAAAGACCCACCATCACCATCGCCACAGTTGAAATGCACCATACTCTGCATAACAGCATTCAGATCCACTGTTTGGTCTCCACAAATGTTCAGTGAGTGTTGATGAGCGTCAAAGGATGCAATTTTTTGTGCATGAATAAACTAAATGACACACCTTTGCTTCATACATACGTCCATGTCAGACACCATATTGTCAGACTGCTCCTCTGCTGCCATCTGTCACACAGCAACAAAATGTAATGGAATAGTGGTGGGAAGGAACCTCTACTGCCATACCACCAACATCCACCTCTGGCATCATGGGCCAATATGATAAAGTAGGAGGCATTACATCAGCCCTTGTAAAATATATGCTTTCAAGAATATCCAGATCTGAAGAAAAAAATATCTTTTTGTCTGTTTTTGTTGTTGTTTTAAATTTGGAGAAATGTCTTCAGGTCCAAAGTAGTTTAAAGTTTTAAAAATAAAAGACTAATAAGAGGAGAGGAAAGGAGAAGGGCAGTAAATCAATTGTACAAAGCTGAACAGTGGCAAACAGGAATTCCAGTATTGTATCCAGTATCTGAGACACAGTCATATCCCTCTACCTTTGTGTCTGCCTCTCTGTGCTGAATATAGCACAGAGGCTATGGAGAATAATCCTGCTTGGGGCAATTGTTTAGTTGATGTAATATGATCTCTCTCTTTTTTTTTTTTTTTTTTTTTTTTTAACATTTTCTACTCTGCCCTTGCTTCTCTCGTGTTTCTGAAAAGAAAATCTGCAGAATTCCTTCAATCTCTTCCAGGTGATTGCTAATACTGTACAATAACTACTGAGCCGATCGTATTTACTGAGTAACTGGGGAAAAATACAAACAGTTTAAAGGTCATATACTCTGTTTTCCTAGGGGTTTCAATCTTCCCACAAGTACTGTCCAGGACACTTTTGTATAGAAGGACCGGATTTTCTTCTTTAGAAGATGGAGCAGAATTTTTAGCCCCATGCACAAATCTAGAAGTTAAATCAGTGTGACGCTGCTACGTACTTTCACAAAAGAGCTAACATCTAGACTGCTACAGATATGACTTTTTCTGATATCTAATGATAACAATATTATTATGAGTAAATAAATTAGTATTCCTTCCATTAATTTGTTCAAATAAGGTGAAAGATCAATATTTGGAGTTGAATTTCCCGAACTTATACTAGCTTATACTGGAGAAACCTCCATATGTTTGAAATTAAGCAAATTCATAAAGTAGTATCATTTTAATCATTCTTTTCAAAGACAAAGCTAGTCAAGCAACCAATGGGCCTATACTATTTCAATGCTGTAATGCAGAAAGTAATGCTCCACCTTGTTTTTTCATATGCATCTCTATGCATACAGTGCAAGTATTTAAACAAACTCTCATACTTGAGTATATGCAAACAACCTTTCTTACACTGAGTGTTATTTAATATATTACCTAATGCAGAAATCCAGAATGGATAGAGTTCCTTAGTGAGAATTGCATCATCTATTTGAGAAAGAAAGCTTTTCAATACATCAGTCACATCTTCAAGTCGATGTTTTCCAGCTCTCAGTTTAACACTCCTTGCATCTTTTTTAAAACTGTCCAGCAGTTCAGCCACATTGGACGAATTGCCATTCTTGAGGTATATATGCTTGCTACCTAAACCTAGGTAACAGAAATACAGGATAGAATATACAATAAATATCTGTAAAATTGCATATTCTTTTAGAAATTCCAGACCTTCTTACATGAAAAGTGCATCCAGCTGTCAAACAGATCACATTTCCTACTAGCATCTTTCAGACTTTTTGCATACTTGGTTAGAGAAAACACTAACGAGACTATATTTGGAAATATACATATCATAAAATTAATCAACCCTTGGGCCACAACTTCAGGAATGTTTTACATGCAGTTCAACTCCCCAGATCTCTTCAGTATTTCCCAAATCTATGGTCTGAAAAGACACAGTGCAGGAAAGAAGTTTCAATGTCTGATACTGGTTCTGCACAGTTATTAGTTACATTATTCGTTATCAGTACTCAAACTATTTTGTTCTCTTACTGATCTCAATATCAAAAAGCTCAAGATTACTAGAAACAATTACTATTTTTCTGATTTTCCTCAAGTCAAGGAAGACACTATGCAGCCACTAATAAATGGCTGAAAATATCAAAGCCAACTTAAAAAATTAAATTAAAAAAATCATAGTCTAAAACACAGCAGAGACTACCTTCAATTACTGCATATGAAAGTAGTCAAACTTTTTTTTTTTTTAGTACTTGTGGAAATTTTATGTGAATTGTGTTCCTCTATTTCTCTTTGTACAAGATTTCACTGTACTTCTCCACATTTCTTGAAAATCAGTATCTACAAAACGTTGCCTTCCTTATGTAGTTGTCAGAAAAAGTATTCTGTCAAAACCTATGAAATTATGTCCTGCAATTCACTTTTCTTGTGATGCCTACAAGCACTACCATTAGATATTGTCTTTGTGTTGCTACTGTCAGGAACAGCTGTTGGACCTGAGAGTGTCTGTCACGAGTAGGACATAACCAAATTCATAGCCTTCATTACAACAACAACAACAAAAAAAGCCACGTATGTCTACAAGTAACATATAGCTCTTTCAACTTCCAGGTGAATAGTATAACATCCAGTAACTTTGATCCTGGAAAAAAAAAAAATAATCTACACATAAATTAATACTTAATTAAAAAAAAAAAAATTAAGGTATTGTATTTTAATTTAGAACATGTATTAGCAATATTTCCAAGTTGAGAACACCTCTATCCTAGTTTAAACAACACTTCAGTGTGTGAAACAGTGTAGATTACACTTAGAAAAATTTATATTGCTAATGATGAAAAATAATTTAGCAAAAACATTATTTCTTAGTTTAAGCCAACAACTGTAACCCAGATACAACTATTTATGATAATGAAGTGTTGCCACATTTAAAATTTAGTCAGATTTCAATCAATGAAATATAAATTAGGCCTTCTCATATTGACAGAGGTTATAGACACATCTATCCTGAAGATAAATTTGTGCTGGGTTGATAGGTATTTAGCATTTCATAAGAGAACTGATTAATTTGCAGCAGTGAAAAGGACACAGGCATAATCTTAATATCATCTAATGCTATAGAAAATTACACTGGCAACATTTACTCAAGTAAACAGCAAGTCATTATACATCCCTGGGGTGCTATAAAAAATCAGCAGCCTTAAAACTGAATTTGGTTCCACAGTTAACATCAATTCCCTGGATTTGCTGATCAGTTCAAGTCATAGGTGTTCTTGCCTCACATAGATTGTTCTCAGGGCTGCAGAGTTCTGCATTGAGGCATGAGAGACAAAGACTAATCTATAACAAGCAAATAAGTCAATTTTAAAAATATTGTGGTGGGCATGTAGGGGATTTCTGTAGTTGTACTTCCATGCACTTTTTATTCTCAGACACATGGCACTGTACTTTACCACCACATCAACGAGTGGTGGGGCTAACAATAGATATGATTTTATATTGAGTAATATATATAAACTCATTCAGAAATAAGTTCTGAAAGTGTAGTGATTTAACTATTATACAAACTATCTTAGGTTGAACAAAACATACTGTACTTACCATACTGTGTAACAAATGCTATACAGCTGTTCACGATAATAGGAACATCATTTTTGCTGAGCTGCTGATCTTGCAACGCATTACCATCTGTACCCGCTGCTTTTTCAATTGCAGTATACCAGACTATGAAATCCAGCTTTGTATGGCCATGAATGTACAGTGTTCTGGAAAGTTTAAAAATATTTCGAATGCACAAAAGAAAGAAAAATATGGGGTTATTCTACTACAACAGCATAGCAGTTGTCCAAAGAAATAGCTGGAATAAGACATTAAGGCACCTTCTACAACACAGGATTGTGGTGGTGGCCTGTTAACAGCACCTTTTCTTCCAAGCTCATTTGTGCTAACAATGTCACAATAAACAAACAAGGATCCACAAACAGATCTGTCAGACCTTTGAAAGGGCCTGACCAACATTATTATTCCTCCTCAGTCTTTCTCCTACACCCTGCATTCATATGCCCAAGTCACAGCTAAGCAGGAAATAAAAGACTCACAGACTTCTTTTCTACTTTCCACCCTGCTTCTCTATACAGTGTAGAAGACATATACTGAACTTCCTTCTTTCACCTGGATCAAAAGAATCATCCCTGGGAAATTATACATTTAAGTAAGGAACATATATAAAGTAACTGAAAGTTAAAGTATACTAACACAACTGTTTAATTGCTTGTTTATCTCAAAGCATGGTCCTGTTCTGATTTTCTTATTTAAATAATTTTACTTGGGTAAGCACGTTCTTTTTGTTTGTTTGTTTTTGTTTGTTTTTGTTTTGTTTTATTTGTTTTGTTTTAGTTTTGCTTTTGTTTTTTTAAACCATTGTCAGAATAGCTTTTGAGGAAAGCTACAGAGCTGAATAGTTGAAGAGTGTATGCTAGCCTATATGCACGCATAAAACAAACAATTGTTTTAAGTTAGCCTAGCAATCTTTTCTATCTACATACTCTTCATCTATCACTAAGTAAATCTACATTTTCTTTAAGATTAATATATTTTCTAATTAGGAAAATTTTAAATGTTCTTCTGAAATTCATTAATACTACTTTCCTCAAAGTACAAACAAATACTATTTTTCATTACCTGGGAAAACACTTTTTTATATAATAGTGAAAGATTTTTTTTTTTTTTTTGTCTGAATCTTTTTATTTTGCATATTCATTTTAGCTTTATTGTCTTGACAGGAAGTTAGGATGCAAAGTACAAATTCGGACCCAAGATCTGAAGTGTTCTCAGGATCCATCATAGCAATTTCACTATTTAGCCGCACAGGAAGATATACTGAAATATTTTGGCTTCTTGAAGACTCCTTTTAAAAAATCTCCACTTCTTGACAGTGAAAGTCATATTAACCACACATATCTGGATAGAAGAAACACTCAGACTGTTTTCCATTGAGAAAAATCAGTTATTTACATAAAGCTCTCAAACTTCTACAGTAGAATGAGTGTGTTTGATTCAATACATACAAACATTTTCTGAAGATCTGTCAGAATGGATATCCTACATAAGCAGTTCTCAAGCATCAGCTTCCAAAAAATCACATGACCCTGACATATTTTATTATTGCTATTACCATACACAGAGGAAATTAAACATCTTAAGTAGAAACAGAATCTGCCAATCAATTTTACAATATTTCTTTGGTACTATTATTCACAGATCAGTAGAGGTTAAGACACTGAATAAGAGACATGTTGCTTCTCAACACAAGGCATGCATGTATATTACAGTCTTTTTTCCCACCTCAGCAGAACAGGTGGATTCACATTACAGTATTATGCAAAAAGAGAAAGTCAAGCCTCAAAATAATACTTTCTGTAATGTAAGGAATTATGAAAAGGAAGTAGTGAAAATAATGTTTCTTCTAAATAAAAAGTGGGCAGCTCAGCTGTATATCAATAAGTAGTATACTGAACTTTAATGCTAACCTAGGCATATCTATGCTTTCAAGAAGTGATAAGAAAGTCTAAATCACATGCCTGTCAATCCACCTTCATGATATATGAATTACCTAAACTACAAGAAAAAGAATATCCTGATTTCTATGGATCTTCCTATCTTCTACTCAATAAATCACAAAAAAATCAAAATTATTAGACATACCAAATGATTATGCTGTCATTGTTTTCTAAAATTTGAAAAGGTATCAACTTAAATAATGGACAAAGAGGTTTCTTAATAATTTTCAAAGAAAAGGCAATGTATTTTTAGCTAGCAGTTCTATATTCATGAACTAGAGATTCCTTGTAAAAAAGTATAACTTTGGATGATACTGCTAGTACTGCAGAATTTAGGTTGTTCAAAGAAGGCAACATGTCAGAATGAAATCTAAAATATGGTTTGCCATTCCTAGGAAGAAATCAAGATTACTTAATTATGAAAGCAGAACACATGAGAAGGTGAATGACCATCTTATTATGGCATCAGAAATCAGCATCGTAAGAAGTCAAGATTTCCAGCTGAGCTGGAGGTAGTTCTAAAAGGCTTGAGAATATGTTCTCAGAGCAGAGCGCAATAAAATTTCAGTGGATATCATAACAAGGATTGTGTTCCTGCTTTATTTAACTTTAATAAAGACATCAAAATGCAAACAAAACATCTTAGAGATTTGAAACAATTCCAGAATTCTATAAAAATCTAGGATTATTGTGAAAATTTAGGAAACACACTATCTCAAATATCTTATAAAAAAATTAAAAAAAAATTAAAAAAAAAGCCAGTTTTGGTATTTTGAAAGTGTGTCTGATTTAGCCTTTCATGATATTACTTGGCAATGTACAATGGTACAATATGATTACCCTCTCTTACTTTTAAGTTAGTAGTCTTCTATCACTGAACGTGACAAATATGATCTTGCCATTTATTTTCAAAGTAAAAATCAGAGGAGAAAAGGATCAAAAGAAGGGAAAGCAATTGAATTCACACTTCAGAATTCAGAAAAATCTTGTGTATTGTCTCACTGTATCCTTTCTGAACTCTAGTATTTTACACAAGCTGGAAAGTATTATACATCTTGCCTTTCCAAATCACTGTAAACTGCCTTTGAGTACTTATGGATCAGATAAACATTCAGTTTACGTACCCCATGAATTTAACAGAAGCATAAATTTACTAAGTATTTAGAAGTCCAGAATTAATTGGATTTATTACATTATAATTATTTCAGCAGTAGGAGCTGAAGTTTTTATGATTCTGTAGCTGTTTATTTTTGTAAGCAATCACTCATTAATAAGAAGTCTGTTTAAAACAACTTAAATAATCCTTATACCCACAGCAATCTAAAAGAAAATTATCTAAGAAAAAAGTGTATGATACATCTAATATATGATCTTCCCTAATTAATCAAATCCAATGACTGTATTTGGTGTCCTGAGGAAGGGGAGGGTATGAGTATGTTTAATATAAGGGAAGTTAGACAGAGAAGTCAGTAACAAAACAACACAAGCATAGTATGAACTTCAGCAGGAAAATTCTCAAGGCATTTTCATAATTTCTTCTGATAAAATTTAGTAAGACATGGTAGGACATAGACAACATTTAATTCTATACATAAAAAAAAGATGTTGCAAGGTTTCCTGAGTGGTATTTATTTATTTTTGAACTTTCCTTACATCTGGAATAAGTCTTATTCATTTACTTCATATTCTTTGCATAATGATTTTTGAGATTATATCACTAATCCTAGATTTAAGTGACTAATAAATCAATGTGAAAGTTGCCAGTAGCATGGTACAAAATTTATCACTTGAAGAGAGCCTACCTAATAAAAACAAATGAGACAAGTACTGATATAAAATAACAGACAGAAAAGGAAAACCTAGGAACTCTGATACATCATTTAGATGACACTGACTTCCTCTCAGAGATATTAATTTCCCTAGCATTTGAAAGGGAAAAAGGAATATTGCTGGTTTTGTTTCCATATATAAAAATTGAGTCTGAAGATAAAAGTGATTTTATATTTAGTCATTTCCCACCAACATAAGTTAATTTCTTATCACTATAAGATGAACTATCATACAGCTGTGATAAACACTTGGATATTTTGGAATCACATCCTGACTAAGAATCATTGTTCCAAAGCTCATTCATCCATATGGCTTTTAATGCTTAAGATAATGCAAAAGTTATGCCTTTTTTTTTTTTTATGGCAGACTTCAGTGAAGACGACTTCAAAATATTTATGGTTATCATACTTCAGCTAGTACTCGTCTTAAAATTATTTTTAGATAGTTCATAATTTCCATTGAACTACTAAAGCAGTTCTGGGAAAACCTATTCCTATAACCTATCACTTCTTAGTGAAAAGATTATGGTAAAAGAAATAATAAAACCTGACTTGGAGCTGGCAGTTTTGCACTGATATCTATGAAATCAGGTGCATTGCCTGTATACATCTGTTGGACTGTACCTTGGGCACTGGATATCTCCTGTTCCTTACTTGGTTTGTAGAGCATACTTAATGCTGAATCTTTCAAAATGCTTATTGGAGAGAAAAAACACAACTAAGAAAAACTGGTTTTTATCTTTTACCTGTTTATGATCTACATCAACTGACTAAAATCTAGAATGTAAATATTATCTTAGGAAGAGTTAAAATTTATTGAAATAAAACAAGATACAACAACATTCTCCAACAGTTTTCTGTCATTCTAAATAGATTTCAAAGGCATCTGCTGTTTATGTTTCCTCAACAGAGAGGCAAGAAATCTTCTTTATTAACCTATTATCAGCTACTCAGAAGTCTGTGTAAGAACTGGTGCAGTGTTTACACAGATGTTTGCTCAATAATCCATCACTGAAATTTAAATGAATCTATTACAAAATAATTATTATTTTCAATAATTTTACTTTCAACTTTAAATCACTAAACACATGAGGCAAAAAAAATGGTATTTTACTTTAAGTTTCAACATCCTGTTTCACTACATTTGATAACCATCTCAGCAAAATTCTAACACCAACATGGAAGGAGAGAGATCATGTTTAATCCTCAAGTATGCTTTTTTTTCTTTTTTTTTTTTTAAGCTAATGTGCTGCTGAGATCAGGCATTACAATAATGTTAACCGGGGGACACATATACCCTGCTGATCTTGATCTACACAGATTTTGATACAGAATTGTGGGACATAGGAGTGATAAAATGAGATGTGATGAATTGTCCAGAGTTACTCTTCACAAGTGTTCTAGAAGTATTCTTCCTGAATACACTGAAAGAAATTAGATCCTTTTGAAGAAAGTTATTGGCAGATTAATCTGACTGGGAATCATTTTCTCAGTGGAAAAACTGCATTTAATTAAGCGATCCACTTTTAGCTTAGATAGTTTTCAATGTATCACTAGTAATAACTGAAGCTCTTTTCTTAACTAGTCATAGTTAAATGCACACATAATTATCCTAAAGCTCCCATCTTTTGTAGGGTCTGTTTTTTTCCTGGCATCAGAATATAATCAATCTTTATCAAATATCATTGTATACTGTGCACTTTGGAATAAAGCACTCTGGCAAAACATGTTACCCACACAAATTAAACCATCACACAAATAAGATTCTTTTCAACTTTTAGGCAAAATACATCCCAACATGTCAGCTTAAAAAAATAACACACACAAAAAGTCTATTTTCCAGATAATTGATATTATAATATGTTGGTTTTATGGTAAAACTACCATGTGTTGTGTTCCCTGACATGAACATGAAATGTAGTTAATGCACAGAGTCTTACCATCCTTTAAAAATCTTCAAATTCACTCATTCTAGCAACCACAAGTGAAGAAAACTCCGTGACTGATTAGCAAGAATTCTAAAATATTGGTTAAAAATATGTAGATCAAAGCTACTTTGGGGACCTTACCTTCCTTTTTCAACAAGCAGCAGGACATCTATTTTTTCTCCATTTTGCATCACGCTACTGATTGCTGAAAACAAATTACACATTCATATGATATACAAATAAAATATATAGACAACAACAGATATGCTTTCAGAATTATCTTCAGTGACAGAAGGTGCATAAAATACTTAAACGCATCAAATATAAAATGCTGCTTGATAACCAGAACAAAATTCCACAAAAAAAACCACAATACAATGAAGTTTACAAGAACAATAGAGAAAGCAATTAAAACAGGTTAAGATGGACTTTCTAAATGTGAAAACATCTACATTGAAATTAAATTTGTCGAGACAAATTTTCTGGGATGTGATTCAAAAGAAAACTGGATTTTTAAACCCATTAATTTATTTGCATATTTATAGATATTTATAATAAAATATCTTAGAGGAAATTCAAGTACACTGTGAAGTTCACTGCCACTCTTTTTTACATTGTTTTATGCTATTTCTGTTTAAAAACAAACAAACAAAAACAATTACATCCAAGCATTGTAAAAAGACCTACATTAACCATAATAGAAATAACATCTGGGTAGTTTTCAAAAACAGAGCTCATAAAGCTGTACCATACACTATGCTGTACTGAACTATACTGCCTAAACTTTTAATTCCAAATCAAGATAAAAATATTCATAAATTTTAAAAGATATATAGAGTTACAAGAGTATTCCTGATTAAAAACCACCCTTGTGGCATTATTAATAGTAAATGTAAGATGGCAGTAAATCAACTATAGAACACCCAATGACATTTAGGAAATATCTGGTAAAAACAGTCCATAGTCTCACAGCATTTTCAAAGAGCACCATCAGTAAAAAGCTATATTACCTCCCTTGTCTATGTTACTTCATCATAAAATCTCAGTTTTAGTTTCCTTTATAATATAGCAAGTAGCATTACCTTTCTCAATATAAAAACAAGTAGGGCAGATACGCTTAAACAAGATTCAAAAGATTACAGATACTGATACAAAAAGACCATTTGTGTAAGTATTCTTATCTATTCCACATCATGATATGGAGAAAGGAATATTTTTAGTATCAGAAAAAAATCTATTAGTCTGTGAAACATTTCTCCTAGAGAATTATAATTTTTTCCAGTACATTTGAGTATTTTAAACTAGGCCTGTCAATCATCTCAAGAACATGTTCTGCTGTTAGCATTTCTGCAGTGTCAAAAATATGAGGCAATAATCCCAAAAGGTCATATATTATTATTCAATTCTGTACCATTGTAAGAAAGACAATGCTGCAACTGGAACAAAACTTGTCCTCATTCATTAGGAAGCTGTAGAAGTCTACACTAAGTAGGGGAAAACATAATCAAGACAGAGCATGATTTACACCATATTTAGACAGGAGTTCAGAGAGCATCTAGCTCATGCAAAGGGATGGTCGGTGAGATCAGCGGTGTTTGCAATTTTAAAATGTAATGGCTATGCCCTTCACAGTAGAGTATTTCCTGCATTCTGGATGATAACCAAAATTCTTACTTAGTTCTTGTAGCCTCCTTAGATATATGGAATCTTCTTGAGCATTCTCCATTTCAAGACAAAAATGAAGGCTTGACTTTTCTATAGCAAACCAGCCTTTTCTCCATTGATCCAGGTTATGGCAATCTTTGTAGTACAGCTGGCCAATCAGGTCACAGTCCCTCTCTAATAAGCATTCAGCTACAGGGGGAACAAAATGCTAGCAAACAAGACAGGGTGAGTTAGATTTAGAAAAACAACCTCTTCCCCTAAAAAAAAAAATCAAACCGATATTGCAAACCTGTAAGGTTAAAAGACGAAAGCTGCAAAAAAAACCAAACTTATCAGATTTATCACTCAAATCTATATACACATTAAATTTAAGTTTTAACATGAAGTATAGCAGATTTTTCTCTGTTCACACTACACAATCCAAATATTTTTTGTTTTCAAACTGCAACTGTTTTAACAGTTATAGTTAATGTGCCCGTAATGTGCTGGTAATGTGCTCGTTAGCATTCGGTGCTATATCACATACAGTGTTGCTTTGTGAGTTGTGTTTCAGAAAACAAAAGAACAGAATTGCAACTATGAATAACTTAAATAATTTCATACAGTACCTGTCATAATAGAAAACCATTAACGTATTTTTAAGGTCAATATTAAAATGTTGTTTCAATTCTTTTTTTCATTCTATTGTACTATCTTGTTTCAAACGTTAAATCACAGAAGTATTCTTTCCTGTTTCACAGGAAACTGTTACACGTGAGATAAAGCAGTATTACACAGAAGTGCAGGGACTGGAAGGGACCTCGAATGATCATCAAGGTCAACACCTCTACTAAAGCAGGTACCTTACAATAGATTGCACAGATAGGTTTCCAGATGGGTCTTGAATACCTCCTTAGAAGGATATTCCATAACCTCTCTGGGCAACCTGTTCCAGAGCTCCATCACCCTTGCTGTAAAGAAGGTCTTCCACATATTAGTACGGAACTTTCTATGCTCAAGTTTTAGGTCATTACTCCTTGCCCTATCTCTACCCATCATTGAGAAGATCCTGACCTCATCCATTTTGCCTTTCATCTCCCTTCAGATATAACGTTTATCAGATCCCATCTCAGCCTTCTATTCTCCAGGCTGAACAGACAGAGGTTAATCAGCCTTTCGTCAGACAGGAGGATGCTCCAGGCCCTTTATAATCTCCATGGTCTTCTGGACTCTTTCTGGGAGATTCTTGTCTTTAGTGAAATCGGGAGTCCAGAAGTGGATACAATATTCTAAATGTGATCTCATAAAGACAGAGTAGAGGCAGAGGATCACATCCCTCAATCTGCTAGCCACTCTCTTTTTAATGTACCCAAGGATACCATTGGCCTTCTTGGTCACAAGGGCACACTGCTGACTCACAGCCAGCCTGTTATCCACCAGCACCCCTTGTATTCATCAAGAACAGCTTCTCAGAGGATTTTAAGCTATCAAAGCCATTTTATTAGTTGTGCAAAGGCTCTAGACCTAACTGGAAAAGATGATTATCAGTATTACCTTAGCTATTGCCCAAGTCCATTTTCTTTGTGAATATGCAGTTTCAGCTCCAAACAGAAAAACACGCTCTGACATTAAATAGATTTCAAAGGTAAAGATGTCCCTAAAGCAAGCAAGAGGAAAAAGGTAGCAGCATTTAGTCTTCATAACAGGAGACATACACAAACTCAATTCCTCTACTGTTCCATTGTCACATACCTATGGAACAGAATCAATTTCTCCTCCAATCTTACAAATACAACCAAGATAATTAACAAGATTATGTGTCTAAAGGCTACTCCATAACATTTTTTTCAGCAATTCTGGAATCAATAAAAATGTTTTAATACAGCCATTAAAATTCAGAGGCAATACTTCATTTTTTAAATTGCATGCAATCTCAGCAAGTACGCCAATGTAATGGTTTCAAAACATCCAAGTTTAAGCAGATCAAGGCACTGAATAGAAAGTTTTAAACAACTTGTCACAGAATCAGTAATGTCGGTTGACATGTTCTTCTAGATATCATTTGTTCTAGTCTCCTGATGTAAGTGGGACTACCACTAATTATAAACCAAACCAGCAATAGCTTTGTCTAGCCAAGCACTGAAAACCTTCAAGAATGGAGACTCTCTTGTTTCTTTTGGCGAACTGTTTCTCTTTGTCACCAACTTCCTCATGAAGAGGCTTTTCCTATCATTCACCAAAAGTTCCAGGGATGACATATGCAGCAACTGACAGTCCTTGTACCACTTGCTTCCACTAATACCAGAACCAGTTTGGTTCTGTCATGTTTATGACTAGTCCTTGAAGGTACTGTACTCTTAAAAAAAAAAAAAAAAAATTAAAATCTATTTAAGTGGATCGACCCTGCTTTTTCAATTTCAACTGTCAAATATTTAACTTTAAAAAAAAAAAAAAAAAAAAAAGCAGTCCATTTGAAGTCAGGAATTTGAAAAGCAATGTTTTGAAGATCTTTATTTATGTTGAAGACTGACCCTAAGGTTTGCCATTTTAGTGTGATTTTCTGTATGACCACGTTCTAGAATCCAAAAAGATTAAGTATGCTATCTCCTTACAGTACTGGAGACTGAGGATTGCCTAAATCTGGAAAACTGAACATGGATCAGTTATTTCATCCTCAATGAGTACTGCACAAATTGTAAGTAAGGACTTCGTTGTAACTAACAGAATAGCCATTTTAAGAACAGAATATTTCACTACAGAAAAATATCAAACTTAGGGAAGCTTCTCCTATAACGCTACCCAATCTCAGATAAAACACATAAGGAGATTAGTCATTCCCTTGAAGTATTCTGCCAATAAGTTTTTAATTTAGGTAATATTCTGAAGCAGAACCATTTGCAGATGTTGCAAGAAATATATTATATTCCATGTCAGAAAAAAAAATAAAAATAGTATTTTTTGTTTTTTTCCAGATACCATAAGGCTAGTAGATTAGTGAAGACTATTTCCATTATATTTCATTGTATTTTGAGCCATCATTTTTTTTTTTTTTTTTCCACTCTTTCCTTTCTGGACACATTTTGTAGTGGGTAAGGCTCTTTCTTTCCTTTATACTTTCTAGAAACTTAATGAACAGACTGTCTTTCTTTCTTTCTTTTTTTTTTTTTTTTTCTCCAGACATTTCTGCTTTGAAGCTACAAATACCACAGTATTATACCATACAAAAATCTTGTTATTTTACAACAATACACACAGACACAGAAATTTCAAAAGAAGTTTTATGGATTTTTTAGACAGATCCAAAGTACAGACTGAAGTGTTTGTTTCAACAAACACATTATCTGAAAGAAATCAACAATCACTGTGATGCAACTCAGACTTAGATGAATCTCTATGTGAGGTTTTAATATACCGAGTGGACGTGTAAGAGTTATAAGAGAAAAGTAAGACAAAGAAAAGTAAGACAAAGAAAACTAACTCAGCGTTCAACAGTTACACTGTTGTCCTCAACTACAGAATAAGGAACAGGATTCAAAGGTTGACAGATCAAAACTAAAAAGATTATGGAGAACTCTAATTAAATGTGTTATTATCAGAAACAAGCAGAGCAGAAGTTTTGACTTGAGGTCAGTCCTAGAAATAGAAATGAGTGTTAACTTTTCAGTTTATCATGCCATCTTTTAAGTGCTAAGAACATGCATTTCAGTTTTAGTAAGAAATAGACATATCTAATTTATGCTATCTTTTAAAAATTACCCTAATATTTTCATTATATAAATTAAAAAAAAAAAAAAAACACCAAGCACAAATATCACTTATTACTTACTTCTTGAAGGCAATATAAAATAATTCAGCTTTATTTCAAAATTGCATGTTCAAAATTCAGGAACAAAATGATAGGCACTGAAACCCATAATAGAATTTTGGAAATGTTTATTTGCTGAATTATTAACTTTGGAACATACCCTCTGTTTAAAAAGTAATCCGAACTGTGCACTACAAGACAGATAACTTCGTTGATGTCAAGCATACCATTAGGAGTGGTAGCTTTATCATTTTCATAGTAGCTGAGAAAGCCACTTTCCAAAGTGCACCATCTTTTGTTGCAATCTGTAGTTAAAGAAATAATAGATAAGTCAGTTGGTTTTATAAGAAACAAATTACCTCCTTCTGCAGAAGTTGCCTTACAGGACGCATAGCTCTGTTGTAACATTAGTACGTTTATGTTGAAATCTCAGTTTCATTGAGCAAAGTGAGCAAAGAATTCAAGGTTTGAGTCGATAGATACTATTTTAACATAGAGAAAATCTAGCATATGGTAGTTTAAGAAAATATTTTTAAATATTATACTACAAAACCTAAAAAGTGTCATACATGACAGAAATTACATCCATCGTACACTATGAAGAAAACGAAGACGCTATGTTATTTAACATTGTCAAAAATATTTTTCAAACATATGCTCTATTTCAAACAATAGAGTAAGATGTCAAACTGAAGAAGAAACAAACTAATTGAACAACCTTTTCAAGATACATCTGCAGCTGAACTCAATTCTCTTCTATCACTGGGCCAAGTGTCACATAATAATGAAATTGTACAGAATTTATTCCTAAATACTGGGGTAGATAAATGGAAATATCATAGACAAGTGGTAGCTACAGCTGCTTCAGGATTGCATGTTCATATTAGAATGTGTCTAAGATCTCTATTGTTATTCTTACATGTACATGGCAAGGTTAAATTCAATCAAGCAACACTGTGGTTAACAGAATGCTAATTACTCAATGCTTTCAACATGTGATAATACACAGATGATGAGCAAGTCTGGTATTTCACCCAATTCATTTTTTATGTTATTTTCTATGAGTCATACGTATTTTTAGAAGTATCTGGATATTGTTTTATTATCTTTTACTGAATATCGTGCTAGTTTCTATCTAAATAGGCATTTGAATACATAAGAACAAGGTATTTGAAGGCATATAGGTTTACAGGAGCTGAGCATAACACTTGAAGAGTTTATTTTCCTCTATTCCCTACCCCAAAGTGTGCCCATTCTACAAAATGGCTCACTGCTTCAACACTGACTAAACTATTACAATCTTCAAGAATAACTTTAGAATACTATGGCTTTTAACAGAACTCCATTAAAACTTTTTCATGAAAAACAAAAGCAGAAAAATTAAACTCAGATCAAACACCTTATCTTTATTTTATGATATAATGGATTAGAATAGCAGCAACGAGCTTTCTTCCTGCTGATCATCAACAGGTGTTAACTATAAATAACTTTCTCCCCCAAAATATACTGTGTTTCCAGGGGACTGGAGCACCTCCCCTTCAAAGACAGGCTGAGGGAGCTGGGCTTGTTCAGCTGGAGAAAAGAAGGCTGGGGGGTGACCTCATTGCAGCCTTTCAGCACCTAAAAGGAGCCTACAAACAAGGAGGGAATTAACTCCTTGAAAGGGTAAAGAACTGCAGGACAAGGGGAAATGGTATGAAGTTGAAGGAGGGAAGATTTAGGTTGGATGTCAGGGGGAAATTCTTTACAAAGAGAGTGGTGAGGAGCTGGAACAGGCTGCCCAGAGAGGTTGTGGATGCCCCGTCCCTGGAGGTGTTCAAGGCAAGGTTGGATAGGGCCCTGGGCAACCTGGTCTAGTATTAAATATGGAGGTTGATGGCCCTGCATGTGGCAGGGGAGTTGGAGATTCATGATCCTTGAGGTCCCTTCCAACTGGGGCCATTCTGTGATTCTGTGATTCAGCTGCTGTACCTAGCATTTATAAAAGCTGGGTTCAATTCACAGCACTGAATGAGTTTTTGTGTGCTGAGCCTGCAGAAAGAAACTCAAGAGGATACTGCAAGTTGCCTGTGTTGACAAAGAAAGCACTTAAATATTCAGCCCTTGTCACCAAAGGCAAGCCTGTCAAACTGACTCAGAAGGAAATTTTGAACTTAAAACACTAATTTAATATTTAGAGAGATCAAATTGATTCTGGCTGAAAGCCCTTTCAACAAATTACAATTAAAAGTCCACTCTTTGGTAGGGCCCAAAAATTAGACAAGTAATCTAATCCCCAGTTAGGAGCAAGTGATCCAAGTGATCTCTCTCTAGCCCAGTTCAGTGTTCAGTTCGCAACAAATCACAGCTGCTTCAGCTGATGGGCTCCTTTCTATAACACTGAACAGATGGAACTTTTTTTGGGGGGGGTGGGGGAAGAGGTGGTAATTTCTCATTTGAATATCTACTGGCCAAAGAGAGAACTCGAACTTTATCTCTTACACATTTTTTTATAACCATCAAATTATTTCCTAAAGATAATAAGTAATAAAATTTCAAGTAATAATATGTAGTTTATGTTTGTATACAAAATGTATACGAATGCGTATATATAAACACACATATCTACTCCCAACAATATGGGATATGCACATTGCAGATTATTTCATGTTAATCAGATTCTATAAAGGTAAAACAGCCCTTGGATGAAATAAAATCAAGCCAATGGGGAAAAAAGATTGCAGGTTTTATGTTGTAAATTGTTCTTATAAAGTCATAATACTTCTTACACATGGCTGAAGAATATTAGAACCCTCAGGTAAGAGCAGTTTCTAATTCAAAACTGTAATTTTTAGTTGTTGTTGTTAGCCTTATTAAAGTGCTAAATGAGCTGATAAGTAATAGTGTACATGGTCTGAAAGCTATTTCATTTCTGAAGACTGACAAAATTCCATTCTTTCTTAATATTTTATGTTATCCTGCTAGTGATGCTGACTCCTGCACTCCTACAGCATCTCCCCAGCAAGCACAATGGAAGACATTCTGTGAGCATTTATAGATACTCTTAAATCTGTATCTACTTACAAACTTAAACTGCACTTCTAATATTCTACTGTTTGAAAAGACACCAGCAGCATTACCTTGTACCTACTTTTTGCTCTTCCCAGTACTGTTTTTCCCAGTTTGTTGTTTTTAAATGACAAAAGCTTATGTATAACCATGCCTGCTCAAAAAGTAATGCTTCCTATCCTACTATGTTGGCCCATGAGAGGCAGATGTTGGTGATATGGCAGTAAAGCTTGAACCTTCCCACCAATTTAACATTACATTAAATTTTTTTGCCATTTGACAGATGGCAGTATTGGGGAGCAATCTGACAAAATGGTGTCTGACACAGAACTGCATATGAAGCAAATATATGGCACTGAATTCTTCCATGCTAATAAAATGGCATCCATTGACATGATGAAAGATGAACTGCAGGGGCAACATTTTCCTAACAACAATGTTTTGTAGTTGAGAATTGGCGCCATCAAAAAGTATTGTGCTCTTTGTATCTGTTGTAGTTTCCACATATTTTTTAATATTATTTTCACAGCCACCTATGTGTGTATATATATATATATATATATACACATGTATATGTATATATGTATAATCACATACATATGATTATGCACACGCTGCAGTGAATACAAGAGGTTGGTGGTTAACTCCTTTCTTCCCTGAATTAACTCAGACCAGTTTCAGAGCAATCCACAAGAAAGTCCTGTTCAGCAGCAGCCCAGGGCTCCAATGACTGTTTGAATGCCTTGGCTGAGAATTAGTTCTGATGACCAGCCAATACTTTTGACTATTAGGACCAACAGTAACAGGTAAATACACTTTTGAAGTATCTAAGTAGGAGTTGTGTGTGAGTCTAATCACCACTAAGGATCATAAAAACATAAAACCATCAGAATATGGATATTGGCACACAGAAACTTTAATCAAGATTTTCTTAGGAATAAGTTTAAATCAGGAACCATATTTTAAAAACAGACAATCTGTTTATTTAGATGCAAGAAAAATAAATTTAATTTAAATTTAATTTAAAAAGGGGGAAATTAATTTAAAAAGGGGGAAATTAATTTAAAAAGGGGGAAATTAATTTAAAAAGGGGGAAATTAATTTAAAAAGGGAAAAAAATAATTTAAAAAGGGAAAAAAAATAATTTAAAAAGGGAAAAAATTAATTTAAAAAGGGAAAAAATTAATTTAAAAAGGGAAAAAATTAATTTAAAAAGGGAAAAAATTAATTTAAAAAGGGAAAAAATTACCTGTCACTCTGTCTCTCTTAATAATAGTCTTATAAGAATATGATTGTTGATGATATCTACTATGCTAAAGCACAAATTTCCAAGCCACAAAGCTTAATATGTTATATTTTATTTATTATTATTTAATATTTGCACATTTCCACTTGGGATCCTTTTTGAAATTTGCAAGCTTGAGCTATATCCCAGTCATTCATTTGAACATACTGAAAATTTAGGAATGCTTTTGAGATTATTTCAGGAATATTATAATTTCAAATGGAAAATACTTTTGTCAGCTAGCAGCATCCTCCTAGGTATAATTAAAGTGAGAAGTATTTGTAAATATTTATTTATCAATAATTGTTGTTAAATAATTATTCACTAGTTTAATTTCCTCTGTCAATCACTGAACAAAGACATTTTCTTTATCTCACAGAAGTCCGTGAAATCAAAAGAGTATATGCTACGTCAAAGACATTTTATCTTTTTTAAAGTAATGCAAGATGTTGAAAAGTACCAAATTAATCTATATTGTGCATATTCATGTATTATTCAAATACATAAAGTACAAGTGAAATACCTTCTTTTAATTTCTTCTCTGTAAGAAGCTTGGTTGAATTAGAAGAAACTTTGTATAGAAATTCACATAGAAAAGTGGAATGCGAAGAATCTTCAGAGAAGCCGCTTTCAAAACTGGTATCAAAGTTTGGGAAATCTATTAAAAGACAAAGGAGTAAACAAAATATAGAACTTCCTCTACTATCAGTTATAACTGCTTCTGCATGCACCTGCATAACTACAGATACACAGTTGCTCCATAAGCTCCTTACTTCAGAACAGATGCATATTGTAATTTTTCTATTTTTATAATGAAAGGAAAACTATTACATATTCATCAAAAATAGTTTACTTCAGTTACCACATTGCCATTGTCTACCACTGCTTGTCAACATAACCTGAATATGGTTTTCTAGCATACCATGATAGATTTCACACCTTATTGTAACATACTTGAACAGGAGGGAACTGTTTCTCTTCTGGGCTTGTCTAGAAGTTCACCACAAACAGATTCAGAGAATCACTGGGATTCTACTATAACATCCTTTCTCTGAAGAGGAGGAACAAACACCAGCTCCAGCACACAGCAATACTACCTTGGCTAAAAGATTGCAAGTAGATAAGACAAAGTCAAAAGAAGCAAACTTCTTTCTATAGTCTTAGGGCAATTCCACGGCTTAACTAGGGAAAAAAAAAAAAAAACAACAAAACAACCACACATACAGAAAAAACAACAACAACAACCATCCCAAAACCCACCATACCTGCATGTTTGCAAGGTGAATAGTGATTGAGCTCAATGACCTAGGAAAAAAAATGCCTGGCATTTCTGACAAAATTCAGGCTCAAGGTACCTCATTTGCTCTGGGAAGCTCCAAGTTCTTCCAAGATTTCTCACTGTGAAAGTATGCTCCTTCCTACCTTCAATCTCCTCCTCTAGTATGGCTTTTACACCTAAGATCTTATTCAGGTCTGATAACACTGTTCTGTATAATACTATTAATAACTATCAACCAATCATCTTAACCCATAAACAGTGAGCTGCCTGAGAGCCCCTAATAACAAGGCTGCATGTGACCTTCTAGTTTCTGCTAAATATCGTGATTCTTAAGTGACAAAAGTTTCAGGGTGGATTAGGTAGAATATTTACTTTACTAGAGATAATTTATTGAAAGGTTCTCCTCTTGAGAGGAGGCAAGCCGCCAGGGTAGACTGTGGTAGATAATCCATTCTATGATAGTTCCCTAAGAAATATAAGATCCAAAAACCCAATTGTTAACAAATAGGAAATCCTGGTATCCTAAAAAAGAAACAACATGGAGTGTGGAGTGGTGTGGAGGTACCATGGCCAACCCCTGCAATCATCCTGCAGGAATGGGGATACTATTCAAACTGATTAACTATCTTCACAACTGTGCCTGGGAAGATCGTGGAGCAGTTCTCCTCTTTACCATGTTAAAGCACATGCAAGATGAAGAGGTGATCCAAGACAGTCAGCAAGGCTCCACCAAGGGCAGATCTTGTCTGGTGTTCCTTCTATCACAGACTGACGGCATCAGTGGACAGGAGGACAATGGATGTCATCTACCTGCACAGCTTCTGACATGGTCCTTCACTACATCCTTTCTCTAAATTGGAGAGGTAAGGATTTGAAAGATGGTCTTGTTCGGTGGATTAAGAACTGGTTGGCTGGTCACAGCCAAAGGGTGGTGATCAATGGTTCTATGTTTAGGCAGATGCTGGTCACAACTGGTGCCCCCCAAGCTCTGGTCTTGGGACCAATGCTCTTCAGCATCTTTATCAGCGATATAGACAACGGAATCAAGTGCACCCTCAACAAGTTTGCAGACAACATCAAGTTGAGCGGTGCAGTCAATACACTGGAGGGAAGAGAAGCCATCCAGAGGAACTTGGACAGGCTGGAGAAGTGGGGTTTTGTGAACCTAATGAGATTCAACAAGGCTAAGTGTTGTTGTGTTTGGGCCAGGACAATCCCAGGTATTCATACAAACTGGGGGAAGATCTCTTTCAGAGCAGCCCTACAGTAAAGGACTTGGGAGTCCTGGTGAACAAGAAGCTGGACATGAGCCAGCAGTGTGCACTTGCAGCCTGGGAGGCCAACTACATCCTCAACTGCATTAAAAGATGAGTGGCCAGCAGGGAGAGGGAGGTGATTGCCCCCCTCCACTCGGGCTTGTGGAGTACTGCATCCAGGCCTGGAGCCCTCAATACAAGAAAGATGCATAGGTCTTGGAACAAGTCCAGACGAGGACCACTAAGATGATCGGGGGCTGGAGCACCTCTCCTATAAGGAAAAGTTGAGTGAACTGGGCTTGTTTAGCTTGCAGAAGAGAAGGCTCCAGGGAGACCTCATTATGGCCTTCTAACATTTGAAGGGAGCATATAAACAGGAGGGGCAACGACTGTTTACAAGGGTGGATAGGATAAGGAGAAATGGTTTTAAACTGAGACAGGGGAGATTTAGGTTGAATATTAGGAGACAGTTTTTCACCAGACAGTGGTGACGCACTGAAACAGGTTGCCCAAGGAGGATTGTAGATGCCCCGTCCCTGGAAGCATTCAAGACCAGGCTGGATGTCGCTCTGGGCAGCCTGGTCTAGTTGTTGGCAACCAGCCACTAGACCCCCCCACACACACACACCATGGGGTTGAAACTAGATGATCATTGAGGTCCTTTTCAACCCAGACCATTCTATGATTCTATGATCTTGTTTTCCCAAGCCAGTCTTGAGCTATCAGTTTTCCACCTTTCCGTCAAAAACATGTCATGCAGTATAAAAATGGCTTAAGAGAGGAGGAATTTGGGGGAAACTATCATCACAGACAAGTCAGGAGGACACCACTGGATTCTAGGTTTCTCACTCAGCAGATTGAGCCTCTCTTCCTACTTCCTTGTAGGGATGCCTATTGGATAAGATTCTCACACTCTGTTATCCCAAGTGTTTCCCTCAGGAAACTTGGAAATCTTTATAGAGCTTTTCCATGGTTTAATGCATTTGTGGCTGGCTGTATTATTTCTATTCTTGTGGTTAATCTCACACACTTTGCACAAAATAATTTTATCTCTGGCAATCCAAAAGAATCTGTTGTTTTGATGAACTGCACTATTCAATAACCTAGCCATAGGAGTTCTCACTGGGCATGGTCAAACTCCTCAAGACTGATTGTGAGAACCCGTTTAAAAGTGACAAGGCTAATTGGGCAGTGAGCTGCTTGTGAATACATAATTGTGGAAGTTCATGCATTGAATGCAACCAGACATACAGCACCAAATTGGGCATAGCTCAGAATCTAAGTTCAGCTTTCTCAATACCCTCTGATATCTGAGAAGAAGCTGGAACACAACACAGTCTATTTTCTGCTAAACTTCTCTGCCTTTTTCATCTACTAAACATCCACTAAAAAAGAATTTTAGTTCAGCCTATCAAGTGCTACTTCGCAGTTTCATGAGACAATGGAAAGTATGTCCAAAGTTCCTGCTGGATTAGCATAACTAATTTTTTTTGGTACAAATCCGTGTTTGAACATTCAGCCCCAGACTACTGGAAGGTACTGGAAAATCTTTTAAAAAGGGAAGTCCAGGCACATCCATACCAAAAATTGATTGTATGGGTACCAAAAACTTATTCACTAGAACTATATTTTAAGAATATTTCAAGTGCCTGGAAAAAGTTATTGAGATCAGATCTGGTGACATCCAAGGTCAATGTTTATTGCGTGCTCCATGCTATAACTGCAGTTATGACCTGAAAAAGGGTAGTTTTCTAGGATAGATTCTACTACAGGCTAAAGAGGAGAGTTGTAGGACTGTGCACAGTAAAGGCAGACATCAATGTAAATAACTTGTAAGAAAAAAAAAGCCTGATACTTTTTTTTATTATTCTATGTACCTGTTCTTCTTGTTAAAGCTTAATAATACAAAACAGATGATGTTTTTCTGCTGTATTATAAGCATATTAGGGTATAAATCACTGTAGACTATCATCTTTTGAAGAACTGAAGTTGATGTCCAAGTAAAATGTAAGTAACATACACAATTTACATATGCAGTCTGCTAAAATACAATTCACATCATGTTGCCTCCTCCCCTACACCATTATTGTTCAACTCGACACCATTCTTTTTCTAATTTTTTCCCTGTTTGCTCAGGGAGAAAATATCTTACCTGAGAACTTATTATGGTAGAGAAATTCCATTTGCAGTCTTTGTCCAGCTTTCTTAGCTAATAAGTATGGAGTACTGTAAACAGGATCACCAGTAGCACACATTACATCAGCCCCACTGAACAGCAGCATCAGAGTTTCTAGCACATCTTGCTTAACTACAGCAGCACACAGGGCCTTACCATGCAGAAGGAAAATAAGTAGTATGTTTAAAAATAGAAAGTTATAGGCAACAAATACTTGTTATTTAGGTACAAATTCTTTCACATTTAATATAGATCGTCCTCATTTTCTACTTTCATAAACATTGGGAATCAGCAGAAATCATGAATTATGGTCTAAATCTACAAAAAGAACAGCAACAAAGAAGAAAAACACCACCCCAAGTCTTGTAAACTTTTGCTGGCACTTGTTTCCCTAGGGCATGCTAATATGAATTAATACAACTGTGGGAACAATTATTTGTTTATATGAAAAATCCTCTCTCTCTCCTCATTTTTCTTCACGCACTAAACTACTAAGGAAAACTACTTATTCCACACACCTCAAAAGTTCAACCAAAGAGACTAGATTTAATCCTTGAACGCTATTAGGAGAAAGCAGGCTGAAATCATGGGTAGTTTTTCAAAGTCAAGGTCACAGTCAGTAAAGCTATCATTCCTTAAGGTATCTTTATACTTGCTGATCTTCAAGATTTAAAGATTTCATCATATCCTAGAACATAAAGTTCTTTTTCCTATGCATGAAGACAGAAAAACTTAAATCTTTTTTTTTCCTTCTGAGATGTTCCAAAACCTTAAAACCAGCAGTACTTTTGCAATTACAGCAACCTACTCAATAAAAATTTCTACAATTTAAAATTTATTTCAATTACTTTGCTAATGGATGAACTTTTCTGAAATTATTAAAGACAGACCTCACTCAAAATAAAAATGTTCTAAAATTCCAATACTCTAATAAACACATAGTACTTAGTAGGCAAAAAGTAATATGGCAAACAGTTCAGTAGAAGTTCTGTAATTACTTGTGGTGACTACTTCTTACATGGTAATTTCATTTCTCTATAGAAAATTCCATCATTACATTTCCCAGTAGTTAAATAATGAAATAGACACACACCAAAAAAGACTTAAGAAAAAAAAACAAGCTTGTGAACCACAAAGAGATATTTCTACTTCCTGTAGTCAGGAGTTACAGTGTGAAAGTCTTGAATAAATGCAATTAATAAGTTAATAATAATAATCAATCCAAATGTTTTATTTTTTGAAGACAAATAGTTCCCCATAAAGGCTAAAAATATTTCCTGATTACCATGAAATACAGAAAACCTGAATTCAAAATATACAGAGAGATGGTTATATATTTTGACTAGATGCTTTTCAAAGGTGGCAGTATTTTAAATACCTTTGCTTTGACTTCTTATATATAATAACTCCACAAACAGGTTTTTACCACAATACTTTTTTTTTTTTTTTTTTTTTTTTTTAAATGTGAGACATCTCTAGTTCATAGTGTCATAGAATCCTTAGAGTTGGAAGGGACCTCTGAAGGCCATCTAGTCCAACTCCCCTGCAATGAACAGGAACACAGTTAAAATCAGCTTGCTCGGGGCCTGATCCAGCCTTGCCTTGAAAGTCTCCATGGATAGGGTATCAATCACTACACTAGGTAACGTGTTTTAGTGCCTCACCACTTTCACTAGTTCAAAGAATAACTTTCAAATGATATCGCCTCCCCACAGTCTCTGTATATTCTAAGACAATTTCACTAGTATGTAATTGAATGAATTAGCTCTGTAAAACACGTGCATTTTTAAACTCCCCCGTAGTCAAAAACCTTAAGCAGTCATGACTGAGATCAGTAGACAGTACAAGTCAGTCAAATGGACAAAAAGCTATGCACAAGTGATAATTAGCATTTTCCACTTTATAACTGTAGGGAATTTACTTGTGTTATTTGTGCAAAAAGAAACATCAGAACTCACATTTTTCATCATTTCATTAATTATTTCATTTCCAATTAACTACAAGCCACTATGAAAGATGCATGAGCTCCTGCTGATAACACCGAACCATCTAACATATTGGAATGATAGATGTCAGACATAATACATTAAAAAACGTTAAGAAGGAATCTAAAGAACTGTAGTGGGAATTTTCATCACTGAAGTGCACATTTGGAAAAGAAATAGAGATGTATATTTATTGATCACTCTGGAGTATTTATTACAGGTACAACATAAGTACCATAATCTTCAACAAACAAACTGGAAAAGTTATAAGTGACAGAAGGACTCCTGCAAAGGCTTGCCTAGTTATTCCCTAGGAGTTATTCAGCTCTGTGAAGCTTGACCCTCAGGGTTTTGAATTTGTTTCCTCAGCAGGTTAACAGGATGACTAAAATGCACACACATAAAATTCAGTACAAAACTTATGGTAAGAGCTTATTCATTCTGATGTTACCTTATTCAATTGTTCTTTGGTTTTGTAGGGAAAAGGTGCTTTCCTGAATTTTCTCTCTTTGTATTTTTGTGTAATGAATGCAATCCTTTTTTCTGCAGGGGCATCCATGTGCAGCTCTTCATCTGGAGGAAGATTTCCTGCCCAAAAAGTGTTTGCTCTCTTATTCCCAATGATGATAAAGAGCTGAGTGAAGTTAAAGAGAAAACAAATATCATGAATGACTCTAAATAGTTTTCAGGTGCTATAAATGAAGGAAAAAAAATTGAAAAAGAGCAAATTGCCTGCATAAGATTAAATGGAAGCCTTTCCCAGTTACTATGTCAATCTATAAATTAGTAATAAAGCCCATGTCATAATTTTCCAGCAATAGGTACTACAATTCACAAAGCTAACCAGTTACAGTGCTTCAATAAATATTAGAAAATGCCAGTAGAATGTTAGAGAAGACTAGCACTTTTTTAAAAAGAAAATACCAATAACTCAACTCGCTTTAGAAGCATCACTTCTAAACAGTCCAAACACCTAACTTGGTAGTGAGTTTCCCTTCTTCCCTAATATTGTGCATCATGACAACTCTCCAGAAACATTCCTGTTACTATTCCTCATCCCCAAACCTAGGTGCTTGATACAGACAGTTCTTAAAATAAAATATTTCAAATGACACAAGAGATACAGTACTCCCAGAAACATTTGATTTACAATAACAGAGGCATATTTTAGCAAGTATGCTTTAAAACTTCTTGTAAGTAAAGTGAAAAACTGTTATTCACATGGTTCCTTTCAAAACATAAGAAAGAGTTAGAATAAGTCAACATACCTCAATTAGTTCGTTGCTCCAAATGCTGGCATCCATTTTTAAACTCCTGACCTTTGAATCTCTTGGTCCTAGAGATCGGTGCTGTCCTAAAAATCCAACAGCATTTTTACTTAACTAAAGCACTTAAACTGAGTTAACTCTTCTCCTGAGCTAAAAAATACATATATATATATTTAATGAAAGCAGATCTATTTATCATTTTCTAACAATATATGTATTTTAAATTGAAAAGCACAAAAGCACACAGAAAAAGGAGAAGGGGGTGAGAGGGAAAAAGAGAGAAGGATGTGGATTGCACGTGGCATAGAAATAGTCCTCTTCAGGTTATAACTTTGAAATACAAATTTTGTATATTTGATAATAATTAATAAACAAAGGCTCTTTCACATAGAATATTTTGGAAGAGTTTGTTTTGGAAACAAGACCTAGAGTTATAAAGCATTTCACTGCCTCTAATGCTTATGCACGTACTTGAATAGAAAACATGACGGAACCAGATTTTTCATACTATCTGAAAACGCTGTCCCTGTTGGCAGTAAAAATATGACCTGATGTAATAAATACTCCAAATTTATACACTGCAAATTGTTATCTTTCGGAATGCATCAATGCTAAAACAAATCATTTCCCAAGAAGTGCTACTGTGTCTTGATTTCCATTAATTGTGGAGGATTATTCATCTGTGGGAAAGCAATCATCATACAGACTGTCATTTACACATGAAAGTATTTTAGAATAAGGATACTTGGTATTAAAAAAAGTTATATTCATTTTTTGTCAAAACTTCCAATGGAATGGCACTTCAAAAATAAAAAAAGCCAATTCAAGGACATAAACAGATATGCAAATATGACATTTTGTAAAACCCACACAGCCTCTCATTAATTACTCTACCTGCACACTTCTTACAAATGACAACACAGAGATTGATGGATGCCCAATCAGGATTGGGAGCTTTACAGTCAGCACAGCTCCTGTTGGATTCATTGAACCAAATCTTCTCAGCTACTTCATAATCAGACAGAGTTTCTGCTATCGATTCCTGCAGTGCTTCAATCCAGTCTTGTTTCTCTTTTTCCGATTCTGCTGTAAAGCTGAAACAATTGACTTTTCTGCATTATTGATCTTTATTTTAAAGCCCAATTAAACAGAATCTGCAGTCTCTTATTTATTACATTTGTCTGAAATCTCTGTCAAAAAATAATCCACTACACACATATAAAATTATTTTTCATTTTCACCAGTGAAAATTCATTCAGTCTTTGTTTTGTTATCAATAAAAGCACTGCTAGCATGAGCTACACAGCTTTTATAACATTTGTTATGTTCCTGAGTTACTTTCAACATGTTTTTTTTAAAAAAAGGTCAACACATACCAAATGTAGTCTGATTTTTTCAAAAAAGCATAGAACAACCTCAATAAACTTAATGAGTTACTAAAGAGTAAAAGCAGACATGTTACCTAACAGACAAAAGTTACCTTCCTTTTAAAGTGATCCTTTTGGAAAACAGAAATAATAATAGATATGGTTATGGCTTAGAGAAAGTCAAAGATCTACTTATCTACCAACTAGCCACAGACTCAAATCATTGATCAAGACTAATTTACTTGTTCTCTAGGCCACTGAGAATCAAATAACATTGCTTGCATTTCAGCGACCCTTCTCAAGATTAACACTTGAGAACATACACACAGAGAACAAAGCAATTTCTTCTTCTCCTGCATTACTAAAGAAAAACCACACATTTAAGAAAAAAAAGTTTTATTAGCATATCCTTTTATTTTCTTAAAAAAAATCATTATGAGTCACAGCATCAGCAAAAGGAAAGTTTTGTACAGACTTCAATGAAGGATTTTTACAAGGGATAGCACATACTCTATTTCCTTTAAAAATAAAATCCCTAATATTAAATGAATGCAGGAGGATTTCACTACTGTAGTTTATCATAAAGATGAAGGAAAGTTTTCAAAGTAAGTTTCTTTCTCTCCTGCCTTTGCATAAAATGAAAAAGATGGTGACAAAAATATGCGTTTGTGGACACTGGATGTCTAGTTAGGGAGATAACAGATGAACCACAAAGTTAAATAGTGGAAAGAAAATTCCTCTGTTATTTGGTGGAAAGAAAAAAGTGAGCATTCTTAATAAAAATGTTATCTTTTCACTAAACTGGGTTATGTTAGTACCATATGAAGCAACATTTTCCAGCATATTACTTATATTTTGCACTTGAATAATATTAATAATATTAGTTGTATAACTTAATATAAAATATTACTATTATCAATATTGAAGATCTCACCTGAAGCTTTTGTAAGGAGTAATTATTTCAAAAGATTGTTTTGCAGTCCGATCTACTTGTTTTACATTTGCCACATTCATAGGGATTAAGGTGATACCAAATCCTGTCTTAAAGTCCTACGGAAAAGGTAATAAAAGTTTGAGTGGTTATTATTCAATAGCAAACATGTACAGAATAATTAAACCAGCACGGTCCAAACATCCAAGAGCAGTGATACAAATTTTGGCCACAACATGCAGACCTCCTAATTCATTAGAGGATAAATAAATCTATACAAAATTATGTTCAAACATTATCCTTGTAATTGCCAAAATTATATTGTTTGCTTGATAGAAATGCACTGTAACTATTAATAATGAAAAAATGTTAAATGAGTACATGAAATTGCTGATGGAAATGGAATAACCTACTTTAAATCATGCTTTAGTGGTGAGAATTTTTTAAAAACTAAGTCTTTTTCATTGACAGCAGTTTTGGCTGCTTTTAAATAGACTGATTTTAAGAAAAACAATTACAACTTTCTCTTAAATCTTCATTGCTAATGCTTATGATTTATTATATTATATAAACTAAGCATCTCAAGCATGTCTTTGAAAAAAGTTCTATACAACCACTCAAATGCACTAGGATTTACTAGTAGTCTAATTCTTAGAAATACTAAGCATGTTTAGCTTAAACCAATCACTTTTTCCACCGTGAAACAACATACTTAAAAATCAATCTTGCATTAACACAGTCAGGAAATCACTCTTTTAAATGGACACATTTTTGAACTATATTGATATATATCTGATCTACTTTGGAAATCATTGCTATTTCCTTCTGAAACTAATTTACATGGTCATCCAATAGTAGTCATCTATTGCACCGTGACACACACAGGAGTTTCCTTCTGACCATTGTGTAGCACTTCTCTACTGCATGAGTGGCTAAGCACTGGCATGGGCTGCCCAGAGACATTGAGAGGTCCCCGTTTGGAGATCTTGAGGAGGAGCCAGGACTTGGATTCTGGGCAACCTCAAAGGACTCAAGTGGACCTGTTCGGGGAAGACGGTGGGAATGGATCTCCAGAATTCCCCTTCCAACCTCCACAATTCTGTGGTTTCTAGGAATATTAGTGTAATTCTTGGATACATTAACTGCATCAGAAACAAAACCAGAAACTATCTCACTCAAGCCCTTACCATCTGCAACATGCTCACCCTGTTACTTCTCACATAACATGTAGCTGAGCGTGATCTAAAAAAAACAAAACAAAACAAAACAAAACAAACAAACAAAAAAAACACCAAAGTACTGGAGAGGAATAGCTTCAGCAGGGATACCTGCCTGTGAAGAAGCTGTTTTTCTAGTAAAAATGTAAAAATTTACCCAAGCTGGCATCACCAGCAATTTTCTTTTCATGATTTTTTAACAGAACTACTTACAGCTCACTTAGAGAGGACAATTCAAAAAAACTCTTTTCACTTCATAAACTATTTCGAGGATGAGCAAATAAAAAAATATCATTTTTAGCTATGACTGGTAAAACTAAATCTAACAGAAGATATAGATGCAAATAAGAGTTCATGCATTTCAGCGTAAAAATTTATAAAAAGGAATAACTTTTCAATAAGTACTCAGGATTAGCCACTCTTCACATAATTATTTCTTAGATATTTCTACTTCTCCTTTAATCTTATATCCTGCAACAAACATTTTTATTCTTCTCCCTACTCTTCCATTCCTTTCTCTTGCAGTTTTTCTTTAAAACAATAGTTTTGATGCTGACATATCTGCTTTAGAAGAGAACGGAGACTCTGTAGAGCCTACAGAGTCTCTAATTTATCCTCAAAGACTGGTTCTATGGGAAAGGGCTGGGCATTTAGAGCACGAACTCAACAGTGGACAAGACCAGTGAGAAAAACAAAAACATGAAATAAGGTTAAAAAAAAAAAAAAAAGGTATAGCAGCATCTTTAATTAACCAAACAACGCAGAATGAAAAAAATAACCTTCCTAGAATTAAGTGGCTTGTGCTTCTGAGATGTAAATTGGATGCAGGTTTCAATTATGTCTGTAATTGGCCTTAAAAAGTCCAGGTAATGAGACTATACTTGTACATTAATATCATCACAACACATTCTTTATTAAATAAGTGCTGAATGACTGCCAGGAAATACGATTTATAGTAACTTAATATACTCTTACGTCCAGATTAGTTCACTGAAGACAGAAAAGAATAACGAAAAAATGACTGAAATAAGAACTACCATATTTAGCCAGTTTTGGGGACATGAGAGGAGCAGGAGCAACATATTCTGCTCAACACCCCAGCTGCCACTGCCATCTCAGTCCTTCTGGCAGTTGGGCAGCCCACTGGTTGCCTTCACTCAGTCAGCTGCACCCAGCAGCACCTTATGAGCAAAGAGAAAACATTCTGCAGACATTAGAACTCACACACATTCACTGTAATTACTGCCACTACTCAGACATCAAAGTCTGTTGTACTTGAACCCAAGTATGCAGAACATAACAAGCACACAAATTAAATACACTGAGTTCAAAATCTCTTAGGAGGCACACCAACTCTCCCCCCAAAAAACCTCAAAAACCCTCCCAAGTAAGTCAACAATCCAATTGAAAATAACTATTCCCATGTTTTAAATTCAGCGACTGTGTAAGAACTGAATTGCAGCATGAGGAATGTCAGAAAGGTTAAGAAATTAGAAGTGAGGAGTTTGATTTTCAGCACTGAAAGGTGGTGGAAAATTAACCAATTTCATCTGTACATTAAAGTGAAGTTATTTCTGTAATGGTCCAAACAAACTCTTTTTTGGTAACCGTCCACTTGGCTTAAACCAGGCTTGGTGAGTGACAGGTACACTAGAATCTAATTTTCACGGTTCAGAATTATATGCTTTCAAGAGCGCAGTCTTGTTCTCTCCTTCAGACACAGAAGTGGGAATTGGTATAGGGAAGAAAGAACTGCTCCACTTCGAAAGATAAATTCATTCATTTTGAGTGCACAGGAGGACAATAGGGCCATTCAAGCACTATACAAAATGTACTGGCAGCAAGACTAAACTGCATCTTTTTGGAATACGAATTGTTTCACTCCTACACACTGAAAGCTCATTGTTCCAGAAAGGTTCAACTGTGTAAGACTTTCTGACAAACAAAGAAAAGTTTATGATTCAAAAAATACAAAGAAAACTTTTCTTTTTAAAATATACATAGAACAGATACAGACATTTAAGATACATCTCAACACATTTGAACAGAGATGGAAAAAAATAGAAGAGTTTCTATAAAAATTTCTTTTTAGAAATAATCATACATCAGATGTATCCACTAAACAGCACAAACTGCAGGCTGAAAATATTAACAGGGAATGTAGCCAAGAATGTGGAAAGTACTGGCTTTCTGATAACCTGTTGTTCCTTTCTGAAGGAGGAATGATTACAACATGTCGTTATCATCCTTGTCTGAAATACACAAAATCTATGAAAACCTAGCTGTACCTAAACTACAAAAATATATAACCTAATTTTTTAGGATACATTTAAAGTGCATATATAAACTGCATGGCAGTCAGCTAAACAGCTTTCTATTATCAAAATCTACACTTTTCATAGAAAATTTTATTAGGAGGCTTTATTAACATTTCTTTGGTTCCATTCTGGATGAGATTCAAGAAGTTTCAAAATTAATCTATTTTTCTACTATATCACCAGTTCTATTTTATAGGCACAAATATACATCGAGCATCATGAAAGCTTAGCCACATTTAGAATAAAATTAGACAACTACATCTAAAGTATAGTTAATTTTCAGAGTTGCTGAACACTTACAACTTCTGGTATGTTGCTTTAAAAAGACAGGCCTAGGCATCTTATGAAATTCCTATACAAAAGTGGGATCAGGGGGTTACTCTTCTGGCTCTCAAAGAACAGGCCTTCTCTACAAAATCACTCCTCTTCTTCCCAGAAAGTATAAAATGTGATCCTTTGTGTTCCCTTCCAGTCACTTTTGCAGAAGTAAAACTTGGTCTGGCATGCTTCTAAAAGTTATCTAAAAGTCAAATTTAAATTTATCCAAACATAGAAGATCTAGAGTTGCTGGTGTTCCTTGCCTTTTACTTTTCAGCAATTATATCTTATCTTTGAGTGCTCAGACTCATACGAATCTAACTTTTCCACAGTGTACATAGTTGAATAAAATAAACACCTTCTATGGTAAAACATCACAAAACAAAACAAGCAAACAAAAGAAAACTACAAATCAAGAATCAGCATCATTACAAGTTTACCCTTTCTTGTCACATAAAAGTTCTTAGAAATAACTCCAAGTTGTATTTTAAAGGTTAACTATATTATTTTTACATCAGAAATAACAGACTATATTTTCATCTCAGGTTTTTGCTAGAGGATTAAAAGTATAGCAGCAACAGAACAAAAGGAAAATTGCTGCCATGATTTAATGAGAATGTGTGTATATGTGTGTGCGTATGTAATACATTCTGAGGTACAGAACTCTTTAGTTCAGAAATAGTAATGGCGTATGCTGAGAATACCCCACTTCTGGAAACTGCTGCATCAGCTGAATGTCCTCAGTGTACAGCAATTTTCTTTCAGTGAGATCAAGGTCCCTGTTTTTTTGTTGTTGTTGTCTTTGGCTGTTAGATCATGGGATTGTACATAACCCTGCATGAGAAGATGGAGTATGCACACACATATGTCTATGACACCAACAACGGTAGGGAATGCAATATAATGCTACAAGAAAAATATACTTCATGTTTACACATATATGTGTTTATTTAGGCATATCTTTTTTAAACAATATTTTCTACCATCCTACTACCCATTTTCTTAAAGGCACACCCATATCTGAAACCCTAATCCTACTCTTCATACACAGATTTTGACATTTAATCACAGTGACTTTGATAGGAATTTCAGAACATGACCCTGTATGTTTCCTTGAACCTATTCTTGGTATTTGCAAGAGGTCTTCAGGTTTGCTTTGAGGAAGCTACAGAAAGTTTATGACGATTAAACTAAGATTTATTTCTAAAAGACCTGAGAAGTCCTCTAATAATTTAACATGATTTAGACTTATACTTCATTTTAGACCCATGGCACTTGATTCCCTTCAAACAGTCAAATTATTCCACAGAGATTAAAAGCCAGTAACTAGAATTCTTCAGATAAAGCAATCAGCTTTCTTCCCTCTCTCCCTTAATTGGAAGTACAGAGTTCAGCCTTTCTAGCTTGTAAGGAAGGCTAATTTCTCCACCAGGTGAGAAAAAAAAGTTTCCATTTTAATAAGAAAATTAAGATATAAATAATTATCAGAACCTGAGAATCAGTGACCGGTAGAGCAGAAATTGCTTTGATATTAATGCTTCTCTCTATGGGTTTATATTGATCTCCTCTACTTTTAAACCATACTTAGCCACCCCATTTACCTGTCATCCGGCTTCTCAAATCTTTAGAAACTTACGTCCTTTGACACAGGAAAAAGTCTTTAGACATAAATTTTAGATGATATTTAAACATCATGGGCTAGAATCAAAACTGCCATGAGTAAATACAGATGTACTCTTAAGGTCTTCTTAATGAGGTCTGAAATTAAAACCTCAACAAAGCATACAGTATATAATTACGCAAATAAAAAAATGTTAAAAGAACTTGAAGTTTGCCAACTCGAGTCCTGATGAGCAAGATGATGTTAAAAATCAAGTTGTCTGTGCATGTTAATCTGTAGCTTTTTACTCATCTATTATGATATCAATTTTATGTTCTTAACATAAATGTTCTTAACATACAAATCCCCATAATAGAACAATTTGAAAACGTTTTTGCAATCAGAGCCTGAATCATTTTGTATTAATGACCTGACATCAGTAATTTGAGAGGATAAAAAACAAGAAGAAAGCAAATAGCAAGAGCGAGAAAGGACACCTCAGGATAGCTCTAGTCAATCTCATGCACTGTAGGTTTGTTTGCAGTGAAGTATGCTGGATATGCTACTGGAGTACAGTCCGCATTTTAATTACATTATAAAGAAATATACTATATCTATTTTGAGATGGCTCTATGACTTAATCCAATACATAAGTAGAAAAAATTGAGAGATTACTTTCAAAAACTTCTTCCTGAATAACACGTTGAGGTAGCTAGTTACTCCTAGATGTAACTTTTTATTCAAGTTACACATGCTTATCTACTTATTACAAAAGTTATTCAGAATTCTCACTTTTGCAGCTAAATATCTGAGTTTTACAGTATCAATACAATATTAAATCACTTGATTATGCATTATCAGCCTGTGCCTTGATTGATGTATGGGATGGATCTAGGACATGTGAAGATGGAACCCCCCTTCCCATACAGACTACAAAAAAAAAAAAAAAAAAAAAAAGGACAGTCACATAATTAATGTGATTGAATACTATCCTGGAGAGTTAGCTCTTATCTTTGCCTATTTCTACTCGCTGTAAATCAAAAGTCTTAGCATTCAATCATTTCACTGTACATTTTTTATTTTTTACTACCTGATTTTATGCTCTAGGGTTTGATTTGCAGAACTGCCAAGCAACTGGAGCTTCAGCTGAGACCTATGAATACAATACATAAAACTATTCTGTTTCAGGAAAAAAAAAAAAAGAGAATGAAAAATATATGAGTACTTGAATCATTTACTCTGTTTCTCAGAACTATGTTCATATGGAAGACAATCATGTTCCATTTCCTACAAGGAACTGATGAAAAATAAATTATCATTGTTCTTCAAATAGCCAAGAAAAATAATTACTAATCACATCACCATTACTGATGAAAGATTCCTTTAAGACACTTTTCAACAGTATGCAATAAAAAAGCAGAGTTACTTCATGAAATGAAATGATCAAATGGTTAAGTAAACAATCTACAACTGAGGTGGTAATCTCATGTAAGAAAAGAGTATGTTATGGTATCCATTGCACAATAATTATATAGATGTAACTGGATGAAGTAAGGCTTTAGAAACAAGCCCAGTTTTCTCACTTTTAGAGTGGGTGCACAAATCTGTAATCATGGTAATGTTACTACACACAGACTGTGTTAAAATTTTCACAGGTTTTTAGCTCAGAAATCCCCAATGACATTTATACAATCACGGAAGCACATCTCCTTATCTAATCCTGAATAACTTTTTCCTCTAGATACGTGCTTGACTTCAATCAAATTCAACATAATAGCATTTACCAATAATCTCAAATCTATACAAATTTAAAGAATGCAAGCCAGAGTAGTGGATGCAGACTCTAAGTTTCTCCTCACCTTTCCTCTCTGCTTCTTTAAGGAAAGGCTCACAATGAGCTCACAGTGAAATAATATGATACAACCAACAAAGAGATGTTCAAATTCAACAGCTACCAATAAAGAAGTATACATAAGTCAAAAGCTCCAAAATCTTAGTCCTCAAAAATGAGATAAGATGACGAGAATTAAGAGGAAAGCAAAAACTGTAATTCCAAACATTCACAAGTTTCTCACCAGTGCTGAAACACACTGAAAGAGAAATATGGGAAAAAAAAATAAAATCCATCCTGCATCCATGCCTTGCCACTACAAATAATCTGTATGTATGCAATTTAGTGACAGACCAATAACTTCTTTGTCACTTCTGAAACCATTTCTGTGAGCTGTTGCATCAACGTATGCAATTGAATTTTAAGTAAAGTGTATATTTTGACACAAAGCAATTGAAAGTTATTACTGGAAGGCAGAGTTTGTGACTTAAAGGTACCACAGTCACTTGCATTACCTCTTAGGAAAAATACAGAAAGAACCAAATTCAACTATACTACAGTTCAGAGTTGAGCTGAGATGTAGAAAGTGTGACTGAATTTACATGCTTGCTTTGGCTTGCCATTCAGTGTACTAGGGAAGGGGCAGAGCCTCACATCTGAGGCACACAGAACAGAAACCAAGCATCAAAAACTAGCAGATTAACACTGCCCACAAAAAACTGTCTTGCTAACTTACCAAATACGTTGACAGACAACAGCTTTCTTTGCTGTCAGCCCTGTTCTCCACATAAAAGCTGACAAAGCCTCAGTGTGACCAATTACACCAAGTCCCTTCCAGCAAAGCTCCTCCTCAATGTGAAGTTTGTTGAAGAATCAGCATCTCATGTGTTCTCAGCTTTTCTTCTGCTGCTTCTAGAAATTTCACAAGCTGACAAAGATACTGCAGCTAAACAAGTGCATAAATAAAATTAAAAGCCTGTCATAAGCAAGAGCCTCTCTTCAAGGCTCTCCCTTTTAGCCTTATTCCAGTAGCCACTTACAACAGCACAATCTCCTTGTGTTTCCTTTAGCAGAGACAACCATGTTCCTTATGATACACAATTCCTAACATAGGAAAACCCATCCCATTTCAAACTTCATTTCTCGCTACTTGCTTCACACATTTTTCACCCCACGGGGATTCCAGTTTAACATAAGCAAAGCCTATTATTACTTGGAAAAGGCTCAATTTTCTTCACTTTTATAGCTTAACCACCTGTCTCTGATATCTTTTGTTTGTTTAGCTGAAACAGGTATCCCCGTACCCACCATCTCAAAAATCTCACACAGTTTTAAACACTTCCCCAGAGCACTGCCTGTTGACACAAGGACATTTTTAAACATCTTTATTACTAATAAAATTTTAAGTAGCCATCTGGACTCTTCTTTAAAAGTGATTCACAATAGAAAACCTTCTTGGAAGATTTATCAAGACTGTTCTCTGGAGACCACAAAGGTCTGTATGTTTTAGAAGAATCATGTACAGTTATGGTTTTCTGAATTCACATCTTTATAATTCTATTGTGAAGCTTTATATCCACCAAAGCTCTTGTTATGTATTCATAGTCCAGACAACTGCTAACAAAGTGTTTGAGCTTCTAAAGAAAGGACAGACTGTGAATATTTCTGTGATGTTTTAAAAGTTGGAACAGTGAAAAATTGATTACTCTCTTTATAGACTTCTGTACAGTTGTCATTGGACAATAGAGAAAACTGGTATTATACCCCTTCCAGCAAAAATCTGCCCAGTGAACCAAGAAAAAACCCTGAATAATGGGGTTCCTGTTTTCCTCTAAATTTACCTGTGGAGATAAACTTGTATGATATTGAATAGTAAAAAATAGCACTAATCAATCGTAAGTTTTTTATTGACTAAGAGCAAATAGAAAGGTGTTAAGTCATCCCTGTACAAATAAAACCATTCACTTTTTAAATAAATAAAGTGGACTCTTATTTTTGTAAAATAAAAGGTAACTCTGACATCACAGACCATGAGTAAAAATAATGCATAATTTCTGCTTTAATAAATATTAGCAGAAGTAGTAACATTTCCTGATTGAACTGCGATTTTCCTAACAGACTTGAAGTTTTTCACAGCCTTTTTTATTTTCCTTCATGAAGTTTATCTCCAGTTTACAGAATTCAAAAAATATTTATGGACAATTATAAAGAAAGTTTCAAATCTTTTTAAAGCACTGTCTAAATCAGATCAACTGTGAAGGGCATTTTCATATTGTAAAGGAAAAAAGTTTGTAGGTATATCCCTGTGAATCCCCATGAATTCCAAATATACCTCATTTTATCATAGCTGGATCACTGCTGGATTTCCCTGCTAATGTTAATAAAACTGCCAGCTCAGATTTCTGATCCTACCAAATTGAATGGACCTGTGAACTGATGCAAATTGCAGGAAAACACATGCAGAAAAAGCCTTATTTAGAAGCATTTCAATAAAATATGGAGAGCTCCGGATTGAGCTAACAGGACTCTTTCTTGCTAGGGAGATTTTAAGCAACTGCTACCCACACAGCCATGAAGTGAAAAGTTGCCCTTTAACAAGCAACATTATGATCTTTGATTTAAGACAAAAAAATAAACTAAGCAAAGCATACGTCCACACAAAAACTTTTGTCCAGATAGTAGAAATTCTCATCTGTTTAAAAAACATTCATCCCAGAGGAATGGAAATATTAAAACCCATTCAAGTTTAGACTTACTTTAAATTTGAAGTTCAGATACTTTTGATATCTCGGAGAAAAAAGAAAGGCAATTTTTCTACTTACAAAAAAATGTAAATAAGCATTTATTAGCAGAAGAAAAGTATTTTGAGTATGTGCGTACATGTACTTTCAAGAACATGCCTATGGAGGTACAGACATTTTCCAGAAAACAGTTTAAAGCAGCAGCTTCCCACTGTTGCCAATCAGAAACCTGAGGGGACCAGATTAGGACTTGTGAATTCTTTCCACTTCTATGATTTACTCTAAAACAACAAAGGGACAAAAGCACCATCAATTTCACCATACGTTCTGCCACACCCAGACCAAGAGAGGGCTGATGCTGTTACAGCAGCAGTGCTGCATGGTAGTTTTTGATATCCAAGAATCTTTCCTAAACGTCAGTCCATTTCACCATTTTCTCTTTCAGCAAGACATTTTTCTTACATTTAATTCAACAAAAGAAATACATAAATATGTTCATATTTATATCTATGACTGCCTAGGAAGCATTTGATTTTTTTGTAAAGAAAGAAATGAATGGAGATAGATATAGCTACTATTTACCTAGGCATTTTGGAATCATTGCAATCATGACAAGTAAAAAATAACAACACACTGTTAGTATGAAAGTTATATGTGAAAATAAGAAGTTTCACAAGTCAATGCAGTTTGCAAATAAGTGATCTCCTTTTCATTACTTATATACTGAAATAGCCATAGGATAAAACATTTAGAGTTTACTGAACTCTTAGTAAATCCATCCTTCATTCAAGAATGAATTTCATTATGAGGACAAAAAAAACAAAGGTCCAACACTAAAATATCTGTATTGTACTCACATTTCAGTACTATGTCTGGAATTCATAGTCCTTCTGAATCAAACCTAACAGTCTAAAGATTTAAGAATCAGTCTTACATAATTCAAAAATTATGAGCTAGAATGGAATATAAAAAAACAAGTATATTTAAGATAGCAATGAAATCATTTTCTGTTAATGAGTGGTACAGGCTAATATCCAACTGAAGAATGCAACTGGTACAGATAAACACTGAGCAACCCCATAATAGCAAACTAAATTTAGAACAAAAAACAAAAACCACAACACATTCCTTTCCAGCAACACACACATTCTGTACTACAGACAACTAACTGGTAGAAAAAAGATCGTATATCTTCTAGGGTTAACAAACTGTCTCCATTTACCACTTCTACATTTATCTTTTTTTTGTGTGTCACTGAGCTTCTCCTTGACACACGGTGAACTGCACGAGAATGTCTTGCAGGATTCAGAATAAGCTACAGCCATGTGGCTCCCCTGTAGCGTAATGATTCCACCTGTCTCCTATACTCCTTTCACTTCTCAGGTCTCCCGTTCCCATCCATTTTTTTATACAAGGAATAGATAAATCTTGCTCATCTGAATTTTAAAATAGACTGAAAAAGCAAAACTTGCCAAGAGCAATATTAACTCTGTTTCAGTGCACATTCTCAGACTGATGGAATGGGGGGTTAATCAGTACTTAAACAGTTAGTCTGAAACCATTAGTATACTCTGAGTAATGCAGAAAATACAAGCTTCACTTTCATATTCTGTAAGTTTTCAAAGTTCACTTTATCAGTGTTCTATTTAAACAGTCTTCAAAATAATGCTGTAATTAGAAAATACACATATATTGGGATATACATATGTTACTACATTCTTTACTTATTACTTATAAATCAGACATTAATAAAGAGCAGCAACTACAGTGGAAATTTGTTAATGGTAACTGAAATCGTCAGCACTGATTCACAGGCTGATCTAACAGCAGCATCCTGACCTAGACACAGTAAACTGAACCACTTTGTACACAGGGAAGCACAGCTCAGAAAAAGCTGTGCCTCGTAACTAAAGGTGCGTCTTATCATACAGAAATTGCATCAAAACTGCAAATGCATGATCAAGATAACACTATAAAAGAACATAAGTGGTGAAAAAAATCTAGAATAAGAAAGATAAAATTGCTCTGTTCCACAATATTCAGAGACCCAGTGGCAAAATTTTATATCAGTTGTGTATAGTGGTGGGGAGGTTTGTAATGTGACAATGAATTTTGAGAACAAAGTTTAAAAAAAAAAAAAAAAATCAGTCTGTGCTAGGAAGGATGGGCAGCTGCAATCTGCAAACAAACTAAAGCCAGGAGGAGGTACATTTTCCCAGCAAGACCATACCAATTTAACAAACTAGGACAAATTCAGGAACGAAACAGAATACTGGACTGAAAAGAAACTCTGTCAATTAATGGCAAATTTTCAAATGACATTCACAAAGCTTCACTCCAGGTATCCGTGTTGAGATCCTACAGGCAACAGCTTTCCTTAAACTGCCCTGCAAATACTGAAAATGGATCTTTGTCCTTCTAAAGTAAGTAAATGGAAAAGTTAATCAACTTGATCAAAATCTGTACGGACCTCTTCAGATTTATATCAAAACACATCTGCATGCAGTGTAGGAGAATGAAATTTGGGTCTGCAGATGAAAGAAGTGTGGAATTAAAAGATCTGAACTTCCAGCACCACAGAATCATGCACAACAGCAATGAGACATCGTCTGCTTTTGTACCTACAGCATATTCTATTAACCTGTATTTGTACTTCTCCCTGTAAAATACCTGTTATGTCAAGAAATATATATTTGATATTCCATATTTCATCAGTGAGAGAAGGCTGAAGAAATAAAGCCTCTGAAATACAGCTTTGTGTAGATGTAACTCTTCTACTCCTATACTACCATCTCTTATTGAGAACAACATTAAAGTTTCACATTTAAAATACTAATTGTACACATGGACCATATGCAAGCGCAAAGACCTAAGATCACCCTCAAACCAGACTTCTAAGTTTTACATACTGCATACTGTCACGGAATAACAACAAGAAGACTAACCAAGTCATGTGTCACATGTTTTCAGTTGTAAAAGAAAAATGAGAAATCTGTAAAATCCTAATACACATTTACAAAGCACACAGAAAACACTCAGAGAAACAGCTGATGTGTCTATTCAGTGTGAAATAAGCCCTTTCTAGATAAGTCACAAAAATGTCAGGTATTTCCTCTGTGTAGTTTATTCATTTTAAGCAAGATAAGATGCTTGAAATTCCCTTGCTTCTCCTTTTTAAGAAAAGAAGTGCAAGCCGAAACAAACCAACCTGGAAATCAGAATCCAGCTCCCGCTTGGGCACCACTGATGACCAGTCAGCACTGTCTCCTTTGCTTCTTTTATGGCTACTCAGAGGTCTAATGAATTTTGCCTTGATCAGTTTCTCAACTTTTGTTATGACCCCTATCTCCTGGCTCATCAGTTTTCTTGCAGCCCAGTAAATTGGCAGCTGCTCAGTTCCTTCAGGGGAGAGAAGTGAGAGTCAATTGTAATAATGGGCTGCAATTACTCCTGTGTTGTAGGAACTGAGCTGCTGTTGCTGACTGCTGTCATTTTGTCCGCCTTTGAACTTCTTTATGACCCCGTGGCAACGAATTACAGCCCTTGGCTGGAAAAAACATCACACCTCTCATCATCACACAGCATCCCACAGAGCCTCTGGACCAATTGCCAGACTGGCTGATTGGGGAACAGGAAGCAGAACACAAAGCCACATTAATTACATCAACGCAGCCTGCTGCTTCGAGACCTTTTTCAAACCTTGCTCAGGTATCCTTGCTGCATACAGCAGCCTAGTGACTATAGGCCTGTGTAAATGTGGATGAGTGCAGTATGGTGAATACTGACTCCTCTCTGCCTAGAGTTTGGAAGGTAGTACAGTTTTAAAATGCTTGTCAGTACAAGAGACAGACAGACAACAGTTTTGCCATAATGAAAATGGAGTCACAGCAACCAAACAGCAATAAAAATATATTTAAAATAGTGTACCTTGCCTGATACAGAAAGAAATGACTGTGAATTGTAATACTGTTAAATACTAGATAATAATATAACCCCAAGAGGACTGGAGAAGTCAATTGTGTATCCTCAGTTCAAGTGTACAAAGGTACAAAACAAAGGTAGCTCTATAGTTCCTCAAAGACAAGATAATAGAAATAACTGAATTGATATCCTCAAATTGTGAATGACATTAGGCATCACTTAAAAAACAAACCAGACTCATCTACTTCATATTTTCTGGATCACAGCTACCCATCTTCTATGTTATTAAACTCAATATATTACTTCCTCAGTCACTGCCTGGTTCCATTCTCATGGCCTTCCAGCAGTCTCACTGCCAACTGCTGGTAACCTTTGACCTCAAGTGAAGGTAACAAAGGTCTAAATTCAGTGCACAAAATCCTTTTCAGTAATGTCTTCAAAAACATTAGGTTCCAATCAATAAGTCTCTGAGTCTCTGGGGAAGTCTGGCCCACAAGCTGAGAAAGAAAAAACTTTTGACTGAAGTTTTATAGAAATATCTTTAAGATATCAACTCTAATGATTGAGTTAAAATGTGCCTTCTCTAACAAGACATTATTTTGCATGCAAAATATTTGTGAGGGAGAATTTAATTTAATAACAATGGCATTGAAGTGTTTCATGAGGCAATAATTCAGTTTGAGTTGATTAAGTTCAAATCTGTTGGCCTAGCAATTTATTAAGCAGAGATAGAAATTATTGCTGAAAAAGCACACAGGGGTATTCCCCATATTTTTACTGTGCTGTAACCATAAGCCTCTTTCCTTTTGCTTTAAGGATGGTGCACTTATTAAGAATAAAGTTTGTGATATTTTCTTTATTATACAACTTCATTACTATCTGAAACAATGTCACTCTGCTCCAAATAGCACAAAGAAACTGCAACTAACAAGCAAAAATTTATTTCATCCAGAAGATGAAAACGTCACTTCAGCTACAAAATAGATGAAATTTCTCAGTATTTTAAGGATCATCTTTCTAATGCTCATTTTAAACCATCTACTATTCACAGTTTATGAAAACTTAGATGGCTGATCTATACAGATTATTGAACAATAGTGTAATCTGTTTTCATTCTATTACTTCAACGACCATTAGGAAGTTTAGCCTGTTCATTCTCCATCACCATAGGAGTTACTTTTCCCTTTTTCAGCATACATTGTGTGTAACACGACTCTGGAGCAACTGCCCGTTGTTTGGTTGTAACAAAAAGGTGGGGAGTGAAAGAGCAGAAAAGGAAAAAAAATAAAAATAGAGGAACTAAAAGTTCTGGGGATCTGAAACAAAGTGCAGTGATTCTTACTCTGAAGAATTCCAACAGAGCTTAGAATAGGACCATCCAATCTTAAAAAGTTACCTCAAGGCAACAGAAATCCATGAATGCCAAAACAGTTCTCTCCAAGAACATTGAGCTTTGCCTGATACCACAAACTAACTACGTTATGACCAACCATCTGCTTTTAAGTGTTCAGGTTTCTAAATATTACAGTGTTGATAATTACAGGCACACTCTTTGGCCTCTTGCTGGTAGGTGCTTATACGTTTTATTTAGTATAGCTACCAAGGATAAAAACTTGATCAGCATGATGTGACTGTCAGCGTTCATCTGATCACATTCATCAGATTAGGCAAATATTTAAAAATCCTGCTACTCAGTGGAGAAATGAATAGTCTCATCTCTCTGAAACGTTAGTTTAGCACTCCTAAGGGGATATATATACCAAAAATAATCCTTTTGTGACATTACTCTTCGAGTACTGCCACACCAAATAAGTTAAGATTAGAGATTTGTAAACTGCATCTAGTTAATTGTGTTGTAACAGACTTCAAAAATAGCAAGTCCATAAGAGATGTCTTATATAAAGTTGCAATAGCAGTAATGGCATTTTTAAGTAGTTTGGAAAATGACTCATATGCATTATGTAATGCATATTTGTGCCTATATTTAAGGTTGTCGAATGAATGTTTCAGTGAGGATGTGTTTTCTACACTGTCTCAGAAATACTTTGCTCTTCACTTTTATGACAGTTTTGCAGCTTTATAAAAACATTAACATTTCAGCTATATTAAATAGTTATACATCAGAAATGAAGGATGCAGCATGTCTGCCATGAAAACTGACTGGTATGATTACAATTAAATAGGAATTTCCCCCAGAATGCATTAATAGTTATCTTACAATGAGTAGATCTAAAACCTTCTTCAGCTGTTCACACGTGCTATGCCACACAGTGAAATCCTTTTTCTTCACAATATTCAAACAAATCTTAATTTTCTTCACTACTAATTTTTACACAATCAAGGTAACTGGTTGTATACCTATTTGTCATTCCAGAAAGCTCAACTGATCATAATTGTGAAGCTGATAACTTTGTCTTTTCCCTTTCTCCATCCCTACCCTCCACCCCAAATCAAATTAATCATGAAACTTTTGATCACTATGGAAATGTTAGGCTTCCTATCACACTTCATGATAGCTTTGGGTGTATTTACAGCTTAGTGAGATCTTAACAGCATAAAAACAAGCAAGGAAGAAAAACTTATGTAGGCAAGGTTTAATTTAAATGCACAGAAAACAGAGAAGAACTTAGCATTAACTTATTTTGTATTTGATATAATTCTGCCTTCTCTTTAATTTTATTTTTAACAACCTAGAGTAATATCCCATAAAAATATTTTGAATGTTAAATGCAGATCTTGCTTGTACAGATGGGTCACCGTCACATTGTTCTTGTCTGATTGATTCAATCATGTTATTAGTGTATTATTTAAAATGCTTTTTTTTTTTTTTATTAGGGGTACAATTAGTTGAAAGTTGAAGCTCAGAAACCCTCTCCCATATCAACAGAACTCCCTGTTAAAATTCATTTCATGTTGCACACAAGCTGAAAACAGCAGCTTTTAAGCTTTCTTACAGAATACAAGTTATTTTGCACTTAGTTGTTCCTGATGTCACGCACAGCAATTGATCTTTGCCATGGTTTTGAATGTGGAAGACTAGAGTGAACTGCATGCCAAGAAACCGCTGTAAAATTAGGAACACAACCTTAATTCATCATCCCTGCTACAGCTTGATGCAAACAACTGTATTTAAAAGAGGCTAGATAATTTGCTTCCACTTCAAGTTGCCAGTATATATTTGATCTCAAAACAAGTTTTCACCTTAATCTTCTCTCCCCCAATATATTTCCTTAAATTCTCACCATATATTTTTACATCTTGCTACAGATCATTCTGAAGAGTGAAGCCTGAAGAACTTATACAAGGACAAACAAGGGCAAAGGTTCACTAGCTCTTCTGTTACCTCTACATATTTAAGACATTCTGGACAAGATCATATAATTATAAGCACGTCTGAACATAGTCTGCACCAGCAGTCAAGCAAGCACTTTCACAGAACTTCCCAGTACTTGTTACAAATAATAGTTTATTACCAAACATTTCCAAAACTACGCGTGCTCTCCACGTGAGAGGGATGGATTCTTTCTCGTGGTTTTTCAGTCACAGTAACTCAACATTCCACTCACTGCCCCACTCCAGTGCACATCCAGTACTTCATTCTCTTTTCAATTATCACCTATCAACTCTTCTAACTGCCTCTCTCATTTTCTTTTGCTCTTTTTAATTCCTCACCCTTTTCCCCAGCTTCCTTTCCAAAACGATCAGCGGCTTTTGTAACACATTAACATCACAACACCCCAGCTTTAAGTAGCAACCACTGAACTGGCACTCAAGTTACTGCTCAGGACTCCTCATTAGTTCTCAGAATCTTTAGGCAATTATTTTAATTTCTACTCAACTTACATTCAAATTCTCTCATATTGCTGCTGTCATCACCCTCGACTCATTTGATATTCACAATATTACCGCAGTGATACAATGAAGAATCTAACACAATGAATACTTGCACGCATCTCCTCCAGTGACTTTAACCTAACCTCCTCTCCTTCAGGTTACAAACATTGAGCATCTCTGATTTATCCTTCCACCTGTGCCCCCCTTTATCAGTTCTCTACATTACAGAATGTGTTTAATTGATCATCTCCTGTAATACATTGCTTGATGTTGCCCAGGTTTGCTTTAAACGCACTACTAGCATTAGAGAGGAAATGGAAATTAGGTACTATCTTACTGGTTCATTCAACATGCATAAACATTCCCATCTGCCACAGAACAAATCATTTCAATTTTTGACAAAACAAAAACCCTCTGAAATCAATAAGATTCCCAGCCAAAATGAAATAAGAGTTTTGTGAGGTTTTTTTTGTTTTTTTTTTTTTTTTTTAATATGGAACGGATACGATTTCTCATACACAGCAGAATACTCATCATTATTCAAGCTTTAACTTGGAGTCATGCATGGAGGGAAAAAGTTGTAAATAATCATGGCATGCAGCCATACATACTATTTCCCAGTCTTTTTATTTTGCTATTTTCTCTAATACCCCATGTAAATGCATCTATTTTGGAGCTACCCAAGGCAGAATCAAAAAATATCTCAAGTTATCTTTATCAAAGCCAAACTCCAGTGCAAACACTGTGACACATAGGCCCTCCCTGGCTTTAGCTCTACCAGAGAAGCTTGTATACACCCCAACGAAGTGGGTATTTTCTGGCAGACCAGGAAAGCATCTGTCACAGCCCTTCTGATGGTCACAGAGGGGAGGTTAACATTGGCACCATCGCAGTAGCCTGACATTTCAAGCCAATGTTTGAGCTGTCATGAAGGATCAGATGACATGTTTTTATTTAAGCACGAATGATTTTGAAATAGAAATGGGAGTTTCAGCAAGTTGCAGGTTGAACAAATTGATTCTGTACGATCTATTTTTCACACCTGCTCCAGAGAGGAAGTTTAAGAAATTCACACTACATAGAGTCAAAGAAATTGATGGTTTCTTACTAGCACTATATCACTGCCAGAAGCTCAGGCTAACCCAATCACTTTTTAACTAGAAATGGGCCTGAGACATGATGTTCTGATCTCAGTCTGAACTTCACAAAGTTCATGTTGGTTACGTTAGGATTAGGCATTTGGCTTAGGATCTTCTCCACTTTAACAATGAAGAAAAATCTTTTAAAGCACCAGTGGACTTTCCTCTATCAAGTTTAATAGAAATCAATAAATCAGCTTGATCCGATCTCATTTCAACATTGTAAGAAGTGTAAATAGGTGTCTTTTAGCACTGCAGTTATAATAAACCCTTCTAAGTCTCTGTGGGAGTAGTTCTCTAGTAAGGATGTGAATTCCAATATGAGCAGAATTTAAGGACATCCCTGGATGTATTTGCTTGGTAACTAATGGCTGAAGCACAAACTTGAGACTGGGAAAGATTTGTAGAACATCAGAGCCCTCTACTGGAATAGAACTACATTACTGAGCATTTCTTTAATGCAGCAGTGAAAACAATAAGTTTTATCTAAAGGTTGAAAAACACAAGAGGTACCAGGAGAACTACACTGCATGAAAGCTTGAAGACAGAAGCTATTTATTCTGATTTCCAAAAAGGTAAAGTTATATAGAGAAACAGACATTTGTTCAAATGGAGGATCTAACAAGAAACCTCTTAGGATCATTTGACATGTTTGGTTTCAAGTAAGCAGGCTTTGGAGAGGTGCTAGCTTTGCACCATTGTTCATAAATTTCATTCAAGGAGAAGGAAATGACAAGCTGACAGCATGCATAAACTTCATGCTGTTCCAGGACTTCGTTTTGGTTTGCCGTCTGCTGCACTGCAGTTACTGACCTATGCAGAGCATCCATGTAGTAGAATGGAATGAACATCTAGTCAAAAGGCTGTTTTAAAGATGTGCTTTCATGATTAGCTAAAACAAATGTGAAGTCATACTTAGATACTTAAAGGGCACAGATGATACAGTTTACCAAACGGCCACGGCCCCCCCAAGCAATAAATTTAACATACACATGCAAACATGCTAAATGATAATTGAAAACACATGTGTAAGAGAAATTTTTTAGGGGAGGGAATACAAAATACAGTGTTAAATTATCTTAATCATAATTTTCAACCTGAAAGTGAATGGCTCTGGAACACTTTCTCCATACAGAAGAGGACACAGTAGGTGAGGAATGAACAGCAAAAGGACTAGTTACTGAGAGAAAAACCACATTTGAAATAAGAATTTGCAAGTACACAAATTTGAAAGAGCAAGGCATGCAATAGCACTTTCCCCAAATCCTCACCCTGGTTCTCATGGGTTGCCAATTTCCTTACACAGAAATAGTACCTTTCATTTAATGTCTTGTAATAGATTCCAACCGCTTGCACAGCCATCCACTGAGATCCCATTTATACCCTTTATCTACAGCATCCTAGGGAATTCCACAGTTAACTACATTACATCATAATATATTCACAACTAAACCAAACAAAAAATAAAAGAAAATAAAAACAAAACAGCCAAACAACAACAAAACAACAAACAACACAACCCTAGATTTGGGAGCTGGAGTGTAAGCTACTTTGTGTGTTTTTTAATTCTGGATTTGTTTAATATATTACAGTGCACAAAAAGTCAGTTCAGGTTCTTAAAAATACAAGGAACATTAATGTCAAACATTTAGATGAAGTGTCACTTTAAATATGTTATGTATATAAGTACACTGTGGCATTTTCTAGAGCAGTGTATTACAGGAGGACAGTGAAAGCAGTGCACAAAATGAGCTGATTTAGAGTACTTACGACACACACTTTTAAGAGTGAATTAATCCTACCCCTGCCACTAACCTGTTATGACACTCAAGGCTTTTCATTTCACCTCACTACTTATTCGTTTTTTTAACTGTACAACAACTATAATGATACATCTCTTGCTTTATAAAGTCTTTTGAGAATTGCAGCAATAAAGTAGTACATAAAAAAGGATATGCATTTATATTCACCAAGAACCATCAATTTCTAACACCAGTTAAATAATCTTTTCGAACATTCATTCACAAAATCACATGAAAAACTTACCTGCTCATTTTTGCAAATCCACACAGTATTCCCTTGAAGAAGAATAAAGATTTTGGCTTTGTATCCTTTCAGCTCAAGATATCCACTTTTCTCAGGAGCAACAGAAATTCGAGACTGAGGGTTATTATCAGATTGAGATTTCACAGCATTGAGTATTTTATCAACCCAGTCATTCCTTTCTTCTAAACAAGGAAAAAAATTAGACAGGTTATATATTAAGCAGCAGCTCCACTTTCTACCATATTTCTTTTATTGTGCTTCCTACTATGCCTTGCTGGTTGATGGCATAACAATAGCATAAGAGATAACATCTACCTTGAAAAAGAGGTAGAAATTAAAAAAAAAAAAAAAAAACCAAAAAACAAACATAAAAGAGGAAAGGCTACCAAGGATACCCACTCAAGTACCTTCCATAAACAAACAAAAAATGAAAGTTATGAAAACATTAATTACAGTTTTCAAAAATCATCACTATTAGTTCTAAGATGCTTAATTTCAGAGAGCTTAACGACTGAGGTACAGGTAACACGTTCTTCATTTATTACTGATCGGGCAACAAGAAAAGGACTATGGGAAGTAATGTAAGCAAATAGTATGGAGCCTAAATATCATCCATCACTGAAGAGAGAAGCCAACCCAAACTCTACTCAGTTGGACCATGCTTTTATGCAACATTTGGCAATTCAGACTATTCCATTAAGGTGTAGTGGTTAAGCTTGATATTGTCAGGGGCACTGAGTAATCAAGAAAATGTATGTTTGAATATGTTTTGCATGCGGTATTAGTTTAGCTTCACATTTGTAAGATCACAAGTAGGTGAGGTAATGAAGTTCCACTTAGCCTCACACACTGTTCAGACATTTCCCTAGTCTAAGATCAATATACATTAAAACTGAATACACTGAATCAATTAGACATGCCCTACATGATGGAAATATCATGAATGCTTCAATTCTTTGCTCTAAGAGATTCAAGTCATAAAAACATACGGGTTATAATATATATCTGTACATGTCATTCATGGTCAATCTAAAGTTGATATGATCAGTGCCCAGCATCTAGAAAGGACAATCAAAACAATAACATACTCACTTCATAAATGTAATGTGAGCAACAAGAAGCAACAAATGAATTTAAGCATCAGAAAAGAGTTTGAAGAAGAGAAAGACAGCAGTTGATAGACTAGCTCAGAGAAGGCAATTCTAGACTTCTCTTACCAAGTACAGGTCTTGTTTTAAGACAACTGTTGTATTCTAAAGTCTCTGAAAGTAGTTTTAAAAGGTCATTGGAATATTTTGGTATAGATGATTACAAAATTAATCTGAAAGGCATGTTTTGTTTTTCTTTTTAAATAATATTTCATTCGAATTAAAATCTCACAGAATTTGAGCAGATATGTTCTAATTCAGCACTACCACCTATTTCATTTTTTCCCCCCAAATGCCCTAAACTATCCAAGATGTTATATAATTTCCCCCTTGCTATTCAAAAAAATATTGTATTTCCAGTTTGCAAAACAAATCATCAGAGCAGCAAAAGACAAGAAACCAAATACTATGTCAGTCCATAATCTGTAGAATATAGGTATCAAGGGACACAAGTCAACAAAGGCAATGGCAATATTCTGTATTCTGATACTTCAGCAGAAATTAAAGAAAGTTGATACAGGAGGTCCACAGGATGAAATATGTATAGAGTCCCCATTTCAAAATCTTTTAAAATAGGTGTTCTTGGAATAGTCCCAGAACAATTTCCAATCACAAATTCACAGAAAGAATAGCATAAAGTGACAGTTTGTGCGCATACCAGTAAGCAAGCAAGGTTATTTACATAATTTACTGTGAATACATCACCCACCACTGGATACAGTAAGGATCAAATTACTTGTACAATATCAACTTATATCCTTAATGTGACAGTAACAGCTTTATGAACACATCACCAGGTCCAAAGAGAGTTGCATACCAAATGAAAATACAATTTAACGTATAAAAAGAGGCTGCTCTAAATTTACTATTTAAGTCAATATAAGTTGTGAATGTTTTACAGTATTTAAAGATAACAGCTCATAAAGCAAATTATGGCCCTACAAAAAAATAACGTGCTAAGACAGTTATGTTCTAATTTATAAAAATGACCAAATTCGTTTTGGAAGAGAAAGGCAAAAGTAATAAAAATAGATCTACTTCTTAGCTAAGAGCATAAAAATGTCTGAACTGATTTGAGCCAGACCTGATAAGGATTTGTTCACTAATGCTGCACTCCTGTTGCAGCCTGCAGCAAATGTATACAACGAAGCTATAACCCATAAAAACGTGATTTGATAAAGGAAATGCTGAGAGACCCCTAGCTATAATGGGTCTGGCACACAGTGCTGTAGATACATACTGCATGTCTCGTTTCCTAGGTATTCCAGTTTCTTTGATTGTTTCCATAAATAAGTCATACATGCACTGACATTAATTTTACATATTACAGCAGTAGGGTAATAAAGCATTAGACTAGAAGGTACACTAACTTCCTCTTTTTGTTTGTATTCTCTACCAACATATGGCTGAAAATACTGTATGAGGCAGTAAATAAAAACAAACAAAAAATAATCACAGTCTCTTATCACATCATCACATCCAAGCCATCAACTTCATTGTTGCTCTTCATCAATTTTATATCAAGTAGTGACTGAGAGCAGATGGCTGATAGTGCACAGACTGTAAAAGCTGCTAGTGATATCTAATGAATGTCCAGAAAAATTCATCTTTGGAAATAATGGGAGAGGAGGCAGAAGAGCTGGAAAAGTGTTAATATTTTGATACTTTACAAAGTACTTTATTTCTTATTACAAAGGTTATAGTAATCAATTGTTTTACTTCATGAATCCAAAACAGATGGATTCGAGAAATACCTTTTGCAATACATCGTACTTCATAATTTAATTATGATTTAATTTACCAGCAATGACTACATGGCCTTCAAGAAATCATTAGAATTACATACATGTGTTGTACATACCTTCTTTATCCACTCGGAAGACAAAAGTCCTATGAGACGTAACAACTTCAAATTTATTCTCTCCATGAACTCTAACTGTTGCTATAGCAGAAAGTAGTATTATTCCCTTTGAGAACACTTCCTATAATAAAAAACACATAAGCAGCAGTTAATAGCTGTTAATAAATGTCTCCCAGGTAGTATTATGCACAGTGATGTTCAGGATGCTCACATTCTAAACTGTGCTGTGCTCCTACAAGTTCAGCATTTATTATTAATAAAACTGCATCAATTAAGTAAACCATTTCACTATCCACACACAGCCCACTTCATCATTACGTGTCCATGCTCATATTCTGCCTTCTAAAATAGAAGAAAATCCCATAGTGAGGTATAATGCATATATGAAACATCACTACGGAAGACATCTCATGACTCTCCTATGACAAAATGTCACAGTCTTAAATTCACAATTTTATACCAAAGAATCTAGTATATCATCCATACACACACAATTGTAAAATAGAATCAAGCAAGAAAAAAAAAAACTTGTGCCTTCTCTAGGTAGAGTGTTCCAGAGAATTTCTGAGTTAGTTAGCCAGTTAAAAAAAAAAAAAAAAAAAGACCACCATGGATTGTATCCATTAGCATTCAATATTCACTTGAAGGGGGGAGGAGTAGAGGGGAGTTAGGGAGAGTGGTGGCAATTCTTCAAAAATCCATTGCCTTGTCATTACTAACGAAAGCCTTGTAGCAGGTATGTGCTATTCTCTCAGATGAGATGAAAGTGGAATGGTCCCTCAAAAATATCATTTGACATCACAGTGAGTTTTCCCAGAACTTCCTAATTTCCAGCTAGGAAACAGGACAACAGAATTTAAACAACAGCAAGACAGGAAAAAAAATGAAATGCTACTAGAACTTTCTCCAAGCAGATCACCTAATAAGCTGAAGCAGATACACAACACTTCACAAGTACATCTGAACAATTCCTGCATTACAGACTTAACGCTGCTCCCCCTGTCACCAACATACTTTGATCAATCGGTTTTCTGACTAAGATAATTCAGATACACTGCTAAGATTTATGATCCAGATGCAGTAATATTCCAAGAGGTAGCTCCCCCGTAAAGAACTCGTACTGCAGTAAATTTCCTCCTGAAGTATAAATTATTATAACAGACTTTATACAAGGACTGAAGGAATCACTGTGAATGTTAAGCATGGAGGATGCTTTTTCTGTTTACTGAGTTAAATATACCACCACTTCTCACCAAATTCATAGTCTTGTGTTGTTTCACTTCTAAACACTAATATATTTCAATGAATGCTGTTTGAAAAACTGTGATTTATTAAGAGATATCGAGACAGAGGAGATGTTACTTTAGTTACACTCAAGAACTACTCTGTAATTCAGAATCAACTCAGTACTGCACATGCATTCTTATCATGACTATATTTATTTGAAGGTGGACTTAAACACAGCAATTTCATATCTTAAAAGATATAGGTACTGTGTCAACTACTGATCCTTCACAATGAGAAAACAAGCTTACTACAGATGGTATTTATAGATCTGTTCACATACAATTATATAATGGAGTTTGCAGGCATCTACTGGTTGTATTTGGTACTGTAAGAGAATAATTAAGACAAAGTTACAGCTGCTTTATTCTACTTCATTCTGTCTCTTTTTAAGCTTAATATGGTTTGAGTTTTGTTATTTAATCATCCTTCAGGCATATATATTTTGAAATACAGTTCAAACTATGAGAATTTCTCAGTTTTATTTCTACACCAGGTTCTCTTTCGCATGCAAGAACCAACACCTAATGCTAAAAGCTCCGACAGATAAAGACAATACTCCAGACAATAAACTAGGTAATTTAATGAAACAGAAAACAAAAAACAAAAAACCCACATCCTTCCACAACAGAAAAAACATGACCTATTGCAAGAATAAAAGTGATTGCCCTACTTTGCAGTGAATTTCATTCTTCATTGCATGCACCATGACCTAGCAAAACAAAGTTGTTTATATGAAAAGTAAAGACTTTTTCCTAAGTCACTACTGTATTTGCAAGGAATCCCAAAATGTTTTTACATTAAAACTTTCAATAGAGCAGTTTTGCCTTACCAAATACATTAGAGTAGCGAGCTTATCCTGCACAAAGGAGGAAGAAATGTAAAAGAGATACTATGCAAATTGAGTAACTAAAAAGAATTCTGAAGTGATGCCTTTTTTTCTTCAGTTTGCTCTCACTTTAATTAACTACATTCTGTTATGACAAAAACCACACCAGATATTGCTCTCACCACATTAACTTGCTTAGGACAATGAAAATAGAAGAAATGAGCACCATCACCAATTCAAAAGTCAGGACATCAGGACAGATGCCCTTTCTAAAAAGAGTTATAAAGGAAAGAAGAGATCTATACTGATTTTAAGTTGACACACAACTAAAACAAGTTTAAAAAAAGTTAGAAAATTCAAATTCAAATTATTCAGAGAAGAATTTATGCAATCTAAGCACACATTTGCAGGTATATGGTCATCTTCATCTTTTCTTCTCATCATCCACTCATTTCACCATTGATTAGCCATACAGCACATTGCTTACCCAGTGCAATCCCACAATGCACACAGAACTATGGGCAAACAGTTGTCTTTTCCTCCAATCCATAAGTATCTCCAAATGTTTTATAAGATCCTCAGCTCCCAGAATTTCCATCCAGACTCACAGTTCTCAGATAATAGGTTTTAGCATATGACTCATCAAGATAATAAGTCAGACGTACAAATTTTTACAAGCTGAATGCATGCACACCAAGCAGTGACACTTTCAACCACAAGAGTGCAGTTTTTCATTCATGAAAAAAAAAAATATATGTACACAAGAGTCTGTAAACCAAGCCTTCTGAGAGCTCTTTACAGTCCAAACTACCACAAATATCTTCAAATAGAGGATGGAGTGTTGGAAGCTTTCCACACAGCCCATGCTACGCTGAATATTCCTCTCAGCAGAAGGGATGATTTCTGTAATCTCTTGAAACAAACAAGCGTATAACAAGTCCTGCTCTAGTGACCTCCATATAGCTAGTAGAGACCCTTCAAAATAAATAAATCTCAACTTTAGATACAAGACTGAAAATTCTTTAAAATTAACATTTCTTTCCCTAATTATGTGATAGAAGTTATTAAGCAAATTCCAATGCTATTTAAGCCATTCTTAATCACTAATCTTGCTTTTCTGCTCCTTTAAAGCTCTGGCATGAATACCACAAAGAGGATAACATATTTTGTCCCTCCAATCCAAATATTCTCTTCATCTACATAATCATGTCTACTAAGTGAAGAAAAATAAGCAAGCAAAAACAGGCTGTCTCATGTTCCTCATCAGCAGGCATAATGAAGCATAATGTAAACACTTCTTGCTCTTGTTCTCTGGCCCCTCAGGACATACTCAACCTTTTTCTACTTCAGTTCTCCCCCTTCATAATCTGCTGAAACAGTTCAACGTGTGCACATTATAAAAAAACATGGAATTCTTATTGATTATCAACACCTATCATAACGAAACCCAAATTACAACACAATGTTGAATTTTCTTCCTAATTTAATATGCATCTTCAACTGGAAAAGCTACCCAGTGTTTTAAACAATGCATGTGCATACAGCCTCATTTCCAACAAAAAAATTTCCATATTATACAATCATCTAACATTTTTGAGCTTAACAAGATCTGCATCTCTTCCAAAAGAAGTTAATTGATTGCAGAACAACAGAAAAATAATTTTAAAGTCAGCTTAATTATATTAAATAGATAAGAAAAAAAAGACAAAAGGAAAGCAAGTTTTAAAAACAAGTCTGAAAAAACTTTTTTTTTTTTTTTTTTTTTTGGAAAATGATGACTTGCAAATCTACTTTAATGTCGCTAGCAATTAGACAGATCAATACAATGGGAAAGGCATTACAACAAAGGTGTGATGACAAAAGGACTTGCACAATAAAGTGCTATAAAGGAAGGGAATAAGATTGCTCACCCGTATCAGAAGAGTCTAGGTTCACAGAGGGAAGCTTCACCAAGAAGGGATCTCCAGAAAGAGATCCTTCCCCAGTGGCATTCAGCCCTTCAATGAGGTCTAAGAGAGGTGCAGCCAGGCTCCACTCCTTCTGGTCACTCAGGTGAATTGCCTTCACCTGTGTTTCCAAGGCTGACCAGGTCCTTTCCCCAGTCAGTGCTCAATCAGCGGTTCAGGCCATGACTCAATACTTCCATACAGTTATCTATCAAAAGTGATCTACTTGAATCAAAGTGTGAGCCTGCAAATGTTTCAGGACAATTCAATACTTAGGTGCAGAAAAACTAAAACACCCACTGGAGTCACAGTATTATGCTCAATTTGAAGAGACCCATTGTAATAGAAACTAGTCCTGCTGTTTGTGATTTTTCCTAGAAGTCACACAGGAGAGACATTTATAATAAGAAAATAGATAGGCATCATGGGGTATTTTTTGTTTTTACAAGGCTTCCATTCCAAATTTTATCTCTCTCTCTCTCTCTCTCTATCTCATGCTGGGTTTCCATGACAAGACAGTTTGCAGCCATCACCAAAGTAACATTTGATCTCTTAAATTAGTTTTCCATTACTCTGTTGTTCTGTAATAATGCTTTGTTCTAATATTTTGCAATTGAAAATACATTTAACATAGATGTTCATTTGCAGTTATTTCTAAATGTTGTCTATTATACACATGCATTTTGACCCAAACATGCCACTTACCTTTTCATTATTGTAATAAGAAATGCTGTCTCCATCAAATTTAACCCAGCGCTTCTGAAACATACGTTTGCTGTGAATCAAAAATGAATACAATTAAAATGACAAGTTATACTGGCTTGTAAGAATGTCTTAAAAGGTCATATCACATTTTGCTTCCTGTGTTTGGGTCTAAACTTTCTGGAAATTAAAATTAGCCCCTCTGAAGATTAGAACATTGATTTTAAATATAATAAAAATATCTGGAGATAAGAAGTACAGCATTAATGGAGTTCTGTTATAAATCAGTGCCTTCATGTTTTTATCAATCAAGTTTCTCCTCTCTTTCTCTTCCTCATTCTCATGTCCTTTATCATATTTGAAGTGACAAAGGAAAAAAGAGCTTTCAGTAATGTAATTTTGCATTGACCTAACAGGTCAAGGATGAGAACAGGCTATTTTTATTGGAGACAAAGCAATATTCTTAATACAGAGCAAACATTAAAATGTTACAAGGTCTGTAATATCACATCCAAAAAGGGAAAGTTGAGAATCTAAAATGACCATCTCATTGGCAGGTTCATAAGACAGACATCTCTGTTTACACCCTATGATACCTTCATTCATTAACCTCTCCCTAACACTCTCTTCCCTGACCAGTGAATAAATAACAGTCACACCAAATCATTCAACAAGTACAACAGAGAAATTCCTTTTCAATTTCTGTTATCAACTAGAGATTATTGATGAGAAGCTCATTGGATTATATCAGCTTCCTGTTAATTCTGTAACAGGATATATGTAATAATGCTGTATGAGAACCACCTTTAAAAATTATTAACATAATAAAAACATTAAAAAAATTATGTAACATAAACCTGAAGCAGTCCAGTATGTTCTTTAAAAATGTTGACTATAACTTACCATCGATAAAAGTTTCAATTCTAAAATCCAATGAACAATTTATTAAGGATGAACAAGAGCCCACTCTTTTCCCAGTGTTATTTCTTCTCCTACTAAAAGATGTGTCATGTGTCTAATTTTGGATTAGAAGACTACGGTAGCTTACCAAAATTTTCATCATATGCCAGCTCTGGCTTAACTAATTTACATAATGTAAGTACAATAAATCATTTTTCATAACCTGGAAAGGCCAACAGAAAATCTGTTTTCTATTGAAATGTCAGTAAACTCTGAGTTGATACAGAGAAGGATATGCAAACCTAAGTGCCCAATATCATGTAAATGAACTGAATGGCTTTACAATTATATATATTCATGAAAACTAGAAGCTGTACTTTAAACACTCAATTTGCAGCAATTTGAGAAAATTGTGCATCTTCATTTTCATGAGGGGACAAAATGCCATAGAAGCATTATAAAAAGTAAGAAGGGAGCAGATGGGGGAGGAGAAATAAAGCAAAGAAACATTCAGTTGGTAGGGATTGAAATAAAATATGGCAAGGCTTAAAGTAAAGAAGAAATCACTGTTAGTTCCACCTCCCCACCCCCCCCCACCCTGTTGGTTGTTGGTTAGTTTCTTTAAGTCTTCAGGTATTTGAGAAATGGTGCTGCATGAAATTTAAGAAAAAGAGCAAAAAAAAAAAAAAAAATCTGCATTCATTAAATGATATTTGAGAACAAGTCCTTGAAATTTATCCAAAAAGCAATGCTAGCTTGAAGCCAATGACCCTGAAACTGTACTACACAGTGCTACCTAGTATTAATTTTGTGGTTAACTCAATATCTTTTTCAAAATAATATAACCTCACACAGTACTTTGGCTAAAGCCTTCACATTCTGTTCCAAACCCTATTCCTTCAAATTGCACAACCAACTGGAATCCATAACTGTATTTATATCCCCCTAATAACTATTGCCAAAGTTGAAGTGTTGAAAAGCATGTGAAATTAAACAAAAATTAGAGCTAACTGCAAATCTTCTGAGAATATATTATCAATTCTGAAAAAAAAAGAAAAAAAAGAAAAAAAAAGAATAAACGTCTTGTAATGGGGAAAAGTCTTTTGAATCTATGTCCAATTATTCTTTGATTCTTTATTAAAATACTTAAGCACAATCCTTAAAAGTTAATGAAACTTCTGGAATTTTATAGAAAACAACAACACAATAACAAAACAACAACAAACAAAGAAAAACAACAAGGTCTAAGCTGGCTGGAATTCCAGTATTGCAAAATAGGTTTATCGAACCATATGTATTCCTTTTTTGTCATTAAGCTTCAATAATATATCACAAACAGACAATAAATAAATAATCAATCAGAAATTCCTTTGATAGAACTTCCTTCAGTGGACACAAGCCAGAATGTATTCTCAAGCAATATAATTCAATAACTTTTGTCAATAAATGGGAAAAAAAAATCATTATTGCTGTAACAGCCTACAATTATTGTTGCCAAAAATAATGAAAGAAAAGTCCAAACTGAAATCACCTCTTCCATGCAGCTAAACCTTTAGTCTTAAGAAGAAGGAAAGTAGAACTACTAAGGTTTGAGGACGAGTACAGATAAAAGAAATGCATCATAGCACTAAAGGACAACAAACTTGATTTCTAGGTGCTAGTGAAAATCAGAAACAGAAGTAAAATTATGCCAATCTTAAAAATGCAAAGAGGAGACAGAAAATCATTGGAACAATCACAGAAGCACAAACTACTGAAGATTCATTGGTCTATTCAATTAAGGAAGAGGTTAAAAGAATGTCATCAGCGTTTACAAGTATTTATGAAAGGAATATAACAGAGAGCTCTTCAGCTCTCAGTAAAAGAATCAAAGATTGGAATTTAAGGGCGAAATTAAAACAAATTTTGAATAATAAGAGCAATTAAATATGAGATTATATTAGCCTATTTTATTCTATTCTATCCATCATTACTTAAAATTTCAGAGGAATGCTTGCATTCATATTCCTTCCACCAAAATTTAGGCACATCAGTAAACTAAATGAGTCTGTATGCATCGCTGTAGATTTCTAACCTCAAATATCAACTTTTATTCCTGTGAGAATACATAACTCTAAAATCAATAAGATCTCCAGTCAAGAAAATAATGGATAAATTGGTAAAACAGTATTTCAGAAACAGACTTTGCTTTCACTTTCTTTGTGGTCAACAGAGAATTATCAAAAATTTGTAGATTGAAAATATTACCAGAAATTAATTCTGTATTTTTCATAGTAGACATCGACATTTTCAATATTTATTTCCTGAACATACGTCCTAAATAAATTTTAAAAGTAATACATCATTAAAAATTGAGAATTAAGAAGTAAATATCTATGTTCTTGCAATAAAAGTAGTTCCCTTCTTCTTCCCACAACAAATAATAGTGACTTAAAGAGTCTCATGGAAACTCCTTTGCAATTATACAGTAATCATTGCAAATATCATACCCTTGAGGTGATAATTTATCCAGCCATCCTGCTTTAACCTTCTTTACTGATGATCCATAAAAGCAAGCATATGGTGCTATTGGTTCATTTGCAATTGAAGTTTGAGCTCCATCAAATTGTTGAGAATCCATTTGTTCACTGACCAGACAATTTGATTCTCCACATTGGTTCTTACAGGATGATGAGTGGGTTTTGGTTTTATTTCTATTTTTCTTTGAAGAAAAAGAACATTGATCCACAATAGAATATACAGGTTCACTTTCCAAATCTTCTGGTGGTAATGATTTGTTTTCCTGAGACAAGGATTCATTTTTCATACATTCCTTTGTCATCTCATCTTGATTATTAAGGGAACTGGAAAGTAAAAGTACACTTTATTCTTCATTTATTACTACAATAAACAATAAAGCATTACTTAGAACAAATGTTAAGACATACTGTAAATAAAATTTCACCTTTGTGATAACCATAGATTGATGTTAAATGCAGTATATCCTCTAACTACAACCATAATAGAATACTTCTTTCTCAACAGGTTCCTTTGGAAGGTAGAATTCTACAGAATTTTAAAATGAATTCTCCTTCCTCAGAAAACTAGCTTTATTCATTTTAAAATTTTGGAGGACTTGCAATATCATCTCTTTCTTTATCTCTCTCCCTTTGATAGAAGCCAATTGCAGACAGGAGTCTGAAAGGATAAGTGAGCTCCCATTTAATAAAAACCATTGGCCCTTGCCTTATGACATGACTCAAGAATGTTTTGGGAATTTTTTATTTTTTAAATGAATAGGCAGAGCATGAAAGCACTCAGACATTGTTATCTAGAAGACAGGGAAGCCAAATTTTATATTCCAGATGTTCTGACTGAGGGATAAGAAATAAGACTTCTCCCAAATTCACAAAAGATTCTGAAGCTTAGATTAGACAGTGTTAGGGTAGTCACCACCTATGGCATGAAGTGAAAGCTCAAATAGCAGAAAAGTCTAAGTAAATAGATAACAAGATACATAAATACAGTCTCTTGGTTTTTCAGAGTTAGAGCTCTACTTATTACATCAGTAAATAAATTTAAAACTCTTTAAATTTTTTGATAACTCCTATTTAATACCATATATTCCTGTTAGAAGAATATTCTTCAGACATTTCCAAATCTGATTTATTTTCACAAGCCAGGAATTCATTCCTATGATGTTCCTAGAAAAGAAAGAAGCCATAACAAACGTGTGTAGTGAAGTAGTAAATAATGTTTAAATTACTCTAGACATAAATCACACCAACAGACCAAGTGGCAAAGTTACCCTTTTCCAAATTTTCATGTAGCATGCATCTCAAAATATTTCAGAAAGTATTTTATTTTCATTATCTCCATTTTAATTCAGATAAATATATTTGAGCATAGTCCAAAATACTAAAAAAAAAAAAAAGTTAAAGAACCTCAGTGCATAGAAATATTTGTACATTAGTTATTCCTGAATAACAGCTGAGTGTTTTCTAAGCTCAAGAGCCAGATGTCAAGTGCATGACAAGTATACCATTTATGATTTGCTACTCTTAGCCTATCTTTCATGTTAATACTTCTCTAAATTGAACATACAGTGTCTACAGCAGATCAAAGACCAAAATACAGGCAAATTTACATTCCTACATTAAAGCTGAACTCAGTCATATTGAACATATCTAACATCTTCTTGCCATCTTTCTTTCTAAAAGACATGTTTATTCATGTTTGTTTAGAAATCTTTATGACACATTACTTGTAGTGTACAAAATATCAAGGTTAACATTGCTTAAGAACATTACACATCACACTTCCTACTTAGCACTTCCTAAATTTGATCTGACAATCATACTGTATTACTAATCTTCTCAACATCTTTCTTCCTTTAAAAAAAAAAAAAGAAAAAAGAAAAAGCAAAAATGAATAGCTTCGTGCTTTATGATAGAAACGTTTTAATTTACTCATTTAAGCTTTGAAGTGTGTGTCATAAAGCTGAAGAGCACAGAAAAAAATTGGGTAAGCTTTCACAACTGTTGCTGTTTGTTTTCTGAGAAACAGCATCTCATCCTATGTTTGATGATTTCGCCTATGCAACATGAAATGATAAGATTACAAAAACTGAGTATGTGTACACTAAAGCAAAAACTGCGGAAATTACTGGCTGCTGATAGGAAAACCTTTGGTGAACACTTTGCCAGTCGTATACATTTTGAACTAGAAACCCCACCACCACATACCCCACACTGTTAACTGCATTGTAGCACCACAGATTAGACAATAAACAAACAAACAAACAAACCCCCACATTCCTGCATTATGCTAACAACTGAAACAGAAAACTCAAAAGCAACTTATGTACTGCCCATGAAGTGCTTAAAATTCCTCTCATAAAACAAGGGGAAGTGGCAGCATCCCATTTTTACAAATAGCCAAGAGACAAGTATTTCAGTACTTGGCCAAGTGAACTGAGGGGGGCCTGAGAACTTAGAGAGATATCAATAAATACATTTATATTTCTAGAAGAGTTTAAAAATGGAAATCCACAAATGAAGAAAGGCTGTGGGGACAGTACTGTTCACTCACAAAAAACACAGACTCCACACAAATTAAAGAAGAAAACCCATGTGTTGGTTACAGGATCATTCTGCAAGATGCTCAAACTCAAAATGAGACAACTCCTATCTCCCATCTCCTGTAACTCCAAGGTATTATGCAAAGGTAGGGACCCTTTTCTCCTGCAGTCGCCTCTGTAGAAACAAGTATTTCTTAAAAGATATAACTATTGCATAGGAAGCACCCACGCTTAAGGAAGATACTGGGCTTCTAGATGGCAGGCAGATGGAAATGACTGCTGGCAGCTCTGTATAAAACTTTTTTGATCAGGAAGTAATTCAGATGCATTATTGTTTAAAAGGTTTTTTTGTCAGCCAATTTTGCCAGTCAAAATGGAAAGTGAGGAAACCTGAATACTAAGATGAGTATTGGGACTACTATCACATTATATGCGACATGTCACTCATGATTTACTTGAGTGGTCTTTACCTCAGTCTTTACTTGAGACATTCTCCTTAGTCTTCTACTAAAGGCAATACAGTTTTATAACAGAGACTTAACGACAAGAATTCCTCCTTTTAAAACATTGTCTTCCTTGATTTAAAGTTCTAAGACTTGTAATCTAGCCAGCATTCCACAGTATCACAATGCTTAAGAGCTCACATAGATTATTTATCTCAATATGCGTGCTTAACCTAGTCTAAGAATTCACAGCAGGAAATGAAACCAAACTTAAGAACTTAGAATTCTTTCACTGAAAAAATGATTTCTAATATACTTCACTCTTTACTTAAACATAATAGTACGTCAGCTGTGAAGTGTTAGGATTTTTGTGCTATTTTTTTTTAATTAATATAAAAGAAAAATGTTCCTTTTTCAGGTTGCCCTTTAGGGACTTCTGCTTCTAGCTGCCTTTCTTCCTCACTTAAGTCTAACTGAACTTTCTTTATGTCCTTAATTCCCTGTTCTCTCATGCTGACTTATCTCCAGTCTGCTGTGACTCACTGCTTGTTTCTACAGACACTCCCCTTATAAAGTCTATAGAAGCCTTTCTTTAGTTACACCAATAAAAGGAGAAGAAAGTTAATGGTCAACTTCTAACCATTTAGAACAGGCTTCTTTTGGTCATTATAACAATTTGCTGTCTTCTTAAATACAGATGAACTATATTCTCATGTGAGGTTGTTTTTTAAAAATGAAGCAACAATTACTAACATCTCAGTTACTTTACTGGGTTGACTAAACTTCTGTATTTGTTTCTAGGATATGTGATAGATACTGGAAAAATAGCTGCAAATTAAACATATCTTTGGACCTTTGCTTAACAACTTTGCTGTATGACCTTGGTTTGCAATTATGTTCTAATGGAAGCAAAATCAACTATGAAGTTTCTAACTAGCATGTGATAAATGTAACTCAAAAAAAAACTGTTTACTTGAGTGAAAATGATAATTAAAATCCAAATCTTTAGATCAGAGAAAGTACGGTGTAATATACTGCATTAATTGAGATTCTACAACCAGCAGAAATAGCAATTTTATCTTGAGCTGTTATTCTAGCTAAATATCACAGTTTGGTTTTTGTCTTTTTTTGTGTTGATTTCTTTTAATATTTGATGCCTTTGGAAGAAAAATTGCAGACAATTTTCCCAGATATGCTTTATTATAACCAACTATTTCAAGAAAAAAAAAAAAAGCTAAGAAATAACAAGGCTAGAAAACTTTTCTAGAAAAACTGCTTATGCAATTAAACTAATTACAAAGTTCAAATTTGAATTTGTAAAAGGTATTTTAGTAACTGGCATAAACAAGGCTATGCAATAGAAAACAAAAGCTTAGAACTAACTTTCTTGCACATAACAAGAATTAGAAGGAAAAGCCATGAATTTATGCCCACCTCCTTAAAAAGCGAACAATGAAAAACTAACAAAAAAAACCCACACAACACAATTCCAAAGAAAACAAAGTACACATCAAAACTAAAAATCATTTTTATGCTTTTAAAAAGCCTCTCATTATATGATGCAATTTGAACGGTTTAATTTCAGTGCTCAATTTAGTCAATAGTTTACAACAGTTGAAAAAGAGAAACATTAGCATGAAGACTAAGAAAATAATTATCTACAGTCTTCCCCAAGTCAGTGGCACGAGATCAGCTGAAACAAGGATAAGTAAACACAGAAGCAACAATTTCTGAGTCAGAAGCACTAGTAGGAAGAGATTCACAGCATCTGGTGGATGCCTTACTAAGCTATTTAACCTCCCAGAATACCACGTGACTCAAAAGTCTGTGCACATTCCATATATAGCACCAACTGTTCAATTACTGACCTCAACAAAAATGTTTACTTCAGAGAATCTTGCCACAAAAGTGACTTGCTGGATATAGAGCAAGTTTGTGGTTGTGTAAAAACAACAATAGAAGTCCTCAGAACGTTCATATATAGGAACTAATAAAAAGCATATGGCCACAAGTGACTATTATATCACCTCAGTTAGCATATAAGCTGCTTTCATAGACTTTCTGTGAGTCTGTGCAGAGATGCTCAATCTTGATCCGGCATTATCAGAAGAGAGAAAAGCCACTTTTACCTTTACTAGTCAGCTCTAATGGTTATCCTTTACATAACCTCACTTAGGCACAAAGTACTATGATACACTACTGTAGTTAAGAAGCTACAAGAAAACTGTAAAGGTAGCCTGCAGCTATCTGTAACTGACTGTTTTTCATTCAATACGGTAGCATCTAGCTCTGAGCAGAAAAGAGACACTCATCTGTTTTCAAGAGAAACAAAAACAAAAAAAAAAAACCCACAACAAAGAATGCCCACAAGTTTGTATTACTATTGAACACTACAAAGTGTATTTCAAGATAAAGTCATTAGTTCATACATATTTATACTGTTGTGATGGTTTTCACTGGGATAGAGTTAATTTTCTTCATCGAGACTCATATCATGCTGTGTTTTAGATTTTTAATGAAAACAGTGGTGGAAGCATTGATGTTTTAAGTTGTTGCAGAGCAGTGTTTAAACTAAGACAAGGAATGTTCCATTCTAGGTTGAACAAGAAACTGGGAGGGGACAAAACTATGACAGCTGATCCAAAATGTCCAAAGGCATATCCCATCGGAGATATACCATGGGTTGTCATGCTGAATAATAAGACTGAGGGTAAGTGGAAAGAAAGAGGGAGAAGTTCAGAGCAGTGGTATGTCTTCCCAAAAGAAAACATTACATGTGATGAGACTTGCTTTCCCAAAAGTGGCTGAACATCTGCCTGTGAATGGAAATTATTCAATGAATTCCTTTGTTTTGCTTTGCTCGCACACATCTTTCGCTTTACCTAATAATCTGTCCATCAGTTCTTTCACTTTTAACTTTCCATTTCTTATTTCCACCCCATCAAGGGAAAGAGAGTGAGCAGCTGTGTGGTGCTGAGTTGCCTGCTCACAAATATAAAGATTCTGCATGTACTAAAGAAGACAGAAAAGGTTCTGAAAAATGAAACAGGAGAGCAAAAAAAATTAAGAGCAGTATTCAGTACATAGCATGAAGATTAAAGAGAAGATAAACCATATACAGACTTATCAACTTACTTTAGCATCTTTAAGGTTGTCCCAAAAAAAGGTTTCTCCATAAGGTGATATAACAGGTGGCTTTTCTTCCGAGAAAGTTTCTTAAAGCAAAAAAACATAGCGTCATACACTGCCATGCTCTAGAAAATACTGATAAAAATCACAAAAGAGACAGGTTTTTCTACTTCTGATTTTTCTTTTCTCCTCAGGAAAAAAAAAAAAAAAAAAAAAAGTAAAAATTGAAAAACAAGAAATAATTTCCCATTTCAAACTGAACTCTAGTTACTTTTTTTCATTATTTTTCATTATTTTCTTTCAATTTACTGCATCTTCTACCTAGCAATACTTTAGATACAGCTTGCATACAGGCTATCAAATTAAAAAAAAACCTTTAGTTGTACTCTCCCAGGAGCGCTAATTGCAAACTTGATTCTAACTTTAAAAACCAAAATCCATAAAACTAAACAAACAAAACCATTTCATTTTTACTCAATTTTCAGTCCATCACCAACTATCTGCTTGAAATTGATATGCATAATTTCAAACAAGACATACTTCTGGAGTCTAAAAACTGGGGGGTTTTTTGTTTTATTTTTTTTAAGTGCAACTCACACTGTTAACTTCTTCCAGTAAACTATTTAACACAATTAATTTCCTGTTATTTCCGAGACTACTGTACTCACTAACATTAGTCAGACGTACACTGCTTAAAGCTTTCAAGAAAAAGCTGATTCTGCTTCTAACAATCTGCATCTAATCTTAGAAACTCAATGTATCATAGTCAAAAACAGGCACGTTAAAATAACTGAAGTTCAAAGTCTGGATTTTCGAATTTTAATGTTATTTTTTCATAAACAAAAACTAAGTGAAAAAGGAGAAGTGGTTACATGCTCTGCTATTTTACGCATCTTTTTTTTTTAGGCTTTCCAGAAGCCTGGTATTTCTTAAAAAGGAGCAAGTCAATTTTAGATTTCAGCTTTTGGTTTAAGGTTTCCTTTTCCTGAAGATTCAAGATAGAAGTACCAGCACGCTTGACTCACTTTTTTGTGAAACTTGCCTCCCAGCACAAGATACATCTATAAGATCCACATTTCTTCTTTTCTGAAGGGAACTTGAACAAAATATAGCACAAAATGAAAACATTAAGTGAAATACCCCAGAAATTGAACAAAAGCATATTATGTTATTAAACAAATAATTAAGAATACATACAAACATAAATATAGCCAATTCTAAGTTTTGGGAAAGTCTCCTGATTGAATTTAAATACTACCCAACCACTTGCTTTCCTCCCTTTATGACAGAATACTTCACTGATCTGAGTAGATATCTTCAGAAATATATATATATATATATATTTAATTGGTCTTAATACTCATTTAAACTTTAGGGAAGTGTGAGGAAACTACTTTCTCCTTCTATTCAGTGAACACATTCAAAACTGCACTTCCAAAGACAGTCTTGAACTGTGAAGCTCAAAGTGAGTCTAGGCATGAAAATCCAGATCCAGTAAAAAGAAATAATGCTGAAAATGTTTAATTCTCAGTAATGATTTTTTCCCAGTAAATTTTCAATCTGTAACATAACTGAAATTGCTTTGCACCTGCATGTGACTGCCATGATGCATTTTATACGTAGACAAATATATGTATATACATACACACACGAAAAAATCATTTTATTATTGGTGTTGTGCTGGCCCCTATGCATTTCAGAAACTACTTGTACAGTGGCACATGCCAGTTAAGATCACATTTTCATCATTATTGCTGATATTTCAGGCTGAGAAAGCAATTTGGAAAACTGAACAGTAAAAAACATGCCTGAAGTAGTACTTTTCTGACCTATCTTCAATGCTGCAGCAGCCTGCTCTCATATCATGATATCACACTTGTTATGTTAACATGAATAACTAGCAATTTCTCTATTTTATTTTCTCTGCTTGAAATAACAGTGAGATAGACACTTGTGCATCCTTACAGAATACTACTGGTTGACAAATGATATATAAGATTGTATGTAAGATTGCTGCAGTTTCTACTAAGAGTTTGGGGGTCCTCTGCCCTTCAAATCCAAAGATAAGTATGTTTTAATAAAAATATCAATATATCTGATCTTCATTTCCCCACTAGACATATTGAGAAGTGTTCTTTTATGACTAGCTGTACTTCAGACTTTAGAAATACTGACTCAAAGTCGACGTTGAATTGTTTCATAATACAGGCTGGCGTTTCTCTATGACAGAAGGCATACATTCACATATTTCTATAGTGCATTCTTTCCAATCCATGCCTAAATCTGCTCTCATAAAACAGTTACTGGATTAAATTCAACATAGAAGGAGCACTTTATAAGGTTATTTGTTATTTCATGTTATCCTTGTTATACCAGTTATGCTTCCAGATGATATTGTGTAAAATCCGTGCTTTAGATTTTCTAACCCATAGAATGGGTTTGGCCCAATTAAAGTGGATTACAACCTAACTCCATGCTAAATTACTACTTATTCTATATAAATTCTATAATTAGGAAGGAAGGAAAAAAAGAAAAGAAAAGAAAAGAAAAGAAAAGAAAAGAAAAGAAAAGAAAAGAAAAGAAAAGAAAAGAAAAGAAAAGAAAAGAAAAGAAAAGAAAAGAAAAGAAAAGAAAAGAAAAGAAAAGAAAAATACACAATACTTAGCGTCTATTCAAATAGTTTACTAAATTTGATGCAGCTACATCTTTTCGAAGTTGCACTAGCAAACTAACTTCACGTATTTGATGCATTTGAACTAACCTGGTATGTTTACAAGAAAGCCAAAACTAATATTTTTCAACATAAATAGTATTCGTTTGTTGTTTTTTATTTTTTTAACGTTTTTAATTGTATTAACTAGCACTAACATGAATTCAAGAGAAACAGATAAACAGGTTTGATTTGAAGAGCCTTTAGAATGATCATTTTCTTCTTTAAGTAAAGCAGTCAAGTCAATGGCTTAGTCGTGGAAGGATTTAGAAGTGGGTAACTGTAATAGTAATGAGTCAAAAGTAACACTGATAAACTCACCAGAAAATAAGAAATAAATCAACTTATAAAGACCTGCTTTTTTTTTTTTTTTTTTAATTTCTACATACTTGCAAGTATGTAATCCATACATGGCAAGAAATTTGCTAGAAAGCAAGTTGTAGGATTTTTACCTGCAATGTAAAGTAAATTTGGGGGGAATTTTTGGAAAATGAAGTTCTATTTTATGTCAAATAAAAACCATCTCCAGAAATAAATGAAACAGCTTAGTTTGACTGTTTGAGGGATTACATTAAAAAAAAAAACAAACCAACAACACCCAACACCATACAGTGCAGGATATAAAATTAGAATTTATCAATGCTCAGTTACCGTACAAAATTAACTCCTGAACTGAATAATAGAAAAATATAAAAGACTTACCAGGGGCAAATAAGATGCTCCCCTTTCCCCTCATCCCTAAACAATTCACCTACATCAAAATCACTAGTATCTATCTAAATACGGCTCTCTTCTTAACCATTTCCAAAAATTGCAAATGATCTTCAAAAAGTTTCAATTGTACAAAGATAAAATAACAATTTCCATCAATTTCCTTTTTTTTTTTTTTTTTTTTTTTTTTTGTAACTTTAGAGATTAAGACCCATTATTTTCAAGAGACACAGGATGTGGCTCAAGCTGCATACTCCTCCCCACCTCTCTTTCCTCATGCACAAACAGGATGAAAGAGCGTGATGAGGCAGCAACTTGCTAAATGATGAGAGACTGGAAAGGTGAGAGCTTAATGCTGGGCAGAGCCGAGCTGTTCTGTTCTCTCTCTACCCCCCATCTCACTAGTGATGCAAGGGAGAGAGCTCATTGCAAACAGCCAGTGCTTCAGAGCTCTTACTGGCCTGAATCTGCTGTGTTTTAAGTGAATGAAACTTTTGTTTTCTGACTCATTCAAAACAGGTTTGCTAGTCAGCTCCAAATCTAATCCTCCCATAACACAAACATGTCCAAAGTACTCCAGAGGGCTGCATTAGAGCTCTGGGACTCATAGGCTGCTCGTATAAGCAAACTAATGGAGGTGCTTGGTTGTAGGAAGAGAGAGATCCATTTCTACTACCTAAAAACTGTTCTGTGTGGAAGAATATGGAGCAGAAAGAGAGAGAACCAGGCTGGGAACTTCATTAGCAATTCTGATTCCTTTTATGTTAGAAATAGAGTCTGTAGAATGCCAGCCCTGCTACGTGCCCACCAATGAAGTGGCGATTTGCTGAAAACGAACAGCTTGGTTTAAGGCCAAGCACCTTTTTTCACTGTCAGTGCAGCAGCTTTTCTGTAGTTACTTTTGGTCTATTTCTTCTTTCTTTTAATGAGGAATCTACACAATTCCATCACTGAACAATACAAGTGACTAAGTTGGAGGATGTCTAGAAATCCACACATAGATGGAGTATGTTGGTCTCCAACATAACCTATGTGGCACTCATTCGGTGCTCTACCAGTTCTACCATGTTATAAATCTGTTTCAGGTCTTCCATTAACAGCACTGCAGCTCCAACGAATGCAACTGCAGCTATTTCACTCATCATGCCTACTAAAGGACGCTGTCCTAGGCATGCAGAGCCTTCAAATCCATTTCTGTACGTACTAACTTTAATCATGGCTGCAGGCATGTATGTGGTTAGCTCCATCCATTGTACTACTTTCACTACTTTATCTTACAGACACCAGATTTTAACTCATGTGGAAGAAATTGCCAAAGCCATCAAGAGACTCAGAACTTTCAGCCCACTCTGTCCAATCCCACAACATTACTGGGAAAGCATATTAACAAATTGAAACTAGTGACTTAAATACAAAATGCAGAGGCTCAGAATTTTATTGCACATTTGGAACTATCTTCAGTTCCACTTACAAAATGTCATGGTGACTTACCAGTTGACAACATGTTTTGTTACAGGCAAGAGCCAGAAGCAAAATATACCACAGGAGAGCAGCTAAGATTGCAGAAGAGGCAGGTACATTATTAGTAATAAAAAGTTATACAGTCACAGCACTACTAAGTGCTGCAAGGAGACCTACTGTACCAACTTGGTGTGCCAGAAGGCACACAAGAGATCATGAGAAAAGCGCTTCCTTGCATAAAAATTTAATGACTAATATCCATGCATGACCAGAAGACAATGTTGGGTTTCCCAGTAGATTTCAGCTGGAATTCTCTGCCTGTATGGGAAAAGCCTTCACACAATGTAATTATAAGAAAACCAGCATCCATCAACAGAAGTCAGTTGAGAATAATTCTTTATGCAATTCTATAAGACAGATATGATCTTTCCTGAGGTTAAAGATGCTGCAAGCTACTACTTGAAAGTTCTTAACTAATTTCTTGCCTCTAAAAAAAAAAAAAAAAGAAAAAAGAAAAAAGAAAAGAAAAAAGTACCCAGCAGAGTTAATCAAGAATGTTTCTTAAGTTCTGTTTTGAAGTTCTGGTTTAACCTTGATCTTCCTCAGACAGACTTGCTAATTGTCCTTCAGGATTTTTACACTGTTATAAGTGGAGCATAAAGACGAAGAACATAAACTCAAGTTCACAAATCAGAATAGTTGGTAATGAAGTTGGTGACCCATCCAAACATCACTCACTAAGGGATCAGAATTGGGAGGATTTACTTTGATGGTGGGAACACTATAAACACAATGTATTCTTTCTACTGGCTGATTCTTTCTCAGAAGAGATAAGAATATTGTTTTAGAAGCTACTTATTATTGTCCTTTTGCACTCAGTTCCCATTTCAGCTCAGCCAGAATAGCTTTGCTCCATAAAAATTAACATAAAGGCACTCCCTATTGAAAAATGTTTATACTTTCATTTCAGTAAGCACAATTTCTTGCTGTTTCAGAAGGCAGAGATAAAAAAAAAATATTGAGGAACACAAAAGATCTCTTACTTGTTGCAAAGAATCTTTGCCTCCCCACCTGTTCAACAATTGTACTACAACATTTAGCATTAACATCTTTCAGTAATCTGAAAGAAACTTATAAATGCTTGGGAAAACTCAGCACATAAGGCATGTGTGAACTTGCTAATGATGTTTCTAACTGCTAAGATATGCTGATGAAAAAGACAAGATAAATACAAAACATTCTCAGACATATCCCTTCCAGGCATAGTTAGTGGTTTGGAAAAAAAAAAAAAAAAAAAAAAGTGGCTAAAAAAGTGCAACCTCATGATTTGGATATGTCTACAGTAACAAAACTTTGCATATGTTTTTGCATGATTTTTTCTTCTCTCTAAGATGCTGTGGGAAGATACTCTGTGAATACCACTCATAATATTATGGTCAACTGCTCATTCATCCTCTCTTATTTTTAATATTCACAGTTATTATGAGAGACTTATTAACAGAGTTAAGTTCTAGTGTCAGATCTTTACTTTTACATTCTACCACCTCTTTGCAAAAGAAGCAACAAAAGTTTATTCAAGACAGTAAATGCCACTGAGTAGCATTCTAAAGGAATAAAAATGTACACACACATCACAGGAATATTCTGAGACCAAAAAGTGGAATGTTTTCCTAGCGCCTAGCACCACCTCCTCCCTCTCCCCGCCCTCCCCCCCCCCCCCAAACACACTTCTTTCTACTGGAATTCCTGAAATAAATAAATAAAAATTATACTGCAAACATCATTAAAAGCCAAGCTTTGTTGGTGTGCAAATACCAGAAGCCAACAACTAACATCACAGACTTGTTGTACTCATACCCTGAATTGACAGTTAAATGGTGAGAAGTTTAGAAATCAGTCTAAAGAGGCATTACGAAGTGTTTGCTTTAGACACAGTGTAAAACAATTTATTCCACCATTAAGTATTCTATTCTATTTTAGAACAACATAAAATCTACTGCAGTTTTGTGCTTTAAGGCTAAGATTTAAAATCATCTTCCCATGTCCACCTGTGCAATCCACCAGATAACTTCTGCTTCACACAGATACATTCTTTCCCAGTGGCTACAGTATACAATGCATGAAATAGACAAGGTGGCTCTTCTAAATTTTGCCTCATTTTTCAGATAGAAGCACATTAATACACGTAGCTGTGTAAAAATTCCTAGATATTTTTAAATAATGTAACTCATTTTCTTAAAAGCTTTTATTTTCAAAGGACAATGTTTTCCTGAAGATGCACTTTTAATAGGTACTAAAAAGTAACAAGATTACCTGTATTTCACAATTTTAACTGTTGTTTCCCTAATAGAAACAGATCTTTCTAGGATGATAGTTTGTTTTCATGAATTTACTGTTTTGTGACTATTTTCCCGCTATGAATCAGGATTTCATTTGATACTGGGGCTAGTGTCTAATTAATTGTAACACTTTGGTTTGGAATACATTCAACAGCTTTTTGTTTTTTCAGTATAATTTTTGTAACATTTACATATTTTCATTCTTTCTCATCTATATCTTAGATATAGAAATGCTGTATTTATATAGCAGGCGGTATTCATATCTAAGAGAATATAGATGCTTAAGAGCATATAGGTTTAGTCTAACAAATGCCTGATACAGTTGTTCTTAACCTGGGATATTTCTAAAGCAATAGGACTCACTTCTTTGGAAATAAGTAGAGGCACAGATGATCACAGAGATTATAATGCGCATAATTCTAAAGTTTCCCATATATTCTCATTTGCACTTTTAACTTGCATGGAAGCTTAATCCTTCTTTGGTTAATACAGCATTATTCATTCCAGACCCGCTCTATTTACAGCACATACAAAAAAAAAAAATCCACAAAAAGACACCTCTCACCCCTACTCTTCCCCTGAAAACCATCCCATAAGTTCTCTGAGGATAACAATTCATCATTAAAAAGAAACAGCAGTTACCTCGATGAAGTTTCAACTTTGCTTGATTCAGGGATTTCTGGTACTGGTCGATGCCTTAATATAAAAGATCGGCTTGTTCTTGGAAATACTTTCATACAGTCCTGTGTACAAGAATCATATAAGTCATTGTCTATCATTTCTCCTTTAAACTTAACAAACGATGAATGTGGCTCGCTATCAGTTAGATCCTCCTCAACTGCAAACATCTGATGTTTGTTTTCCTTGTATTTTGTTTCATACGAATGAGCGAGTGAAAGAGGATCACAAAATGCTACACAGTCAGCCAAGTGCTCATCAGTCTGGTATGTAGCAGCTTTTTCCAGCAATGTATTTGACTCAGTATTCATCTTCATACTTCCACTTACAGCTCTTAGTACACTGTCTGAATTCTGGTATAAACTAGAAAAATCTGAGTTTGGAAAGTTTTCATCATTCACTTCCAATAGGTTTTGCTCTCCAATTCTGAACCTTTCTTTACCACTGTAAGCTTTGTTAGGAAGTTGTACCAATGATGTTACAGGTATCAAGCCAGATCCATCTACTTTTAAATGGCTTATTGAAGAATCCTTGTCTGAAAATGAATATCCTTTCTTTTCTAAACCTTTCAATTCTTTGAGTTTTAAACTGTCACAGGAAAGAGAATTTCCTTGCATTTTTGAAAGAGCAGTGTCCAACTGCTTAAGTATCCTTCTGCGATGGCCTGTAGGTAGTACTCCCATTTGCTGAAGTGCACTGTTATTTATTCCCACACAGTCTGTCACAATGTTATAGCCACGTTCTTTAAAGTTAGGAAGATACTGTCCCAAGTTAATGTTGACCAAGAATTCTTCAATATCAGTGCCACTGCCCGTGGATGACATGATGGCAGCTTCATTCCGAATATTGCCCCTCACGGTCATGTAGAAAAAGTCAGGATAAATGCATAATTAATGGCAACAGAGCTCTTTTAAATTTGTCGTCAGCCAGCCAACAGAAAACACCAGTTTCTTTGAGACGCTTCTTCAAGGTACTTTAGTTCAAACTGGTTTTTTTTAAAGACTGCAAACCTATAGAAAAGAAAAACAAAATTAGAAGCAAATAAAAGAGAAATATCACTGTATTAAAAGGCTTGAATTCAAATAAATCTTGGATAAAATTATGAAAGGCTCTTTGTCATTTGTACAGTATTTCTTTAATGTTTCTTATCTATGAAAATTTCAAGCAGGTTAAACAACATAACCTCTCCATCCTTTTATAATTGACTGTATAAAGAAACCAGCAAAATCAGTCTTAACACAAGTAATAATTTTAAAACATAATCCTAGTAGTTTCAAGATATGAACGACTTATCTTCAGACACACACTTTTTCAGTACTTGGATATAAAGGGTAGAAAAAGTGGAGTAAGAACAGAGATGGAACCCAGAACTTTCTCACTGCCACGTTAGCACCAATTAACAGCAGAGGGACTGCCACTACTTTATCTTCTGAGCCTTACATACTCCTTAATGGAGAAATAGATATTCAACACGAAAAAGGAAAAATCACTGACTACAGTATTTTTACTGAACTGTGGGTTCAAGCTGTTTTCAGATGAGAATCCCACTGAAAAAGTATCATAACCAATACAAGAGTTCGCAGAGAGAGAGTCACTTCTGAGAATGAATGAGGGAAAAAAAGTTGCTTAAATTATTTAAAGAACCACAGCCAGAAAACTGTGGAGGTGATCAAAATACACCTCACGGATCAGGCTCTTCAGAGAACTGCCATGAGGGAGGACAGGAACCCGGTAACTACTAGCTGTTCAGCTTTGGCAAGGAAGCAAATCCCTCAGTCACAAACTGGCAGACAGCCAGAGGCAAGTTCTGGCCTACGTGCAAGGGTCCTTCAGTACCTCAAGTGTCCATGACAGTTCTTCCTCAATATTTTCCAACCCAGCTTTTGCATTCCCCAGAGTTCACTCATGCCAGCTCTCCCTCCTTCCACGGCCATTTCCAAATTCATGATTTACACAACTCAAAGCAGACAGAGAAGCTACCACTCTGAAGGTGTCTGAAACACCCTGAAATCACATGTTTAAGGGCAGGTTTAAGGGCAACAGCAGACAACAGGGTTGTTTTTTTTCTCCTGTCTTTTCCTGTATACAAAGTAACTTGGCCTTGGGGAAAGCTGCTGATGGTAGCAACTGTCCTGGCACACAGGACAGTGACTTAAGTAGTCCAGAGAAGAAAAAGCAGCTTCAGTAGCATGGCCTAAGACTTAAACAGCAAGCTGAAAGAAAATGTATTACATATATCTTATTCTTCAAAAATATTTCCTAACAAAAAGGACTTGTCATCTAGAATTGAAGCTTGAAACATTGACTACTTCTGTGCTGTATCATTAGCTCCAAAAAAGGATGAGACCTCTTCCAGCGTGATTTCTCTAATGCCTTTCAAAAAACTAAATAATTATTCAGACTTTTAAAAAAGACATAAAAAAACAGGGAAAAACAATCTTCACACTTGTACCATGTACGCATGCATGTGTGGCAAAACAAGAGAAAAAAAAGAGAAATTGAACAAACCTACATTTTTTTCTGAAATAAATATATATAAATGTGGATTTTATATATATATTTTTTTTAATATATACATACATACACACATACACACACACATATATATCAACACAGCACTATTCTTACATAAGTTTCATTATTTATAACAGTTTTCTACATTCTTGCCAATACATTCAGCTTCAGTTCTTGGGCTGTATCTTTATCAGCTATGATCTCTGTTCACAAAAGTTCCAAACAGTTATATTCGATCTTCAATAAGAAAGGCACACAACTAAAACTTCTTTGGAGAGCAAACTCTACAGGCCAATCCAATACCAACCTCTCATGAGACATGAAGTTTGTTAGGGAGAAAGCTCTCACTGAATGATTCCTAAGTCAATGCAATTCAGTCAGGCTTGGATTGAGCTAAATAGATTAATAATCAGCTTTTAGAACAAGAATTTGATTTGTCCTTCCTCAGCCTGAGCACATATCTAAATCTTCATCCTTCCTTTAAAGACTTCAGGCATCAGCATTTCCTCAAGTTTTTCATATAAGTCCCTTCACAAAACATAAAATTCAACACTACTGCCCCTAACCCACCTCTAAGCCCTGAAAAATACAGATATAAAGACATATTCTGTCAAGAAGTTGAATCTAAGTCAGGCAGGAACTGTTTGTGTCTCAGTGCTTCATGTACTCATTCAGGGGAAAAAAAAAAAAAAGTACATGTACTCAAGTATATGAAAAAAAAAACACCTCCAGTGCTAGCATTTCAATCTAACTATTTCAAAATTGATGTTGAAATTGGTTATCTCAGCAGTTTCCATCTGTCCTGGTTTTTTGATGTGTTTAGGGTCTTTATCCCTGAGTGTTAGCATTGATTTTCACTCAGTATCATTCTTTCAATCTTTCCACCTTCAGCAATGACAAAAAGTCACTTAGGTAAGCAGCTTTTATTTACTTACACTTTTCTGTATCTAAGTACTTTGTTTTCTACATGCAGTAGCTCTGCCCACACCTTATGCTGGAATGCCTCCAGTTCTGTTACTTCAGGAACTCAAACAACCTCATATTATCAGTTACTTGGATCCATCTCTGTACAAACCACAACACAATGGATTATCTACCATAGAACAAACTCTGCTTCCAAATTTGCAGAACATCATTTCTTTTTGTTCCACATTTTGCAACATAGTGTGCAGCAGACTGAGAAAGGAAGAAGTTGCTTGCTGAAGAGATGTTCTTGACCACAAAATGCCAGCAATGCTAGGAGCCGAAGCCAAGGCCATTCTTTGTTTCAGCAGTCATCTCCAGCTGAAGCCCTTTTAAAGAAATTGTACAAATCTGGCCTACCTATACAACTCGTTAGATAGCAAGTTCACTGTCGTGTGTTAGTGTACCAGGGGAGAGGGTTATGGTTTTTTTTGTGTAACTGCTCTCAGATGATGCCTTTAAGTAACTAATAAATCTACAAACAGGTGAGTGTTTATATCACAGGCCAGAGGATAAATAGTAAAATCATTTCTTACATTGCAATGTTTTAGCCTCAAAAAGTACACAGAAAAATGGAACTCAAGGACCACCTCATCCAAAATAGTACACTATTTCCAAGTAATGACTATCAGTGAAAAAGAATGCATTCTCCTCCATAACTTAAACTGTAGAATAAGACATAAGAAATTCAGAAAAGGTTGCAAAACATTGTATATGAAGATGTAGAAATATATACACATTTATATATTTACTTTCACATCAGTATTTGTATCATGAGGGAAATTTAAGTAAACAGTAGTATCTAAGTTTAGTTTATATGGCTGCATGCATACTTTTACTCTCAAAAGCAGTGTAGAATAGATTGTCCCATTGTATTTGGCAGAAATAAGTATCAAAAACAAACAAACAAACAAACAAAAAAAAACAACAGGGAGGATGGAGAGGAGAATTTGGTCTTGCCTAAATAAAATTGATTCTTAATACACTCTCATATCCTCCAGTGTAGAGTATCCTAGATAAAAGCCATTTGACGAATTTATACAAATGGGGGGACTGCTAGAGTAGGAATATGAAAGAAAGCTGCTCGGAAAACTAATCAGTTTTACAAAAATAAGTAAACAGTGTGCAGATAGCTACGGGAAAAAATATATATACAAGGGAATCCATCTAGGCTTCTCTTCCAAGCAAATACATCTTTGGCATGTGATTAATTGCAATTTGTTTTGTACATCCTAAGTCTTAGAAGGTATCATTCAACTTCATTGCAGAGATGATGTTTCTCACACCCTCTTCAAGATGATTTTAAGATCCATCTTCTACCACTCTTTTGGAAGGAGCTGCAACAATGAGGCAGAAGAACTCAGAGGGGCAGAGCAGCTATTTTTGTTCAACAGAAATCAACAGCTATATCTATATTGCCCCAAAGAATACAGGATAATACTAGCACAGAAAAGCAATGCATCACTTTCAGGACTCTTCCTCACGTGGAGGAGATGTTCCTTCATCTAATAGTCTCATCAAAACCTGCATCAACTGATACAGCCATCACTCTATGAATTCTGAATTGGAAAAACTTTCAGTATGACACTGACTGGAAAATGTTCCTGGACAAATGAACCTAAACTGAAGCAAGGAAGCAAACCAGCTTTAAATGGAACGTGTGAACAAAAAGAAATAGCTGAATATAGAAATATTCTTTCTCATTAGTCCACACTCAAAAGAGACTTCCTTTTCTTTTAAGAATAGTACTGATATTAGCCTTAAGAAATCTTCAGAAGCACATGGCAAGCCAATCTCACTTTCAGTGATAAGTTCAACAAACGCAAGTTCAGGCTTGCTCCCAACTTCTGCTCAACCACATACTAGATAAGTTCCAAATGAAGAAGGAGAAAGAATTAAACAACTACCTCAGGACTTACCAAGAACAGACAAATCTGCCAGTGAATGTCATCTTCCCATTGTACATAAACGGACAAGATTAGCAGGCTTAGAAAGTCGTAGATCATTACAGATCTTTCCAAAAACCAACACAATGCAATCAGCATGTTGTCTGAATGCTCACAAAAATTCTCATGAGTGACCATTTTAAAGGCATCACTTAACCTTTGGGTCAACACATACCAATTAAACCTACGGCAATCATGCAACTAGAAGTGACTTTTTCCCAAAAGCAATGAAGATACCAAACGCAATTCAACATAGTGCTTAATTAGGAAATATTTTAAGTACACCCTCTGTCAAAATGTTTCCTTCTTGTTGTTTTTTGTTGTTGCTTATTCTTTTTTTAATTGCAGAATAACTCTCTTTCAGAGGAAAGTTCAGCAACTTTGCTAGTTCGGAGTCAAACCTTGCTCTGCAAGAAATTCCAGTGGGACAGCTTGCAGACAGCGTGAAGAAGTGTCTCCGGAGCGAGGAAGTGAATAAGCAGCTGAAGGTGGAACCGGCCGGGAGTACTGGGGCGAGTTGCTGCGGCAACACCCGGCGCTGTTCCTCACTCCGTGCCTTCCCTGTAACAGGGAGGGCATCTGAGCGCCCCTCCGGCTTTCTGCAAAGTGAGTTTCATTCACTTTTCGGGAGAATTCCCGAATACGTGGGCAGCTACCGAGAAGCTCGCGTCTAACTTCCCGAAAACTACTCACAGAGTAAATAAAGCACAGCTCCTCTGTATGCCATTTACATACAGACCGTTAACATAACCGAGCTGAAAAGCAAAAAGGAGGCAAAGCGCTTCCTAAGCCCGACTTTCCAAGTCGTTCCCCATCCCGCAGCACCGCGTCTCGCCCCGAGCTGCCCGCTCACACGCAGCCCGCGGCGGTGCGGAGGGGGCGGCGAGGCCGGGACACCGGCAGCCGCACAGCACCCGGCCCAGGAGCTCCGCGCTCGCAGCGCCCAACCCGGCCCGGAGCCGCCGGCGCAGCGAGCAGGCCATCCTTGCACCGGGTACCGCGCAGCCCTGGTCCAGAGAGTTCCGCGCCCGCGCAGACCGGTTTACCTCGGTGGCCGAGAACACAAGGAGAAAAGAGAACTGCGCTTCAGGCCGCTTCACCTTTCTTTTCTCTCTCCGCTCGCTCCTTCCTTCCTGCTGCCTCCACACCGCACACCGCACCCCACCCCCGCGCTGCTCCCGGGCAAGCCGCGCCCGCGGCGCGGAGCTCGCTGCAGCCCGCCCTGCCCTCCCCTCCCTCCAGAGGCGGCCGCACCTGGGCGCGGGTGGGGTGCGCCCCTCCGCGCGTGGGCCGCGGGGCGGGCCGCCCGTTTCTGAGGCCCAGCCAGCGGGCACGGGGCTCCCGGCTGGCCCCCAGCGCGATGCAGCCGTGTTGCCTTAGCGCTGGTGGCATCGCCGTTGAGTGATCGCTTGATTAAAAACTAAAATAAAATTGTTAAGTTTTAACTACCACGTCTAATCCACCTACTTGTAGCAACTCGCCCACATCTGCGAATTACTGCCGTGCTGTTGAAGCCAGCTTTATTAAAAGAAGTGAGACGGGGAAGTGCTTTCATGGCTTCAGTTGGCACAGTATCTTCCTCCTCGTGTATCACCTCTGAGTGTTTGTAACCAAACCCCAGGGCTCACTGCCGGGCGCTCAGCAGCTGAGGTCCGACGCCTGCACTCTGCTAAGGCAGAAAGGGAGCGACGAGCTGCTGGGGAAAGACCGGTAATTAAAGCCGTCATTCAGGAGCGAGCAAACCTGGGTTCTTTTGGCGTCTTCAAAGACTGCTCACTGCATGCTAAACACAGCCCTAATAAACAGCTTTACTTATAGTAAGGCTTAAGAAGTGTTGGTGCCTGCGGAGCACCAAGCTGTAAAATGAGTTTTGGGGATCACACATAGAATGTAAACAACTTCTTCACTCTGTGACACAATTAGAAGTTTTGAAGGTTGGCATTACAGAACCAATTCCATCAGTGCTCAGGCACTTCTGAGATCCTGCTGCACCTCCTAGTTATTAAATGCCTCAAAACCAGAGAATGTACTAAGTTTTACCTCCTAAGCTTGCATTGTGCAAGCAATTTTTATGGCAAGGAAGTCCAACTCTGGTGTAAACTTTTTATTTTGGGTTGTTTACTTATTTATTCATAGGTGTTCTGAAGAAGTTTATCATTTTCTTGACTGAGTTTTCACTAATGTTTTGGCCGAGTCTGGCTCAATGTCACTCCCACTTGTTTGCACATGGTCCACAATGTTTTCAAACGTTACCTCACAGATGTGATTCAGGTAAGCAGACTAAAGCTCTTTTTGTACACGGCCTTTCTGGATTGTATTCTAATTACTCACAGATTCATCCAAACACAGATTTGCGTAAGATCTCCAGCTAAGCCTATTCAGAACAGTAAGAATGTGAATAATGCCAACTTAGAAAAGGAAATCTAACCACAGAAATGTAAAATACTTGAAAGATTCAGGTCTTGTTAACAACAAGAGACCTGCCTCCTATGTCTGGCTTTCCATGTCGTGCACACACCCAATTCATTAGTAGGTCACACAGGGCTTAATTTCTCTTTCCTGCCAGTATTTGGCTATGAAAGTTGATTGATAATCTTGAGCACATCTCTATCAAGAAATTCCAAGACCTTCTGTAAAGCTCACCTTTTCTTCTCTGCCAGGGAATCCGTATAAGTTATCCATGGAGCAGAGACTGCAGATCATGGCCCCTTTGTGTTTAAAACAGCTGTCAGACACTCACCCGGAATCCACTAGAAGAGAGTATATTCAGCATATTAATATTTGTTCTTTAGTAGCACCTTCTCTCCGAGCACAGCATGGTGCCACCCTGACACACTGTGTCTCTCCAGAGGTAGTTACTTTTCTAGACCACAGTATAAAATGACAAAATTCAAGATTCTGTGGGTGTTTAAAACAGACCTCCTCAGATGTGTTTACATAGGATCATAGAATCAGAGAATCACAAGCTTGGAAACGACCAACAAGATCATCTTGTCCAACCCACTACTATTGCTACCACAAGCTACTAAACCATATCTCATAGCTCCTCATCCAGATGCCTCTTGAACACTGCCACGGATGGTGACTCCATCACCTTCCTGGGCAGGCCATTCCAGTGCCTGACCACTCTCTGAGAGAAAAAGTTTTTCCTTATGTCTACTCTAAATCTTCTCTGGTACAACTTGTGGCCATTTCCTTGAGTCCTTTTTGTTGCCTGAGAGAAGAGGCCAAACCCCTCCTCATCACAACCTCCCTTCAGGAAGTTGTAGAGTGCAATGAGGTCTCCCTTGAGCCTTCTCTTTTCCAGACTAAGCAATCCCAGCTCCTTCATGTTTCTGTTTGCATTAGTTGAATATCCAGAAAAAAATGTCCAGAAAAAAAAAATACACAAATTCAATTTAAGGCATGCCACGCTTTTCAGTGTTCAAGATTTTTTTATCTTTTTCTGGAAGTGCCTGAATTACATCACTAGCATCAGGCAAACCTATATGCTGTCTTACTCTTTGTTAGAAATAAAGTAGTACAATATATCAGATTCTAAGAAAGTTCTCTATCTATGGTTTATCTATGGCATATGGTTCTGTCTACTAGAGCATGAAATGGCAGCTTTCTACCACCATGATAAAGCAAAACTTCATAAAAAACAACACCAAAAATCCTAAAAAAACCCACAAACAACATCCTTCCACATATCCCAAAGAAACTACATTTTTTTAATTCTGATGTAATTCAGATATGACATAAAGCACGATTCTATTCTAAGCTTTGCTGATATTCTTGAGTATTTTTTGGCAGGCTTAAAAACTGCAGGGATTTTATTATCCGATAATTTATTCTTCTCTTGAATTCGTGTTGCTATCACAACATATTGTTAGGTTGGTAATGTTTTTTAAGTAGGTGAAGATAAAATTTCAGTTTTGAAATTAATTGTAAGTAATAGTTGAAAGACTTCTGCTATATCCTCTAAAAGATATTAGTGCCTTTTTTTATCCTAAAGTAGGCATGGCCATACAAGAAGGTGGTTCATAGTGAAAGCTGTAAGTTAGCCTTTCCACTCAGAATTTTGGTTACATAAACATTTAAAATAATCTTGTATTTTCAGATTATCACTTTATAAACTAATAAATGCTCTTCTTCACTGGTATGACACAATGTCTGTTGTGACTTTTTTCATTTATTTGCTTTATGTTTGACCTTAATGCAGTTTCTGTTTTCTTAAAACTACTGATGGGGTAGTCCCTTTTAAGGTAATCCTTTTCTTCTGTTATTGATATGCTAATTTTGAAACTAATGACATAAAGCTGGTGCAGAAGGCCAATGTACTGCTTACTGATTACATTACAGCTCCTGATTTTTTTTTAATTTCCCTCAGCAATGTAGATAACTGTCTCATTACAGTGTATTTGCTGACTTATGTATTGTTTATTATACCTGATTCTACGTGTAAAATCTTCCATAGGCAAGAAGTTATTCAGATTAACTGAAATACTCTTTCTGAGAATAAAAATACGTAAAACTCAACAATTACATTCACTCTAAAAGCACCTTTTCTACAGTGGTGATGGATGAGTCAGAGAGATTGAATTACACTTTCCTCTCAATGGGAGTCTAATAAGATTGTAATTCAAAAGACATCCCTGCATCAATGTGAGATTTCTGCAAGTTAAGAAAGGTCCATCAGCTGACTTTGGCCAAAGAATGCTGTATATTACCCTACATCCTGGCTCTTGAGCTGACTCCCAAACTTGCAGATGCAGCCCCAAGGGCTGCTGATCCTCTACTTTCACATACACTGATGTGTGCTTCAGTCTGCTGGCAACCTGAGAATTTTGCCTGCAGTACTGCTTTATTTGAATTCATTGCTTATGGCAAAGTAAAAGCATCTCTTATGTATAAAAATTCACCTGAATTCACAAGCTTGAAGAATGAAAACAACAGATTTATTCTAGCAAGGAATGGAGATTAAGTTCTTACTTCAAATGAAAGGCATATAAACAAAAAACAAAAAAAATCAAATTTATAAAGTATCAGTCTCTCATTCTAGTTGTCACTTAAGGTTTCTCCAAGTTATCTCTCACTAGAAAAGCTACAGAGGCAGTTTCAACACTCTTTTCAGAGTGCCTGTGTTCAATGTGGGACCTTATCCCGGCACTTCTCTCTTTCATTTATATTTAACGGTTTTCTAGTGGCTTTTGAATACTAACGCAGCTTCAAAGCATGTGGTAGGCTTTTTTTTTTTTTTTTCCTTTGCTATTGCTCTCATTTAGGGGACCTCGTTACCTTGACATAGCTTCCTGTCATCTTTGAGAAATCTAATGGAGCATTCTTAAACTTATTTGAAAAGTAATCCCTCTGAGGAACTTTCCATCACATCAAAGTGCTAACTTTTTCTCAAATTCACCTTTTGCGCTGTTCGCTGAATTGTAATGAATCACAGATCATTAGGTTTTATCTACACAGTGTTGGCTTCCTCACATTCTACAGAAACCACATATGACACATTTAAAGATGCTATTAGTTTTAAAGGTCATTGTTTCAAATACCTCCCTCGCACTTTCATTCTATGTACTGCGTGAGAAAATTTGGCATGGAAAGTAATGAAACAAAACAGACATCACAGAACTACTTTTAAAGAAAAACTTTCCAAAGTACAATCACAGTCAATATAATTTCACATTTTTCTCCAGTTCTCTGCTTTCTCCACAAGGAATGAACAAAACAAAACAAAACACAAAAACATTTCATGATGGTTAGCTCACTTCCAGGATTCTGATACTATGAAGAAGATGAAACTGAATTCTTACTGTATATGCAAATATAATGTATATAAAAGAGCAATGAAAGTCTAACTCCATTATTGAGGACAACAGTGTAAATGAGACTAAGACTTTGTCAGAAGGAAAAGAATAGAGACAAGTGAAAACAAAACACTTTCATCTCATGTTTCTACAGTTTCTTCCTTCCTAAAATTTAATTAAAATTGTAATTTAATAAGTGCCACTTCAATACTGGATAGAAAAGCCTATCATTTTTCTTATATAATTAAACACCAACATTAAAACAACATCAATCATGTTTAATAACTACAAAATGTTATTGCTGATCACATCAAAAGGCATTTTTCTTTCAAGAATTAGTTTTTCCCAAAGGTTATATTTAGGTTATTTAATCTTATAAAATAAGACAAACAGCAGAGAGGCTGTGGAAATTATGAGCTACTGCAGGTAAACAGCTAATCAGGATTCTGGCCCTTCAGAGACTCAGTGGTAATCTTGTTCTTTCCATATGACATAATTAGAAAACCAATGGATCACACAAAGGTTTGATTCAAGATAATTCAGTTTTGTATTCATAAAGGAAAAAAACCTTTTAAAGACCAAAACCTGGAATAAATCTTTTCACTTTATGCACACTGATATAGAATTCATTTTACATGCTCTGTTCAGCTGCTGCAATACACAACTTTACCCCTTGCTTATGAATGCTCAGAATCCTGGAGGCCTTCACAGTTTTTGCACATGAAACAAAATCAAAAGGAAATAAACTTAAAAATAAAGGAAAATCCAGTCTAAATTTATGCATTAAACCATTCATTGCCATTTCTACAGTACACCAAATGTCTACATGGGCATGAAAAAGAAGTAATGAAAACTGATGAGAGTATTTCAGTGTACAGCCAGAAAAAGGCCACTTTTTTTTTTTTTTTCCTGTCATCAAAACTCACTTCTCTTGCACCTGCAAGAAATTGTCCGTTGTAACAGAACAATCAGTAAAAGCAATTTGTGAAGCACATGAAATGCATACTGCATCATGCTGGATTTCAGGCAGAGAAGGTTTCAGCTAGGTCAAGATTATCTCCTGTTGAAGAATACAAATAGGACAATCTATTATCTGGATTTGTATATCTTGCTATTTTTATCTCCCCCTTCATTTCTCTTAGATTTTGTAGGTCTATATTCAAGTACTAAATGGTAGATTAGATGGGCTAGAAGTTCCTCTTGCCACTAGTGGTGGTGAGGACTCAAGTGCCCCGAGTGTAGTCTGAAATTTTGTCCTGCTTTCAGTCAGGACAGAGTTAATTCTCTTTTTAGTAGTTGGCATGCTGTCTTGTTTAGGATTTAGGATGAGAACAATGTTGATAACACATTGATATTTCAGTTGTTGCTGACCAGTGCTTACATAATTCAAGGACGTTTCAGCTTCTCGCATTGCCCTGCCTGCAAAGAGTCTGAGGATGCACAAGGACTTGGGAGGAGACATAACCAGGTCAACTGATCCAACCTGGCCAAAGAGTGGTCCCATAACATGTGGTCTCATGCAGAACGATTAAACTGGGGGAGCTGGCCAAGGGGGCTCACACTGCCTGGGGACTGGGTGGGCATCAGTCACCTGGTGGTGATTAATTATTTCAGAGATCATTTCTTGCAGTTTATGGTTTTAATTCTTTTTTCTTTTTTTTTCCTTACTGCCCCGGCTTCATCTGGGATAGAGTTGATGTTTTCTTCATCTGGTATGTCTGGTATGATGCTATGTTTTGGTTTCAGGAAAAAAAAACAATGTTGGTAGCACACAGATGTTTTAGTTTCACTGAGTGGTGCTGTACTGAGACATCTTGCTTTCTCATCTTCTCATACTGTCCTCCCACTGAGGGTAGCTGAGAAGCACAAGGAGGTGAGAGGGGACAGAACCAGAACAGCTAACCTAACCTGGCCAAAAGGATATTCCATACCATATGATGTCATGCAAAATAAACTTGAAAAATAGTGGTGAGTTGGCCAGGAGATCAACCGCTGCCTGGGGACTGGATCAGTGAGTGGTGAGCAACTGCTTGTGCATCACTTGTTTTGTGTTCGCACGTATATGTATATATGTAAGTATATATGCATGTACATATGTATTATTATCTTTGCTATTATCTTTTCTTTCTCTTCCTTTTCTGTCTAAATAAATAGTTTTTAATCTCAAATCTGAGTTCTACTTTGTAGTTTTGTTTTCCAATTCTCTCCCACAACCCACTGGGAGAGAGGGGAGCAAGCAAAGGACTGTGTGGTGCCAACACAAGTTAAACCACAACAAATATCTTTGTCTTAGGTCAGTACATAGACAGTATTTTTAAACTTGTTAAACAATAATGTCTCCTTTCCTATTAAACTGTCCTTATCTCAACTGACATCTTCTCGCACTTTCACCTTGATTCTTTGGATTTCTACCCCAGTCCACTGACAGGGAGTGAGCGAGGTGGGGCTCAGCTGCCTGCTGGGTTAGACAACAACAAATGTCTTAGGTGAGTGCATTTTATAGTATATGTTACTATGGAATATTATTAAACTACTGTTTGATAGTTATCAATAATTTATGTACAAGACAGTTCATAAAGAATATAAGATTGTTTTGTTGTTTGTTTTTCCAGATGGCAAATCTAACTTATGTCCACGCTTTTGCAGTTTGGCGTAGATCGTGATCAGCACCCTGATCCCACGTTCTGCATATTAGCATTACAATAGCATAGCTGTAGATGATTTTCTCAGTCTTGGTCACCTAAAACTTCCATGAAAGCTAACATAATTGTAAGGGCAAATTTGGGCCAAGCACACTATGTTGCATTTAAGTGAATGTGGGAAAACAAGTAAGCCCTCAGCAGGCTCTTATATTAGAATATGAAAGGCAGGAATAAAAACCTTCATACATATTTTCAAGTATGATGAGATCAATAAAGGAAGCAAAACGCATTTATTGTTACATAGTGAACTTTGCATTATACAAAGAGTATAAAGATAGAATGTACTGTGTCTGCATCACACGGTCTAATTTATTTTCCTAGCAGAGCAAAGTCCACTTAGTTATCAGTTATGCGACACTGTTAAGGTATTCTGAAAAGAACATGTACAACTCCTAAATGATAATAACTGGATTTAAAGTTATACTTTGATCCCATTTTTTTTATATTTTGATCTTCCCACAATAAAGGCCACCACTTAAAATGGATGTGAAAGCTCTTTTTAAGGAGGAATATTCTTAAAAATAAAAATAACCCAGATATATAAATTATATATATATAGCAATACAAAATAGCAAAATTCAGTGGAGAACTAAGCATTCAGAGTACACAGCTCTTTTGTTATTAATTCTTTCACAAAATCTAAATTAAAAAGCAAACCTAAATAAAAAAAAAAAAACTAAATAAGAAAATATATAATTCAGAAACAATTCTCCATCTACCACAATATTTCCTGCACTTATTTCTTACACAATGTCTCTTGACTATTTGGATTTTTTTCCCTCTATATTATTCATCCAGGCATAGGGCAATATTTTGACAAAGGAGTTATAAGGACACCCACGTCTGTTATTTCAATATTAATTAGCTGGTATCCACATGTAATGACAAGCATGAATGATTTGTCTTCATCCTACCCCTCGAAGGTTGGTTCTTTCTCTCCTAAATGATAGATTTAGTGACACTAGAGATCCACAGTGGCTAAGTCTGTGAGTAACCTCATACAATATCCCAAAACTGGTTTCCTTTGCATTCATTTTTAATTTTGTGCCTTTTCAGTCAGGTTTTTGCAGTGAAAGCTGAAAAATCTTTTAGTGTCACTGGTAAAGCTGATTCTGCTGCAGAATGCAATGACATTGCTCCTATCAAGCCTTGTAGATTGTGTGCAGCATAGTAGGCTTACTCAAATATCTAATCCAGGGTGAATATAAGTTCACAAAAATAATGGCTTAACTTTAAAACTCCGGCATTAAGAGTATGCTGTAGATACATCCTGTATTCTGTGATCCTTTGTACTAGATTTTTTAACATACTTTGTTGAAAGGATTTATGAGGAATCTATCAGAACATCTTATCTTCTTCAGTATATTTTATAATACATAATCAATATAGGCAGCTTTATATTTTCAGAGAATATCCACTCCATTTTCTCTAATGTTTCTGATTGATTAGCATTCCTCACTTTCTTTACCCATCATGTTTTCTGGTTATAGTTTACTAACTTCAGCAACATCTGCAAAGTGCTCTGAAATCTTTAAATGTGGCCCAGCCTTCACTAGGTGAGGCTGCTCAGGGTCGCATGTGCATGCAAGGCCCTGAAAACTCAGAAGGATTGCTTGGGCAAGTGCTTGTGTCAAGTAATAAAAGTCTAACTGTTCCCAAATACTCCATAGTTAGATTATCCAATGCTGCCAATACAAGAAATAAACACAAGCCTTAAATTATAAGACTACTCACTGAACAGCATCAAAGATAGTCAGTACATTTCAGATAAATATTTTTTCATCATTCTTCAGGTAAGAAGAAACGTGTATTATTAGAAAAATATCAGAAGCAGGTTTTCATTGTCCAAATCCATGACTAAAATTACAGTAGGACAGGGACTTATTTTCACTGGAGTAAAACTCTATGCTAAACAAACTGCTGAATTTAAATACATCCAAATAAATCATCAAATAACCTATTTAAATATTCTCTTTGCTACTGGAAAAAAAAGCTAGAAAATCAACTGTAACTTGAGTGGCCACTACTGCCTCATTTTATTTTGTGAGACCTGATGTATAAACATGTTTATAGAATTGAAATGTCTCTCAATACCTGTACTTGTGTAATAGCTGCTTCAACAAGAATGTAGCTTACCCAGTTATCCCTACAATAAATTCTTATGCAGACTACTGCATAATGACAGAAAATTATACCTTGTAGTACTTCATACTTTTACAAAAGCTTTTTTTGCATGTTTCACTCAAGTTTAGAGAACATAAGCGCAATGTTTTTTCTCATAGGTTTGATATTGTTTCTTCAACTATACATTAAAAACTGAAAATAGTGTCTCTTCTCCTATCGAATGTATTTTAGGAAATGTACTTTCTAAACTAATTTATCTCCTCATTCAAATATGCACAGACAATTTACACAGTTAGCATGTATTAACCGCAGCAGGAGTTATTATAATTTTTGACTCATCAAAACAGTTTGCTTATGGCAAGGAGCATACATCTACATCAGGTCCTGTCATACCTTCTTAAATTGTATTTATAAAAATGTGTTGTAGCAGTAGCTTCTAGAAATCTCTGCAAGATTTGATGAGTAGTCATATTCTCTAACAGGGACATTTATTATTATCTATTTCAAACAAAAATGTCACTTCTTCAAAATCAGATCTTATTTTACCATTATTCAAACTAATTTTTTTTTTTTTTCAGAACTCATATCTGCACATCATTAATTCATTAAAATATTCTGAAATATTCAAAGCAAATACATACATTGGAAAAGATGTAGATCTATTAAATCTATATTATAGCCAGAGCAATAATATAGAATTGTACAAGGAAGATGGTGTACGCAATAGTACATGGTAAATATATAATAAAGCATTTTTGCCCCTCTTCTTTTATTTTTTTTACAAATTCCAAAATTTTTGAGTGGGAAGATTAGATTTTTCACTCATATGTGAAAGTATATGCTATTTTCAGAGTTCCCTTTTTCCTAGGAATAACTTAGAAAAATGTAGTGATGTTGGATCAAAGACAAATAGGTTAGTGATTCATGTAACTTCTTGTTTTAGCTGTGTAGTACATTTTCAGTGTGATCAAGCAAACTATAATGAGTCAAAAGGAAATTTCCTTTTGAATATAATAATTACAGCTGATTTCAGCCCACTCATTTGATTAAAGACACTCAGTATCTTTCATTGTTATTTTTAACATTTTTACAGTGCTTTACACTTTCAAAGCACTCTGTTGACATTACCTGATTAGCCCTCATAATGTTCATACACTGTTTTAAGTGTTTTTATCTCCCAGTCCCATTGTAATTGCTATTAAAATCTGCATTAATTGTATTTATAGTGGGCCATTAAAATGAACGTTTAGTAAGAAGGTCTCATTACCAAGAATTTGTATAGTGTATTTCTTAAACTGTAAAATATTTTGGTGTATGTGACACTTCAGATTTAGACCAGTGCTGAAGTCTTCCTAGAAGGAAGGATTTCTAGCCAGTCTGTAGCACAACGCCAACTTGTGTTCGTGTTCCTCCACTTCTTTTCATTATCAGTCTGGGGAAAGTTTTCTTTCTCAACAAGCTGGGTGGAATGAAATCAGTGCAAATAGTGCCATTAGGATACCACCTATAAAGTCAATGAACAAGCAGCATAGGAGTCCTGATGGCAAAGCTTCTTCCAGGAGCATGTGGTCGTGAGACCCTGGGAAAGCAGAGCTGCTAGCTTTTGTTGGGTACTTAAGGACTGCCCTTTTGTTGTTAAGTTTATTGGCTTGTTTTTGTTTTTTTTCCCCATGAATAACCTACAGTCAGTTCTTGACATTACAATTAAGTTTAGCAAGCTTACATTTTTAAGTTTGTTTCTCAGCTTCCAAAATATCATACAAAACTTCAGCCAGTAGTTGTTTGATCTAGCTATTTGTCCTTTTGTTTTTCAAAACATTTCTTCCTCTGTTATGTAAATACAATCCAGAAAACACTTAATATTTCTTCACTTGTCTATTTTTTTTAATTGCTACACACAAAATCATATTTGTAAATCCTTGTATTTCTGAAACCTGTGTATAACAATAATGCATCACCTAGCACATGTGATACATTGGACCTGTCCCACCTAACATGGTGTCTCTGAACAACAAACAAAATACAGTCTTTTGAAAATGCTTTTAAGTGATCTACAGCGTTTAATACTAGTTCACTATGAAAAGTTGCAATTTAAATACTTCTTGATGGCAGTAATTGTATAGTTACAGACTCATAGTTAGGGCTTGATTTCATAGGCACTAGTCATGTACAGCATTGAATTTAGAAATTGCTCAGAGCTCCTGAAATGTCTTTCACTTAACTGGGCTATGTAACCTCCCTACCTATGTTCTTAAATGTGTGTGCTCTACATTGGCACCTCTTGGAAATTCTTGCCCTTAGTCACACCTGAGCCACTCCTTTTTGTCACCTAGTAACTTTCTAATAGTCAACATCAACCCAGTTTCTGAGCTAGAGCTTAATTTTTGCAGTGCCGGTAGAATACAGTATTTTTTTATATTCTGGTTAAGTTACAAATAGTAAACAGCATTGCCTGAACAAAGGACAACATCTTTTGAAAGTGTTTGAACAGAAGGAAAATTGTAGTAGTACATTCTGAAAATAAAATGGAAATAGCAGAAAGTAAGATTACACCTTCTGCTGACAAATCAGGAAAACTCCTGCAAAAAATCTGGCACCTGAACTTTCTAGCAAGAGAATTGCTGCTGAAACAAGCTCTGGATAATGAAGAGATAGTGGAGTATGTGCAACAACTGATCTCTTCAACAGAAGAGCTGAGTGGATCTCTCAGTCAACAGCTGGAGAACATTACAGAAAAGCTTCAAGACACTTTCCACTTGCTGAGAACTCTTCTTGACAAACACAAGGAACTGACTGCTAGTCCAGGCAAGTATATGGAGAAGCTACCCTGTGAAAGGAATAACTGGGTGTACTGGATAACAATTTCTGCTGTGTGATGGTACTGGGGAGATTTTAATTTTCATTTGTTAGTATTTCAGCATTTGGCCATTCATTAGAACAAAGGAATTAATATTTCAAATATTAAATCACTAACTATTTTGTGAGACTCAATATAAGACTCATAATTCTCACTATATGAGAATAATATATGTATATAATTAAATAATCCGTTCTTTTACTGTTTTATGTACACCACAGTGCAGTGGATTGACATTGGCTAGATGCCTGACACCCACTCAGCCACTCTCCATTCTCCAGCAGGACAGGAGGAGAAAACGTGAAAGAGAAATGTTGAGATAAAAACAGGGAGATCGCTTACCATCCCAAGCTAAATATAGTCAAGATCCAAGAATAATTGTTTTGAAACTGAAAAAGTATTGCAAAGAAATAATTTTTAGACTGGGATCAACCAGTCTAAAACCAGTCTTTTTTCATCAACCAATGAAAAAATTATCCGAAACTGTACTCTTTGTAGTTTTAAATTATTCAGGTGTTGATAGAACTGAAAGTGAAAGGTCTATCTAAATCACATAATAACACAGCTATGAAATTCTTACTCCATACAATTATTTCCTTGAAAACTTTGAGATATCAATTTACTTCATATGACACTATTGAATAAAGTGAATGAGATCAGTGTTTTCCCCTAAGATTTGTATCAAACCCTTTCTATTTTCCTCCCTGTATCGCATTCTCTATTATGAGTCAAGAGCACACTACATCATGTTCCATCTATACAGTTTTCTTATTTGTATTGACTTTCACTGGATTTAACCTGAGAAACAAAGCTTTCCAAAATCTCATGCAGAAAACAGAAATAAGCAAGAATTTCTCCCAGAGCTTTGCGGTGCACTTAACTAATGAAGACAGTTTCAGATATAAGCAGATTGACAATGTAAGCTGAGGAGAGAGCTGAAAGTAATAAAGATGAATCGTTGGAGAGAATACTTGGAATGATTTCTAAGAAGAGGTGTAAGATAAGACAAATGAGGGTTGATAAATGTTTACATTAAAGACAGAATATTAAGTGAATGCTGGAAGATGATTGGTTTTGCTGCCCACTTCTTCAGCAAGAACTTCCACCATTCCTATAACTGGATGCTACAGTACTGTATATGTGTATATAATTTATATTATCTTGTGTTCCTCGCAAAAAGTAAAGCATGTTTCATACTGAGACCATGTAAAACAGCTTTGTTGAAGCCCCATATACCACCGTCTTGCACAGTTCAAGTTTAGGAAATATATGTAATTAATGCTCAGTTTTCAAACTGTTTCCAAGTTGATTAGACTACTGTTTACCAATTTCCTGCTTTTGATTAGGCTACTGTTTATCAATTTCCTACTTTAGGTTGACTATCATTGAGAGTTTAGCAATTGTCTGTCTGATCAATAAAATGGAGTTCATTAGATTTGCCTCAGAAGTATTTGGAAAATTAGACTTGAACTTGTTTGTATTCAGTTCTTCAGAAATTCACTCAGACTGAATAGCAATAAATGTGAAAACATTAAATGGAAGCCAGAAAATGTATTCTTCTTCATATGTTGCATGGCATCTTGGAATTAGGTGGAATTCACTAACTACATGTGTAAGTTTTTACCTTTTTATAGCTTTCATAGCAAAATTCACTTGGTTACCTACTTTTTTTTCCCTCAGAATATCATGATGTTATAGATTGTCTGCAGAAAATGAAGGACAACTTGACAAATACAGTTTCACACCTTCAAGAAGCCAAAAATAAACTTCGTGCAGCTAGCTACCAACAAGATGATTTTTCTCAGATCCAGGCTGCTCAAAATGCTTTTGTAGAAACTAGAGTATGTTATTTTGAAAGAGAAGCAAAGCAATCTGTGCAGGCATCCTCTAGTTCCAGCCAGAGAAACCAACGAACTCCTTCCTCAAGCAAGATAGAAAGTCAGAACATTAATCAAGCTCAGCCATGTGAAATTAAAACTGTGAAAAAAGAAACTGTTGCATCATTAGCTGAAAATATATCTGTCAGAGAACAGGAAGTTCACAGAGAACCTCCAACAACGAAAGAAGATGGTGAATACAGAGTGCTAACAACATCTATTTCAGAGAAAATAGATAATAATGGAAAAGACAAAACTCACAGAGATGGCTCTTCTCCTGAAAAATATCCAGAACTGACTTGTCAAGACGATCTTATGGGCAGTGGAGAAAGTATTTCATCTCGGTCATTAACGAATACTCATGACAGAACTGTCAAAAATCTTTCTGAACAGGAGAAAGAACTGAAGTTGACAGAGCAAATGGAAGACAATAAAAAGGAAAAAAAATATGATATGTATAGGAATGATCTAATTACTGTCACATCTTCAGCACAAACCGGTGATCTTAATGCTGTGATTTCTTCAGTGAATGATTCAGAAGATGTGCAAAAATATAGGCACTGGTCAAACAAGGAGTAAGCACGCTCTCATTTTTTGTAGGAACACGTTTACATAGATACTGTTTATTTGAATACCTATTAACATCTGTGGATCCACAAGCTCAGTATGCACAGGCTGAGTGGCCCATGGTCATGCACATAGCAGTTTACAATTTAATCATGCATAGTGAGGATGTTCAGTTTGGTCTAAATCAAACTGAAACTATTTGCTTATGTTGATTTTTATTATAGCAGAGAGGGACTGAGTCACAGTCAGTAAAACCAATACTTCCAAAATCTTTTAGAATTTAGTGGAAAAGAAAAAAAACTTAGTTGAAAATTGCTCTAAAAGAAGCTCAACATGAAAATTTTCATATACATATGTTTTCATGAATGATCTGCCTATACTCTAACATAGTTAATGATTATAGTAATATATGTAATTAGAAATGCAAGATATCATGAAACCCAAAACACAAAAAATAATAAATATACTTTTTTTTTTTCCTCCAGATTTGTAATGGAACAGAGTGGTAGGAGTGAACATAAAGTAGTTTGCTTTATTAAAGCCCCTGCAACTGCCCTGGAGAATCTGACTTGTACAATAGTCAATGACACAAGTTCCTTGGTGGTGGATGATTTTGAGGAGCTGATCAGCAATGTTGTCAGTGTTGAATGCTCTGATTATGATAAAACTATCCCTTTTCCTATTAACATTGCAATCCCATTTACTTCACGCTTCAGAGGAAATTATCGGGAGATTAAAGTGAAGGTGACAGACATGAACTTTCAATCAAATTACTTAACTCCCATTTCTCTGGAAGGATACCACGGAAACCACAAGGTTGGTAACCTGTTTTCTAAACAGTTAACTGAACTACTGGCTGAGTAGTCACTGGTGATTTTTGTAAATAGATGTAATATGTACCATTCTTTGTTAAAAGTAAAAACCTAAGGGGAATTATTTTGCATTCAGATCACAAAGAAGTAACGTATTTTTTGTTTATGAATCCAAACTCCATCTCAAAGAAACGCAGGATTTTTCTTTATTTTTTAACCACAGAAGTAATCATATTGTGCAAGACCCATCACCCAGCTGATGAGCTCATTTCCTCAGCCATATACCACAAAATGAATGACGTTAGAAGATGACTAGAAATCATCAGATAACTGGTCATGCCAATAATACTTTACTTAATTATGTTTCACATTTTGCTGTATAATTAATATTCCTCTCTCAAAATGCTAAACCACTGCAAAGCACAGCTTCCTTTCTCTCTGACGTACTCTACCCCACATTCTCTTTACACAGGAAACATTTGCGGAAGTGAAAGTTTATCAGCTGGGTGTTTTTTCTGTGTTGTCATGTTTAAAGAAAGAAACATTTACCGTTCCAACAGCAGGACTCTCACAAAACCTGAGCATGGATTCTAGGATCTCTTTCTATTACCCTTCGGAAACGTTCACTTCTCCAGCAACCATGATGTTAAAGGTGAGATGAAATAGGCAGTACTTATTCCTAGTCTCTGTGTTATCTGACCAGTTCTGAAGAAAAGACACAACTGTGTTAAAGGGCAACTTGTTCCATTATTAGATGTCTATGAAAAGTGGTGGCAATTCAACACCCTACATTCACAACAAGTGGTTTCTGTCGGCTTTGTTAAAACCACATGATACAGCCAGGAAGTAGTCAACACAGTATCTCCAGCTACAAAGAGCAACTGACCTTTGTCTGACGTGCTTCAGAGAAAAACAATTATTTTATGCAATGACGTAAGCATCAGCCCCTAACTTAAACAGTTTGGCCCAGTTTTTAAGTTAACGGAACAATTTTTTTCATCTGACCTTCATTTCTACCAGGCACTGCAACAGATTTTGTTAGCTCTTAGCGTTAGGCTGAGAATAATCTCAACATTTGCTTCAGTTATTCTTTGTGCCTCCCCACCCCCATAGCCACATTTATTCTGAGATACAACATATATTTCAGAGAAGTTAAAGTTAACATCATTAAAGAAATTGAAAATACTGAAAAATTATCAAACTCTGAGGAGGCTCAGGAGTTTTAAAACTTGAACACACAACAGGAACAAAACAAAACAATCACAGCATTTAAGTCAGTAAAAGTTCCTGCTATTTATTACATTCAGGCACTTAGCTGTGCATTGTATAAATTGCTAATACAATGCTAAGGTTGTTCTTTGGGTACAAAGAGGAGCCTACAGCCTTTCTGATAATCTCATCTAATTTCAAAAGTTAAACAAATTTATTTAAAAACAAACAAACAAACAAAGCCAACAAGCATGTAAGGAGACATTTATTCATTCACAAATTAATTGTACAATTGCTTTCTGTATTTAGATTCATCCAATTGAACCATCACTAATTTCCACACTGAAAGCAAGACACGACATGTACCTCTCAGTGGTATCTACCAGTGCACTGGTTTATGTCCACCATCCTTCAGCCCAACCATTTAACAACTCAGTCACCATTACTCTACCCTGTCCTCCAAACCCAGAAAAAAAAAGGCAGGAGGAGGAGACAGAGCAAGTGAGAGCCATTACTGCTACAGTAAAGAAGGTGGCTGCCGCATATCATCCTCGGTAAGAACAACTTCACAACAAATTCAACATAAGAAGAACACCGGATGTAATTAATTTTAACAGACATTAATAATTTTTTAACTTGATGACTTGCCTTGTGAATCGAGCCTGCTACAGCAAAAAATATTGTTAGAAATACTAGAGCAGATCCACACTCTTCTTATGCTATAACTTCACCAAGAAAATCCATATAGCATGTTGATGTATAAATATCATTTGAGGTCATGGGGTTATTCACATCCAGTTTAAAAAATCTGCAAGAGAAAGTATGAGTGAGAGGAAAGTTATGGGCTTCTGTAAGAAAAAAAAAACACAACTTATATTTCATTCATTAGGCTAAGTTAGCTGGAGCATTTCACAATGCAGTTGCTTGATTCAAAGTGTATTATCAAAGTAATCACTTGAACTGAAGAGTATCTTCTCTTATTTTTTGGTTGAAAGAGGTAATGGAGAGCAGTCATGTCTTATTTTCTAACCCTCTTTGTGCCATAACATTTACTTACTGAATAACATTTGCTTGTGGAGGAAAAGGGGTTACCTTGTTTTACCCATTTCAGACACCTACTTCTAGAGAATCTAATACTCAATGGATGTCTCAAAAATAATCCATAGTGATTACTACATGATGTTAAATAATAGATTAAGCTAGATTGATTTAGATAGAAACCTTTTCCTTATTTTTTTCTTTCTGGAGACTTTTAAAATATAACAAATGGGAAAACTAAAAAAAAAAAAATCCTGATGATTTCTTAAAGATACATTCTTTATGTATGCTGGAGAAATTTCAGAAGGAGGTTTTCAACAAGGTGGATAAAGCCACAAGAGGCCACCAAAGAAAACAAGAGAAAGCAATTCTACAAATACAAGCCTGATGGTTCCTACAGGATATCTTTTTCTTTTTTTTTTAATTGTCATCATTTTGTGGCTTTTCAGGGCTATGACTGCCTCTTTGAGAAAGAATGGAGAGAGTTTCAGTGATACTTTCAAATTATTAGGTCACAGAAACAAAGATGAGTGGATGGTCTTCGATGATATTGTTATCCAGAATGCACAGAATGGTCTTGTGTCATTTGATCTAAACGAACATTTAGAAAGGTAATGTATGAAAAAATTAACACAAATTTTATTTACTAAAATATTTTCTTCCAAGTACATAAATCAATGGAAGTTAATAGATTTAAGAAATCATTCACTATGCATTATTAACTTGCCGGAATCTCTTTCATGCAATTCGTAGAATAAGATCATTTAGATTTGTTAGGCGTAATTACAGAAAGTATATTTTTTATAAATATTTTTTTCCATCTATGGGTTGTGCACAAAACTTGAGATAGGAAATACAGATACTAATCTTAAACTGACAGTGTGATTTTGGTCTCTAAATAAAAGACAAGAATATTTTTTGAAATTTCTTTTTAAAAAAATGTTCTCTTTCTTTAATTAAAAGAAATATCATATCTATTTTAATTCATAGATACGGAGCCAATATATTCTACAGAATCAGGCATGCTTTCTCCCTTTCATATGAAACAGTAATTAAAAGAGGCAGCAAAAATTGCATTAGAGAGAGTGAGCCTGTAGTTTTTTACATAACTAATACTTATCTGATGATGAAAAGATTTAAGATAAAGGTATTCACTTTCTTGTCTTTTTTAAAATACAGCTTTGTGGTCATTCGCCTTTCATTCCTCTTGGAAAACACTTATCTCCTCCTCTTTGCTCAGGCTCTGGAGGAAGCTGTTTGTAGCACAATGTCAAATGTGATACTGTATCGGAAAAGAGAAAACCCATATAAAATAATAGTTTTACTAACTGCATCCAAGGAATTGACCTGGGAAATTCAAAATCTCCATGAAGAAGGCTACTTTGGTCCCCCAGAACCTACACAGCAGTTTCCTTTAAGAGAAGGAGAGCAGATTCATTTTCAATTTAGAGGCAATATATTTGCTTCAGGTATGGTAATCAATTCATGTTTTTCAATGTACATTATTCAAAGTACATTATCAATCACCTCAGCTGTCCAAAAATACTGTATGTGAACATCAATAGATTGTAGTTAGTCACAGCTTACTTAGTTATTTCACTGTTTTGTAGCTTACGAATAGTAAGTGTACAGAACAGCATAAGCAACAACTCTGACAAATAAAATGTATTAGAATAACAACAAGCTGAGCGACATGGTTTGGGTCACAGTGCCTTGAGCAGAGCTGGTCAACAAGATGATTTTTAGAGATCTCTTCCAGCCTCTGCCATTCTGTGAAACCTGGTCCCTTGGAAGCAGCTGCTGTTTTCTCTTGTATTTCAGAAGGACAGGATTCCATCAATGGAATGATGGCTTTTTAAATTATAAAACTTTTGATAGCAATTAAACAGATTCTAAACAAAAGTAAACAGTCCAATATCTATTCTGTTAAAATTCACTTCAAGTGAGCAAAGTTTGACACTGAAATCCAGGGTGAAATAGTGCTTTCTGTGAGTTGCACTATAAACTGCAATGATGCAAGAGTTGCTGTATCATTTGCTCTAGCAGTCTGGAGCATTCAATGAACTGGCTTCCATCATTCAACAATTCACCTAAAAGAAGAGGTAAATATCAGAAAATTTTTTACCCCAAATTACACACAGTCCCTTCTGCCAGCTTTGCAAACACCTGTATTTGCCCCATAAATATTTTATATATCTGATACAATATTTGTCCATTGAAAACTCCATTCATACTAAAGAAATGATTATTCTCCCAAAAGAAAAGCCTCCAGATTGAAAGAACACCTGCTTATCTATGGCAAGAATAGTGTTACAGTTGTATCATGTCACACAGAATTACAAATCCTAAAAAGGAACACACCCCTCTGATCTCATTGCTGTTATAGATAGGCATACATCCATCCTGAACAATCATAAGTATATACTTCTATTCCCAACACAGTTTTATTTTTCTTTGTATTATATGTTTTGTCATCTTCCATGTTCCTTACTTTTCAACTTGTAGCACAGCCCTCATCACCTGTTCCTCATGCCAACATTTCAAAGGCTAGGAAAGCTAGTTGTTGTTAAGACACTCAAACTACCGAAGCAGGCAGGAATGTTTAAGCCTCAAATGTTCAATACAGAGTAGTAATAAAGACAAAGAACAACAGATTATTACATAATTAGTTCTATTTAAGTACCCTTAATGCATTATTTTTGACGCCACACATCCAAATACAATGTAAAAAACCAGTGTTCTGTTTGATTGTTTTTGCATGGTCTGCAGAAAATGGAAAAGATTTTGGAAGAGCTTACAGGCTGATTTTTCATTCACAAAGAAAGCCCAGACTAGAACTCCATATTAAAGAACTGGATGAGTTTGGTAACCACAGCTCCCCTCACTACAAAGGAACTGCAGTGTTTTACAAAATTACCAGAGGGATGATAACCAAGGAATGGAAACAGCCCTTGCCACACAGTAATTATCAACACCAGTCTCCACTGTGCAAATTACCACTGACATTACCAAAGGTGAGTTTCTCAAGTGATGACATTACAAATCTTTCCCTTTCTCCCTTACACATATTTGTTAAACAGAAGGATCTTGATACAATTTTTCCACTACAGATAACCTCAGGAGTCACCAATGGAGCAGTTCTGATCCATCAGCAATGCATAAACACTCTTAGAAATTTTCTTAGCAGATGGGGAACTCTCATCAAACCATCAGCAGAAAAGAAAAAAAGTGTACTTAGCAGAACTTTTTCACACTTTTGGCCTCCCCAGCTGCTATGACCACGAGAAATTTTAACTTAAGTTTCAGTTAAGTCTCTCTGTATCCCTGTTTTGGGAGCATAAAATTGCAAGTTGTAGGAGCATAAATGGTCCATGAAACCTGTTTTTCTCCCATCACCCGATTTTCCTGTGATCTTTGATAAGTAATACAGCCATGTGGGCAACTGTCTCCAGCACTGGTGAAAGTCATTCTTGCATAAAGTAACATTTAATATTATTAAATCAAATTGCAATCTTTTCAAAGTCTAGTTATCAGCACCCTTCATTGTACAGAATGCTGCCATTAGACTACTGCTATCAAATTTGCATACATTTTAATCTCAGAATCTGCAGGTAGCACACGGTCTGAATCTCAGGTGTCATAGAGTTCCACTCCTCCTTTTTGAATTTAGTTTAGTTCAATCTCCTCAAATTATCATCTGCAAATACATTTTCTATTCCATAAGCATACCTCTTGATTTCTCTCTCATCTCTATTCACCCAAATAAAAATTAATAACAGTAAAATGCAGAAAGGTCTCTTTTAGTGACAAATTCCATATAAAATGTAAATTGAGGGGTGGAAGAAGGTGAGGGAAATCATTTACTTTCATTCTCTTTGCTTTTCCACAGAACACACCATGTAATCACAGAAAGGGAAATACAAACTCTTGAGGTTCCAGTGGGGAAGATCACAAACAAGCAAAAACTGAAACCCACAAAGGAACAACAACTAAACAGCAACAGCCTAGGCATCAGTCAGTTTTCTTCTACCCACTAGCTTCTCTTCAATCCCATTTTTATTCTTAACCTTCCTTAGTAATAAAAACAAGATTTAGTGAATTGAACTGCATATGTATTAAACCACAAAGGTAATCATCAAGTGTTTCAGGTTAGTTTTGGTGTATATAGTCTAGTGCTATACATGTTAGTTCTTAAATGTCCAACTGAGACTTTTGAAATAAGCCATTTCTGAATACTTCTTCTCTCCTGATACTCAACAAAACCATTGAAGGTATCACTTCAATCAGTGTTGCAGTATCTTGCAAATATACTTTTTTTTTTTTCTGCTGGAGGTATATTTCAAAGGAGTAAAAATTTTCATTAAATGCACATATTAAACCAAAAATGAGATCAAAATGCTTGGAAGCATTTGCATATTGATAGCTTTTCCATTATTTGATTTATACTTCCTATTTTACACAAAATGAAATACCTCTCTGAAAAATGAATAGCATAGAAATAACATCTTCCTTTATATCATCTCAGCTCACAAAATTCCATACTGAACAAATTGATAGAAATTTTAAGATGACAAAGTATTGTATTTTGGCTATCTTACTGGCTGAAAAGTAGGAAAAACAGACTAGGAAAAAGTGGTTGCTTTCCTAAAGGGGTTATGATTACTAGTGAAGTCCCACACAGAACCCACACCGATTTGTGCTAATGTATTCATTAGAAAGTTCTGAATAGTTAAGCAGAACATTTACTGATCGCAAAAAATATTCAGAGCACTAAAGTTGTCAGTGAAGAATCACTGAATATAATGATAGTGAATGTCTAGAAAGTAAAACAGATAATTTTGATGTTAAAAAGTTTTTGGTGGTAGTGGAGGAATGTGGCTAATCTGATCAGAAACATGGATGGGTTCCAGGTAGAAAAACAATACATTAATGTCAATTCTTCAGGCGATTTTGATAGAAGTTGAAATGTTGTATATGCTTACAAATTATGGAGGAAGGGAACATGGAAAAGCTATAGATTGGTTTGTAGGTTACAAAAATGATGATTTTGGTAAGTGGCAGGTGTAACTAGTGGTAAAAAAGAACGTATTTTTTACATGCAAAATAATCAAAGGATGAATTCATTTTCACAGGATAATGCAGCAGTTAAAAATTAGCTTAAGGAAGGAACTGGCTGGAAGAGCCATATGTTAAACATAATGATCCTGTTTGCATGGAATACTAAGGAAAAAAAAAGGAAATTCTAATTACTTAGCATATCTTATTATCCTAAAATTGTTAGCATGGAATAAAGTAATGACAACAAAGCTGACATAGGTACTGTATCCAACATTTACTACCCATGCTGTGATCAATAAATTTTAATTAGATGTATCATCACATTATGGTGTGCTTTCTAATGAATAAAGGAAGTAGAAGGAAATAGTCAAAACAGTCAAAACAGCAAAGACTATTCACATTTCTTCTGTTTGTTTGAGTTCATAGATACCTTTAACTAACAATTCCTGCTCATGGAGCTTTTGTTCTCTCAGCATTAGAAAGAGGTTTGACAAACAGGTTCAACACAAGGAAAATGCAGAGGATCAGGTTCTGATGTCAAGTATGTGTCTGCATATCAGTGATTTTCTACTGAGATTTCAAGGCAGTTTTATGACTGTAAAGCTGGACTAAAGAGTTTAAAAGGTTAATTTCTCCTTTTCTGTCAATCCTGTTTGATATGCAAGTAGAGTCTGTTCATGTCTGAAGGTCCATTTGCAGGGCACTTTAGTATTACTGACTGAAATCAGAGTGCTTTGCAGAAAGATAGTGGTGTAATCCATACAAGCATTATCAAATTACTATTCTGCTGAAGTTATGCCTAACTAATGACTGTCTAACAGCAAAATAGCATGTGATCCACTGCTTCAAAAAGGCAGCTGCTTAGCTAATTTTAAGGCCTTCCAGACTAGAAAAGTGCTTTGACCACTAACAGTATTTTACTTGCACTGTCAACAAGAACAGTGGGGCCATGTGCCAGTGCAGCTGAATCAGGGGTGAATTTAGCTCTTCACTATGGGTATTTAATCTTTAAAGGCAGATGTAATGTTTTTGGTCTAACACACAGAATACTATTGCACGATTACCAGACAATACTTGTCAATTCCTATCATTTTTACTACTGTTTTAACATTAGATAGCATAAAGTAGTTCAGATTAAAGTCAAACTACTGGTAATTGGGTTCATCTACAGTAATTCTGAAAATCTCATGCAGAGCTTTGAGGTTCTAAATTCTCATTAATGAATGAAAATAAGTTTAAGTATAAATGCATATTTAAAAGGAAGCCAAAGAAATCTCTGCCTTGGAAGAAAAACAATGCCCCCTTCTGGAGAGAGCTCCATTTACCTTTTATTTTAATGTCCTTTTCAATCGTTTTACTCTACCTTCACACAGTGCACGACAGAACTGCTGTAGAAGTACACAAGCCAAATAAAACTTAAATCTTCAGATGTGCAGAGCCCAGAACTGTTTTGCAGTGTGGGCAATGTGTGCTTTGAGCCTCCTGTGCACACTAGAATCCCCTCCCAAAACCACAGACCTCCTGAAAAGGTGAATCGATAACACAGTTATGGTTATTTTTACATTTTATATACTGCAACTGTTAAAGGTAATCAGCAGGATTATGGCTCAGTATGTCCAGCAGAAAAAGGAGAATAATAAGTTCAGTTTGAGTTTCATGATATTAATTCACAGATGGAAATGGAAAGCTCTGTGAATAAACCTCCAGCAAGTCTCACAGGGAAAGGCTAAACAGGCAGGTAATGCAATTGAATGTATGACAAAAGTACATGGCATTTTGGCACTAGAAGAGGAAAAGTACAGGTTTTAACAAAAGAGGAGCAGAATTTCACTTTTTACAAGTTAATCACTTGTGCTCTATGTTCTTGTACTTAATTTCTTCTTCTATATGGAGTAGGAAACAAGATAAGCCTCACAAGAGTTTCCCCTTTCTCAGTCATAAGGAAAAAGGACATTCTTTTCTAACTTTTCACTGTTAAGAGAAAGAAAGAAGAACTCTGCACATGGTGAAATTTTTCATTTGAATGATGGTGATCTTTAGTGATTTGTAATTAAAAGTTGAAATTTGTAAAATGAATACATACATCTGCAAACACAAAACAATTTCTAGAATTATCATATTCTTATTCACCAGAGAGATGGGATGCCATTCAGAGCCTCATGAATTTCAACAAATCCATGTGCAAGGCCTTGCAACTGGGTCAAGGCAACTGTCATTACCAGTATAAACTGGGGAATGAAAAGACTGAGCACAGAGCTGCAGAAAAAGACCTGTGGGTAATGGTGGATGACAAGCTGGATATGAGCCAGCAACATGCCCCTGCAGCCCAGAAAACCAACACCATATTCTGGGCTGCATTGAAGGGTGTGTGACCAACATCTCTAGGGAGGTGATCCTGCCCCTCTATTCTGCACTGATGAGGCCTCACCTGGAGTACTGCATCCAGATGTGGGGCCCTCAGTGCAGTAGAGACATGGACCTGCTGGAGCACATCCAGAGAAAGGCTACAAAAATGATCCATGGAATGGAACACCTCACCTATGGGCTGTTCAGCCTGGAGAAGAGAAGGCTCTGAGGTGATCTGATAGTGGTCTATCAGTATCTAAAAGGGAGCTATAAGAAAGAAGGGAACAGACTTTTTAGCAGTGTCTGTGGTGATAGAACAAGGGGAAATGGCTTCAAGCTCAGGGAAGGTAGATTTAGATTAGATATATGGAAAAAATCTTTTACAATGAGGGAGGTGAGGCACTGCAACAGGTTACCTAGTATTCTGCTTGATGTGCCATCCCTAGAGACTTTCAAGGTGAGACTGGATCAGACCCTGGGCAACCTGATCTAGCTGTGGTGTCCTTGTTCACTGCAGGGAAGTTGGACTAGATGGCCTTCAGAGGTCCCTTCCAGCTCTAAGGATTCTATGATTCTATGGTTATTGATTTCTGTAGGTATGCAGCATCTATTGTTATTTTCCTTGAAACAATATGATGTGCCCACAGTTACAATAAGTACACAAGTGTAAGAAGATAATGCAGCATTTGAAATTAGAGTCCATTTAGCGTAGTAAGATTCCATACAGATGTTCTATAACCCCAATTTCCTATGTACCCATCAGAATATAAAGCTACTGAAGAAACTTTTATAAAATTGCAGAAGTCAGACTTCTTAATAAGATACAATAGACATCCAGAGAGAACAGACATAATTGTATTATTTTAGTAGTTGTTTACTATCTATAGGAGATGATGGTGTTGCTTTGTTTTTAGCAGTGATAAAAATGCTCTACGTAGGTACGTCTTTTCTTCATTGCTGATGCGCTCTAACATATCCCCATATCCTTCACCTCAAGCTTTAGTCATTTCTTTCTTCAACACTTTTTCTTTGATAGCGTGAAAAGTCGATCAACCGTCCACAAAGCACAAAAAGAATTTTTTGTGATTCATCAGGTAAGAACACTTAGATAATGCTTTATCAATATAAATACTAATTAATTTAGCTATTTACTTTCTTAACTGACAGGATTTATTTCAGTTGTGACTGACATTTTTAAAATGCCATATTCAGGAAGTTTTATAAAAAGAGCAATTTGGTTACCAGGAGATGCATAAGCTCTTGTAAGGTGGCATTGGGTTGGGGTGCTTAAGCAGCATACAATTTTCTATATAATAAGATTCAGTTTGTAATGGAAAGCTCCAGTATAACAAATGTATCATTTATAGGAAATGCCTGGGCCTTTTTTTGCAATCTCCATGGTGTTCCAAGAGCTATAGATCACCACCAAATCTGCTTTTGACTAAGTCCACTTCATATCTCAGTGCAGTTACCAAAAATTATATCAGAAATAAGAAGTGATGATGTTTCCATTGTATTATAAAACAAGCCACATTTAGTTTGAGAGTTCACCCACAGAGACTGCAGCTCTAGAAAGCTTTTCAAAGGATTTACATAACAGGAGAGTAATGCAATTACTTCACTAATTTTTGCCCTTCAGAGGCCCTATGGGACAACTTGCTGTACTGGCTTGCAGAAGAGCTTGCAGAAGACAATACATCACTGAATGCTTTACGCTTGCCTGTTCGGCGGAGTGTGCTTCAGCTTGTTAGGCTGAAGTGCCCTGATAATTTAATACACCAGAACTATGAGCTTCTTTGCTGCTGGCAAAAGTCCCTTCCAAGGTCAGCTGACAAACAGCAGCTCTTGTCTCGCTATTTGCAGAAGAGTGGCAGAAGGGATCTTTCAGAAGAACTTCGTTTTAAGTGGGAAAACAAAGTGTTCACTTGACAGAATCAGTGGCAACTAAGCCCAATTTTTCTTCTTTCTTGTTGAGAAGTGTGAGTATTCCCTTGATATCTTCTGACAGCGACACTAGTCAGGAATCAGATCGTTCTTTTATTTGTCAATTTGAACTCTCTTTTCTAAAATAGAGTACAATAGCAATGCCTTTTCCTGCTAGGAGTGAACATTTCTCCTGTGGAAAAGTGAAATATTCACATAAAAATCTTATGCAGCATTCCATATATGTCCAGAAATAATAGCTATCAGATTCTTAAGTGAAAACAAAAATGGATCGGTATAAGGATCAGAGACAAGAAATTTCTTCTGTCTTCAAAGCTTTTAGTAATTATTACTGACTTTAATATTCTCAGTGAATGTTTATATCCTTGTGAATATCTGGAAGATTTCAGTATTGTCACACTATTTCCAGAAATTACCAGATCTGCTGCCTGAATACCATAGCATCATAGCAATGATTTAATGATTTGCTTGGTTGTTCTCTTTAGTTTTCTTTCTCTTTTTTTTTTTTTTTTTTTTTCAGGTGACCATCATATTTGGAAAAAGAACTATTTCTTCTTATATATTCTAAAATCGAATTTAATTGTATTCATCATATAGATCTCTTGTACTGAAGGTACAGATAATAACATAGGTGTGTTTATAACATTCTTTAGCTATGTATTTGAATACTTTAAAAAATAATTTCTGCAAAGTAATCTTAACCTAGTTTTTAAAAGTCAGAGAAATAGCAGGTTTGGCCTTTTATAACTATGTTTTTTTCTGAAATAGTATAAGGGTTACTTCAAAAGTAAGGCTTCCTATTTGGCCCACAATATCATAGACAGTTATTGGTGATACGACAGTAGTGGCTGAACCATCCTGCCAATATTCCATTACATTTTGTTGCCATGCAACAGATGGCAGCAGAGGGGCAGTCTGACAAAATGGCATCTGACATGGAAGTGTGTATGAAGCAAAGGTGTGTCACTGAATTCCTCCATGTGGAAAAAGTTGTACCCATTGACATTACATTCATCGACACTTGCAGAAAATTAGTGGAGATCAAACAGTAGATGTGAAAACAGTGAGACAGTGGGTGGTGTTTCAGCAGTGGCAACAGTGACATGAAAGATAAGCCACCAGGGTGGCAGACATACACCACAAAATGAAGAGCATCTCTATCAGCTTATGTGGGCAAATCAGTTAATAGTGGTGACTATTTTGGAAAATAGTGCTTTGTAACTGAGAAACTGCTCTCCTAGAGTTATTGTGAGCTCTATATCTGTTGTAGTTTCCATGGAAATAGATTAACAGTTATCCATCTAAACTTTATTAATATTTAAACTATTAAGAATTTCTGCAAATCTTGCTGACAAAACATAATTTTGATACACATTGTTAGTCTGGAGATTTTATTTTCAGGGGTCTCATATTTGTAATGTTTCCAAATCACTGTTATAAATGTGAAAATCACACTGCGGGAGAAAAGATAAAATGAAATAGTATTTATTCTTTTAATTATTCTAACCAGTAATGTCTCACCCTGAATATTTTAATTGTATGATAGAATATATGAGGCATCTTCACAATAAAATGATCATGCTTTCTTTTAATTTTTTTCCTTAAATGAAGATTTAGTAGCCTGGATTTTTTTAATTAGCAGAAAGTGTTATTGCACTTTCTTAGTGCACTGACATATTTTGTCCTTGGATCCTTTTTCACCAGTACCTTCTTTTTAGGAATTAATATTTTGCTGCAATTCCAACAGGTGCTGTCAGCATGTATCAAGCTTCAATCTATGAAGATATTACAAATAATACTGGAAATATCTCAAAAAATTGGACTTAAAAAGCGTTTCAAAACATCTGCTATCATTCTGCCACAAGATGGCCTATGTGTCTAACAAAACCTATAACTGTATCTCACATGTTGGAAAAAAATGAGAGTAAAATACAAAAAACTAAAAGTCATCTATAAAGAAATGAATACCCCGCTGTGCCATATAGTATCATTAGAGTGAGAGCAAAATAGCAACTATGGAAATCAACATTATTTCTCCAATTCTCAATGTTACAGTCAATATTTTAGCTGTATTAAACCTATGTGCAGCATAATTAAAATACAGTTTTTAACTTTTTTTTTTTTTAATGATCACATAAACAAACATTTATATTATGCCTGGTTGCTTCCTCCTCTTCCCTCCGACAGAAAGAAACACCCTCTTTCACCAGTTCTCTCTCAACCCAGTGGCTTTAGGCAGGAAGAGAGAATATAGGAAACGTATAATTTCATGCTAGGCATTAACATTCCCACAGTGATGCAATTTTTATTCCATTTTATGTCAGGAAAGAGTTTCTACACCTTCTACAGTACATAGCCTGTAAAGAAAATCTCAAACAAATCAGGTTTTAGTCCAAAACGTACTAGAACAGTCCAAGACATTCTAAAACAGAACAGTGACGTCAGTAGCAATTAGATTCTGAAATGTATTTCCTTATAATTGAAATAAATTCAACTCAAGTTCTAATGGAATCTAAGGTGACCTCACTGAAAAGGAAAGAGCACCTATCCTATGGAAGACTGCCTGACTATTCTGCTTCTTTCAAAACAGCGCATGCCATTCACAGGCCAATATGACTGAACTGCAGAAAATCCAGTTTCTTATCTAGCATCAAAGCTGTGATTTACATTTCACTCAATAGAACATTGTCTCTTAAATGAAATGTTTATCTCTGAGAAACACAGAACTGAGGGGAAAAAAATGTTGTAAAGAATGCAGTCTTTACAAAATGTCTGTAAAGAGACAAATCTGCTCTGTGCTATGTTTTTTATTGGGTGTAAAATATATGTGCGACTATGAGAAAACCCTGAGCTTTATTTCTTAGAATGAATGTGTTTCCTACTCCTGAGTGAAAGGTGATGCTGCAGACTTCAGCTAAACAGTGAAGGCAGACAAACAGAAAATAAGCTAAGACAGGAAGGGAGTTGATCATAAAGAACCTACCAATACAACTATAATTTGGCTGACTGAATATAAAAGCTGTTTGTTAAAATACTGAGTAGTTAAACAGAAAAGGAAGAAAGAAATGTCTATTTCTTTTCTAGCGCATTTACGGTGAGTTGCCAACTGTGTCCGAGACTGACAAAGTATAAAGGTATAAAGCAAACTTTGCATATTCAACATTTAAAATACAAATTATCTCTACTTGATGAAACAGGGCTCAGTAAGTAGAATCAGTAAGCTGCTGAACTCAACAGATGGGTTTAATTTAAAAAAATGAGATGGCATTTAATCAATATCCCATCCAAACTAATGCATGTAAAAGGCAGTTACTTTATCCTTTCATAAAAGCCTGGGAGGTACACTGTTTTCACAGAACAACTCTGTGTAACAAAGCCACTGTGAAGCAAAGGATCTTTAGAAGCTGTTCCCAAGAAAAGGAGCAGGAGGCTCCTATGCAGAGCTCCATGCATGGCAGTCTCTGCAGAGCATCCAGCACCTCTAGGTTGCTCATGTCGGTGTGTTGGTCTTACCTGCAGTGAACTAAATTCCTGAAAATGTGAACATTCAATACCCTGGCAAAAAAATAGCCCAATTGAAATCACTCCTTATTTCCATATAAATCTACACTTTACCCTAAATCAGAACAAATTATTTGAGCATCTCGGGTGCATCTCAGAAAATGTGTCAATGGAAGAAAACCGTTATCCACTGTTCCTCTTGTTCTAAGCAGTACAGAGGCTTGATCTTATGTCTGAACCAAGAATACCAGGTATCAGCTTGTTCTGAGACTCCTTCAGTGTCCACTTTCATGAAGAAAACCTATATAATCCAGATTAAAAATGAATAATAATAATAGTAATGATAATTCCTCCAAATACCTGACTTGCTTTCTGAAACAGCCTGTATCATTACAAGATCCTGATAAAATGAAAATACTTCCTTTAATGTCTTTATGCTCCTTTAATGTCTTATTTTAATATGTTCTTTATAATGTTCTTATTTTAATAAGACATCAATATAAACGATCATTTATAATCTGACAATTTAAAGTGCTCACATTGTTAATATTGACTGATATTTTATATCAATTTTTTCATGTACTATTAGTGGTTAACAAAAAATGTAACAATTAGTAATCTAGTGTAATATTAGCATAATTTGCAAGAATAGAAAAGCAGTGTCTATGTTTCATCCTTTGTCCCTGGACAATGAGAGTATCATAAATATAAGAAAAACAATTGTCTTACAGAATGCAAATGTCAGATTTTGTCCTTATCTAAGGCTTAAGCAAAAGATTATCATTAGCCATCACTATTGCCAACAGATTCTTCGTAATAAAAAAAAAAAAAAAAAAAAGGTCATATTATTACTGGGATGTGTATTACTGCGTTATACTGAGCACATCTCCTAGGTGAAGGATTTTTTTCATAGGCATATATAAAACCTACATGCTCACTGACTTTATTGTCCATTAAGCATTTACTACTTCATTGTTTCTACCAAAGCCCCTTGTACTGCAGCTTCCCAAATGAAAAGATGAAGGATTTTCAACTTCTTAAAACATTCCAAATCCTTCAGCATGATTACAGACTATTTAGGAGTCCAGTTTTGATAGTATGATTTCCAGAAATGTTATCACCCATTTTAATTTTGTCCTTTGGTCAGATTATGGCCAGTGCAGAATAATTAAATTTGAGAATCTGAAATAGTTTAATAGAATTGGAAGGATCCCAGCTGGGATTTTTATCACATGCTAGCACTGTAATGCAAGTGCTGATTTAACCAGCAGGCGTCATAAAAGAGCTACAAAGTTGTTGTACCTCATACTTTTGAACCTGAAATCAAATCACCTTGTTACAGTAATAGAAGAGAAATTCCTGAAAAACTGTGCATTATTCACTTGTATCTTAGCCCCCTTCAGAGATGAAGGGATGCAAATTATTTAAGATGCAGACATACAATTAGAAATAGAAATACATTCCTCTAAGTGTTAACAGGAGTAAGATCCATGTAAGATCCATGCTCATGCATGAGGAGTAAGGAAAGAAGCAGAAAAAGTCTGAAGAGAGATATGTCTGAAAACATTTTGGAGTATTTAACTTCAAGATAGAAAATGTGGTAATTCTGTACTGAAGAAACTCATAACAATATCAGAAATATTTACTGCTGCATCATTATTTATCAGTATAATGCTAAAGGTAAATACAATCCCTACATATACTGAAGACCTGTTTCTAGGAGAGGCAGCACACTGTCAGCACGTGTCAAGAAGAGATTGAGACCACTTTTCATTGTGCATAGTTCTGCTCTTGTGTGTTAGACAAGAACGAACGTGAAATGCTGAATCCTCTTGCTGAGTCCATCTCCAGAGAGGAAAGAGCTAACAGAAACAGGAAAAGGAGAGATCTTGAAAGGGCACTGTAAAGTTTGTCTATCAAAAAGAAAAAAGGAAATCAGATGGTAAAATGATTTTCAGAACGCAGTTCCAAACATACACATTTTATACCGGGAATTAGAAGCATAGAACATCCTGAGTTGGAAGGATCAGTGTCCAACTCCTTGCTCTAAGACACAGGACTGCATAAAAATCAAATCATATTTCTAACAATGTTGTCCAAAAGCTTCTTGAATTCTGGCAGGATTTTTGGAATACTTTCCTAATTATCACAACCTATCAGCAGGATTAATAGGAGAAAATATATAAAACATTTTGAAATTCAGATTTTAAATTTCATGGAAGATTTTATAATAGGAATCTCCAGCAACAGAGCACCAAATTCACAAAAATAGGAATTCCGCGTTCATTTTTACGTTCCTGCATTACACAGGCATATATAGACTGGATAGGAATTATCAACACATATTTCACACCTAACGTTCAATGCATGTCATCCTGCAAGTGGGCTCATGTTCCTCCTTGTCACATAACACACTGCACACATGTACAAATGCACGTGCACTGAAGCCTGACAAGCAGTTAGTAGCTCTGGCCCATGTCTAAAAAGATATAAAAATAGATTTGATTTATGGTTTCATGGCTGACAACAAACTGCTGTCATGTCTTTGTCTCTTTTCTTTCAGTGACTCGTAACCATGGCTACACCATGTAATAAAGTTAACTGATACACAATGCTGTAATACAGGGTGTGTTTACTGTAGCTGATTTCATTATGAAACTCCAAGAAAATAAAACTAGTAATTCAGATTGAAATGGAAATTAGCTTCTAGTTAAAGTTTTCCTGCCATTTTAATAAAAAATACATGCTTTGTTGAACGGCATAATTTCTTTTCTTGAATAATTTATGGCAGCCAGTCTGTACTATTGAAATGTTCTTATTAATTTTAATGAGCTTGTCAAAACCATTCTAGCCATTTTATGTTTAATAGATTTAGCTTGGGTCACATTTTAACCCCTTGCTTCTTTTAAAAGCTATTAAAATATGATTGATACAAAATAGCTATTAGTTTTCTTATTTTCTTTAACTTCCAGATGAACAAATATAGTTCAAACAAATATCAGTGACATTTTGAGTCTCTATAGTTCATTTTATATTTCCATATTAATGTAACGTTTTCATGCACATGAAAAAGAGTATCACAATTGGAGAGCAGAAAAGATTTGTAGTACACTATCCTAAGTTAAAAAAATTATTTCAATGGAAAGTTTTGCTCATTGGAGGTAGTACTTGTAATTACATGAATATTTTTTCCATAGTTTAAAGCTAAGGTAACTTTGAGCCATATTCAATGTTCGTATTTTTCTTCTGTTTCCTGTTGTGTAGACTTTTATGCCGCCATCAAATATTTCTCTACTCCCAACTGTTTTAAATTATAAAAATGTATTTGTCTATAGATCAACAAGACACAAAGAAATTCACACTACCATCATGCCAATTTACTCTTTTTCTTTAAGGCCTTCTTCACTGTATTCATGTTAGACCTCTTTGAAGCATCACTATTCATTTGTCAGCCTTTCATTTGGCAGTTACTTGGGTCAGGACAAGGACTAAACTGATGTGAAAGAAGAAAGAAAGCATTTAAGAACTGATTGTAGCAGTTTTGTTTTGAAATGTTAGGATCAGAAAGTAAAAGTAGCATTACTAGTACATCCAATGGGAACAGAAACGTGCATCCTTCTGCTGCAATGTGATCTAGTTTGTGTTAGGCATCTCAGAAGTTCAGTCTGGAAATCAACATATTTCAGTCAACTATTTCTGAACTACAGAAACATTTTAAAATTTATTTGTATATTTTCATCCTGGTTGTGTATGGAAATAGTCCTCTTCAGAAGCCTACAAAACTCTAGATGTTTCTTTGTAGTTTGGCCAAGATTAGTTTCTATATCTTCCCAGAAAACAATAAAAACTCAAGTGCCACTAACTCCTTTTCAATCCATAAGAAATTAATTCAAAAGTCACTATCTGTACTAACCTCAGAACTGCACTCCTAAATAAGTTCAAGCTTTGCAGACTATATCCTCCTCTAACTTACTCTGCTTGCTTTTAAGATTTTCAACTTAATACACAACTTTATCCTGTTAGTCCATGATAATGCTTAAGAAATAAATCTGAGATACAAAGACCAATTCTGGGAATGAACATTCTGTTATGTAAAATTAGGAGGAAAAGAATTCTAACAAAAAATTACATTGCATGCAAAATAAGTCAGAAGTTCTGACAAGTTATAAATAAAAGTAAGAAGATGAGATTATGTACAGTGAGCCAGGAGTGCATTTTCAGATGAATTAACCTGAACACTGATTGCATACTTAATTAATGCTTTTAACACATTTAATATCATTTTGCCATAAGATCAAATAGCAGAAGTGGAAAAAGTTCCAGATCTTTTACCTCGGAATAATTTCTTATGGTAGTGGCCCAATATCAGACTCAGCATCATAATGTGTTCACTAAGAGGAATATCTTAAGAAAAGAATACTTTCTATCATCCATGGGCAGAGAGAATCTAAAAATACCAGTGGTAGGAACAAGATTCGATCATGCTAACACACAGCTGCAATGCCCAGTAACCACCCAGAGGAATGATTGTACTTACAATACAAATGTAAGTACTTGAAATTTTCACATTTTTAAACGTGTTGTAGTAGGAGTAGCCTTTGGAACCAGCTTCTACATATTCCAAATGTACAATATAAAAACATATTAGACACCTTAGCATCAAAATAATCTCTCAGCAGAATATCTTAGCATCAAAAGAAATGCTGACTCCTTAACAGCTACTTCACTAGAGACTCCAGGGTGAGGGAGAAGAGAAACTGCATGTAACAGAGAAAAATATCTATCCAGGAAAGATACTTATTACAAAGCAAAATAGAAGATGAACAGCTATAGATGTACAATAAATTGACATAAAAGAGTGTATGAATTGAAAGAAGGTGAATTTTATCTTCCACTAAAAATTTAAACTTCAAATCAAGAAAAAACTCAAAGCATGCAGTTATCCTCTTTTCCAGGAAAAAATATGATTTACATCCTAACAAGTAACCTCCGGGACAATAATATTCAAGTGAAATCTTTCAACTAAGCTCATAAAGCACAGCAGAAAGCTTATTTTGGCAATTTTTACACTAGCAATTATTTTTGTAGTCTGTACAATTCTGACTTAGTATTGTACTCAAAATTGATGCTATTGGCGCTTCAAAATCAGTTGCAGAATTCCTTCTTTTATTTTACTAAAAATTATGACAGGATTGCAGCCAACTACATTTCTCTGCAATGGACTTTCTCTCTGTAACCTACATTTCCAATTTAAGCACCAGGATTTGGTATCTCTCAAGCACTGCATAGCCTTTCTAATTCTTACTAGATAGGACTCTGAAGCTGTAAGACAATAGAGTGTGGGAATTGCTTAAAAACAAAACAAAGAGCCCACACATGACCGTGGTATTAGAAGGAAAGTATCTCCTGTAACATCATGTCTATCCTTTGGCATTGGATCCTTCTTATCTACACTGAAGATTTTTTTTTTCTTTGCTGTGCATTTTTGTTCATGTTGCACTCCAAAGAAGCAGTGCAAAAAATCTACAGAATTGTCTTGAACATTAGGATTGTATAATACTGAATATGCTTTAAAACAACTGTAAATACTGACTGTAAAAACTTAGCTTTGTCACTTTCTGGCCTGAATGCTTATTACAAAATGCTAAGCATACTACATACAAAATATTCTGACTAAATAAACAGCACAAATATCTTCTACTCTTGAATGTTAGTATGAAACTAGTCAGTATTTAGAAGGACTCTGAAGAAAATAAGGAAAGTCCCCAGGAAAAAGAAGTAATGGTAGGCTTGGAAAAAATGCCTAAGGTAAGAAGGAAACTCAAGAAGCATATACACAAATGAAGATGACAGCACAAACCAAATGTGACAGGGAGAAAGAATAGAAAACAATCAGATCAATCTATTACATAAATGTATTGATGTTGTAAAATATGTACTAAAAAAATACAGTCTAAAACATGGTGCCAAGGAAGGGTTATAAACGCAGCATCAGAGTCAAAAAGTGATCTTGTAAAAATTAGGATGGAATTCAATGCACAAATACTATATTTGGAGGAAAAAATGCAAAACTTTAGAATGGAGGAACAACTGATCAAACATAAGAATTTTTAAAACTATATTTTTGTGTTTGCCATTTTAAGTTTGCATCAAAAGGAAGCATTTTGAATTTCAAGTCTTACTTAAGGCAAGCAATTCTGTTGCATTTTTGTTCTGAATAAGTCAATAAGTTTCCTCCTTTGGGTGAAACAAACAAGTTAAGATAAAAAGTTTCCTTGTTAATGTAGAAAACAACTTGCTTCATGGAAAATTCCATAAGCAAGTCTAATTCTGCCACTTTCTGATAGTAATAATTTTTCAGTCTTATTTACATACCCCATCTTCAAGTTCTCTCATTCAAGCCAGTCTCAAAAACTAGTTCAAAACTTCATTTAAACACATATGTTCACACGAAGGATTGTAAGCAGGTCATCATATGACACTGCTAAAAAATATAAGCCTTTGAAACAAAGTCTTCCTTACTGTAGAATTTTGTCTTTGAAAATGCAGCATTATTACTGAGAATAACCTTGAAAAAGGCTTCTCCAAATATCAGCCCAACCATGTACAACATCATGTCCTACAGTGTTGCTCTTAAATTACTACCTCTGCTATTTAAGCAGTGTAAAGCTTGGGTGTGGATAGCTGTTTATTCACTGTTCTGCAGTATAAACAAAGAATATTGCATTTCAAACTCTCTTAATCTCTCAACTACCCTGTATGCCAAGATTGGTATACTGCTATATATGGGTACTTCTAACGCTATGGTTGACATACATTTTTCACAGCCTGATGCTGTCCCTTGTCCAGTTCAACGCTTTCTATACTCTGGTATGCATAAACCTCTCTCTCAGGAACTAGTACCTTACATCTTTATACAGGTTCAATTGCCTAGTACAGGGATGAATCCTCTCTGAATATTAAATTCTACACCCTGTTAAAGCAATGTTCATAAGTACATATGAAGATGCTTCATGAGTTGTTCAATGGCAGTTCTGCATGAACTGAATTATTGGAATATAGCAGATATCACAAAAGTTCAATAAACTTTTTTTTTTTTCTCCAGAAAGTCATTTTAACTTCAGAAGTTTTACAGGGGAACAAAAAATATAAAATGAACATATTAACTACTATATAACTATTTCTGTACAAAACATTCTAATTTGCATAGACATATTCATTTTTCCCTTTGGAAGCGTCTCAGATAGTCATGCTAGTCTGGATTCAAATTTCAAAAAAGACTAATGCTCCTCTCCCCTTTTAAAACAATTACATGAAAAATAAAGTTTTTCTGAATAATATTTATGAGAAAAAGCACATTCAGTTACCAGACTGATATATAGCTGAGTGTTTTTCTGTGGTTTTGTTGTTGTTGTTGTTGTTGCTTGTTTTATTATTAGTATTATTATTTAGCTTATCCTGGACCTTAATTCACTAACTGGTAAATCTCTCTTCTCCACTAACAGCTAAGGATCCAACCCATTGCACTTTTTCTGTGTATTATGTTCTACGTTTTCTTCCTACAGAAATGTTTAGGTTTTTACTACTCATTACATATTCTCTCTTTGCATTTGAGGAACTTATGTATCAACTTAACTTCCAGTGAGAACAGACCAATAAAGAGCAAGAATGATTAATCATTAAAACAGGAATATAAGTCACTCTCAGTTCAAAATCATTAAGCACCATTATCTCAGAGTAGTCACATATTCATTTTCATCCCAAGCTCTTTTTCACATGTACCTTAAAAATTTAACTGAAGTGCAGAATGCTTACAAGATGTTTAAGATCTAACTCTATGTACAGAAGGGTAGTATAAAATACTGTGTTCATTTCTTCCCAATAAGTAATTGTTAGACATACAAAAAACCCTCTTATTTTCATCATTTGAGGAAATGATTATCAGTACCAGCATGGACAGTTATAACCTCATGATAGAAGTATGGATGTCCTTCATTCCTTTAATCAAATATTCAAAACCTACCTCAGCAAAAAGATTCTTATTCATGAAAATCTTAAAAAGAAAGAAGCTACTTAGAAAAGGATGTTAATTATTCATCAATAGTTCATTTTTAAAAAGTCATTGTTCAGAAAAAAGAACAAGTATTCCAGAAAAAGCAGAAAAGTTCCTGATAAATTAATATACATTCAAGTGAATTCAAACACTCTTTTCAAAAATTCTATGGAATCTACTGTTTCAACAGTGTTTTACTTTTTTTTTTTTTCCAGATCTTTTTAAGATCTTATAAATCATGTATAAAATCCAATATCACTTAGGGAGAGAGATGTATTAGATTCAGACTTCTAATTAGAGCCTCTGAACTCTGCAGAGCCTTTTATTTATCCTATTGATGCTGATTTTCCACTGTGTTCAAAGGCTTCTTATTATTAAAATACTATGACTTCAGTAATTAAAATTAATGAAGGAACATGATAAATAAAGCAGAATTGATTATATTGTATTTTGAAAGGAAAATCACAGAGAAATAAAATCAGAAGCGTATATTCTCTTTAAGCCTTCAGATGTTTTAAACTATTGCCAATTTACTAATTGGAAATAAAATACTGCAGTTATTGAGTGGAGTTAATCTCAGTAGGTAAGAACACAATGTTCTTTGTCCTTGCTTTTTAAAAAGATATGTAAACATATTTTTCTCTACTCTATTTCATACCCTAGGTATGAAAATACAAGGATTTCCTGTTCTCAGTCATCACCCACAAGCTGTGTTCAGTGAACTATATTTTGTAAGCAAAATGTAACAGGGGTCTGACACTTTTTAGACAAATAAAATTAAGTCGTAAAAGTTTCAGCTAGTCAACGTGTAAGGATATTAAACTGTAAATGACATCCATATGATATAACATAATGACAAATGACGTAACATATGATATACACATGTATATAGTAGGTGACAAATAAGTCCTGGTTCATTTCTGGGTGGTGCATCTAAAAAACATTTGTAAAAAGGTCATTTGATCTGTAGCTTTGCAACAAAGTGGGGCTTTTTCTTCCTTAAGTAAAATGTGCTTGTATAAAAAATCTAATCGACTATCATTTTATAACCACCGATATAACAATGTAAGAATCCCCAGAAACAAAGGGTAAGGCCTGCAATCTATTCCTTCATTAGGAAAATAATGTTTAATGTAATGAAACCTTGTAGAGAGATTTTTGAATAGTAATAAGCCCCAGGTTTTCAAGGAAGTAACAGCTCAGATTTAAATAGTTCTAAGCCTTCTTGTCGAATCTTTCAGATAGGGTATTATGCAGTTCATTACTATGTTTACACTACCATAACATTTTAGCAAACAGGATAAATAGTTATTTAACAATCTATCTAGAATATTTAGCAGGGAAAAAAAGCACACATTATCATGGGAAGGATAATCTAACTGTCATCAGTGAAAGGTCTCATGCTGCCGGTATTAAGAGATTGTTGTAATTATGTAAATCTTGATATGGGATTCAAGTAACAAGAAACTAAAGGAGGATAATATAATTACTGCTAATCAACATGGGTACATTGAATATAGATCTTGTCAAATTAAATTGATATCATTTTTTATGAAATTACAAATTCAGTTGATAAAAATTACTGAGGTACATACTAATGGGACTGAAAGCTGAATAACAAATAGATCTCAACATACATTGTAAATAAAAAATATGACCAAGTGGGTTTTTTTTTTTTCATTCCACTTTTTATTAATTTTGCATTTATGCTCATTTTTACAGACCTGAAGACAAAAATAGATCAGTTAATGCTCGTATTGACCCAATGGGTGATCAAGGAGAGCAAGTACAATCAGTGAAGGAAATTCTAACACAGGAATACATGCATTCCACTGGGAGGGTGGGGGGGGGGGGGAGAGAATCTGAAAGTACACGAAACTGTAACACTCTCATGCCCAAGTAGAGAAGCTTCTACAATACTAAGCTGAGCTCAAAGCTTTAATTACAGCAGGATGGAAGGATGAGAAATGAAAGAAACACTGAAGGAGTTATACAAAGCAGTAAAAGATATAGCAATAGCAGTAAAAAAAAGAGCTTCAAGTAGCTCAGTCTGCTTATCTTAAAGGATGGTATTGTCAGACCCCTGGCAATCTCCCTATTAATTTAAAATTGAGTTTAAAGAAACTTTTCAATATTTCATTTTTAGTTTTATATAGTATTAAACCATTAAACTTCCATTGACTTGAAAAGGGAGTAAAATTTCCTGATTTCAAGTCTCGTTTTCACATTGTAAATAATTTGGACTATAAGTTTTTTTAAATCTGACCTCTGGAACACACAAATATTACAGGAAATAGGATGAGTGGAGCCTTTTGAAAATGTGAAGTCCATTCCGTTTCCTTCAAGCACTCCTGAAAGGCTGAAATATTTCAGTAAAAGACAAATTTGCAGTTGTACACACAGAACTGTGTTTTGAAAGGCATGAAGATCAGTGTGGTGGATATATGGTGAAAAATATTTTTTTTCAAGGAAATATCAGTTTTTGTTTTTAGAAGACGCAGCTTTACAATTGGAATATAATTTCCCCCAGTCCCTGGAACACAGCAGAGCTAACAGTTTATTTTTCTGTGTAATGGCACTTCTCAGACACTCCTCTTCTCATGGGAGATGTCCTTGAGGATGTCCACAAGATGGATCCATGAATACAATCTGGATCTATTTTTAAGTGGAAGCAGGCAAATACCATATTTCATAAAAACGCTCCAGCCTTTCTTAAGCATTATAATTATTAGCTATCAGAATCAGGAAAATAATCACAACACAAGTCAATGTGTCAAACAGAGGGTAACAACTTTGATGGAGGGATGCGGAATTTTCCAGCCATATTAATGTTAAAGAAAAAAAAATAATCAAGGGCATGGAAGCATGCTAGGAACTGAACATATCACCAGGCAGAGGTTGAGTCATGAGCTAATAAAAGTACTAATACTATTGCTCTGGGAGACATTCCCACCAATTGTGAACACTGGTGTAGTGAGGGAACTTGTCAAAGTAGTTCAGGATACAGGACAGACTAGAGCATTTCTGACGACGATAATAATAGCAATAATAATTTTGTTGTTGCAGTATTAGGCATAGGGGATACCCCCATGTGCTAAGAGTTGGCTTGAAAAGAACAGTAATTCCACTGGTTAAAATATTTTACTGGACATTTTAGAATCTGTTTGCATCAGAAAAGTGATGTTAAGCAGTTTATTTAAATTAGACTTTTCTAGTTTGTGTTCATTTTATGTTGCTTGAATAACATTTTTAGTTATGTCTGAAGGATTGCCTAAAAGCTAGAAATTCACCTAAAGTCAAAAAGATTTCCATTTTGGATTTACAGAATTATGACATACTTCAAGAAAATTGCATTCCAGATACTTGAAATTAAGCCTTCATTCACCAAGCACATCTAATAGAACTGTCTTTGTATCATGGATCCACAGCTGTGAAATACCTTCTTCCTCTATCATTCTATGTGACGGTTCAATAAACACACATTGTCTAGTGAAGCAATTCACAGAAAAGGAAATTCAGAATAGCTGTAATAGCTGTGTCCAAGGCAGATGTTGAATAAATAATGTGATAAATAATTGTGATAAATAAAGCATGGGACCACAGCCTGAAGAATGAATGAGTTAAGCCATTCAATAGATGCCTGTTAAGAGACAACTGGACTATGAACAAGGACATTCCAAAAACAGAAAGCATTATTTGAGAACAAAATTCACTAAATCATAGAATCATAGAATGGTCTGTGTTGAAAAGGACCACAATGATCATCTACTTTGAACTCCCCTGCTATGTGCAGGGCTGCCAACCACTAGACCAGGCTGCTCAGAGCCACATCCAGCCTGGCCTTGAATGTCTCCAGGGATTGTAATACACAGTTTCATTGTTAACTTGTGCTAAGGTCTTTATGTTGGAACTTGATAATTCTGGTGGAGGTTTTACCTCCTTTAACAGTTTGATGTTTTGGGTTGCTTTTTCTTTATTTTTTTTCCTTTTCTTTTTTTTAATGTAAATGTTATTTCAGTAAGATGCAGCATATTTGCAGCTTTATTCTTGCTGCTCAGATAATTTTAATCAAGTTAATACATTGGGGAATGTGGGAAGGAAGAAATCAGTGTGTTTTAATCATACTTCTGTTTGTTTTGAAAGACAGCTCAGCTATTGACTGTTCTGCTGACTCAGGCTTGAGTAGTCCAGATTTACTTATGGCAGCAGAGCTCACTTTTTAAAGATTAATGCACAACAGAGTATGATCATAAACAATAATTAGGAAATTAAAATGAATTTAAAAGATTAAAATATGGAGAAGATACTAACAAACACCAAATAAACTCCTTCCCATTTCATCTATGTATTACCAGTGATTTGTAACTGCATTTTGAATTTCCCAGTATTTTTTCCTCCTCATTTCATGGGGATTACACTTATACTGCTTACATAAGCACATTTACAGGGATGCTTTTTTGAATTAAAATTCTTTATGATATTTTTTAATCCTTAGAAATTAGATTTCAAAAACAATTGTTTATAAATGCTCTGCAGAGCACCTTGAGGGAGTATTTTCATGGCAGTGCAGAAACTTTTATGTAGCAGCCAAAGCGCCCTAGAACCAAAACATAGCATCATACCAGACACTCTAAAGAAAACAATTCCACCCCAACTGAAACTAAGTCAGCCTCCAAGAGCAGAAGTACAAAGGAGTACAGTGCATTGAAACAAATTAAGATAAATGAATTCAATTCAAACTTCTTTTCTCCGAAGTGACTAATGTTTTCCTTTAAATCTGTTGAAGATCAAGAAAATGTGCACAAGGCTTATCTACTGTAATCTTGAGCTCATACACAGTCTACCTGAACCACATCCGTAGGTTGAGAATTTTTCTCCTGTTTTGCACCTGAGAAAGTGCTCCACCAAATAATAGTTTTGTATCAGTTATTTTCTTGGAAAAAGATAGGAGCAATACTTTCGGAGCAATCTATCTACTGTAGCATTACTAACTCTTCTGTACATTCAGTGCTCGCCGTAAAAATTCCTCATAATATTTCACAAATCGAACTTCAAACTCATTTACTGTATTCAGATTTTCTAGTTGAATGCCACAGAAAATCCTCAGTTGTAGGTAAAATCCTTATAAATCCTTTCCGAATGTGATACTAATTATGGAAGATCTTTCTTTTTCCATTTCTCTCTTATTTTTCAGGAGGCTGTTAGAGTGTTCTCAAATTGACATGACCTTTATTTGTAATCTTCCCTCCTAGCAGAAGAATGATCTTAAAAATAAGACACGTGACTATTATCATGTCTCATTTCAGTTACTCTTTTAATAAATCGTTTGATCTTCTGCAATATTTCAAATTCTTCCTGGATGAACTGTATCATTAAGAAAGAATTCATTTAACTACTGCTGAAACTGATATTAATATCTTTTTGACTGATATCTGCCTCCCTGCTTAGGGATATTCATCATTTGTTTATTAAATTTTCTGCTGACTTTTCACTTACATTAAGCCACAACATTTTTATTCTCCAAGCTTAATGAGGGGAAACCAGCTGGGATATGCTTCTTTATAGATTTTATTTTTTGTAATTAAATAATGGAATTTAAAACGTTAACATGATGTATAATGAAGATCTCTCAGAGAAAGACTACTGACGATATCTGTGATTCAGTTATAATGTTACTCCATTTGTATATCCAGAAATGGCAGTTTAAAGCACCTTTTTAGTGCCTAATGAATACTGAAGCAATATTCTTTATTACCACATGGTGTCATCTTTAAAACTCTTGGGTGAAGAACTAATTTACCAGGAAGTTTCAAGGTAAACTGCTAGATAGTATGATTCCCTACTTATTCCTGAACTTTCTATGTTAATATCTCCAGTTAATTTATTTCATTTCATATGAAAATTATGTTAGTTACATGTTAGGGCCAGGCACATAGAATTACAGAATCACAGAAACACAAAGGTTGGAAAAGACCTACAAGATCATCCAGTCCAACCATACCTCATTAAGAATTGTCTATTTAGCTTAGCTGCTTGTTTTGCTTTGTACAATTTTCTTCAATTTGCTAGTTATTTATATTTGTAAAATACCCATCATCTAAAAATGGGGAAAAGTTACAATAACTCATAAATAAGATGTGGATATTGACTATGTACAATTGTTAATATTTCTGCTTCTTTGGTTAGGCACTTGTGTATTTATAAAAAACAGAATTTTCTAAAAAAATAATTTTTTAAATACATTCACTACATAAATTCACAGAGAAGTTGTATAAAAGCGACAGAGAAAATGATTGAAAGATTATTTTTTTAAAATCAGCCAAGTCCTTATGAAGAATGTGGAGTTTTTCTTATTATTTTGATGGGAATTAATGCAGTTATAAATAACAATTTTAATTGCTTTTTTCAATTGTGCTGATATTCACTTTTTCAAATATGCCTTTTCATTATGCTTTGAGTATGTGATTAGAAACTCATTTCCATGAACATAAGGGAGTACAGAGAGAAAATGGCAGGTAGGGTAGCTCTACAGAGACACAGCCCCAGCCTATGCCTTCCCAAGGGTGGCCCAGAGTAGCCTCAGATGATGAGCTGAGGCGACAGCTTGTAAGATGCATCAAGGGAGCAGATCTCCTTACAGTCTGAGGGATGACATTGCTTAGGGTCATGAGACTCAAGGGTCATGCAGAGGAGGATGTTTAATGGAAGGACTGAAGATGGGAAATGGAGGAATCAGGATGATTTCAGGAGGAAGAGGTATGGAAAAATCGATTGGGAGACTAAAGGGACCTGCTGTATGCAAACGTTGCTGGTCAGTACATTTGTCTGACTGTGCCCTCCAGTGGACCACCAGACTGTCTTATGAAAATCCATTTCTAATTGTTTTCTGGAGAAAGAGTTTCTCTTTGTGTGCACATGGAGGTCTAAGTGCCAGACCTGGAGTCACACCACAGGGCCCATGTGTTGAAGGTAACAGTAACTGGAGCAAGCAAGAGTGCATACATCCATGTGTAATTACTACCAAATACCAAGATCAGCCATTAAACAGTGCCAGAGGACTGGGAGCCAGGAGTAAGTCTAGTTCTGGCTGTACAGTGGAGGGGCAGCTGAGTCTGAGAAATGGATGCTGGAGACACCAGAAGAGCCAGGGCAATTGAACTATTTCCTATGAGCTTCAGCAGACTTTAAATAAACCTTTTTTTTTTTTTTTTTTTTTCCTAAATCATGAGAATGGAAGGAACCTCAGAGGTTATCTAGTTCCAACCTCCCTGCCATGGGCAGAACTAGATCAGGCTGCCCAGAGGCCAGTAGTTATAAGTATTTTTTAGTTTACTATACAAAATAATATAATTCTAATAAAATATCTTAATAAAAGAGACCAAGAGATTTCTTAAGAAAACTTATCTAAACATGTGTGCAATTAAATGTTGAAATTCTATGCTAAACCTAAGGACAAGTATAAATGTAGAAGTTATAACTGTTAGAAAATGATTAAGAAATCATGATGTATTCAGAACTATTTTTGGAAAGGGCTTAACTGTAAGTGGTCCATTTACTATAACTTGTGTAAAAAGAGTTTCATTCTAAGCTCTTTCTTGTGATTTCTCTCTCAAAAATGCAAGCAGGAAATATTTTAAAGAATTTAAAGGTTAATGTTTACACATTAAATGAAGATATATGCATAACTTGTTAGTTTTCTCACTGCATACTCTGTAAAATCATCAGCTGTGGTGATACTTCTAACAAATCATGCATTGGTATAACATTGCTCATCAATTTTAATAAGCTGGTGTGATTTTATAATTGGTTTGTAATCACTGATGTGGTAAATATCACTGCTACAGTGCATTTCTACTTGGTAAATGAAGTTCAATTACTTGCAAAAACATTTATTTTGACTTCACTTTTCTAAACCAGAATTCATTGTCCTTTTCAGTATAAAAGTAAAGTCAGCTCATTACAAAAAAATGCTTAGACTTAGAAAAATCGCACCATCATTTGTGCTGGGAGCTATCAACTTCATAAATACTTGCCCACAAGTTTTACTGAAGTGTCTGAGGCAAAATGCTAAATAGTAGCTATCTCAAGATAATAGTATAATATTTTCATATCCACTTCTTCCACGCACTCAACTTAAACTTTATTTGAAATAATATTAAAATATTTACATCTAGTTCTTGTTTTCAGTTTTAACAATAATTCTCTTGTATCTATGGATTCAGAAATGGGTTAAAAGCATAAAACAGATACAATTTCATTATCCCATGTCGTAAGAGAATTAGATAGAAGTGTAGCTGCATGAAAGACTGGCATCTGACTTTGCACCTAGGCCAGCCTCAACCTGAGGTTGACAGAGAGTAGGAAAACTAGCTTAGTTGGAAAACTTGGAAAGCAGTTGATAAGCCATGTCAGTCACTCTTCACTATATACAAGGCAGCCATTTAAGCATGTATATAAACTGTTTCTACAGTTAAATCTTTCTAATTATTGTAATCATGCTGGAAGGCTGCATTTTCTTATGGAATACAACTCTCAAACAAAGAGGCAACAGGGAGCATGAAAGAAGAAGCCAGTCAAGTTATTTTAATCACATCATCAATACATTTTAGCAGTTGTTTTCTTTTTGTTTGCTTGTTTATTTTTCAAACTACTTCAAAACATTCAATGATGAATCCTCCTTAATTATTCATTTACTTTGGGTAACACTCCAGGGTGACTGAGATCCTTAGATGCACTGACAAAGACTTTGCAAAAATTAAATGAAACTGACAGTTTTTTCCTTAAGTGATCATCCAAATTTAACCACAAAGGTCATTCAATGATGTATATTTGCATAGTCAAACATGTCCTCAAACAACAAGCAGCTAATTCACAGATTAGTACCCAGTTCCAAATTCTATCTGACAAACTAACCGTTTCTAATTGATAAAGCTCTGCCATATAGAAGAAAAATAACTTATCCTAACATTGTTATATCTCTGCTCTTTAATAAAGAGGTTAAAAGCTCAGTGCACATGAAGACCTTATTTTTATACAATAGCAATTAGTGGATTAATGAATATTGCTTCTTTTTAAGATTGTCTGCAATTTTGATTTTAAACGTGAACAAAAGCAGAGGCTGGAATTTTTCCAACTGAGCCTCCAGGGGCTTGTTCAAAAACTTTAGCTTGAAGTGATGGTAGTAGAAACGTAAACAAGTAACAAAAGAACTATACTTCAGGACAATCTTATGCCCTAAAGGAAAGGATGAAGTCATTGCCAGACCTCTCTAGCACTTACTTTTAAGATTTGTTACATCTTTTTTTTTTTTTTTTTTTGCTTTCTTAGGATAACTTCTATTCATACTATTGCCATCAGAGCCTAAAATTAGTACATAGAGGTGTGTTTTCTGTTCTCAAGGCAATGCACTAGTGCAATGAATACCTCTCTGCATCTGCCCTCCTGTCCAGTAGTGTAATTAGATAGAATCCAAGTCTGGTCAGACAGTTCACGCTCATTTCTCTACTACTTTGTCTAAAAAATGACTCAGTACTATGTCTGTTGCTTCTCTCCCTTCCTTTCCAGAAATCAGTCAGGCTTTGTTGTTCTTCAGAGATGCAAGACACAGTAAATGTTGTTTTGCATTGTAATAAAATTATAATATAATTAACAGAAATTAGAAAAACCTTTTTAAAATCCATTCATGAATTTAATTTCATTTGTTCTTAAATAATTCTTAAAATTGTTGTTACAACTCCGGTGTAGCTTTGTTAGCATAGTCAATGCATGCCAGCATTTCCAATGTACAGAACAGTAATTCATTCAGCTTCCTGCTGGAACAATAATGTTCTGTTTCATATGCAGCCACACAAGGTGGACAGCCAGACTCTACACATATATGCTAATATATGCTAGGAAGACTGAGGTTCAGAGTTCAGGTTAACATCTTCCCTTGAAACGTAAAATTACATCCTCATCACTTCCCAAAATGCCTTTCTTTCAGCAAGTATGCAATGAGTTTTAGAACTGTGCTGCAAATATAAAATATTATCCACTGAAATATTAAGATTGTTCATCCCTAAATACTTTCTACTAAATGAAAAATTCAGACTCAATATTTATCTTTTTCATTAAACAAATGAGTTACACGGAGTTTTAAACACTAGTTTGTGGCTTTATTAGCCCTGCTGAAATGGAAATAATGTCCTTCTAGAAGTTGTTGTAATGGCACGTAAATGTTGCAAAGAAGGATCAGCTGATTGAAAAAATACATCAACTAGAAACATCTGAGAAGCTTTTCACAAGTTCATTTCTAAATAATTCTTAGTTTAGATTAAGTTCTATATGGATTAACACTTTTCTTGAAATTAAGAAGGGATCAGGTTCTTCCCTTTCAAGCTTGTTGATTCTCAAAATGCAGAGACAGATTCCAAGTTATAAAGAAATTGGGCCATTTGACCGTGAAAAAGCAAGTCAGTTTCATATTAAAAAAAACACCTGTTGATTCTATTAAATGTGATAATAATATTACTACATACTAAAAATAAAATATAAATGTTAATTTTATTCCATTAAATTCTTCAAAGGCAGACCTATGTGCATCTAACCTTTTGAAGAGAATACAAAAAAATAAGCATGAGCTTTAAAAGGATCTACAAGGCTTTCATATATAGTAAATTCCTAGAGGCACACAGGTAAAGGCATCAAGCATTTTAGAAGCATTCCATATTGGGAAAATAAAAAAAAACCAACCATTTAGTGTCACAAAATAAAAAAAATGCTGTTTTGAAATACAATAAAAATCGATTGGAAGATAACAGAGTGTAAGAACAAAAAGGCAGAAAGATCTTGCTTGAAATATAGAAAATAGATCAGAATATGCGCTCTGGGGCAGTTTATACGTCTTTAAAACTATAATCCTAAATAAAAGAAGATATTTTTCCAGCCTCCCAGATCATCCCTTCAAGTTAATTTAGCCAAAGCTACATTGTATCATCACAAAATTTAGTATGTTTTAAGAGAGAATACATCTTATTATTTTATTATACAACTAAATTCACTGATGATGCATCCACAATGTAAAGCTGACATTTACATTGTGTAATGTGATCCTCAGTGGTAAGTGAATGACAAAACAACATCGAAGAGCCATGAAGGATGTAACCCTACCTATTCTATTTCAAACCCATTGAGTGTCGCTGTTACATTAATTGAAGTTCACATCAACACGTAGACCTCCATTTGTAACTCAGAGTTTATTTGCAGTTGACTGCCATCTTACTTGCAAGTGTTGCGATTCTGCCATCAGCAAACCTAAACTCAGCAAACCTAACTGTTTCCACATTTCTAGGCTAAATTTTTCAGTTCATCTTCTACCTTACTCTAGAAGATAACATTTGCATCTGCTTCTAGAGACAACAGAAAAATATCTTTTTTTTTCTTTTTTTTCTTTTTTTTTTTTAATAGACTGGAAGTAATGCAATTTGCATCTTATATCCTGGAATTTTTTATTATCATAACTTCACATAAAGAGTCTTCAAATCTCTCATTAGCTTAGAGAGTCTGAGACTCCTCTCTCAATATTTAATTTCCTGCAGAACACCCTATGATAAGCATTTCTGGAACTTCAAGACTTCTATCCAGCTTAGAGCATGGGTTTCATCCCTCAATCTTGTTGAGAATATGACCATTTTTCAGATTTGGTCCATATGATACATTAATTGCAATTATTTATTTATTTTTTATTATTTATTTATTATTTATTTTCAATTGGAATCATCTTGTTCACAGGCATCCAAACCATGTTATTGAACTCAGAGGATCTTGTAGGTCCTCAAACCGAGACTAAATTAACCATTTCGTAGAACTTTGGCATCTGTTTCATTCCAATTGAAAAATTAACATGACTGATCTACAATAGCTGAAAATTTAGCCTGCAGCTTCTGTTAAAAGCTGTGGAGTAATTCAGACTCCTTGTAATCTGCTGCTTTTTAATGACTACTGAATTAATCCATAAGCTTTGATGTTCCCATTTCATACCCAAGTCTCAGATACCAACCAAATTTTAGAATTGCAATGCTGAGCATCCACACCCAAAGCCATAAAATCCCAAGCACAAAGAAATAATTTCATTTTGGTATATGGTCAGTTAATTATTAGACCTTCTTGTCTCTTTGCAAACAAGAAAACTTTTACAGGTATAGGAACAACTATTTCCAGAGAATAACATGAGTAACTGTAAGATAAATAGGTGTAATCTATGCTTTTTATGTCAAGCAATATTTAGATAAGATGCAGAAACTGTCTTTGGAAGACGTATTTCAGACTATGTAGTTAAAGACGGGGGTGATGTATGCACTACACAGCTAGCTGGCTCTTTTCTGTTCAAATTTTCACATTGTCCTCAATGCTTTCCTACTCAGTTTTATATTGACTGCTTCACACCTGCTACCATCTTTCAAGGCAGAAAAAAAAGTTCACTATTTACAATCACAACACAGACAGAAAGTTTAACACGAGAAGGGAAAAAATTACCGCTTGTTCTCCGCATCCAGTGGATACTTCACTATCCTATTTCTGTACCAGTAATACGGCAACATTTTAGTTGTTGCTGCACAGTGTTTACACGGAGTCAAGGACACAGTAAATTCACTATGTAAATTAGAATGTGATACATTTTATTCCATAGCATTTTTTTTTTCTATAATGTCATTGTATTCTGTGTTTCTAGAGTTGTTAGTATTTTCAGCTTCACAGAATCACAAAATAATTTAGTTTGAAAGGGATGCCTGGGGATCACCCATTTCAACTCTCCTGCTCCAAGCAGGGTCAATTAGGACGGACTGCTCAGGATCTTGTCCAGTCAGCATTTGAAAGTCCTCAAGGATGGAAAGTCCTCAAGCTATTCCAGTGCTCAGAGGGAAAAGTGTTTTTGTATGTTTAAATGGAATTTTAAGTATTTATACATATTGACAGATTACCCCTAGACCCTCTTTTCTCCAGGCTAAACAACCTCTTCTCAGCCTCTTCTCTTATGCCGATGCTCCAGGCATCATCTTCATTTTCCTTAGCTGCAGTCTTTCCATATCTGTTATGTAGTGGGAAGCTCTGCAGTGGATTCAGAAGTCTCACCAGTGCTGAGTAGAGCGAAAGAATTACCTCCCTCAACTGGTTGGCTGTGTCCTGCGTAAATACAGTTCCAAGGGCTGCGATCCTTCTCAGATGCAAGGGCCTGTTGCTGACTCACGTTCAACTTCTTGTCTACTGGTATCTTTTCTGCAAAAGGTATTATTATATTTCCTACGCTAGTGGCCTGACATTAGCACTTACACTCAAGCTCTCATCACTCACCATTATTCAGAGTTCCAGGCATCCCTGCTTCTCTTTTAAATAAATGCGATTATTCTTCCTCAGCATGTAAATCTTCGCTTCTCTAAGAGCCCGCATCCTTCCTTGGCAGCACCCAAGTGGCAGAAGAAGGTCTCCCATGATATCTTTTGATTCCAAATGAGATTTAAGACCTGCAACTGCACACAAGACTCTTTCCTTCTGCTTATTCTCCATGATGTGTTTTTATATAGTAATTTCTCAGAAGTACAACATTATGCTGATTTCCCAGAAAACACAGGAGATCTTCTCTTGTAATGCTGTCCTCAGTTCCTCCACATTCGATGTCTCTCTTTGACCCTATTTTGTTGATTAAGGTCTGCCTTTTCCACATCAGTCTATATAGTTTTCCAGCCTACGTAGCCCAGCTGTTTCTTTTTATTCACAGATTTTAATTTTCTGATATTGTACTCCTAAAAATTACTTTTTCATTTCTCTGGAAAAACATTCGAATAGCTTTGTATTCTTCCATCTCAAATGCTCATTAATAATGGATATCAGCAAAAGACGTGGCCCTTTTGGGACATAAAATAACACTGCTGTCAAAGTCATAGGGCATTTGAGCATGATAGAAAAACCTTACAATCTTGAATAAAACAAATTCTGTCTTACACACTTGATTTAACACCTCTTTTACCTTCATTTCTTATGTTTTCCCATCATAGCCTGATTAAAACTTTATACAACTTTGATTTGTTCTATGATTGCATAATATGAAAAAATTTTTTCATAATAATTTCATTTGATTAGAAGACGTTCTTTATTATACTTCTTGTGTGTATGTGTACTTCAAGAGTTATATACTACATATGAGATGCCTTATGCCTATTTACCTGTTTACGCATTCAAAATAGACAACCAAACACAGGTATGGACACAAATACAATTGTAGGAATGCTGTTGTTATATCACACCATTTTGTAATAGAAAAGAAAATAGAAAGTTCTTCACAATAATCACGAAAAACTTTCAAAGTGAGTTTAAGATAAATAGAGGGAGATGCTGGCATGAAAGTATTACTATAAATTACATGGAGGCATGGGGAGTTTTGAGCAGTTTGAATCTTACACTCAAAAGAGATCAGCTACCTGTAAAAATTCAGCTTCTCCAATGTATATTTACAATGGAAAGTAGAAATTTTTTCACATAAGCAATGTGAAAATAAAATAAAAGTTGTAATAACAGCACTTAGCTAGCTTAACAACATAGATGCTAAGCAATTCATTTTGTCTACTGACTATCTTTGGTCCTTGCTCTCCAGTAGCAGTGCTCCCTAGAAAGAAGTCTGATCTCCAGATAACACTCTAAAATCCAAAGTCATGAAATGACAGAATCTGTAATGGTAATAGAAGACAGTAATAAGACAGCAAAGTTTCAGACAATAATGGAAAATCACCTAATACACCTTCTAATGGTAATTCCTTTTCCTAGGAAGGAGTTGCAGAATCAATGCATCTGCTGGGAAGGCCAAATAAAGTTTTATTATAAAAGGATAAGAGCAAAGTACTGTATATGTTAATGCAACACATGAAACTAACCTGCATTTTTACTGATAATACAGAATCAGTAACAGATCAGTAGTAGACTTGTGTCATTTTAATGATGATATCATTTTGGCAGAGAAGAAGGAGACTTACCTTTATTCACTATGTATTCTTTTCTCTTTAATGTACATTTTGGCTTACAATTCTGAACTATAAATTTTCATCTCCCCTTTCTACTACAACAGAGATGTTTCCCAAAACAAACTAGAGTTTACAGTAATAGAAAAAATCCTATATGAAAGCCAGTTTGTCATTCTGCCCAGGCCGAGTTTGAACTGGTTGGAGTTTAAAGGTTACTCAATCTGAAAATTTTATTTAAATTCCAAATTTATTAATGTAGTTTTTTGCGTACTTTCACATGCACATTTCTTCTACACCAGCAAGAGTCACACATTCCTTTGTAATTTAGTGCATTACAGCACAACTGATGTTAGATCATAAAGGATTAAATAAAGGTCACACCATACTTGTGATATGACTTTGAAATCATGTTTACATTCTTTTCAAAAACAGGAAGAATTATAATTTTCTTTTTCCAAGCATCCTACATTATAGCATGTGCAACTTTATTTTATGTATGTTTCATAGCTTTCAAATAGTTTATAGTTATTTTGATGCATTGTAGAATTTCCCAGTTTTAACTCGTCAGATTTCCCAAAGAGGCAACTCTCTGCTAAGCATTCAATCAATTTCCAGAGTCCAACTACTTTTGTTTGTGTATTAATATCATAAAGATGGCAAACTGAATTTCAGAGACTGTATTTGAAGTTAATTTCTCAAAGCACTTATTCTACATATATTTAAACCAATAATCTGATGTTCTCCACAAAGATGTGACTACTGATAAAACAGCAAAAAAATCCTGGAGCTTTGTCATTTGATTCAGTTCACTGCTTCATTTTTTATTTTTTATTTAACTTCTATAGGTGTCTATCTGATATGGAAAGACGAAAAGTTGTAAGCCTTAACAAAATAGTTGTAAGCCTCCAAAGAGACTATCAAAGAATTCTTACACAGAAAGAACATGTCAATAATTAACTAATGCTGAGATATCTTATGCGCAGAAAACATTAACTTCATGTTGTGTTGCAATCATTTCCGGAATGAAAACGAATACATGATCCTCCACACCCACTGAGAAATTTGAATGTTTTAAGAGGATTTCAAGAAGTATCATATTTCTGAGCCAGTTTACGTGCACACAATAAGTATTAGGTCCAGCTAAGAGGTCTGAATTAATATTTTAGTGATCTTTTCAAACTAAGTTTAGAACAGCTTTCCTTTCCCTCCTTGTCTTCCCATGACAATGTTAAAGCTTTAGCCAACCACAGCAGGTTACACAACACTTTCCTTCCTGAGCTACAGTTTTAGCATTCATACAGATACAAGCAGGTATCTAGATCAAGGAAAGGTGGCAGCAATATCCTCGAGTACCTGGTGAATGCTGTCACCATACCACTGGTACAAACACTCCTCCCTGCTCTTGAACTCAATGTCAGTTTAGCAGATTAATGAGTATAAGGGGTCAGTGCAACTACTGTCATGGTTTTATGATTTCTGGTTATCAGTATTCCACATCATAACATGTAGTGCACTGAGAGTTAAAGTGTTAATCCTCCAGTTCTGGGCACCTATCCAAAAGAGAAGAACTACAAACCCCAGGGGTCTTTGCAGTCAGAGAGGAGATATAACTCCTGGCAAGGTCGTCTGATGGCTCTTCTTCGTCAGGCTCTCCTCCCTGCTGCTCAACTGGACTGTGCATCTCACTTCAGTGTTATGGTGAGGCCTATCCACCTTTCGGACACTCTCTCTTATTATATTTTATTCATTAGCTTTAATTCTAATCATATTGTATTATAGTGTGTTATCTTGCATTACAATACCATATTTACTACATTAGGTTTTTTTTCCTCAGATCCTTGCTGCTGTTTTTAATTATTTTGGGGTTCCCCGTTTCCCTTTTTTGGAGGCACAGATCTGTGGATCCCTGCGCCATGCTAGTCACAGAACCGGGCCGAACCAGCCTGTAAATCGCTGACAACCACTTTTGACTGGGGCATCTCTGGAGGCAGAGAAAAAAATGAATACAATACTCTTGTCTTTTTCTACATAACCAGAACCATACTGCCAATTTTATCTAAAGGTCATTTGAAAGGAGATTGCTTTTTTTTTCTACTGCTTTAACAGACATTCAAAAATATGTGAAGAGATGATCAAGTACCAGCATGCTGCTCAGTACTCTTTGTTATGCTGTAACACAGTTTGGTGGGAAATAGGAGAGAATTCACAGCAGAAATACAAAGTAACTCTCAGAGAACAAAAGCATCTAGATTAAATGACCCTTGATCTGGTTCATGGATATTTATGCTGCTGTAGAATCCTGAATTTATTTGTAACAGTGGTTTTCAGGGCCCATATTGAGAGAAGTTCAAGGCTAGGCTTTAGATAAAAGTTGTAAGAAGCCACAGGTTAAAGCTTGAAAAAAAATCTTCAGTTCCACACTTAATGTACAAATATAAACGCTGATTCTTTTCACAGTGTTTAGTCAATTCAGCACTTATGCACTTTGTTTAGTAATGTGATTTCTACTGCTAGCTCTCATCTTTTAGATTATCTTTCATTTCTAGCATTTTCCAATAGTGATAAATACTTGCTTGCTATAACTTTTCCAACAGATGAATTGGACTTACAATTCCAACAGCCAAATACCATTGAAACGTATTTTGTCATTCAGAAGTGTGTCCAATAAATACTACTTTTAATTAACATTCTATGATTATCAGGGTGGAGAAACAGAAGAATGCAGAAAATGTTTCCTCTTCCTAAATTCTGGGCTATCATTTTTTGTTCCCCATCAGCACCTAACAAGTAACCTATAAAAAACAGCTGAAGTCACTATCTTTCCAATCCTAAAAATTAAAGTGCTCGTTCAGAGATTGTTGATCTTTGATTCTCCACAGTCTGAGGAGATCTATGCTAATCCATTACCAAGGAGACATTTTAATGTCCGAGCGATATGCTAGCAGTAGCATCAAAGAGGGAAGAAAGATAAACACAGGAACTAAACTTGCCACCTGTCCAGTAACTTCAACACCCACAATTAATAGCAACACTGTCACTACTTTTTTCTTTTACTGTGATTCAAAATAAAGCAGTAAGTTCTGTTCATTTTTTCTTAAGTCTAGTTGAAAATGCTGACTCTAAGGAGTGATGTGGGATCTCAAAAGCTCTTGAGCTCTGCATGAAATTGCAGAGTTTCAAATACACCTTTCTGTGATTTTTGTTATGACTAGCTATAAGAGACTTGACATACAGCGTTTTGGTTTTTTTTGCCTAAAGCCTATGCTTTGGCTCACCATATTTGACAGCTTGATCTGTTAGCAGAGGGAATAAATAGTTCCAGAGGTGAAAATCCTGAAGTATATACTTTGAAACACATAAATTATAACTAAGCATTTCCATCAGGATCTTCAGGAACCAGATCTGTTGCATTTTCAACTCCATGTGCCGAAGCGATGACAAAAGGCTTTCAAATAACAGTCACCCACTGAGAACTTTCTGTCTTTTGAAATAAAACAGATGAACAGACAGTATGGCTTCACATGTGAGCAACAAGCTAGTTTCACTTAAAATCAGGGTCAGAAATGAGATGAAAATTATCCAAGTCAATGAAGTACTAGAATTTATTGATTCACTATCTCCATTAGCATTCAGAAGCCATATTAGTATTTTCACAACATTTCTACATCAGACATTTTTCTTTCATGCTAAAGATTGTTTACTAAAATGTCTGAATGATAACTTATAAATCTCTTTGAACATGTTCCTTTACAAGATCTGCTAGTATTAAAAATGAAATGTCAGATTATCAACACTTAGTACAAGTCACTTCACATTTCTTTCAGAAATTAATGAAAGAGAAAACCCGAATGGATAAAATTCTCTTTTGTTTCACAAGGCTTTCAGGATAGAAGACCTTCAACAGCACAAAAAGAAGTTTGGAAATAGAAAAGAGACATCTTAATAAAGTCAACATCATTTTCCTAAAATTAATTTTTTAGTTCATATTGTTGATATTGTATAATGAACTCAGACCAATTAGAAAATGATATTGAGGGAAAAAAAGGAAGACTTTTTGATATTAGTGTAAAGAGAAGAAAAAAAATCTCTACAGCAGCATTCGGTACAGCATGGCACAGATGCTGAAGATGCCTTTATAATACAGCATGCGCACCTCACTTCACAGCTTTTGATCATAATTTATTCACCTGCTGTGATAGAATTTGCTTTTTAGGTATTCAACTGATATGTTGAATGTGGCCACTCTGAAATATGCCTAGTTTGTGCAAAGATGTGATCCTCTCAATCATTTAAAAGTATTTTTGAGATTACAACTTAGAACAATGTTTAAAATAAAATTATGACGTAAGTCTATTCCACTTACACCATTTAGTGTTTCCAAACAGCACGCTATTCTTTTCAACTACATTTAATAATACTTGATATGAAAATATTCCATTAAAAATATATACATGCTAAAAAACTCACCCTTTTCAGTTAATCACATTTACAGCATTATATTCTTTGCAATTGTAGTATTTATCAGCTTGATTTAGGCTTTTAATGCATATATATGAGAAAAATGTAAACATGCATATGTACCTGGACAGCTTGTGAGAAGAGATTCTGATGAAAATATTCTTGATTTAATAGTTAAAAAGCTCCTGGTTCCTCTATACACTGAAGAAAGTATGTTCTTTCCCACTCCGTGGAATGATGGTTTGAATTGCCTATGTGTGAGGTTTCTGTTGGGATTCACTGATCTGAATTTTTTTTGCACAAATACAGCAATATTCTCTCATATACTTGGCCTCTCCTATTTACTTCTTTCATCTCTTCTATTTACTTCTTCGTGTAACTGATAAGTTACATCTTATCAGTTAAATCTAGAAAGAACAAGGATTTTAAAATTTAAGAACACCTCTTCTATGCGTATGCTTTATATAGATACAATTTCCACCTTTAACTTAAAGAAAGAGAAAAACAAACTATATTGACCAGCTACAATAGCTGTTCTGTAACTTTTCTATGGCTCACTAAAGAATTAGCAGCAGACCAATCCCTCTTCAGCAAGGCTGAAGGTAATTCAAGTTATGTTGGTATTCAAAGCTTTCACGAAAGAATTCTGAGCAAAAATACTATAAGAGGTGCTTCGTGCCCTTCAGGATTGAAATCTAGCTTTTCTGTATTCTATGATCTGGGCAGTAATATCCATGTAACATAACTCTTCCACTGTTTTTGTTTGTTTGTTTGTTTGTTTGTTTGTTTGTTTTAACATTAAAGTTCCTCAAGAGTTTAAATCTATGTTGCACATTCCCGGGTCTACCAGAGCCATCACAGGTATTTAGATGCACAAAACTCTCTTTGAATCGTAGAATGGTTTGGGTTGGAAGGGACCTTTAAGATTACCTAGTTCCAACCCCCCTGCTATAAGAAGGGACTCCTCCCACTAAACTAGGGTGTCACTCAAAGCCTCATCCAACCTGGCCTGGGGGGAAAGGGGGAAAAGTATCATCCACAACTTCTCTGGAGAAAGGTTTCAGGTCAACCCAACTTGTTCTGCTAATCCCTACAAAAATAGCATCAGGTGTTTTCTTTTAATTAAATGCTCCCTTTATGCAGTAGTTTCCGATCAAGATTTTAATCAGCCAAATACAATTTCCTCCCTGTCTAGAAATAGACCAAGCCATAGTTCTTGTATGTCAAAAAATACAACAGTAATGGCCCAGCACTATTCTTCACCTAACAGAAAAAGCTTTCAAAAATCTGACCATTTATTTTTGATGTCTAAATGACAGACTTGTTTCCATAGCTCAGCTGGGATCATTCACAAGTTTTTAACCTGCTTTTATAAATTTGGGCTTAAATCCTCATATATAGAGAAAGAACTGTACATTTAAGTTTCAGGCTTTTGTTAGTATACGCTTTTCATTCCCCAGAACAAATTCTTCCATTCTCTGGAAAAAGTCTTCTTGCACATCTTATAAAGTATTTCAGCACTAATAATACCTCATTTCAAAAGCTCTTGAAAGTGTCTCTAAAATTTATATTCAACCTCAAATCTTGTTATTCACAGAAAAACTTTATTAAAAAAATACTACACTCCTAGTAGTCTAATTAATGATAAGAAATTCCTTATCAGTTTTATATTTTACATTTAAAAAAAAAAAAAAAAACACCACCAACAGCAAAAAACATATTTTGGCTATTAAGAAAAATCTGATAGTCATGGAATTAATTTCCATTTTGTACAGGATTTATGTAAAGTAAGGTGTCAGTGCTCTTGTCTCTGACATCGAAATGTAATGCAGAGCATTAGCTGGACTGTGTTTGGCCTCTGGCTCCTTAAGTGCACTTCATATTGCTAAGTGCCACATGTACATATAGATAGATAGATAGATAGATAGATAGATATCATAAAATACATCATATATAAGCTAACACAGCCAATATTAATGCTGTGGACATCCATTCAAAATCTTGCCATTTTCTGTGCATATCTGTGGGTTATGTCTACTTCTTCTCACATTTTAAAGCCTTTTCTATTTTTTTCTCCCCTGGCAAAGCAATAACAAGACTTTTCAGAAGATAGTGCCTCACCAAAATCAATGGCAATATAGCTTGGATAAAGAATACCCAAATTCAGCTTCTTAAGAGAATTCACTGCAAAGGTTGAAACCCTATTTTCTGCTTTCCCGTATGGTTTCCTGAGTATGCTGGTTCAATCTAAGTGATAAACTGCTGATTTTGGCAGTGAGGGGGTTAGGGGACCATAAAATCCATACTCCCTGCCCGAGATCAAGGGCATCACATCTCTAGGAGTCATCACTGAAGCCAACAGAGCTGTTCAAACTTCACTAACATTTGGTGGGATTTTTGTTGTGTGTGTGTGCGTGTGCGCGCGCGATGAATAGCACAGCAAAGAAATCTTGTAATACAAAAGCAAAATGTAGCAGTGGAAAAGTAGGAACAACATACAATAAATTACAATGTGTAGCAACTTGATACACGTAACAGGTTTCTAAATGCTTCTTTCCACTAATGCTCACATTAATATTGACACTCACATGGAATTAGGATGGAGGAAGGGAGGGAGGGAGGGAGGGAGGGAGGGAGGGAGGGGAGACTTCTGCAGTAAAGCAGAAGTAGTGGAAAAAAAAAAAAAAACACAATGAAACTGGGCATCAATCAATTATACTAAAATGATTTCTGAAAAGAGAGAAACTCTTTATATTTCCCTAACATCTTGCTTTCATTTGTAAATGAAGACAACATTCTGCCTTAACTAAACAGTATGCTGTATCTAGGATAGATCCAATATTATTTTTTTCTTGAATCCTAATGTGATTTGTAAGACTACAGATGAATCATCATTTTAAACCTTTTTTTTTTTTTTAGATAAAATGGGTAAAACTATTTTTTTTTCACTAGTATCAATACTTCTTCCTATAAATCACATTATTTTGAAGAGCTCTGCTATAATCTCAGAAGTTCTGTCTTTTAAAAGTGATGTTTTGCTATGTAGAGACAGCAATAATTTTAGGCTATGAATGTTTGATTTAGAAAATTACTTTACTGGTAGTAACTTGGCAGTCCCAATCCCTGAATCAATATTAAAATGACTCATACCTCTTGACTTCCTCTCCAAAAAGGCAGTGCAGACTATTATGAGCGCTCATGCATACAGAAAGGACATTCAGGCACACGAGAGGATTATATTCCTGAGGAAAGCATAACACTGTGGACGAGTATAGTAATGATCTGAATTGAATTTAGATCATAAAAAATATCTACATATTCTTTGAGTAGTAAATGAGTAAATAAATGAGCAAGGAGGAATACTCTCTATCATTATTATTAGTAGTACTATTATTATTTTGAACAAATTTCAAAGGTTACAAATGTATTCCTTTTGTATATTGTTCTGTGTTCCAGTTCAGCTGAAGAATGGAAATTAAAAGAAAAAAAAACAACTTTTAAATCTTTCTGTGTTTCTTACCAGGGATACAAGATGAATTGTGGTATTCAGATAGAGGAAAACTCTTATCCTTGGCTGCAACTTAACATTTTTTTATAGTTTAAAAATCAGTAACCTTTGTCTTCCAGATTTGACTTTGGTAGTTTTTGGATAAAAATATGTTGTCTTACAATATGTATTTTTAACATGCTTTGACTGACTTCTGAAAGAAATTGTGTCTCTTCAACTCTTGAAGGCAACAATAGATGAAGGTAAATAAGATTATATAAAACAGATACACAATTATTAGCATGCGTCCATTATACTAGCTAACTTATAATTTTTTATACTTCCAATAATTTTAATGAAAAGGGGTAGATTCTGAAATTTTGCCATTTTATTCCAAGAAAATACACATAAAGGAAATTCCAAATTAAGATCAAGCTATAAACTAAAAAAAAAATATTAACTTTAACTACAGATTCATAGGAAAATTAGATCATTCACCTCTTTGAAACTGATTGGTTTTATTCACATGATAGAAGTGATACTTTCTAAGGGGACAAAGATCTGTAGGCAATGCAGTGAAAAAGCAACTTTCAGACAGAAACAAAAGCAGAGAAACAAATTAAGCTGTTCTTATTCATTACATTCTGACTTTTCATCAGTCAGAATAATTCTGAAGGCTACTAAATCTGCATTTATTGATTTTCAACTTAATTTTCCTTCAGTTTTATATCAGTGAAAGTGAAAGTTGATAGAATTTTATCATTTGTTTTGTTTGTATTTGCACAGCTTCCAATTGATGAAAGTACATAAAAATATTTTGTTAAAATAACAAACAGCAAGTATTTTTCAAACAAAAAGTGACAGTGGAAGAGCATGTGATGGAAAAAAATTGAACTAACAACAACAAAAAATGGTACCTAGTAATTTTAGGTGGATAATTAATAGAGCATCACAGAATCTGGACAACAGACATATATTAGTTGTGAGAAAGTTGGAAATGCCAAACAGAAAAGTGAAAGGAATGCTAACTGCTAAAAGCAGAACTTGCCAAGGAAGAGGAGGTACACAAGGGAGCACTGCCAAGAGAGAGGAAGGACATATGGGTGCTGCTGAATTCACACACATCTGTCATTATAAATGTTGGAGAACATTTGAAGTTATGGGTAAGGAGAGATCAATGTTCAATACAGAAAAAAACACTGGAGTAATGTAGCACAAGAAAACCTGGGAACGGTGTGTTTAGAGGAGTCTGGCCAGAACAGAAACATATTCAAAGACAAAAATTCTCTAGTGTAGATCTGGCATCTTCTTCCCAGCTATAATATCTAGTGATAATCCATTTTGAGATACTCTAAGCAGTCTTCCACCCTTTTATTCACTCTGATATTATTAATCAGCATTGCTTGAAGGAAATTTAATCTAAATAATTAAGATATACACATGTGAGGGAAGGTCACATAAGTTTGCAGATATGATGTCAGCATACGCAACATTTATTTCATGAGGCAAAAAGGAAAGTAAATAGTATATTCTTGCCAAAAAGATGAGAAAGGGAATATGTGAATTGAAAACCTGTGAGAATGTCATATCAGAATAATGTATGAGACATAGCTGAAGTTCTGCTCATAGATGACATAATTTTATATATTTTTTATAACTCAACATTTGTCTAAAAGTTTGACTTGGACCAGATAAGAACTGAAATATCTTCTTAGAAGGTTTAGTTTGTAACATCTTGGCCAATAATCTACTAAAAATCTGATATCAATTGTCACATCCATGACTAGAGATACTAATACTTACCAGCTGTAAATGAAGTAAGAGAGTCATGTATATTCATGGAGTTTTTTGTGAGTATGAGAATATGTAATACTAAATATTTTGTTGATTTTCTTATCCAAAGATACATGTTGTCATATAGTATTAGTTATTTTAATTGCATCTCTTGCTTTTATTTGCTATGGAAGAAATGTAGCAATGTGACACAGTCACAAGCATATCTTGTTAATTAGAAATGCACTACCTGTCAGGTTCACAGCTCCAGAAGTAAAGAGTCTGAACAATTAATTCAGAAGACCATGATGGCCAGAAGAGAAAGAATGGAAATGTCCTGCTTCATTCAGGAGTCCAAGCAGGTCTGAATATAAGTTTTGACATGCTTATGCAAATGTGAGTGATTTTATGCAAGTTAATAGAATAACATACTGAAACAGATTCTGCCTTTAATTAGAGTTGGCAAGCTGGAAGGAAAGCCCATTAAGCCTGGAAGCTTGAAAGTTCACAATGTGTTAGACCACTCTGGAGAGAATTTAATTTTCAAAGAATTTCTACTCTTCTAGGTGCTCTCGCATATCAAGAAACAAACTTCTCAATTTTGAACAATTTCAAAACTAACTGAGAAAAAAAATAAATGATAAATTCACTCAGTAAATGATTGATTAATCTTCTGGAACATTGTCACTTATTGGCCCTGGCCATCCAAAGGAAAAATGTGTGCTCCAAAGAGCTCTGCTCAAGTTACTTAACAGTTTTCTTCTGCTCAATGGGAATCACTGTAAAATCAGAGCTCAGAGAGATTCAGCAGCATTTTAGAAAGGAACGGCACAAACTTGTCTTTCATAGAGGAAATATATGTATGCAAGTGGATATTATCTGAAATTCATTTCTATGAAAATCTGAAGGCAAATCTTTGGAAGATTTTCCTTCACTTAGTTCCTCTATACCCAGTAATGAAAATGGAAATAAATGGGAAATAAAGGGGACAATTAAAGAGCAGATAGCATCACTCTCAAAAGATAAGAGATAGTGTTTTCTTTAAGCTAAGGAAAGATTTCATTTCAGAAACTGGAAAATGAAGGAGAAATAAAGGCGCTCATTACAGTGCATTTTTAGCCCTTAAATCTTAGCTGTCCAGTAAAGCATAGCACTACAGCAATGCTCAATACTGTATATATACATTTGACAAGAACTTAGACACCTCCAGGTGTTCATAGGTGGCATGTCTGAAAAGCCACAGGTCCTAAGGCATCACAACAGTTATTAAAAAAAAAGCCTTAGTTTGCTTCTCATGCAAATATTTAGATAACTTGTTTTTGTTTTATTTTTTCCCTAGTAGGGCTGCTGCTTACTGTAGCTTGATACTGACAGCAAACTGCTTATGGGTGCTGTTTAATGAGATATTCCTCTTCTCTAATTCTGCTTCTTCTCATTCCTGGCTGGAGCCACAGACTCTGGCCATCACACTAACTCCTCTACCTATGCATCAATGTTTTGGTACACCAATTGTTCCAGCACACTCAAGTACACCCTTCATTCCATAGGCAGGGCTTATAGAATCACAGAATCATTTGAATTGAAAGGGATCCTTGAAGGTCATCTAGTCCAGCTTCCCTACAATGAAAAGGGACATCTGCAGATAGATCAGGATGCTCAGAGCCTGGTCCAGCCTGACTTTGAATGTGTCCAAGAATGGGGCATCTGCCATGGGATTGGTAGAATGAAAAACAGCTGGAAGTACAGCAAGGGAAGAAGACAGCTTCAACATACTAAACCAAAAAGGAACAAGATAACAACCAATGAGTAGGCACAGGATAAACTCTGTAGGAACTTTTACCAGTAACTGTCAGATATACTGCCAACCAGAAGCAAAGACATCCAAGATGGGAACTACTTCACAGAATCACAGAATCACAGAATTGTAGGGGTTGGAAGGGACCTCTAGAGATCATCGAGACCAACCCCCCTGCCAAAGCAGGTTCCCTACACCAGGTCGCACAGGTAGGCGTCCAGGCGAGACTTGAATATCTCCAGAGAAGGAGACTCCACAACCTCCCTGGGCAGCCTGTTCCAGTGCTCCGTCACCCTCACCGTGAAGAAGTTCTTACGCACATTCGTGCGAAACTTCCTATGCTGCAGCTTATGTCCGTTTCCCCTCGTCCTGTCTCCACGTACCACTGAAAAGAGACTGGCCTCACCGCTATGGCCGCCACACCTAAGATATTTATAAACCTGGATCAGGTCCCCTCTCAGTCGTCTTTTCTCAAGGCTAAACAGACCCAGTTCACTTAGCCTTTCTTCATAGGGGAGATGCTCCAGGCCCTTCACCATCTTTGTGGCCCTCCGCTGGACTCTTTCCAAGAGATCCCTGTCTTTTTTGTACAGGGGAACCCAGAACTGGACACAGTACTCCAGATGAGGCCTTACCAGGGCAGAGTAGAGGGGGAGGATCACCTCCCTCAACCTGCTGGACACGCTCTTCTTAATGCACCCCAGAATGCCATTGGCCTTTTTGGCCACGAGGGCACACTGCTGGCTCATGGCCAACCTGTCGTCCACCAGGACGCCCAGGTCCCTCTCTGCAGAGCTCCTCTCCAGCAGCTCATCCCCCAACTTGCTAATATCATGCACAAAGAATTCTCAGGGCAGTTCCAGAGATGTCAGAAGGACAGTTTGCAGTCAACATAATACTCCAAATATCTGTGATGTACATCTGTCCCTAGCCTTGACTAGTCAATAGTATGATGTGAGATAGCTGTACTGTAGACAAAGGATTATTCCTATTTTCAGACAGAAAGTCAAAATGCAGAGGTAAACGTATTTGCTACTTAGAGGACCACAGAAACCCAATCACAGACAGGCTGGTTCCACTGCTCCCTCCCTTCACACACCCTTCTGCAGTCTGACTCAAAAACTTGAGAAGTACTAAACCACTACAGATCAACTCAGAGCTTTCATATACTTTCTTAAACTTCTGAAGAGTTTCCAATGTCAGCTACCAAATCCTCCCCGGACAATGCTTCAGAGAAAGATTATAAGATCTAGTCCTCTATTATCTAAATAATACCAAAATTTATTGTTTAGTTCTCAGGAATCTAAGTGTGATAAAAATGAAAATGCTAGAAGAGTTATGCGACTGAAAAATTAGGTGAATCTTGGGACACTGATATTGGGAAAAGATGAAGTGAAGAACTGAGTCTCACTGTTTATACCTCATGTTTTCTTTCTCTTCTTATCCTCATGATAAACATCCCTCTTCTCCTTGTGCTCACTTTCCACTGACACAAATCATTTGACACAGGTTTCATGAGACAATGTCTACTTTCTTGCCTTGGAGATGCAATTGCATGAAGGAAATGTATGACCACTATACACTTCAGTCTATCCAATCCTGCATGTATGTAACCCACAGAGGTATTAGGATGAGGAAAGAGTAGGAAAAAGCGGTCTTGTTCACCAAACTGTACATGGTCACAGACTTCATCTGAATCATTGACAATAGCAGCAACAAGAGGCAGTATAAGTGCTGTGTACATTCAGAACAGAAAGTGCCTCTCCCATAGAAGTCGGTGGGTGCATACCGCACTCTTCTCATAATGGAAAAAAAGTCTGAGTTTCTGAGGTGAAAAGATACACGATATCATGTAAGGCAAACAATGCACTTGGATGTAACAGGCCCTGCTCCAAGGAGAGCATGGATCACATATGCTGGGTGGGAGTTCAGCCAGTGCCAGAGCCTGGTACACAGGGTTACCTGCTTGAATATCCTCAGATCAGTCAGTGCCTCCATTCCCTACTGAAAAATTAAATGCATATGTGCAAATTTCAACTACTTATTAATCACTGCTGAAGAATCGTGAAGCATTCAAAAATAATATCATAACATCAACTACAGAATTTAAATATACTTATTTGAGGAGTTAACTTTCCTTGCACCTTGAGTAATTAAACCAGCAGTGAAACAGCTTTTTATTGAAAGAAATATCATACTGTAAAAACTGTTTTCTCTGATGACTCACACATCAAAAAAAAATTTGTGTTATTTTTCACCCCCCAAAAATTAAACAACTACATTTTATATCTTGCACCATCATAAATGCTTTGAGGGCACCACAGAAGATACATAGAAGATATCCATAACACCATACACTATTTTGTAATTTTTTATAGATAGATATTGTGTGGGCATAACACAATGTATTATATGTCCACTCTAGTTACACCAGAAAAGTTATAAGGAATATTACAGAATATTGATAGAACCTTACAAACATTAACTTACAGAAAATTAAAATGGATAAATAGCTTTCTTATCCAAGAGAGGTACCTTGTAATTTCTAGAATGCTTAAAATCAGAGAAAGTTTTCTGTATTCACTTTATACTTAAATGTGTTGGGTTTTTTTTTGTTTGTTTTCGTTTGTTTCTGTTTTTTATAGAAATCTCATTTAGCCCTAAAAAATCTTAGTAATTCATATCATGTTCATGGATAATGTGATTATTTTATACCTAAGGTTTTAAGTAATTAGTATGCTCCCAATTGTTTACCTAAATTAAATTAACTGGAATAAATTATAGAAAGTAACTGGAAATTTACATATGAGAAATAAAATGCTGTTAACAGAAGTAACTGTCAAAAATACTTGGGGTCCAGGTGTGACTGGAATGCAGAATTTCCATAGATGTTTAGGAGCAAAACTGTGCTTTCACGTTTTCCTGATGTTTTTAGCATAAGGGATTGCCAAATTTTTAAGCTCCAAAAGGCTAACATTTCACTTGTCAACATAAAATCCACACACCTAAAAGTATTTTTTCATGTTATATGTTACCAGTTACCTTCCACATCATTCTTTGGCACTCATGAAAGTGATAGTAAATTCTGTGCTTCCATCAGCATTTCCAAGAAAAAAAAAAAAACAACTCAATTTCATAATATTCATGGCAGTCATTGGAGAAATCATCCAATGAGTTTGATCATTTTTTGTTCACATTAGAATTGGTGCAATGTTAGATCCTAGACAACTTGATTTAACTCTGTAGATGCTCCTTAGTTGTAGCAAAGACTAGAAGATCTCCAAAGGTCCCTTCCAGCTTCCCATAGTCTACAGTTTTTGACCATTGATGAGAAGGCTTATCTTCTTGATTATATGAAGTTAAAAAAAAAAAAAAGAAACAACAACAAAAAAGAAACCATAGGAGGTACAAAAAAAAAAAAAAAAACACTATGAATTTGATGTATGGATGTTCTGTTACAGATACAAAGCAAGACTTTGCCTGTGGTCGATGCTTACCATCTCCTACCATTTGTGTCCATGAATGTGGATCTCATAATACTTGCAAACATAGGTAACATTCCCTACTACTAAAAGCACAGATAGAATCGATTTCATCAACATGAAACAGTATAAACTGTTTTTACTGGTATAAGATGACCTTTTACGTAAATATATTGTGTCCACGGATAAAGATGAAATCTTTCTCATAAAATCATTGAGAAAAAAAAAATAATAATTTTACTGAATATTCTTGTGAAAGGACCAAATTTTCTTAGTGAACATATACTTCTATTATAAGAAATATAAGTGAGACATTCAAGGCAATTTTTAATCTGAAATAATCATGCACTGTTGTCTATTATAGAAAAAAAAAATCTGAAAACCATAGATGAAGAAGGAAAACAGCCAAATTAAGCAAAATTCTAACAGAAACTATTGATGCACCAAAGTGCAAAGTTTTGTCTATCATTTTAAGTGATTGAAGAAATAGATGCTTTTTAGCTTTCACTAAAAGACTATCCTATTCTGTTTTGATGAACTGTAGAAACATTTTTCCTGTTGCCAAGTCAAATTCAGTTACTTTCTTCTCATATCAGAAGTTGAATTATTGAAATAATCTAATGGAAGTGTTGAAAGCAGTGAAATGCTAACTTGCTTCTCAAGAACACAGAGGTGTTAGATGAAAATTAGAAAGAAAAGCTTGTGGAGTTTTGAAAACATGCATGTGAAAGAAACATATTTTGTGAGGGTTTTTTTAGTTTGTTTGTTTGAGGTTTTTGTTTTTTAAGTTTCCTTCCTTTATATTTTTCCCCAGAGGTGAGCAATCTCACTAGCTAGTTCTCAAGAACCCACTGGGAAAGCAGATTGAGGGCCATTTCAGGGACCAATTATTTCTAGAGTCAATGTATGTTCTTAAGTGCTCACCTGTAGAGGTGAATGAATAGTCCTACTGGATTGTCTACATATAGAAGTAATAATTTAAATGAAAATTAAAGCATTTAATCTAATTCTCAAGTTGTGGGCTGAGAGCTGTATCCATAAAAATCAGTGACATTAGTGGTGTTGAGTATGTATTTTATGAACTCTTAGATGCTGACCTCTAAGTAGACTCCAGATCCCTAGGAGTACTTTCCTAGTACTCTCTAATGTATTCACCAAGTACATTGGCTCCTACTTTGTTTACATGGCTAGAAGTGTCAGAGAGGGAAACACAACAAGTATGTTCAGAGAAAGTGCGCCATATCACAGAATCACAGAATTGAAGGGGTTGGAAGAGACCTCTAGAGATCAAGTCCAACCCCTCCATAAAACAGGCCCCTTGCAGCAGGCTGTTCATGTAGATGTCCAGGTAGGTCTTGACTATCTCTAGAGAAGGAGAATCCACAACCTCTCTGGGCAGCCTGTTCCAGTGCTCCGTCACCCTCACTCTGAAGTTCTTTTGCATGTTGGTGCAGAACTTCCTATGTTCCAGTTCTTGGCTTTTTCCCCTTGTCCTGTCCCCACAGACTACAGAAAAGAGATTGGCCAACGTCCCTTTGACTCCCAGATATTTAGAAATATAAAGATCACTTCTCAGTCTTCTTTTCTCAAGGCCGAACAGACCCAGTTTGCTCAGTCTTTCCTCAAAGGGGGTGATGCTCCAGGCCCTTTACCATCCACTGGACACTCTCCAAGAAATTGCTGTCTTTTTTGTTCTGACACAATACTCCAAGTGAGGCCCGACCAGGGCAGAGCAGAGGGGGAAGATCAGCTCCCTCGACCTGCTGGCCATGCTCTTTTTAATGCACCCCAGGATCCCACTGGACTTCTTGGCCACCAGGGCACTGCTGGCTCATTGCTAACCTGTTGTCACTTAGCCGTAGTGCAGAAAAATAATCTGTTCAAAACTATTACATTTAAGTCTGTTTTATTGTAAAACAGTGCTTTAGAGAAAAGATCAGCATCATTTTGGTGTATTGAGCAGCACTTGGAGCACTGGCACAGGCATTTCTGCACAGAAATGGTACTTAGAATGTAATTCTACCCACAGTTCTTCACTGGCCAATGTAACCTGTAGTCAAAACACATCCAGAAAAACAGAGGTTCCCAGATCATCCTAATAAATCAGGATTCTTTTTGTTTCCCCCTCCAATGAAGAGTGGAAGTACTTCAGAAGGGAGGCTTGAGCAGAACTACTACATAATAGTCCATTTAGACCAACTTAAAGCTTGCCCAAATATACCTCTAGCATGCTGCAATTGCTTGTATGCCCATACTGCCAATGTCTGCACAGTTCTTTGGCAACTTTTCTGTGTGATCCTCAAGAGTACTATGGTGGTTACATGTCTGCAGCACATGGAAGAAATTAAAAAGGATTTTCAGGTTCTCTATTTGTGAGAGAGAGATCTCGGTTCTATCATCTAACCTTTAGCAAAGTCATCTTTGTTTATCTGGCTCTGTGTAATACCAAAGGTAAGTAAATGTCACATACTCTCAGAAAATCATAAAATAATAGAAATTTCTAATAATAGATTTTAAAGGGAATGAGAGAGATTATACAGTCCATCTCACTATCTCAAACCAGCACCAGGTATAAAAACATCATTCAAAACTTTTGTCATGTGGTTTTAAAATGCATCTGTTGCTGAAATTCTGCAATAATTCTAGGCAGTCCAATTTCAGTGCTTGGTGGTTCTTACCATAAGAAAAATGTTCATTACGTGAAACTTAAATCACTAATGTAACTAGAGACCATATTAAATCATAACATTCATATACAGTGGCAGCATTTTCTTGCAGATAATTGTCTTTTTTTTTTTCAGAATAAACTTTGCTTCTTTAAAAAAACCTTTAATTACTTAAATTCGTGTGCTTTTATCAGAATCACTTTTTCTAATGTGATCCAAATTATTCTTTCCAGAAATATTTTTAAAGAATTATTTTCTACTACGTCATGTTATTATTGAAATATTCACAATTAACAATTAATATTTTATTCCAAAACGCATGGTGAGGTTTGAATAAAATAAATAAAAAAAAAATCTTCTTTTACAGATAGACTAACGCCTTGCAGAGTTTTCACACATATTTCTGAAAGTCTCATTTAACATTTCTATTTATTTTAAGATTAGATATTATCTAATAGCTGTAGGCCTGATTTACTAATTGTTCCTTCTTTTAAAAATAGCAGGTGAAAAACAAATTTTCCCTTTAATACTGATAGCATTACACATGCATGGCTTTGACTCCCTCCACCTCTCACTGAGCTGAAGCATTTTAATGCAGAAATCTATGTTTCCGTTAAAACCGCTTAAGTTTCGGCAAACAACAGTCACTTCCCTGATAGTTCAACAGTTGTCATGACAGATTCAAACACTCCAAAGTCTTGTATGTAAAATAAGCCTGTAGCAAATACTTGTATAAAAAGTAAGAAAAATACAGAAATATTTTGCACCTCTGCACACTTACATGTTCGAAAACTAAAATGGCTGTGTCTGTGCCTATACTGCTATAGTTAATTAACTTGCTTAATCCCTCTGCTATTCCTATTTATTCTTTTGGCCACCACAACTTTCCAAGTAAGCTCCACAGTATAAATTTTGGAAAAATAATTTCTGTTGCTAACTTAAAATTACCTGTCTGGAACAGTCCCTGGTCTCAATTAACTTTTCCTTTATAAGACTTAATAAATGTTCTCTGTAAATATTTCTTCATAACATTTTTTATTTCAGAGCCCTTTATCACATATCCTCTCAGTCATCTCTTTCCAAGCTGAAGTGCTTTAGCTCCTGTAGCATAACTACTATTGACATAATTAAATACCAATATAGTTAATTAGAAAAATGCACAGACAGGTAATTTCACTTTCAGAATTAATCTTACCTGTCATCTTGTAATTGTAATATGTTTTTTGTAATTCCACACAATTTTTTGAACTCAATTCATACTTGATTCTTTAGTGGTTTTCTTTTTTTTTATCATTAGTTTGTTTTGTTTTTCAATTGGGAATCCAAATATTTAAGGAAATGAAATTCTTATCATATAAATTCTAACACGTTTGCATACGTACTTGTGATGAACTTGACAAAACCTTGCACTTTTGCTTTGTTGAATCTCATTAGATTCACAAGGGCCCACCTTTTGAGCTTATCAAGGTCCCTGTCCCTCTGGATAATATCCCTTCCTTCTGCTGTGTCAGCTGCACCACTTGGCTTGGTGTCATCAGCAAATTTGCTGAGGCTGCACTCAAAATCATCATCTTTGTCATTGATAAAGATGTTAAAGAGTATCCCTTACTGCAACGTAGAGGCAGAATTTTCATTATGTGGAAGTATACAGAATGACTTCCAGATACATTAATTAAGCTACAATGTTCTTCTGCTCTGTTTCCTTGAGGCGAGATCTATCCCACTGTTTTCTAAACATGCAAGAACTGCATGGACTACAGTGATTTTCAAATTATTACTACTTATTTCTAGTATTTTGATTATAGCTCACTCTTCACTAACATCATGGCATTTCCCCATCTTACACAGTAAAAGTTTTCAGTTAAAATGCAAGATGATTTTCAACTTACAGAAACGGCAGACTTATCTAAGGAAAGAATCTTGTATTTTCATGCAAATGTTCTATTACTTTTGCTACTCAGAAGGGTACCAAACAGAAATCTCATCTCTTCATTGGAGCTAATGCCAGAACACTGGCTTAATTTTTTAGTTCCTAAAACGTATTCTTTGACACTACTGCAGTGCAAAACAGAGTATGTAACAGATTATTAGATAATCAAGTGACCTAACTTCAAAAAATAGTATTTTCTAAAGTATAAGGACATCAACCAATGGTGTAGTTTAATGAATGTGCCACCTTGAATCAGCAACGTTTTTTAAATTAACTCATATTCAGTATAAAAGACTCATTATTATTCAGAATGCTTCTCAGCTACAGCTGTAAGATTTCATTAAATAAATATGTGCCCACTAGGAACAGCTTGTTGAAGGGAAGTAGTGTGAAAATACTGCAATATTCACAGTGCAAAAGGAAGAAAAAGCCAGGTTAAATTCTACTGATATAGTCAGAGTATGCATTGAACTCTGAATTTCTGAGACTTTGACTCTATTAAACCAAAGTTTTTATAACTATAAACCACTAAAGCTAGAAAAATGAATCACAGAATCACTAAGATTGGAAAAGACCTACAGGATCATCCAGTCCAAGTGTCCACCTGTCACCAACAGTTCTCTCCAAACCATGTCCCTCAACACAATGTTCCTTGAACACCTCCAGGATTGGTGATCCACCAGCTCCCTGGGCAGCCCATTCCAGCACCTGACCACTCTCTCGGAGAAGCAGTATTTCTAAATGTCCAATCTGAATCTCCCCTTGCACAACTTGAAGCCATTCCCTCTAGTCCTATCACTACTTACAGAAGAGGCTGACCCTCAGCCCACTACAACCTCCTTTTTGTAGTTATAGAGAACAATAAGATCTCCCCTGAACCTTCTATTCTTCTCCAGACTGAACAATCTCAGCTCCCTCAACTGCTCCACATAAGGTCTGTGCTCAGAATCAGAACATCTGAGATTATTTTGTATATATTCCTTCAATAACCTTTGTATTTAGTTCTTGCATATTGAAGCATGTATAGTGATATAAAATTAACACACCATTATATGTGACAAATCAGAGGACATGGAACCACAGAATGACTGAGTTTGGCAGGAGCACCTAAGTACATATGGTCCCACCCCAGCTAAAGCAGGGACACACAGAGCAGGGTGCCCAGGCAGCTTCTGAAGTCCTCCAAGACAGACACTCCACAGCCTCTGGTCAGCCTATATCAGTGCTCCATCACCTGCGCAGCATAGAAGACCCTCATGTACTCCATTTTGCAGACATTGTCCCTTACCTTTTAAGTGGGAACACAAAAAATAAAACCTGGCTCCATTCTCCTTGCACCCTCCCTTTAGATATATATATAGACTGATAAAATCCCTTTTGAGCTGTTTCTTCTCCAGGCTGAACAGCCCCAGCTCTCCTAGCCTTTTCTCAGAGGAAAAGTGCTCCAAGCTCTTTGTCAACTCCATCACCCTTCATTGGACACTCTCTCCTGTGTGTTTGTGTCACTCAGATACTGAGGAGCCCAGAACTGCTCAATAACAGGAATTACGATATACTTTCCTAAGGGGTTTGCATCCTCATAATGTCTGCTGTAGCTTACTATCACTATTATAATTACTGAAGATACTTACAGGTAGCTTTGAGAAGCATTGTATAAAGTAACAGAAAATAGTGGAAGTATTAGAATCTTGCTAAGAATGTTTTACAGAAGTACTATTCTAGTAGGAATGTATTTTTCCAATCATTACACAGTTTTTATTATTCTAGCTTCTGTGTACAGTTTTCAAAACATTATGCATCACTTTCATGCCTATTAAGTTGCCTTACCGCTAGAAGTTAAACGCAAAAATAAAAGAATCACAAGATGTACATTACAAACACTAGATGACAAAGCTAGATAAAGCTAGATAAAACCTTGAAACGAACTTCATACATATACATGGAAAAATACTTTTATGCAAAATGAAAGAGGAAGAAAAAATAAATAAACACAAAGGAAAGTGGCACAATGCTTATATAAATGATTCATTAGATCATCACTCTTTTGATATTTCCGGGAAAATCCAAGGATCCTATGAAATACCAAATGATAACAGTGTATGGTTTATAGTGATTTTATTGAACAGAAGTTGTTGATCTCTGGGAAGATACCCATAGTAACAGTATGAGTACTGATGAGGTAAATATATCTCTTTTCCACCCTGTCACTGGGGCAACAAGGTCTGCCTCAAGAAAAGGAGATCTTTGGAAATCAGTTCACAATGCAGTTTGACACTTTGGCATGGATTGTTAGTACAATGGGAGGAGCAGAACAGTTCAAATGTATAAATAGAAACCACTACACACACCTTTTTACGTCACCATTCTATAAATGCTTCACCCTGTTCCTCAGGATGTATTATCTGGAACATTATAAATTCAATAAACTCAATTAATGTGAACTATTTCTAGACTGATTGCTCTTAAAAATCATGGATTTAAGTCTCACATGAACTAATGTCTATTTTTCCCAATATCTTTTGTAGCCGAGATAAATAACAGAATCTGACGCAAACCGGGGAGTTAGTATTCTATTTTTAAATTCCAGTCTAATTTTAAAAATATAACCTCCAGCAGCTCTACTGTCATTACAATCAATGAATGTAATAGCTTTGAAACTGCACACCATTTCCTCTGTCACATCTGTTATTGCAATATTTATGAACTACGTTCTTCATCACAGTAATTTAAGTTAGTTAATATTACTAAAGACAATAGAGGAAGAGCTTGTCTGATACCAAATATCATAATTTAATGTACAAAATTTTTAAGCACATCTACTATATACCTGTGAAAACTATAGTGAATATAATTAAATGCTGAACACAAAACCAATAATTATTATTCAAGCAGTTTGTTATTGAATTATAAAATATATATGATATTATTTAAGTAGTTTCCAACTTTCAAATTTATTCTATTTTATGCAATAGAATAAATACCTATACTTACATTTCTCCAACCAGCCAAAGGTCCATGTCATTTTCAAGCTGAAAAAATTCTGCAATCCACTCTAATGAAGGAGTTTATGTGCAATTTTATCTCCTCATTTTACTTGTGAGAACAGATGAGAAGGAAATGAATAGATGAGAAGGAAATGAATGCACTTCGTCATAAACTTCACATTTGTATTAACTTCACAACACCCTCAGTAGTTAGGACTGTGTTTTCCAGAAAGGAATTCCCTCCAAGATTAGAGATGCAAATCCTAAATACTTTATGTCTCGTCCTTAGAGTGGGCTTCAAAGCCCAAACAGAGCCTTCCTCTAAAATGCACAGAGAGGAACAGGCCACAGGTCAGCAGGAAATGCACAGGGATGCTCTCAGGCTCCATCTTTGTGTGTGTGTCAGACAAGAGCCGTAAACTAAATGACCACAACAGAATCTGGGCTCAGAATCTACTCCTAGGATAAACATCTAGCATTTGAAAGCTCAGATGTTCTGAACCATGGTAATGGTTAGTAATCTAAATTCCATCTGGATACATTCTTTACTTTTGTTTCTTAGATATGCCCACCATATACTTTCAAATCTCAGAAAAAAACTGATAGAAATCTCATACTGATCCTAGAGCCATTCATAATTTCCAATTAGTCCAGTTTATATTTTATAAGCCATTTGTGAGAGCATTTACATAACGTTATTTACATAAATAACAATTTCGCTGGAACTACCTTCTCCTTTCTTTTGTAGGATGTTATTATTTAAACATGCATAAGTAAAACAAAGAGTGATGTGTGACTAAGCTTCAATCAATTAAAAATCATGCTTAATTTACAGTAGCACTGCAGTTGCCAGACCTCAAAACAAACAAACAAACAAACAAACAAAAAAGACAAAGAATGGGGATTGCAGTTCTGTCTTGATTTTTTTCAGCTTTTTCAGACTTACATAGAATACGACAGTGGGATCTTATAACTGGATTGAACACAGTTATGTAAGTCTCTGAAACTATTACAGACTTCAGGCATCAATTTTCCTTTTCTCATTTACTCCTTGAAATTGCCTACAGTTACACAATCATCTTGACTGAATCTTGAAGTCCCAAATGTTTAGTAATACAGCTTGCATCCACGCGTAAACATTTCTAGTTCTCAAAAATTTGATTCTAGACCTCTAGCTCCAGCCTAATACCAGAAACAGTGTTGTGTGAATTAAAATGAAAGAAAGAAAACTACTCCAAAACTAGAGTGCCATCTGATTAGGTTCTGTTCACATGAATCTCAGGCAGAGGAACAGCAGGTCACCTGCTGCACCCAAAATTAGATTTGAATTAGATTTGAAAGCCTAAATCTAAGTAGGCTGCAACAGTTCCATTCTTCCTTCTAAGGCTAAGCATCTTTAGGTACTTTAGGTGACTGTCCCTTAGAGAACAACCCCTGAAGTACCTACTAGGTGTTTTCACTCATCCTAAGTAATATGAAAAATCTTATGATACACAAATACTGCCCAGGTTTTGGAAAGTTTTGGAGCTTTCCTTATTTTATGCTGTTTAGTCATATTACACATCAATTAGAAGAAAAGGACCAAGTCCCTCTCGATCTGCTTCAATACACTGCATGTCTATTTGCCATAAGCACATACTAATAACCTTTTTTTCAACTCATTTGACACTGTATTTTTATAATCACTTTTCAGTATTTCATCACTGAAGAAAAAGAAGTACTAAAACTTTCTTTTTTAAAACAAAAATAAATTGCAGGTATGATTTTGTGGGGAAAAAAAATATTGGCATCGGTAAAGTTGCTACTGATACTACTAAATACCCAACCTTTTAAAATCAGAATTTCCTATTAGTAACTACCCATTATTTGTTCCTTTGATGGTTCATAATGACTAATCAATTGTGCTTAAGGAAAAGAGGTGTTGTTTATGCATGTAGTATTTTGCATGTGCTCACTTAGAATATGATAAAGCAAAGCACTTCAGTACTTACTTGCAAATGTGTCCTTAGAGTTCAACACAATCTTTGGCATTTCTTAGAGTCATAGAATCATTTGAGTAAGAAGGGACCTTTATCTAGTCCAACTCCCCTTCAGTGAACAAGAACACCTACAGCTAGATCACGTTGCTCAGATCCGCATGTACCCTGACCTTGAATCTCTCCAGGAACAGGGAATTCACCACCTCTCTGAGCAACTTGTTCTGGAGCTTCACTAACGTTATCATACAGAAAAAAAAGTTTTTTTTCTCATATCCAATCTAAATCTTCCCTCTTTTAATTTGAAACCATTTCCCCATGCTCTATCACAACAGATATTTCATCAAATATCTCTTATTTTCAATCATACCATGTAAAACAGTTGTGAAGTGGTGCTTGACAGAGCTGCTATTCTAATTTGTTGTAAAGAAAATGGCGATAAAGAGCTAATACTGATTCCCTACATTCAAAAAGTGTGAATTCAGTGATTTTTTTAATTCAAGCTCTTGGCTATTTGTCCATCTTGAAGCATAAATTTCTCAGGAGTCCCAAAACATGAGTCATCACGCTAGATTTACTAATATACTTCCTGTTCTGATAAACATAATAAAGTTAGAAAGAACAACTGATTCATTTATTTATCTAAAATACAAGCTGAAAACAGAAAATAAGTAATGCAAAGACCTCAAGCACTAACACTCTTTCTTTAATGCTTCTAATGAAAAAAAAATGTATACCTGTTTGATAAAAGAAATCTTTTATATTATATATATTATATATACATTAAAAAAATACATAAAACAACTCACTAGTTGGGACTTTACGAAAAAAAATCATTTCAGATTCATTTTTTGTTCATTACTTTTTCAGTTCCTATATTCAAATTTTCTCCTTAGATGCACGCTACATTACACCACTGCTGTCATAAGGAACAGTTTAACGTGCCGTTCAGAGCACTGTCTTCTCAGTACCACAGCCCAATAAAAGAAGCAATAAAGTTCTGCCAGTTTTTGTAGTTCCAGAAAAATAAATGCCTATTTTTGTATCCACAGGCGAAAGCAAAAAGTTTTTATATTTCATCCTTTCTCTTTACTGTGCTTTTCGTGCAGTTTCAGTTCCACCAAGGAGAGATGGTATGCTCTCTGACACTAAAGAATTTCTGAATCTACATCTCTCAACTCTTTTCTTTATTAATATTCTCAAAATTTTACTTCTAGAAATGTTACTCTGACACAACAGAGGCATAGAGTTGGATTTAAAGACAATTTTCCTTCTTTCTATGTATAGAGGCACATAACAAAATACAGACATGTTCAGATCCTCCAGATGCTGCTATATTAAACAATTGTTTTTACTGTACAGCAAGACACCTATTAATAGAAAATCTGTGAAATAACTTAGAAAATTATGCAGTGTTATTCTCACTATCCTATTTGTTGAGGGTTTTTTTCTTTCTTTCTTTCTTTCTTTTTTTTTTTTTTTTTTTTTTTTTTTAAGAAAGCACATAAAGGACAGATTTTCAAATAATCTTCAACTTTCCCTAATTTTTAGCTCTGCATGTCTTGCAATAGCTAAAATAGGATAGTTGAAGTTTCAGCTTTAGGCTATCTCATCTGTCTTCAAATACAGATATATAAATGTCTAAAAAAATAAAATAAAATGAGTCATTATGCTAAATTTGTCTGATTTTCCCTTGGGTTCAGAGTTCTTGAAGCTTGAGATCACTACCTCAGTGATATCTAAATTTAAATGCGTTGAATTGTAGGAGATAAGTAAGTTATGAAACATAGAACTTATTCTTAGGTTTTTGGCCTCTGAAAAACTTTTTTTTTTACTGCAGAGGATTACTTTGAATGTCCAGTACAACTTTTAGAATAGCAAGAGATCTTCTTGGTAATAAAAAGACTGTACTCATTTTGCTTTCCTCATTGTCCTGCAGTACTTGTTGGCAGCGATATCTGGGATACTTTCCTTACCTTCCAGAATTAATCTATATAGTGAGTACGATGAACTTGAACCCCTTCACTTGTGAGATGTCTTTTCTACCAATGCAAAACTTTGTAAATACCATTACCAAATTAAGTCTCATTCACCTATCAAGAATAAGACAACTTTCAGTCCTACTTCACTACCAGTACTTGTGCTGGTACTCATATATTTAGAATCATAGAATCATCTGGGTTGGAAGGAACCCTTAAAGATCATCTAATCCAACTGCCCTCCAATGAACAAGTACATTTGCAGCCAAATCAGGTTGCTTAGAGCCCTGTATACTGACTTTGAATGTCTCACAGACAAGGTATCCACCATGTCTCTGGGCAACCTCTTCCAGTGTTTCTCTACCTTTTCTGTAACGTTTTTTTGCTTATGTCCAATCTAAATATCCCCTCTTTAAATTTTAGCCAGTGGGACCTATCATAACAAGGCATGAAGAAATGAATGGGTTGCTTACAACTGATTATTGATTTTTGCACGAATAAATAGAAATGTACATTTTTCTGTCTGCCGCATCAGAATGTTTAAAAAAGAAAACAAATTTATTCCTGATAAATAAATGAGTGAAATTAATAGATAATTATAATAAAATGAAAGAAAATGAAGGAAAAGATATATTCTTTAGCAGTAGGCCATCTAACAGGAAATCATGTAGTAAAGTACAGATGTCAAGTCAGTTACAGCTGTAGTAATACGAAAATTATTACTACCTATCAGTCCTTATCAGACAATGAGCACAGAATGTAAAAATCAGTATCTACCATATTATTTTGAATATACCACATGAATTATTCTGCAATTATTTATTGTAATTTAATAAAAAAATTAATGACAGTTTTCAGGTAAATACATGATAAATCACAGCAACTAGCAGTAAAATGAAATCCCTTATATTTGTTTACTTTTTCACTCTAATTCAAAAATACAAAAATGTGAAAATATTTCCTCCTTGAACTGCAGCACACAAAACATGTAATAGTCTGGTAAAAACCCTGTTTTTGCAGTTCACCAATTGCCTTTTAAAGAAAGAAAATGGGATGTGTCAATCATCAGAGTAGTAATAAAATTTTGTTTTGCTTACCTTAAGTTATATTAATTTGTGAAATGCATAGGGAAGAAATTATATGGTAAGCAATTCATCTCAGCAGCAGATTCCTTAATTACTACATTTGGTCATTAAAAAATGAAAGCATTTATCTATCTTCCTGCAAAATCAAAATGATTACATCTAAGAGCCAGGGTATGCTTGTCTCTTCAGAAAAGTATCATATTGTTTAATTCACCTTTCAATCTGAAGTGAAGCAGGAGGGATTTGTATCTTTTTCTAGCTGTGAACTGTTGTTTTTTTTTTTTGGTTTGGTTTGTTTTTTTTTACATATTTCTTTGCTATTGGATTTATCACAGATGAAAGAGACACAAAGATGAAAGCAATCCCAGTAAAAAAGCACTTTATGCTAAAACAAATAAATCACTGGATGAATTTTTAACCTTTAAAAACATTACATTATTTTTACCAAGACTACTCCTTCAAAGTCTAAATCCATTACTCATTCTCCAGTGGATGATATGAACAGAAATGACAGAGATTAGCTACAAAATATGTTGACTGATAGCAGAGATAGAAAGTTGGATCAATTTATGAGCAGATATAGTGTGTTTGCTGCATCACAAAAAAAATATTTGTTCGAGAAAACTCAAAACTACTACTCAGAACTGTTACTACTGGGGAGTTTATTCCCTACTATATTACACAATGAGATTTACAAGCACCTTACTTGCAAGAGACAACATGGAGCTGGTGAAGAGGCCAATAAAAAGAATGCCTGGATATAGCACATGAGGGTTATAAAGCTTCTTCTCCTGGTTTTCATATCAACATAATGCAGAAAAAATATTACCTGTTCAAAACTATACCTTCAGGAAAAATTTATCCCTACTTTCCATATCTCAGCACTTCCTTTATCTGCCTATTTCCATCCATACTTTATTCAACTCTTTACTTAGTAACTTTTCAGGTAGTTTCCTCTCTCCAGCTTCACAGTAATTTTCCCATGCAAAATTATAGTATGTATTTTTTTACTCAAAGTACTACTTACCATATAAACTCTGCCTAAATATAGTTATCGAAGAAAGTTGTCAGATATTCTATTGTATACCATTTTCTACTTCTCCATTTTAAGTTGTTTTTTTTTTTTTTCAAAAGTTCATTATACCACATGGCAATACTTGAGAATAAATCCCTCCAACATATCAGATCAGTGAATTATAGAACAAAGTGATTGCTTTAAAAGTCATTCTTCCATTTTCTTTATTTTTCTGCACTCCTAGTTAATGACTACAACTGTAAAGATGGGACACTGCTAACTGATTTGAATTATACTGTAGTCCTTTGCTCCTGACATAACAGACTATCCTCTGTACTTCTACCTTTATCATTATACAGTTCCTTTTTCTGACCTAATTTTGAAGGACTTCATTGGAAACAAATGCAGAGGGAAGATGATAAAATCTAAGTAAAGATGGCATAAATGCAAGAATGAAAATCTTAAAACATTTCTCTGCATATGAAATTCTCATTTTACCTAGTCTGCTAAAATGCAATTTCATAAATAAATTTGAGAAGTGAAAATATGTTCTTATAATTCTCCTCAATATGATATACAGTTGTAATTTTGGAAAAAGGGTTTTATCCTTGTTTGCTGAATAAGGAATGATGTATCTCACTTAATCCATTTGACATAGTTTGGTCAGCTGGTTGAAGTTAAATCATGGCTGATAAATAGCTGATAGCTGTAACAAGCAGGAAACAAAACTAATGTAGGTATTCTTCAGTCAGAATACTAGAAGTCCTTGAGCAAAATAATTGGTGAACCAGTCAATAAGAAATATCTCTCACGAAATCATTTCTCAAGATTAGAAGGACCGCTGAACTGTTAAAGATCTTGGCCAGGAGGAATATAGCAGGGAATGTTCAGCTGAAAGAATCACAGTATTCAGGAGGGAAATCTCTCTCTCTGTGCCAAGTTAGATGGAAACTGTTGCAATGCTGTGGTATTAAGCTAAGATCATTTTCCAAGATGTCAAATCTCAGCTAAGTTTTGCAGTAGGTGAGCCTTAAGCTATATGCATCCAACGTGCGTTTGGATGAATAAACAGAATATAAATATAAAAGACATTATTCTGTCTCTGTAATTAGGCTCCCAAGGAAATGTATATGCTCGCACTAACTACATTGCACTCTTGCAAACAGAGCATTTCAAACACATGAAAGGGGTCTATGTCAAGGGAAAGATTTGTGCATATCCACACAGAAAGATCTGAATATAGTAAGGACTGATATCTAAAGGTTGTTACTTTTCCTAACAAAACATAAAGAATACGAAGTCCTTTTCCTCTTAATCAGACAATGAGCGCTAGAAGAGTTATAATAATGTATTCTACCTGTACGAGAAAGCTAGCCGTGATTAGAAAATTACAGAATCATAGAATGGCTTGGGTTGGAAGGGACCTCAAGGATCATGATTCTCCAATGCCCCTGCTACATGTAGGGCCACCAACCTCCACATCTAATACTAGACCAAACTGCCCAGGGCCCCATCCACCTGGCCTTGAACACCTCCAGGGACGGGGCATCTACAACCTCTGTGGGCAGCCTCATGAGCTCATCACTCTCACAGAAAAGAATTTCCCCCTGTAGAACCCGTGTTTCCCCTGAGAATCTATAGGTGAGAGTCAAGGAGAGAGCTCACAGACACAATTTACTCATAAGTAGTCTCAGCAGGCAAGGTAAAAAGAGTGAAAAATGAATGATTTGATACAAAATATTTTGACACTACTGAAATGAAATAAGAAGGTAAAAATCCATTATGACACACACTTGTCAAAAAATGGTGTTCAGATTAATGCAGTACCTCAAGATGGTTCAATTTTCTTTAGAAAAAATGCACTTTTGTCAAAATTCTTCAGTGTATTATTTTTCATCCAGATTTAAAGTTACAGTTGTAACTCCCTCTGTTATTAATATCATTCTACAATATTATCAATTAATCTCACAATTCCCATGAGAGCCTAATGAAGTTCAACAAGGCAAAGTCAAAAGTGTTGTACTTCAATTCAGGATAAGTTCACCTGCATGTACAAACTGGAAGAATTTTATCTGAGCAGCCCCGCCAAGATGGTCTTAAGTGTCCTAGTAGATGAAAAACTTAACATTAGTCACCGGTGTGCACTTGCAGCCCTGAAAGCCAGCAGTGTCATGAGGTGAATCAGAAGAGGGGTGGCCAGCAGAGAAAATCAATAAGTTGTTTCAAATTTTTCAAGAATTTTACAATTTCGCTTCACTCTGATAAAAGTTGATTTGCCATTACTGGAGCCAGCATGGACTTCCAGACACTGCAGAGTAAAAATGTGAAACAGCAAAGAGTAAGCCTTCAAGTAGTGCAGAGGAAACACAGAAATGGCAAATGAAACCCTAGGGAATACTGCATTGGATTGAGAAATCTTTTCTCAAAGCTATAACACAACATTAAATTTCATGGAAAGGTTAGACAAGCTAAAAATTCGGGGGGCAAGAGAGTCAGAAAAATCAGCTACTTGACTATTCTGTCTCCTTGATAAAATCTACTTGTCCAATATTCTTATCTGATGATATAAAAATCCCTATCATTTTATGGAATTGAAAATCAAATCACAGTTGCAGTAATCCTCTTCAGTGAGCATTACGAATCACTGTCTTTTCAGGTGTTGCAATTAGTGTTGGTCTCATCTGTATCTAGATATGTTTTGGTTGCTAAGAAATACAATTAGAAATTACACTCCCAATTATAATGGAAAATAAGTAGTCTTTAAGTACATAATTCAGAAAAGAATATAGAAAAAAAGCTCATAAACTTATCGTAACCAAAAAATGTCTGTCAATATTCTGCTAATACTGTTAATTTGTCTGTCAGGCTCAGGCTCACAATGATTTTACAAATATCTAAGAATATTATTTAATTAATTTTTTTTTTTTGGTCACATGAGTAAGCATAAGCAGTATAATTTTTCACAATGCATCTAACTGTGATTTACAGCAAGTACAAACACCATTCTGACTAGTTCTGTCTTTCTAGAAAGACAATGTCACGCACAGCAAGTCAGGTGGTGCTATCTCAGTCCATATGTCAGTCCAGTTTATTTGTCAGTCTTGTACGGACAGTGCAGAAACTGACCTTTGTGCCAATGCTACACCCACAGCGTTCAAATATCAAAGAAGTTTAGCTGCTTGAAATGTAGTTTCAACAGATAGCTCTTCAGCAGATGCTGTAGACTGAGCGGCCCTGTTCATGAATGTCATGATTACTTCGTATGTAGTCATAGCAGAGATCAGAAGTTGTTTCCTCATGTCTCTTGGAGAAAGGACCAGAACCAGGTCTCATTCTGTCTAGAAGTTGGGCTGATGACTTCAGTGTTGTGTTTCCTGTCCATGAAATATCAAATTGTTTGGCCTAACCAGAGCAGATAGAATTATCCTGATTGTATGACTGCCTCAAGAGAGAAAATATAAAACTAACTTCATTAAGAGAAGATGTGGAATATTCACCATACACACCTTCTGGCTATTATGGGCCTAAAAACAAAAAAGGAAGCTCTAATCAGTTACTACAAATAATGAATAGAGGACTCAATCCGCAACTCTGAGTAGTTTATCTGAGAACAAGAGCAACACTTGGGCCCCATGAGAATCTTCAGACTGTCCTGTTAGCAACCCATGACATTTACTCATCTCAGTACTAAGCCTGTGAGATCCTATTCTGAGAAGCATGAGCGTCTGCCTATGTGAGTGGATGGGTAGAGAAAGAAGAGATTTCTGGCTCTTCCCTGAGTTCCTCAGACATATCTATACTCACTGAAGTTGTATTAGTCCAGGACTATGCTGCACTCATATTGATTAGACTGAAAAGTAAATACCAAATAAATCACTGAATGATTTCAGCAATACTGAACTCAAAGGCAGTGTGTTCTTTCCTCACATCTTACCATTATCTGTAAGCTCAAGTATAATCAGACCAAATAGTGGTAGGTAGCAATATTCTACGTTCCATTAGAAGATGTTACCTTTCCACCTAATTAAAGAATTTGAGGGATTTATTGCAGAGGCAGGATTACTACTCAGTCACTGTTAAAATATCTTAGCCAAAATCCCATTGCTTGACAGTCGTAATAGCCTTGCATTCTACATAGCTTCTAGCCTAATTGACACAGCAAATCTAATAATTTTAATCAGGAAAAAATACTTTATAGACAGCAGTAACTAAAGAGTAACCATGGTTCCCATTTCACAAATAACTAAATAGCTTCATTTTTGTTTTTCAGCTTGTTTTCTTAAGGAAGAAAGGCTTATATTTCATCCACATTTATGTACACAGGTAAGTGGGAATATTCACCTGTTTGTTCAATCTCCTTCAAAGCTGTTGGAAATCCTAACCAAATTGGGCAAAGAGTAATAGTCTGGATAGATAGAATTTTACTGTGAAAGAGAATGAGTCTGTGAGGATAAGCAAAGCAAGAAATTACTTTCTTTTACATCACAAATTCTGCACAGAAGGACACATTCTGAGAGTCCTAAACATAAGCACCTTCAATTATGTGTAAGATGCTTCTAAGAATCTGAGTGCAAGACACACATCTGTAACAAACTCTGCCTTGTTTGTTCCATTGGTAGTGGCAGACCTAGGCAGAAACGAAACAGAAGATATCTCATGACTTTCAGTGAAAGTAAAAGAGTACTGAAAGATGGCAGAGAGAAGGCAGAAAGTAAAGGTGATTTAAAAATAAAGTCTTTTGATATCTACCTTTTACAGCAAGAACACAGTGAACCAGGACTGTGGTTCTATATACTATATACATCAGCAGTTTAGAAAAAAGAAGAAAAAAAAAAGAAAATAAAGTGCACATTACTTCTAGCTATGTATCTCATTTTAAAGGATATGAGGCATATGTGACTTTCCTGCCACCTGTTACCACCTTTAGTCATGGAAATTTTGGAAATTTAAACTTTTAAAGCTTACGGAGAGCTTCTTTTGGTATGATTTGATACTTCCCAATCACAAAATATCTCCAAGGAGAAATTCAACTGCTTACTGTAAAAAACTTCCAGGACATAGAAATTGTTTTTAAAATGAAAAGGCAAATAGCTTAATTCCAGTAGAAAACTTCAGAACAGGAAACAGAAAAGAAATTAAAAGAAAGAAAGAGTAGTTTTTCGTCCTGATACAGCTGATACAGATCTTCTCAAGCATTGCCTCTGCAGCTGGAAATGGCTATTTGGAAATGGCTATCATTACAGTAGCATTACAGAAAATTCTTGTTGCTACTGCCTTCCCAAGAAATACTTAAAACTGCTCAAATTGGACAATGGTACATTTCCAGCCACAACTGGAAAATAACTGTAGTTCCATTGTTAACCACCAATGTTCTAGCCACAAAATCTATAATATAAACAGAAAAAAAGAACAATGCTATAAAGACCGTTTAGGATCAAGTGTAAGAATTAAGAAAAAAATAAAATGTCAAGTGATTTCAGTTTCAAATCTGCATTCTATACTTTAAAGATATTTGATCAGTGTTTCTAGTTAAGCAACGACTTCCATCATCCTGTCATTTAGGCAAAATTTCCCCCCCAATTTTAGGGGAACTCATTGTCTGAAATGATTTAACTTGCATAAATAATAATGCGAAATTTGTGGTGTCTTAGCCATCATTTCCCTAAAATAATAACTGGGCAAAGCAGAGTTTAACCATTCCATTATTCCCTTCCTCTTCTCATATGAACTTTTTCTCTCAGTCTAATCCATTTCTCCACACTAGACTTCTCACTGATTCTTGCACTTTTTTTTTTTAAATAAACTTGCTTGAGGTCATTTCTAAATCTTTCTACATCTTAATAATATCCTGGACATCTCCCTGTTTGGCTGCTGTTCAAAAATGAAATGTCACAAATGGTTTTAGCTCTATTAGGTACAGACTTTATAGTTAATAGCAGGAAGCTCTGCAGAATTTAGTCCAGAAAAACAGTAAAACTCTGTCTAGTCCCCTCTTTAAGGGTTAGTTATTTTTTATTATTGTTTAACTCTCCAGGAAGAATCTCTAAATCAATTATTTACTCCTCCAAAGAGATTTGTTTTTCTTTTCCTATGTGCTAAGTGGCAACAGGTGTCATTAGAGTTGACATCAGATATTTCAGTTTAGATGTTCTCGCTGAAAGAGCAGGTTCTGTTCCTCCCCTTTCACCATTCTCATGCTCTCCCTTCTAGATTTGTTTCAGGAAAATGGTTGATTATTCACCAATTTACAAGGTAGTTAACTACAAAGTGAATAGTTTAGCTGATTTACTGCACAATCAGAGAAATCAGCTCAAGGGAGGCAGGGAAACCTGAAGCAGGAAGGGAAGAGGAGGCAGTGGAGAAAAGAAGACTGGAATCTCTTTTGAGCTGTTGACTCAGCCATTGTCTTCAGAAGTTTTGTTGTCCAACCACAAAAAGTAATAATTTTACTTGGACTATATTGAATGAATCACAGTGAGAAGTTGCTGTTTTTTTCTCAATAATCCACATTAATCTATCCTGGATTTCATACTATCAATTCATTAATTTAGTATAGTAGAATGTAAAATAGCATGAACTCACAATTTGATCAACTTGCAGGTTGCTTACATCATAAAAAGAATACTAGCAAAAGCCAAAAACGGTCATAAGCATGCTTTTTTTTTTCCCTTCAATTAGCTTTTTAATTTTTCAAAAATGTATATTTACAGTCTACGTCGTAAAGTATCTTCATTTTCACAAGTGAAAATCAAATGCAACGAACTTTGAATCAGCAGAATATTTTTTTGACTCATCAGACAACTCCTAGACAATCCAAAGTTCAGCAGTCATACAATCACTATTCTCTGATGTATGCTGGGACTGATTTTCATAAGGGTAAACATTTCATTGGAATTTATTTCTGCTTGTAAACAGTAGTCTGTCAGAAAGCCTGCTCAGTAAAACATGCACGAGAAGCATAGAATCATGAATTAAACAATACATTTTAATTTCTAAAGTCTAAAGGAATTGTGTTGTATTGCACTCTTGCTCATTTTTGTAACTCTATTTCACTTTCCTGTAACCTGGTCATTAAGTATATCAGCATTGTATATAAACATGACAGAAAAGAATAGAAGGTTACTGTCAAGGATAAAAAGCAGAATAATGCATAACAGAGAGAAGTCTTAGAAATTCTTATGTGCTGAATCACATCCACTGAATGCAGTGAAACATGAATATTTAGCTATAGTATCTTTTTATAATAAATATTCATTTCTTACAGCATTCAATGTGATTTTTTGTTTGTTTTATGAACGCATGTAAAGACCTTTGTTGCTTCTACAGCCTTAGAACAACTTTAGTAGTTTCCACAGGCTGCCTAGATGCAGGAGGATAGCATGTTCATTTTTAAGACAAAAGTTGACAAAAAAGATGCTAGGTGCAGTTAAAATTTCAGCAATATACTGCTTCACTCCATGTTCATATTGTACTAGAGCTGAATATCAGCAAAGATGCAACTTGTTGCCATGACAACAGCCGAGGCAAGAAGTATTGACAAAAAAGAATTCTACACTCCACATAAAGGATGAGTTGTGTGTTAGAGCAGACAAAAGAGTATTAAATGGCCTCTGTCTTCAAGCTTTATGAATACAAACACCTTAGAACCAGATTAGTAAGGATATTTCTTCTGTTCAGAAGAGAACAATATCTATGACAATTCTTTGACATTGTAGATCTGTTCTTGAACGGGTCACCCCTTACGTTGGCTCTATAAACACCATCTGCATACACTGAAGAAACACTTCCAGAAATAAATGAGTCATGTACCAGAGCTCTAACTTGTCTGTAACATGGAAGATAGATTTGTAGCAGATGATAAATAAAACAATATTTAAAAGCAAAAACAAAAACAGCTCTTTTCTCTAAAGAGTGTGTACCTTCAATGAGAGAGCCTGGAAAGAAGACTACAGATTGATCAAATGTGTATTTCTGACTGTCATAGATGTGCTACAAAGCTCCAGAATTAGGAGTGACCTTGTGAACCAGCTCAGAAACTATTTTTGAACAACAGAGGCAGAATTACTGTTCAAGAAGACTATTTTGGAAAAAAAGAATGAATTGGTGAGAGAGACAACTTTTGCAAATGATGTAAAAATAGCAGTATGAAAAAAAAATGTAGTAAGCGAGAGGTGAAAGGTTATGAAAGGCTCTTGAGAAAAAAATTAACAAAGCATAGCATTTTCTGCAGTGTATGAAAGGGAAAGGGGAGGTATGGGGAAAAAAATATCAGATTCCATTAGGTGGTAAGGGGAGGCAATCCATGAATATTTGTTTGAGTAAATGCCTACCCATGTGAATACAATTTGCAAAAACAGAACTTTGCATGAAAAATTCAACTCACTTTTTACCTCACTAGGATAATGTCTCACTTCCCAAGATAAAGGTTATTCTAGGGTAAATAAAACTGGGGAGAGAAGTGAAATTATTTTTATGCTAGTGAATGTGCCTGGAATCAGAAAGTTATGCCTTTGGAATTTGAAGGGGAGCAAGTGAAGCTAGAGAGAGAAATGAATAAAAGTGAAAATGCATTCTTCCATGGGATAGAAAAAAAAAGACTGCACAATTGCAAACTCCTTTTAATGACCAGAGACTTCAGTAACAAAGACTGTCCTCAGCACAATCAAAATTTTCTGTTCCTCAAGGAGAAAGTACTATGTTCAGAAAGTACAATGTCAGAGCAAGAATGTGTATTCTGTAACTTTACAATATAAGGTTGCATTAATCTAATCTCTTTCCCACTATGCTTAATTACATCATTAATTGGCTTGTATAACATTGAGCTTTTGGACTTTGGTTCTATTTTTTAAATTATTTTTTAGCTTTGGTCCAGAAATATTATTTTCCATGCTTCAATTTTATTTTTGTCATTTTTATCACCAGCCCATCAAAATGCAGTTCTCACTGTTCTGACCATGCACTTAAAGGGAAAACCATTAGTGAGATATTGAATTGGTATTCATTCTTCCTGTAGAAGACAGAACTCTAAAATGTTACTCTTATCTCTCAGTTTTATCTTCTGACAACAGCCGTTCTAATTTTGAAACTTCAACAACCAAAAATGGGAAAATCTAAGTTTTCAAAGTACAACACAACTTTCTTGATATGGAAGGTTTAAAGAGCCTTGCATTTTCTCTCTCAGATGAATATGTAACATCCACAATTCTTATTCAGTCCTTTCTTAATGTTCTTTTGTTATGCCCCTTTATTTTCACATCATTTTCACATCAGTTGAAAGTTAAAAAAAGTCTGAAATATAATGCATCATTAGAAGCTGTTGTACAGATCACATGTGAATTAGTGTTTTGTACATATAAACTGTGGAAATAACAATAATAATCTTTTTCCTTTCTGAATTCAACCATGTCTCTCATTGATGGGGAGTGCTCTAATCAATGAACCTGAGTTTAATGGGGCGTGTCAAAGGATTTTATTTAAAAACAGAAAAAAAATTGAAGATGGATGAGGCCTGATTTCCAGATGCTCTTCTAATGTTTGTATTTTAATTAACAAATAGTATTAATTGCAAAAATTATATAGAATGAGTTCTATAAGAAATAGTTCTGCAGGGGCCTGTTTTATCTTGTGGATACTACTCAGCACTTTGCCTTACTCTGTCTCCTTGGTATGATCAGTGTTTCAACATTTGATGATAAACATCATACTGAAGGTGAAACACACAGGTCTGAGATCCTGACAGGGAGTCTGCAGGATCTTCTGCAGATCTCTTTGGATTGCTTGATAAGAAAATATAGTAACCTCTCCTCTACATATGTTTTCTGGGAGCCTGAGCCCTATACATAAAGTATTCTGTTTTGGGTTCCACGGTAAGTTATGTATGAAGCAGATATTTAAACCTGTCAAAATGGAAATGGTTCCCCTTACACATCCAGAAAACAAGCAAACAATAAGAAAACAAATAAATAAATTTGTGTTACTCTGCAGTAATTCTGCAGTAACTCTCCTAAAATTTGCAGTCTGGTTAGCAACAGACTGGTAATGATGATTCCAAGGATCACAATTTCAGATAGAGACATTAGCATCATCATTGATAGAGGGGCCACTCAGAACTACCTATGATATTCTAGAATCATGCTCTATTTTTACAAACAGTTGAAATATATATATACTGTAATGAATGTATACTGTATGTGCTATATACTTATATATATACACATGTGAAAACTATGACTTACATATCTGCATTTTCACATTTCTTAATTCAGCATATATGAAAAAGACAAAAACAACCCTGAATCACTTGATTCTAGTACAGAGTTGTTATTTTTTGTCTAGTCAAAAGGAAACCATTTTGGCTCACCTCATAGGAATGCTGCCAAGGAGTCATAGGCATTCCTAGTTCACTTCCTGAGTAATAAAGTTCTGCACACAAACTAGAGTTAAATCTCCAGATGGGAAGGATGTAAGCTTTACTAATTAGCTAAGTCTGCTCTTGTATCAGTCCATCACTTGGCAGATGTCCACTGCTCTGCTCTAAGCCATTCTGTAGTTTCTCAGCTTCTGCAAAATTTACTGATTCTAGAGCTGGCTATTTCCATCATTATCTTTACCTGGTATACCCAGCAATATTTCCAGAGTGTCTTGTCTGAGGCAGTCATCATCTTAATTAATTACACTGATCAGTCACCTCAGACCTGGAGACCCTTAAACTCTTGAATCTGTCTTTAATCCTAAATCAGAAAATTATCTTGTAATTCATGTAACAAATATCAATTACATAATGTTCATTATAGCATACATCAAAGTAATTTAATCCTGTGCTATTATAACAAACCAATTCACCTTTAGTTTAAGATATATATCATTATTCTTTGACTTCACCTAGGCAAAAGAAATTGCGGTTTTATATTGTAAAAAATGGAAACCATTTCTTTATTTATTTCAGTAGAAGCATCATGTTGTTTGGTAGTCCTAGTAAGGAAAACTGGATTTATGTCTCCTATGCATCTAATTGTAATTATGTACACATATTTCCTGTTGTATTTTAATACATAGTAAACATTTACTCAATCAGTAACTGAGATTATTCATCATCACAACAGTTGAATCTTTGAAATGTAGAAAGAGGAGCAAATTGTCACTATTTAAGGTAAACTGTCTTTATACATTTTAAAAAGGTTCAAAGTACATATATAAGAAATAAAACACTAAAAACAGTTACTTTACGTTTTCTTCTTTAGATTTGCTCATTGACAAAAAGCCCCCATGAAAACTCTAGCAACACATATAAAGTGATGGCCATCCTATCAGACACCACTGTGTAGAGTATGAATTCATAGAACGTTAGAATCGTAAGTCGGATAAGATCTTTAAAATCAGCCTCACCTGAGCCCCATTACTGGACCAAATCTCTTAGTTTCACATCTTCACATTTCTTAAATATTTCCACAGATGTGGACATCGCCTCTCTCCTGATCAGCCTTCTCCAAAGTTTATGCCACTCACAGTATTCTTCATGATATTTTACAGCTTAGAAATCAGTATTGCCAGTAGCACTAAAACTTCTTTTGTAATTAAAACTGGATGTGGCAATAGCCCTTATAGCTAGTATCACCTCTTTCCTGAAATTGCAGTACACAAGAAGACATGAGGTATAACAACTTCCTCTATATAAAGTGAAAAGAGAGAGGTGTTGGATGCCACAGTTAGCATGCCTTTTGATGCTTTAAGTGCATTAATAAATACTGACACTCTATTTCCAGATCTTCTGCTCAAACATTCTCAGCCACTGGATTTTAACCCTGATTGTAAAAAAAAACCCAACCACTTAAAATTGAATTATTTCGTTTAATTATATCTTTCCAGTGTTTTCTAAAAACAGAAATAAATGCTGATTATGAAGAATTTCAGTAACTAATACCAATTTTCAATAAGCAACCATGATTTCTACAGAATTAATCTACTTAAGTATTCTCCAAAACTGTACCTATGTATTCACTATTATTTCGTATCTACAGATACATTTTTGTTTGTTTGGCCTCCTCTCCAGTTACAAACAGGCTCCATAGCTAAAACACAAGGTAAAGCATCACTGGTGACAGATGGTTGATTAAAATCATGGACGCAGATCAAGCAAGAAAAAAGTTGGAGGGCTGAAAGAGGTAATTAAAATGGCAGCTTGCTCAAGAAAGCAGAAGAGAGGTCATTTTTGCCCTTAAGAAATGTATTAAGCTATGCTACAGTAATCAAGATTACCAACTGCTCAATGGTTAGTGACAGAAAATCCACTCTGCGTGTATTTTTCACAAAAATAATTTCTCAAATTTGATTCTACGTATTCAGTGTTCCTTTTTTCAATTCTTAGAGGAGTAGCACGGTCAGCTACAACAATATAATGAACATCTTCAGAAGCAGCTTTAAATACCTATACTTCTTATGGTCACACGTTAAGAACATAACGACAAAGTCTATTTGAATGTGACTTAATTTTGCCTTTTAAAAATTTAGATCATTCAAAGTCTCCAGTGAAAACCAAAATAGTTTTTTGTTTACTAGAACTACTAGAACTACTAGAAGAAAAAATAATAGAGGAAAAGCTGGTCTCAATATAGGTAAAATGCTGCTGATAGATATTCAGTCTCATTTCTTTTATGATGACAATTTTACAATTGTTTGTAAACAATTGAAGAAGCCTAGCTCTGACTAGCATCCTGCCTTCAATTATTTATACGCAGACAGTCAAGATCCTCTCTGATCTTCCTCTTTTCTAGGCTATCTTCTCTCAATCTCAGGAGAGACGCTCCAGTCCCTTCATCATCTCCATCACCCTTCCCTGATATGAAGGACATCTCTTCCAGTATGTCCATGTACAGAAGAGCCCAGGACTGTTCACAGCACTCTAAGTGTGGCCTCACCTGTGCGGAATAGAGGGGAAGGATCACTTCTCTTGATCTGTTGGCAATATCCCTTCGTATGCAGCTCTGGTTACCATCAGTCTTTATGGTATGGGAACATTTCTGGATCATGTTCAACTTGGTATTCACCAGAACAGCCAAGACCATTTTTGCAAAATTGCTGTCCAGCCTTTTGACACATGGCATGCTGGTACATGGGGTTGTTCCTCCCCAGGGGAAGGACTTTGTACTTCCCTTAAATAATTTTTGTTCAGTGATAAATATGCAATTTCTTTATCTTTCCTATAGTAGAAAGGAATTTGAGAATTCGTATCAACAATTTCAGAAAATTCTCAAGAATTTGAGAAAAACCATAGTTTTATATGCAAAATATATATATATACACCTTAGGTACCACTGTGAACATGTTTTACTTGAACTTTGGTGATACATTTAACTTTTTGGTTGGTAGGTTGTTCTTTGAGGGCTTTTTTTGTTTTGGTTTGTTTTTTTGTTTGTTTGTTTGTTTTTGTTTTTGTTTTGGCTTATCACTTCATATCTTTTTAGTTCAGTAGATAACTAAAATCACTGAAATCTGTCTGATGCTGCCAGACTGATTTAGTTAAAGTGAAATGAAATGATGAGTATTGGGGGGGGGTAAAATATATTCAAGAAATACTCAGTAAAAACAATTTTCACTTGCAGGCAGACTAATTTAGGAAAATGATTATGCAATTAAATCCCACCCAGTAAACTTTTCTCATCCCTAAGGCCTCGTAAATTCTTTAATAAATATCTCTTTTCATTCAGATAAGAAGGCAAATTATTTTCTTTCTTCTCTCTCAGGACACAAATTTAATTCATAGAATCACAAGGTTGGAAAAGACCTATAAGATCATCTAGTCCAACCGTCTTCTCATTACCACTGCTACCACAAGCTACTAAACCATATCTCACAGCTCCTCGCCCAGACGCCTCTTGAACATTTCCAGGGACAGTGACTCCACAACCTCTCTGGGCAGGCCATTCCAGTGCCTGACCACTCTCTGAGAGAAAAAGTTTTTCCTTATGTCTAACCTAAACCTCTTCTAATACAACTTGCAGCCATTTTCCTGGGTCCTATCCATTGCCTGGAAGAAGAGGCCAAACCTTCTTCACCCCAACCTCCCTTCAGGAAGTTGTAGAGTGCAATGAGGTCTCCCCTGAGCCTCCTCTACTCCAGATTGAACAATCTCAACTCCCTCAGCCACTCTTCATAAGACTTGTGCTCCAGACCCCCTCACCAGTTTTGTTGCCCTTCTCTGGACACGGTCCAGGGCCTCAACACCTTTCCTGTAGTGAGGGGCCCAAAACTGAACACAATACTCAAGGTTCAACCTCACCAATGCTGAGTACAGAGGAATGATCACCTCCCTGCTCTTGCTGGCCACACTATTTCTAATGCAGGCCAGGATGCCGTTGGCCCTCTTGGCCACCCGGGCACACTGTCAGCTCATGTCCAGCCGAGCATCAACCAGCACCCCCAGGTCTCTTTCTTCTTCACAATCATCTAGCCACTCATCCCAAAGCCTATAATGCTGCTTAGGGTTATTGCGGCCAAAGTACAGGACCCGACACTTGGCCTTGTTGAACCTCATCCCATTCATCTCAGCCCAGCGATCCAGCCTATTTAGATCCCTCTGTAGGGCCTCCCTATCCTCAGGCAGATCCACACCACCTCCCAACTTGGTGTCATCTGCAAACTTACTGAGGGTGCACTCAATCCCCTCATCTAGGTCGTCAATAAATATATTAAACAAGATGGGCCCCAGTACCGACCCCTGGGGGACACCACTCATAACGGGTCGCCAGCTGGACTTAACTCCATTAACCACTACCCCTTGGGCATGGCCCTCTAGCCAGTTCCTTATCCAAAGAAGCATACATCTGTCCAGACCACAGGCAGCCAGTTTCCCCAGCAGAAACCTGTGAGAGACTGTGTCAAAGGCTTTGCTGAAGTCTAGGTAGCCTACATCAACAGCCCTTCCCTCATCTACCAGACTGGTCACCCAGTCATAGAAGGAGATGAGGTTGGTCAAGCACAACCTGCCCTTCACGAACGCGTGCTGGCTGGGCCTTATCCCCTGGACACCACACACGTGCCGTGCGATCTCACCCAAGATGATTTGCTCCATTACTTTCCCCAGTATCGAGGTTAGGCTAACAGGCCTATAGTTCCCCGGATCCTCCTTACTGCCCTTCTTGAAGATGGGAGTCACATCAGCAAGTCTCCAATCCTCCGGGACCTCTCCAGTTAACCAGGAGCGCTGATAGATGGCTGAGAGGGGCTCGGTAAACACCCCTGCCAGCTCTCTCAGCACCTGAGGGTGTAGCCCATCTGGTCCCATGGACTTGTGACAGTCCAGATGGAAGAGAAGCTCTTTGACCGTCTCCACCTGAATTGCTGGAGGTATATTCTGAGTAGGGTCCCAGACTTCCAGATCAGGGCATAAAATGCCCAGCGGATGACTGGTCTGGCTATTAAAGGCAGTTGTAAAGAAGGCATTGAGGACCTCAGCCTTCTCCTTGTCCTCAGTGGCCACATTCCCTGCTGCATCAAGTATAGTATGAGAAATATCCTGTTTTTTCTTTTGCCATTGATATATTTATAAAAGAATTTTTTATTGTATTTTACTGCAGTGGCCAATCTGAGTTCAAGTTGGGCTTTTGCCTTTCTAACTTCCTCCCTGCATACCTTAGCTACTCCCTTGTAATCCCCCCAAGTAGCCTGCCCCTTCTTCCAGAGGACATAGATTCTCTTTTTCTCCCTGAGTCTCAACAGTAGTCCCCAGCTCATCCACACTGGTCATCTTCCCCTACAGCTCACCTTACAGTACTCAGGGACAGCCTGTTCTTGCGCTTCTTAAGATTTCCGTCTTGAGGAGCATGCAGGCTTCCTGGACCCCTTTACCCTTAAGAAGCGACTCCCAAGGGACCCGCGCTACAAGCACCCTGAACAGATCAAAGTCCGCTCTCTGGAAGTTCAAGTAAGTAGTTTTACTGGTCACTCTTTTGACTTCCCCAAAAATAGAGAATTCTACAATTCCATGGTCGCCCTACCCAAGACAGTCCCCAACCTTCACTTCTTCCACCAACCCTTCTCTTTTAGCGAAAACCAGGTCTAGCAGGGCACCACCCCTGGCAGGCTCTCCTACCAGTTGCATAAGGAAGCTGTCTTCCACGCAGTCTACAAACCTCCTGGACTGCTTCCTCTGTGCTGTATTATATTTCCAACATATATCAGGGAAGTTAAAGTCTCGCATGAGAACAAGTGCTGGCGATCACGCGACTTCCACAAGCTGCTCACAGAATGCCTCATCCAACTCTTCATCCTGATTAGGCAGTCTATAACAGACCCCCACCAAGATGTCACCCTTACAGGCCTTCCCCCTGATCCTTACCCATAGACACTCCACTCTGTCATTCCCAACCCCAAGCACTTCAGTATCGAAACAGTCCTTAATATAAAGCGCCACTCCACCACCCTTCTTGCCTCGTCTGTCCCTTCTGAAGAGCTTGTAGCCGTCTATCACAGCACTCCAGTCATGGGAGTGGTCCCACCATGTTTTGGTGATAGCAACAATTTAAGTCTTTATTTTATTTGTTTGAGTCCAACAAATATTCTAGGAGTACTCATATCTATAGAATAGACCTTTTGGAAACTGTGAAAAAAAACGATGTGCCTGCTTTCAGGCAGAACAATTTTCAACAATTTCAGAACAACTTTCACACCATCAAAAACATTATTTCCACATTCAAGATTAGTTGCCCTTTATTTCATGGGTCTTTCTACCTTAAAAATTCACCCTGTAAATATGTATATTGCACTGTACATAGGCTCAGGTGAAGCAAATTGACATGTCTCAGTTCAAGTGTTTTTGTTAGAGTACAAAATGAAACTGCTCTTCCATATGCATTTCTATCAATCTTTATCTAAAGTATTGATTGGATAAAAGCTTGCTGAAAGGCATGTGTGAACACACAGAGAGGTTCTGTAGAAGAAAAGATTCTGCAGTAGAAAAGATTCAACTCTACAACAACAACCAAAAAAAAAAAAAAAAAAAAGGAGAAAGAGAGAAGACAGAAAGGCTATGAGGAACAAAAGTAGAGCCGGTATTAACCAGTTTTACGAAATTCAGTAAACATTTAAGCAAGCAAAACAGCTCACCTGAAGTTCATCAGCATAAAACATCTTTCCCTAACAATGTTTTATGATGCATCACCTTTGGAATAGCAATAGACATGTCAGTGCAAAATACTTTCCCTCATACTTTTAACACGAGAAAAAATCAAGACTGAGAATAGAGTTCAAATAAGATGAACCAACATACAGTCATCATTTGTAGCAGAGAGTTTATGTAAAGTCTCTTATGAGGAAATCAAAATGAAATTAAGATACTCCTCCAAATAAATTAAAGATAATAGAAACTGATTACATGAATTCAACCACCCATTCTTAGACCTAAAAGAAGAAGGGATCAAACTAACAGCTTTGGAGACAATAGGAGCACCAACTCAGGTGACACCATTTATTGGCAGGATCTGTTGTTCTTCTTTTAGACACCACATTGCTAATACAACACAAATTAAATGAAGTAGGGAGAAAAGCAGCCCTGTACTTAAAAAGAAGAAGCATACTATCTATTGAAACACTGGCTAGATGTTATAATTAGAAGCACTGCCAGGTGTCACCTAGCAATCTGTGCACAGCATAAGCTAGCACAACATCAGGGTTTGAATCAGTCGTTAATAACAACAAAAACACTGGATTATCTGACATGAAATTTTAAAGTCAGAAATGTTTCACAGCATGAAACACAACTACTGTAGAAAACACTTGAAAAATAAGGCTGAACAACAACTGCCCATGTTCCACCATGTCCAGAACTCATGCTGAAAAACACATCACCCAAACCCTTAACAGTAGGTGAAAATCCAGGTACACACCTCTCTTGAGTGGGTGATTGGCAGTGCGGCAGGTATGCATTCACCTTTCAGACAGTAAGAGCAATGCTATGGTTTCTTTCACATTTGTCACTCTTCCGCTAATGCCTCTTGCTTCCCAGAATAAACAAGACAGAGAGATGTTCATGCATCATGTCTGTATCTTTCACCTCTCTAGGTCTTTTCTGTGAGTTTCAGAGCATTTCCAATATTGTGGGGCACTTAAAATGATTACCTTTTAAGCAACAAGCAACGTTCAATCACCATGACAGCAGAGCTGCTGACTCTATGATAGAAATTGACAGACTATTGGAAGTGCCCATAGCAGTCATTTTGAGGGAAGTATGCACCTGAACCTGAAGCCATTTTCATGCCTGGAGCACAAAAAGAACTGGTCCATGACAGACAGACTCCTCAAAAGCTGCATCAGGCCTGTGAGGTCAACTCCTCTGCCAGAGGAGTGAACACAGATCCCCCTTTCCAGTTCAGAGACAACACATACTAATTGCCCTATTATGTTTAACTAAAATAAGTTAAACTGAAAAAGAGTAGCTTACTATCATGGCAAGGAAGAAAAAATAAAGAAATATCTGAGACATAGTAACAATTTTCTGAAATCATTCAATTATGTAAGTGATAAGACAATATATGATCCCATTGGAGAGCAGAATATGCATGAAACTAAATAGTGAAATATGCACCAGGGAATCAAACAATTAAAAAAATAAAAATAGAGAAGATATTTGGGGGGAAAAAAGAGAAAACAGAGAAATAGCTCATACAAAACTACAAAAGATAGAAAAAAAACAAATGATAAAAAATTGGAAGGATGGACGAAATTCATGGAAAAACTGGCATCCATTAATTTTCATCTTTGTTCAAAATCGTTCTTTGGAGTATTTGACATTAGTGTAAATGACATAGTACTAAAAATATGTCATTTTGGAGATACTCAGCTTCAGATTATATCTTTCATTCTTTGTAATCTTCCATTTCTGAAGCAGGATACAGCATAGACAAGAACAGAGGAGAGTCAAAGAGGTGATCAAAGGGCTGGAGCACGTCTCCTATGAAGAAATGTTGAGGGAGTTGGACTTTTTCAGCCTGGAGAAGAGAAGGCTCCAGGGAGACCTCATTGTGACCTTCCAGTACTTAAAGGGAACTTATAAGCAGGAGGGAGAGTGATTTTTTATGTGGTATGATAGGGATAGGATAAAGTGAATGACTTTAAACTAAAAGAGGGAGATTTAGGTTAGATACGAAAAGGAAATTTTTCTGTCAGAGGGTCTCTCAGAGGGTAAGGCACTGGAACATGTTGCCCAGAGAAGCTGTGGATGCTTCATCTCTGGAAGTACTCAAGGCCAGGTTGGATGGGGCCGTGGGGAGCCTCATCTTGTGGGTAGCAACCCTGTTCATGGCACAGGGGCTGGAACTGGATGGTCTTTAATGCCTCTTCCAGCACAAGCCCTTTGTGCTTGTAATATAACATCTAATACTGAGAGATTTCAGCAGAGAATTGCTGAATTTAAATTATCTAGAGTAAAGGCTTCTTAATTTGTTTGAAGTTAAATGCTAGCATGACTTTTCTTAATTTTCAACATCTTTATTGCTCTCTTTCAATGATCCATTCATTTGCACCTGTACAGCAGCACCACACATTTCACACTAGCACTTTTTTCAATCTTGGTTTTTCTTCTGTGGTTAACTTCAATAGATATTTTATTTACTGTGATTAAGGTGTTTTCTTCAATGGATTTACATAATTAGATCTTTTTAAGATATCTTCTTTTTTAATTATTATTAGATCTTTTTAAGATATCTTCTTTAAAGCTTTACCTCTGTTCCAATTTCTGAAAAATTATGAGCATGCTATCTGTTCATTTTATTGAGTTTAAGCTACTTTGTTTGGTTTGCTGTTTTTTTACTATTAAAAAACAAAATTTTATTACCCATTTCCTCCCTCTAGTCACAGGATAATCCTTTATTCTGTAAATTGTTAAGCATTTTCTTGTACATAAATTATGTTTCGTTTCTTTTTTATTTATTTATGGAGTATGTGATACCCCCTAGGTCATTCAAATTAAGTTAATGTAAATAGTGTACAAGTTTTTAAAGTAATGCCCAAGCTTCTGACTTCCATTAGAATTATTAGTTTGGCAAAGACATTAAAAGCTGCATTCAAATAATATGCCTTCTGTCTAATTTTTTGTAGTGCCCCAAATGCATGGACTCATATCCTGTAGGATGAATGAGAATGTGACTGATTAAGCAGTAAGACAGATCACTTTAATGCATTTTGCTTTAATGCTTGGTTTAAATGGTTGGAAAGGCACCAGTGCAATCTGTAGTGGTTTAGCAGCACCTAATATAGATGCTCTGAAAGACAGCTAATTCTAGACTCTTCTTGATTATAAATTGTTAAAACAGCAATATGATACATTTTTAAGTATTCCTTATTCTATTTCTCTTGTGAAGTTTACAGATTTTTCATAGTGTACTGTCTCTGCTTTGCTGAGAATCATTATGTCAGCCAGATCAGAAAACAGAGAGCAAGGTCTGATTATGCCATCCTGCCCTTATTAGGATCATAACACTTCCCAAGCAATCATCTGTGAAAAACAGCATCAGTTCCTTCTCACCTAATAATAAGAATGATACTATACTTCAAATATTTACAAACACAAGGAGGGAAAACTTCTTGAATGCCTCTCCTGCACAAGGCCAATTATAAAGTACTCCATAAAATGCTCAAAGCAGAAACCCCGTTTTACACACTGAAGCAGTTAGCATATTTCTGCCACTATACTGATAATCAATACAAATTGTGACCTAAAACATGGTCATAGTTACTATAAGTCATGAAGGTTGAGAATAAATTCGGGAAGATTAGGAACTGGCCTACCCTCATATAAAATATGTGGTTGCAACAGAAGTACAGTATGAGAAAACCATCTTCTATCTGATGAGAAATGCTCCAGACATTTCACTTAATACTGCCTAAAAGATTTCTCTTACTGTACACCCAACATAATTTACTGACAAACATTTCCCTAAAAGATCTAATTAACTAAGGCCAGAACTGGGCACTCATCCCCTCTTCCTCAACTTCAAAATAAAATCATCCAAGTTTATGTTGTTCAGAGACCCTGGCAAGTACACTGATGCTTGAAATTCTGCCCCTTTTCTATACTTTCCTCATCACTGATAGTTAACTACATTACAGCAGGCTTGGAAGTTAAAGAGCATGCCTGAGGCAGATGCTTGTTGTCTAGGCTATGCAAAAAATTCTGCCAGTTGCAGAAGGATTATGATTATTCTCTTTTTATCCACAGTTAAAAAATCAGAGGGTAAACAGAACATTGTAATACTTTTTTTCCAATTCTTGGCTCTGGAAGGGTGGAAGATTTTGAAAAGAACGTTGTTACACACAAGCAGACAGAAGTTTTTAAGGCCAGTGTTATGGGGTGAGGCCCAAGCTAGGTTTCTCCACAAGTACCATCCCATCCCTTCTTTACAGCTACTACTCTTCAAAAAATTCTGCTGCTCACTCTATGATTCCTTGAGGGAAAGAAAGTCCAAGATACTCACTTGCTTCCAAAGTGAAAAAGAATAAGAGCAATTTTGCCAGATGATTTAAAGGTGTTACTTAACACGTATATTTTAGATAGCTAAAGCCAGTGATATTCTGATATTCTAGCTGGCCAGTCCTAGAAGGCAAAAATGTAGTTTAACTTAGATCTTCAGGAAGCCTTACTTTTATCTGACTTGAATCTACTAACACCAAAATAGAATTTTTAAATCTCCCTAATAGAAACATAAGCAAAAGGAGCTCTATGACAAAAATAGAAAAGGATCTTAAATGTGTCAAAGTAGCTGGTAGTAGTTTCAGCAGTGAATTTGTTGCACTTGTGTGGCAGCAGTTTAAAGTATTTCACTCTATGTTTTTGTAATACATATATATTAAGGTAACAGACCATTTTTTCATTGCCTCATTTTTCTTTCCTGCAACAGCATGGAGAAGTGCTTTTATATCAGATCTGAACAGAAGCCCTGAAATTCTGGCTTAAGACCTGTCACAGCACTTGTAATTCTACACTTGCAGATGGCTATTATGATTGTTAACATCTACCACTGCACAGCAATGTAATGCTAGAAACAACAGCATCCGATACAGTGTTGTGCTGATCAAACTTAAACAAGAGTGAATTTCAGTAAGGGAGATATAAAGTTGATGTCACAATTCAGGAAGTCGTAAGAATATGTTTTAAAGCATTATTGAAAGCTTCATATGGAATGATTTTTTCTTTGTAAACTTTTAGCTATCTTTTGAGAAGACACATAGGAGAAGGGAGCCATGAAATATAATCCATTCCTCAGTACAAATAGGCATGTAAGTTTTGGGATGGATATAGGAAAAGAGTTCTCTTCAGATGCACATAAGAAAGGTTTTGGGAGAAAAAATAACTGCAGATGTGAGAGACAGGAGAGGGATTCTTTGCAGATTCTTAAAGCCAGAAATAACCTTAAAATGGTTTGGGTTGGAAGAGATCATCGAGTTCCAACTCCTCTGCCATAGGCAGAGACACCTCCCTCTAGATCAGGTTGCTCAAAGCCCCATCCAGCCTGGCTTTTAATACTTCCCACCACTTTGAGTCTCTAGGGAAAGAACTGGCCATTATAAAAAAAAAAAGAAAAGAAGAAGAAATAAGCACACATAATATTTCCTAATTATTTTCAGTTTTGGCAATAAACAATAAAATTGTGTATATGAAAATTTTTAAAAACTATGAGAAGCTTCAGACTTGTAAATGTTTTCACCTGGTGAGCCTCTGCTTGTTTTTTTATTACTGGGAGTAGGAAGCGTTCCTGTTTTATATTCTATTGAAGGTTCAGAAATTTAAACAGATTGCATTTTTTCCCTTCCAAGACCATACAATTTACCAAGCTTTGCTTAGTTTATTACATTATTTTTCCATGCACGAAAATTCATTTGCTGCTCTGCTTCTTATTGAAAATAGTAATTTCCTGGGTGGATGCACATCTGTTGACTTATTAAAGTCCAGTATGATGAGTTTGAGTGCAAAACAGTGGCAAACCTACATCTTTTCAAAGACACTTGAAAAATTGTAATATCATCTTTGTTTCCATCTTAATGAAACAACACCAAGTAAGTAAGTAAGTAAGTAAACAAATAAATAAAGACCTTTCCTTACTGAATAAGAATAATCTTCACTGATTTCATGTCTTCCACTCTCTTTTCCATATCCTAGAGTCATCAAAAGTTACATCTACTTCGATATAAGAAAGTATTCGATAAAATCTTGTTTGTGTATATTACAAATACCTTGGGTAATAAATTCTACTGCTTTGGGTAAGCAGTACAGGATAAATTAAGTCTTTAGGGGCCTTTGGAAATCATTCTGTCCAACCTCCAGTTCAAACGATACGAACTCAAGCAGATGATCATTTCCCTCTCATATTGCATTTTGAGTATCTCCAAGTGCAGAGATTTCACAGCCTCTTTGGGCAAACTTTTGCAATGCCTGACTAATAATAATATCATTAAACATAATCCATAATGCACTTAAGCAGAAAATCCTAAATATCTAGAGAAAGTAAAAGTGGCAGCACTTACAGAAAGATAATTTCTCCTAAGTGCAATCATCTAATGGAAACTGAGTGTAATGTAATTTCCTAGACTGTCTTAATAGCAGAGAAAAGGAACGAGAGTTGTACTACACAGATATTTCATCTTGTATATATTTTAGCTGGATTCAAGGAACACATGGCACAATTCCTTACAGTAATTCCTATCTCCTTGCTTATAAGATAAAAGAAGGTAATTGAGCTGAAGTTCCTTTATTCTCTCTTCCATTATAACACACAGTCACAATACTGCTGCAGAATCATCATATATCCTTTAACATATAAGACTCAATGAAAAAAATATTGCATCTCAAATATGTAAAAATCAATTAATGTGTCAAATAAATGTATGCTATACAGTAGGATAAGGCTGAACAGAAAAAAAAGAAGCTCTAAAAGAATCTTACTGTTGACCTAGTAAGTAGAAATTCCCTAGTAGCATAGAGAGCATGACAAAGACGATAAATCTTGTATTTTTATATTAAAATAATTTTGCCTGTACATACTTGTTAAATGGACAATGTCAAATAAAAATTTAAAAAAAAAACACAACAACAAAGCTTAAATGAAATATTTGTGACCATCTTTATGAGCAGAAAAAAAAAAAAAAATTCCCTTTAGTAACTTCCACAAAATTTTTTAAAAAGAGCACTAATACCAGAAAGGATTTTCGCTCTGTTCAATTTTCTTCCATTCCTTTAAAAAGTCAAAATGACATGAAAGCTACTTCAGGAGGTTTCTGCACATAACTATATTTTGTACAGAACTTGTAGCTCACAAATACATAAGAAGTTACATCATAGGGATGGATGAGCTCAGTGAAATGTCTAAAAAACAGGTTAAGTATCTTAACTTAAGATTCTGAAGCCCTGCAGTTGCTTCCAGTAACCCAAAATTGGTCTTAATAAGACAGTAAGCATCCTGTGGGGAAATACTGACAAAACTAATTGGCAGCATGCACCTGCTTCTGTAGGGAAGATGAACACCTACCCATATCGAGGAGAGCATTAGAAAGCAAGCAAATTGGCCTACTCTGTCCCCAAAGCCTATGTGTGGCTTCTGGAGGTTTTTTTAATCTGTAATACCTTTAATGGATTTACCTTTAATGGATTTATGTGCAAATGAACAGCTTTCATTTTTCTATTTGATATTAGGCTGCAGAAATTCTAGTGTGGATATAGAAGAATACGCTTTTTAATTACCACAAACATTCTTTACATTAAGCTAAGAAAAAAAAAAATCACAGTAATTTGCAGAATAAGTACAATTCTGTCAATAGTGTTAAACCTAGCATGCATTTTAAAGTTGACCTCAAACATTCATTTTTTGTAAAATAAGTTGAACTCATCCCAGGTTATCAAAGTTTCTCCTTCTACAGAAGTAGAAAGGGAATCCGTAAAGAGTATTGAATATAGTTATTTTAGACTGAATTAGGAAACTGTGAGAATTTGCAAACCAACTGCTTGATAGAAAACACAGGAACATTAAGTTGCTTTGGGAGGGGGTTGTAGTACTGTGATGTAAAGCATTCTCTATGAACTTAATTGCTTCTGATTTGATCAAGGTTAGTATGTGAAAAGTTATTTCCAGTACATATTCTATGTTCTTTGTGGGCTCGTTCTCAAAGCATATTATTCATAAGAAGTAACTCTACCAGTATGACAATACTTCTTACATCCCGTGACAATGGTTTCAACTTTGCTAAAAATTGAAAACATTTAATACTCTGTTTCCAAGACAGAATATTCATTACTGGGAAACACATGACTTGTTCTTTACGCGTTCTTTGATTGAATTCTCACAGACTGAAGGGTAGCTACATTACACTGAAGATACAACAAAAATAAAACCTCACAGGAAAAAAAAAAAAAAAAAGAGGACACTTGAAAAGACAGTAAATTATTTTAGTAGTTAGAGCACTACTCTTTCTTCTCTTTCTTCTTTTATTAGTATTTCCTCATAGCCCCATAATTAATTTTCATTTCACTGACTGCAAATCCTTAGATCTTTAGTACAAGACATTAATTCAGGTCATTTTTGTTATATTTTTTCTTGGTCTTATCATAGCTACAACATCACAGAACTTTACACAGCTTCTTTTATTCTCTTTTCTAACTCTGCCCCTTGTACTTTATCAAGCAAAGTACAGATGACAATACTATCTGAAGACTTTATTGAAAGATTAATAGGTCCATCTATCAGTGTGCTCATTCTGTACTCACATGCTAGCATGGGGACTGAAAACGAGAAAGCATCTTCATACATTGCAGTTTGTCTTCACTGTACATCAAAAACACTCTGAGAAACTGAAGCAAGCTTGGAGTTCTACAAATGCAGAAGAGTAGAGAGGGGGACTGTGTAATCAATACATTTGTTAAAAAAGTTAATTTTCAGCACGGTTTGTTGAATCCAGAAGAAATAGTAAAAGAAACAAATTAAAACATACTGTTTAGACCTTCTTCAGAAATGTTTGAACAGCAGTAATAGACTTTCAGGAAGAGAAAAAAAGTTGATGAAGTGAACTCTATGATGCATTCAATACACCTGAGATCCCACAGACTGCACAGCCCCTGGCATCCTGCTCCACATATGGAGGACATGGGCTGAGACCCACTCTGTCATTCTTCAGGGCTCAGCAGGAATACAGGCATTTTAGAAATCAGCATCATCAAACAAACCTGAGGCAGCAAATAGCATTTACTCTGCTGTTATATGATTTTACAGTGATTTTGCTGCAGATTCTGTGGCAGTCAATGAGAACTGGAAGCCTGATTCTTTCTGTTGTCTTCCCAAGCTCTGTGCAACACTTCTTGGGTCATCTTGTGCAATTTTTACACAAAAAAAATCATACCAATTTCAGGTCTTTTGCTATAACTAGTGCAGACTAAGGTATAGAGAAAGATTTTGTGTTTTTATGTTAGCAGAATTAGAAAATGATTTAGTTTTATATTTGTTCATTTTAATGCCTGCTCCAACCACACCTAACAATTAAGTCAGACAGTTTTGCACATATTTCTTAAGTTTTCTTTATGGTAGGAAACACTCAAAGAAGAACCCCTTAAGCATGATTAGTCAAAAAGAATTATAATTAAAGCAAATATCTGTACAGAGAATGGAGAAGCATTTAGCTCGGGGAGAACAAACTAAAATAGTAGACCATGTAAATATTACTCATAATGCTGCAGAATTTGCTGTAAGAAGCTTTTGAGAGTCAGATCCTTCATTCTGGAAAAGCAACAACTATAATCCCTAACTATGTGAAGCCTTCCACCGCTGTTCGGCCAAGATTTTCCGAAGTAAACCAGACTTAGATGTTTAGTCTGATTTTCTTTGTTAAATCCTCTATTAACTGTTCATGACCTAAATGCATATGCTTTAATACCTGGTGCTGGATATTAAAATATCTTACAATTTTCATAAAAAAATCAAAGGGCTAAAGAGAATATCAAGAGTCAACAACCATTCTTCAGTATGGGGCAAGACCACAGCACTAATATAAAACTTAGTCCATGCTTTTCTAAGTTTCTAAGTTTGAATCTGCTCTAGTCAAGTTCTCTATGGTATTGGTCTACACCTATCACTGTATAATTTACAAAGCATGTGTTTTAGCATGCAAGCTCTGATTAGAGGAAATCACAGAATCACAGAATTGTAGGGGTTGGAAGGGACCTCTAGAGATCATCGAGACCAACCCCCCTGCCAAAGCAGGTTCCCTACACCAGGTCACACAGGTAGGCATCCAGGCGAGACTTGAATATCTCCAGAGAAGGAGACTCCACAACATCCCTGGGCAGCCTGTTCCAGTGCTCCGTCACCCTCACCGTGAAGAAGTTCTTACGCACATTCGTGTGAAACTTCCTATGCTGCAGCTTATGTCCGTTTCCCCTCGTCCTGTCTCCACGTACCACTGAAAAGAGACTGGCCTCACCACTATGGCCGCCACACCTCAGATATTTATAAACCTGGATCAGGTCCCCTCTCAGTCGTCTTTTCTCAAGGCTAAACAGACCCAGTTCACTTAGCCTTTCTTCATAGGAGAGATGCTCCAGGCAAATCATTTTTTAAAACATTTTGCCAATGAGTGTGGGGAATGTAGAGAGTCATTTTACATTTTCTCCTAAAGTATCCATGTTATCCTTTGAATACTGTACCTTTAATCTCCAGCCCCTCTACAGGCCAAGTCATTTAAGGTTAAAAAGTCAGACACAGTTCTTGCTAAATCAGCATAGTGGCTGCCCAACTCCTGACACACAAGTTTGATCAGCTCCTGATCAAAAAATGGAATGCAACTTTTCTATATAGAAGTTGAGACAAGGAAGAAGACACCTATCATCTCACTGTCCAATTTGGCCTATTAATTTATATGTTTGGTCTCTATAACTCTTCATTTATTGTCAGTGGAAAGCAGCATGGTTCCCCAGAGACATATACTGGGCTTAAAAGCCAGGCTGCTGCTGCATAATGCTGCCTAGGGGAACCTCTCTCTCTTCATTGACAGTATGAGATGAGACAACCTGACCTCCAAGCCTGGGTAGCTACAGCACATATTAAGAATGCCTCTTCAAAATCATAAAAATGAAAAATCAAGTTATTTTGGTATCTTCTATCAGTAGATATATTACCATCTGTTACCAGGAATGAACTCTACCTCTTTCTGCTGACTTCCTCCCAAGGTCCTGCTGTCACATTTTCTTGCATAAGAAGTCCTGCCCAGAAGACATCGTTTCGGGGAATTCTGTCAGCCAGTTTATGTTTATAATTTCGCCAGTAGCAGAGCATCTACTGGAAAACTATGCCAGAAATTCCCTTCATATCCAGAAGACATATATACAGAAAATTATCTCTAAAACTCATGCGTACTGATTGCATTTGAAGAAGTTACAGACAACTGACCTTCTTTGCCTATTGTACCTTATCATACTTAGCTAATCCCACACGTCTGGATAAAAACTGTGGTCATGTAAAACAGTTCTGAAGTACATTTGTTTAATTATGATCTTACTTCCTGATATAACCTTTGCACGAGCAATAAATGCATTTTTATTCTCTTCTCAGCTTTGCCATATATAACTTCCTGGGAGCTTATAATTAAATGAAATCCAGAAGTCTTTTTCCAGGCACTCAGCCCCCCGTGGAGATCATAAGAACAGCGGTAGCTGAAAGGATACTCACAAGCTGAACATCTTACACAAGAAAGATATGAAATATCAAAGACAAACTCTGAGAAAGGAGTGGGGCTTAAGCACTCAAACCTGGTGTGCCTGATTGACAAAGCAGCTACACACCAGCCACAGACACTTCCCTGTTCTCAAGATCCTATTCTTGAGTCAAGTTAGCTTCTTGTTTATGAAAAGTGATTCGGAAGTTTCAGGAGCTGTGATACAATTAGTGGGAGATGAAACCAGAGCTCTGAGTTTCCACAAAGCAACCTGATAGAAACACTGAAAAGACTCAGACTGCATCCTTTGCTTGTAACAATTGTGATTTTTTATGTTTTTCCGAGGGCAAAACTTTTTCTGTAATATTTCAGTGGATTCAAGGAAGTTAATCATTTAAAAGAAAATTTGTCATTTCTAGGTTGGATCTTTTAATGTATTTTTCGACTTTTGGGACTGTGTGACCTGGGCTCATGCACATCATAATGCCTTTGGATATTTATTTATTAAGGCTGCGTTCAACACTGTCTCAAAGAGTTGAAGAGAATTCCTGGGAATGTTGTATTCATGCTGTCTATTTTTATCATTTGACACAAAAGAAGTCCAGTAATCCACCTCCAAATGTAGCTCTCTCCTACATGTTACAGATTTTTTCCCCAAGAGCTCTAGAAAGACTTAGGAATTTTCCAGTCAAAATTTTGTGGAACTCCAGAACAGCAAGTTTGCCTATTATATTGTATACTTCTGTGAAAGAAAAAGAATAAATTGATTACATTTTGTTTCTCTGCTCTTCTGGAATTATCTTGGGGTTCATTAGGTAGTTACAGAAAGCAGACATCCCAGAGAAGGTACTGGAGAATATCATTTACCTTAATTATTATTATTAATAATAATAGCCTACACAGGTTGGTCTTGAGGCAAAAGCATTTGACATCCAAAGCCTAATATTTAAGTAGTTATTTTACTTGCTTTAAATTGTGATTATGTCCTGTTGACACTAACATATGCAGCGTGTTGTTCATGTAAAACGTTTGCATTCATATTACAAGGCAACAAAACCTTTCAGACATTCTGACTTAGTCTAAAATTTTCAGATATTCCCTTTAAGCACAGTCTCTTTCATACCCATTTCCAGCAAGAAGCAGGAGATATCTTGAGAATATTACAGAAGAAATAAAAGATCACCTCAAAGTAGCCTATCTGTTCTGATAGAGATTTTTGTCTAAATATTATGTAAGAGCTTGAGTGTTCACATATTAAATCAAGAGCAGCTTTCCTAATGAAATGTAAGGAAACTCTTCAAATTGGCAAAATACATAAGTAGTTGCATTTATTCAAGTTTGAAGGCTTACAATTCAGATTCTGGGAAAAACTGCAAACAGAAAATTGGTATTTTTTATGCAGTTCAGTATGTATTATAGAGGACCAATTTTACTTACCTTGGTTTACCACAAGGGCAATTTTCTTAAGTTTAGGTCTTACATGGAAGCATTAACTAGTATGATGACAGAATTACAATTTATTGACACATGTCACTAGAACTCTGTAACACGCAGCCTTAATTCCACATCCACTACAGAAGCCCTCTCTACAGCTCTGGGTGCTGTGCCTGAGTGATAATTAACTTTGCCATGGTACAGACCTCATGAGTTGGCTCCATGTGAAGTCATCCTGCATCTTTGCATGGAATGTATAAACCTGCATTAATACAAACTTCCCAAAGCGAGTCCCTGTGTTACCTTAGACTCCAAGGAACACAGTGATCAGCATGGGGCAAATTTAACACGGCTAGGAGCCAGCTATGCATTCCAAATGCAGCTTGAAAGAAAAGCACTCAGTGGCTTGAGGAACAGAAAGGGCTACCAGAGAAAATCATTCTTGAGCAGCCTAAATTAAATCCTGCACTTTTAAAGGCTGCTCTGATAGGCTCAACTTCATACAAGTTATCTCACTTGGAAAATGAAGTTCAAAATGATACTTAATGAAAACTTTATGTGAAATAAAAGGATCAGTTCAGAGAGCAGCTTAATAGTTGACTCATGCGTATGCTTACAGGACACAGGACAAATTTTTAAAGCAAAGCCTATGATACAGACAGAAGCAGGCTCTGCCAGAATATGGAGGGCTACTGTGGTGATATATAAGACATCGTGATCCAGGCTACACTAATCTTTATTCCCAAGTTCTGCAACACAAATTATAACAACAGTATTCTTTCTCCAGTGGGCCTTGAACAAGAGTAGGCTGTGCTGAGTATCCTGCTGCAGCAGAAAAATAAAATGTATTACAGATGGATTGCCCATATTACTCTGATTATTGTACAGTTGCCATGTAAACAACATATGAGCCTGTTCTCATATGGTCAACAGTGGAGAGGTGGATATTTATATTCTGGCAATCTCACTTGCAAAAACTATTGAGCTTACACAAATGTCCCGAGGCTGTAAAGCTTAAATTATGGTGTGATGCCCCTGTTCATAATGTTCACAGTAATGCAAAGTTTATTCCAACTACAGGGAAAGAAGCAGCTTAGGAAATACGTAAAATAAAAGAAGCACAGAATTACCAAGCTTCCCTCTCCCTTCAGCCAACACTAGCAGAAATGCCTGCATTATCCCTGTCATTCCCTCCCAACGCTTCCTCACCAGTCTCATGTCTCCCACTCAAGACATACAGTTAGAACAGTGACACTGAGAAGCATTTACACAGGTGAAACAATAAATGCTTGCTTAACCACAACAGTTTTCTGTTTTGCACATCACTACTAGGCAATTTTGTTCACAGAAAAGATCAAAAGAATGCATGCCAAAATACCGATGCTGTTGTATTATGTTTAAAGCTCAAAATTTTAGTTCTCATACATTTGTAAGCATAATAGCTGAAGACAAATGAAAAATGAGATTGTGTACCTGACAATTATATTGTCTAATTCACATCAACTTACAATGATTTAAATTAACATTTAGCTTAAAAGCCCATCTATTAGAGAGAGAAAAACCACAATTTCTGACCAGATTTGCAAAGCTTCCTCCTGTCTGAATCCTTTCACCCAACATCAGCCAAAATATCTCCTCACTTCTCTGGGCCCAGTTGGCAGCACTCCCCTCTACCATTATACAGGAAAACCCCACTAGTTAGGGTCTGTCCATTTTGGCTTATAAAGATAAGTGTTTTCTGTTATATTACTGCAACTGGAGATGCCTGGACAGATCACATACACAAATAAATGATTGATATCATCACCAAGTTTTTACTTCAAAACCAACAAATACAATCTAAAACATGACATATTAACTCTTCTATAACAAAAGATCCAATCACTCTGAGAGCATTAGTTTTGGCATGAATTATGATCGAATGCAGAAAGCAAAACTAATAGCAGATAATGAGGCTCACATCTGATGATCTGAATGCTCTCAATAGAAGATAAGAAAAGAAACGTCTAGAAGATGAAAGTGGTCTTTCTTTTGTTTTTTTTTTCTTTTTGTAACAAGTAAGCATTTACCCTCTCAAGAGGAATTACTGTTATTTATTTAAAGAAGTATGTCAGCAGAACAGAAACTGGAGAGCTTACTCTATTTAGAAAAGGATTTATTGGGTGTAATGCTGTTTGGATATTACCACCCTTCTAAGAGTGGACACTCATTGCTGACTGTATCCATCCAAAACACTCTCTTCCCAGTTCTCAGTCTAGAATGGCTTAGTCTCCTTAGATATGCCACAACTTCATCAGTTCCTTTCATTTCCTTGCCGTGTTCCCTGTCAGAGACATTCATTCCTGCATCGCTCCCTTAGTAAAGGCAGAACTGCTTTATTGCCACCACCAAGCAAAACAAAACAGGGATAAGAACCAGAATTAAACTAGCTGCACAAAATCAGAGTGAACAAACTGATTCTATACTACAACTGAAAGGAATTCTCACAAAACACCAGATTTAGGTTTCCAGTACCCCACTTTTTCTTCCTTTCTGCACTGGCCTTTCCTACTGCCTCACAATTTAATCATCCTTCTCCCTTTACAGGCTTTGTTTTGATATCAAATAAAATCAAACAAGAAACCATTCCGAAGTCATCTGAGCGTGCATAAAGCCTTCAAGGTTTTCCTCCATTGCTCACTGTAGGGTAGAATGTATCACAATCTGCAGAGAACTCTTGTCTTATGCAAGCAGACAGATCTCCAGGGCAGAAGCATTTTCTTATTCCACCCTACTGAATCAGATAGCTCTGCAATTGAAAAATCAGTGAGCTGAACATCAATCAGGCAGATAGGGAAGAATAGCAAAAATCAGCACAGATGTTGTAGCTATGGTTTCCTTTATTCTCTGAGGAAAATAAACAAAACACCTGTCCCTTCCATGAGGCACTTCATGGGTGAGCCTCACTCTTCTAAGGACAGCCATCAGTTCTATCTATGTTGTCTTGCTGTAAGGATATTGGAACTAAATTCTAATAAGAGTTTTATTACCAGTTACTTATACTTCAGTGTGCTTTATATTTGAGGCAATATTCTATCTTTTATCAGGACTACTTATCCTATGACAAGTGCACCTGAATATTCTTGCTAATATTAAAGCTATCACAGGCATCAGCTGGAAACAATATCCGAAGTCCCAATGTTGATGTTACCAAAACCTGATAAGGGGTAGGTAATGATATAAAAAATGTGCTTGCTGACTAATTCGTAAATGAAGATAGATAACTGAAAGCAAGTTGGCATTAAACAAAGCAATCTTCAGGGAACAACCTCCGCTTTTCTCTGCTCTTCAGGGAAATATTCTCAGGACTCAAAAAGTTTGTTTATCAAGGCAAATGTGTCAAGAAGGAGTTATCCAGCTGTAGCTAGAAAGCAATATAGCTTTTAAAATCAATCCATTTAAGATGTTAGGAGAACACTTCCCCAGAGAAAAGCATTCAGGATGTCACACAAACAGCAAATAAGTAATAGATAAACAATGTTGTTTAACAGCAAAAATGTCTGATAGCTCTGGATCCAGATAACCTACTCTGGGACCTTCTGAACTGTCTACCTTCCTTCTGTTTTCACAGTCCCATCCCTACCTCTACCACAGTTCCGCAGTTCTAGCTTTTGCCTCCTTGCCCCGCACGTAAACAGTCTTCTTTCATTCCTGTAACATTCTTATTTCTCCTCCCACCTAATGAGTAGGTAGAGAGGGAAAAATTTGAAAACAAAAATAATGCAGAAAGTCAGGGGGTAATTTGGAAAGGTCTGTAAAAGTGATGCTTGTTTCTGTCAAACAAGACCCCCCATAGTAGAAGCACTTTAACCCATGCACTCATGGGCACACACTATATGACAAGGAGCAAGGGCTCTCAGACACAGCTTAAAAAATAAAAGACAACAGTCAGTTATTTCCAGCAACTTCTTTTAGCCTGAGTGACCTACCTCACATAATAGCTACAGTTACAAGGGCTGCTTCAAAAGCAATGCCTTCCATTTTATTAAGTTGGCCCACAAAGTCGGAGGCAGACATTGGTGGTATGGCAGTAGAACCTTCCTTTCAAAAATCCGTTACATTTTATTGCTGTGTTACAGATGGCAGCAGAGCGACAGTCTGACAAAATGGCATCTGACATGAAAGTGTATGAAGCAAAGGTGTGAATCTGGGTTCCTCCGTGCAGAAAAGAACTGGAAAGCAAAAAGTGTCTGTGAGCACAGTGAGGAAATGGGTGTTAAGTTTCAGCAGTGGTGACAGTGGGTCACCCTCACTGGAGCAGATTGTTACAAGCATGGCATGTAGGCTATTGTCCCTGGCTGGCAAAAATGCATAGCTATTTATGGTATGCTGAAAAAATAGTTTTTTGTAGCTGGCAGTTTGCTCTATCAAATAGTGTTATTTTGCTCATTATAGCTGTTGTGTTTTCCATGAAATAAAGAGGCATTACTTTTCTTATCTACATACATATTTTATGTAGATGTTGTAAATTCCTGGATGATATTCAGCACTCATGCTTGTTACTGAGCTACCAGAAAACTTTAACATAGCAGATTTTTTTTTTTCTTAAGAAAATACCATTTTATGCCAAAAGTACTTTCTTTATTTACAAAACTGACAATGTAATCAACTGTCAAGACTGAATACAGTGTACAAGCATATGCAGAGATCTTTGTATCTTATTTATTTGATAAATTTGAGAGAATGAGTGAGAACCTCTTAATTAACAACTAATTGCCCCAGTTTTGATATAACATTCAGTGATGAAAACATAGGTCATGCCAGACCCTTAAACTGAAGCCATCTTTTACTTAAATTTTTATTGTCATGTCATACTCCTTAGTCAAACCAGCAGACAAAACTTTCCCAAGCAGATTTCTAACCAGCTAGAGATGGGTGCTTTTACTTACCTACTTCTTAAGACTTTCATCATCTTTACTTCAGACTGTCTCATTAGACCAGTTCCAGAAGTTTAAGATAAGTTTAATGCAGGAGAATCAAATACAACATATATAAAGCAAACACTTCCACTGGTGATTACTTTCATCAGACAAATGTTGATAAAATCTTTGAAAGTAACCCTTCAGAAATCATCAAGAGACGGAGAGTATAGTGCACATCCCCAGATTTTGTACTACAGAAGGAAAATTATTGGCATAGAAAGCTCTCTATAGAAAGAGAACAAATTTATTGTAACAGAGATAATATGATATGGCCCACTACTTTCTACGAAAATGGACTGGAATCAGGGCCATTTGTAGAAGAATATGAATCAAAATCTCTATGAATTTCAAAGCTACTCAAATGACATGACATTGCAGTGGTTCATTAAACCTCTACACAATGATAAGAAACAGGCCTTGGATTTTGCCAGAAGAAAGTATGGGAACCTTTATAACACAAGCCTCCTCTAGCTCCTCCACCCAAACAAAAAGTTCATTAGGGATAAAATGTCAAATCTGATTTTTAAGATGCAGAACAATTCCTACTCCTACCACATGAGATGCAACATGAGTATTAAGATGGCTTACTTTCATCATTACTCCTGCAGTTCAGATTTAACTTTGTAAGAATGATCATTAAGGGCATTTATTTGGCTTTGAGTTCTTCCCTCCTCCTTACATTTTAGAACCAGTCTCATCATCTCAAATTCAATCTATCCAAACATGACCTTTACTAACTTAACAACTCTGCTGTTTACCTTTTCTAAAGCATTTAACAACTGTACTTTCCCTTCTATCTCTTCAGATTACTGATAAAAAGAAGTAAAAACTATACTAAAAGTCCTCAAGAAATTTGCTTTTCTCAAGAAAAGAAGACAAAAAATCTTCTTAATTAAAATATATCTAAATATGTTTTTATATTCATAACAGCTTCAGCTGAAAAAAAGCTGCTTTCTTATCATGAAGACTTAAGAGAGTATCTGGCCCCCATCCACAAATACAGAAAAGTAATTATATTGAAAAGTTCTGTATATATTGTGGATATTTCGACAACTTCCAAGTATCAGTGGAGCAAAATGGGTAGATTACTAATATACTTCATAAAGCAAAATAGTGATCGAAAAGATTTTCTTTCTTTGTTTCCCTTTTCCTCCAGGTTCTAGCTTTTCTAACTTTTCTAAATAAAAGTAATAGCTTATAATAGTAATGGTTCCTGTGAAATTACCCTCTCTTCCATCTTTTCTTCTTCCTCTTCTCTTGGATTTGTTTTTATAAGTAAGGTTCATTTTCTGAGGCACTGGAACACGTTGCCCAGACAAGATGTAGATGCCCCATCTCTGGAAGTATTCAGGCCCAGGTTGGACAGAACTCTGAGCAACTTTACCTAGCATGAGGTCTCCCTGCCCATGACATCAGTGTTGGAACTGGATGATCTTTAACATCACTTCCAACCCAAGATACCCTGTGATTCTATGACTCTGTGATATTCCCTATAAGCAAGTTTCTTTTTTTAAACAGAATCACTCTGATAATGGCACTGGGGACTTGTGGGCATCTAATTAAATGTTCCTAAACAGATCCCAATTAATATCATGCTATTTCAGTTTAAATTGTCTTCCACCTGAATGAGCTTATAATTGCTTTCTAATTACTTCTATTGCTTTCAAAACAAGAAATAGGTATCTATTAATGATGTGAATTTTGTATATATAATTCAAGTTAAAGTGTCCGTTTTATAACCAGTTTTTTTTGTTGTTGTTGTTTTATACATTATACAGAATACTGGATAAGATTATTATTTCATTTTATATAATGTCTCAGTGTTATGCTGTAGAAATTGGCCCACACACTGCACTGTATCTATAATACAGATAAATGAACATAAATTTAAACAAACAGGGCAAGTCTTATTTTCTTACTTATTTTAAATATTCATGAAACTGAGGACTGATTAGCAATATAATCTCTTCTAATAAGAAAGAAGTTATCAGTTATATCAGTTATAGTTATCAGTTTTCCATCTGTTTTAGAAATGAAATTTAGAAGCATAAAGTGACATTGGAAGAGCATTATTTTAAGGTCATTCAATCTCTGCTCTAATGTTTTCATTTCAGAGTAGAAACTACTTTTCAAATCCTGATTCATTTCTGCATTAGTGACTTTGAAACTGAGGAGCACATGAAATTACGTAGTTTATTTTTTATCTATGTGCAAGTAATAACTGGAACACTTACTGGCCAGAATGATTTTGGTGTGGATTTTTCGTTGTAGGTTTTTTGAGGGAGGATACTTTTTCATGTTTTTTTTCTCTCTTTTTCCTACAGGAGGAATTAACAACATGCAGTCACCCTGTACTTCCCAGAGTTTTCTCAAATGATATAAAGAGACTTCTTTCTATGCTTTCACAACAAAGTAATAATTGAGAGTGTTAGTGCAGAAGGATTCTTCAGCCGTCCTCCAAGTTAAGATGCTCAGCAAGATTTAAATCATTTAATACATTCATACTGGTAATTCCTGACACTAAAATAATTCATAATTTGAACTAATATTAGAAACAGGCACACTTCAAAGGAATAGAAGATTAGTTCAGATAAGCACAGAAAATCTGGAAGGCAAAGCAGCCACCTTTGAGCTGGAAAATTCTCAGATATTCTTCCTGTTAGCTAACTATAGGCATTACAGTGATACTGAAATGCAGGACAAGATTGTCATAGGGCCAGTGGCAAAGGACAGTCTTGGTCCCTAAATGCTTACAGTCTAAACTAGATAATAAACATCAAGAAGATAAATAAATATATAAGGAGAAGGGGAGGAGAAAATGCAGAACCTAAAATGCAAGTTAATTATTCAAACTGAGATCAATATTGCTAAGGTTTCTTTTCACTACCACAGCTAACTCAAGTGTCTCTTTATGATATTTCATTCTATAACGTACATTTACACAGACCTATTAGGTATCATAGTTTTATCTGGCCAGTAACAATGAACTTAGTCAACAGCTGAGCTTTCATCTGGCAGCAGTTTTCAATTAGCAAAATTGCGCAATCCAGTTATTACAGAGAGTACCCGTATTGGGAAAAACAAAAAATACAAGATATGGAGCTACTTGAGAAAGCTCATCAGAGGACTCTGAAGGTGATGAAGGAACAGGAGCATCTTTCAAGGAGAGAAAGGCTGAGAGAGTTGGGACTGTTCAGCCTGTAGAAAAGCTCAATGTACATAAACATCTGAAATATTCTAAAATGTATTGTTCATATTCCATTCATGTAGACATAATAATTACGAAATTAAAATCAAGAGAAAATTCAACTTTTCTCATCACAGAAACTATTAGTAGACCCTAATTTAATACAGTAATATTCTCAATATAAATCATGTTTATTGCAAAAAAGGCCTAAAAAGGTAGATTTTGGGGGTTTTTTCTCTATGCTTTTTTTTTTTTTAAATATATATTTTGAAAGTAAATAGAAACTCCTCAAAATAAGGTTCCTAGCCCAGACTTGGAATCTGAACAAGTAGTTCTAAATTCAGCAAGAGGATCTATATGTCTAACACTAAGCACATACCTATGTGCTTTACAGAACTACATCATTTCTGCATCACTATTAGCACAAGCTCTTATTACCTATAGTACAGAATTTCAGATTGCAACGCTTTCTTGTTAACCGTGTTAACTTTCTGAGGTACCAAGAATTTCACGATTTTCATAAATATCTTTTGTTGTCGTTGTTTGTTTTTACCTCAGCCCATAACTTCTACTATGTTGTTTTCTGATACTTTCCCCCAGTTCACTAATGTTGGGGGGGGGGAAGAGGGAAGTGCTGACCAAATGGCTGTGTGATGCTGACTGTCAGTTGTACTATAACAAGCTTCACTCAAGGAGTCCTTATCCCAGTTAGCACAAGAACAAAAGTTCTGTTTAAATTGAGGCAAGTCCTAACACCTCTGTGGATTGACTTGGCTCTTAAAATCCACTTCACTTAGAAGTCCTAAAACATCAGTATAAGCTAATGCAGGCAAATTTCTCTTGCAAATTAGTTCGTTTATTTTTTCCATATGAGAGTAAATTTAATGAAATCTTGGGATGAGAAATAGCTAATCATAGTTTTATTATAATAGTATTTCTCTGTTAATTGACAAAATCACGTGAGCTTTAAATAAAATAGACAAAAATCAGATGTTTACAGCTGTCTGGAGTCAGGAGTCTGGGGGAGGAGGGTGCAGGCAGGATCAACCACGGGTTTACAACCTCCATTCTCCTGTTCCCTGCTCCTATCCCAAAGATAGGACTCCTCCTGACAAATTAGAGGTAAGTCCTTACTCTTCTTCTGACATAACTCACGGAAGCATAATATTGCAGTCAAGCTGTCTTTCTCCTTTCCTCCTCAGAAGTGAAGGCATACAATACAAGTGCTGCACTGCTAATTCAGGGGATGGCAAGGAACAACTTCTTTAGGCAAAAGAAGGTACTTGCATCAAGCCCGCTGCTAAAGCCTTTTTAAAATTAGCCAAAAGTACCTCCTTTCCTCAGTACATTTCCAATTTTTACATAATAATGAACACTGTCAGCTATTACACACTCAATTGCAGTGAATATTCAAATATGCTGACAAATATGCTTTGAATATTAAGTAATTTTAATGTAAAGAAATCTCTTAAGAGGAAATGAAACCCATGCACTGACTGCTGAATCCATCCCAACAGCTACTTTTTCAGATACTGAATTTAAAAAAAGAAGTTGTTTATGTGAACTTGAATCCCGCAGTGACTGACAAGATTATTTAGGAAACAATTTGGGTCAGGCAATCTATATGAAAACAAAAACAAAACAGCAATCTCACAGACAAGTAAAATGACAAAATACATAAATAAGTTTTGTATGTCTAGCCTCCACAAAAACATTTCTCACAGACACAGAAATTTAGCAAATGCTTAAATATAAACTTATTCTTAAGTTGGTAGTTACTGAGAAAAGCATGAATAAACTTAGTCCTCATCTATCAAAATCCATTATGCCAAAATATACTGCTAGAAATTAATCTAATAATCAATCTGAACTATTTTAAGGCTTTGTAGCTTGTCCGGAAGTTTTCTATAGTAATTTGCAAACACTACTTCACAGGATGTTATAGACCCTGAAGTCTTAACAAACCTTTAGAAAGTTACTTGAATTTGTCAAGTTTCATTGAAAACCCGGAAACAAAGATTTCCACTGGAAACCTAAAGTTACCAAACGAAAACATGAGTTTACACAGTGACCTTAGTAGTGCAAGCTTCGCATGATGTAGTTACTACAAGAATTGTGCTTTTCTCATTCTTTCTGAATGAAATTTTGTGATCTCCTCTTCAGGAAGGAGAAAGATAAAACGTTTGGGGTGGAAAAAAAAAAATCCACATTTCTAATCCATATCCTTTTGGTATACAGCTGAAATATTTCAGTAATCTTCTTGTTGAAACAAGTAAGCAAACAACCTCACAAAACCTTTCAACACCTCCACCTCACAGAAGGTGGAAACAAGTTTTAACAGAAAATCTACATCACTCCTAAATGACACACTGTATAATTATTTGATATAATTTGATGAATATCTAAAGGGACATTTAAACAATCTAAGAAGTTAACAGAGAACCAGCCCCAAAGTAGCTCCAAACTACACTCCACCGTGTGTTGGTAACTCTTGGTCATGGTCATTTCCTCACACCAGAAAGTAACTCCAGTCATTGCGATTATAAAATGTAACACTTTTTTTTTTTTTTTAGGCATACTTTGAAATGTTAAGTGTGATACAGTCAAAATGACACAAAATTATGAGTAGGCAAATTAATGATGCTCACAAGGCTCTTGATAATTAAACATTTAATAACTATTTGCATAGATCCAACAGTGACATGCCAAATTTGTCAACTCTAATATTAATTGTAACTTGCACCTTACCCTGCAAGATGCTGAGAGCCATCTGTGCAGGATTGTTTAAGTCATATTTGTAAAATCCTAAGCTGGATAGCCTCAGATCTGGGCTCTGAGAAAGAGTTAGGTCTTGTTTTCATGATGGCCTCCTCAAATAGTTTCATGGTCATAACATGCTGCTCTTTTCAATAGAAATATATTCTTCATAGTGCATGAAAGATATTTCACCTCTTTTAAATGCATTGAAGTTACACAGATTTCCTTAAGGGAAGTGCTCATCAACATATTTCATTTTCATTTCAGCAGAGCAATACATTAAAGTCTTTTAAAGATGTCAGATATCTTCATATAGGTCTATGCAATAATTTCAAAATAGCCAAAATCCATTATGAAAAATATTTCTGGCAAACTCTTTGACCAGTGGATAAGTAACAACACAAAGAATCAATGAGAAGAATATAAATATAGGGAGAGATTTATAAATGTACTTTACTATAAAGTACACAATTACAAAGTGCATCAAATTTGTTAGTATCACAGTTTCTTCATACTCTCTGACACTTCTGAAAAGCATCTATCCTGGATCTCTAATGGGATTTGGCAAAGAAGTAATAGTTTTCCTTCGTGCAGGTTCTTTTTGTGTATGTACACACACATACTCACAAAATGAAAGTGTCCAAGAGGTTAATTCTATTGCATTTGTACCTTATGCCATTGAAGGATGAATTGAAAAGCTTCAAACAAACGATGCTGTAATAATAGAAAATAAGTAACTGCAGTTTTTGCAGATGAGTTTGTCAACAGCCTAACCTGACAAGAAAATTAATTTCATTGTAAAATCCAATTTTTGCTGACAACCTGAGGTGATACCACAAACATTTTTAAAAGTAAGGTTGACCTAGAACTCTGCCTGCTTGCTCTTCGGATAAGAACTGATAAATCCATAATATGATAAGCAATATCACTGCATAGACACATTTGAAAAATTTTTAGGCTGTCTGCCACAAATGAAAGCATAATTTTAACCAATGTTAAAATATAAAATACTATATACATGAAAATAGATCAACCCATTCTGCCAAGGGAAACTTTTGTTTCAACAACAAAAATACATTTAGTATAGATGAATAGAGACAGTAATTCTTGCCTCCTAACTAAGTGCATTGAATAATACACAAAAGCACAAATGCACAGAAATTGGAAGAAATCTCTGGAGACAACTTAGGCCAACACCCTGCTAAAGCAGGTTTTCTAGAGTAGGTTACACAGAAAAGCATTCAGGTAGGTTTTAAATATCTCCAGAGGACACTCCACAATCTCTTTGGGCAGCTTGCTCCAGTGCTCTTTCTATTACCTTCACTCATTTTTTCTGAGGAACAGATTTCTCCTATTTGTTTATTTTGGGAGACTGAGAAGCTCAGGCTTTCTCAATCTAATATTTCTAATGCCATTTTTACAGGTATAGAGGCCAAATGTATACGTTCCTTGTATGCACAGCATGTGAGCTTTTCATACAAGTCTGATTTATCATACAGCTATTAGATTCCAAAGACCTGTGGTCTATGTCAGAACATATTCCTGAGGTAAATTTAAACATTTCATTATGATTGAGTGCTTTTCAGTATTATTTGAATATTCTGTTTGTTTTCTTCTCCCTTACCGCAATCGTCTTTTCATAATGAGATGTGACACTACTGCAAGTTTAAACACCAGCTCATGTATTGCATGAAGGAAATCTGCATTCAATGAGAGGGATTTTTTTCTGTGTTATGTGCAGTGATAGCATTTCATTGCCTGCTTCTATCATTCTTGGAGTCAGTAACTTAAGGCTGTGGTAGCAGAACTCATAATAACGCCTAAACACATTTAGACAATTCCATTCAAGAAATACTCCTTGACTGTCACTAATTCACTCGTATGCACTCAGAGGTAAAGAACATCCTCAAGGAGAAAAAGGTGTTTTGTTTTTGGGTTGTTACTTTTTTGGTTTTTGGTTTTTTTTTCTTCTTAATAGTATTATAAGTCTTTTACATCAGATACTAACTTAATAACCACCTAATTAAGGATTTAAGTTTTGTTGTTAAGCTGTAACGTGATAACACTAGGATATCGAGAGCATAATTAGAAGAGGAAATGAAACAGAATGGCTTGGGTTGTTAGGGACCTAAAAGATCATCTGGTTCCAATCCCCCAGCTGCGGACAGGAATACTTCCTACTAGATCAGGCTGCCAAGGACTCCATACAATTGGATGCCTCCACGGAGCTTTCAACTAATCATGAAGTTTCTGTATTGAAACTTTGACTAGGACAGTTGCTTAAGTATGCATTTAGGACTGGCAGCAAGCCACCTATTTGTCCCTTAAGTTAAATAGGTACTTTGGCAAACTCCACCTTCTCATAGCAGATGAGTTTTCAGAAATAACCATTCTCCCTTAAGCAGGCCAACTGGAACAATGCCGAGCTTGATAAATCCTGAAAGGGTCTGAGTGAGAGACAAAAAAAAAAAAAAATGTGCAGAGAGGAGAAACCCAGAAAGAAAGTTACAGAGAGAAAGCAAATCTTCAGAGAAAATCAGAAGAAAACATGTCAAATAAAGACAAGATATGAATATATAGAACATGTCTTTTTCGAATTGACCTCTCCCTCTCCCCACCAAAGAGTAAAAAAAGCTCAGTTTATATGTATCTGACAGGTACAGTGTTTACATCATAATGCCTGATTACTTGTAATTTCTAACACCTTTAGAAACTTTTATACTCTTCAAACTGAAACTTTTCATTTTGAACTCTTCTTTTTGAGGCTGTGTCCATATCTTCAGTAGTTGTCTTTCATCTGTCCCATTGCCTGGTTTAAAAGTTTTTATGTATTCAACCCCAATGTGTTTGGAGATCATATTAAAATTTTCTGAGCAAAACTATTTGTCAGCTGATAGTAAACAAGTAAAAACTATGCTGCACCTCCTCCAGAACTGCTCCTTTTTTTTTTTTCATTCTTCTCCAAATCAAAGTAGCACCTATGAGTCATGAATACAAATATCTGAATTTGTTAAGGATTATATATACCCATGGAAATTTTCTTTCAACACCCCCTACTTTTTTCAACCAATTTAAACAACTGTTTTTAATGCAGCCCAGAGATGAAATCCCAGAAACTATATCTGCCAGGAAAAATACTGCATGATTTAGTAGTTTTTGCAAAGACATTGCAATAAATGTGAATTGGCCCATCTTAGGAACTAAACCAGAAAGTTCGCGTAAACAAATTTTCTCCTGCTGTTTTTCAACGTTTGGCTGATTGAATTTTTGATTTGCTTGATTTGCTTTCTTAGACTGTGTGATTTGGCCACAGATTCCTTTTCAACTTTCTCTTTGTTGTACATAAAGCACAGTGTCTTTGGCTCACAGTCAAACAGGCAGTCTGGAAATTGCATTAAATACATAGCTTTCTGAAGTCTGGGTTCATATAAATTCAATTTCCAAAAATCTAATATGACCTTGTCTCTGAGTTTAAAAATATTAATAAAAAATAAAAATCAAGAATGAAACTATACTAGAAGCTCTAGAGTATTATAAAGTCATTACAATATTCAAGCCAAGATGCAGATTAAAGATTAAATTCCTACTTGATTTTTACCCTATATTTACAAATTATTGCACAGGAAGTGTTGTATAAAACTGCTATTTTAAATTTTTTCCTTAAAGGGCATAGATGAAGTGGAACAGCACATTATTCCCAATGCTGTTCAATGGATCAACAACCCTACTCTGCATTCATAGTCTCCTTCTTCCTTACTGGCAAAATACACCTTTAAATTTGTGCAAAGCATTTTATTATAGAAAGAAGCAAGCATCAAAAAAATAGTCATTAATTCATACTTCTGGAATAGTGAAGCTGGGATACCAATTTCAAGAGAAAAACATTTGCTTAGCAGAAAAGAACTAAGAAGGCCTAGATCTCTACAGGTCCATCATAGTCACAAAGCAGCTTTCACTGCAAAATCATACCTCACCCTGCAATATATTCATTTCCAAATGAGGAACAAAATTGCAATTCCAAGTGAAAGAGAATGGAAGGTAAAGCTGGTGGCCATGTCCTTTCACTTCCATTGGTCTATACCTCTGCATTTTTCCTCTGTGGTAAAACAGACAAAATCCTTATAGCACAATGCTAGACAATTACACACATGATCAAATGTCTGATGGATAACTCTCTGAATTCATCAAAGACTGGGAAGAATCAAGGGAATTATTAAAACAAATCATTTGATAAATCATTTACAATACTGAGGCTAACCAGGAAGGAAGTAATTCCTAGAGGGAGCGCAGCTGAACTTGAGAGACTAATGGCGGTTTTTTGTTAGCCTGGTCACCCAGACAAAATCTTATGGCTTTTAGGCAGTGAAATCTGATCACATGTAGTAATCATGTCAGATAGACAAGATGATAACAGGTATACAAGTATACAGGTATTTGTGCATGAAAATTTCAGCTACAAATAGAGCCAGTATAGCTCACAGTTTAAAATCTGTATCTGTCCGAGCTGATGATTGCTTTCCTTGGGCTTGGGGTTTTTTAAAGTGTTGTTTGTGGTTTTGGTTGTTTTGTTGGGTTTTTTTGTTTGTTTGTTTGTTTCGTTACATTGTTCCACTACTGCTAGAAAAGTCTTTCAAAATGCTTTAAACAATCATTTAAGAACAACACGGTATTTTATTAGCCTGCCAGCTTAAGTGCAAAGCATCTCCCAAAGCTACTTGTAGGTGAATTTTGTGTCACTGAACTGTCTGAATAACTGGTAATAACATGCCATAACCAGTAATAACATGCCAATCCACAGTGTCAGTAGGAAGCACTGAAATTACACGTTCTATATATACTCTCTAATAAAAAGAGTGGAAAGCCACATAGCTGTCAACATAAAGGACAGACTAAGGTGCAACTGGCCAGCACAGTTCAAATATGAAAGGATGTGCTAGAAAGCAGAACAAAACTATAAATAAATAAAACATAGTGTTATGCTGGAAACAGAAATCATTCTTATCATAAATTTTGCATGTACATAAAATTCATATTCAAATCGAGCATGAGAATTTTGATTGGACTACTAGTGGAATATCACAGAAGAGGTGCTATTCAGACTCTTGCTTTTTCTACTAACGGAGCAAAGATCTTAGTGGCTGCAATCAGGGGCAAATCAGGACAACAAACCCGCTTTCTTTTCAGTTTGTAACATTTACCATATATGCCTGGCTAATTCTTTTCTAACATATGCCATTCTTCACAGTCCCAGAGAAAAACAGATAATTTAATGATAATGACTCAGAGAGAAAGAGAAAGCAGTGGTGCAAACTCATGTGTAAGTGTAGCAGGAGCCCATTTTGTGCCTGTTGATGTACATCATCTTTAAAAAAACAACAACAAACATATTACAAGCAACTGATACACTCAGCAAGAAACAAAATAACTTCAGAGATTAACTATTAAGCAAAGCTTTAGGGGAAATTTTGAACTCAGCAATCACTGCTTTTTTCATTTGCAGAAAGCCAAATTCATGGCAATGAGAGTACTCACAACTCCTTCATGTTTCCCTTCAACAATATTATTGCTTTGCTATATTATTATTTTGTTGTATTATTGTTTTTAGGCACCTTCAAATACGCCTTGAATCTACGAGTTTAATTCTAAATAAGCAAACAGCAAAAAGCAGTGATCTGTCTGTCCGACAGATACGGCCTCTCATAACAAGATAGTCATTTGTCATTGTCTCTCAGCTTAATTCATTAGCTTCAATTGTTTGCTATTCCCAGTTTCCCTTTTCCAGGTGATGAGATTATGTAAGGCCTTACCACCACTGCAAATTTTAAATATTTAATATCTTACTGTATGATCACTGCTTTTTCTAGTGAAAAGTCTCAACATATATTCTTAGGAGAAGTTTATTTTGCAAGGTCACTGCTAAACTTCATTATTTCTTTGGTTACAATTTCTTTTTTTTCTTTCTTGGAAAAACAAATGTGCAGTACTGCTGTTCAGCATATTATAAAATGCACATAACTATAATCTCCATTTTTGGAAGACTGTGGCTTTTCATTCTGCATTAACAAAATCAGCGTCTAGAGGTTGCTATTTAAGTTGCTTTGTCGTTGTTATTTCTGTATTCAATATTTTACTCCCCCGCCATAAAAAGCAAACAGCAATAACATTCCACAGACACAACACTACCATGCAACAGGGTAGCAGAGTAGCAGCCAGTGTAGAATACCACTTCAACTGCAGCATAATCTGAATTTATCTATGTCTTTTTCATAGTCAAAGCTCTCCAACTCAAATAAACACCAAAGTGCTTCATATTTTCAGCCCATAAGTAGAATTGCTAATGGAGGTTCAGGGTTTAATTCTGTAATTCTCTAATAGAGGCAGGCATCTTGTTTAGAACAAAGCAACCTTGCCTAAAAAAACTCAACATGCATGGCAAACAACAGCCATACTAGAATACCACTGTCACCCAGAAAATCAGCCTCCTACTCAATGTCAGTCGCACAAGCTTAAAAACAGCATCCACAATCAAAAATTACGGTGAGACAGATAATTATTCAAAATGACAATGAAAAGATGCATAATAAGCACTGGTTAAAACTTCTATTAAGTTCTAGACATGAAATGCCAAATTAAATAGAAATGGAAGAATGATTAACTTAGTAAATTGTTTCTAAAATTAATGGTATTTTAGAGGAGGAATCTGTAAAAACTTCTCTCTCAAACTGAATTGTCAAGTTACCTGTAGAGAATAGTAACTATATCTTCAGTGACCTGACAGCAGTTCGTTTTACTATACCCATAATCTATTGAGTAACTGGCCTTCCTTTCTATTCCCTTTTGTACCTAGAACTATTACAGAACATCACCAGCAGAATTCAGCCATTAAAATCTGAGGAGAAAGTGACAGCAGCACAACTTTGTGACACTGTACTATTGACATGGGACCTGGAGAAGGACTAGCTACACAACCATGCATTTTTAATTCACAGTAACTTCTCTGCAGGCTGCAGGACATTTGAAGATGAAGTATCACAAGAGCACCCATACTTTGTAAGATAGTAAACTGAGAACCCTTTTTATCACATAAAACATGAACATTCTTAATGTTCATCTTACGCATCTAGGTCTGGAGTAGTAAGTATACGTAGTGTAGCAATTAGTATAAAAATAAACTAAAAGATCATCAAAATTATCAAGTAGAACTTTCCTTGAACAATTACCAAAATTTTTGTCAACAGATGGGATGTTTTTGTTGATATCTCAAGTATCACTTGAAGAAAGATTTTCAGAACAACTGTTTTCTTCAGAACCCATCATTCAAAATCTGTCAAGTAAAATGTTGACAGATATTAAAGGTTAAAACGTTGGGTTTTTTTCTGAGAGCAGAAAAAATCTAAAGATAAACTTGACAAAGAAAAAACAGCAGAAACATACCTGTCAGTGCAGAGATCAATCCATCCTTTCAGAGCATTTAACTGAATACATCTAGCCACATTTCTGCCTTTCATATTTGAGAGTACACATTTAGACACATTTTAATTAAATCGCATTTAGCCTCAGAAAGGGAAGTAAAATAAATGTACCAACATCTCCAGTGGAATAGTGTTATTTGTGTGAAATATTCCTTTTTTTTTTTAACCACATTCCAAAATGTCATAGGCTCTTATACATTTTTTTTTTTTTTAAGTTACAGAGATTAAGATATATTAAATTCATGCACAGAAACTACACATCGGCACAGTAGTAGCTTGTATTGGACCCGCCTGGAATAGGGTTAGATTTCTTTTAGCAGCCCATAGGCTCCTATGCTTCATATCTCTAGCTGAAATGGTGCTGAACTGATGTTCACCAACAGACAGTGCTTGTACTGTATCAAGGCTTTCTCTTTTTCCTCACTGTACTGTGCTTCCCCACTCCAGCAAGTGGGCTTACCCAGGTGGTGAGCAATTGTCTTTATATTACTTGGGGTTTTCATGTTTGGTTGGTTGTTTTTTCCTCTTCTTCCTCATTCTGTGAAACTGTCTTTATCTCTATTCTCTCCACCATCCATTTACCATGTTTGTTATCCATTTTCTCGTTGTGGATTTTTTATGTGTCTTAAGAATTCCTGTACAATTCCTGTACAAATCACAATTAAGACTACAGATGTGATGCATTTAGATTAAAAAAAAGTGTACTGCTAAACTGCAAATGAAACTGAATTTCCACCAGAAAATGCTGTTTCGCTGAACCACATGTCCTTTTCTCCATCCATTACAAGTCAGTTTTGCTGCTGCACTTGTCAAGTTAGCATCACAGGAGATTTCTAAAACTCATCTCTATTGGATCCAGCCATATCTCATGTACACTCCAGCCATTACAGCTTCCAACTCACAGGCAGCTACTCAGAAAAATTGACTGGTTTTCCATTTTTATTTGTACTAATAGTAGAAATGTATCTGGGAAGCTATGGGAGTGTGGGACTTTTCTTTATGAAAGAGTAAATGCTCACATTCTCTTGATTAATTTGTCAGACCTTTCACAATTTACATGAATGGATAGGTAGAAGCAGCCTAGGAACAAATTCGGTTTGAAACTAAGTTTTCATAAGAAAGAAAAACAAAATCCTATAAACTAAAAAAAATGACTTCCTTATACTCAACTTTAATTTATATTTAAAGAGATAGATTCCAAATTTAGACCCCTCTTTGCATACGTGACCCTGTTTGTTTATATGTACAATACAACTTTTACTTACAGATGCTTACAGCAGTGTCACTTCAGTCTCAAGCTAAATTGCCATACAAATGAACAACTCTGAAGTTCTTATACAAAATGAAAGTCTGAGATTGGATCTGCTTGGAATAAAAAAGTCTTTCCTTAGGAATCAGCTGACAAATTACATAGATTTAAAAACTACTTTGTGTAAAGCAGGCAAACTTCTACTCTGCTCACTTTGCCAGGAGCAGGGAGCATATTCCTGCAGGACCAAGGCAAAAAAATACAAAACCTGGTCATCAGCTTTTTCACTGAAAAACAATAGAAAAACTACCAGGAGCACAAGAGCATTGTTTCAGCTTGAACCACTATAAAAGAGCCTGAACACTTCTTTTTTTAAAATGCACAAATCCTCATTAAATTTAAAGTGTTAATTCCACACAGCTCACAATACAGATCATTCAGTTGGCACACCTAGTCATCCTCACAGAAAGTGAAAAATCCCCAGCTGTTAACCACATTCATAGGTTAAAGCACAGTAATTATAAAGGTAATTTTTTGCACCTTATCAGTACTCAACAATAGGTACTTAATAACATACCTGATCAGAAATGGATGTTAACCTCAGATTTAGTAAGGCTTTAAAAATCTTCAGTGAATAATTTAGATTTTTCAATTCATTTCTTACACTGTAACTGCTATTCATTAAATAGCTGAATTTTTCACAAATAGATGTAGCAAATAATGGGGAAATAATGGGGAAAAATTCACTCTCAAAACTAAAATTGCAGTTCTCCACTGTCTCAGTTTTTTCCTAACCACAAAGGCAACCCAAATGCCCCATAGGCGTTTGCAGTTTCAGCAAGAAACTTCTGCCAGTGCTTACAGTTTTTGTTCATGGGCAAGTTTCAAGTTGAACGTTAGGAAAACTTCCTTCTCAGAAAGAGTGGTGAGGCATTGGAACAAGCTGCCCAGGGAGGAGTGCTGGAGCCACCATCCCCGGAGTTGTTCATGAAATGTGTGTATGTGGCCCTTAGGGGCAGGGTTTAATGAGCTTGGCAGTAATGGGTTGACAGTTGGACTTGATGATCTTTTTCAACTTCATTGTTTCTGTAATTTCATGATCTGCCAAAGAAAAAAGTCACTGAATAAATGCTAGAAAGTTCTTTTATGTTCATAAACATAACAATCATTTTGGACGGATGATGTATGATGTCCCAAAAGATCTAGATCTGACATTTGTGAATAAAGTTACTTTCAACCTCACACAATACCTCCTGCGGTATAAATTAAAGTGTACTCTTTTTTCCTTTTACTTGCTCATTTCATAGTTTGTCTTAATTCTTATAAATAAAATTTAGGTCTAATGGTAAATTGTCATAATTAACTATAATTAACTTCTTTTGTTGTTACATAGTGTGAGGAATAGGTCTGGAAGCTAACTGTAGTTTTATATATTGAAAACATTGTTGAAGATATCTAGAGCTATCAGTCATTTTAGAATATATCTAAAATATTCTCAGAGGCAGATGAAAAATAGTTGTTTTACAGTGCATTCTCTAAAGTTATCTGAAATACAAGTGCATATCTATTTAATGAAGCCAATATTGCTAGAATATGTCTAGCAAAGTCATCTAGTGATTCCCAGTACCACTATCCAAGAATAAAAGAAACACAGAGTTAAAAGAAAAGTCTTCAGTTGTTCCTATCTTCATTAAAATCTTAAGGTGTTGGGAGATCTTCAGCTGAAACATTCCCTAACTGCACTAATTACCCCAGTACTCAGTGGACTATCTACTATAATTTCTGCTGAATCTTACAAACACTGTGGGCAAATACAACATTCTCAACATACTTACACGAAGTATAGTCAGTTATAAATACAGTAATCTTCCTTCCACTTAACATGGAACATTAAGCGTACAGCTTAATTTATAACAGCTGAAATTCTAGAAAACTATATACATAGTTGTCTGTATTTTTCATATCCTGAAACAAAGTGCCTACAAGCAAGTTGACTTGCTGACTGCCAAGAGATTTATTATAGTCACAGCAAATACAGAAGATTAATAACGCGGAGGCTTTATACTTAATAGTTCATTCCCCATTTTGATCAAACAACAAAAATGTAACAGTTAAATTCACAAACAAAAACATAATTTTAAAATGTAGTTTTATATATCATATATACACGTGCAAATTTAGTATCTCAGGCAGTAAGGTTCATCATCATTCATACATCATCAGCTGAATGGAATTACCTTACATTAACAGGTACCAAAATTAGAATTGCAACTTGAGCAAATCTAATATAAAAGAACGCTTTTTTGAAAGATAATTTATATTTACGAGGTGAAGAATGAGGTGGTAATTATTTTTCATTCAATAGTGGCCCACAAAATCACTTCATTCCAGTCAAAAGTGATTTTTTTTTTATTATCAAAGTTAAATAAATTGATTTTTATTTCTTAATTTGCCTTTAAGCAAATACCATTTTGCATTTGTATTTCAGTTTATTCAACTGCTTTTATCAGACCATCCAATAAGCGAGTCATCTCATCATAGGAAGCTAACATTTACTTTCCTCCAGCCCTCAGATATTGCTCCCAGTCACTACGGTATTTCAAAAACAGTCCACAATGGCCTCTTAGTGAGATCAATCAGCTCACACAGCACTAGCGAGTGCATCGCATTAAATTATATATGACCAACCTACTTAGATATTCTCTAAATTGATCTTCTCCCATTGAGAGCAAATCTTCCTTGCTGTATATTTTCCCATTGGACTTGGGAATCTACAATTCCAGAAGGCAGGACCAAGGCAGAGAAGACAGTGAGTACACTGAAGACATTTCCATGATCTTTTCCACCAGGTTCCCCCATTCCAATTAGCAGAGGGCACACATTTCCCCATATACTTTCCTGTTGCTCTTCTACACCCCTTAATAGATTTAACTCCAAGTAGGCTTTAGTTTTTCTAACTCCATTCACATTTGGACAGTGTCTCTATACTTCTCCCAGACCTCCTATCCCTGCTTCTGTCTCTTACTGTTTCCTTCATGTTTTTGTTTTTAACAGCCTCCTTATAAATCTGTGAGTGTGTGTGTGTGTGTGTGTATATATATATATATATATATATACATACATACACGTACAGTGGAATGACATGGCTTAAGAGCAGATCTAAGGAGAAGGATTTGGGGGTGTCAGTTGATGAAAGATCCAACATGAGCTGGCAATGCGTGCTTGCAGCCCAGAGGGCCAACCATATCCCGGGGGTTGCATCAAGAGAAGTCTGACCAGAAGGTTGCCCCTCTACTCTGCTCTCGTGATTCCCCATCTAGAGTATCGTGTCCAGTACTGGGGTCCCCAACATGAAAAGGACATTGAGCTGTTCAAGCAAGTCCTGAGAAGGCTCACAAAGATGATCAGAAGGCTGGAGAACCTCCCCTAGGAGGACAGGCTGAGCTAGGACAATTCAGCCCAGAGAAGGCTCCAGTGGGATCTTACAGCAGCTTTCCAGTACCTGAAGAGGCTTACAGAAAAGCTGGGGAGGGACATTCACGAGGGCATATAGTGATAAGACAAGGGAAAAATGTTTTTAAACTGGAAGAGGATAGATTTAGACGAGATATTAGGAAGAAATTCTTTACTGTGAGGGTAGGAAGACTCTGAAAGAGGTTGCCAGTGAGGTTATGGATGCCCCCTCCCTGGGGGCCAGGCTGGATCGGGCTTTGTGCAACTCAGTCTAGTAGGAGGCGTCCTTGCCTATAGCAGAGGGGTTGGAACTAGATGATCTTAAATGTCCCAACTCAAACCATACTATGATTCTTTGATCAAAATGTAACTTTATTTACAGCTATATTTCTGTGTATGGCTACAGTACCACAAAAACTCTCAGTGCTAATCAATTCAGAAATCACACCACTTATATTAAATGCACCCATTTTTATCCTTCTCCAGATCTGTAGTGGCATTCAATCACTAATATCAAATTAATCATGTTCTGCGGTGAAGCAATCATACAGTTCCCCATTTAATCAATAATCAGTGTAATCATTTGTAACTCAAACTACTAAGCATGTTCTGATTCTTCTAGAAAAAAAATCTTACTGAATAAAATAGCCTGACTCATACGTCAGAACCTCCATTTTCATCTTTTGAATTCTTGTCTCACTGAATCTATATGGCCATATATATATTTGAGCACTCTGAAAACAACTGAATTTCTATCTTTTAGAAGAGCCTCAGGGTTTGAGCATTAGTAGTGGCTTTCTCTTAATTTAGCACATTTTTTAGCACTATTCAGAAATGTTTGCAAATGTTATCCTGTTGCATTCTGCGATTCTTAGAATCTTAGAATAGTAGAGACCAGATGGGACCTCTGGAGGTCAGCTACTCTTGTCCCTGATTCATATCAGTTCCACTTCAATTAGTTTCTTCAGGGACTTGTCTATTTGAATTTTGAATATCTTCAAGGTGTTCCACAGTCTTTCCGAGCAATCTGTTCCAAAATTTGACCACTCTTGTGGAAAATTATTTATATATATATTATATATTATTTTTATATATATTATTATATATTATTTTTTATATATTATTATATGTTATTTTATATATATTATTATATGTTATATATATATATTATATATATGCATACATATTGTTGATATCAAACTGGATGGATTTTCTGTTGTTGCAACACATGTCCACTTGCCTTTTACTACAAACCTTCAGGAGAACTCCAGTTCCATCCTCTCTATAGCATCCTGTCAGCTGACAACATCAGTAAGATCCCTGTTTAGTTCAGTTCCCTTACAATTGAACAAGCCCTTTCTCCCTGTTCCCCACTCTATTTATCTAGGCACCATCTGGTAGACATGCACCACACTACGTTAAAATCCTCCTCTCACTAGGAATCCAAATCAGGGCAGAGTACTCATAGCTCATGAATCAAGGGGATGAACCTCGACCTCTTACTTACACTCATATTATTAGTTACCTTGACTTAAGTGACACTGAACAGGATAGGTTTGCTTCATTCTTTCTTGAACACATTCTCCTCTCTGTAGCACAATGGGTTGTAAAGCTGGCTCAATAACCCAAAATCCCCTACTCCAATAGCAGAATTTTTTTCCCAATTTTTTTTTATAGTTCTATAGGTGCTATTTCATACTTAATTCATTTTGTCTTTATTTCTATTAATAACAGATTTTTACCACTATTGACAAAGAGCAGCAAGAGGCTGCTCACAGACATCTATAGAACATGTTAAGTGGACAGCCAGAAGATAGAATGGGGAACAAGTCAGTTATGCTTGGTCATTTGCTGAAGAGCAACCAATAACTCTATTTTGGTAATTAAAAACTGTGGAAGAATAATTTACAACAAAATTCATTTCCTTTAGCAAATATGGTCTTAGTCAGAAGCCTTCATTTTGTTGAAAGCATAGTATAAGATGTGGACTAATTTGAGCATGATCAATTCTATTTATACTCCAGTATGAAATGGAATCATCTGAGACATGAATTTAAAGAACGTCATATAAATAACAATTTGAATTTGCTAAAATAAAAGGTGAAAGATACTTCAGTTGAGTTGATGTTAACATTCTAAATATCCTGAGGCTTCTCAGAGTGAGTGCAAGAAGACAGATCAGGTGCAAGAGTTTCACACCATGGTATGCCACCTGCAAAGCTGCATAGTTGTATTGTGGCCTCAGAGCATGTACCACATAAAGCTTATTTTTTGCAGTTTCGTTAAAACATCATCGTATGATGAATAGAACAGCAGCAGTCACTAGAAGCAGAAAATTATAGTTCCTGAAATACAGACTGAATGCTAGCCACTCAACAAAGGGTAAGCTTGTTTCACACTTTTAGAGTGCCCTACTTCAGCAAACTTATTGGTGACAGTGTGCTGTAAGTACAACAGGATACAATGGACTATATAAATAACTCGCACACAGTAGCCACCATAATAAAGGAACTAACTCCTCAACTAGCTTTTCTCTGAGGAAATAAAAGCTACCCGGAGAAAAGCTGTTTAAGCCTATGCCCAGCACAGATCCCTGCGAGGCACCAGAGTGAAGCACAGCACTACACTTGTTAGCACACAGAACAAAGGGCTATAAGCCCAGAGATATGATCCTAAACACTCCCTCAGTTCCTGCCCTTCTATCAGGTATTGCCCAGGCATAAAGAAATTAAATTCAGAAAACGCTCTGACATCCACAAGGCACAGAGATTTGTAGTTACAGAGCAGAACAGGTCTCTACTGTTCAGATGTCCTTCGTGCTTATTGTTCCTGTACACATCCATACCTGATTTCCACACGTCTGCACTTCCACTGCTTCCGAGTTCCTCCACTTACCTTCCATATAAACTGTAATGCTGGTGACCAATTCTTTGTGAAATGTGAATTTAAGAAGCAAATTCCCTCAACTCAGTCCAAAATTCACTGCTGTGGGACTTGGCCCTTTCCTATTCTTGACAAACTGAGAAGGATTTGGCCTGCTCTCCCTCTGCATCGCGCCACGAAGTGCCCAAATGACTGTCTCCCTTCAGGCAGCCACTCCACACACCTGCATACAGCATAACAAGAGGTGAGGGAGAATGAAATGGAGAAAAACTCTACTTCCTACAACAGGCTCAGGTTCTATCTCCAGCAAAATTTCCTGTCATTTCCTACAAAGTACAATCTGGGCCTTTAGAAAGGTTACCAGGAAGACAGAAATAGAGAGACCTTCAAATCAGGGAGACTGTTCCACCAGTTGAGTATTGCATGCCAAAAGGAACTTTCCTCAATTTTAATAACATCATCTATCATTTTTTCCAGTTAGGAAAAAAAAAAAAAAAAAAAAAGAAGGTGGCTCCAGGGAAGCCTGAGAGTAGCCTTTCATCATCTAAAGGGGACTATAATAAAGAAGGGGAAGACTCTTTAGTAGGGTCTGCTGTAATAGTACGAGGTTTCAAAATAAAGGAAAGAAGATTTAAATTGATTATAAGGAGGTTTTTCAGTTCATTTTATTAATTATTATTGACAGTAAGGGTGATGAGGCACCGGAGCAGGTTGTCAGGCAGGATGGGGTTCTGAGCAACGAGGTTCCTGTCTCTGTTCATTGCAGGTGAGTTGGGTGAGATACCTTTAAGGGTCCTTCTCAATTTAAACAATTCTATGGTTCTATGATCTTCTATTATATTTGTCAGCAGCTATACAAAGAACTTTACAATTATGACTATCAAAGTCTTTGTACATTGTCATAATAAAAACTGTTAAAAAGAGATTTATTATTTCCAGCAGTACGGTGTGAGGGTGGTTTTTATTGCATGTAGCATGAGCCCTGAAGTATGAGGTCTGCTCTGAGAGTAATACCTCCTATTTTATTATGTTGGCCCACAACATCAGAGGCAGATGATCATGGCATGATTGTAGAGGTTGAACTTTCCTGTCAATATTCAGTTCCATTTTGCTGCCATGTCTTTGAGGAGCAGAGGGGCAGTCTGACAAAATGATGTATGACATGGAGATGTGTATGAAGAGAAGGTGTGTCACTGAGTTCCTCCATGTGGAAAAACTGGTATCCATTGACATTCATCAATGTCTGCTGAACACTTATGTAGATCAAACAGTGAGTGTGAGCACAGTGAGGCAGTGGGTGATGTGTTGCATCAGCATTAACAGGTATCACCTCCACCAGTGCAGGTATTTATGAGTGCAACATGCAGATTCATGTTTGTTGCTGGTGAAAAGCTAATGGTGATGACTACATTGAAAAAACAGTGTTTTTGTAGCTGAGAATTAGCTCTATCAAGTTGTGCTATTGTGTTTTTTGTATCTGTTTTAGTTCCGAGGGACAAAATAGCAGGTATTACTTTCAGAGCAACATATTTATTTTAAACACAAGTAACTAATAGTTCCTCTTTCTTTTATATAAATGAATTTGATTTTAAAAGTAAACTGCAAGACAAAATGCAACAGCATAAGAGCTAACTGAGCATAAGATATGAAAAATTATGTATCAGATTGTCATTAGCAAAAAAAATTATTAAACTGTCAGTAGATTTCTGTTACTATTATGTTCTTCTGCAACTTCAGACACTCACAGGATAAATATATTTCTGTCATTCTTGTACCATTTGGTTTCCCTTGGTTGTTATGGCAATAGGTCATCTGTATCAAAAATCAGATTAAAGGAGGTCATCTTTAGCAAAATACGTTTCCGAAGCCAAAAATGCAATTGTCATCTAATTTTAAAAGGAAAATTTGAATCATAAGAATTAAATAATATGGTTTCTCAGCCTTTGTTATTTGAGAGAAATTACTTCACACAGACTTCAGCTATTCAAGAAAAATTTGTACAAATATTTTTCCTGCTATATTTTCCTTGCTATTTCATCCCTTCTGCAAAATATATATATATATATATTTTTTTTTTTTTTTTATAGAAACAAACTGTGTGGTAAGTGTAGTATTGAAAGCTAACCAAATCTGCTATTAATATGCAATGGTATTTGGCACGATAAAAAAATCATTGTGAAGATGAGGAATTTGAGCATTCTAGAAGTCAGGTAATGGGTAGTTCTGTGCAGTCAATGGAATAAATATTTTATCTGTAATTTCTGTCTATATTACTGTAAAACTCATGGGTTTAGACTAGTAAATGGATAAGCTTTTATATTCTCTTTACTTACATTAAGTCCTTGTTAATAGAATTAGCCAACCATGTCACAAAATGCATTAGCATTTTTTCTTTAGCCCTTTGTGAATCATTACACAAATAAAGATGATGCAGGAACAGTACTTTGACAATCTTTAAATATTCTGTATGCCTGATCTTTCTCAAAACATTTGCCAATATTTAGAAAACAATGCTTCATAGAGCATCTTCAAAGAGTCAGTAGATATATCAACCATCAGATATGATTTTTCAGTACATGATACAGTTAGAGAAATAAAACAAGAAATAGTATTGTTGTGCCAGATTCCAACACTAGGACCAGTCCTTTAAAAAGGAGAAACAAATGTTGGTATAAGAATCCACATGCAGGGATCACAGTCCTACAAATTAAGTCAAATTGTACAAACACTGCTTTTACTGCAGACCCAAGAGTTTAAGATTTACAGGAGTTTACCCACTAGCACAAGTTGCTTCTTGATTTATCTCAGAAACGTACACATTGAAAAATGTGTAGAATTAAGATTCTTTTTCCCTCCAGAATTTATACACCAGCCTAAAAACATGGAACACAATATTCTTATCCACTGAAAAGAATCATTCAGTATAGGTTAAGCCTAAGGAAAAAAAAAGAAAAAAAAAAAAAAAAAAAAAAAAAAAGGGCCTTTAGAACATGCTGAAGTCCTATTTATTGAATAAGGTTAAATCCCAACTGGTACAAGAAAGCATTAGCAGTTGGAAAATTACACTGAGCTTTTATCACTTAGCAGCAAGCAGCACTGATTGTCAAACTCTGAGTTTATGCACACCCCACTCTGTAAATCTTTCTCACCAGATACACACACACAGTAATAATGGCCATCTCCTAATTATCCTGTAACTTGGTTCCTATTTAGAGCACTCTTGCTATGGCAAAACATGCTAGTCATCTCTTCAATTCTACCATTGTCAAGAAGTAGATGTATAAAGCTTTTTGCCATAGACAAAAATTTGAGACATCTGGATAAAGTAGACTCTAAGCAGTTAAACATTTCTGAGATTATGATGATTCCATCCTCAAAGTATATTTTGCAAAAAGCAGTCTAAGGCTCTGAGGAGTATATACCTCAGGGAACAGGGTAGACCCAACCTTCAAAAAAGTACTCAAGTGAATAGAACAGGACATTATTTCCCTGTGCTGCAGCAATTCTGAGTGAATAAATCTTTGTTTTGAATTAGCTAGTAGTTTCAGAATTTTAAAAAAAGGCTTACTTCAGATGCCTAATAGTTCTCAAGCTCCTGAATATACCAGCACAAGAGCATGTCCCTAAAAGTTAAAGTGCAGGATAGTACAGGGTTTTGACAGCAAATAGTGTTTGCAGATGTAGTAAAATGCTGCTTATTTGGATTGAATGCTTTCAGCCAAAGACAAAGGTCACATATTCATGTTAAATAATGAGTTATAATATAAAAGGAGTTTTAAAAGAAAAGTAAAGCTAGAAGAAAAAGGCTGATATAGTTGATTACTAAAACAAATAGTAGAAACAGAAAAATCAGCAAGGGAAATACCAAGAGACGTGTCTGATAGAAACACAAGAAAATAACACACAAATGATCATTTTTCTCAGACTTGGATAAAAAGTAGGAAAAAAAAGACAAAAAAAGAAAAGGGGGAAAAAAAGAGTGATGGAATGAAGAAATAAGTTTAAAATCAGAAAGCCTTAGCAATGGAGAAGTAGACTAAAATACTTAACCATATATATATATATACACTTACATGAAGTCATCAGAAAAAAAACTGCTGGAAGTAGAAGGGATTTTGCATAGAAACTTAAGACCACTTAGAAACAATTTGCAAGTAGATGTCAAAGATGGAGACAACATGGTAAATCCCTAGAGGGTCCATAAGCTGATGTAAGAGGTCAGAAGTAACTTCCACACATCAGAATTTATCATTGTAGAGAAAAAAAAAACATACTAGAATTTGAGAGTGAAAAAAAAAAAAAAAAAAAACAATGAAAATTGGACAGGGACAGAAAACATAGAAATAGACTGAAATGAAAAAAGAAATATGAACCCAAACATAATAATGTGCTAAACTAACGTACTAATAAAAAGTAGGGTAAAATAAGAAGAAATATTCTTTGACCACAGATACAAGCAATTGAAACAAAAATACACAAAAGCAGAAAAACTTGTAAATATGACTTCATGTTCAGTGTTATTAATTACTTAGGATACTTGAGCAGGACTTCAGAAAAGATTTAACTTCACATTTAAGAGGAAGAACAGAAATCTAAGTTGTCTGATCAAAATTGATTTTTTTTTTTTTTACCAGAAGTTAAAAAAAAAAAAAAAAAAAAAAACCACTGAGATTGCCAAAGTTTTCTGCAACAAGATTCTGCTGTCACATACATATGAAATTAACAAGACTGTAATGGGTGGCAAGCATGATTCTAGATTCAACAGTTCATGATCTTCTGCTGTAAGCAGCAAACATTTGTAACTAGCAATATTCCTCATATCACTCTTTGCATGGATTTCCAGACATAAGGCTTTCACCTTGCCTGATTGAGATTACTTCACTCATGTTAACGAGAAAAATCATACATATTCACAGAAGACAGAAGTATCTGAGCAGTGCGTTCCAGTCATGTAAAGATTCCTCATACTTCTCACAAACAGGAAATTTCTGCTATTTTAAAGCGCTAAATGGCCTTAAAGCATAAAAGAAAGAGCACCATTATCCTTGAGAATACTTCACTTGATTGGTACAATGAGCAAGAATACCTTCAATAATGGGTGGGTATTTTATGGCCAGAAGTAGTTATGCATCTCTAATACAATCAGTTTATACTTCCTTAATGGTCAGAGAAAAGGGTACTTATAGTAACATACTAATCCTCTCCTGAAGTCAACCTATGAAATAGATTTTAAAAAAAATCATGCCCTAAATGTGAAAATGTCTTGAAAAACTTGACAGTTGTAGAGGCTCGCATTATCAGCTTCCACAAAGAAAGTTTAAGACCAAGGCTGTATTTTTTAGCTCTTGAGAACACTGAGGTAAGTCCCAGAGACTAATCACTTAAGTGAGGTGGTAAAAGGTAATTCATTACTCTTTGCAGAGCTAAGATCACATAAAATATTGATAACTCGTATCTTATCTCACCTATATTCAACCTGTCCTCTACAAAACAAAAAGCAGTACTAATTTTTCTCCCTAGCTTCTTTTTATGCCTTTCGTGACTGCTATTATTTTCAGCATCTTCTTCAGCTTCTATTAAAAACCATTTCACCTACATAATTAATTCTCAGGAAAGTTAAAAAGGCAAATATAACACAACTCTGTTGGTTTGATAGGAAAGAGATTTTACATATATAACTGTGTGTGAGTGGCTTAAAATATGTCATTTTTGTAAGCTTATTGATTTCACAAATTCTAAAAACCTATAGTTTGAAATACATCTAGTTTTCACTCCCTAATTTTAGGCCTCATAAATAGTCAAAATGCATGTTCCCAACTTATAACAATCAAGATATTATTGACATCATACATAGGTTCTAGTGATCTTGACAACTCATTTTGGGACACTGCGATAAAGCATTATTGTGAGGGGATACTAAGACAGTCAAGAAACTGTGGCCACTGAGCTATCACTACTTACTGTGGCTTGTACTTCCTTCTGCCACACAGTATCAGTGTAACCTACCCAGCGCCTCACTTCACTGGAAGCAGATTCCATTCATCCCCGAGAAGGTCTAGTTTACAGACACTGCAGCTCGCATAGGCGAATCTACAGTTCATGTCATAATTTCATTTGATAATCATGCCTTCTCTCCCAGCAATTTTCTCATCAAGATGCTCTTACACACAGTTTTAGAAAAGACAACTAAATGCTGTTTTTAACAACAACAACAACAAAATCAATTAAAATAGCACAGGAATGAAAACACAATAGTATTTCTCCACAAAGAAAAGAGAAGTGCTCTTATTCAGAAAACAGGTGTGCTGTGGAATCAATATCAGATCTCAAACAAAATAGAGGTTAAGAAAATGTAAGGAAGCAGGGATAAAGAATCAATGGCAGAAATATTTGCAGGGAACAGAACTTCTCTAGAACAGTTTTCAATACTGTAAAATATCTTCTGTTTCAAACAGAAACTATAGTTTCCCAAGATACTCTGGCCAGTTTAGACTATCATTCTTATTATGTAAAACCTGCCATCAACATCTTTCTCTCATATTTTAAGTTGTTATACAGAGAGACACTTGAAGTGTAACCATGACTCACCCAAGAGGCCCTTGACTCATTCTTTTATTAATATAACTTTTTCATCTCATGAAGTACACAGAAAAGGCAACCAGCAGACTGAAGAAACATGTTATTTCTGTCTGCCTATAAGGTTTCTTATCAGTCTTAGTAGGATTCACATTTTTTCAGGGATATAGATGTTCTGAGGGGTCAACATTAAAGGATTTTTAATATATTATCTACCTGAAATTAACTTTTCCCCTTTAAATTTGAAGGCTTATTTGCTTTAGTTTCTTTACTTTCTACATTTCATTTTCAGCACTTCCAAATGGTCAAAATCGAGTCTAGCTGAGTTTCCTGCAGTCACTTTCTGGATTGGAGACTATTTTCTGATAGATGTGAGAATCTTTTGATCTTCTATCTTTAGAATTCTTCATGATTAATGATTTAACTTTTTTTTTTTTTTCTCATGCTCCTTAACAAATAGAACTACTTGATACTGAGAGTTTTATCTACAAGGAAAATAAGCCACTTATTCTATTTGTTGCTATTTTAGTTTGCTACATTACACTTACAGGAAAGGAAAAATAATTATCAGCTATAATCCTGTTGTTTTTATAAGATAATTGCAATAATCCATTTCCTCAAAAGACCCTCCTTTACTGATCATCCCAATAGTTTCTACTGTACTTCTTCTAAGAAGAGCAAATAAAGGTAGCTAAGAGAAGCAAGTGAACCCAAATTTTCTCTGCCAAGTCTACTTGCTTTCTTTTCCTAAAAACCTACCCATAACAAAGTATTTCAAAGGAGACAAAGAAGCCCAAGCAAGGCAGTCTACCTCCATTAAGTCATATGAGCTGGACACAGAAATTATCTACACTGATGATACATTTTGCAACAAGCCCCACTGTCTCATTTTCTGCAGAAACATTCTCATTTATGCAGAACAGAATCTCTGATCACAGACCTATCTCAGACTGTACAACACTCTTTGCACCAAGTAGCCTAAAAGGTTTCTGGAGCACAGAAAGAAGATAAACCTCCATGGCAGTCTTCTTCTTGAGAAAACAAAATAGGACAAGCAGAAAGCTGCAGATGACATTTTTGTCAATAAATTCAATGGATAAGCCACTGTAGCCTTCAGGCAAAAAGGCCTGTGCTAAGGCACTTAATTTGGCTTTCAAGTCTGTATTTTCTACTTAAAGAAATACGAGAGTCTTTCTCAGACTGAAAATTGAAATGGAATAGCATTCTATTCATGCCCCTTTAAGTTTCCAAGCCCCTTTTAATTACCTTATGTCCCAATTATGTCCATGCTGATGCCACGTAACTGAACAAGGAGCTAAAGGAATGAAGCAGAAATCCAGAACATTGAATAAGCGCATCTGAAATAAAACTAGCTAAAAACCCCAGCTTGTGTCAGCAAGAAATGAAAACCACAAGGATTCCTGCACATTATAATCCCAATTATACAAAGTGGCACTGAAACTTCAGCTCCTTGCAGGTTATTGACAATTCTTCCACTGGCAATAGCAGAAAAGAGTTAAACTTCAGCATCCTGGCTGCTGCTAACATTTTATGCCTTTGGTGCTTTTAGACTATTTTAAGTGCTGTAATGATGCATAGCACAATGGACACCACAGAATGTGTCTCAGATTTAATTCACATTGGTTCGTGTCATTTAAAAGTTGAAATAATTAAACGCTTGCACCTCAGTTTGGGACTTCACATACTTTATTGTAAAATGTTTAATTAAAGCCATTATTTGCTCTGTATTTACTGATTACTATTTTTCTACAGGATAATCCATAAGATAACATTATTCCTTCTCAGTGACTTTTCTGCCACATTACATCTGTTGTGTTATCTTTTTCTCAATATATTTTCTGCATGTATACTGCTCAGCTTTTACTGCGCTGAAATATGAAAGTCAGGAGATGGAAGTGTGCAATAAGCATGCTAGATCTTCTTGGATCCTTGGTTTTTAGCTGGTTCAAATTTATACTGCTTTGAGGCAGTTCATATAGCCATAACAATTTAAATTAACTCCTAGATTTTATAAATATTTTCCTAACATTAAAGTTTGTTGAACAGAGCAGCTTCACCAAGTCAAGCAACGAATACTGTCATTCCTTGTCCTTTCTCTTTAGCAATGCAAGAGATACATACATACATATTGCTACATCCTACTGGTACAAAAAAAAAAAAAAAAAAAAAAAGATTTACCATTAAATTTAAAGATTTCCAAAATTACTCTAGAATAAAGCTATTTAAGACGTTAGAAATCTTCCCTTTTTATATTTCAAGTGAATGCCTGTTGCAGTGTTGTTTATTCTTAAACACTAGAAATATATGTGTAAGAAAGATGTACCTTGTAGGCTCAGAAAATATTTTTTACCCTTCATCTAAACAGAAAAATGTTTGGGGTTAAGTATAAAGTTGTTTTTATAATGTGGAACATATGGAACTTGGTCTTCTATTCTATTGGGTTTATCAGATCATAGATACTTGAAAATAAATCTATCATTTCGAAACAAGAAAAGGAAACATTTGCTTAAAAAAAAAAAAAATCGAAGTTTAAATAAAACATGACTGCTTCCTTCTTAGTTACAAAGGCCAAATTCAAGAGTAAGCTGTGTCATTCTTGCTGTTGAATACAAGAGTTGAGGCAAATATTTTGCCTGCTTTATTTTTTGTCAGAAAATTCATTTCTCAATTGCAGGACCTCAAATATACAGGAAGTAAATAGCTACAATGAACAATAAGTTCTGTAAAAATAACATCCAAAATACTGTGCAGTCTAAACATAAAGGCAAAAATTCTAGTCTTCTTCCAGAATTATACTTGTCAAGTTTCATCAGACTCTCGCAGAAGTGCTTAGAGCACAATTCTGACAAGCAGAGCAGGATATTTCTTACCGATTATGGGCCATGCTGCACTTCTCAGTCAGATTTCTTGCAAGTACCTTCTTTTTTGTCCAACTCCATGATTAAATCTGTGAAGGTTGTCTTCAATAACGGAAAGCTGAAGGGAGGGTTATCCAAACAAATCCTGGACTATGGAGTCTTCTGAGTACATTTCTTTTTTCTTTGAATGGATTGTCTGATCTAAATTTTTGTTTCACATTTGCTTAACAAAAGCATAAAATTCCCAAGAAAAATAACCTTGAGGCCTGTTTCAAAAATCCTGATAATATAAATTAATACTAAGGTAAAAGGCATTTAACTTTGGTGATCACATCAAATTAAGTGACAGAAGATAAATTTCTCAAAAAAAAAGCTGTGAAAATTAAGAGAAATTTGATATAATTTTAATTACACATCACAGTTAACTGTATTTACAGAAGCTATTTTCTCCTGAGCACTAGTAATTTTTCAGGAAGTACTATTAAGTAATTATTCAAAGATATTTTAGGAAAATAAAATATACAGAAGTTAGGGTTGTTTTTTGTTTGTTTTTTTAATTATTTAAACCAAGGGCAGATATTCTTAAAGATGCATGACCTAACAGTTCTAAATATTATTATAAAAGAACTGAACTGTTTTGAACTCTTGTATTGACTTCCAGAGGAAAAAACACTCAGTTTTTTAATACATTTGAAAACAGTGAGGAAGATATTACAATTATTCATTACATATTTCTATAAATATTCCCATAGTAGGGAAACCTTAGTTTTATCCATAATCAGCAATGAGGATGGACCTGCAGGGTTGATTTTTCAACAAAGAACAGTGTCTGGATATAAGCGCAAAATGAGAATACACTGTACAAATTCACAAGCAAAGAAATTCTATGAACTTTGATTTGTAATTTCTAGAACCGTGGTTGCAAAGAGGCATTCTGTGGGTGAGTACAGATGAAAATATACTTCAGTGAATGAAGAGACAAGGGCTGATTGATAACAGAAAATCTCCCAGAGGTGTTGAGAACACAATTTATACCCAAAATGCTGTTACTTTCTCTGTATTTTCATGACTGCAACCAGATTGCAAAACCTAGTTAAAAGACGGTTTGATGCAATATTTAGTAAATGATTCTGCCAATGTACAATCAGCATAACTAGCCTAAAAATAAGCAAATATACAAACAGTATAAAGTTCGACCCAGACAATATGAATATCTATGTTTCCACGTTTCAGTCCCCCTGTTGAGAAAACTACTTTCATTTAGATACACTATTTAGAGTATCCTAGAGAACAATAACTCTGCAGAGTGGCAGTAAGGCACTAAAGAGATAAATGAAGATATTATGTGTAGTGGGTATTTCAAATGTATGCAAATGAGCAACAGTATATGCTGAAGAAAATCAAAGGAGAAGACTAACACAAGTGTCCATAAATCTCTGTAAAATCAGGTAATACAAGTGTAATAAGGGCAGTTCTATTTAGCTCAAAGCTTCCAGCAACATCACTTTAAAAGAAATGAATGGAAAACACCAAGATCAGACAAACTGTCACCGTTACAAAGCCAAGTGTGCTCACCATAGATGACTTCCTCTCAACAAGTTGCACCTGACAGTTAGGACTATCCCTCATCCACTCACAGAGAGGGATCCTGCTTACTAAACTACTATAACCATTATTAGGCAGAACCTAAGGATACAGGTTCTCAGACAACTACGACCTCTTATTCAACTTCTTACTCCCATCTCCAAAAGCCTTCTCTACAGTTAACTGTGCAGTTTCTTCAGAAAGCTTGTTTAAATATCCTACAGGTGGTTATAATATCCCTCACACTACCTTTTCTCTAACATTTAGCAGAACTGGAACATCATATCTTACCCACCTCTTGCCTGAAGGAGAACCACAAAAGAAAACCAGACAACCTGCATTGCTACCCCACTACCACAATTCTTCCAAACGCCCAAAAAACCCTTCACCTCCCTTCAGAGTTCATTTTTTCAACCAATCAGTTAAAATGTTGCAGTTATTCTTCCTAGTACTGTAATAAGCAACAATACTTTCAAATGCATTTGTTTCCTGATGTCAAAAGAGAACAAAGTGTCTAGGAACTAGCACTTGAACTACTCAGGTGACAATACTCCTTCACAAAACAGCGTGGTGAGCATCCTTTCTTCTTTCCCCCTTTGTGCGAATCTAGAAGCTCCAAAGTTCTCACTAAGATACAGTGAATGGTTTCCACCATAGCTGAAAGCAGCAGCGCACACAGGTCATGCCCTGTTCTTCTCAACCACTACAGGCAATCATAGCTTTTATGGTTGATAAGAAAGAAGGTCACTGTTGTTCTATGGGCTGTTTTTCAATTCCTTCTGTTGATACGATATGAAGTGTGAGAAATGTTAATGTAACACATTTCTGCTGTTTTCTGTTGAATTTTTATTCTTCCATCTCTGCAGTACAAAAAGCAAACTGTTAAGGGAGAAGCTACCTAGTCTTATTCAGAAAGACATTGAGTTGATTTTCTCTGTGTTTCCTTACAAAGGAAAGAAACATGTCATAGTGGAGGTGGAAAGTACAATTACTATATTTTGATTTAGCCTTCCAAAAAAAAAAAAAAAAAAACAACATATGCTGTGATATTAGGATTTAAAGGCTCATGGAGTATAAGAAGAAAAAAAAAAAAAAAAAAACAGCTTGCAAAAGCCCTTTCATTAATTCAGCAACACAAGTTTTTGCCATGCATAATTTCATTCCTTCCAGTAAAGCCAGAAAAGATATTTTAGATTCCATTCTGTATGTGTTAGAAGTGCACAGATAAGTCCCATTCTGGTTTAAACTTTTGCAATTAAAAAAAGCTAAAAAAAAAGAAATCACAGCTGAAGGAAATTTGCAACGTGCACAATTAAAGTAAAATAAAATTTTGTATTCAGAAGTCCAAGACGATTTAACCAAGATACTAGTATCACTTTAGTACCTGTAACAACAAAAACAAGCCTCTCAATATTGATAGATGAGAAAGTCTGTATCTGTAGATACATGAATAGGAAGTGTGTACAGAGATAGCTCACTGTCTTACATTCAGGTGGGACAGAGTTGATTTTCTTCATAGCGTCTGGTATGATGCTACGTTTTGGCTACAGTAGAAAAGCAGTATTGATAACATACCAATGTTTCTAGTTGTAGTTAGCAGTGCTGTAAAGAGCAAAGGATATGTCCATTTTCTTAGCTTCTCCTATTTCTCTGCCAGCAAAGTAGACTGAAGGGGCACAAGGAATTTAGTACAGAACCAGAACAGCTGATCTAATCTGGACAAATGGAAATATCCCATACCATGTGACATCATGGCAGAAGAAAAGTCTGAAAAAGGAAGAGTTCATCAGGTGAGCTACCACAGCTTGGGTACTAGCTTGGGTATCAGTCAGCAAGTGGTGAGCAATTGCTTATGCATCACTTGTTATATACCTACACAGACGTATAATTTTCATAAATATGACCCTTTTTTCCTCTTCCTTTTCTGTATTTTAGTAGACATGAGTTGAGATAAAAACCAAGTTCTACTTTTTTTTTTTTTCTTCCCCCAATTCTTTTCCTTATCCACAGGCAATTTGTTCCAGAACCTCACTGCCCTTTAAGCTTCCTGGTGATATATAACCTAAATTTCCTATCCTACAGTTTAAAGCCCTTCTCCCTTGTGCTATCACTACACTCCCTGATAAAAGATCTCTCTTCATGTCCAGTCAAAGTAACAGAAAGGAAAACATATTTTCTTTGAACATGGAGAAAAATTGTGTATTCATGTTCAGCAAAATAGACAAGTTAGGGTACACATTCCTTTTGTATCTACATGGTTTCAAACTATCTAGTTACATCTTCAGCAGACTCAAACAGGCTATTTTATAAGCTCACAGTTGCAGATGCAATTAAGGAGACTGTAGGCTAAGCCTAGTCACCAGGAAACAACAGCAGTTACGCATACATTGTCAACTTTAATTTAATGTCCTAGGGGAATAAGATAAGGGTGATTACTCTCCTGTATAAACAGCCAAGATAGCTCATTAATGGAGCTCTACTACCTGTTTGTCACTCTGCTCCCAGTGCCTTAGGCAACAGGGACAAGAATAAAACTTAAAACATACAATTCAAAGAACCTGCTAAAAAACATTATTCTGACTTATTCTGGGCTGTAACTCATCAGTATTGAGCATCAGAGCTCACACCTGACATTAAGAATTGCAGTAAGTTGGTATCTATCTCTGCCTGAAGCCTTAAACAGCAACTGATGCTGAGAAAAAGGAATTACATAATGAATGATAAAAGGAAGAAAATAATAAAAAAACGACTAAAAACGAAAGCATACATTTCCTATACTGGTACATTTATTATAGCTAAACTGTGAGGAAAATTCCAAGAGACTGCACTGTTAGCAGCTGCATCAGGTCTATAATCACAATACATCAAGTAATATAAGGTAATTTATTGTACACTTAGTACTTATTGTTGCTATATTTTCTTCTAGCAATAGCTTTGGTTTATTTGTATAATATATTCTACTTTTGATTAAATTACCTGCTTGGAAGTTGTTGTGAGAGTTTGAAAAGACAGCAACTGTCAACATGGTCTGCTAATCAAAAACTGGCATTTAGTGAAAAAATAATAAAAATCATACACGCTATGAGAAGCTTTTTGCTCAGTAAAGAGCTGTGAAACATAGCACTGATTAACCATCATCTTCATAAAACAAAGACCCAAAGATAGCATGCTAAGACCATAGGACTTTAATTACACTGAACACAGAAAAGTATCTCTTTCTTATATTTCTGCCCAGGAGAAGACAAAGAGCAACTCCTGTAAACAATAACCAAACTCTTCCAACAAAACTTATGAAGAACTTTAAAAGCCAACATTTTATGAATTAAGACTGCTCAGAGGAGCTGATCACCTCCTGACATTAATTATTTCATTGTATTGTTCATTGATGCACTTGGAGGTTGATTAGACCTTCTAATCAATTTTGTAATCAGTAAGGATTAATTTCTATCTCGCCCCATGAACTGCTTTTGTAAAAATACTAATGTTAGTCAGTGGTGGAGGCCTTCTACTCTCACATTAAAAACTCAGGTAACAGGGTAGCAGCTGAGGTAGACTTGTACAGCTAAATGTAATTTCATAATAATTATAGATTATAATTACAATACTATTATTGCACTGTTCAATAAATTTATACATAGCTACACATGATTACAGCTTACACTATGATTGCTATACATAGCTTATGAAATAGCTTCACAACTACCGTATTTTGATGAGTGTAGTTCAAGAGCTTTTGCAAGACCAAGACCGAAAAGCATCACCCTATACCTACTAACAGACTTGGAAAAGAATCTCCACCTGGAGCGTAGGGAATAGCTCAGTAATAAGCAGATTCATTTTAAAAAGTATTTTAAAACAATTTTAAACTGAAAGACAAAACAATAAGGAAAGTGTGCTGTGTCAAAGCTTACTCCTTTTGTTTGTTACATTCACATAATTTAAGCAAGAAAAGACAAAATCACACATATCCACAACTAATACAAGGATTTCATTCCAATTCCACCACCATTCACACATAAATCAACATAGCATATCATTAATGATATCATCTTGGGGAATTGAGTACTGTATTGTGTTTTTTTGTCTTCTGAGAAGGACGATGAACTTGCTGAGCACCCGTTGTACAATACTCTGATCTCAGTTACCTGTGTGAATTCCATGAGGTGAAACCTACTAAATTTATCAGGAATGGGACTTAAAAATGTTTAAACTGGAGAACGGGGATTACTATTTTTTTCCACTTAAAAAAAGGATTATCTGTGTTTACAGAAAGAAATGTATGAGAAAAGTTTTATATGTCAGGACAGTAACATGTTCTCCTATAGAAGGAACAATTGCAAATCACTGAAAATATTTACAAAGGAGGCTTAGTGTCATGTTGCTATCTTTACAATAGCTGAAAATTAATCAGTGGAAACAAGTAAGGCTCAGCCTACCTCAAACACTGCATTTCTTTTAGAGCTTGTTAACAAAAGAGCTAGACAAAACAAAAGTAACCACTGACTAGCTCACTGTCATGCACTTCAATGACTTTTACAGAAGACAGGAGCTGTGAGAAAAAGAATTCCATAGCCAACTCATCAAAAGGAAAAAAATTCAAGTGAACACAATACATTTTAAAAGATATGTTAGACCAGCAATATGTTTTAATTAAAAAAAAAAAAGCATAGACTATAGCAACGTACAGCACTAACATACAGTGCAAATTAGATTAATTACTGAATGCACAAAATCAATATCTATCAATATCTGTCTGTCTTCACAGAACAATGCTGGTGGCTTGACACGGATTTGAAGTGCTTTCCATAATGAAAATGGACTATTAAGTATAAGAGAGGTTAAAAAAAAAAAAGAGAATTAAGTATTTTTTCTTAAGCCTTCACATGTAATTTAAATTATAACTACAGCAAGGGCTAAGACACAACATGTGGATTTACCAGTTCTTTCCTCCTAATTCTCATAGCTGCCATCCCCTCGTCCCCATTTTTTCTGATGTTTTCTTGTTTCTTTGTTGTTTGATTGCTTTTAAGTAAAAAAGTATTTCTAGCAAAATCCAAACTAGCTTCAGATTTCAATAATATATATATTGGGACCATCTAGGACTGAAATTAGAAAAAAATATTATGTCCCCAGCAACTACAGTGAGTATACAGTTATCTGTTGAATATTTTGGAGACCTACAATCCTTGGGCCTCAGTGACAGCCAAATAACACAGAACAAGTCTGCAGAGAGAGATGTAGAAAGACTTCTACCCTTTCTGTCCAGTCCTTAAGCCCATCAGATACAAGTCAGCTTTAACCCAACAGCTATGTAACCATGCCGACACAGCAACAAACATGCCCTACTTATTAATAAGGTGCATGATTTTTACCTCCAGCTTTCCCTCATGTCAACAGCCTGGCTTGTCTTTTTTTTTTCCCCCCCACTAGAGAGGACACATACTGCTGTCCTCAGACTGACACACACTAAGACATTTATTTTTCTTCATTTCAATCAGTAACTGGCCTAGATCCACAGCGAATGAACATTTGTTGTATATGTTATCAGTTTATTTCACTGTCAACAGCTCCAGGAACAAACCTTAGTAACTGAACATTCACCTGATAAAAAAAAACAATCTTGTACAAGTTTCCTTTTACAAGACTTCTAGAAACCTGCTTGAAGAGATGAACAGCATACATATTCATAACCTTGCCAAGGTACTGCATCATATTAATGCAGCAAAAATCATTTAATTTCAGAATTTCATTTAATTCCATAAAAGTTGGGCTATTAAAGTACAGGTAAATAGAACTTCCATTTTTCTGTTAAGAAAGAAGAGTAAACAAAACATTCCTGAATGTTCCCTGAATAACAAGTAATGAAGCCAGTACAGATTTTGATTAGGACTGAGAACATTTGCTGTCCATACTCACAGTGATGCTTCAGACCGCATGTTCCTGACCTAGAGAGAATGCTCTTTGCCAAAGTTATTGGCAGTTACAGTGTCTGAATGAGTGGTTTTAAAATTCAGATCACAGAACTGTTTTAGAATAGTTGAGTTTGAAAGGGACCTCTGGAGGTTTTCTGATCCAAACCCATCTTAGCAGGGTCACCTACAACAGACTGCAGAGTGCTTCCCAATTTTGGGGGGAAATTAATAAACAGTAGATTAGCATTTGCTATGCAAGATCTTGAAAGCAATCTTGGTTACTAGAGAATTTAGCTGCTAAAATAATTCAAATCAGCCTCTCTCATTCTCATAAAAAAGATAGATGATATTCACTAAAATCTTATACATATAGCAGTTTTAGATGAGATCTCAAATATTTCATCCATTATCCATTTAAGCAAAAGTACTACTTTCGTTTCTATAAAACTTGTCTGTTTCAGAGTTTCTCATTAACCCCTGATTGTGAAGCATTTTTCATATAAATAGAACAACTCTGTCATCTTCTATGATCAAAAGTAACACTTTCTGTCAATCACACGCAGCATTTCTTTCAATCCAGAGAGCAACTGTACTGCTTTTATGAAAATACTGTGTTTACAATAAAAATTAATTTGGAAAGAGTTGATTTGCAGACTAACTTGGAGGTACATTGTGTGTTAAGGTAACAGTTGAACATACTGCATACTACTTCATATTCATCTGAACAAATAAGCTGCCAGTTATTAGAGGTTTTGGTGTAATTAGCTTTTTGACACATTCTTTGCTACTTTTTTCCTATTCTAGAATAGATGGAACTGGGGACTAAGATTTTCACTGGATCATTCATGACTTCATAGACTCATAGGACAGTTTGGGCTAGAAGGAGTCTTAAAGATCATCTAGTTATTTTAATCCTGTAGAGACTGATATAGCTCCTTTGTCTGGCTCCTTGAGGAAACACAGTTAATACATAGAATCATGGTTTACATGAAAAACTAAGTCATTCAGTTTTCACTGAAGAGAATTGCCCATATGATGTATTCCACCACTTCCTCTAAAATCTTCCAGAAGATGTTAACTGAAATGGCTATGTGCATCCAGGAAAACACAGAGTAACAGTAAATACTAGACAGAAGATGAGTAGATGAGGTTTTTGGTTGGTTGGTTTTTGTTTTTGTTTTTTTGGGGTTTTTTTGTTTGTTTGTTTGTTTTGCAATTTGTTGGCTGTGCACAAAGGACAGTCTGTATTTCAAATAGCTTAAAATGAATGCTTCAAGTTTAATCAAATACTGTATTACAAACTCTTGACCAAGATTATCGAGACTTAAAGCTAAAAATAGAACACAATTATAGAAAAAGAAAAGTAAATAGAATGAAAGAAGAGAGAGAGCCAGATAAGAATTTACTAGAACTTTAACAGACTGAGCTGAAGGATAATAGCAAGAAATCAGATTGAATGTAAGAGAGAAGAAATAATGCACAAGGGCATCTTTCTTTAACCTAGAGAAAAATTCAAATTCAGTAAGTCTGTTGTAACATCATTATATGAGAAAAGACGGATTGATAAAACCTGAAGGAACAGAAATAGAATGTCCTTGTCCTTTACTCAATTGGACTGGGAAACTTCTCTTTTCCCCATACTTCATTTGAATAGAAGTAGCCATCTATATCTTGTCCAGAAACAAATCAGGCTCCCAAATTTCCTAATATACATTGTGCTAAATTCAAATAGGGCCTTATCCTTATGGATTTGAATGGTCTCATCTAATTTGTATATGTCAATTTATGCTTGCTTATTAGTTTTTCCAGGATCAACAGCTTAACTGTTGGGAATGGAGCATGGAGTTATTACCAAGACAGATCAAACACTCAGATCTGCACAGCTGATAGAGGCCTTAACAGGCAATATTACAAAGACATCTATTTTCTCATCATTATGCTTTAAGTACAACACAACAGAGTTCACTGGCTCACTGTGCACAGGATTTTGAGATGCCATGGTATCACACATGGTATCATTACAAAGTCCTCAAGTGGTAACTCTAAGTTGGTAGTATTTTTCTTAACTTGAATACAACCCCTAGTTACCCACTCTTTGAGTTTTTTATGCTATGACTTGTCTGCTATAACTGAAGGAAATTCACCTCCAAGAAACATACAACCATATCAGGAGCAGAGATTTGACACTGTACAAACAACAACAACAGACACAGAATCACAGAATCGTAAGGGTTGGAAGGGACCTCCAGAGATCATCGAGTCCAACTCCCCACACAGTAATATGCTTCCCATAATAGCATGAATAATTGAAATTACAAAATGATACAACAGGTACCACTTAAATTATGCTACTAGTTCCTTGATTATCAAGTTACAATAATCAGTGCAAGGCCTATTCTTTTATCTGCTGCAGTTTACATCCTTTTATACTCTCTTAGAGTTACATAAAAAGAACAGCAATAAAGACAAAAATTTGTGAGATTTTACTTGGATCCTACTAAGTACCACTACTCTTTTGGAATGAATGGTCCATTAAAAAGAAGCGATAAATATACAATATTTAAAGGAAAAATTCATTACAATCACTCTTCCTTTTTCCCTGCCCACACAGTTATACATACACACAAAATCCCCAAGACTTCAAAAACAAAGTACTATATCAATAATTGTTTCAAGTAAGGAAAAAAAAAGGGGGGGCAAGGGAGAAGGGGCAGAGAGGGTTTAAGTCTAAATACCATCTCTTCTATTGTGAGATTTTTAAAATATCACAGGTACAATTCTCTGTTTCTATCTGCATCTATATTTCTGCTTCTTGTCTTTGCTTCTTTTTCGAAGAAAAAGAATGGAAGGAGCTATGAATCAACTAACTGAATAACCCTCAGCCATTCAAAACCTTGGTAGAGCTCATATTAACTACTCCGCAGCCATACTGATAGTACATATCAAATACTCCGTAAGAAAGAAAATGCCATAAACTATAAGGAATTTGAGGAAAAAAGTAAAAAAGACATGATCAATAAAGTACACATTTCAAACAGTTTTGAGTCTATAACCTGGGGATAACAGTTTTCTTAGCATTAGACGTGTATAGAAAGAAGAAAACAGCTACATCTGTGAAAGACAGCTGAGTGCCTACATTTCCCATAGTTCATTACTGATTTGCTTAAAATTGCCCATAGGGTGAATGTTGTTTACTTCTTAAAAACAAATGACACATTGTCAAAAATTTTAAGTTTATGTTTAAGTATTATTCTCCTATTTTTCTGGCCAGACACTAAACTATAAGGACAATCTATCTTGCCAAAACAGCATCTGAAATTGTTCACCTTATGAGTGAGCATACATGCATTTGATTTCCCTACTTTATTATTTCTACAGCAAATAATCCGAATTCTCAGTGCATTTTCTTTCCATGTTTCTCCTAATGATTTGAAAACAACTCTAATGTTTCAATAAGGAATCCTTTGATATGCTTGAAGACCATAGGAAAGGTCATATCAAGAGACAGAAGTCTTCACCAATATACCTTCTTCCAGGTAGATGCTATTAGAACAATAGAACACCTCAAGAAGACAATTTTAATCTTGACAAAAGAATTATTTCTGTATGAATAGTGCGTATTTTTCTTCTTTCTTATGAGTTCATGGAACAGTAATAAATTATCGTTCATCCAAAGAAGAATCATCTTTTTAAAAATTGTTATTAGGCCTAGGCTTATAAAAAAACATGCATATCAGATGTAACTTATGAAATTATTTACATTGTCATGTGCGACGTAATAGTGAATGTAGACCAACGCCTGGTAAGATGACTTAACAGTTCAGAAATTCGGTAAGAAGGAATTTGGAACAGTCTAGTGTGCAAGGAATTATGACAATTCAAAAGACTATTTTAGCTATTTCCTGGAAAGCCATCATAAAATTTAATTGCACGATTTATTAAGCTAGACCATTTAGAACCATGAGAAACATCAGTTACTGTAATTAAATGAATAAATAAACCTAAACGAAGTTAATTTACATTTTGGTAAATCAATCTTTGACATTCTCTGTTCATTGTCAGTAGGGACATCCTGCTGGTTGGGGAAAACAGAATGAAAGAGAATCAAATGAACGCATCTAATAATCTACACCAAAAACAAAAAGAATTCTTCAATTTTTACTCCATGATTTATTATGAAGAGCAGATGAAAATCTATCGGGACGATATAATAGAAAGTCTAAGACTAATCTTCTATCCCCAAGATTTTAGTCTATCCCCACGGAATACGCTACTATGTAACTGTCTAAAATCTCACGTAATTTTGAGACATACTGTTAGAAGCAATTCTAAATCTGATCCAAGTTATTATTTATAAAATAATAGTATTTTCTTCAGAATACAAATATTTAGGGAGTTATTAAAGTGACAGCTGCTTGGTGCTAACTCTTGCTTTTGTAACTGTTGTCTCTAACAATACTTGAGATATACTTCCCTCAGGGATGAAAGAAGCTATGAGCTACACAGATTTTTTTTTAATGATGTAAAAACAGTGATACATCAGAGTGCTAAAAGCAGCTGTTTTTCTTCAGCTGACAGTATTATTTTCTAAAAACATGTCGAAGTTGCAGCAAATATCAGAAATATTGATTACATCTACTTTGAACATTTATGCAAAATACTGGAGCATTTCAGGTAAAACAGGCAAACCTCTTCTTCAAATCAAGAGAAATTACCTCTTTAGTTTAAATGGGATGAGAAAAAAACAAACTAGAATACAAAGAAAGGAATGACGCTTTTAAAAGTTTCTTCATTTCTACCTAACTCCAGCTGTATGCATCTATATTTAAATTTATTAGAAATCTATGAGTTCTTATTGCTCTATTTTTTTCCATTTACTTCTATAGTCTGCTACTTTAAACTCAATTTGCTCTTGATGAAATACGACACAGGAACTGTCATTCTGAGAGCATACCCCTTTCTCAACTATTCCTAACTCCTGCAATTTCCTAGTTCTTAATGGATCCTACTAAGATGTTACTGTCCCTTATGTATTCCAATCTGCAGGTGAGTAGCAGCTCCAGCATTCAGCTAAATCTTTTTAAATGGAAATAAAAGCTGGTAGTTAATCACTTTATTACTTAAGCAGAACAGACAAATATAGAATTGGTTCAACCTACAATTTTGCAGTGTTTGATCACTACATTTTTGCATTATTATTACACAAATGCAACTCATGCAAACATGCACCACATTTCTAACAGTGAATTTAAGGAATTTAAAGCCTCCAAATTTTACATAAGTTGTACTCATACTGGACAGTGGTCTGTTACTACTAATATGAAGTTAACCCACTGGTGTTTTTTTTTTTTTTTTTTTATGTCATTTTGTACTGCATAAGCAATCCTAAAGCCGCAGGTTTTGTACAACCAATTCACAGTCTCACAGCATTACAGACTACTTTGTCCTCCCCAAAGCTAAGATAAAATGAACTTCCTTGGGAAATATATATATATTTTTTTTTTATTATTATTATTTTTTTTACACCTCCAAGCATACTAACCTTTCTCTCACACAATTTTTCAGTACTACATGAGCTGTGACTAGTTTGAACACCTTTTAAGAGGGAGATACTTCAATTAAGACATTATGTTGGTAAGCCATGTATGTAATGTGATTTTTCATGATAATAATGGGACAAATGGAGGGATTACATTCTGAAGAAAGTGAAAGCACAGCCACTAAAAAAACAGGTCATAAAGTCTGAAGAATGATCACAGAAATAATTCATCCCTTGACTCCAACAGAAGATTATGCAAAGGGTACACTACTTCAGCGGGTATCACCTCCTCCTCCTCCTCTCCACCAAAAAAAACAAAACCAAGGACTTTCCATTTCAGTTCAGGCCATGTACCATTATGTAAATTCTGTTACTGAACTGATTCAAGCTGCTTTCAGGAAAATCAGTGATTTGAATAAATAGCTTCTGTTCACTTAGGGTTACAAATTAGATATATAAGGCAGCACTTCATCTACCACTGAAATGCAGCCATCTGTTTTATAGTAGGCATTTATACAGAACAATTTGAAAAATGAAGAAAATATTATAGCAAACTGAGAAGAAAAATAGATGCCTTGAACAGAATGCTGAGAAGAGCTTCCCAAAGCAGTCAAGAACTGTAGTTCCCACAGTGCATATAGCCCAGTAGTTGCACACTTGGGACCCTAAAAATTGGGCACATAAATCCTTACCTAAACAACTAAACATACCACTTCATTTTTAAAACTGTTGAGTATCATCATTTCCCCTCCACCCATCAACAACAACAACATACTCAGAAGTATACATATCAGTTCCTAAATGCAGATTTCAATTAGTTAACTTGGTTTACCCTAGTCTTTAAAGCTGCCGCCTTGGTCTGCTGTTAATAAGCCGTTTTAAAATTCTTTCCAATTTATTTTTTCACCTAAAAAGGCATTCTCTTTAACGATATTAAATGAATTTATTTCTGAGCTGCTTGTATCAGAAGCAGATGCTTTTTGTAAAGCTCGATTAATAAGTTCCATAAATACGCTAAATATTTTTGTGAATAACTAGAATATGTTTTATTAGCATGTTTAAAATTATAGCCCCAAATGAAGACAGTAGGAGTATAATTACGGACATCTTCATCGGGAATTTAATCTCAGTACTTAATTTCTTAATGATTTACCCTTTCCATCTGCTGAACACAAATGTGGCATATAAAAACTCCTTAATGTAGAAAAGCATTTCTCAGGTTTTAAAGAAAGAATAAACTGTCCTCTCTCTGCAGCTAAAGGGAATAGTTGATCAAGGTAATTGTTTGGCTTACTTCCATTATCAACAGAGAGAGAGATAGCTTTCTGAAGGGCAAGTTACCCACTTGCATGACTTTATAAATGTCTCTGTGATCACTGAAAGATTTTTCTGTTTTAGCCAATGAGAAGAAAAGCACATTCTAATAAAAAGTATTCAAGACCTAAGTATGATGAATAACACATGCTACATTTGCTGTATTTTCAGTGGTAGCATACACATTAGGCGAACCTATCAAATAACTGTAACATACTTACCTAAGTTATTGCACAAATTAATTTAGAAAGACCAGTGAAAGAGATCACATCAAGATTAAACTTATGGTTAAATCTAAGAATCCTAACAGAAGATGTATACTTCTGCAAGTATATCATTTAACTTGTCCATATCGATTTGTTTCCTATGGCTTAAATCCTTAGAATGTAACATACTGTATATATGTATATGATATACACTGTATATATGTGGAAGTTTACAGTGACTCTTCTAGGTAACATTAAATATTTTCAATGAGGAAACCTACCTTACATCAGGTTAGACACATTAATTTACTGCTAAGAAGTTATATTCAAGTACAAAAATTTGCTATAGATCAAAAATATTCACATATGAAATAGCTTCATGTTTAAGCATGCATTAATTCAGTTTCAGCTTGCTTTAATTTCTGATATATATATAAGATATATAATATCTTTTGTATGGTATTAAAAATTAAAAGTTAAAAGTAAATAAATAAAAATTCAGTTTCAGAACAAAACTGGACTTGTATACAAGTCTGATCTAAATTAGGCATGGCAAGACCTATATAGTATCACCTTGGTAAAGATTTGCTTGGAGTAATTTCCTTTGACTGTTTCCCAAAGCAATAAATACAGAATGGCCATGGTTGGAAGGGACCTCAAGGATCATGAAGTTCCAACTCCCCTGCCACATGCAGGGCCACCAACCTCCACATTTAATACTAGATCAGGCTGCCCAGGACCCCATCCAATCTGGCCTTGAACACTTCCAAGGACAAGGCATCCACAACCTCTCTGGGCAGCCTGTTCCAGCACCTCACCACTCTCTCTATGAAGAATTTTCCCCTGATATCCTAACCTAAATCTTCCCTCCCTCAACTTCAAACTATTTCCCCTTGTCCTGCAGTTATCAACCCTTTCAAAGAGTTGGTTCCCCTGCTGTTTGTAGGCTCCCTGTAGGTACTGAAAGGCTGCAATGAGGTCACCCTGCAGCCTTCTTTTCTCCACTGAACAAGCCCAGCTCCCTCAGCCTGTCATCAAAGGGGAGGTGCTCCAGTCCCCTGATCATCTTCATGGAAATACCTGGAAACTCGTTTAAAAGAAAGTTTGTAGTAGTCGTTTAAAAAAAAAAAAAAAAAAAAAAAAAAACACACCACAAGGAGGCAACAAGCAAGCTCAGCTCAGATATAGCGTTTAGGGAAATTGTAGTATTTTGTTTGCATTAAATTAATGTTTAGAAGAACCGGCTTGCATCAAACTCTCTGCTTTCACGTAATAAGTAATCTTTTGTTACCTCCCTTTGCTCTTTGGAACACACCCTGACAGTGGCAGCCGAATGTTCCCTCTTGCAGTTCCAGTGCAAGTAATGCAAAGCTCCTGGAGGTAACAGGATGCAAGTCAGTCTAGATCCACGTGCAGTCCACCCGCATTCCATAAGCCTGCACCTGAATTAACAAGCCATGATTACTTAGGACTCATTAACTGTGAGTTATTCAACTGAATTAACATGATTAGGCTGCAACTAGAAGTGATTCAAATCTTGTGCCTCAGTGCATTCTGTGAATGTTATCTTGTGCATCTCTGTTGTTCTCAGCTGCACACAGCACCATGCTTTTGCAAATGACTTGCGGAAGCCTCCATACAAAGCTATTTATTTTTAAAAGCCACATTACTTCTGAGAGTTCTCCACTGGTTGCACATGTTAGTCTTTGAGAAAATTACTTAGATTGTGCTATGCTCTCCTATTCTTTAAAAGGGTGATATTGATATAGATGTTCTTTGAGGTCCCTTCCTACTTAAGCCATTCTGTGCTTGCATTTTATGGTTCTATGTAACTTTAGAATCAAAAGATTAATTCACTCTTCATATACCTTTGTGCTATTTAGGAAATGATTCTTACCCACTGTCCAAATTGATTCAAAGTATTGTAGTCGACTGTTACAGAAAGCATCACTAGCTAAGGAATGAAAAACACTCTAGTAAGTGGTATAGTTGGTAGATTGCTTTAAACCAAGCAAAGAGCTTGTGGTTGGGATTCTGGCATGAATGTCAACAATATATTCCATTTATCAATATCTGAAAGTAAAGGAGCTACAGCAGTTTACACCTACTAAGAAAACAGTTTGAAACGTTGGTTTCTTGATATTTTATTTAACCTAAATCAAATGGACAGGAAAAGGAAATTATAAACCTTTTCCTTGTGGGCCTTACAGCCTTAGAGAGATTTTCTGCACCACAGAGAGCTCACAACAGTAGTGCAGTACTCCTTTGTTTAATAACTGTTCTTCCCTGTTCATGATGGAGTTGCACTTCTGTTCCAGGAGCTGATGCCATTCTAATAGTATTCGAACTATTCTCACTTCATTAACTAAGCAATATATAAGATAGCAAAACTTAACAAATTAATTCACGCTGAAAACTGAAATACATTTAGCTAATTTAAAAGGGAGGAGCATATTCAGTAAACTTCTTCAACTGTTTAAAAAGGTTTTTTTGTTGGTGGTGGTTTTTTTTTGTTTTGTTTTGTTTTGTTTTTTTTAAGCAGATTTTTGAAAGATAAACAGCTCTTAATTTTGGCAGAGCAATACAAAATTTTTCCTCAAAATGTGTCCAAAGCTATCTATCAATTCTGGATGATTTTATTGGCAATTAAATAAATGAGACTATTCTATTCTCAAAATTCTTATATCTAATTAAGGCAAAAATGCACAAAAGTAATATCAATATGGAACAACACTAATTGTGAAATTCTCTTCTGAATAAAAGCTTAAATTTTGTAATTCAATCTCCTGGACACTTCCAAGTATGCAGCACTGCAATTTAGAAGTAACAGTAGGAAAATTTTATTAATTCCATAGTTTTCCATCTTATCTCATATTTATTTTGCAAGATAAGATATGATCATCTTACTTAAAGCATAGAAAGTGACATTAAAGTACTACCATCTTCCTATTAAAGTGATGGGTTGGCAAGAAAACATGTAACGTCTAAAAAATATATAGAGGCCACAAAGTGTCACCTTCACATAGGAGGAATTCCCTGCGGTGAAACTGGCAAAGCTCAGCCTGGCCATGAGTCATGCTAAAGATTCATTTAAATTATTGGAGGGTATTCAATCTATTTAAAAGTCTGGCTACAGGGAGTAACATGTTGCATTTTTGTCTCAGTCCTGCTGCAACTGGGCATAACTAGATCATCTCTATTTCTTTTTTTTCTCTCTCTTTTTTTTTTTAATCCAAGTATACTCAAATACTATATCACCTACCTATCAGTTCCTCCCTTTGACTATCAATATTCAAGGTAGGAGCAGAATAGTATCAACAGAATGATACCATCACCTGACACAACTGCCTAAAACTCTAAATCACCTTTGAATAGTTTTAATCACTGCTTATGTTCTGACTCACTGTTTCGACATGTGGATTATCTTTAAATGTCAAACAGTATTTGCTGTAATATAACAACATCATGCAGTACTCTGATTAGGTCAACAGCATGATATGCCCAATCTGAATACTCAGAAATAAGTCACCAAAAAGACACATGATGCCATATGGACAAAGTAGCAGTAACATCCTTATAGACTTTCTCAGGAGTCGCTATTGTACTCAGTTGCACAGTCTTACCAGCTCATTTAAATTTATAATACTTGTGCTTATATCACCTCACTATAAATGAATTGAAATAACTTTGCATCTTCAGCAACTTGGACAAGTAAGCTTCTCGTGGCATTCTATTTCTTTATACTCTGAAGTACAGTGTATCAGCACATTGAGAAGAACAGTCAAACCACAATTCTGCCATATACTCAGTACCACGCAACCAAAACCCTCTGTTTACACGTGTGCAAAGGCACTTCATGAAAATTGATAAAACATTTACTTACATCCAGAAAAATCATACTTAGGCTGCAGTCAAGCAATGAGTCATTTTAGATAAGTCAGAGAATTCTCATTTATGTAACTGCGCAGTATTTAATACTTATTCTAGTGCTAATAGAAGTAGTCAAATCCTTGTAATCCCTTGGGACCCTTTAATGCAGTACCTTCACCCACATAGTCTTTCTCTGCTGTTCATTTTATTTCCTACATGATCTGAGACATACAACAATGTAATCTAAATGCATATCCTAAGAGAAAGAAAGAAAGCCAAGCATAACAGATAGAGTACAATATAGAGTGGAAAAAGAAATACTATGACAAAAGAGCAAAAAGAAAAAAGCCCATATAAGTAGGCCACCCACAGTGTTAAATTGGATAAGTGAATAATTTTAGGAAGCGGTATAAATGTTAGCATGTTTGTGTTACAAACTAGTAAAATGCTCCAGTTAGTGCTTCCTAGAATAGCAAGAAAGTGGCACATCTCTCCTCATGAGATCTCAGCATCACACTTTGAGCTACAAGATAAACTAGGTTAGACAGGTTTATTGGAAAGTCTGCTTATTGCCATTGGGAAAAGAGCATTTAATAGACTTGGCTAATAAAGAGTCGGTAATACTGAAACAGGTCATGTGAATACACAAATACCTCTCAGTATTTCCATCTTCAGTAGGATTGAAAGGATAAAACTTCTCAGATCCCAGTTTCTCCTGAGTTCTCCCCCACCAACAGCTCTCCCCATATTACTTCCAGGCACAACCAAACAACTATGAAGTAATGATACTTAGAAATCCTCTAGAATGTTTTTTCAATGCATAATAGTCAATTACAAACATATTAAAAATAACTCCAATGAGCTAGTTAAGATATCACACACCAGCAGAGAGTGTCTCAAATACAAGTATTTGGAAATTCTGAGAACAGTTAAATACATATTTTTATCATTGAACAGCTATTGTAAAATCAAGCTGTTACAAATGCAATAAATTCTTTTATTAAGATCTTTATGATGAACATCAATCTATGTGGAAAGTTAAGGCAAACCCAAACATTTTGTCTTCAGTGGCTCTGTATTCACAACTATAATTTCACATTCCTCAATTTGTTCCACCTTGAACTGGCTTCAGTTGGATCTCAGTGCTTGCTTCACATTCCTTTACTGTAGTCAGATGGGCTGATATTCTCCTTAACATCATATCTTGATCTACTCCTAAAGTCAGATCCTGAAAAGTTAATTGGACCTTCAGAATCTCTTAAAGCCTTTCTCTAGTCAGTTGTGATTAATCTCTTTCTTTCCTAATGTAACACAGACCCTATCTTTTCCATTTCCACTGAAAGGGAGATGAATTATGTCACTAGTTATAAGACTAGCAATTTTATAAGCTGCTCACATAAAGTAGATAGAAATGCAGTGTGAATCTTCAGAACGAGAAAATCTAAGCCCAGACATTTAAGAATGAATACAGTGAAATTCCTTTGTTATCTTGATTTTTTCAATTCGGTCACTTGGTTTCTTTTTTCTTTTGACAGCTAGCCTTCAGTTGTTTGTTTGTTTGTTTTTCATCATTCATTTTATTAAAAGTTATAGAACAAAATGTATCTGGGATACTTTCCTAAGATATTCTCAGAATTCCTCCTCTGTCAGATGCTGTAAACTCTCTAATAGTAGTTTTCCAAATCATAAAAATATGCAAGCAAATTTGTTCTTTTCTACCTTGCACTTGCTACATTAATCTGATGAGGCTAACAAGCTGTACAGAGTAAAAACATAGTTAAATCAGATTAACATCACTGTTTGGAGCAACTGCAAGCCAATCAAGACTATTCAACATTGAATCTATTTTAATAACCATTATGATAATCAGCCAAGTAAGAAAGTGGTCATTTTCAATTTCTTTCAGATTGAATGTCAGGATAACTCTACGATTAAGTTGATTAACTCAGCTTCATCTTCTTCCAAATGGGTTGCTTTTAGTAGAAATAGCTAACTCCACAGAATTCAAGCATAACCTTAAAAATTCAGAATACAGATATATGAGCACAAAACTTGGTTCTCTCATTCATTTCGCAGCACAGTAGCCACAGCAATTTACTGACATGAGCCGAAATTCTTTGATGTAAGTTAGAGTTCTGAGCTTGGAAATTGTAGAAATTTATTCTATAAAAGGGCTTGAAACATTACAAAACTGAAAGTCAATTCTTTTTGCAACTGTCAGACTTCTGAAGGAAGACATTACTGAGTACAATAGCATGTACAGCTTGCCTTAACAATCTAATGACAGTTCTGTATTCATAAGACAGAACCCAAGAACCTGAGTTGCAGTTCTAAGATGAAAATTGATCAAGTTCCTCTAGAATGGATTTCCACAAATTTGTTAAATCATGCCAAACCTCAGAGTATGTTATTTATGTACCTAGAGCTTTTTCAAATTTGTACATATGCATTATTTACGTATATATATGAAAAAATATGAAATATATTTCAGACTGGTATATATATATCCCCTATCTGTTCTGGAGTAGAATACAAATGCAACTATTTCCCTTGATCTATTCATGAAACAGCAAAGAACCAGCCTATTATTTTAAGTAACATTTAGGTAGCCATCATAGTATTTGTCACATTGTACATATCCAACCCCATGGTTCCCAGTGACAGGCTGTTTTTTTCTCCTCCTCAGTGACTATCGTAGAACTACCAACTGGGAACCTAAGACTGTTTACAGTCCTACAGCTGGCAGTACTAACAAAAGACCAATTCATAACCTCTAAATAAGAGAAAAATGGTATTTATCTAATACTGTTTTTAAATATATTTCTGCTTTATAGTTGAATGAAAATAAAGGTGTGAGAACTTCATACACGTTACCAGGATGAAGGTTTTAGTAGCACAGATGGTGTGTCACATTAGACTACTTTAAAATTACTGCTGTAGTAGTACTTTGAGCTATGGTTTTTTTTAAAAAAAAAAAAAAAAAGTTTTGGAAAAGAAAGTCCATAAGTTTCACCAAAAAAAATATTCTTTCTTAAAATAAAGCAAGCACCATAACTAAAAATCACACACAGCCTTCAAGAGAAAGCTCAAAACCAACCACACACACACCATAATATCACAATATCAGCTGGCAGACGGGTGAGACATACTCAGAAGAAAAGTTCTTTCTCACTGTGAGGGAACAAATCATTGAGACTTTCCACTCTTCTTATTCAAAGAAGAATTAACAGAGTCATTTTCCTTTTTCCTTTTGCTTCCATGTGAAGCAAGGTGAAACAGGTCCTTGATAACTTTACTGTTAGGGGAACAAATGCTAACAAGCCACAAACATATATCCCTCCCCTCTGTATTTCACTTTCTGCATGAAACAAAAGATGGTGGTGGAAGGAAGCTCTTTTATCTTTGCTTACACAGCTCTACACACCCCAAAATAGGCACTGAAGCAAAATTTCAGTTTGTGTCTTCTGCTTCCAGAAGTGTATGCCAACTTGGGTACAGTAGGATAAAGAAGCAAATACTCTCACAGTTGTTGTGAATATAATGTGAATAGGAAAATGGACCATAGTGGATCAAAAGCATCTGATCTTGTTCAATCCAGAATGGCAGTCTTTCCTTCTTGTTCCATGCATAATGATTGGCTTCTAATCCTATACATGGAGCCTGTGAAAAACCTCTAGAATGAAATAAGGTTAAAAAAATCTTAGATAGCTAATATCCGTTTTGAGGCAACAAGAGGGAAACTCACCCTAACAAAGCAAAATCAAAAAGGGGACTTGCAGCACTTCTGACTTTCTAACTATTTCCCACCCCCAGTTGAAAGTGGCAGTTTAGTAGAAGAAAACATATAAACCAAGGCCACTATAAGTTAGAGAAATGTTATTGTCTATGGAAGTGAGACCTTAAGGGGCTTTTTTCAACACCTGGAAGGTTTAGTGCTGCAACTGCAGATGGGAGCACAAAATTCTCACTAATTCAGTAATTGTGCAAGCATTCTTTAATACCATAAGCAGCTGAATTATTTTAATGATAACTTAAAAGAGCCCAAGGGAAAAATCACATCATTACAATCAACTTTACCAACTTCAGGCAAGAACTTAAGATTCTACTTAAGAATGATCTGGAATACACTGTAAAATAGTTTCTGGTGTGGAAATGTGTTAAGAAAATGCTTACTCTACAGGACACATATGGTTGTACAGACATGAAAGTGGGAAACTAATTACTGTTTTTATTAGCCTCCAATCAGCAACTAAAAACCATTAACAGAAAGATTACAACATCTTCGTCAATGTAAAAGTCTTCAAGGGCTTCCAAATGAAAAATGTTTGTCACGTGTATTTGTTTTCTACCATCTTCCACTCAACAGTCACTCAAAAAGACTGTCAAATATGTTTATTTATATGCTATTAGTCTGAATTTGTATTTAGAAGTTCCCTTGGAAATCTGAAAGTGTTTCAGTACGCAAAGAGTGCAAGTCCAGATGTGAGACATTTTTTTTTATGAAAGCTTCAGAAAATGTTTATATCACCTGATCCAATTTCCCAAATACAAAAGTAATTCCTGCCAACACACTGAATTAGCTGTTGCAGAGGCATATAATTACTGATAGACATGTTACGCAACAAACTGACTTTGTACCCATCACATGTGGGGCTGTGGATAGCAGGAGAAAATCTGCTAGCAAAGCATCTTCTCACACACACAGGTAGGTCTGTGTACATTTTAAAAGTTACAAGCACTCTCCTCTAAGCACCCTCACTCTGAAAACTTTTTCCTTTTTTATGTGTAGGTCAAGTTCATGCCTAGCCAGAAGCAAAGGTGAAGTAACTGTTACAAGTTTTCATTGTTGCTCTTACTGAAGGCAAAATGTCATCAAAAGGTTCCTAGCAACACTTCTGAAAATAACTGCTATTCATGGGACTAATTCTTGAATACAAGAGCACAAAATTTGGGATCACATCCAACCTAAGCAGGAAGTAAGTACTGTAGAAGAAAATCACTGCCCTTTCTGCATCTATATGGAAAATATCATGCTTTCTTGCCATGCTGAAAGCTGAAAGGTGCTGGCATCACACACACATCTTTGAGAACTGAAATGTCACGTTCACTCTGGGAGAGGAAAGAATCCTCAGGTGCTCATTACTACTAAAAAGTGTTTCCACAGAAACCAAACCCCAGGCATTCTCTGCATGATCAGCATTTAAAGGTTAATTAACAATAGCGAGTGATAAAAATTTATAACCTACTGATTATATATTTTTAATAGCATGATTTCTAATCTTTTATCATTGGGCTGAAGTTTAAAATGCAAGACCCAGCTGCTCACATTTAAGAAAACTATGGTGGAAAAACACGTTTAATATTCTAATAAACCTTTTGTCATATGCTGGAGATAGGGAACTCATTCATTTTCCATTCCTAAAACCCCAAGACAGATTTTAAGCAACTTTGAAATAAACAACTTCAAAAACATTCTATTATTAGTGTGCTATAACACTGTAGCATTATAATCCGGAAATAGTGCTTGAAAGAACATCTATTACTAGCTTGTTTTAGCAAATTCAGAGGTAGATCTTCCCATAGCATTTTTGGTTCTCTGTAAGAATAATTCACCTTACTGCCATGAAGCTAGAACTGAAACAAAAGTCTCCAAGTTCCATTATTTTGAGGCAAAAAGTACTTCTTTCTTCTTTGTTTGTTTGCTTCTAACACCTCAAAAATCCAATGCAATGGTTTTACCTTGTATTCTTAAATTTATGTATATAATCTCTTACCTTGAGGGACAGGGTTTAATGGGCATTGGGTTGATGGTTTGACAGCTGGACTTGTGGTCATTTCCAACCTTATTGATTTTATGACCTTGGACATTTTGACGAACACGTATAGAATTAGTAGCTAGACAACCTCAGAGAATGCTTCCAGTTAGATACACTCAAGAAAGTTCTGCAGCCTTATGTGAACATGTTAGTATGTTTGCCTGAATCTCCTGAACATCCCCACTACTTAGCACAGAAAAACAGAAACTATCAAAGAGGAAGAAAATTACAAGGAGGTACAACAATGAATACATGAAGGCCCACAGTCTTCCCCAGTCTTACCTACTACGTATTTATTGTGATTTAGATGAGGTTATGATGTTACAGGAATGATCACATGAAACATATGAAACATCCATTAGGGTAACCAAGTGCGCTCACTACTTTTCAATGCTCAAAATAACTTTCAATTAAATATAATTTTAAAGGCAGCATTTATTAATAGCTAATCATTTGTGACTTCAAACAAAGATCTAGCTTCTAATGCAGTTTTCAAAAATTAAATGAATGGGAGTTTTCTATGTAGTTGCTGGAAGCCAAACTGGAAGACAGAGATGAAATAGATATGCTAACTCAGGCTAAAACTGTCTATTTAGAAGATCAATAGTGCAGCTTAAAGATAAAATACATTGCTAATATAAGTGACTTCAGGACTATCCTGGATTTTAAGAACTCTGTCGCCACCACCTTCATAGCACAGCAGCAGAGGCAGGGCAGAGTCAGGACAAGTGCCTGAATTAGGCCAAGGGTTACTGACAACAAGCAATTGACACAGTTCATACTCTTACACCTTGTAAGTCTCACCTCCCATTATTTATCTACCTATTTCATTTGTCTCTACTTTCAGAATTGAGGGACTGGTTATGAAGCACCAAGAGCAAGTACACAATTAAGATATTAAGATAGTTGGCCACTAACTTGTAGCACTACAATTAGAATTACAGGTAAGGGTCTGTCTTTTGGGTCTCAAGGCTAACATCACAATGCTTTAGTACAAAGTGTTTGGAATCTGTATGTCCAGAAAAGACTAAAAAAGGATCTACCTATTCACTCTCCACAGTTCCAACTACTGTGTAGTTAACTCCTCTATGCCAAATAACAAAAACATTATTTTGATGGTAATACAGATGACAGAAGTAATTATTTTAAAGCTTAGTAGCTTAGTATGTTTCTGTTTCCTTTAGCTCTAATAAATTCACAATTTTTATTTGAAATCCTTTCAATGCAACAAAAAAAAGATTACAATCCCTAATGTAAATATATGCCTACAATGGGAAAAGCAGGTGGAGCTAAGGACAATAGGAGGAGGATCATGAAAGATAAAAACATTGTATCATAAATCACATGCAGAATTGCAGATTTACTACACCAACATGAAAAAAAATTAAGCTAGCAAGCGCAGCACTTGATCCTTTAATCTTCAAAAAGCTCTGAAATACGCTACTTGAGGTTCTTATAACACTGTGCAATTGATACATAACATATCATACAAATAAAGTCTTGCATAAATGATCCCATACTGTAAGGAAATTAAAATCTCGACCTTAGCGGATAAGACTATTTTGTTTCTTTGAATCTATCTTGAAATAAAGTCTGTTTTCTGATTGTATATTCATGTATTATATACACACAAGTGTTGCAAGTATACTTAACAGGAAAGCATTCACAATTCCTTAACCCCAAGAGAGCAATTCCATTCTTCAAGTTCACTGCGTTTACTTACAGCTTAACAACATTTATCTGCTTCATAATATTTGACTCGCACAACAACCCAACGAGCATCAATTGCAAGCCAATTCTCAACCTGAAAAAAGGATTTGTAGCCACAACACAATAATAATGAGTTGGTAGTGTTTGAACATTCACCACAGGAGGGCAATCCTGATACAACAACAGGAAGGTGCACACCTGCGCTGTCTCTCTTGTGTCTAGTCTCTTGCAACTGACTAGACAACATTTCTTAGATGAGAGGGTTATCTTTATTACCAAAGCGCAGATCATGCAAAAGGAGAATTTTTAGCCAAGGATCATTCTTGTAGCACTCTTCCCTTTGGCTTACAGACTGAAAAGCATTTGTTTCTAGATAATTTAGGCCATGGACAAAGAAGTGGCAGTGCTGGTTCAGTGAGTATCAATTTAAACTTCATGAATTGTTACCCAAAGAGTGTAAAAATCATGCATTTGACCAAGATAAAGTAAACATTTCCAAATATTCAGCAGCAGAATATTCTTGATGTCAATCAAAGGAGTAATTGGGACACTGTCACAGGATTTAAAACCAAACAAAAAGGAATTCAGAATTAGATTATTTTTCTAGCTCCACTGGAATTATAATTACTATAGTATTGTTTTTTTATTCACCCATCTCCAGTAAAGATACAGAAATATCTACCCAAATTACTGCAAATACATATTATACACTGTGAATACTTATGAAAGTACTTTGGGATGTAAGAATCTCTCAATGATTGCCTCATTTTTAATTTAGATTCTTTCATAATTATTAGTGTCTTACTCCAAGATTAGAGCAATTAATTTCATCTGCTCACAATTAGTTTGCTTGTTACCAGGAAAATGTTTTTGAACAGCCTCAACTCATGCAGAAAATCTCTCTTCATAAGTATTAGTGGAGGAATTTGTTCCATCACTATATTTTGACCAGTTCATGGACATAGAAGAATAATTGCACCCCATTTCACTTGAGCAGTTTCAGCCAAAAAAATCTTGCGCTCTCATTGTATCTAAAAGATACCTTGGAATGAAATGGCTGATGTATATATTTTCAAGGACACAAACACAACACTTGGAACTCATTGCTATCCATTAGACTTTTACCATGTAAATCAGTAAAAAGAATTTCTGCCGAGACTTTCCTAGCCTCAAAGTAGAGATTGCATACTACCAGCAGAAATGTTCACTAAAAAAAAAAAAGTTTGAAGTACATTTTAAAGCAAAATACAGAAAACTTGAATATCTGAAAAGCAAAACAGAGCATTACAGACTGCAACCAGGTCAATTTAACCAAAGCACCCTACCTTTTTGTGAAGAACTGTCAAAACACATCATTTTATTCTGCCATGAAAGAACTATGTCAAATTATAGAAAAGTTCAGAAAAGCTAAGATAATAAGAGAAAATAGTTGAGAAAGTTTGCATTTCAATCATTTTCATATCCTACTGAAAACAAATCCCACTTGTGATTTGCCAACTCCTGTCCTGAGCTGCATCAAAGGAAACATAACTAGCAGGTGGATGGAGGTGATCCTCCCCTTCTGCTCTGCTCTCATGAGGTTCCACCTGCATTACTGTGTTCAGCTCTGGGGTTTCCAGCACAAGAACGACCAACAGGTTGCCTAGAGCCGCTCTGGATGTCCCATCTCAGAAAGTATTCAAGGTAAGTCTGGATTAGGTCTAGGACAGCCTAAAGTAGAGTGAGGTGTCCCTGCCCATGGCAGGGGGTTGGAAATAGGTGGTCTTTAAGGTACCTTTCAGTTAACCCATTCTATGGTAAAGAGCAGTATTCTGATGCCTATTGATTGCACAGCTGATAAAAAACAGATGTTACCAACATTAAGTAGATCTGCTGCTACCTATTTTTGTTAGATTAAAGAGAGTCTTCTTATTTAAGGATTGGAAATTTGCCACTTGTAAGCTTCTGTAATATGGCTCCTTATCAAAACACTTTTTCCTGCTGTGTATCAACATTTTTTTCCTTAAGTACTTAGAATTCAGACAAACAATACTTTAAAGTGCTGGTTGTTGAGACCATCTATACAGACACAGATGAATAATTAACACACTATGCTTGGTCACATGAAAATCAGAACAAGTGTACATACAAAAAATTTTATTCTCAGGCCAGACTTTCGTGGCACACTGACAAGAAGGGTAAACCAGTTGTCAGAGAACTGCAGTTAACATCTATCTCTTAGTAGGTGCTGCATAAAAGTTCAACTGTCCCTGAACATCACTTCAGCTTTAGGGCTCTCTTTGCATGGTAGATTCATTTCATGGAGTCCTTCAAAGTCTCCAAGTAAACTGGGATATATTTTAGGGCCCTATGATCCCTTCACATGCACCCTTTCTTTTGTAGAAGCCAGCTCATAAAGCAGCAAGGAGCACAAAGAAGGTGTAGTATTTATATTACTTGCCATAAGCACGTTCTACTGAAATTCTGATTATGCTTCAAATCGTTCATTTTAAATTTTCGAACAACTGTAAGATTTCAAGCTACTCTGACATAATATCCTTTTTATAGATTGTATCTCAGTACATACATTTTCCCTGATTCCCTGCATGCACACAAATTAAGCTTTAAGTGCTCAAAGATAGATAAATCTAGCTCATAAAAGCAACCCTCTTTGTCTGGGCACATGAAATGTCTGTATAGAGTTACAAAATTCATCAAGTTATATCTATCATTACAAGGTATTTTATTTGATGGCAAAATGAACAAACATGCTTTCCTCACTTCATTTAAAAAAAAAAAAAACACACAGAATGTACAATGCTTTACCATCTGAAATCAGCTATTTTTAAAAATATAAAATAATATATAATTTACCGTAGATGCAAACATAAGTTGCTATATAAAATGGAACTTGGCCTGACATTCTCTGCCATTTCTGAAGTTTTTATCATTCAATATTGCATATTTTCTACTGTTATATTGCTATAGGTTATAGACACACTAATGGTGCTAATAGCTGGTTTTGTTCTGATTTCAATTTCATAAAATGGCTTGGGTTGGAAGGGAACTTAAAGATCATCTAGTTCCAACTTCCCTGCCACACACAGCACTGCTACCTTATATGCTTAAGCATCAGCATCTAGGATTTATGATGGTTATTTCCTGAGTTTTGTTTCTTTTTTTTTTTTCCCCACATTTTTCTCTCTTAAGAATTGCACCAAGTCACCCAGAATGATTCTTCCATTATTAAAGTTTGCGATGCAGCAAGAATCTGCAGCTACTGGAGTGAGTGGTACAATTTTGTAGATAGAAATATATGACACTGAGTTTCTAACGTGTTCAGTCTGTAGACACACTCAGTTATAGCATTTTGATCCCTCTTAGACTAAACCTTTTCCTAATTCCCAAATCAGTTAATCCCAGCACCCCAGTTTAATCTGAGGAATACAGTTTTTAGCAGACAACATTGATTCTATTTGTGATAACTATTCTCATATATCAAAGAACAGTGAACATGCTCTTCTTGCATACAGCACTATTAAAGAAATTCAAATACTAGAAACTAGTTTATAAATGGGTATGGTAGACAGAACGAGTTCAGTATATAAGTGTTTCATTTAATTACAGAGTTAGAAGTCTCTTGAACCTTATGTTGCAATTTTTCTAGAATATTATTGCTTTCAAATAGTACGTTCTTTTGCAGATGGGATAAAATTCAAGAATGTCATGCTTTTGGCTGGAGTTAGTTTTCTTCCTAGTAGCTAGTGTGTTACTGTTTTTTGGATTTAGGATGAGAATAACACTGATAACACACCAATGCTTTAGTTGGTGCTAAGCATTACTTACACTGAGCTAAGGTGCAGGCTTCTCACACTGCCATAGAGGAGTCTGGGAGAAAATAAGGTGCAAGGGGACAGAACAGGGACAGCTGACCCCAAAAGGCAAAAGAGAAGTTCCATACCACACGGTATCAAGCATTTCTTCCTCCCTTTTTTTTTTTTTTTTTTTAATTTCCTTTCTCATTAAATTATCTCATATTATGAGTTCTCGCACTTCTAATGATCATGCGAGAGAAAAAAAAAATTGAGATCATCAGCTCTGTCTAGAGTTATGTTCAGTTACAGCATTTTTCCAAATCCTTTCTTGATTCACTACAAGAAGCAAATAGATAAGTCTTCAAACCTTCTATCAGAAGATAGTTCACATGCTTCTTTGGAAAGATACATGCAAGAACAGTCTTTTCCAGATTGTCTGTAGTGAACACTAAAGCTTTCGTTGTCATGGACAACAGTTTACAATATGTTTTAGAAATGCACTGCCATAACAAATAGGTCTCTTTTTGTAGGATTAATAGTACATGCCATATTAAGTCACTGAAGAGGTCACTCATTCCAAAATTGTGGGAATTGTATTACAAGAAATGTATCAGAAACGCATATCAACCACATTTCCTTATTCAGGGACTTAGAATTTTTAACACTGTTGACCAGCAAATCATTATTTTTCTTAGTTTCATAAATTATATTTCTACAGATTTATCTTTGTTTACCTCTTTGGAGAAACATATCCTCTTAATAGCACATGGAATTCATAAATACATTAAGTCAATATCAATCAAAAAGGTTCATTTCACTAAAAAATCTTAAAACACTTTTTTCCTTCATAATCACAGCTTGTGTCTGCAGGGACCAATAAAGCAGGTGTTAGTTCTGGAATTGGTACAAAGAAGTAAATGTATCTAATGAAATATGAATATTTCTTGCAAGTGATATAAGCAGGCCAGGTCCTTCATCAAAGAGGGTCAAAAGTTCATTCACACTTGAATGGAATCAAAATCCACTTCAGGTTGATTTTGGCATAGGATATCAAAAACAAAAAGGGCTTCTGTAAATATATCAGAGGCCCTGGTGTCGCAGAACAGTATAGAAGGCAGAAGACACAATACTTTTCTTCATCTCAATCTCAGAAGATTTGACCAGCTACCAGCCACCAAGGATACCAGGCTTAAAGACCTTGGGAAGGAAAGAACAATTATTTTTTGTGGAAGATCAGGACAGAAAATACTTCAACAAACTGGCTGTATTATAAGTGTGTGAGACCTGCTGGGATGCACCCACAAGTGCTGAAAAAGCTGACAGATGTCATTTGGAGAAATGGGAAAACTGCTCCAAATGGCTGGACCAGATGATGTTCAGCTACCCTTCCAACTCCAACCATTCTGTGATTAAAGCAGAATCAAGATGCAACACCAAAAAAACACACCAAGACTTAACTGTTGTTGTTCAATGAGATTCCAAGGTTATCTTCAAATTGAGTCACACAGCAATAATTATAAAACTACAGCAGCACTGAAAATTTTCTATTTTCTTCCTAGGGAAAACACTTCTATATAAACTGAACTTTTTTAGACTCCATACATTTGCTTTATTAGCAGATTTAGACATTAGGTAACCTTAGATAATTTCTTATCCAGATGCCTGCAAAAAGCTGGAAATTTTAGTTAAATGTAAAGCAGAATTACTGTTCAAAAACAAGTGTGGAATCTCCAGTCCTTCCCATTCAGCTTTAAGGGCACAGATAAGATGAATGTGATCAGCCATCTGAAAATCCAGACTATGAATTCTAACATTTTCAGCTCAACACAGGGAAGTAAAAGGAATAAGCAAACATTTAATATTCGAGTATAACACTGACTTTACTTTTCACTGTGATGAGTTAAATATTTCAGCACTTCAGTTTTATTCCTACCCGGATATCTTCCCAACAGCATTTCCTTTGGCTGATGCATTTATTTCATTTTCTCTTTGTTGGAAGCATAGATTTAATCTGAATTTTTACTTCTAGCCATTTAAGTACTTCTTTATACTGTATCTATTTACACTTTGAAGCACATGCACTTTGAAGCACATTACACTTCCAATAAAGGTATAGTGAATGAGGCTGCAAGAGACTATTTCTGCACCTTTGTCTCAAAAGCTTGCTGTCGGACAACTTCAACAGTAGTTGAAGTACTCACCTGTATTGGACAGATCCTCTACACAAAGATTTCTAAGCTTGGAAACAAGGATGAAATACCCTGAAGGATAAGTTTAAAAAAAAAAATTGATTTTTAAATTACAGTGAAAAGGAAGCTATATTGATTTTCAATATCTCTGCATATCTCCTAAAGAGAGGTTTGTAAAATTGCAGACTTCATGCAGTACTTCTATCCACAGTTAACATTAATGACAATAAACTTTGCTCCTAATAATGACAATCTGGAAATAACGAGGAGATCTTTAACATTTCTCTCAACAGAACAGTGAATACACGTTTGAAGAGTATTTTTTTCCAATAACCTAGTTCATTAATGCAAAGATGAGGAAACAAATCTGTATCTTCCTCTAGTTTTCATTTCCTCAATTGAGAATACATAGATGAGGTGAAAAAGTGGCCTGCAAGCAGCTTTGCTCATATCACACTCCTGCAAGCGATTGCTTGCAGGTCAAGTGTGATATCCTCCAGCTTACATCTCTAGAGGAAAAAAATTAAAGGGGGACAAGGAAGAAGATTTAAGTTTCGTAGGCAGTAGATACAGATAACAATATAATAACCTTACACAAACAATAACCTTATACAAGCCTTATTCATTATGAGACTATTCACTGTGGGCTGAACAAATCAATAGGTTAGCCCTCTCAAGGCTACAAGAATTTAGTTCAAAGAGATTTTGCACCTCAGCTACCGGCCTCCTGAAAGAAACAAAGACACAGATGTCCAAGGCCTGTCAGTAAGAACTACTGTACCAGTAAGGCTGAAATAACTGCTGTCAATATCCTACTTTTACAGCCAAGAGGCAGTGGAAGCTGGGCAAAACAGAACATAGGAAAGACTAACACTTGCAGTGCAAGACTAGCACTTACACAATGCTTTGCTTTCAAAACACTGATTTTGGTCAGATTCACAAAGAGAATGAGCAGAAAGCCTGCAGCCAGACTCATTGTAGCTGGGAAGTGGAAGACTTCCAGACCTCCAGCTGCGAGATGTTCCACCTGGTAGTATCACCCTAAGTACAGAAAGGCTCATTTCTAAAGAAATTAACTCAGAAAGCATAAAAGTAATAGAGTTTACACAATAAGACCCAGAGGGACTAATAAAGCAATTCAGATTTGAAAGTTAAGTTCAACTCTCACTTCCCTTCTAGATACTGAACCAGGCAGCCAGATACTGGCAATGAAAAAAAATGAAGCATTCTGAAAAGCTGCACTTTTAACTGTTGTATTCTAGGAAATAAGACACCTATTACAGGAGGAAAAACTTGCATAATAGTTTGTTTTAAATGTTGCCTTCAGAGTACACACAGTACATTTTATTTATTGAGGGCTTGGGTTTTGTTGTCTGCTTAGCTTTAATTGCTTGTGGAAGGTAGGGAGAGGAAAGTAAGTAGATTGCATCCTCAATAAAACTACAGAACTGACCAGATTGAGCAATCTTATTTGCACAAATAGTATTCAGTGCTTAATTACAGAAAAAGATACCTCCCTATTTATACTTGTTCCTAAAAGCTCCTACAAGAAGCACTTTGAATTTCTAGGACCAATTAGAAAGCTTTCCTTTTCTGATTGTCTAATTACACAAGTGGACGCAATTGCAACTGAAAGCTTTCATGGACTTAGGTTGTTTTAAAAATGGAACAGAAAAAAATATTAAAATCCATTATTGAAATAGATTTCTGTCATTTATAATAAAATGGAAATTATTTCAATAACATAGAATTTTTAAGCTTCTCAGGCTACTAATATCTTCTACCAATTTAGTACTTTTTTTACTTTCCAAGCATGCATTGCTATCTTCTACCTGCCCCTATTTGAGTCTTCAGACACCCTGTCACAACCAAGCCCAGGCCCCTAATCAGAAGTCCAAATCATTATCTGAATGCCAAGACTAAATAAAAATGAGCAATTCAAGTAGGAACATTCCTGCTCCTTTCAGCAGTATTTTAATTTACTAGCCCAGCTTTTCACCCCAAACAGATTTTTCCTGAGTAGTTTTGTTTAATTTTACAAATAATTTCACGGCATTTATTAGTGCCCCATTGCCCAAAGACCTGGAAGTAACTTCTAGTGAACGTAGAATCTTCCATGTTTATATCCTTCCGTAATTGATGTTAATTAAAATAATAATTTTCTAAGTCTGATGGATAAAAAGTGCTCATTTACCAATGTGCTCATTGGTAAAACTACTCTCACACTGATTTTATTTTTTTTTAAATCTCTCTGCAAGAAGGTCATGTAAATTTGATCATTCTCTTCCCAAACCAAATGGGATTTCACAATGGGGAAAAATAAATAAATAAATAAAAATCAATGCTACTGTTACATAGAACATGCCTGTTCAGTATGCAAATGATTTTTAGCCCTTAGTACTGTCCGTCTGAATCCACACCAGGACAGCAGGAAGACCTGAGCTCAGTGTTTCAAATAGTATTCAGTTCATTTACAGAAGAAGATAATATTAATTTCTTTTTGCTTTTGATGAGCACTGAATCAGTTGTACATGGTATCATAACATACTTCTCATAAACACAGTAGATTTTAGGAAGTCACTACATCTGGAGAACATAATGCTCTGGGCTCTACATACAACACTCAAAAAGAGAAATTAAACAAGCAAGGAGATGTTGGCAATTTTATTTACTCATAGAATTGCATCTGATAATGCCTGGGGAAACAGAACTTCTGTTTGATATCCACCAGCTTGACCTGGCAGAATAAAACAGTATTTGAAGTGAATGCAAGTCAAAGAAAATATCACTGATAGTGACATCTTTGTCACAAAGGACAGATTTCCAGTAAGAGAGTTATGCTAATTACATGTAAATTTAGAGCTGTCAAATATAAGCCTCAAGCTGTTTAAGAGCAGAACTTAATTTTTAAAGCAAGAACTCTTATAGCACTTTCTATCATAAATCTGATCAAATCTGAGCAAAAACAGCATCAGCTCTGCTTGAACTCTAACTCCATCCAGATTTTTTATTCCCCTGAAGCATAGTTGATGGAATACTCTGCTAGAAAAATTAACAAACTCACCAAGCTTGGAATTTTTCAGACTTTTATCTAAAACGTAACTTATTGCCTCAAAAAAATGTGAAAATAGTTTAATCTAGAAAACTGTTCTGGACATTCAAGAAACCAAAGCAAGCTGAAGAACAATTCCTTTACAATGTTGAAACCAGCCCCGAAACAAGATCCTGTACTTTCAGTTCAGACATCAAGTTACATCACAAAAAGCGGCTGATCACAAATCTTATTCCCCTATAACAGGGATGCTTGAGGTTAAGCAGTATCCAAGACTAGTAACCACATAATGGTGAGCAGCTGCACAGCAGGGACAGACAAGCTCAACCTCCTGCCTGACCTCCTCAGATCAGCAGTGGTCTCCCCGACAGAAAGGTGGGACCGAAACCCAGGGAACATGCACAGCAAACAAAGGGAAAATGAGCTCATCTGAGAAGTAGCCAAGTAGGGCAAAGGTTCTTATTTTATTTGTTCTTAAATAAGCCCTGGTGTCCAAGATCCACTGTGAATTGTTTATTCACTCATTACAAGCCATTTGGCCATCCAGCTGCAAAAATTATTTTTCCACCTCTCAATCCCAGACTTTTCCTCATTAATCAACCTGGGACCCCAACTTTTCACAGCTCAAGCATAAGCTCTTTGGTTTGTTTGGGAAACTGCTTTACTACTTGGGAAGCTCCTCCACTATTCATGCTCCAGGATTCCTTTCTCACAACCAAATCTGAAATCAGGTGGCACGTGAAAATTCACCTCTCTCCAACACAGTAAATCCTTTAGGAAAGGACCCTTGGTGCAGTCATCATTTTGCTTTGGCAGTGCCTTACTGATCACAACTGCTGTAGTAGCTCTGAGCTTTCTCTCAGCCTTGACTGTAGGCTTAGTCATGGACCAGCAACTCCATTGCATCCAAGAACTGAGTCAGTAGCAACTCCAATTTTTTTTCATCTGAAGATGTTTTCAGCACAACATGACTCAAAAATGCTCAGGATGACTACAGCTGGCAGCAAGAGTGGAAGAAGTTACTGCAATCAAATCCCTATTGATTTAATTTGGTATTTCTTTTCATGTCCTATTGTTTCTTTGTGAGAGCCACTTTTCTTGGCTGTCTAATACACAAGTACACTGCTCTGGTTCCCCAGCATAAGTTAATCTTCCCGAAGAAAAATTAAATCACAGAAGTGAAAAATAAAACTTCTTTAATCATATTTTAACTCCCCTCTCCCTCCTCCCTCCCCCCCCCCGACACTTTCCTTACAATGCAGGAAACATATTTCTATTTTCAAATGCCTATGCTGTGATGCAGGTTCCTAAGTAGATAGTACGATCTTTTCTAATTCCACATCCAATTCTTCAGGTTTAGACAAGAGAAATACTTGCAAGAGTCAAGTTCAGATGTCAGTAGCTCTGTACTTTTCCTGTTGCAGAAAAGGAGATATTTCTCCACAAGGCACCATATTACTTGTAAAATAAGTGGTTTTGTGAAAATAATTGCAGGAGTTTCTATGGCCACAAGTCTGAAGCAGAATTTGCAGCAACAGAGGAGAGTGAGAGCTGATGTTTACTAAAACAAGAAATGAACATATTAAGGATGTTATTTACTCCTTTTTTTCCATTGAAAAATTAGAAAATTTTGAAGAGCTTCTATTACTGCATGTTGTCAGAATAGCTGGTACATCTTTATGGGCAGTTTTTCTTTTTTAGTAGCATTGTTTGCATTCAGATAAAATATACATACTGAGTAACTGGTACATGTGCAATACCTGCATTACTAAAATTAAAACATCTACACATCAATCAAAAGAAGTTACTCTGAAATCTGTTTACCTTTAAGAATAACCGCTTCCATTCTTGCTTGGCTTCCCTCCTCCCCGGTCTCCCATAAGTATTCTTCCCCTTACTGAAAGTAAGGCCTCTCCAGCAGAGATCAGAATTTAGATCAAATATAACAAAGTGTGCTCATAATAATTAATATGTTTCTACCACTCAACTTTTTTTTTTTTGGTCTTTAACTCCTCACTCCAGTTCTAGATAAAGCAAAAATTGTGGAGGAGTTGGGAAGAAATATAACCATATTTAAGAGTGCTTGTTACTTCTTTTGAAACAATACACTTTTCTAAAGAACCAAAGGAATGAGACGTTTCAGAAAACATAAGTACTGTTTTTCTCTAAAAAGATTTACATTCTGTAAAACATATCTTTCAATAATTTAGATAGCAATGAGATGAGAGCTTAGAAAATATGGAGATTTAAAAGGTACAACCTCAGAAAGATTTAGCTGGTCCTGACGTGCAAATCGGTCGTCCGACCCGGGTCTAGGAGCGAAAGACTAATCGAACCATCTAGTAGCTGGTATCTTCAATTTACTTCTACTGGTTTGCTCAACCAACTACTTTTGCTTCAAAAAAAGCTTTTTAGACAAAACATGCAATTAAGATTTTTTTTTCTCCCCAGTAAGTGTACTGGACTTATTTCTATCATATACTGCAACTGACTGTGAGTGAAAGTTATAATACACTGAGCAACTCAATTCTTTACCATCTCTGAAGATAGATTTGTCTGCTGCCAAAGTATTAGACATTTCACTTATTTTGCTCAACAGTAGACAAAAAAATGTCAGTATTTTGCACTGGTTTTTGTCTCCACAGTGAGTTATTTCATACAAAAGACTAAGAAAAATGACTAAGTATAAATGAAGCACTTTATTATTCCATTCACTCTCCTGGTTACACCCTGTTACTGTAAATAAAGGCCTTTGTCCCTAAAGCACAATGAAGCAGACTGGCTGAAGGTTATTACAAACTAAAGACTGGAATCCTTGTCTGTTTTAAATTCACACCACCTCAACTGATGGCAGAGCCATGTCAGTTTTCGGCAATTCAAAATATGATTGAGGGATTTGGGATTTAGAATTGCTTTAAAAAAAAAAAAAATCTGTGCTTAGAAGAAAGGGAATCTTCAAGACAAATAGCTTTTTCTAGCCTCTGTGAATCTCTGTAAATGCATAGTTTTCTGTTGAAATACCAATTTAAAAATAACGCTAAGAGAAGAAAGCATGTATCAAAGATGGCCAGCTAAAATTTATGAAGCTTTTGAGTTTGTTCACATTATATTAATGTATATTGTTTTCCAAGAAACCATGACATCATGTTATTATTTCTAACTAATTACTAGTTAATAAAAGAATTTTTTCATTTAGCTAGAAAACCTAAACATTAGGCTGTACTTAATTAAGACTTCTTTTTATTAACTTGGTGATCGCACTCTGAACATTTTTATTTCTTTGTACTACTTTTCACATTCCCTTCTGCATTTAATATTTGTTTGCATACATAAAATAAACATTTCCACACAGCCTGCAAACAAGACTTAATTCTACTCGTCAGCACTGAGGTTTAAATTCATTTTTATTCACATCTTTTCCCCTATAGATTGCATGGCACCATAGCCCACTCAGTGTCTCACAGCAGCTGTTCAGCAGTGCCTGACAGATCTGGTGTTCCAGATAGAAACTTCTGCCTTTCTAAGTTTTCCCTTCATTTCAAGATGTGGTTTTTAAGGCAGACAAATAACAGGTACTTGGATTTTCTACCTGAATATTCACCATTTAACTTCTTAGCGGAAGAAAAAAAAAAAAGGCAAAGTACTGTGTAGAACCTTGTTCTGAACAAGGGAAAAATTGAGACCCTCACTATAGAGAGTACAGAACTAAAACTTAAACATGAAAATGAAAGATATTAACCCTCTAAGACTCACAGTGATGGTTATACAGATAACCCATTAATTACAGTAAGCTTTAAGCATGGACAAACATTCAGGTCAGGCATACTAGTAATCTCATGGAATGTCTTGGGTTGGAAGGGACCTCAGGGATCATCAAGGTCCAACTCCTCTCCCACAGGAGGATTGCCAGCTACTAGATAAAGGTCTAGATCAGATTGCCAAGAGCTCCATCCAACTCAGCCTTAAACACCTCCAGCGATGGTGCGTTCACAACATTTCTGGGCAGCCTGTTCCATCACCTCACCACTCTCAGTGAAAAATGTTCCGCTAATCTAAATCTCCTTTCCTTCAGTTTAAAGCCATTCCCCTGTCTCCTATCATTATGTACCTATGTAAAAATAGGATTTCCCTTATGTTTATAAACTTTCTTTAAATATTGGAAGTGAGCTTTCACTGCAGCCTTCTTGTTCCAGGCTGAACAAGCCCAGTTCCTTCAGCCTACCTTCATATGAGGGGTGCTGCAGCTCCTCTGTATCATCTTCATGGCCCTCCTCTGGACCACCTCCAGAAGCCCCACATCCTTCTTGTGTTAGGGCCCCAAACTTGGGCATGGTTTTCCAGCCGGGGTCTACGAGAATAGGTTCCTTCTATCATGTAGAAGGGCAAGTTCCCTTTTCTCTGATGCTAGGTTTTTATAGTATGCATTTTGAATCTCCACAAAATTACACAAGAATAAAGTATCAGAACCACTTAAGTTGCACAACAAAAACTGCAACTGATTTGTTTGATGATCACAGTGCAGACAAACCTAAAAAGCTGTTCTGTGTGCTGGTCACCTCAGAGCTAACATAGGTTCTGTCCAAAATGCAGACTGTGGTATGACAAAATGCAAATTCAACCTGAATAATTGGCATTTTTTAATAAAAGTGATTCAAAGCCATTCCAGCTTATTAGGGGACAGAAGTTGTTTTAATTTACCATCTGTTGAGTAGCTTTCCTGGAGCATGACATTGAATGCTGTTGAATTCAAAACTCACATGTCTGTATCACAGCACTCTCAGGTGCCATTTGACAAAACATCTTGTTGACTAAAAACTTGTTGCCAATGTTTCAGGTTTCTCTCTTCCATCAGCAACACCTACAAATGAGGGAAGGGTATATATGGCTAAAGTATGTGTGCAAAGATGGTACTGAGGGTATCCCATATTCTTTAGTTTCAGAGGAATATAAAGCACAATGGATAAATCCACCACTGTTGCCTGTTAAGCGTCCAAGAATTCAGACACGGATTGTTCATACGTTCAAGAGATGCACAGCAGCAGGTCCTTTCTGCTCCTCAGTTTGTTTCAGCTGTCCCTGTAGACAAAAGTCAAGGCAGCACCAGATCTTCGCACCGCTATGCAACTCTTTTGGCTATCTCTAAGTTCACTCTGAAAGCCCATAAACACAAAAGTCCAAATGAAATTGTCTAACAAGATTTAATGATTTCCTAACACCATTTTAAAATGTTTTCTTAATGGAATATTACAGTACGTAATCTTATAAAGGCACCTCTTAAGGTTTGCTAAAAGGCTTTGGTTGTTTTCCCAGAAAAGGGAGATAGAGTGCTTTCCAAGTTTGACTGCCTTCAGCCCCTTTCCATTTAAACCATATTTAAAATTGCATCAGGTTTATTTATGTCAAGAAATTGAATCAGATAAACACAAAGCTACACATATGCAAATTACAGAAATACCTAGTTCAAAGAAACAGAGTGGTAGGCTGCTCTTAACTTCAAGGACATTTAAAAACAAAACAAAGGAAAAGATACATTTAAGACTTAAACTGTAAAAACAGATAATTAGATAAGAAAAATCAACGGCTGTAGTATGTTCAGGGACTTTCATCTTTAAGTATACAACTTTTCTTCCACAAAACCTTCAGTTTTTATTTCTGGACAAGTCACAGCCAGGTTTGCCTTAAGCAAACACCTTGCAACCATTAATATCATACAAAGCTCTGATAAACAGCACTTTGATATCATGTTCCTTCCAAAGTTTTAGAAGTATTTTGAGCTGATTAACAGTTTTGAGACTGAGGTAAACCATCCAACTGATGTTTCTGATACAAAGTTCTAATAACTAGCATCTTTTAAGCGCAGAAAGGGAAGGTCCAGACAGCAACAAAATAAATTCCCTTGTCTCTAGCTTCAGCTGTTGACCTTAGGAAGAAGAATCCACAGTTAAACTCCAGTGACTTACTGACGTTTGTGTAAATCCCTTGTGTCTTGTCACAAGCATGGACAGCACAGCTCTGGTACAGATGCCTGAGGAAGACCTAGACTTCTTTTTAGTGGTTATTCCACTGGATGGGCTATGTATGGACAGATTCTTAGCAGTGAAAAACCTGAAATAGAATTCCACCATAATCTTACAAAAAATCTCAGCCTATGAGGTCTCCAGTCCTGAAGTTGCCTACAGATTTTTTATTTTTTTATTTTTTATTTATTTATTTATTTTTACAAGAAACTCAAGTGCATTCTTCAACATTTCAACAGCTATGGATTTTTAGCTTTCAATTATAATTAAATGGCATCAAAACCACAGTATTTATTTTGAAACACGATATGATCTCTCCCATATTTGAGAATGAAGGAGTCAAAAAAAGAAGAGTGAAGAACAGAACAATCTGAACCAATGTATTAAAGGGGTGAGGTAGGTGACAGCGGCTTCTAGATACTAAAGCATTTGATATTCAGCTTTTGCTAAAGCTCTGTCCTAAGAAATCACAGTTCTGATGTTTCTCACCTTGTGTTCTCATTTGACACTTTCCCATCTGCTTTACTCATCAGCTTTTTGATGCTCTCACACGTATTAGTTCATAAGCCCTTTTGTCAACTGGCACCTATCTTGAATGACTAATAGCCACCTAGATCTCAGTACAAACAAAATAGACCTCCTATCCATCTCACATCAGCACCTTCCGCACCTCTTCATTCCTTTTTTGTAAGCCATCTGTTTTCCTATTATTCATTGTTGCAGCAAAACAGAGCCTTGCACTTTTTATTATATGGCACTCAGTAAATTTTCACCAACTGAAGTACTATAAGAAACACAGATTTTAAGGAGTAGGAAGGGACCTCTGGTGATCATCTAGCCTAACATACTGCTAAAGCTGATTTCCAACAACCGATTACATAAGAAAGCACTGAGGTGAGTTTCTCCAGGTAAGGAGAGTCCACAGCCTCTCTGGGCAGACTATTCCAGTGCTCTGTCATCTCCTGAAATAAAGAAGTTTCATTTGGAACTTCCCACATTCCAGTTTGTGTCCATTGCCCCTTATCCTGTTGCTGGGTGCCACTGAAAAAAAAGCCTAGCTCCACCTTCTTGACACCCACCCTTTAGATAGCTAGAAGTGTTGATGAGACACCCCCTCTTTCAGTCTTCCCCAGGCTGAACAGTCCCAGATCTCTCAGACTTTCCTCATAAAAGTGATGCTCCAGGCCCCTCATTACCTTTGTAATACTTTGTGTACCCCACTGGACTCACTCTATAAGTTGACTGTCTTTAACTAGGGAGCCCAGAACTGGATACAGTGCTCTGGGAGAGGCCTCACCAAGGCAGAGTAGACGGGAGTGATAACCTCCCTCAACCTGCTGGCCACACATTTTTTAATGCATCCCAGGATACCACTGGCCACAAAGGCACACTACTGATTCATGGTCAAACTGTTGTCCACAAGAATATCCAGGTCCTCCTTTCAGAAGGAGGAGTCCAGCAAGTCAGCATCAGCACCTAACCTGTACTGATGAACGCTAACACTTTCTTTGTTCAATGGTAATTAGCATCCATTCAGACTCTAAGCTTTACAACTTCATCTCAATTCTCACAACATTGCTTTTTGTTATCTCTAATAAACACTTATTCAATCCATTTCTTTGCTCAAACTATGTCCCTTATTTGTTCATCTTCTACAGTACTTTTCTCCATATCACCATATCAGAATAGATCCATTCCTAAAGGTTTATCATCCTAAATCATTTCTTGGACCTTACCTTCTGTCACAACAACTTATTCAGAAATGCCTCTTTGCCTCCTTCTCCTGCTACTTTTTCACACTTCCTCCACGCTGCCCACTCTGCAAAGAAAAAGCCTTCTCACTCCAGTATGCCATCCCCCTCCCACATACATGTATTCTCATTCAAATTCCTCCCGAGACCTATTTTTGGTCAATCTTAAATAAAAGTCACATCCCTTAAAGCCTGATACTTATGTGAGCAAATGCTGAAGATCTAAAGTGAAAATTTAGCTATGAGTATACCCCTATTTCTCCTCCGCCAAAGTTCCTCCCCGCAGTTCTCCCCTCAAATCACTGCTTCTTCTCCATGCCCTCTGTGAACGATACATTTCTCACTTCTGTGCAGACACTACTTTGCCAATACCTAAGTCTCTCTAAATGACATACTTCTGTCAAGCTGCTTGTCCTTTCTCAAAATTGATTTATGAATTAGTTACAAAGCATTACAGAGCTCACTCATAACATTGGTACTGGAAGTTCTGCAAGTCAAGACAATTCCCCACATCTGTTGAGATCAGATAAAGATGCAATGTACACTTAAAGTCATTCAGATTTTTTTTTTTAAAGGTACTGAGCAAAAATGAATAAAGCCTAATAAGAGACAAGCATCTATTATCTATAAAAGAATACAAGAGAAATGAGACTCCCCAGCTGCAGAGGTGGATGTTTTTCAAAAGCAGACCCATAAGTGATCTAAAATATTAAGAGGAATAATAAGAGTTTCCTTCAATAAAGGGTAGACAATGAGTTTTGAAACACCGTGTTTAATTTTACATAGGAAAAAGTATTTTTGTAAACGATGAGCTGATCTACGAGACAATTGGACTACAGTGTGCAGACACTAAGTTATGTTCTCTCAGTCTTGCAGTGTGAAAGCTACATATGTCTACTTAGAGCATGAAAGAAGTCCCTTCTTATTTGCATTGTAAATGCACACAGCCCACTCCCACAACCAACATCAAGAGCTAACCTTATATAGCAATCCAGAACAGATTTCCTTGCCACAGCAAATTCAGTGCCTGCTGTCACTGCAGCACTTCAGAGAAATAAATTTGAAGCATTACTTTGAGCAACCACTTAGAGATCATTTTAATGTAGGAAGTTTTATTATATTAAAATTAAAGTCCACTAGTTAATATAAAGTTCTTTTTTTTTTTTTTTTTTCCTTAGGAGTTCTATCACTCCTCTGTCACTTTCTTAATTTAAATTAATGGGACACTACTTGCCATTTTAACTGCAGCAAGAAATCCTCCCATGACTCTCTAAAGAGGTAGAGAAGGGGCGTAACCCATGGGCACACTACTTCTCCTCCTTACTGGATGGACAGCCCACTGCAACTGAACAACAAAAACAAAACACAGACCAGGCAGTGTAGTCCAAAGAAAGGATTTTATGACTTAAAGAAAAATCACATGACAACTTCAGAAAAGTTTTTTCTATATTCGCATTTGATCCTGAACATAACAAACTCAGTGTTCCTGGGTTTTAGCTTAGAAGAGCTGCTGAGATCATGTTTAGTCTCAGCAGGAACTGTTCTTGTGCATCACAAAAATTTTGCAATGAAAGTAAGAATAACTCAAGAGGATTCTACTATACATCACCTTTCCTCACAGAAACAGTTTCTGAATAGTTTTAAGATTGAAGGAGAACATCATTTGCACAGAGTCCAAGGACACATAGAATTTGCTAATACTCATAAATCATTGGTATCTCATAGAAGCTACCAGCCTGATACTGACTGAAAACAGAGCCAATACAAACCAACATTCTGCATCTTTCTGTGGCTGTTGGACTACTTTTAAAAGGTATCTGTGAAGAATAGGTAGACTCAATATATAAATTGAATCTCATTTTCATAGATGCTCAGAAGTAAGAGACCTATTCCAAATCAAAAATCAATGCAAGGTGCATCTGTCTCCATTTCATAGCTATATAGTCCATTTAGGTATACCCAAGCATTTAGTTGAGTAAGATACACTGTTTCTCATGGAGATATGGAAGGAATATTGTTAAAATGAAAGAGTCTGCCATGCATAAGAACCCCTTCGTAGTGTAGTAAGGGCAAGACGTCAGGCAAACTGTTGGAGTTAGTTATTTACCCATTGACCCTCTTCCTGACCAGGTCTAGAACACCCCAGAAACTTGAGTGACAAGGGCCATAATCCTTAGGACATTTTCTAGCAAAATAATAATCCACAGAAGACAATTCAGCTCCACAACTGTGATAGCTGTTTATTTCTGTTTGAACCAATTTAGAGAAAACAGGGTTTAATTAAAAATGAAAAGTAATAAAAGTGCAAGCAGATGACTTATTTTTCCTAAAGACACAGCCTGGAAGTTTTTTTTTTTTTTTTTTTTTTTTTTTTTTTTTTTGAGTTGACAGGTTCTTAACAGAACACAAAAGCAGCAGGACATCGAGTCAAAGCAACATAGTTTTCCTCCTCTTACCAGCCTCCAACATTTGAGCTACAAATCAGAAGCAACTTAAATCCAAAGAAGGGAGGCTTTCTAGTTCTTCAGGTACTCTGACTTTTGTTGTTGGGAAAGATGGCAGCGAGGACAGAACCACAGCCTTTTTCCACCATTATTCTGAGGAGCTTAGGGTTACATTCAAGATTGCAAGTTCAAACAGAAAGCAGCATTAACTAGCTAGAATACAGATTACTGGTGTATTTTCTTTTGGACTAGAATTTCCCATGGTCTAAGAAATTGTCGTACATAGCCTAAGCCACAGGAGGTGGTTAGATTACCTTTGGCTGTTGTGTAGAGAGTGAAGAGCACATCCATAAACAATTGCTAGACTTCTATCCAGACAAGGTAACAGCACCTTGAGGTGAGAGCATTGAACACAGATCAAGATTCCACAGTAAGTGGTATCTAAAATACTCAAGTTTATTAATATCATTACCTATATTTTGTTTATTTTCCCTACAATGTCTGAGGCCTTCAGTTAGGCACCTAACGGAAAATATTGCTTAGCAACCCTGATAGGTCATGGCAAAAATCATGAAAGTTACAGATGGCAGATTTGTACAAAGACATTGAATAACATTGCTCATGGCAACAGACAGCAAAATCTCCATCACATGCCTGCAGTCGCATCCTGTAACTGCTGGAATACCAGAGAAAAAAAAAAACCAGAAAGCAAGAAGTTGTCAGACAACTACTGCCACAGCTCACATCACATAAACAAATGCTGCTGCACATCACAGTGGATCTCTTCTATTAAAAAAATGTTATCCCCACTGTGTAAATTCAAATTCTTTGATCTGTTACACTAAATATGTTAGGCTTAATCCAAAAACTACAGGCAAAATGTCTTCTCTTCAGCTTTATTATTTGTAAATATGAGTTACAAACCAGAACTTCAATCTTTTTATTGGTCTTTTAGCCTTTGCAGCAAGAGCACCTGGCATCAACCAGCAAGAGCACCTGGCATCAACAAACACAGCTTCCCTACTGCCTTGTACTTCATTTTGAAAAGGCTTGCAGAGCACAAATACAATGACAATGAGTTTTCCTACCCAGGATCAACTTTTTCACTTTCAGCTCCAATTTCATAGCCAACCCCAGTAATGGGATTCACCTTATATTGCATACATTTAGTAAAAGAGTAGGCAGGATTTGCTCCCCCCAGCTGAGAGAACTCACAGGATGATGTTCAATACACAGGTGTGAATTAAGAGCTGCAAAGCATACTCATGTCACTATCAATGTGCACTATATTCATGAGGTCAGTAAATATGCATTTCTTGTTTGTATATTGGTAGCTAGACTGCACTGATCTCCTAAATCAATGTATTTTACAAATATCTATGTTATGTTTGCTACTTCAGTGAAGGTAACATCTTTCTCCCTATCTCCCCGCATACTCTTTATACAGCATTTGATCTCTTACCTCTCCATAGCATTTTCCATGTTATGGTATATTGTAGTATTCCAAGAATCTTAAGACGATCACCATTATAGAAACCAGAGAAAGCAATACACACACACACACACATATATATATATACACATATATATACACACACACACAAACATATATACACACTGATATAATGATTGTAGCATGTATCAGTCTGACCTTTCTGTCAGATTTTTCACATGATCCTTCTCAATCATGAATTATTTGTGGTCATAGCTATGAAAACTCCAAGATCTAAATTCATATTCTACAATTCTGCTGCTATGAACTGCTTTTTCTTTTTCATTCTGTAGTAGCTTCACTTAGAAATTTTAGGTTCAAAAAAAAGCTACTTGTCTTCTTTGTTTGCATTGCTTCCCCTCTCATTCCCCTCCTTATTTCTATATGCCTTATCTGCATAGTATTTGTTTTGCTGATTGTTTTTTTAAGACACAAAAGTTGCGCTTTCAAAATGTAAAACAGACAACACTCCAAACGTTTTTCAGCTTGGCAGTGCAAGTACTAGATCTGATGCAGAAAGTTTCACCTAGAATAGTCTCATATTTCAAATACTTATTTACTCTTATTTTAATTAAGAGACCATTTCCATTGACACTTTATTACAGCAAAAGCTTTTAATGTCACTGTCATGGTTTCATGATTTTTGGTTATCAGTATTCCACATCATAACATCATGTAATGCACTGGGGGTTTGACTGCTGATGCTCAAGTTCTGGGTGCCTGTCCAGAGGAGAAGAAGAGCTACATTTCCCCAGGGGGCTTTGCGGTCAGCGAGGAGATACAACTCCTGGCAAGGTCACCTGATGTTCTCTTCTTTGCCTGATACCATATTTAGTAAATTAGTTTGTTTCACCTCAGATTGTTGCCACTGTTTTCAATTATTTCGGGGTCCCCTATTTTCCTTTTCCGGGGGCACGGATCCCTCTGCCCTTCTAGTCACAGAACCGGACCGAACCAGCCCGTAAACGTTGACAGTCACTGACTCAAAATGAAAGATAATTGTACGCAAGGCAAAACCAATGATCAAGGTAACTTCTGAGAATGCTTCAGTTCTGAGAATTCATTTGCAATTTACAGGGTAAGTATGAAAAAAGGTCTCACTTCAGAGAACAGCCAAAAGAATCAGAAAAGTCAACATTAAATGTTTTATAAAACAGAATAGACAGTGATGTTCTTTACATTTGTTATAAAGCAAGTGACACATCTTATTAAATGAGATGAACAACTGAAAAATAGGAAAGAAAATGCATCTGACCTCCACTGTTGGATTCCAAGCTAAGCTGTTTTGTGATTCTGACACACTGACAGCTAAATCAAAGGACTTTTTGGTTAACAAATATATCAAAGGTTTGTAATCTAATCAAAGCTTACCTATTTATTTTTATGTTGGGCAGTCCTGAAAACATACGGTATCTTTTTTTTTATAGTTTTTCAAAAATAAGTACGTACAGGGCATAGGCACACGCTGAAGTCAGGCCATAGGGCTTTTTTTCTTTAAATTTCTTCATATTTCTTCCATATCTTTCATGATATCCTTACTGATAGTGACATTTAACTACTCTACAGCATAAGTTAAAGATGCCTTGTAGGTAACAATAATATTTTAATCCTTGTTTGCTCTTCATGAGATAGGCATGGTCTGTAATGATGACCCCTTTCAGATATGAGGTCCTAAATACATAACAGCTGCATACTCATGTTCTAATACTTTTGTACAAATGGTGAGGTTGCTTACACAACAAAGCCTTTTGGCAGCCAGAAAAAAACATCAGTTGTAGTAGAATTCCTCCAGAATTGAACTAAGCTGTAGAAGTGCGATGACCATAAGAGAGGATAATAGAAACAGGTCCTCAAGCACACAGTGGGAGAAAAGGGTGAGCACCTGCTCTCCTGAAATCCAGAAGCTGCTTCATCCTGCAGCTGCACACCAGACAGCAGCTAGGAGAAGTGTGGAAGTTGGAAGTGTCATGTCTTTAGATCAATCTCAGACTTCTTAGAAGCACTTCTCCTGCAGTCTTACTCTAACTTGGTTCACTTGAGTTGACAGAGTACAAAAACCAGAAGCCACCTAGCTCAAAAATTCATGTAATACAGCAAAGATTGAGTCATAATTGGCAAGATGAAACCTGTTAACATTGCCAGTGAATTCAAAAGACATGCAATGATTTTAATGAGATGTTGTTGTAGTTTAAAATACTAATCACTCCTCACACTGAAAAGAATAGACCATACATGCCCAGAAAAGCTGCGTAAGTCAAACAAAAAGAAAGAATTTAAATTCAGAATTTTGGGGTAATTCCCTGACCTGTCTACTTCAAAAGAAACTTCTGAGCAGCTGTCATAATTAAATCTTGTGAAAACTAGAAAATATTTAAAAGCATTCACTTTGCTCCTATATACAATGAATCAAACCATCTGCGCTGTACTTATCCTTAGCTGATATTCTGCTGATTTATTCCTACAAGTAGATGCCTCCCCAAGGCACACATCTAAGCTGTTCTCCAGAGAGACAGACAGAAGTAAGAAACAAGCACCTATATTTACAATAACCAAGATTCTGCTTCAGGTGTTGTTTTACTTTTCCTTTCTAGAATAAAACAAAATTTAGGAGAGTAATTACAGAAATGTTTAGGATCATACTGTTATCTAAAACCCGGAAAGATTCACAACTAAAAAAACTGCATTTCTGAAGAACAGTAGTTCATAGGAATCCATTCTTTTATAGCACAAGTTTATAGTCCTCTTCTGGATAGTATAGTTTCATAACTTGATTGTAATGCGCTAGCCTTGCCAACATTTACTGACACTGATGAAACAATCCAATATTATCTTTTCCTGCTTCAGATTTGTATGTGCACATAAGTTAGTATTAGAGAATTCACGCTCAGCATTCTGTGGCTTTCCTGTACCCTTCTCAGCAACATACTGCTTTTTCCTCAGGACTGTGAGCACATATATTACTATAACAGGGACACAATTATAACGTAATGATGAGTTCCAAAGCATGAAGTGTTATAATTCACATTCTTTAATCTCCTAAAGTAGAAAGAGGAATAAAGTTTTATCGTTGCTTTCCACTCCTGCTGAGAATGAAATTTCAGTTGACAGAGCACAAAACAGAAGTATGATTACTATCAGTAACAGGTGATACTAACTAAAGGAGTTATCTAGGGCTGTTCCTTTTAACAATTAAAAAAAAAATCTCCTCAATCCATTTACTCTGAATTGTGGTTCCGAAATATTTATCAGATTCATTTTTGTTTTTAAAAGATTTCTCTCCAAGCTTGGATCACTCAGAACTACAAACTTTAAAAGAGGAAAATTATAGAAGCATATTCTCAGATTTCTTTACGGAATTACTTAGGAATTTCTTGGATGTTGGAGACTAGGAGAAGCATAATGTGATTACTAAATTACTCCCTGCACACACTTCAACTTTAAGTCCTCTAGCCAACTACCTGAGCCTTTTTTTCTTAATTGTTATTCTATTCCTGCAGTCAAACACATCTGAATAACCTTCTCCATCATTCCTGGTGCGGTTTAACCCACAACAGTGGAACAGGGGAGAGAAATGGGAACAGGTAAAACATTATAGAAAGCATTTATATGGATTAAGCATTCAAACATGGAATTAATTTATTGTAACCAAGTCATGCAAACACCTCAGAAAGCTTTAGTAATGTCTTAGCTCATTACTCACTTTGAAAAGAATGGTTTTTGTTTATGAGGTAATTATGAAAGCGTAATTGTAATCCTAATGATGCTGATTCTAATCTTAGAGGGATTATTTTGAGCATCTCGAAATCTGAGACGATTCAAATAGTTAGGCCATTATAGCAACCGCTAATTTCATTCTATATTTAAGTCAGTTTTTTAAAGACTTCCAACCCTCCCTCCCAACACCACCACCCTCTGCCATCTCTGCAGGATGAAGTTTTAAAGCATCCTGCATCTAATGAGAGTCTTTTTCTCATTTCAGCTTTTTCATTTTAAATTCATCTGAACAGAGGTCTAACAATTTATCCTTAGGGGAAAAACATACATGACTTCTTTACAAAGGAAAACGTTACAAACACAGATCTGTTTATTTTACAGATATTTAGCTTATGGACAAGGGCCAAGATCAAGTGTTCTATATCAGTGTAGCAGATTCACTGATCACAGTTTTATTTCAGGTGATTGCAGTGAATTTATTCTATCCAGTGCCACTCCCATTGTCGTTAATGCTAAAGACTTCAGTACATACCTAACAAATAAAAGAGACTTAAGTTTAACTTGCTGTAACCAAAATAATTTTGAAGGAGTCTATGTAGCACTCTCCAATGGTTTTCAGGTTACAGACCTTATTTTCTATATTATGCATAATAGTAAAAACAGTTAGTTACTGTGGATATCACTAAGAACAAAGAGCAAAGCCATGTTTAGTTGTTGGGGCTTCCCTAAAAAAAAAAAAAAAAAAAGCAGGTTCCACGCTAACCCCAGTGCAAGACACTTGGTTGGTTTAAGAGAAGAAACTGTGCGAAGCTGCTATTCTGCCTTCTTATTAATACTTGTAACCTAAATGTTAGTACCTGGAAATAGATAACATATCACATCTCAGCATATATATCTATACAACGTGATGCACTGCCTTCTGTAGAGTTCTGTGTATGTTTAGATTATTTTAGAGTTACACATGCTTCACAGCAGCATAACATTTGGGTTGAGTAGCCCTATTGAGAAGCAGAAGGCATCATTCCAGATCATTGTGCTAATTTCAGATCTTTGTTCTGCAGCTACGCTCTAAACCTGAGTAATTTTTAATATATTTCCCTTCCTTTTAAGCCATGAAGCCAATGTCTTTATAGCTGTTTCTGTGAATCTTTCACTGAAATTGATTAACTAAAGTCACCTCTCCCCTACCTCTAAATGTTGTGTATGCATTTAAAAATATTCTTCAATTAAAAAGCCTTAGTCAAAATGTAAGTGAGCTTAATACCTTTAAAACATTGGCTTTCTCCCCCCCACCCCCCCCTTTTGTGTTCTGGAAATGATGTTGGCAGCAACATAAAGAATAAAAAAAAATTAGGTATTTCTGATGACTAAAAAACCTGTCAGTTTTAGTTGAACAAGGTTACATTTATATTGCTGATGTATTTTCCTTTGAAACTCCTCCTTAATGTAGTAAAAGACAAAGCTTGAGTAGTCTTGCATTAGGGTGAAATACATCTCTGCCCTTCCTGGTACGTTACTTCATAGATATAGAAATTCACAAACAAGATCAGGCTCTTACAATTATAGCGAAGTCTTCAAACTTGATCACAGTTTCAATAGAAATCACAATATTAATATCTTTCAAGGAAGAGAATAAGTGGTTTTTTTGAATGAAAAGAGTATGTTTTCTGTCTGGGGACAAGAAGTTGTCCCATAGCTACACATTAACACTTGAAGCATCTTTCAATTCTGGTGTACAACTTTAGAAGGTAGGCTAAGAGAGCAACACATTTGTGACCAACCATTCATTAGATGCAACTCCCACAAATCACCTGAATCAATTGCCACTTCTGAATTTCAGTGCAGACACTACACAGCTGCTAGATTGGCAGGAGTGCAGCAATGGTTCAGGCTGCTCCAGTAGATCACAGAGTTTTTCATTCCTGAAAACTGTCAAGATTTGGTTAAGCAAAGCTACAGCTGCCCCAACATGACATTAGCAATAGCCCAGATCTAAGTAGGAGTCTAGACCAGGCAGTCTATCTAGGTTTCTTCTGACCAATGTTTCCATGACAACAAATCGACAATAAATAAGTATTTAACATAGAAATCTTATGGGTAACATAAGTGTTCCAATACTATAGCTTTTAATTTCTGTCCAAATAAAGATAATGCATGCAAGACTTAATTCCCCTCTACCCCGTCATAAGTTTATAAATGCAAACTATTTAGATAATCTTTTGCTACTAACTGACTGCTTTCTCCTAACAGTAACTGAGCTTCAAGGTATTGTTAACTATCTTTTTTTATGGTGTAAGTCTCAGTAGTTTCAAGTATGTTGCACATAATATACACCTCTTAAGGGAAATCAGTCAAGTGTTTTCTATTTTGCTGAGAAGAAAACTGCCAAGCACTTAGGAAGCTAACTTTCAAATGACCCTTTGAGTAGCAAAGAACTTGAAAAGCAAATCATCTTCAAAAATTCTTTAGTCTCTTCAAAAGGGAAGTCATGAATGCCCTTCAAACCTCAAGTTTGATTCCTCCAACCACTACAATTAGCGAGGTAGGATGTAGAAGATATCTTAAAACCAGAAATAGATTCTGAAACATACATGCAGTTTTTGAATGGGATGAAATCGTGATTCCCAGGGATTGTAGAGAAGTACCAGGAAATGTCAATTTTTGTGGGTATTTTCTTTAAAACATTCTTGAATGTCTGTAATTAAGCTTTACTTGGCCTATCACTTGTGTACCTACCTCTTCCTAAGGCCTGTTGATGTGAATTCAAGAGCAGACAGGTCTGCCACATGCTCAGAGAGATCAGAATGTCATTTTGAGTTTTATCTTTTCCTTTAGGCCTTGTAGCTCCCATCAGTTCAGATACCTTAGATTAAATGGAGAATTCTAGAAGAGCCTTCCAGACTGTTCATTAGTTCCTCTTTCAAGGGTTACTTGCTAGCATTCAAAGAACGCGAATTTACATCAGGTAGAAATGAATTCCAGCATTCAAGGTTAGTTATGCAAATACTTAAACTGTAATTTTAACCACCTAGCTGAAAGTCTCTTTCTTTAGAAAAAAAAAAATGCAAGGCTACCTAGCAGAGAAGTCATAATGCTTTTAGAAGTTTACAGATTGAAACTAAAAGACTTCATCTTAAATTAAAAAAATAAAAAATAAAGTCAGCTAACAATTAGTGAAAGGCAACAACTACAGACTAGATCAAAGAAATAATAGCTGCTTACTCAGCATTTATGAAAGAAATTTAATGTAGTCCAGTTTAATGTAGTCCAGCAATTCCTCCTGCTTGGACCGTCTCTTACAAAGATACCCCTTCACTAGATAGGAATGGAATCCAATAATCAACTAGCATTCCTGACTCTAGCATAATACTCATACATTTTCTATTGTAGAAAAACTAATAGAAACAGCAGCTCTATTCCTTCTAGGTAATTGAATTTCCATTCCCTCTAAAAATCTGCTCACCCATTTGCCTCTAACTTGACTTTCACACAGCTAAAGCTTTGACCTTTTGTGTCAAGCAGTATTTGCAGCCACCTGGGACACCCAGGCATCATACCATTAAGTTTAAGAACCTTGACACTGGCATTTTGCTCACACATTTCTGAAAAGCAAAACATTGTTGTTTTTTTTTTTTTTTTTTTTATCCTGACATTGATGATAAGTTTCCACCACATCATGTTTGTTACCATAGAATCAATGTTGGAAAAGACCTCTAAGATCATCTAGCCCAGCCATCCACCTATCACCAATGTTGCTCATTAAACCATGTCCCTAAGTATTACATCTACCCTGTCCTACCCTGGGCAGCCAGTTTCAATGCCTCACCACTCTTGCTGAGAAGAAATTATTCTTAATATCCAACTTGAACCCCTTCTGACACAACTTAAGGCCCTTACCTCTTGTCCTATTACTAGTTGCCCGGGGGAAGAGGCTGACTCCCATCTCGTGACAATCTCCTTTCAAATAGTTTTAGAGGACGATAAGGTCTCCACTGAGCCCCCCCAACTCCAGACTAAATCTCAGTTCCCTCAGCCCCTCCTCATAGCATAGGTGCAAGAAAGCTTTCAATTCACATTTAAGTTTTGTTATTCAAGTTTCCTGCAAACTTTGTTGCAGTCAGTGGATATTAGTAAGCCATGTGAAAACAGTCAATCCGAGACTTCAGTAATACCACACACAAAAATGTACACTCAATTGTCAATCATTTCCCTAACTACACTCTTGGTACTATTGATTCTTACACTGTCATTTGCTTCAGGGTCCTTACAGCACACTCCCATTAACCTACTGAACAGTTAAATCTTTATTAAAAAAAAAAAAAACTAAGTTCACTATCATCAAATTAACTGATTTTCCCCTTTCCCTCCCCCACTTAGCTTACTGAAAATTAAAAATAAAAGTTAGACCTTCTTAAAAGGTCTGAGAATTATTACTGCTTTTCCATACACACTTGCAGGATAGAGTTTCTTTTTTTAAGGCTTCTGTGAAGACCATGACCTCTCAGAAATAAAGCTTACCCACTGACTAGGAAGCTTCTTTAAAAACTAGTGATGTACATAAAAACAGTAGCAACTAGAGTTACACCAATGATAGGAAGAAGCAAGAAGAGTTCACCATACATAGAATTAGGTCACGAGCCAAGTCTGGAATAAGTATCTGGGGAAAAAAAAAAAAAAAAAAAAAAAAAAAGAGTTGTTCTTACTTGTATCCATATGTGCAAAGACAACTAATGCTTCTAAAGCAACTAGTCTTTTTTTTTTTTTTTTTTTTTAAGTCCTATCCATGAACTGAACCATAGCTAGATTAGGTTCTATGCAAACAAACACTTCACAGAAACCTCTCCTGGATATTTTTAATTATTAAGAACTTGACAGTAATTGTGGGGGTAAGCTGTCAAAATCACTAGAGGAATTCCAGAATTGTCATGGTGAAACATGGTTTAGATTTACTTCTGTAAAATGACAACTCGTGTACCACTTCCACCTGCGCAAATGGACTGCAAACTTATCAAGACAACAGTGACAAATACCCACTTCAGCTTCTAATTAAATGACAACTGGGTGCAAACAGATGAGGAAACTGGCTCACGATCTCTACATTCTTTATTCAGCAGTATTACAGAACTGTAATTATTCCATTTTACCCAGCTCTCCTCACCACTCAGTTTGAAGACGGTCACTTCAGCAGATAATCTGATCTATGAAAAATGGCTTCTTAAGTTAGAGCTGTCAACAGCTTCTATGAGAAATGAATTCCTCGATCCAGTTTAGCATGTAAAATGAGCTTTAATATATGGCATAGATATCATTCTTCAGTTCTTTGAAAGTTTTCTTCCATTTTTATCCGAAACACTTCAGAGCAGATATCTTCCATCAGTGCTTTGAGCATATATGATGTATGAGTAAAATTCAAAATAAACACAAGTTATTTAGACAGAAAAGATTACGCATGCAAAGCAAACTGTACATTCAGAAAGATAGGAAGAGGATAAATGGTATAGTTCCTGCAGCGAAGAAATAAACCATCATTCCCTGTATATCTTCCAGTGGAATGTGTAAATCTTTCACATGGTCACTTTGATTTCAACAAAGAAATTTTAGTATACAGAATGAGAAAAACTTTCACAGAGCCGCACAGAATGGCCAGGGCTGGAAGGGACCTCAAGGATCATGAAGCTCCAACTCCCCTGCCACATACAGGGCCACCAACCTCCACATTTAATACCAGACCAGGCTGCCCAGGGCCCCATCCAACTTGGCCTTGAACATCTCTAGGGACGGTGCATCCACAACCTCTCTGGGCAGCCTGTTCCAGCACCTCACCACTCTCTTGGTAAAGAACTTCCCCTTGACATCCAACCTAAATCTTCCCTCCCTCAACTTCAAACTATTTCCCCTTGTCCTGCTGTTATCTACCCTTTCAAAGAGTTGGCTCCCCCTCCTGTTAATAGGCTCACTGTAGGTACTGAAAAACTATAATGAGGTCACCCCACAGCCCACTTTTCTCCAGGCTGAATGTTTAATGTTTACAATGTTATTTTTTATTCTAAGACTGAAGATTAATATGGGAGTTTTAATGTGGCTTTGGACATGCGTTGGCAAGAACAAGAGACTAGTCTGCAAATTGATTCTTCATCTGCTTGTAAGCATAACATTGCAAATTGGGTTATGTTATTAGTTAGCTGTCAAATGACTATTTGCTCTCAAGCTACATTTCTTTTCATTCAATCCTCTAGGTTTTACTGTTATTTTAAACAAATTGCACTTCACCATACATATATAGCAACTACAAGTTAGACAACTGCAAGTCTGTGCATTTCACTGCAAAAGTATTTCTTATCAGTCTAATGATGATATAATGAAGAGACAAGCAACTGTTTTTCATGAAGAATTTGAACTAATTAGCACTTTTAAAAATAAGCATCTCATTTTACGTAAAGCTTTTCCTCTCATAAGAGGGATTAATATAGCTCTCCTTTTGTGCAGTTGCACTCAAATCTACTGCTGTCACAGTTTCATCACGGAAAGCTATTGTAGGGGTGTATCAAAACTCCTGTAATTTAAGTCCGGAAGTAAAAGAGTCAGCAAAATAGTAACTCACACCACAGAACTTAAACTCTTTCATTATTACTGATCTTCAGAGTTAAGACTTCCAGTCCAGTAGTCCAGTCCAGCTTTCTTGTCCAATTTATTGATGTTGATATCAGTTAAATAAACATCTGGCATTGTAAATGCCAACCATATTCAGTTTCACAGGTTCTGCATTCATTTCCATTGCTGTGGAGTTCTTTGCAAGACTACATCCATGGCTTCCTCCATAGGTAGACATCCACAAAACCAAGTGATTTTGGTTGATCCTTTTGATTGACCTTGTGTTGAAAATATGGTATCCCTTGTCTAAACAGAATATTTTCCAAAACATGTAAAGCATACACAACATCCAACCCACATCTTTATATTTCTGTTGCTCCCTTTTTCATGCTTTAATAGGAAATATTAAAAAAATAAGTGTTGTTATCTATATACATTATGCATTATTTATTTACATGCAGTCCAAGACAATTCTTCACTCAATGCATCCCAGGCAAGCCAGAAAATTGAACACCCCTGAATAAAGCATCAGTTTCACTTCCCATTTCTTCCCTCCTTCTCAGCTCCACAGGTCATTGCATATTGACCTTGCATTCAATATACACACAAGCCACATACAATTAACTTGTGTCACTTTTTAGACAGAAACGGACAATGCAGCTATACCCTGAATCTGCAGTCTGCACAGCAACCAGCTGAGAACAAGCTATTAGTAGCACAAAGGTAGCATGGCTTTCAAAACGTGTGCAGGTAGTACAGGTTACATTGTGAGAGCTGGGCTCTTTCTTTTAAATCAAACGTGAGGAACAATGTGTTCTTACATCTGTTCCAGCTAACTAGGACCATGAGCTCAGCAGCTTATAAATTAATTTAAGCAAAGTCTAAGAGAATTTTTCAGAATTCTACTTCAGCTCTCGTATAGCTTAAGAAACATATAAAGTTTTGTTGTTTTTTTTTTTTTTAAAAAAAACTTCACAAAGGTCCACTTACAGAGATCTCGCTGAACTTACTTGGAGGACTTGGCTGCATTGTACATGTCACAACCATTATCTCAAATCTGTTCTTAAGCTGCACCAGGGGAGATTTAGTCTGGATGTTAGGAAATACTACTTTCCTGAAAGAGTGGTCAGGCGCTGGAATGGGCTGCCCAGAGAGGTAGTGGAGTCACCAACCCTGGAGGTGTTCAAGGAACATTTAGATTTTGTGTTGAGGGACATGGTTTAGTGAGTACTATTGGTGATAGGTGGATGGTTGGACTGGATGATCTTGAAGGCCTTTTCCAACCTTGGTATTTCCGTGATCTTGTGATTCTTGCTCTCAGTACGTTTCTCACACAGAGGTGTCCCTTTGCAACTGACAGGCCATACCTGCTTGCCTGTCTTCAGTTCTAATCTAAAGATGAATTAGATGCAGTAATCCTTCCTTTCAAAAGCTGCCTCATAAGCTCATACATTTTCCTAGAGATGAAAGAATCCTATATTAATCTTCTGGCAGCTTCAGCACATCAAAGAACACAGCCTGCTTGTGTACCTGGCTCCCTGGCCAGCAGCTTTTAGTGCATGGCTTTAAGATTCAGGATCTGCTCCCTTACAGTTAGTGGACTATCACACATAGCACAGAAATTATTTCATTCTTAACACATTCAGGACTAGAATCAGCATGTTTTCTGAGAAACAGAATAATTAAACAGCAAGCATAAAAAAGTTCTCCTCAACATCTGTTTTCCATGCTTAGAAAAAAAAAAAGCATAAGCTTTAGAGCTTCAAGTAATTTCAACTGGCAAAGGAGAGCTGTCTCAGCAAACTTCAGTACCCTCAGGTTTCAGGAAAATAGACAAAGTTAAGTCTAATTCTGTTTACACTCTCCCTCCTTTTGACTCCCTGAAGAAGAGCAGAGAGGAATCTTGATGTCAGAAGGCAATTCAACAAGAGCCATCACAAACAATAAATACACAACAACTTAAAATATCATTTTCCACTTACCAGTGACAGAAAGCATCTCTTAATACAAACCCTGGATTTTCTACTCAAGACACTGCACAGTAAGTCACAGCAAGGACAAGAGTGGATGTTAATTAATGAAATCAAAGAAGCACAGAACTTGCACAGTAACAGAACATAATAGAAGGCAGTTGAAATGCATGGTAGCTTCTTGCAAGCTTCTCCGAACAGTTTATCTTAAAAATCTAACTAGATCTTGCATATACGGATAATTTCTGTTTGAGCTAACATAAATCATAGTTTCATTTCTGATTGAAAACACCAGAGTGCTTACATGAGCAATAAGCATCCATTTATCCATCCAGGAGTGTTAGCTTTCCAGCTAGAATTCTTAGAGCAAGTGCAAAAGCATTCAAAAGTCAATGGACTTCCTCTACTGATTTTGCCACAACACCAGCTGCACCAAATCAAGATATATAGTGTAAGCACACCACCTTTACTCCAGTTAGCTCCAGCTAAATCTTTGAAATTAAAACAACTGAAAAAGATACAAAGACTACTTCCACCCATAGCCAATTAACTGTTGAGCAAAAGTTAATATACCGGAGCTAGCAGAAGTATACCCATCAACACTAGTTGGTTAGTCCAGATTTATTTGCATTTGTATCAAGACTAATGTGACCCTTAAATGTTTACGACTGGCTGCTTGCGATGAGGGCCGTTTTCTTCCATAGCTACACCACGTTTCTTAGTCTGCCATCTGGCCCCATAAAAGCAGCCTTACAGAAATACAGAAATAAAGCAGTATTTCACAGCCCAGGCCCACAGCAAGAATTAAAGTTAAAACTGCTTATTTCACTCCTGAAGCTATTTTCAAAACTACTTATCCCAACACATATGTTGCTCATCATTTATACGATACCCAATAGGTGTTATGCTAAAATGAGATTTCACCCTGTAATAGGTGATTGCATCTTGTGAAAAATGCTTTCCAGCTACCAGAAAGCATTTGCTATTGTATTCTGAATACCTGACTTTGTAACTGACATTGGGAACATTTGTTTGACATGAATATGGAGATAAGTGAAGATCTGTGCTCAAAACAAGACAGACACTGATAAAAGGTCAAATTTGACAGGCTGAAGAAAGCCGTAAGGCTCCTCTTCAAATCAAATTTGAGTTTTCTATAAAGGTCAGTGTCATTGGGACCTATTTCAGTTTTCTTCATTAACAGGTTTCAGGAATGCTTTGAAATATTATAGCTATAAACATTTGGGGAATCCTTAAGCCTGACATGAACATATCATTGCATAACCTGTACAACAGAGCCTCCACAGCAGCATATCAGCTCCCAGGATCAAGGAGTCTTTTCTATATCATACATCTCTTTGTGTGAATACAGATAAACTGCGCATCTTTCTCAATGTTCCCAAAAGAACTACTATAAATACATTCAGTCTATTCACAGCATTCAAAGGTAATCTGATACTTTTCAGCTTTATAAGAAAAAAAAAAAATGAGCTCCATACTCCTAGAATACACCAATCAGTGGTCATTACAGTACTTAGCCCTGAAGCAAGAGAAATCAAAACAATACCTTCATCTTCGAATGCTGCTTCCCCCCAAGCTCCCTGCCTACCCCGGAGGCTTCTTCAAACACCCTGCAAACAACATCCTGTCTGTTCAAATCTAGTATGACTAGCAGCTTCATTTCAGATCCGTAATTATCAATTGGGGGTAATAAATGAGGCATTTCCTAAGAATAGGAAGATGGATATATGAAAGGCTTTTTCATTTTACTCCAGTTTGTGTCAGCGCAGGAAGAACTACAACAATTCCATCAGGTCAGCTGGAAGCCTGGGCCAGAGAAGCAAAAGCTGAAGACAGGCCCATTGCTTACAGCTACAGCTTAATGAGAATAGTACATCCTGATCATTCATTTCTTTTAATAAAAAAAAAACAACTCACTATAAACTACACTGTCTTAAAGAGAGAAAATAAACATTAGCTTTCAAACAGATATCTCAAAACTTCATGGTCCTACCCAATCCACTCCAGTCTGGCTTCAGAGGCACCAAAAGAATCTGATGTTTCCACCTGACTCCCCTCAAGCAGTCACAGCTCACATCACGGATGCAAGAGGCACACAGCTCTGCAGTTGATGGTCGAGGGAAGAGAGGAAGGGGGTGTCAAGGTTCCCCCCTTGCTGGAAGAGAAGAGGAGGTGAAGGAGAACCACTTCTGGCTTTTGAGCTTGCTGAGCCCGTTTGTCGGACGACAGTAACCCGACCCTCTACAACTTTCATGAGATAATAGACAACTGAGTATTCACTTAACCAGCCAGGACAAGCTCCAAGACTATTTCCACCACTAAAACAATTATATCAAGTACTTTTGAAGCAACTGTAAAACATATCTGTTGTCAGTAACTACTGAGTTAACTTTAGGCTCTTGAGCTTGTTCTCATTAAAGTTGAAGTCTTCAAACCATTTTTATTCCAATTAATTCACACTGCCTGAAATACACTCTGAAGTCATTGGTTCCCTTGAAACAGAGAAGCAAAAAGATAAGAAGCATGTATGAAAGGACTAAGCCCTTCCCCAGAAAGCAATTAGACAAAAGTTACGCCTAAAATTTTTCCCATTCAACAAATCCCATACAGTTTTATGGCAGTTTTTTTTTTTTTTTTTATCAGTGAAGTTTGTAAACTATACGAAGATGTTTATTGAAAAAAAGAATTTAGTAGTACATCATAATGCCTTCCCCTACCTTTCTATATTACCTCCCATTTCCCCTGAAAATTGACAAATAATAGTTCTTCAACATTAATTTCAATGCATGTAAAAACCTATTCTAACACCAGGTAATGAAGCGCTAAAGGTCACTATCATTGTGTTCGTTAACGTACTGAATTTGGTTCACTTATTCTAAAAAAGACATTCAGAATAAACTTTCCTAAGTAGCATTTGAGCACTTCCCAACGTCAAGGAAAAAGTTGCACAGAAGTTGAGAAATATTTGCATTACTGGTGGAATTGCAAAATGCAGTTTAATACAACGCAGCTTTAGCATAAAGTGATCCTTGCAAACACAGTGACATCTAAACAGTAATCTTTCTCCTTCTCTCACTGTGAAAACATTTGTTCTGTCTTCCACTTAAGCATTTTCGATCATCTGGGGACAACACTCCTTTGCATCACTACCTGGCTAAATTTAAACACACTTGTTGCAGAACTGTTCCCCCACCATCCTGTTACATCAACAACATATGTCAGACTCGGGAAAGCTATTACAGCAAGAAAGCTAATTATTCCTCAATTCAGACACCTGTGAGCCATACCAGCTATTCTGCAGTTACAGAAAAGGCCTAAGAAAGAAATAGACCACACATGCAACCAAAGATTTGTTTGGTGGACCTGGAAGTTCTACTTGTAACTTTAACATTCATAATGGCTACTACGCACATTAGCATTTCCATTATATTTCCAGAGACGCCATTTAGCCTCTGCCAAGCTTCCACGTCTTCCACTAAGGAGCAGTTTAAAGAGATTTGTCTGCGCAGAATAGGAGTAATTGTTTCGTTCAAGCTCACAGTTATCTCACAATGAAGCACCTTCTTAATACAAGAACAGAGGCCATTCCTCAGCAAGTTGTTTTCTCTTCTCATATCCGTTAAATCATTATCTCTTCTCATTGTTCCAAGGTGCAGCCGTCAGCTTCAGTAAGTCAGAGGAGGACACAGAGGAAACAGGACAAGCGCAGCACCTACACTAGAGAATGGCTTACTATGCCTACTTCAGAGGAAATCGGGGCTTCAGTGTAAGAGTAAAGTTAAACATACTGAATTGGGAGAACCATAGAGAGAAGCAAGCAAAAGCTTTGTTTCTTGGTCATGAGGGGAACAACTGCCTAGTTAGCACATCTTAGTGCTCACTAAACGTGGGCTTAAAAACCTTTCTTCTGCCAGTCACTTACCTCCTCCCCCTGCTGAAGGACCTTCGTGGCATGCAAAGAAGCTGTGAGCATACCACAGAGCCAAATTCACTAAAATATAAACCATTCTTGCTGGAAGTATCGGTGACATTCAAGGTTATCTCACCACGATTCCAGCAAATTAAGAGAATATGCTAATAAGAAGAGTAAGATGAGATTGTTGTAAGAAGAGGATATTGTCCAATAAATTTAAATTCATTAGATATACTAAACACATAAGCTAAAAGCATGTGAGAAATATGAAACAAGCAAGCCTGTTCAAGTGACTACACTACTACACCTCCAGCTATTATTAAAAACAAAGATATTTCTTAAACTGAATTGCACATTTAGGCATGGATTCACTCACATTAACTTAAACTCAGCTGTCTGAACAAGGGCAATACCTGTAGCAATAAAGGTACATATCAGATATGCAGTTGGGTGGTCCTTTTTACTAGAAGCAGCTACTTCACAAAACCCACAAAACAAATATTCTCTTTATAGAAAACCCTTGCTTTCCTACAGAGAATCAACATTACAAAGAGAATCTCTCAAGTTGGAGATCATGAAATATTTGCCCTGAATCATCATTTTAAGCCTCCATACTAGCCTACTTCTTCTCCTTCCACAGAAAATCTCTCATTAAGATCTAATAGTTGATACCTCCCTTACCACCAACAAGCTACAGATTCTTTTCCTTACACAGCCGCACACTTAACTACTTATTCTCCTAACCACTCTTTATGGAGTAAAGTACTGCCTCTCAGTTTATCTCAGTCAGATGTTATTTTATCACTGACATACTGTTGGCTTATTCCCCTCAATACTGTAAGTCTCCAAGAAGTAGGGACACCCACAGCACACCCCTCCTCTTTTCAAAATGAAAAACCACGCTTCACTTGTAAAACATAAGCAGAAATCCACTTGTTGATATAACAGTAACACACAAGGCTTAACCACAAATAGGGCATCAAATTAACATCCAAGACAGCAAGGTACGCTTCGTTATTCACCACATAAAGAACTGTGCTAAGGACACTTATGCAGGAGACCCTCCCACTAAGTCACAAGGCTTAAAGTGAATTCCATTTACTTTCTAAACTTCACAGAGGTAAAGAGCCCAGATGCAGTTGAGACCACTTTCAAGCACAGAGTTTGTATCTAAGCAGTTAAATAAGTACATATCAAGATAAGATAGAATCATAACAAAGCTAAATAAAACTTAACTGACTTTTAGTCACTTACCAAAGGTCTGTATCAGCAAGGCATCACACAGCACCAAAGAGGAGTTCCCAGAAGACTGTCCTGCAGAAGAGCCCAAGGGCCTCTGGGCCTGCTCAATATTTATGAGGTAAGATGGTTGAGTCATACTGGTTGTAGCACCTGCTCTAATGGACCTCAGCTGTTGAATCAGGTGTCTGCCATCAGCCTGCCATCAGTTCTTTCAGCACCCAGCTTGAGACAGATTTGTAATTCTTATCTGTCTTCAAGAGACTTGTATTTTTATCTGTACTATGCTGATTGTCTGCCTGAACAAGGCCACACGTGAAGCAGACTGGCTGAGGGGAAAGGTAGGGGGCATAAAGTCATACAACATTATTTACCAGAACATTCTGATGCATACAACAACCATATACACATGACCATATCCTCAAGAGCCTTAAAAAAATAAAAGGATGAGGGATTTCTTCTAGAGGTTTTCTCAGTGAGAAATACACAGTCCCTACTAAGGAATTCCTGTCTACTTCTCTATTTTCCCGAGATGCTGGAGAGATCAGTAAGTGAGCACCTGCTTACCACGCTCTCTTTCACTGCACATGTAATAAGCAGACGGAAGCTTCTGTCTCATCAAAGAAGAGACAGCAAACTTTACCTTTGTTACTGCAAGAGAGTCAAAGAACACAAGGCAATATTCGGCAGTAAAGCCTTCCTCTCCTTGCTCCTAGATTTAAGTGCCATCTCACCCACCCACCTGGAGAGGGCCTCATGTTCCCAGGCCCACCTGAAAACATCTCCACTGCAGGGTAGCAAGGACTGCATACATTGTAATGAAACTGCCTATTTTTGATAGTTAATGTACAATGGCTAATAGCATTACTTTTTAAAAAAATGCTTGTATTAAGTAACTATCTGTGATAAAGTTGCATCTTATTTTTTTGTTTGTCTGGGGTTTTTTTGGTGGTAGAAGGAGGTGCTTGTGGGTTTTTTAGCCTCTTTTTTTTTTTTTTTTTCTGTTCTTAGATGATCTAAGAAAACTGTAGTTCGACATAATCTGGAAAATATTTAATAAAACAGTATTTCACTTTTTTTTCTTCAGGAAAAAAAAAGTCCTAATTATCTATCCTTGATTTAATAAAAGCAGGACAGTTAATTTGATAAACATGATGTTTCCATGTGCCAGAAATTGCTGAATAGTCTTCTTTTGCTGATTAAAACTTTTTGTAACTCCTGAAAACTGAATGACTGGCATGTAATTTATTAAACTTGAGGTTCTAGAAAAGAATTGATGGAATAAGTTTTAATGACCAAAACATGATGTTATAGTACTGGGTCAAGTTAATCCAAACCAAGAATAACTTTTAAATTAAATGACCTGAGACAGATTTAACTGTAGTTGGATCTCTGCATTGAAATTTCAGCTGAGTTATGGTTTTGTATTCTCTTCCTTTAGCCAGAGCAACGCTCTTGATTTAAAAGTACATGGTCCTAATAACCGTGGTCCATCTAGCAGCCCTAGTTGCTCACTCATACCCAAAGAGAAGGAAGGCATCTTGCCCCATGAGCTTGGTTTGGGCACAAATGCCTCCTGGTTTGTCACCAGCCATGGTAGACCTCACAGCACAGTGTGACAGGTGTTACAGGAGGGAAGCCTTCACCTCTTGCCCCTAGGCACATATATGGCTCCATCCACATTCCAGCAGTCCAAGTCAGCTCTTTGTCACTTCTCCCACTCTCAGCAATATGAACCAAACACAGCCCACAAGGCATTCTAAAACCCAAACCTGTCCCTTGTAGCTGACAAAATTGGACCACCCTACAGGCGGGAAAGGAACAAACTTGATAATGAAGTGCTGAAACCCTTTCCATTAGATAACGTCCATTTGGGGGTTGTTGGGAAACGTTGCATCTTCACTTCCTTGCAGGAAGCCTCGTTACCATATGTGCATTGACGTTATCTTATTGCTGGCAGCTGAGAAAGTGTGGGTGCCGGCATGTGAATACCAAATAATAAAGGAATCCCCCGGAGAGGTCTGATTCAATTTCCTCTGTAATACAAGACAAACATGAAAATTCACTATCTTGATTAGCTTTAGTGCAGGGAAACATCTTTCACAGCTGATTGTAAATCTTCTGAGCAGTCTCATTTAGCTTTTAACCTTCCTCTCTTTTTCATCCACGTGCAGATTATTCCAGCCTAGACGTTCATTTATTTGAATAGCCAAGGACATGTGTATGTTGACTCCAGTCATAATGAGAAGCCTCTGAAGTGCAATAAGACTAAGAACACCATAAAAATCCTTCATAATTTGCTAAGCAAACATATACTGCAGACCTTATTCTTAGAAATAAGAAAACTACAATGGGGCACATCTCCACCACAAACAAAATGCATCTAATTTCCTTAATACTGCTAGTGTTCAAAGGGAGGAATGATTTAATTAGTCTAAGAATAGAGTAAAAACTGGAAGCTGCATGCTATGTTTTAAATAACTTTTCTAAGGACATACGTTTCACCACAGTAACATAAAAACTAATAATGTGCTATGAGCAATGTCACTGCAGGTCACAGAAACAGGACGAGTGTTAAGATCTAATGAGACACAGCACATGCACACAGACATGATTCTTGCAGTCGCTGCATCTGGTTTATCAGTGCCAACTCTGCTGTGCTTCTACTGTTTCCTATGTGATTGTTCTGCTACAGTTACCAAAGAAATTCTTCAGATCTCAAGAACTGCTACGAAAAAGAGAGAAATCATTTACCAACATGTTTTTCCAGAATTTTATTAATGTAAATGAACATGGAAATTATTAATCTGCCTTCAAAAGGCATATGGGAGATTAAAACACACACAGAGCACCATATCTCACTCTGGTTCCTATCAGTGTTCCCCCTCACAGGCAGAGAAATTTAAAATTAAATGGTGATGTACTTCACTAGGCAAAAGATAAGGAATCGAAATCTCACAAGAGATAGTTCTGCCTCAGATACTCTCTGGCCTCAATCATGTTTTAGAAATATCTGTTAGCTATAAAGTTTACAGACTCTTCATGAAATAGCAAAACATAATCATCTCAAAGGTGCAAAATGTCCTCAAAAATTTGGATGCACTTTTTCCCCACCATCTCCCCCGATACAAGTGGAAGGCTACAAAAATCAGCAGGAATATTTTGTTCAAGTGTATCTCATTCCCACATTTCCCACAAGATCTTAGAATTGTGAAAATTCACACCATGTTCAAATACAATTTAAAGACAAAAAGATTCATGTCCTCTCACTTCAATTCTTCAAACTCAGATCTAATCTAAACTAGCTACCCAGGTTTCTTCTGACAAACTATGGGGAGAAGTGGGTATGTTTAACCAGCTCCTCAAGTCACATACACTCCACTCTCTCAGGTTGGAACATACAGCCTGAGGAAGTATTTTCTGAGATGTTTTCTTTCATCAAAAACAACAGCCCAAATGATTCCTCTAAGTTAGATTTCTCACTCTTAGAAAACAAATATATAAAAATCCTACCTAAACTCTTCATCATAGATTTCCCCAAAGGAAACAACTATTATCAAGAAAACTTATCATTGTGTGAAAGAGAGGGCATTTGGACGATTTTGTCAGCTGGCTGGCATTCAAATGCTGTGCTGACAATCCACTACAGCTGCTCAGTTTCCATCATTCCTCCAGAAAAAATTCTGACAGGAAATCATTGCATGATGTATTTACAGATCATTTTAATTGCATTAAAAATAATAAATATCTAATAACAAAAGAGCTTGTAGATCAGTCTTTAATGTTTAGTATACATGAATGTATCCAGTTGTTCCATTGTTCAGAATTTCCAACTAGAGGCAGGACAGAACAGAACAAATGTTCTAATTCTGATTTCAGCAGGGACTGGCAGCAAAAGGTAGTGTTCAGCTTTCTTCAAAACAAGGACTTTTGGGGGCAATTCTTTCAATTTGTAACAAAGGTCACAAGTTAATTTCTCATACGTTTTATCTTCTTCCAGCTCTATTGTTATCAGATCAATCATATACAATACCAGCAGCATTGGTACAGTCTGAAGATACGTCTCTAAACATCCACCAAGCATTACACACATCTATCAATGCCGGTCATGCATCTGGTCAACCTGCATCAGAAAATAAGTCTGAAGGAAAGGCTTTGACCTCATGGTCAATTAAATACCAAGAAGTTGTTTTATCTGCCGGAAAAGGGCATGCCATACGTATTGTTGTTTGCATTTATTCATTTCAGAGTACGCACTCAGTAACACGTCCTTTCTGCCATATCAGCAAATGTTTTATTGTCACAAAAAAAAAAAAAAAAAAAGAAAAAACTTATTTAGAAACTTCCAGAAGGCCAAGGTTACAGTATTTCCAGAAGGTATGAGCTTCATGAATCTCCATATGGAAGCGTACCTAGAACTGACAGATGGTAATACTTGTTGAGATGATGTCTTGTATTCTAAACAGATGATACACTGAATAACATTAAAACAGCCCCCATAGGTTTTGTATTCATAGCATGTCAAATGGATACATCTGAAATATTCTCTTTATCTGATCTAATGTTTAGCAGGAAGTCACTGGTAAACTCCCCTTCAATTTGTTCTCCATACTACCTAACATATAATAGATTACAAGCCAACATTACTTATATATATCATGCTTAGCACATGCTGAAATATATTAGCACTCTTTTCAGCTGAAGTACAAGATTACTTTGTAAAAAGTTGCCAATTCCTATTTGTTTTGATCTTTTAAGCACCATAAGTTGAGAGCTCCAGTATTTTCTTTTCCTTGGCAAAAGCTCTGAAGATTTCCTAAAAGTTTCATAACATTGACAAAATCCCCAAAGCAGCAATTGCAGCACTGCAAAATTTGCTGCTGCTGCTGCTGCTTCTATAACGTCCTTTATATTGAATTAAATCTAATGGTGACTCTGCAATGTCTCAATAAATATCAGCCTGTATTTGAAATAACATTTGTCTTGTATTTTACATACATTACCTTAATCCAATTTGTCCTTACACCTTACACAGCACAGCAGTTAGACAGTAACATAATCCATGTATTTCTGATCCAGGTAAAATCATATAAATACAAAATCAGTGCATTCAAATGCCATTAAACTCATTTCTGCTACATTTCTGTTTGATGAAGAGCTGATATATTTATTCCTCTGACCAATACCATGCAGATCAAATTAAATTAAAATGTAGCTTCAATTTTACCATGAAGCAAGAGCATTGTGCATTCATTAGTATGTAAATACAATTACCACAATGATACTGCTTCTGTTGACATCATATTTAATATTAAGAGGCTTGAGACATGAGTACCCTCTGGTGACTGGACAAATCACATCCCAAGAAATCTGAAAGAAGTTTTCCGATAATCTTCCCCTTACTTCAGGATAATGGAGTAATGGAGAAGAACAAGGCTTAGTCTACTTTTGGAAAGAGAAAGATATGAGATACTTCAGCATTCACCGAAATTAAAGAGAACCTCTCAAAAGAAGGTTGGTTGAGTGCTACGTGTTGGCTAAGTGGAAATTCAGCTGCTGGTTTATCTTTAATCCCCTTTCAGATAATCCTAAAGATTCAGCCCTTGCAGAGGTCAGTGTAGTTGGGGATTTGGGACAAGACAGAAATGGGATAAATGCTCAGATAAGTTCTAGAACTACATAGCACTGTGTTCAATGTTTTGCTGGGATTAGCTCTGCTAGAAGTTTCCGAAATAAAATCTTAGAAGTTATCCATTATCTCTGAAAGGCCAATCTATAGAAATGAAAAACTTATGCTGGGCCTCTGCAGTGTTGACAGGTATTTTAATAGGCCTACACATTGCATTAAAGAACATTTATCAAATTAATTGCTTGGAAAAAGTCAGGGTTTGACATTGCTCATTGGCTGTGAGTTCAGAACTCGCTATGTCATATTAAACAGTACATCTCACTTCAATTTAGAACAAGTGCCAGATATTTATGGAATTAAGAAAAATGTTTTAGCATCAAAGAAGTATTTAAATCTTTAATGCAATGGATTACCAGCTCCATCTCAGAAGAGGTATATGGACATACAAAACATTGTTGCTAAAATGACATTGAAGAATGATTTCCTCTATAAGTATGTGTCACAGCATAGAAAATGAATTAGTCTGCTCATAGAAAGCAAAATTATTTGCACTAGTATGGGCCTCATTTAAGCAGCACAGTAAGTTCTGGAGTTAATTATTCACAGAAAGTCTGCAGAATATGATTTAGCTTAACAATAGAAAAAATGTTGGTGAGTTAGCTATCTTCTGAAGAGCTTTCTGACTTTTAAACAAAATTGGCACTCAAAACTGATTTCAAATACAGAAAAAAAAGAGCTTGAGCTTCAACATGAAAACTTTTACATTATATCAGGAAAGACATTCTTAGAAAAATTAAATGCTCTTGTAGCTTGTTAAATTTCTGGACTACAGAGCATGAATTATCTCTACAGATTGAGTAAAACCCTTAGCAAGCATTTTCATATTATTTGTAGATGACTCAGTCAGGCCTGTTACATGCAGAACTTATTCCAATACAAGTTCAAGAAACACACTTTCACTAGTATCATGCAATCTTCCCCAGAACTGGCTGCTGACCATGAACTAAGGAAAAATCACATGACCATGCATTTCTACCCCATGCCCATCAATCCTTGAGCCAACACAAGGGTGTTCAATTAATCTGGAAGTTCAATTAATCACCAATGGAGTCCATTTATTCAGTATTGCTAACAGCTGCAGCTGAACTCACCAGTAGGTGCGAACTTAGCAAACCTTACTCTTTAACCCTTACAACATCAGATCTGACCTTCTACTTCAGCCAGCATAGTTGTGGGTCAGTGAACTACCTGGGCATGCATCAAGAGTACTGCCATATAGGTAGGTTATATTTATTTTCTTTCCTTGCATATCAATTGCAATGGAATAAAAACAGAATAGCTGCAAGCTCCATCTTCAGCATAAGGGTCACTTTATCTGTTAAACATCAACAGACCATTACAAGATACAGGCAATTAACTTGTCTGCATCAGTGGTATAGGCCTCAGTATTCAAACACCACTTTGAAGATGGGGCCAAACGGGATAGCTGATTGGTGGGCTGATAAGGTTACGGCTTCCTCATGAGAGGGAGCAGAGAGGCAGGCACTGATCTACTCTCTGGTGTCCAGCAATAGAACCCAAGGGAATGACATGAAGCTTTGACAGGGAAGGGTCAGATTGGATACCAGGGAAGTTGTCATGGCACTGAGCTGCCAGAGTACAAGAAGCATCTGGACAATATTCTCAGATACATGGTCTGATTTTTGGGTGGTCCTGTGCAGATTCAGGAGTTGAACTTGATGATCCTTGCATAACCTTTCCAACTTGGGATAATCTATGATTTTATGCCACAATTCCAAATTAATATGTATCTACTGGAGCACATGGTACTACCTGCACACTGGACTTGGAGTCATCCAAACACACAGTGAAAAACATGACACAGTGAATGAAAACTAAGTTCAAACTTACAGCTTGATCTTCATGCAGCATATTTGTGACTTTCCCTCCAGGTAATTAATAAATCTTTCCCATCTTATTTCATAACTTCTTGACAAGAATAACATACTTTCTGTAAAAGGTCTGAATAACTTTTTCTCTACACAGGCAGGCTATAACTACTCAGTAGGTATCTGCTCTAAACACTGATATATTTGGGGCACTTTTACAGAGTAGCAAGCAGGGTACGTATGTAGTTTTAGTACAACCACCTTCTCCAAAAAACTTGCTCCAGTGCATGAACTTGTTCCATCTGGAACCAGCTGATTAGAGTTTGGGAGGTACTGGTTGCTTCTGAGAGGTCAACAGGTTCCTGGGTAGAAATAAAAGTGTTCAGGGATTTGGCAGAAAGAACTATTTTTATCTTTGGAGCAAAACGAGTTTTCAGTATAGAGATATGAAAGTAAATGTATCATTCATATCTGAACAGGTGTTTAAAATCTTATCCTTCTAGCAATATAGTAAAGTAGCTATGCTATTATGTCAGGCTATGCTCCCACAGAAGAATCACTTCTACAGGAGGCAATTCTGAAACACTGCTATCTCTATTTTAAAATAATCTAGCATGGAATCAGAGCAGGAGCTATGGACGTTGTCACCAACAATTTGTGGTGTCCAGGTGGGTGAAGCAAAGATAATCTATATGGCAGTGATAACACAATATGGAACTTCAGCTGAATTCCTTGGAAAACCTAAAGCTTGCTTCTGTAGAAGTATTAAAAGTCTGATTTTAGGTGCCTCAAAGAAATACACATTTGAGTCCTTGTCTACATCATTTATAATTAATTCAATTGAGAATCCTCCTTGTACATAAACTGTATTCTGAATACCAGCACATTCTGAATATTTCTGTTGGACATTTTAAGGTTGCTTTTCTCATAAAACTTGCATCTAATTCTGACAAAACAAAGCCAAGTAAATCAGACCAAAGTCATAGAGCAGTGGCTTTCTATATATATGTAAAATATGTAGCTTGAATAGATGGTAAAAGTGCCTCCTCAAGTAATCAAGATAATTACATGACATATTACCAATTCAATGGCTGCTTTAGCCACTGCTAAGTAATTTTTAATATTAGCTTCTTTGTGTTTCAGCTAGCTATGAGCTGCCTGAACTAACAATAGCAGAGAGAATATTAATTTAGCACTGAAGATGCATGCTGTAGTTTGACCCAAATATATCCTATTGTTGTAGAAATACTTGGTGAAATATTATGGCGCCTGTTACTCAGCAATTAAACTCACTGGAAATGTTCTGATGAATGCTTGTCAGAAAACATTAATTTGTAGGACACAAACTGTTTTTTATCAAAATACCTCTGGCTTGACAAATTCTGGCTGAATGCCAAAAAAAAAAAAAAAAAAAGCAATGCAGGACATGGAAGCCAGTGGAATCAAGAGCCTTCAATGACCCTGGTGTGCTCATCCCTGGGAGTTCCCACACTTGAACCTTCAGTGGGGATCTTTGGATGAATAAGCCCAGCACTCCAGCTCTGCAGTGAATCTCAAGTCCCTACCTCTAGCTAAAACCACAAACTCTGGGATTTTAGACAGCAGCTCAGTAAATTCAGCATTCTTTTTGTCAGCCAACAAAAATTTGTCAAGAATTTGGGATTCACAGAATACATTTCAAGGTATAACTAGAGTATTTAATTATCAAAATACATTAATGTTAAAAAAAACTGCATGGAAAATTTCCAGCTTGGCACTTAAGTTAATACAGTTTTAAAATATTAGTCTGGAACTTGAGATCTGGCAGTACCTACCTCTAACTCAGAGTTTTCATCAACTTAATTGAACTGGCTGGTATCAGTTTCTCACAGCAGGCAACTAGAAGTTATGGCAGCTCGGGAAAATACCTATTGAGAAATACAGAAAGTCCAGGAGATGCAATAAATCAACTTCAGAATATTTTGTTAATGTGGAGTATTAATGAAAACTATCTTTGCACACTGCAATAACTAAGCAGTCTTAGAGCTAGTTCTTGTAGATTTCATAATTCCCGTGTTTAGAAGTAATTTATCCAGCTCAAGAACATTAAAATTGTGGAAAGAAAAATCAGGATTGGAGGAGAAACATGGCAGATATAGCAATCAAAACAGGTCCCATGCATAACAAAGCATTGTTTTTTTTCCCCCAGTCTTACTCAGAATCACTACATATGTACAATCTGTTATAGCATAAATAAATAAAGCCTCATTTCTAGAATTTAGCTTTACTAGCAATTATACACACACAAAAAAAAAAAAAGATACCCCCCCCAAAATAAATTATATGCCACTTCCCCTGAAAGATCACAGCAGACATACAAGCTTTGCTTCAGACAACAAAAAGCAGCCAGCCTCCAGCTTACCCTTTGTGAGGACCAAAGGTACACCCTCTTCAGTACCTGGGTAGCCTTAGATTGAACCTTGTTTCTGGTACTTCCTTCATCCTCAAAGTGCTCTCTGGCAGGAGTCCTTCCCCTCTTTGTAACCTCTCATAAAACACCCCTTGGGCCCTTTCCTTAGGCACTGCTTCGGTATCTGACAGCAGCCACCTTCTGCTGCAAGGTCGTTAAACAGGGATGGGAAAATCATTACCAGATGGGAAACAATGATGGGATCAGAACACAACCTTTCTACAGCTTTCTACATTGACTGTTACTGTGAAGAAGTAGCTGCTGCATCCCAAGTCTTGGCAGGCAAAATGCCTCCAGGAAATATTGTTACTGATACAGTAGGCAGAATAGATCTTTGACTTTCATTCATACGTAAGAGTTGTCTGGAATTTAGATAAATGCTTCTGAGTCTCAATCATGGAGATCTTCCTATTCTTGCGCATTCATCTATCTTTGTCCTGCCACAGCCTCTTTCCTCCTCTATAACTTTCTCTTGCCTGACTTTGTTACATTAGTGCTTCTTCTTGTCTCTTTGGCATCTTTCTTCTTATTGACATCCAAAGAATCATTAGTGTTTTCTGCTCTCAGATGAAGCCCTCTAACTCCAATTTCTCTCTTCAGCCTTCATTCCAAGTATTATTGTCACTAGAACTGTCTGTGACGCCTCTATGAAACAAATCCAAAATACATTTGTGGCTCCCCTTCATGTGAAGAAAACAAAACAAAACAAAACAAAACAAAAAAAAAAAAAAAAAAACCACCAACCTTGGAAAGGAAGGTCATTCACCTCTACTACTCTCTCTAATATTGTTTCAGTGTTTCAGTACCTTCTGGAATACTTCCAGCACACACAACTTTGGTTGTGGAGAGCTACTTAGTGTTACATGTTGTTGAAAGCTGAATTCTGGTATAGAAATAAGTTTTGCAACAATAGTACCCTCTTCACAAGGATAGTAAGAGTAAGGTCAAGTTTGGCAGATCTCCTTGCACTGTTGCAGATTTTTTTTTTCCAAAACTTTCAGGAGTTACTGGATGCAAAAGAATTACAGATGAATTCCAATTCTTATAATCCACACAGCATAATTACCTTAATTAAATGGCTTAAGAATGAGAATCTCAATATCAAAAGGTGCCAGCTTGCTGCCACCTGTAAAGGACAGACACAATGAAAAATATTAGAGGAAGATAATTTTCTTAGGGAGATCCTTTGAATTATGGTGAAGTATATATTTGCAAAAAAAAACTTTTTCTGAAATCTTTCCAGTGTTTAACAGTTACCTCTGTGATCAGGGTGTTGGCAGCCATCCACCTGGCCGGCACAGCTGGGTCTCATTAGACAGATACTACACAGTCCTTCAAAAGCAGTAAGTTGAAACAAAACTGAGCAATACCAGCCCCTTCTCATTAAAGTTACACAGAAACCATCACTTAGTGTAAGCAGCATCCTAAAACTCACACCAAGACCTTATCAAAAGGACAGGATTATTAGCAGGCACAAACTCAAGAAGTGCTGCCACAGTGTACACACTCAAATTTACTTTGCTGAATGATTACTCCCTATATATGTATGCCACCACGGTTTTTTCCAGAATGCCACAGCAGAAAAAGTTTTGCTAGGCGATGGTAGTCAACATGCTGCTCTTTCATTGCCCGCATTATAGCCATTACTCTCATCATCTAAAAGCTTTAGATATCATTGTCCAAGATGTGATGTTATCAAGGGCTGGATGTAGTTACCACTTCCATCTTTCTCTGCTCCCTAATCAGCAGTCATTGTTATTTAATATTGTGCCTGCCAAGAGTCAAAAGCAACCTAAAAGACTTGTTCTAAGCTGTTTTTCATTTCTACATGAAAGTTTATATTCAGCTCAAATTCCAATTATGCTCCAACTCAGAATTTTGTGTTGCAATATGATGCTCTTCTTGTACAGCCAAACCTAGTATGTAGTACAGCCACGGCCATGTGAAGAGCCCTAAACTTAGCAAACACAGCTCAATATCCAAACATCCCAGAAATAGTTTGTGCGGTTCATTGGCTCCAAGCTGGTTCCAGTGATGAGCAGTGTGAGTTTTGTTATGGCTGTAGATGTGGGAGAAAATCATGAGCCCTCTGTCCTTTCATGGTCACTTCTGTAAGTTCTAACAACCACATGTAACCAAGTGTTTGGCTTCTTCTTTCATCACCATCTCATTTTACATAATCACATAAACACCACCATTTAACAATTGCCTTATTGTTACTGCCTGTGCAAAAGGACTAATTAGGCTCTAGGAAACTTCTGCAATGGAAGACAAGTCAGTCTTATCAGATTTTTCAGGACAACCTGTCCTCTGGTACTTGTTTTGCATAGAAATTAAAGGAAACAACATTAAGAGACGTGTCATATGAAACAGTAGTCTGCAGTTCATAGGAAAGGATCCTCTCTTATTCCCCTGATGAGAATGTGGTTATTAGTGGAGGATATTGTTTCACAACACAGAACTCCAGAATAGACAGTTCAGTTAATAAACTAGAACTTGCTCTTGGAAAAATGTTTATTTATTTTGAATACTTGTTTTCCATTGTCCTCTCTGAGGAGACTGGAGTTTGTTTTCTACCCAACGTTTGCCAATCTGATTTGCTCAGCTAAAAAATTGCTGACCATTTTACAAGTATGTGAAGTCTCTCATGATCACTAGGATGTCCATGGAGTAGAGCCACCCTCTGAAGGCAACTAGCCACTGCTACATGATTCATGCTCCTACAGGGAGTTTTGTTTCTGGAATCCTGCCCAGTTACTTCTGACAAGCTGGCTGTGCTGTAAGTGCTGTAATGCAACTAAAAATGAGGAGGTTTTTGCATCATTTTCTATAAATTTTGAAACACTGAGCCCTGTCATTTCTTTTGCCCCCAAGGGAAGTCCATCACAAAATCTACAGATTGCACTACTCTAATGGTAAATTTTCCCTTTTATTTGGGCAAATAGCCAGCATATGAAGCTTTTCTTGTCAAGAGGAACTAATGGTTGCCTCTGTCATTTTTTTCCCTTCAATTATTTAAGCTTTCCCTACACTTAGGTTGGCTTCTCGCTGGCAGCACTGTGGACTGCGTCTATTAATCATTGACTGTCATTGTATTTTAAAAGAAGGAAAGTGAAAAGATTGCCTAAGAATAAAAATAGAAATTTCCTGGTTTTTTCCTGACAAATAAATGATAGCTATATTTTTCCCGGCTTTAGACTGTCTTCAAATATGCCTTCCCATTTTCCAACTAAAAATAATATTCTAGACGCACAAAGCAAATTGGCTGTTCCCAGAAAGTCCATATTTCAGGACCTCCTTTCTGCTGTCCTGTCAAGGTTTGGTAGCCTCTACTAAAGCTTTGGAGTCCTTCCCTGCAACCATCTCTAGAAGAGTATCAGGGAAAATGGACTATGTTCTCAGTGTATTATTGGAGGTTTAGCCTCCTAAATCAATGGGAAGCTATTTCTATCAGTGGTAAAACTAGCCTACTTAATTATTTGCCAGGAAAGCTCTCAGAATTATATATTCTTAAGCCCTCTCTCGTTTCCTTGTCCAAACTGACTCTTTGCACCATAGTCAGGATCCTCCTCTGCAAGCCCTCCCAGTTGGCATTCTCAATGAGGAGATCGTAAGGAAATTCCAGGCCCATATTCTCTTTTCCTGAACACTTGGACTTCCCACAGCTTGTCATCTTCACAGGTCTTCCTCTTCCTTAGCTGTGTGCTCCTCTGGAAACTGCAGGCACAACTGAATACTTCACTGTACTGAAAGACACAATAAACCATAAGGGCATTTCCTTTAAAGAAAGATAAAGCCCATATCAACTCAGAAAACAGAAAAACACTTGAGCTTCTTCCTCAATATAAACTCTCAGTTTTGCTTTTTAGAGATTGAAAAGCCACTACAAGCAGAAAATCATATCAAACTGCTTCTATTCACCGCACACTGTTTTGCACTTACAAAAACTATTGCCACATGCCTGACCCAGTCACTCAAAAAAAAATAAGTTCATAGTATGTCTCACTCTGATGCTATCCTGTGGGGTCCAAGAAAGGAGAATTTCAGATAAAATAACATCCTATAAAGAAACGGCCTTTTGAGTAAGTGTAATGAAAACACTCCTTGAGTTCCAGCGCATCCTGACAGACACAAAAATCAGTTCTACCTGATGGAAGTAAGACAGATGCTAGGACTCAAAGGAGCTGAAGCAATATGGCCAAAATATTTTGAAGTCAATCTAAAGTTGGTTAGGACCTAAGGAATTCGATCTCTCTTGTTTCATGAAAAAATGAAAAATATACAGGTGATGCTTTCTCTGCATATATTCTATGGAAACAGAGTGTATGAATAGAAAATGTTGTAAAAATCTTTCCAGGAAAAAGAATTTGCCATGCATAGGGTTTAATATTGACTTTATGCTCTGCAGTACATTCATATATTTATACAGGTAATAAATTATCTTTATTACCACCAAGTATTATAACGTGCATGTTATCACATACTATTAAATATTATTACATACTTGCTATAACACTTACATGAGCATAATATCATAAATTACCTGAGAAATGTCTGTCACTCATGGCTTTAAATATATTTGCTACACTGCACTGGAATGTTTACAATTTAAATAATCAGCAATTGTGCATAAGAATCCTTTTTCTTTTCTGGCTGCTGAAAAAAACTTGAACTTTGAGGTATTTGTGTCGGTCTACAGCTGAGGGATATTTTCTGCTCCCTGTTTCCCAGAAATTATAAGCAGAAAAATCCTGTCATTTTTGCTACATTATTCAGTAGCAAGTGGCCCAAAATTAGGCCCGCAGAGTAATGGTGTTGATGCAGAGGATTTGATACGAACAGCACAGATTTGGGGTTTTTATATTTTAATTCAGGATATCTCCAGTCTAGCTCCATGGTGCAAATGCCATGCTCGCCATTCACCTTAACATCACCTGAAAGGAATCCAGTTCCTGCACTCCCAGACTCCACAGAACACCAAAAGCAGGAACAACTGGGAGAGACATATCAGAAGTGCAGTTCAACCAAAACTGAAGCACTAACACAGGTACACCCACTGTAGGTTAGGGATGCCTGCTGCCATTTCTGGCTTGTAAGAATTAATCCACAAATGAAAAGACAACTCTGTCCCAAAGTATCCACTGATTTGTTAACCATCACATGGCTGTTTTTCACAAAGGAAAGCAAGGCAGGTGGGACGAAAAGATATCAGTGTAAGTATCTATTGAGTCATTAATTCAATTACAGCACAAGTATGACAGCAAAATAACTCACACTTAAGAAAACTAGAGCTGATTAAACCTAATCCTGTTTATCCGGAACAATCATAAAATTAAATCTCCATTACTAAGAGAAAAGAATGTCCCCATTGATCATTTCAATCCTTACCAGAAACACAGCAAGACACTGAAATGTGATAGCTGTGAGCTGCAACCTCTTTCCGTATTGTTGCAAAACGCTATAAAAGATCTCAAGCAAAGAGTACAGAATTAAATGGCATCATGCCTTTGACTGTAATACCTACCTGAGACTATAACTTAACATTGTGAGATTTCACCATTATCAAGCAGTTGTGACACCATGGTAGTCTGAAAGTACAGCCAGTTATGTGATCAGCAGAGTATCTTGGCCAGTCAACTTCCATTTACTGCAGAGCTCAGCTGCATGTTTCCTCTGAATAGCAGCAAATGTTCTGTGACATCCTTAATACAAAGGCTGAAAGTTTAATTCATTTCTAAATGCAGAAAACCCCTTTGGGAAACTTTGGGCTTCCCACAATATCACCAAACCTTCCCCAGGTTACTTACCAAGCAGCTCCCCAAAGCCTGAAACCTCAGCACCTAGGCTGGGCCCACAGTGTTTTGCACAGGAAGCACATGTCTTCAGAGGGAAAGATCAGAGCCAAAAAGATGGTTTATATCTGAAAACAAGAAGTACAAAAAGGAACACTGTTAACACAAATGCTCTGCCCTGGGAAGCAGTGCCATGAAAAATTCAGTGCTCACGTTAGAGACACAGTTCCTCAGGGAGCCACAAGGTAAACTGCCCCTGGGGGGAGATGGGGAGGATAGTAATTTGCAGTGCCAATCTGCTCTCGTGGATTCAATAACACAGGGTGAATTGAGCACCTTACATGGATTGAAATGCTGTTTTCCTGGTGAAAATCTAAACATGGTCTGATGCAGCTGTGTTATAAGAGTATTAAAACCAATCATCTCAAAAGTAGCAGATTTAAATCCATTGTCCTGGTCAAACTGATTTGGCTATTCCAAGTTATTTAGTTTAACTCTTCCTTCTTTAAGATCCCAGCTACTGAGATCTGTAAGGACCAACAAAAGGACCCGGAGGTGACACAGTTCCACCCAGACTGAGGCTCAAGCCTACCTTATCCTCCTGGTCTCTTTTGCTTCCATCCTCCCTATGAGGTGAGGAGGTACTACAGCCCGGATCTCAGCTTCCTTACAGCTCACAGAAAGGAGATAACGGATGTAAACTTACTGCTAACACCACTCAATCCTCAGCACCATCCTTGACATCCTGGCTTCTAAACATCCCCAGGCAGAATTATTTTCCTAGGAATGCAACTCTCAGAAACCATACAGCTGAGTGACCTAAATTAGCAATTATGGTTTAAAGGATTAAGTAGCAGCTAAAGAAGGATCATCATCACCTGGAGTTAGAGCCTTAAATTTCTCTGCCTAGTCTTTGCACAGGAAAACTCAGCTAGGACTACAAATTAATTCTAAGCCTCCAGACCCCCTCACTCATCAGTCCATTCATCAGACCATTCTCTCAGTGAGTTTAAGAGAATACATAATGTGTATTTGGGCTAAAGAAACCCAGAAAGGAAATCCATTTTACTTTTTACTTCATTATTATATGCCACATTTTTTCAACAAACTCTAGTAACAAACTGCAGCCTGAATACTCTGCACAAAACTGCAAAGACATAAAAACTACAGCAGGCATAAGAATTTGTGGGGTGAATATATTCACTGACTGCTTGCAGCACCCAAAACAGTGGGTAGCCAACAAAAGAACCAACCATCCTAACCCACTTGACCCACAGGGAAATGTCTTTCTAGTGGAAATTTAGTGATTTGTTTAACTGCATCTGTGCCAGCTAGACACAACCTAGCAGGAAGCTGATGGCTTCATCTCAGCTCCAGCTGTGCTCTGTCTCTCGTTGAAATCGATGGGATTGCTCATGTTCTCAGAGGAAGGCACTTTTCCCAAGTTTGCTTGATTTTTATGTGCTTTCACACACACACACACAAAAAAAAAGAATTGGGGGTGTAATGAAAGGCTCCAACCTCTTTTCATTCTTTTCTTGAGTTTCTATTGTTTCCATTAGGATTCAGGAATTTGGGGTTCAGCTCCCATGTATGCCCCAAAAGTGCTTGAACATCTCCAGCCTCCTTTCTACCAACAGGAGAGGGCCAAAGAAAAACCAATGCAGTAAGTTTGCATGCTCTAGGTGAAAGAACAGCTCTACTGCTGCACAGAAGGGAATTTATTATTGTTAGGTTTTTGCGGGTAGTTGGACACCTTAAAGCAAAGCTTTTATTTAGACAATCACCTTTATAAAAGATTCAAAGCCATCCAACCTGGCACCAAGACAAACAGAAGAAAACAGTGTCTCCTGTAAGATGAGCTGACAAAAGTCTCCTGCAGGAAACCTAAACAAGGAGTGACTGTACCCACCGGACAGCTCAGGCATGAGAAAATGGTATTGTTAAATTGCACATTCTGCACATTTACCTACTCACAGCAAACACAAAAAACAGGAAGAGGGATTGGTGTGCTTGAGGAAGCTGGTGGTGAGTGTTGGAGCACTTATCTGCTGCATGTTGCTGCTTCACCCAGCCTCAAAAGCAGTGCATAAGAGGAGATGATACACAATCCCACCCCAACAGCAGCCTTTGATACAACCATAGGCATGCGGTTGGGAATTCTGATGCTTTTTTTTGGATCTCTTGGTCTTTACACTGGTGAAAAGGCAGATTATGGTGCCATTCTTTATAATCCAAATATTTCCAGGAATCATAGAATGGTTTGGGTTGAAGGAACCTTAACTTGTTCCAACCCTCTGAGAGTGGGACACCTTACAAGGGGTTTCCCAGAGCCCTTACTGCTTATCTTATAATGAACAATATAGAACTCATGAAGCAAGCTTACTGAGCTTATTAAATGGCTTACGAGATATGATTAACTGCTAAGAATAGGTCTCAACTATTCTTGCTTACGTAGGAGAAAAAATAATCATTTTACAGCAGCAATGACCCAGATGACAGATTTCATTTGAGGATAAAGATTATTTCAAATTAGAATTCCCCCTCAGATGATGATAGTTGTCTCCATAATTCTTCAGAGAATGTTTTTACATTCAGGCTGCCTGAGGGCCTTCATAACACTTCAGAACACAGCACTCACTGTGCCACTGTGGCATGGTAATGGTTGCAAAACATGTCTGCGATGGCATTTGGTAATAGGGTACTGCATGCTCCATCAACTTACAGAAATCAGTATTAGCTACAGTAGACTAGAGACAGAAATCCACTGCCATCATTTCTGTGGCAGAGCAACTAGATTCATACAGAGCAACTCTTTTGCTCTCAGTGCTTGTCTTCAAGATTAAGCTCTTTGTTCTGGACTTGGAGCAGGTGGAGAGCTTCCTTTTCCCCCAGCATATCTGTAGTATCAAGAGCAGGATGAAAAATGATGGCAAATATTAACTAAGGCTAAAAAGTGACAGCTGCTCTTTCAGAACCCCTGCAGGTTTAAAAAAAAAAAAAAAAAAGCTTTGCAAGTTTTTGTGTTGTTTTTTTTTTCTTTCCAGCACTGAGAAGACAAATTAATGTTGCTATTAGAATTACACTCCCCTGGATCTTCATATGTCATATGTCTAAAATCAACTTGCCGTGTCAATAAATCACATTAACAACGGAGTTTAAATGGGTCTATTTTCTACTAGCATAAACAAAAAAGAGTAGTGATTTTATTTTTCATGTGCACAAATAAATATATATATGTATATAATCAGATTGCTATGCCTTATTCATCAACAACCTTGCAGCAGGAATATTTTGACTCTTCTATTTCAAATTTAATTACTACATGTGCAGCAGATGCAGTTCACTTAGAAGAGGAAAGCACTCATGAAAACACTACACAGCATATGGCCACTCTTAACCCACTGCAGACACAAACATGCTCACTCCATTCAGCCTCCCCCTGATTGCTGCTGTACTTAGAAGTCCAGGACTACTTGCCACTACAACCTATGCAAAAGCAATGGCACGGACACTTAGACAGACTCACAGAGAAACATCTCAGACTTCTATTCCTCCTTCTCCTTTACTTTCTGGCTTTTCTTTGTATTTCAGTTCCTCAGTGAGAGTGCACTGTGTGTGTTCTTTGCTACCATCAGCGTTTTCTAGAGCCAGCTGCCATTTGATATATCTCAAACATTCTCACCATGTGGAACTTTACCTTGTCTGCCATCACTACCAAGACATATCTTTTGAAGGCCAAAGCTTAGAAACACTGGGGAGAAGCACAGGGAGTACACACTATTGACTCTCTAGGCTGCTAATTAAATCCTTTAGATTTTTTGTGGTTGGTCATTAATTGTATGCTCTGCATTTGATAGGCACCTGACTTGAAAGTCTGTAGCTTAAAACATACATAAGCAAAACAACTCCCAGCTACCACTGACAGTGATAAAAATTGCTCCTTGTTCTTGGTGTCTAATACCAGTTACTTGGAAAAAAAATGCAGTCCTTGGTATCTCAGAAAGGGCATCCAAGATTAACAGATATTTTTGGTATTAACAAATAAGCTTCAGTAATGAAACTTCCTCTGGCTTGGGTGTTAGGAAAATGAGTTCAGATTTTGGAAGGCTTATGTTCTTACTCTCTTGAGAAAATATATGGGAAAAACTCAGGAGAAAAAGACTGCACCTACCTGCAGAGGCTGAACGGTGAGTGAGTAGCAAGTAAGTATTGAACACACACTGACAGCTGAACACTGCTCATTAAGTGAACACCTCTATTCAGCACTGTTGAATCACAGTGGTAAAACAGAGTACCTGGTCAGTTAACTAAAGGCTGCTGTAAATTACATGTGCACAAGGTAAAACTTAAAGCAATACAGACAGAGTTGAATGTTAACTGTGTAATCTTGATACTGAATATTCCTGGTGTGGATTCAGCAGTATGTTATGTTCTTATACGTCTTCTGAGTGTGAGTGTGTGTGCATGTGTATGTATGTATTCCTGGGGTGCGTACATCCATCTATGAGAATTCTGCATGAGAAAAGAGGTTCCTTTTAAGTTTCCAGTAGAAAGTAAGACAAAAATAATTTCCATGCCTTCATCATTATTTCAGCTGCAAAGAATCTTTCAATCAAGTGACATAAGAGATAAAAATAAAGATGTGGTATAGCCACTTGCAACATTTTAAGAGAAAAGACTGTGTTTGCATTTTTAGGCCGCAAAGAGAATTTGTACCAAAACTCAAGAAGCAGAAAGCATGTTCAAAAAGCAGAAAACCTCTCTCTCACCTAGACCATCATCAATGCAAGGGTGAAGGCAGGCTCCTGGTGGCACAATGCTTTTAGGATGAAGTGGGAGTCCTTGTGCCAAAGCCAGCTGGCAAGTAAGGCTGGGACATGGAGGTGAGAACAAACTACTTTCATGCTTGCACAGGCACAAAAACAACTTTTTTTCACTTCTTTCATATTTTCTTCCCCTTTTCCTTGAAATACAAATTACTCTGTACAAGCATATAATTGTACCACTTGGCAGCTCCTGAAAACTGGGACTGTTCTTATGCCTCTGTATTTGGAAATTGTTATTCGGGGTTACAGTCTCCTCATCAGCACTTATGGAAGCAAAAGAGCACAGACAGATCCACTAGTAGTATAGCAATGGCATCCAAAGGAATATACAGGAAAATCTGCTGTGGGAAAAATAAAGGAAGTCTCTTAGTTGTGGGACACAACAGTTTCATTTAAAGCCAGTGAAGGAAGAGCATTATGCACTACAGTGAACAAAAGCCCATGTCTGATTCCCAAGACAAAAGAATTTCAGATATTACTGAAGTTCCTGAGCATTTCCATTGGCAAGTCCCACTTCTGGTGCAAATCCCATCTCCATAACTGACTTTCCACTGGTCTCCACTCTGTCCTTTTCCTATGCCAGTCTCTGGTCTCCTCCTAATTTCTTTTTAATAGTTACTGTCATGCAGGAAACTTAAATCCACCATCCATTATAATATTTCCAAAAATGACTGCTTCTATCCAAGCTAAAGTCTGTTTTAAGAAAGAGTGGAAGGAAACACTCACCCTGAATCCTGCAAGTTTTGAGATTGTATAACCATTCAGTTGAGTCAGTGGCAAAACTCCCACTGCCTTCAACAGAAACCAGAGCTTGTGCCCAGTTTTACCTGTTGGCAAAGCTGTTGGCAAAGCCAGACACAGCAACCTATAAACTAGTGGGGAAGAAGTGCAGCCAAAAGTCATAGAGGTATCAGAGCACAAGCAGCAATAAGAAAAAATGGAAGGAAATGAATATTTTTCAATACTGTAAACTGGGTAGAATAGGGAAGTCCAAATTAAGTTAACTAAACCTTGAAATGGCTGTAAAAGGTCCTCATAGAAACCCAGCACTGTGTAAGATTTGCTAGGACATATCTTATTTCTTGCAATCAGTTTCTTGATGTAAATATAAACCCAGTAAGCCTAGGCAGCCTGTCATTCCTAATTTGCAAGGATAATAATAACTGGGTTTTTTTAGTGAAGCATGAATTCCATGAGCTCTCTCTCTCATCTCAGCACATCTGCCCCTGCTCTCCTGCCAATCCACCCCCCCCCCGTCTCTTTCCCCCCCTTCTATCCCCCCCCCCGCAATGATGCAGTACATCATTGTCAAGGAAAAGGAACAGAGAAGAACACAGTGAGTTCCTTCTCACAGTTCCAATAGCAGCAAGCTGAAGAAGCATAGACAGGAACAGCTGTGATGTTCAACCAGCAGGACAGTAGCCATGGCTCCTACAGTGAGGAGCTTGCTTGGACCCAACACCAGCAGTGTGGAGAACATTAAACAGGTGCAGAACCACCGGGGCTCTTTCTTGCTTAAAATGTGAGTTTATTGCCTCCTTTTGTCTGTTGCTATGGGCAGCTGCCTGCTTCACCTGCTCCTAGAAGTGGGCCAGCCTACCAAGGATCTGCAGACATTGCTTGGCTGTAGGTAAGAGGTAGCTGCACACTGAAGTCTTTTGTTTCTGCAAGTAGGAAAGATGCTGGCCAGCTTGCTGACTCAATCTGAACCTTCAGCCCTCCAAGGGCTGAAAATAAGTGGTGTTCTCGGGAGAGGACAGCAGGGACAAGCTGGCTCTGGCAAAAGCAGGCTGTGATACCCAAGGAGAACCAATGAGAGTTTTAGGTTCTTAGGACCTATTTCAGTGGACCTAAGATAACATGGACACTTGGAAGATAGCATAAACCCTCAGATATTGTGGCCCTATTACACACACAGTATGGGGCCTTCCAAAGTGCTTGCTGCTTCACTTCAGAACTGCTGAGCTCCACTAATTCCCATGAAACTATATCACTGTTGAGCACTGTTCAACACCTCACAGTCTGTACTGAGGCACATATGCACAAAAACATAAATTTAGATTGCAGATAGAACAACCTTGCAGAACCAAACTGTGGAGACACGCAGCACTGCCTATAGTCTATCGCCCCGGTTGCCTCCCACCTCTGTTGACTACTGGGGCTGACCATGGGATTCGTTTCCATATGAAACTGATCTCAGAACAGCACGCTGCCTCAGACAGCCCATTCTAAACAGCAAGTCTTTATTCATTTGGGGGTTGAATATTAGGAAAACCTTCTCTGAAAGAGTGGTGAGGCATTGGAACAGGCTGCCCAGTGAGATGGTGGAGTCACCATCCATAGATGTGGCACTGACGGACATGGGTTGGTGGGCATGGTGGGGATGGGCTGATGGTTGGATTTGGTGATCTTAGAGGTCATTTCCAACCTTAGTGATTTTATGACAGATGTGGGGTCAAGCCTAACAACTCTGCACATTTGTATTGATCTCCATGAGCTGGGACCAAGCTGTATTTGCACCCCTGTTGTCACACTGATGGCAGTGGGACATCTCAAGAAGAAAGGTTTGGTGGGAATTACTGGAGGATCAGGCCATCAACAAACCATAGCTTGATTATTCTCAGGTGTTTCACCAAGGGGGGCATTCTGTAGCTTTGTTTAAATGTATCTGAACTTGGAGTAAATGAGGCCAGAATGGTAACCAGGAAACTATGATGTAACATAGTAGAGATTTTCTGGCTATTTTGTGACCTACATTTTTTCAGGACCAAACCTCTACTCTACTCTATACAAAGGCACCTTCAGGATTACACGTCTGTTCTACTGCATTCAGCACAGCACTTCATTCTCCGTTAGCCCTATTGATGGCAGAGGCACCTGTCCTGTAAGGTCACTGCAGGGGTTTGGGGATCACACCTCCAGGCAGTGCTTTGCGATCACAATGTGAACCCATGCTTGGGCAACATAGAATCATAGAATCCTTAGAGGCTGGGAAGGAACCTCTGAAGGCCATCTAGTCTAACTCCCCTGCAATGAAGAGAGACGCCACAGCTAGATCAAGCTGCCCAGGGCCTGATCCAGCCTTGCCTTCAAAGTCTCCAGAGACGGGGCATAAACCACATCTCTAAGTAACCTGTTCCAGCACCTCACACCCTCACTGTAAAAGATTTTCTTCCGTATATCTAACCTAAATCTACCCTCTTTGAGCTTGAAACACAGCCACTCTGGGACTCTAACACAAACACTTATGCCAAAATCTGGCTTGTACAGAGGAATATTTTGCTGAGAGACAAAATTTACAGAATCCGTTATTCAATATGAAATTTAGTAAGGTATTTTTGATGATGTTTGCTCCTATAGCAAACACAGCAGCACCCTCTTTGTGATTTGTATGTGATTGTACATGACATTTCTTGATGTTCTTTCTATTGAATTAAATAAATGAAATGTTTATTATTTAAGTAAAGCCACCAACTAATCTCCCTGCTGAGTTAGCCCTGCACTGATGTACTGACCACATCCCAGGGAAAGTGATACATCCATTTCTCAGCAGCCATTCAGTGTCCTCTCTGCCTCAACCCCGTAGCATCCATCCCCAGCACTGTACACAGCCAGGTGCCAGGCTCAGGGTGCTGACCCCAGTGCAGGCAGCCCGCAGCCACTGAGATTGTTGCTTTGGGGCACCACTGGCCTCAGCCTCCACAGCACAGCCTCGGCTGCTGCAGCTGAGTCATGCATGAAGGGACTGCCAGCTGCAGCCCAGAGCGGCAACACAGATCAGCGCAGGTGCTGAGCTGCACGGTGAGGCTGTGGGCTGCAGGGCCCTGTGCAGCACGGAGGTCCTGCTGCTGGAGCTGTGCACCATCGTGGAGGATGGCAGCAAGAAGTGATGGTCCCAATCTCACTTCATCTGAGAGCATTCAGGTAAGAGCCCATGCTGCTGGCAGTGCTGCCAAAGACAGGACTCCAGAAGAATTCATAAGATGAAAACTCAAGTTTTCAACTTGTTAGAGAAATCCCCTGCCAGTGGCACAGGGCGTATCTAAGCACATCAACACAACACTGCAAGGTGCCTGTAACACCTACAGTTGTGCAGGCAATGGCACGCAGAGTCTCATCTTCCAGGAACATGCATCTCATGATTGTCCAGTTTGTTAACCTGGCCTGACTCATATGGAGCATCAGGCAACCCACAGAGAGGAGAAACATGCATGCTTACCAGGGAAGGCTCCTTATCAAGCACTACTAAATCTCTCAGGAATGCCACTTTGACAGAGAGGGGGATTTTCCAGCGCTGGGCACAGAGATGGTTCCTGTGATACTCTGCCTAATCTCAGTGCTGCTGGTTGCAGTACACACTGACACTTCTCTCCTTTGCACAGAGGCCCCCTCCCTGCCAAGCTAAACTCAGAGAGCTTACAGGAACATAGTCTGCTACATTTAGTTAAAGGCGCCCCAAAATTTACAGTGCTGACCTACTAGAAAAACGGCAAGCAAACAGCAGCCAAAAAATTCCCCTCGTACTCGCATGCAAACGCGCACGGAACCCACAAACGAACTGCCCTGCGTGCTTTTAAGCAGTCAGGGCCGAGGGGAGCCAGACCGGCAGCGGAGATGTCCGTGCGGCACTGAAGGACGGGGAGGGAAAGCTCCACTCCCAACCCAACGCTCGGTCGGGCACACCGTACGCTGCTCAACATGCATTACGCCCAGCCCCTCCCCTCGCCGCCCGCCCCTCCCGGGGCGGTTTCAGAGCCCCGCGGCCGCCCCCGCCCAGCCCAGCCCAGCCCAGCCCTGGGTGGCTCCGGGGGAGCTGCCGCAACCCGCGGGACGCCTGGACCGAAGCTGCGCGGGGACCGCCCGCCGCCGCTCCGCGCCGCCCTCTTTCCTGCCTCGGGCCAGGGCTCCGCATTGATGCCGCCAAATAAATAACTGATTAAAGCACGGGAAAGAAAGAAACAAGCCGCGCGGGCGTCTCTCTTTTGTACCTGAGCAGCCGGGGCTTCCGTGCGGGCGACTACAGAAGATACAAACAGCGCTCTGAACTCTTCCGTGCCGGAAGGATGCGCCGGCTCTCCTATAAGAACCCGACGCCGGGGTCGTGAAGCGCTCGGCGGAGAGGAGCCGGCAGTCCGCCCGCAGACGTCCTCGCTTTGAGCACCGAGGAGACCCGAGGGGCCGCGTCCCATCGCCGCCGCAAACTTTCTTCCCCCGCGCTCCGGCCCCGGCGGCGCTCGGAGGGGCCGCATGGGCGCTGCCGGAGAGCCGCAGCTCCGCGGCGCGGCCCGGGGGCTGCCCTGAGCCGGGGCCCGGCGGGCGGCGGCGCCATGTGGGCGGCCGGGGCGGGCGGCAGGGCGGCGTGCCCGCGGGACGCGGCGCTGCGCAGGGCGACCTTCGCCGGCAACCTGGCGGCACTGCCCGCCCACCTGGTGCCCGGCGGCCGGAGCGTCCGCGTCTTCATCAGCGCCAACCCCGAAGGTAACGGCCGGGCCCCGCCGCGGCTCCCCCTGCCGCCCGGGGCCGCCTCCTCGCGGCTCCCCGGGGCCGGCTTCGGGCGGGGGGCGGCGGGTGGTGGCCTCCCGCTGCCGGGGAGGGCGGGACGGTGCTCGGGGCTCCGAGCCTCGGCGGATCGCGTGGTCCCGAAGTCCGCGGCTGAAAGCGAGCGCCGCGGTGGTGTGCGCCCGGCGGGCCGTGCTCGTGAGGTCAACTATGCGGTTTTAGTGTAATGCCGTCGCGCTCGCACGCTCCGTATCAGAATGAGTTAGCCGTCCCGCTGCTTCGAAGCCCTTGTTAAAATTTCCCTTTCGTGCGAGGGATTTGCGTGTGTCGGGAGTGCCGTTCCCACTCGCAAGACAGAAGTTTTGAAGCGTATTCTCACTCGATGCAAGTTAGTAATAACTGAAGAATGTTCACACCTTCGACGTTTCCCACCTGTGCAAACGAACCCACAGCACACACGGCTCTGTCACCCCACCGCCTCCCAAACCCAACAGCGCTGTCTCTATGCAGGCACCCCAGAGCTGCAAGCCGTGCCGGCGAAGGCAGAACCGTTCGGGTTCCGAAGTGCGATTGCCATGGCACCAACAGCTGTGTGATGCAGGCGGCGGTGCCCACAGGCCGATAGCGGGCACGGTGCTGCCGGGATTACCCCGTGCCCAGCTCCCGCGACCCCATTCCTTACAAATGGCACCGGGATGCTGGTTGGTGCAAGCTAAGCAAAGATACAGTTAGTGATAACCAGAAAGATGCTTAGTTGGCTCTGAAAGAAAACTAGCATGAATCTGTAGATTTGTTACTCATCGGGAATGGCTTTCTGCCAGCATTGTCTCCGCTGTGGGAGCACCGATGCCTCCGTGTTTGACGTGAGTGGCATTTACCAGTAGGGCAGCTTGCTGTGCTGGCTATGTGGTTGTTCAGCTAAAAAAAGCCACTAAACTCATGCTGAAAGTGAGAGACGTAAGCCATACATCTGCAGGATTTTACCCTTGCATTGTTATTCCAAAATTTCATCCTTCCCAAAACTATAAGAGGAAGGATACAACTCGGTTGCCTTAGAATTGTGCTAGCTTCCTTGTAGGACGGCATGGCCACAGTGATCGACATTTCTCACTTGCAAAATGTTATCTGCATCTTTGCTCCTGCTTTCAGAAATGACAAGAATTTCAGTAGTTACTGCTTTTGGTGAACAAGTGAGCCGGTCAGTGAGCATTCAGAGGCTCCCACTCACCAGGAGCAGCCGTGGCTCTCAATGGTAGCACTGACAGTGCATTGCTCACTGCATGTCACCTTACAAAAAGGTTATTGATAAACAAGAAAATGTATTTAATGGAGTTAGATATCATCTACTAAAGTCCTTAGAAGTGCTATTTGAAAAAAAATAAAAAAAGAAAAAAGAAAAAAAAAAGTCTCAAAGAGTTCAAAATGCAAATATTCTGGGGAAAATAAAAAAGGTGAAACCCTTCCTACTGAACAAAGCATTCAGCATGTTTCAGCCCTGGCTGCAGTGCTGTCCTGCAGCCCCCCAAACTGCTCCACTGCTCTGGCCATTGCTCAGCAAGGACCTGGGGAGCGGTGCTGCTGCAGCTCTCAAGGAAACCCCTCGTTGCAACCTCGTAGGCACAGACTTAACATAGTCCTCTTGAATTGCAGCAATTTGATGATATGTGGAAAGCGGGGAAAATCAGGGCTTGATATGTCTTTTTTTTTTTTTTTAAGGGCATACTGTATTAGGACTTAAATTTATGTGTATTACATAGATAGGAAAAATGGTTATTTGTAAAATTTCCTGAACAAAAATCCCTAAAAAGAACACTTAAGCAGCAACAGTGAGCATGAGTAACAGGAACAGAACTGTGTTGTTTTACAGTCGCTTGCTTTCTGGATTTAATTTTGTAGCTAAGTGAAACTGCTTTTTCCTCTAGCAGTATTTTCATCTATCAGTTAACATCATCAGGTTGGTGTTAATTAATCACTGAAGATGATGAAATCTTTCGAAACATTAAAGCTCCTTTATTATTTGAACATAAATATGTCTTGTTTGTTGTTGCAGTAGATCCAAGCAACCAGGCATATTTTAAATTATATCCATATTTTGGTTAAGAGAGGTTGCAGATTTTTCCTTCAACCATTCATCATTCGTCTCAGGGAATTTTGCTTGCTTCCGTGTGATAAGGGAGGCCTGATTCTAAGAACTGCTTCTGCTCTTTCCTGTAGGAATCTGTGGACTGCAATAGCAATCAGCTAACGTCAGTTTGTGACTCAGTAGTGCCTGTATAGATCCCTGCCAATAACACAAAGCTCATTTACAAGCATACAACAGGTACAAAATTCCATACAGCCCCACTATACTGAGCAGTGACATCAACATTGCATGGATTTGGATCATTCCAGTAATTACTTTTAAGCAGAAAATTATTTGAATTGCAAAGTTTGCTATTTCATTCAGCAAATTATGTGGTGATACAATGTGATAAAAGTCCTGGCTGAAAATAATTGCTTAACTGGAGTTAGGGATTTGGAAAATGATTGAGAAGGTGCTTTTCGTGTCATGCAGCAGGGACAAATGAAGGCATTGAAGAGGGATGTGTGCAAAGCCAGCTCCTACACACAGGCTGTTCGGCTGTTCCACTGAAGACTGACTGATCATACTTCACATAGCATCTGAGTGTGTCCTGACAGAGGGTGTGAGCCACTCTGACCTGAAGGAATTAGGCTGAACCAGCATCCAGCACTTCACAGGGCAGGGATGCTTGCTTCTCCAGCCATCATCTCAGCCGACTCTTGTCTGTGCAGCACCTCTGACTACTTCCTAAGTTCCAGCACAGTATTTTTGTTTCTGATTTTTCAAAACATTTCTGCTATATCAACAGAAGCAACTGTGCTGAAATCATGAAAAAACTTGGTTTTAAAAGCCCTTTTTAGTACAGAAAGGACGTGCACTTCATAGCTGTATACTTCCAATGGCCATTTAAAAATTCAAAAATTAAAATTAATTATAAAGTTGGAAGGATAATAGTAAATTGCTTCAGCTCTTTTGGATTCTGAAAGTATCCCAGGATCCAAGAAATCACGCACTTTGAATTTTTGCCTACTTACTTGTGTAAAGGCTTTGGTAATTCAAATGCCTACTGATCTTTGTTGCTTTCTCTCAAAAACAGATTCCCCATTAACAAGTAATAATTAACTGTATATTTTTTGTTTTGGATGGTCATTTGTTATAATCTTTCACAAGGCCATTGAAATTCAACTACTTATTAAAAAGCTAATACTAGTTTTTGCACGATTAATAATCTTAACTATCAAATCCTTTGTATACATGTAGGAATTTAAAATTAAGATCATATTCTAATAAAAGGTAGACTTAGAGGATCCTCCTTAGTGATATTTCCTCATGTTACACTGTTGAGTGAGCTTGAGTTTTCTTGAGTTATTACATAGTGGTTCAACTTAGCTTATTTTCCATTGACATACTTAGTCCAGAATATTGTATTAATATGAAAAACACTCCATTGGAAAAGACACGAATGTTTTGTGTCCACTTTACGTACTTTCTTGTGACACACAAGGCAAAATTCTCACCCACAGCTAATTTGATTAGACAAGGATTATTTCTGTAATTAAGGATTGCAGAAATGAGTCTTAGGAATTTTTATTTATATTATTTTTTGAACCTATTGTTACAGGCTGCTTTGCAGGAATTCCATGTATTTTTGTGTGTTGATGTATATATGAAAGAAAATCTAAAATGTTTGCATTGTATTCACTGCTACTGAACATGAGGTTGCTTAACTCATAACAGATTAAGAACTGTGATTGCTTTAGTTGCAGTCTAATTGCCCTATGTGATAAGAAAAAGGTATAACTTTGATTCTTTGCATATTCCAAGTATATGATACTATTTTTACCTCAAGTCTTGTTTTGCTTAAGAAAAATACAACTCAGTCAATGTTAATGTTAACACTCAAAAGTCAGAATAATACTTCACTAATGATGGTCCATTTTGTCCAACCCAAAAATATCATATGGCGTCCCTCCTCGGATTTCTTGCACGAAGGTCTTTTTATAATGACAATTTTATATAATCTGGGTGGAATTTAAGCCTGAGCTAAAGAAAAACACAGATGTTCAAGTGTATAAAATTGCAAGGGAGGTGTTGCGGAGATGTGGAGACAAATAAGTCCAGGACTTTTTTCATGCTAAGTGTTAGTTCTGGTTACCTAACTTTGTACCTATTTATGGATTTACGTGACACACATCACTGTGGTGTTTGAGAGCTACAAACCAAGCTATACTTGAGAAAAAAAGCCTTCAAAAGTTAGAGACAAAATTGAGTAACTCAGCATGGTTCAAGCATCTGGTCTTGCTGGGGGCCTTGATTTGGTGTTTTACTTCAAGAGGCCCAAAGGTCAGAGATGCCTACAGTCCATTAAGCTTGGAACACAGCTTGCTATTTTCAGTGTTTCAGCCTCTATGCCAACTTTTCTTTCTTCCTGTGCCACAGAACCACCTTTGTTGTAAGCATAGTTGAACAGAAAGTGAGATCTGACTCCCTGTGGTTGTAGAACTGTAACTTTTTTTTTCTTTTTTTTTTTTCTTTTCCTTTTTTTTTTTTTTTTTTTTTTTTTTTTTTGTGGCCAAGGCAGGTAGATCTGAATCAGAAGTAGACAATTTTAACTGAGCAGATCCTCAAACAGCCGTTTGGGGCTAGGATGGAGAATGAGTTGGATTCAAGTTTCTGCTAGTTAGTTAAACTTGATAAACTGTATGAAAAGAACTGTTTTTCACATCCCCCTGTTTTTTTTGTGAATTATTGGCTTATGTAGCTCGAGGAGTGGGCTGAGGATTTGCTCCAAATATACCAAATGTGCAAGGCAAAACACTGAGAACTTTTGCTTAATTCATACACAAAAATGTTCATTCACACACTCACCAGGTATGATCTGCATTTGGAGAGCAAAACTGAGATCAAAGGAGTTGTTCTGCATTTTTTCTTTCGTTTGTTTTAGAAAAACAGCAAGCTATTTAGTTTGTTGGTTTTTTTTCATCTTTGGATATAAGTAGAATTATGAGAAACCCAGTCATTTTCTTTCTAAGTAGTATAGATAGTTTTCAAACTTGCTGCTAGAACTTCTTGTGAGAACTGAGTATGTATGTACCAAAGACAACACCCAAAGCTGTAGTTCTAACATCACTGAAGATCGGCCTAGGTTTTGTTAAATGCTATTGTAGAAGCAAGAGCATTACAGGGAGGGTTTAGATTTTATCCAGAAGTAAACTTGTAAAAGAGTTAGGGATGTGGAGGCTACATCACGGTGCCTTCCCCAGTTCTACACTTCCAGTTGAAGATATGACAGGAGGTTTTTCAAATTTATTTGAATTTTTCATTTGCTGAAAGAGTATTTTGTGATAGTATATCCTTTCAGGCTGCAGCAATAATGAGCCAGCAGTGTGCCCTGGTGGCCAAGAAGGCCAATGGGATCTTGGGGTGCATGGAAAGGAGCATGGCCAGCAGGTCAGAGGAGGTGATCCTCCCTCCCTACTCTGCCCTGATCAGGCCTCACCTGGACTAACTGTGTCCAGTTCTGGGCTCCCCAATACAAAAAAGTCAGGGATCTTCTGGAGAGAGTCCAGCAGAGGGCCACAAAGATGGTAAAGGGCTAAGAGCATCTCTCTTACGAGGAAAGGCTGATTAATTTGGGTCTGTTCAGCCTTGAAAAAAGAAGACTCAGATGTGATCTTATTAATGTTTATAAAGATCTTGAGTGTCAAATTGTTAAAGGGACATTAGCCAACCTCTTTTCAGCAGTCTGTGGGGACAGGACAAGGGAAAATGGCCATAAACTGGAACATAGGAAGTTCCACACCAATACACAGAGGAACTTCTTCATGATAAGGATGACAGAGCGCTGGAGCAGGCTGCCCAGGGGGATTGTAGATTCTCTTTCTCTGGAGATATTCAAGACTGGACACCTACCTGTGCAGTTTTCTGTAGGGGGCCTGCTTTGCAAGGAGGTTGGACTCAATGATCTCTAGAGGTCCATTCCAACTCGTACAGTTCTGTGATTTTGTGATTCTGTGATAATATATTAATAATATTTAGCTACCAGTAATTTAAGAGTTTAATATACTGAAGGTGGTAGATACAGTCACAGATAGACATGCGTAAGGAGTACAGAAAAATCTGGTGGCTTTAAATATAGGCGGCATATTTCAGGGCAGCTGCTTTATTTATTTATTATTATACTGCTTTTATTATAAACCCCAAACAAAAGCTCTTACATCCAAAACTTTTAGCCAAAAGAGAGGAGTAAGGCTAACATGTCACTAGCTGGGAGCTTGGCAAGGTAACATGGGGGGACCATGAGCTGGGTTTATGCACGTGCTGCTGTCTGAGCACTGAGATGTACTGTATGGTCTCTTGGGATATCTCATTGCCCCAGACACATCTATCTTTGACCTGCTCTTGAAATTCCTCTATGAGCATCCATCTCCTAAGGCCCATTTCCAGAAGTAAGACACTTCTGTACAGACATGCTTAACCAACTGCAGTCATTCTTTTTGAGATCCAGATCTTGAGAAAAAGTCATCTTTGCAGACTAGATCTATCAAGCAGGAAAGATTAGGACATGGCAGGATTTCCACACTGACTTAATCCAGAGCCATGCTGTTGCTATGTATCAGCCACTGGGACCGATCAAATAGCTGAAGAGATGAGATTTCAAGTTGCCAGGGTCTGGAAAATGGGGTTGTACAACCTGCTTCTAGTGTTTGCTTGGGGTAGCACAGCTGCAGTGTTCAGTATAGTGATATATACCTGTGGTAGGGTTAACAGTCAAAATGTTTCTTAATGGAGTCCATCTCACTGTATGAGCAGTCGGGTACCTTTGTAAGCTCACCTATGCAATGTAAATCTCCAGCTTTGTCCTCCAGCTCTCTGTTACCTTTACTGAACCAGGAATTGAGACACATGGCCATTGCAGAGCCATGTTATTTGTAAAATTATTATATAGAGACTATAATGGGTGACACTTTACAAAACATTAAGATGAAATGAGAACGGATGACTCTTAGTTGTAGCTCCCCACTGTAGTGCTCCCTATTGGACAGGCATTGAAGGCTGGATCCTTTGGTGTGTTTGTGTCATTACAAAGCACCTGCATTTCCTAGAAGCTGCCGCATGCGTTTTATGAAAATACAGACTTGAAATTCAGAGTCGCATGGAAGCACAAATTTAAAAATCAATGGCAAAATAAATGGCTTGCACAAATCCTTCAAAAACTCTTTTTAGTATGGTGGTTTCAATATGTGTTATCTATTAGTAAGTATTGCTTATTCGTCTTGTCCAAGATTGATGCCTGACCATGCAACATAGGCACTTTATAACAGAAGCCCTGACACTGTATGGCTGATCTCTCGGACTGAATTTAATTAAATTAAAATTACTTTTAAGATTGAGAGCCATCAAATAACCATGAGGATTTAATACTTTTAGATGAGAGGGGTTATGCATATTTGTAGAGTTATGCATTTGAGCTACTCTAACATGAACAAGAGGCAAACACAATAAGACCTGACATAGTGAGTTAGCCCAAAGGAGCCCAGTATTCTTCCTGACAGTTTCAGATGTATGACAAAAGAAAATGAGATCACAACAAGGACAAAATGACAAACATTACATCTTTGTGTTCAAGAATCCGTGAGATCCTTTGCTTCCAGGAATTTGTCTAATTGCTTCACTAATCAGTCACTAGTCTTGGTGTTTGCAACAGCCTCTGAAAGATGGAAACTTTTGAATCAGACTATTGCTCACAGAAATGGCTAATCCCACTCATGTCAGTGGGAATTTTGTATGAACATGACTGCATATTCAATATTCAGCCAAAAAGATCTAAAAATATCAAAGTGGAAATATCAGTGGAACAGGCACACCTAAAAGCAAATCTCCCCAGAAGAGTACTTTTTTCCAAAAGCATTGCTGTACATCGTCCATTGTTGTCTATCTTTATATGGAAAGCAAGATAAATTGTGAAGACTGAGTTATTTGAATGTTCTTATTTCCATGGGATTACGAAAACAGCCTAACTAAGAGATAAATGAGGAAATGCCTTATAAGTGCTTTCCTTAGAATGAAGACTTCATCTTTTTATGTTTTCTTATCTACTACAGTTTCAAAAAAAGTCTCAAGAATTCTAGAAAACAGCGGTTAAACATGTTCTTGCTTAATAATCATGATGGCTATATTCCTGTGGAATGGTCTATACTGTTCAGGCTAGACTATTTTATTTTTTCAAGAAAACACCTGTTTTTCTTCTTCATTTTCCACGTTATAATATTTTCAATAGCTCAGACACTGAGATCTGTGAGCAGTAAGTGTTGGCTTTCTTTCACCTTCTCAGATTCCTTTTCAGTTACCAATAAATACTAAGAAAATGATTAAAACACATTTTTATTTGGGAGTGATTTTGATTTATTTAATATAATATATTTTTAATGGATTAGATTAAAGGGATGAACAATGCTGTTGTATTCCTGTTTATGTGACCCCTAATTTGTCTTAAGACATCAGCAAAATCTGTATGATGATTTACTCTGAAATACAAGTCAGATACACTATGGGACTATAAAGAGCTAAGTAATCTATGGTGAACAAAGGAAATGCAGTTGAATTAAATGACATGCCATTTAAACCAGGTATATGATCACAGTACCCTAACAGAGGTCCAAGGGACCTCAGGCAGTTCTTTTGCCAGGCAGCTATTTATTGTTTTGTAAATCAAAGAGAAGGGGCTGGAAGGGACCTCTTGTGGCCTTTGGATCTATGCTGCAGCCTGCAGCAGGCTCAGATATACCTGTGCCATTCCTCAATGAAGATGGTCTGACTTATCGTGACAGCTCCACTCTCTCTGCACTGGTTAAGAAAATACACAGGAAAATGGACTATGCAGAGTACTGCTGCACAGACCTTGCACAGCACTCCTGGTAGTGCTTACAGCAGTGTACAGACACAAAATAGGCTCATTAGTCAATTAAAACTACCAAAGATAAAAAAAATTCTCCAAGCATTTCCTTGCTTAGAGTGAGTTTCATTCATTTTCACTAGTGAATGTCATTATTCATAGATTTCTCAAATCTGGTTTTTACCATGTAAAGAAGCTGGTCTGTGCATCCGAGCAAACTATGAATAATTAACTAAGCTGGATAATTCACTGAATTGGATAATTAACTAAACTAAAATGAAGAAGTAAATTCCCGTAAAGGTTCTTTTACCATGAATGTACGTCCTGCAAGGACAGCATGTTTTGGATGAAGTTTTCCCTCACTAGAGGTGTTCATAAAGTGTCTAGTAGCTCATGTTAGAGCTTTTCCTTTGACTAATTCATTTATCTTGGAAGTAGGAGAGTTATTTACAGGATTTATTTTATTCACCTGGTGATCTGCTCTCATGTAGGATCTTCATTGTATTTGAGATTAGTATCATTTTGTTGGATCTGTCTAATGTCCATCAATGAGTTATATATTTCAAAAGACAATGGAATACACATGTAAAAGACACACAGGTCATCACATATTCTTCTGTTCTTTAGAAAACATAACTAAAACCAATCTCCTTACATGCCAGTTGTTTTAATTATATTTTTTTTGTTTTATTCTTTCTGTGATCAAGCATGTATAATACAATATTATTCCATTGAGCGCTTGCATTGCTGGTGTATTATTCAAGTATTAATACCACAGTTAGTTTCTCATAGTCATTATGCAAATTCAAAATCATTTCAAATAAAAGAGATGAGATCCCCCAACGTGGGCTCAATTGTGTTTAATCGTCTGTATGTTCAAAAGGTAAAGAAAGACTCGTGCACGTTTTTGTCTGTTCTGCAACCAAGAGACAAATGCCTTCACAGACAGTGAGAAAGACTGATAGTGTCTGGCAGTGCTAGAAATGGAAATGAAGCTGAGCCCATCCTTTCAACCACCTTCTATGCTGCTGTTGAGAGTACAGCATCATAAAAGATCGTTATCTTCCTTTAAAGGTCATTGTGGCTCATGGGACAGCATCCATCAAATTTCCCCTGTCAGAATATGCTGTGTTAATAGATTGGTGTGCATCTGAATGTTAACTGCTGGGTTTCTTTCCAAACTTGTTTGTTTGCAATAGTTGTCCTGTGTGTTTCAAAGGACTTTTGGATTACAGTGCCTTCATTTGTCTTTCTACATGCTTCTGTACAGATTGTTACTTAATGGGATTGTTCTCTGTATGGGAAACAACATTTATACTCACATCATTTTGATACAAAGGGGCTTAATAGAAAACCTGAATTTGCATTATATGGTGCACAGAATATGCTGCTGACATTCCTGTTGCAGGACAGTTGCAGTAACAAAGTGGGAGCACAAAATTCCCACAGCAATGCAAGGATTGAATGCATCAGCTTATATGCACTGAGATAAAGCTGCCTGTATGCTTTCTTCACGTCCCCTTGTCTTACTACAAAAAGGAACATAGTGAAAAAGAACTTTGAGTACTTTCACATTCTGCTCCGTAAGAATAATACTTAATATAATTATTTTCAAACTAGAGGCAGAGTGTTGGGAAGGATTGTAAACTTGGCTTGAAAGAACTGGTTGGGAAGGCAGTCTGTTGCTCAGTGACTGAGTAATTAACGTGGTATGCCAGATCTGGATGTTTTGCAACTGTTATTATTTTGTATAGCACTTGTGAAAGGTACTGATCTAGGAGAAACTGAACTTAGTTGTTTTGATTATATGTTTCTCAAGAGTAGCAAGTGATTGGTACACATATTCAATTACTAACTCCTCAGGATTCTTTAACTGCATATTTACTGTTACCTTAATATATCATCAAATTAATGAGATTATCAAGACAAAAATAATTAATAAAAGCATGGCAAAAACAAAATATGGTAAAATCAAGTCATCACGAAAATATTTGGATCATAAAAACAGATGCATTTGAAAAATTATTTTAAATGGCCCTTCCAACTATCTTATATAATCTTCACGAAAAATAACGTGTAGATGAATCATGAGGACTGGGAAGGCAAAAAGGAGGTGCAGTAAGTACCTCCTGTGTGTCACTCACTGCTTCCCCCCAGGCATTACACGATCCCTAAGATTGAGCCCATTAGGGGACTACCTGGCCTTGCCACCTGACTCCTTGCACAGCTGTCCAGCAGCACTGCACATGGGCATAAGAACCAGCTGGAGGAGAAATCAGCCAGATTCTCCTTTTCAGACACAGCATTGCTGTGCATTGCTTAGCTTCCCCCTCCGCCAGTCCCATTGCTCTGGGCTTCGTGCCTCTTGCAGCTGCTCTCCCTTGCAGGCAGCATCCTTTAGTTTCTTCCTCGATAACTGTTTCTGCTGCAGCCAAGTGCTGTTTCTTACTGTGCTGAGATGTTATTTAATAGTTCTCCCTGGTTAGTACTAAGGAAGAAATAGTTGCAAAGAAAACTTCTGTTGTATTGTTGCATGCTTACTTCCCTGGTAGTAAGCATCAGCACCTGTTTCTCTTTAAGCCTATACAATCACATTTTTCAGTTTTTACCCGATTTCAGCTGTTCTGTTTTGACCCAAGCCACATCTCTTTTTCTCCAGATTTAGAACTTTGTGGATGAAGAACTTAAAGTTTAGAGAAGAAAGATGCAACTTTACCAAAGGCTGGCAGGGTTTGCTGAGCTTAGCTATGGCTTCTCGGTGCTGCCAGGTGCAAAATCAGGCAGGGCGGTGATTAGAATTTCTTCAAAAATGAGGTGTGTTTAAGGGGCCTGCTTCGGCCTCTGCCATGAAGCAGGTGAGGCTCCTGCTTTCACTTGGTTTTTTTTACGGCTCCCCTCTGTCTCATGCCTTCTCCAAGCCTGTAGTGCACTACTTTGTTTGCTCCCAGTACTTGGAGCTGCAGCCCTGGTGGGAGTCTGTCTACAGCATCTGACATTGCATTGATTGCCACTGTGTCCTGACCTCATGTGCTTCAGTTAGTGTCCCAACTGTCTTCCCTCTGCTCTAAGGATGTCAAAAATAAATTGTGAAGCTTCCACCATACACACAACTTGTACAGTACAGTCTCCACTACTAGACAGCTTTTTTTTTTTCTCTCTGTTTTCTAGGTAATTCCACACCTTTTCTGTTACAATGAATTAGGATTTTTGCATGTTTTTGTTACTATGCTGATCCATTTTTTCTGCTCTGCAATTTTGCACAGCTCACTTGAAGTTCCTCCTTTAGATTTCAGAAGATTTCTTTCACATTAATTTTTATTATAGTTGCAAATTCTAGTCCTTGCAGGCTTCCAGTGCTTGGTTGTAGTAAGCTTTAGTGCTCTGCAGAGGAATTTTTCCGACTTAATTTTGGTGTCTCTAAATGTGCTGTGTCTTCAGTTTCTCCTGTCACGTCATTTAATTGTATGACAGTAATTGCTTGTGAATTGTCGTGTTTTCAAGATCTTTCCTAGTTTGCATTATTAAATGAAAGAATTAGATTTTGTTGAATTCTTCCCCTTGTGAAGTGTGCAGAATGCTGTGTTCTCCTTCCTTAGAGATTCTACCTTCAAGCCACAGTGCTGCTGAAGCTCCCACTGTTTATTGGCATCTGCAAGCAAATATATTTGTGTTTGCACCATTTGCCATACAGCAGAGCCAAGGGATGCAAGGCACCCAACCTACAAACTAGGAATCATTTGCACAGTTCCAGGGCAGCCTCCTTTTTTCTCCTGAAGAATATAGAAGGGCAGCTGTGTCCCCAGGGTGTTATTTGAGGTCGGATATAAGGGCACATTATAAGATAAAATTCTGCTTCTGAGTTCTCACTGATACCATACCCATCAAATTTCTTGAGTACGTGGTATTTATTTACTATTTTTTTAAGGATTGAATGGTTTAATATAAATTCCATGGAAGTCAGCAAGACATTAGCAGGTGCTAGATTTCAATTCATGCCACAAGTGTAGAACTTCATTTAAGATCCTCCAGGAATAACAGACATTCCCATTAACCTCACTAGCCAATGGATCAGACTCCAAATCTGTTTCAGTGAAGCCATAATATACCCAAAATCAGAACTTTCATTTGTTTTAAATCGGGAAAAATATCCTGTGTGAATAATGAGTATTTTTGTTGAAATACTTCTAGTATTTGGACACAGCTTTTCCTTTCTGTAACTCCAGTTCCATTCTGATATTTCCCACATTGTAACATGAGTTCCGACTGCTTTGATTTTACTAATTGCCTCATTTTCTAACATATATAAATTGACAGAAGGGTGTTATTGTTAAGCCAATAGGTGGCAGTGGTTGACCACATTAACAAGGAGCTGGGTGTTTTGTAAGATGTCACCATGAAATGTGGCCAACTATTAAAAACTGTATTTTAAAAAAATTAATATGAAGTATGTGTCCTATATATCTTGTCTTTAATTTGTCATCTTACAGAACTGAAAGTAGGAAACACTTCAAATAAATATATTTAAAATTACATCTCAGTTAAATGAGACATTTGATTTGGGGCTATAACAGAGGATCTAATTGCTGCAACTAGGAGTTCCAGGCTTCCAGTTATGCCCTACACTTTGAATTCTGTCTCAGGTAGTCATATTTTTTGTTAGGAAAAAGTGCTTGTTCAAATGTTCTGATGTGGATCACAATTTTGTGATCTTATCCAGTCATTTCTTTGCAATTGAGAGACACGCTTCAATATCACTGGATATTTTAATGTTATTTTTCAATACTTTAAGCTGGGTAGCCTTTCCTTTGGTCTCAAATACTCAACCAGCTTTGTATTTCTGTTTATTTTTTAAGAATCAAGGCAGCTGAGGAAGGGGATGTGCCACCAGTGTTGTTATACAGTATGCTTGGTGGCCAGAGAAGAAGCTGGGGCCCCTCTGTGGTCACACACATATTCTGCACATACTGGGAGCCTGGGGTTGAGACAAGTAGCTGTGTGCCACATTGCAGTAGTGTTGTAGTGTTTCTCTAGTCAGAACCCAGAGAGCTACAGTCCATTGTGGTTATTAGGTTAAGACCTTCAGTGTGCCAAGTTGCTCTTTTCCCTTTTTTTTTTGAAGACCTGAAGGTAGAGAACTGATGGTTGGCAGTGCTGTTTGAGAAAGGGCCATTGAAAGAGATAACCTAGACCAGTCTGTTTCCCTTCGTAGTCTATCTAAAAAGAGCCCTGGGTAGCTTGGAATGCATATTGTAATACTCTCCATCCATAGAAATCCCAAGGGAAGGAAATGCGAACAGCTTTTAGAGTTAATTTGTAGGAAGTCAGGATGCTGGAAAGCCCAAGTCATTTTTACCTCTGTAGCAGCTACATGATTCAAAATCATTGTTTGCAGAATGCACTGAGATTTTCAGATGAAAGGCACTATAGAAATGCAAATGACAGTATTATGGTATTATTTTCAGAGACAAGGTTTCCACAATATTTAGAGACATTTGTTAACCATTGATATTCGGAGCTTTTAGTTACACACTAAATTTACAAGGTGTAATACACAATGCTATTATGCAGTATTAGTAAAAAAAAAAAAAAAAAAGGCAGTGTAAAAGGAATAATTCAGTTGAATAGTTGTATGTGACAAGAGCATACTAACATTAAGAAGTTTGGGAGTCACTTCCTTACAATTGCTGGTAGATAATTTTTAACCTTATTTGCATAGTATCTTTAGATAATTTGTGGATATTCACTGCAGCCAATAGACAAAGGTTATACAGTATTGGCATTTTTAGTACTGTAATGCATTTAAAAGTTCCCATGGCAAAAATCCATCCTATCAACATGGCAAATATAAGCATTTAGGATACTTAAGGGAAGCAAATAGGTAGATCTCTTAATGGATATGCACTCAAAACTAGTTTAATCTGTCCACTGCTCATTCAGGGTCTTAGATTTCCACGAATGCACACAAATTGTGTTAAAGTAAACCTATTTGTGGGCATTATACTACAAAGCTGACAAAGAAGCAGGCCATGAAAGATGTGAGGCCAGGACCGCTGCTAATCTTCTTCTGTACCAACACACTGTGACATGCTGAGACATGGAGCAGAGAGAAATGACACGAGAGCTTCTGAGTACGCAGGGAGAGAGCAGCTCTTCCCTGGGTGACTGGAGGTGAAACAATGCCATGCAAACACACAATAACGAGATGGTGCTCAGCAGCCTTCTCATGGAGCTGTGTCAAGTCTTAATTGAATAAAAGTCATGGTGTGAATGCAGCCCGTGCTTTGAAGCAGCATTTCCATTGCTGGGGAATGACTCCACTACTGCAGCCACCAGTGAGGGCAGAGGTTGGGTAGCATGCAGGCTGAGAGCAGAGTAACTGGAAAAGCACAATTTCCACAGGGTTTCAACGTTCACTCTTTCTGTTTGTTTGCATGTAGGTTTTGAAATGTTCAACTCAGCTGTTTCCCATGACATGTTTTATCCCAGAGATTAATGTTTGATGACTGTTTGTACATGCTCATCATCTATTTACTAACATGAGAATATAATATGTACTTTCCTTGCTGAAAATAGGGAAAGCGAGTTTAATAGGAAAACAGCTTGAGCTTGAAGGTCAAACTTTGGCATGGAAATAGTTCACAGTGAGTAGCAGCACCCTGGAGTACTCTAATGAAAACTGGCAGTGATTTGACTGAGCTACAAGCCTTCAGAAATCACACCTCGCACACACAGTCGTGCTTAAACAGTGATTGCCTACTATTTGGCAGAGAGGCTGTAAAAATTGTGCGTGCTAATTCAGTTCTGTCCTCAGATTTGTGCTGGGAATGCAGCAAGAGCTGGGGGCTGGGAGGACTCTGGCAGCATGCCTTGTCCAAGTGACTGGTTTCTGAGGGTTTCCAGTAGGCCTGAGCCTGCTGGAGCCAGCCAAGGTATTTCACTCACTGCCTATGTGGCAAGTCAGGAAGAGCCTGTCTTCTGCCTAAAAGTTGTCAAGAAAAATAAAAGATGGATTTGTAACTACAAAGGCAAACAAAAGGTTAAGGCTGCACTGGGGCAAGGTGTAGGGCTGGGCAGGACGGTGTGGCTCGGAGGTTGGTTCATGGGGCAGCAGTCAGCAAGAGCTTGTAGGAAAGGTTTGGGTTCTCCAAGATACTGTCTCACTCAAGATAATGTGATTTTTTATTTGATTTAAACATTGGAGATGGGCTTAGGGGTGTTTATTTGTTTTTTAATCTTGTCTTACATTTTTGCAAATGCAGAATTCCTATGGTTTATTGTGGACTATCATTTGGATTTCAGGGTATCAGAATTAGAAGGTGCATAAAGCTTGTCTCACAGCTCATGCTGTCTGCTAGCAGAATGTCATGCAGCTAATCTGTTCATCTGCTGCAGCATCCTGGAAGGCGGAATTTGACTCTGTGACATCCTTGTTGGGAACTGCCAGCTTCACAGTTTTGCTGTCAGTGTAAATCAGATTAGATTTTATTTAATTAAAGCAGCTTATCTGCCATCCATACTAATTACTGTAGTTCATCTCAACTAGATGCAATTCTGTTTCATTAAATTTTCACAAATTATGATGAATACAGGAATTCTTCGATTTCATTAATGTAGTCAACAGATTCAAACTTCAATAAGATAATCACATTCCATTGAATTTGGAGGTAGGAATAAAAATGCAGGATGGGTATTCTGAGTCCCTTGCCTAGAATACAATTCTAGTTGAAGGAATGTTTTGTCTCTTTCTGATTGTTCTATAAGGTATTAGAAATGTCACACTGCTCTTGCAATGTGTTGTTTCATTTCTGAGCAAGCCTCTACAAGTAATGCCACAGGGAGCAATCCCACATCCTGAAAGTGGAGTCAGTGGGGTTCTGCAGGGTGTCCTGTGGGCACAGCTGGAAAGCAGCAGAATGTGATCTTGTCTGCTGTACACCTCAGGCAATGTATTTCCCATCTATCGTCCAATAATGTTCACTTTTAATTTTTGCCTTTTCTCAGTAGTCTTTTCTTTTCCTGCATCTCAGCCTATTTTAGTTCCCTAGTAAGATCTATCTGCTGTCATGCTGATCATTTAAGTAAGAGCATATCATACCTGTGAATTGGTGCTTCCTTACTAATGAAAGTATAGTTGTGACTAATTTCAGTTTATACAGAGACAAGAATCACTTTGTTTTAGCTCGGTAGCAGAGTAGTAAGTTGGTTTTTAAGAAAATGTGTTCCTAATTGTTTTGATACAACACAGTTTTGGAAGATCTGCCTGGGGAAATTAGAATCTATTGTCTTGTATCAATGGTTGATCAGTGGGCCTCAGTGGCTGTTAGAGGAAGAAAAAAATATGTGAAATATGTCAAGTGAAGCAAACTCTAGAATCTGATGCACTCCAAGTAATTGTGAGGATTCAACTCAGTGAGGGGTAAAATGTCCCTAAACATGCACAATCCTTAGCACCAGGTATTTTACTCTATAGTTTTGCTTGTTCTGGTACAGCCAGTAGCAGAAATCTTCCCAAGCAGTGTACACTGTATGATGAAGTCAGACCTATGGGTTCTTCTGAGAGACTAGATTGCTGATTGCAAGAGGAACTCAGGAGGCCATCAGAGCTCTGGACGTGCTGCCAACATTAACTTGGCCAACAGTAGGCTTGTCCAGTTGAGACTTTAAAACTCCTGGGCAGCTGACAGCAGTGATGCACCACCTGCCTGCAGAAAAAAAGCTTCTCCTTATGCCCACATGAACTTCCCAAGCTGTAATACTTGGTTCCACTATCTCTGAACTACATTAAAGTAGTTGTAGGCCAGGCAGGGTTATTTCCACTTTGCATGACTAATCAAGGTCAGATCCCTCAGTAGACACTTGTAGACAATCTCAATAGCTTCTCCAATTTCTTTCTCATCCTCCTGATTTGGGTGTCCAGAATGCACAGCATTCCTGGTGTAGCCTCTCCAGTGCCAAGGAGAAAAAAAACTTGCCAAGAGAGAAATGTAAAGAGGGGAAGTGGGGCTACTCTTCAAGCAGCTCAGAAGACCTGCCCTATTTGTAGCATTCAGTTTGGATGCAGGGAAGCTTTGCGCTGCAGATTTAACTTATTATTTTGTATCAGTGCAGTTATACAAATGTTAACTTAAGTGCAGTAGATGTTCTCCATCATTCATAAGTTAACATTGTTTTGTTTTTTGTTTTTTGTTTTTTTTCCATTATATGGCCCTTGGACCTAGTGATTTTAACAACAGTTGTGCTTTACTTTTGCAAATAACTTAGCAACAGTGTCATCCATTTGTGTCTTAACTTACTCAACACTGGTCACAACCTAGACCTATGTAATCCATCACATATCTTAATCTTATTTGGAGAGACAATAGAATTTATTATCTATACAAGGTCTCTGAAATAAATTTATTTCAAATTTGATAGTTTGTTTCTTATGTGCCTCATGAACGTGTTCAAATTAACTTAATTCTTGCATCCAGTTACTGTATTGTAATGTGTTATCAAAAAACATTGTTTTGTATGGTGAGAATAAGATGTCAAAGATATGCATTTAGTGCAGTAGCAGGAATCACCTAGACCCAAAGATATCATAAATAAGATGTTGTCATTTCTTTCTTCCTTTTATAATACTACCAAATTGAAGTTGTTGAAGAAAGTAATAGCATTTGACACAATGTCATTAATTAATGTGGTTAAATTATTTCTAAGTGCATTTTTGGTGTATTTCTTTGTTCTGAGGTGTTTCTAATTACTAAAATTCATCTTTGTAAGAATTAAAGAGAAGTCAAACTGGTAAAGAAATTCTGACTGTTGAATGGCAAAATTAATTCAGCTGCATTTTACTGAAATACATGCTGCAATATGAAGGTGACTATTGAAGCTACCATTGTACACGTAAAGTCATTTGTGTGAAAAAGAACAAAGTACAACACAAAGATGGGAAGTTAAATCCCAGCACTAGATTTCCACTACAAGTATAAGTCTATGAGGGCTCTTTTTATGTAACTAGTCTGTATCTCTGACTAAAAGAAGAAAGTTCATTTAAATATTGTTAACAACATCTTTTTCCCAACACAGATACCATAGCAGAAAGGAGCGCCCTAAGAGAGCATGTGTATCCTAAGTTGAGAGAATTCTGCAGGGAAAACTATGGGCTGGAATTTCAGGTAGGTTTAATTGAATCTTGTGTTAAGATAAACACACTTTCTTGCAATTAGCTGTATTTAGAATGGATAATATTTTTAATTACTGTAATTGTTGCCTTACCACTGGTAAAATATAAAATTACAGAAAAATGTATTTCATATGTTAATTGTATCACACTGATTCACTTAAACTATCTTATAGGCAGATCTGAGGTAAATCCAGAACAGATGAAAAAAACTCACTGGTGGAAAAAGCAGTATAGGAACAAAGTGGCAACTTTCACATCAGGAATTTAATCAAACCACCTTTGTTTTAAATACTCAAGAATAAATAATATCAGACCTGAGTTACTGTACTCTGCTTCTAGAAATCATACTGAAGTTAATGTTACCCCTGCAAAATATTTTTTATTTCATGTCATCAGCATTGCAATGCACCATCTGTGTAATTTCATAATTGTTATATCTACCTACAGATTTGTCTTCCATTGTAATGTGGAAAATAATTCAACCAAGTGAACACTGAAACACTGATTAAAAACTGAATTGAATGTGGAACATCTCAACAAAATTCCTCTTGTGATTGTATCCCACAGAATTTGCTTCCTTTAGTGTCATCCATAACATTCCCATCGCTTCAGTCCATTCCGGTTTTACTTTGTATAATGGAAAATCCATAGACATCTTTGGAAAGAGCCAAGTAGTAAAAAATACAGTTGCATTTGATTTAAAGTGCCTGAATTTGACTTCACAGTTAAATCACTGGTACATTTAAGTCAGGTATAGCCAAATTCACAGTCCAGTAAAGTCATTTAGATCCATTTATGTCAGCTGGTGTGGAACTAGCTCTCTTTTAAGAGTAACAAATGCAACTTGCAATGTTGTAAAAATATTCATTTTTTTTTTTAATCTGGTTATAAATATTCAAGCCTCTCTCAGATACTAATATTACCATCCCATTTTAATGACCCCCAAAACTCAGCTCTTCAGAGTTTAGCTCACTTGACAGCAAGCTAATGCTTTTTAGACAGTATCTTGTCCCTCACAGTGTTATTTGTGATGTACATTCGACTGGCTTTTAATCAAAATAACAAGTTCCTGAATTAGGATATTTGGTCTTAATTCCCTGGGTCGCAATGGAGTTGTTGAATCTGCATAGTGGTAAATGACAGAGGTTCCTGATTAAGGTTATAAAAGAACTTCCTTTGAAGATTCTAGATCATCAGCTGACTGGGAAGCCCCAGCTGCAGTGGTACACACAAGGAATATCAAAAGATACTGAAATAAGAAAACATTTTTTCCTGCTACTACTAGATGATAATCACGGAAAATGCCGATAAAAACTCTCTCAGCATCTTAATTTTGCAGTCATTTTTGAGGAGACTTGTCTGGGACAGGAGGGAAATGTCTCCTCCAAATAAATCATAATCCATTGAATTCTTTATGGGAAAAAAAACATGCCTGTCTTCAGATGGATTGTAATGTAGCCTCTAGGGGAGGAATAATTGAGTTTACTCTGGTTGATATTCATCGAAGCAAATTGTTTTATCTTACAGTTTCAACACCAGAAGAATCCATATGTAATATGAGGTCTGAGAGACAGCTCCACTGACACATTTCTGGAAACAGCTAGAAAGTTGCTACAAAAGCGCAAAGTAGGAAAAAATCGCACACAAAATTACCAAGGAAAAGAGCTTTTTCTGCCTTTTCCACTCCTGATACACTTAACTCAGTATGCAAAGTCCAGTCTGCAGATTTTACTGCAGTGGTGCCAATAAAGTAATATGTACTTTTCAGATACAGTGATAAACTTGTTTCTCCCTCCACAGAGCATAACACGTAACTTTCCATCCTGTTACATGATCCTGTACTGATCACGTGCACAAACATGTGGAACCTCACGTTAGACTGCCACAAAGATGTTAAAATATAGGCAGTCCTGAGACACCCTGTGCATGACAAATCATGACCTAAGTGAATACGTTCCTGGACATTCATTGTTCCACCTTCCACTGAGTCATCTGGTTCCAATGATAAGTGTTTGAGGCATTGCAAAACATGAGATTTGTCAAGCATCCTAGCACTGTTGGGAGCTGTTGGAGAACATGGCTACCATGTGCATGGAAAAAGAACTCAATGAGTTAAATCACTTTATGGATTTTATACTTCAGTATGCTTTCTTTTCCACTGAGTCAACAAATATTGCTGAAAAACAGGTATTGGCTAAGGCAGAAATGAAGTTGTGAAGCCTACTTCCAGGAGGCATGGTGTTTTATAACTGGAATATAAAATTTGGGGGAAGTGGAGGGATACAGAATGGTTAAAGAAAGTAATTGTAATAGGAAAATTTTGGAGGATAACTAACAATTGTTAACGGACAGAATGTTCTTTTCTTCTTGGGAAAAAGGACTGTTTCAAATAATTTTCACTGTGTGATACTTGTTAGGTTGAAAGTAGAATCTCTGCATGAATGAAATTTTTTTGGTCTTTTAAAGCAGTAGGAAGTGATAGAGTTAAAATTACCCCCTGTAATTAGAAAAATCTATGAAACTGTCAATTCAGTAGATCAAAAGCTAACATAAGCAAAAGGAAACAATGAATCACCAATGAAAAGTCACCATTAATTGACTAGTGTGGAGGTAATCCAGAGTAGCATCAGCCCACCTTGTTTAACCAGCTGTCATCTCATTGTGACAGCCCTACTGAATGTTAGGACGAGGTCAAGCAGTTTCTCCAAGTTTGAATAAAAAAATAGTTCAACATCAGGCACAGCTGTTGTCCTGTTTCATTTCCTTAATTTTGTAAATCCTGTTTATTTCAGGTAGCATAAGTGATAATCAATGAGCTCATCCTTTTAAAACTGCTGGTGCCTTCAGCCGTTTGATGGCTAAAATACATCTTCTTGTAGGACAAAATTATAATACACATTAAGATACTATGCACCAAAATTAAGTTACTCAATAAAAATAATCTATAACTGATAGCATATGGAAGGCGGGTGCCAAACTGCTACAATATCCAGATAATTTCCTCTTCACGTTTACAGTATTATCTGATATCTGAACAGTTAATTAAAATAGAAAATTCCTTTATGTTTCAGTACAATAAATTCATTCAATCACTAATTCAAACGCTTCTGACAGTATGCTAAAATGCTCTAATTTTATGACTAGAATACTTTAGCTCTATCGTATATCATTCAAGCAATAAGACAGCTGAATACAGTATGAAGTTCAGTAATGAAGTCATATAGTGAAATAACAGATGGGTGAGAGAAACAAGGAACACTTTTTCCTAATGAGACTAGCAAAGGACAGAAAAGAAATCAGTAAAAATGAAGGAGATAGGAAAGCTGTTTCAGAAGCAGCTTTATAAAGCAGAAGACTTTTGTTTCAGCAAACTTTTGGAACAAAACTTCCATAAAAAATAAGGATGCTAAAAGTATTTTCTTGCCAGTGCATTCATACCTAGGGCTGCTTCATTCATCATCAGTCAGACAGTGCCTTATCCGGTGTGTTTGACATCAAGGTTCCTACTGTAGCAACCACCACCACAGGTCCCAAACTTTTCTGCCTGAAATAACCAACAGGAATATAAGTAATAAAGTTAAACATCAGGATAAGTAGTTCTAGGACGACAGCTTCTTAAGCCTTCTCACTTACTGTTAGGAGAAATTTCCCAAGCTGATTAACCAGCTGTACACTCCTGACTTCTACTTTTACAGCAATTCACTATTAATTCTTATATTAGACCTTCAGATTGATTTTATTATCTTTCTAGACAACAATCAGTTTTGTGCTTTCTCACAGTAAGAGCAGAGTGTTCCTACCATACAAGTAATATAATAACTAACATTGGGATACATTCATGTCTTAATACAATTTTGATTTTGTTTTTTAAAACTGTCAGTTCGGACTTTTTTGTTCAAGTTACATGCTTACTGTAGCTTAAATTAGAATGTAGTAGCATGTGTCATAAATGTTATTCCAATAGTTAAGAAATGTATGCATACAATCCCTATTCTTTTAAATTCAATTGCCTTCATTAAGGATTCAGCCTTGTAGGTAAATATACAGTGAAATCACAGTTTGTCCCTAAATTTCTTGAAATACATTTAGAATCTATATTCCAGTTTCTTCCAAGAGTTTGTTTGCAATTCATTACCATCACAAAACCAAGTCTGCAGCTATAAATGAAAGGCTGAACAGCAAGCTGTCTGCTATTGCATACCTGTACATTTTTTTCTCCCAAAGTAACAAAGGCCAACTAACAAAGGAAGTATGATATTACAGAACTGCACGTATTCTTTCTTTTGAGCCATGTGCATAGGATGATTTTATATCCTGTGGCTACAAGCGACACAGGGTGTCAAGTCATTGTATTGAATGAGATCTACAGCAAAACTCCCATTAATTTCCAGGGAGCCAGCATTTTATCAGTGCTTTTGTCATTATTCTTACCTATCCATTATATGCAATCTACTAGAAAATAAAGACTACATCAAATCAAGATCTTATCATGCTAATCTCTGCACAAAAATATGAATACAAAATGAGAGACTGTCCCAGTCCTAAAGTGTACTTACAATCTAAAAAGAAAAAAAGAGAAAAATAGAGGCTCAGATTGTCATTAGTTATGCAAGCCTGTTTAAGGACTGGTTGTAGATCTCATTGCTTTTCACAGCACTGCAGAACAATGCTTAGCACACACAACATGCCTTAAAAGTTAATTTTTAATTTGATAGATTGAAAGAGCAAATAATAGATTAACAACACTATATACTATTTTCCAGGTCATAGATTTATACTGGGGAGTCGAGGCAGATGAATGGGACAGTCCTGAGCTGCAGAAGACTCGCATGAAGCTGTTAGAAGATTGCTTGAAAAGTTCTGCAGGTCCATGTTTTGTTGTGGGTATAAAAATAATGTTTTTCTTTACCACAATAATATACTATTAATGAACCTAACATGCATGTTTCAGTAACAAATATATTATTTTCCTCTTTCTGAAGTGTTTGATATTCCTAGCTGTACATTTGGTACACTGCAGCCAAAGGTTACCCCACACAGAGCTGTCAAATGACTGAGATTATTCACTAAGAGCAGAGAGGAAGGATCTTTCATGAGCAATCCCTATGGCAAGATGTATTTAGAAACCACAAGATGCGATTGTTCTACCACTACAACAGGAGACGGACTGCTTGTGTAAGAAGGCCACCACTAATTAATTCTTGGCACTTTTCAGATGTGGATTATTGGCTGGCATAGAAGGACTTAGCTATAAAAGCACAGCAGCAGGCAAGAGCTATCTGCTCTGATACGCGTTTTGCTGCTTTGTGTGGTAAACCCAAGTTAGCATGCCATATATTAGTGCATGAAAAGCCTGGAGGTCAGAGACAACCTGAGGAGGCTCTGACACTGCTTTCTCTTTATTGTTGCCAGAACATTGCCTTTAGGATTCTTAAAGAGTCAGTAAAGCTGACAAAACTGATACATCTTCTGGCTTTTTCTGTTGGAGCTAAAAGAGACCACAACACTTGTACAGAAGTGCTTTATAAAGCTTCACCCATCTGTCAACGGTTTACGGGCTGGTTCGGCCTGGTTCCGTGACTAGAAGGGCGGAGGGATCCGCAGATCCGCGCCCCCGGAAAAGGAAAATAGGGGACCCCGAAATAATTGAAAACAGCGGCAACAATCTGAGATGAAACAAACTAATTTACTAAATAAGGTATCAGCAGAATTTTATAAGGAGAGAGAGAGAGAGAGTGTGTGAAATTGAAGGTGGATCGGCCTCACCACAACGCTGAGATGAGAAGTGCAGTCCAGTTGAGCTGATGAAGAAGCGCAGGCAGAGAAGCGCAGGCAGAAAAGCGCAAGCGAAGCAGCGCAGGCAAAGAAGAGAACATCAGGTGACCTTGCCGGGAGTTATATCTCCTCGCTGACCGCAAAGCCCCCTGGGGAAATGTAGCTCTTCTTCTCCTCCGGACAGGCATCCGGAACTTGAGCATCAGCAGTCAAACCCCCAGTGCATTACATGATCTTATGATGTGGAATACTGATAACCAAAAATCATGAAACCATGACACCATCTTTTTTAATGTCAGAGATGTCCTTCAATAAATGAACCTGGTGTTCTATATCAAGCTCAACAGACAGTGTTCTTCAGATGAAGCAATTTGAATTTATGAAATCATGCATTGGGATGAATAGCTGAAAGGCATTGGGAGTGGACTACATACAGTCTTGCTAGGTATACTTTTCCCCTTCCCAATGAATCATCTAGAATAGATTTTGTAGTCACTGGTTTTATATTAACTATATAATTCAAAATAGTGTGAATTTTTCTCTCTCCTGTGCTTAGAAAGATTTGTGCTATGTTTTAAGTTGAACATAGATCACTTGAAAAATATTTTAAGAGCAGTTAAATGCATTGTATGCTGTCTGCGTTAGTTTTCAATGCAAAGAAAAAGTATACTGGCTTTTGATAAAGGCATTTTCTCAGCTGGTTAGAGAGCAGCATATCCTCATTATTTATGAAAAGCAAGGCTGTTTTTCTTAAACTTTCTGAATAAGACCTAGGGAAGGAATTTCTCTAATGAGTTTGGCAACTGAGTGGTATGAACTGCACATTTAAAATATTCTATTAAAGTATAAAGCAAAATACAAAATGATTTAGGAAGAATGTGGGTTTATTTTTTATGAGAGAGGTACTTTGTGAAAGGAAGACTTCAGAGAATATACAAATATGATGACAATATGTAGAATTTGCTGTGATCAAGATTATTTCTCTAGAAGATAAATACTTCCATTATTATTATTATCAGCTTTCTCGAGTCACCATCTTTGGAAGAAATTAAATGAGAGATGTAAAAAATCATTTTTCTATGCATATCTATAGGACTGTGGGGATGTTAGGATAAAGTCTTCAGTTAAATCACTCTCTCTAAATCACTCTCTTCATTCATGTTTAAATCAATCAACAAAGGTCATCTTCAGCTCTTGTCTAGAACAAGCCTAACCCAGAGAACCGAGTCTTGGCTGGTGTGTACAGCTCTCCTTACACTGTTTTTACAAGCCCTGTGTTTGAGCAGCACCTTTTGTGGCCAAATTTAGTTTTCTGGATTTCTTTTCTAATTTCTGTGTTTCCTTTGATGGAGAAACAGACTTGGAGCAGAAAGGCATAGCATTTTTTGTTGGGCAACACTAGTTAACTATGTACACTCTTAGGCATGTATGTTCTGAAATATCAGTGGAAGAAACCTCTCAATACACCATTGCTGAATAGTGATAGAATTTTGGAAGTGTTAAGAACTGCTTGGGTTGCATTATTCCTAAGGAAAGAGAAATCAAGCCAAAACCAGAAATTTTAAATAGAGTGAAACAGTTGGCAATGAGGTTGCATAGTCAGATAACTCAATTTTCACTCTAGTTTTTCTAGCTATAAACTGGAATATTAGCACTTCCAATGTCTAGGTTGCAGAATTATAGAAATTATAGAAATCTCTATATGCACTGCAGACTTTGGGCAACTTCCCATTTCTTGACAGTGTTCTATAAATTGTGCCACTTCCATTTAGCTGGGTATTTTCTTACATTTCAGTTATGCCTTTTTAAATTGAAACTAAGATCTGGGATTAAATCTGCATATTCAGAATTAACTTGTAGATATGATTTGATTTTAGAAAGTGTTTCTTTATGGTGCTTTGTGCCTATATTGTGATGTCAGATGAAGAGAAATTGAAATCCAGCTCTTATATTACTATGGTGCAAAAGTTAGAAGTCTTAAGCTTTTTGAACACATAAGCACAAAAGAGGAAGTAACTCTGAAAAATTGAATGGTTCATTTCATATGATGTTTTCTTTGGGAACACACAGATCCCCGTTTTACCTGGTGCCCAAGCTCTATCAATACTAGATCCAGTCAAGGAAGAGGAGAGTGGTTTGAGTTTGGGATTTTGTTTGTTCATTTGTTTTCTTTTTAAAGTCAGTACCTATATATGATGTGATCATTTACTAACTTTTAGCATTTTCTGTACCATGCTATTCTTGATCTACAAATTTATCAAGATTTATTTGTGAGGGGAATATGCACTCTGTCTGTAGGAAAAATGTTTTCCATGCAAATTTTGTAAAAAATTCAGGCTGGTTGTCTCAGTACCTTACATGAGGAGATTGTAATTGCAGTGTATTTATTAAACTGTGAACTGCAAGACTCTGCATTGCATAATGATACCAAAGACCAAATATATTTTCAGTGCTTCTCTAGAACCTTTACATTTGGTCACATTTCCCAGTAAATTCATAAGAGATAGTAATACAGGCATGACACTACTCTGACAATAAGGGTTATATTATCATCCCATTATTAGTACTGATCATGAAGAGGATTCATCCGTTTTGGATCTAGTCTCAGTCTAGAGTAGATACCCTTAACAGCCAATAGGAATATATAGTTACCTTCAGTAATTTCTGAGTCATTCTCTGGAGCTGCACCTATTTCTCCATTGAAAGCAAAGAAATACTAGGTAATTAGGTGCTATTTTAGGAACCAGAGTGCAGAGCTTGTTATTAATTAAAGCCTTTAGCTATTTAGACTGTTGTTAATCTACAGTGATTTTTTTTTTGCAGAATGAGTTTACTGCTCTTTTACTGAGATTCCTTAACTAGTAGCTCAGTACTAACCTGCTGTTGGTTGTGCCTTGATACAGATAAAAGATCTGGCATGCTGCTCTGCACTGTTCTTCAAGCATACCCTGCAAGTTGCAACTCGCATGTGCTCTCATCCAGCTATGCAGCACTGTGCAGTTTCTGCCTGAACTCCTCTTGTTTCATGACCACAGCTTGAGAAACTGCAAAATTAAACTCTGAGTTTGTCATCTGTAGCAATTTGTTCAGTTAAATACATTTGGATTTGTGCTTAGATGGCGGTTGCACCAATGTTTTCAAATCGAATTGCAGTATATCAGGCACAAAAAAATGATTTTAAAATTCGTTTGGAAATGTAGCACTGAATCATAACACTGAAAGAACACTGTTGATACAGTACTAATAAAGGCGCTTATTGGTTTCTAAAATTTTATGACACTGGGGAGAGCACATCTTTTCTTATTCCTCTTCACTAGATGCATTCAAGCCTTAGACCAGAATGTAGGCATTTTGGCTATAGGGTTGGTTTTACTCTATTTTAGGGAGTAACCAGATTAAAAGTTTCAGCAAGTGTTCCTGATCATCATCTAAAGAGAATATTTGATGAGCCTATCATCTTTGCGTACTGCTTTGGATTAAGAATGATTGTTTCCCAAGACATAGAAAAAAAGTCAAAGCTTCTTCCTTATTTACAACAGGTTATAGAGCAAAGTAATTGGCTGTACTGGGGGAGTTATATCAATACCAAATTTTAGTCAGCCTAAACATGAACTTTGAAGTTCCTCAAGTATGTTTTGAATGTGTAATTATGAAAGTGGATGCTTTGGCAGGTATTTGTGCAAAAAAAGCACTGATTCTCTAGAGAAAAAAACATTCCTTTGCCTGGTCAGATGAAAGGTCAGCTCTCTGCAAATATCAAAATTATACAAATAAAATAATTCTTTATGATTAAAAATTTCATATTTAGTTTATTTATCTCCAAGATATCTTTTTCCATCTTATTATATATTAATGATATATGTTCTATTTTATTTCTTTTGGTGAAGTCTTCTCTGTCTCTTAGGGTCAGCATACTTCTAATAGTACAAGGAGGGACACAACCTAGACATAATAAGCATTAAGATGGTTCCAGACAGATTCTCATTACTTTGTGTTTCATTTGAACACATTTATACAAAAAAAAAAAAAAATGACAACTTCAATGTAATTTGGAGTTGACTAACAGTAAGGATGAGGAGCAGATTTATGAAGCAGATTTATGACTACTATTGCTTAAGCATAACAACTAAATCAAATAATAGAAAACACTGAGTAGATTTGGCAAATGTCTAGAAATTAAGAACATAAATACTTATCTGGATCCAGACTGAGCTTGAAGCTACAGCAGGTAGAAATCTAAGAGAGTCTTCCCAGCTTTCATACAAATCACGTGGTCCAAAGAAGTGAAGACCTCCTTCTACTTCTTCATTTTCTACCTATTCTGTACTAACTGACTACTAACCGTAATTTACATTAACCCTATGAAATTATTGACAGCTTGTGGTTAATTCAGCATTCATAAGCCATTAAAAAACTCCTAGCATTATAAAATTGAAATTCCACTAGAATTTCAGCTCAATATTAAAAATATACAATGTCTGTCATGTCCTTAAATAACCCTGGAACTAAGATGAAATCAAGGAGTGAAATGTTGTCTCCACCTCCAGATCTTTTTGTTCCCTGAATATAACACGTGCTTTAATCATTTTATGAAGTGCACTGCTACATGTTTTTCTTTGCTTGATAATTAATTCTAAGTGCATTCTGGCTCAGAGAAAAGTCCAAATTGTATTACTTCAGTTCTTCTGAATCTCCTCAACTCCCAATTCAGTTGTGCTGTCTACCTTAGGATTTGTTCCTAATTGGAAAACTGAATACATTCAGTCTCTGGAATACCTTAATTACATTTTGTTTTTTCTATCCTGGGAAAACACCCCACCCTCACATTTAAAGTTACAGAGGGTAAAGTCAGCAAAATGTGTCTATTAAAACAGTCAGTTCAGGAGGAATGCTAAGCACCCAGGAATTCAACAGAAGTTAGGAAGTCTTAGTGCATTTCAGAATTTAATTTTCCTCAGGAATGTGGATCCAGATTACAGGGAATGAGGAGAAATAGCTGAAACTAGCCATGGGCACAACAGCCCATTTGTCCCAATAAAATATAGTCAAAGGGAGAAAAATAATACCATGAATTTTCTTCTCACTCAGCATCTGATTTGAAACCCATCCAAATAACAATTCTCACTAACATAAGTGGAATCATACATGATACCAGCAGTGTCTCCATAGGACTTCCTGGCATTAATCCTGTCATTAAGCAGAGGTCTGAAAACACTAATTCTGTTTTGGGACAACCTACAGGAAAAAAATTTCTGCAAATATCAAAGGAGAGCTCTGTGTATTTTTTTAACACGTTTCAAAATGGAAACAGTAATTAAATTTGTATATGACTCTCCTCTTTTAGGGAGCCTTGGTCTTCATTCATACAGCAGGCAAGGGGCATATAGCCCTTTACATGATGTTTGTCTCTGAACAGCACACATACCCATAGACTGATATCAAACGCAGGATAATATGATATGATTAAGCTATTGTAAATGAGTTCCTTGATCTGCCTTAGAGCTGGGAATATATTCTCCTGTGAATCATTTCTAATTCTCTAAAACTAAAATCTAGGATCTAAAAATGCTTACCCATTTTTCAAACATAACCCATTGAAAATAGCTACAAGATTCATCATGCAGCTTTTGCATGCACCATCAAAATTGCATGGTTTTCATTTGTTTCTTGATGTAGTCTTTAAATAGCTTGCATTTTAAGCCTCCAAAAGACTGTACATGATTTGTGCTAAATCTCGGTGTTTCTTATTCTGGACATAAATTGACTTTTTGGTGCTAGCTTCCAGAATGGTTAGGTATTGAATCTAATATGAATGACCATATTAGTGAGAACAAGATTTGTGTAAACTCAAATTTGCTTCATTCTGCATATAATATGTAGAGGAGAAAATAGGCAGTCTGAGATTTATAAGATTTAGTTTCTCTTGAGCCTCAAGAGCTTTACCATATCATATTCTGTGCTACTATTTTAATCAAGTAGATGTAAAGGTCTGCTCTACAAATGAAACTGTGTGAGAAAGCCAACATCAGCTATTTCTTGCAAGTGAGAGAGGAAAAAAAATAATCCTAAACTTTATAATCTCACTTCTGTGTTAAGAAACAGCATACTTTACAGCATGTAGCAGGCAGTTGATAAGTTCACTTAAGCACTTAATGCTCTTGCTTGCATCTAGCATATACTCTTTTTCTTTTCTCAAATAGAGTCCCTTCAGGAGTGACATACCCAGAAACAAACACTTACCCACCTAATAACAAGTTCACTTCTTGTTCTGACTATTCTTAAATCCAAGAATCAGTAGCTAGTTATTTTCTTAAAGACAATCAGAGTGCATATTATTTTTCTTCAAGGAAAGTTACTAATTTATAAAAGCAAAATAACGGAAAGTATCAGTGATATTCATGATGCTGCAGGTATGCTCATACACTGTTTTCACTCATCTCTTAAAATACTTGCTCTCAGTGAAGTTTTGTTAGTATGCCATGTGGCAGTTAAATATTATATGCTTCCTTCTTTCATAACTGAAAAACATCACACTATTTTTTTATCCTATTCAACCTGGAAAAAATAAATCAGAATACGCTTGCTTAGAACGCTATAGAGACCACAGTTATTATGAGTAAGCTACATGTTCTTTTCTTTGTCAACTATTTTGTGAAGCAGAGAAACTATTTTAGTGCTTAAAACTTCTTTGAAAGTTTTTACAAAATGCTTGTGCTACTCATGGCTGGAACAACAGGGCATTGCCTGCCACAGCCTTTAGCAGAGCATATACTCTACCTCTCTTTCATATCACTGCACAGCATGGGCAAAATGGAATTTTTACTGAGGGAAGTGTCACGTCCTTTGCTGTCTTTCATTCATTTTCATGCTACTGAATTTTTAAAAATTTGGCTAATTATTTGACCTGTTACCTGCAGGCTGTATTTAGCGTTTCGTGCTTGTACATTTACCATTTACTTCAGGTCTGATTAAAATTAGTACTAGAGAAGACATGAAGTTAACTCGCTTGAGAACTAGAACTAGTGTCCCTTACTAAAAAACTGCCTTTGAGCCTTCATTTGTTTTTTTATTTCTATAATATATTTTTATTAATAGTGTTTATCTGCTTTACAACACACTGCACAGTCATGGGTCGTATCACACTCCTGGGAAGTCTATTATTCTATGCAAGTTGTGAAAGTAATTTCATGACATTTAATTACAAAATTAGGTTTTCATTTGCAGACTCAATGAACACCAATCTCTAGTAAGAAGGACAAAAAAAAAAAAAAATTGCAGTGAAATGACATATCATGTTAATACTAGCTTTAAGTTTTCTGAAGTCAGAGGAAGTTATTAAAAACTCTGTTATCCCATCAGTGGTCTATACTTTTGATAATGCTCATTAATTAACACTTTCTAATACCATTGTAGTGGCTATGTATGTTACTGAGAAACATGGCTTAATTGTGTTACTGAATAGCATGAAGATATAGGTCTTCCCAGGAGTTCTTCTGCATTAAATCCATTCTCTGAAGTACTCCAAAAAAGAGTGCATGTGCCCAAAATGCAGCCCTAAAGACACCCTCAATTGCTGCAGCTTTGGAGGTGTCTACATGCCCCTGTGTTAATGCCTTAGGTGCCTAATTCATCTCTTTTTGTCTTGCTCAAAATTACTTCTATCTAAGCTCTTTGGCTCATCACTTATCCTAAATACCACACCAAAATAGGAGTTTAGAAACTAAGCAGCCCTTGTTATAGACGTTAGCACAATTATATTTCCCTGAATATAAAAATAAGGTCCCTTCTTTTTAGAAGGCATGTGGTATGTGGACCCAGCAGAAGGCAGTACACTTTCTTTGGTACAAAGCATATTAGAGGGCAATAAGAGAGTCGTAGTTTTTAATTCCTTGATATTGTTGTCCAGAAATCAATGTCATGTCCTACCAGCTAGCTACACTGCTAGTCTCAGGGTATCTTCTTCTGTATGCCTGTATCTCTGGATGCTCAGAGAGGCACACTAAGCAGCACTGGCAGGGGAAGTATTTCTCTGTTAGCCGTTCTTCACCTAAGAAATGCAAGACAAGATTTCAAACCCTTTCATGTTTCTTTCCTGCTTGAGTAAGTGTTGTGGTTATTTTACAGAACAAGCAAGGTTACACCACCATGCGCTTCTCTTGAAGAAAAGGTGGATCTTCCAGAGAAGGTTCTTATCCCACATGCTGTAGGAAGGATAGAGATTTCCACAGACAAGGTTATCCACTCCAGTCTGGGAGTATTTGCTGAAATCATTTATTAGAAATAACCCTTATAGTTCGTTTCTCTACCCAGCTTCTCTGTTAGAAATTGCAATGAGACCTATCTGAGAATTAACAGGAATTTATGCCTGCAGTAAAAGTTACCTGCAGGGTCTTAAGGTTTATGTGAGAGGAAAAATGTACATACCCATTAAGAAGTCTCCCACTCAGTTTCAAAAAAAAAAAAAAATAAAATAAAATAAAGGGCAAGGTGAGAATGATTCATTTGCATAAAGGAGAATTTGAATGAGTGGCTCAAATGTACAGCCATAGCTAGGCAAAATCTTCTACATTACTTCCTCTATCTTTATTCACAGAACTCTTTCCTTATTTTATTCTCTTTGACTGTTTTTCTCACCTGTGCACATACTCAGGGAGATTGAAGACCCAGCAATGATGGTGAAAGAAAAGGCAACTAAATGGACCAAAGCAATAGTTTATAATCATATATAAAACAGAAGAAAGATTGAAAGAATTTGGAGAAAGTAGATCATTGATATTTTTATCTCCAGAAGAAAGAAAAGTTCTGATGAAGCAAAGCATATCAGGGAAGTAGGTCATGAATTTCTTCTGAGGAAGCACATTCACCCTGCACGATAGACTGTTAGTTCCTACCCAGTATGTCCTGAGAAATCCTTCATAGTTATTTTCTATCTCCCTACTACTAGGAGAAGACTCTGAAATTTAGAAATATTGTACTGTGTCTGAAGTTCAGTGCCAAAGGAAATGGTCCACTTGGTTACAGCCGCCTTTTTTATCAAGTAACACCACCATCATTCTTGTATCTCATATCAGAAACATTACTCAGAGCAAAAGACTTCAGCACTTGTACTCCATCCTTTCAGTTCCAGTTACAGTCAGTTTTTGTACTGACTGTACAACGAACCCTTTTTGTTCTTCATGGAACTGAAATCAATACCCTTACGAAGTTTCTGAAATGCCTCTAGCCTTGCCAGCACTACCATCTCCTTGTACTTCTGCAAAGCCTCCAGGGAAAAAGAAGAGAGAAATTAGGGCATGCCTCAGTGAGCCAAAGCACTGTTTCTCAAGCCAAGGAGCATAAATGCACATTCAGGCAGATTGAAAGTGTATCTATTTCTCAACACAGAAGTGTTTTTATTATACTTCCCCAACAATCATTTCAAAATGAAAAAAAAAATTCTTCTTTCATGGTTTCTGCAGTCAGCTAAAGTTTTAAAAATAAATATATTTACCTACAAATTTCAACCAAATTACTGGAGGCGTAAACATGATTATTAGCACCAGGCAAAGAAAAAAGTCAAATAAAAATATTTGTTACTGATCAAAAGGTATTATTTTCCTCTTAACAAAAAACAAAAAACAAATTCAACAAACAATGTAAAGCTGATGAGATCCATTATATATTAGTAGTAAGGACATAAATGCTTTTTTTGCAAGCTGTCATTAGGTGGGCACTCCAAAGCAGTGGTAAAATGCTGTTCTGAAGGCAAATGCATTCTAGAAATCACGGGATAGAACTTTTTTTCATTCTTTTTCCTCTCCCTACTCTTTACTTCTCTACTTATGAATTTGAAGAATATTCTCCCTGTGCATATATCAGAAGGTACACTGTACCACTGTACAGCTAGCAGGAAAAAAAGTGGAGACAACTATTTTTAGAGTATCTTTTAGCTACCAGCTACTCTGTAACTTCAACTTCCTAAAATTTGGTTTAGATAAAATGCATAAAATGCCTTCTTCATCTAAGTTTCAGTTGTTCAAATCAGTTTGGTTTCATTTTATTGCTTGCAGATTAGACTAACAAGTAGTTAACATGTATACTCCACTGAGATTTTCACTGAAATCATATGTTTGTTTTTCTCATTATTGAAATCATTAGTGCATTGAAAATAAATTTAAGTAAATATACTTTTCTCATTTCAGTTCAAATGGTTCAATATTGTTTAGCCATTAGTATTCTTGTTTTGAGTTTGAGAGGACTTGGGTATTGGTCCCTCAATGAATAAAAATAAATAAATATGTCAAGGACACATGCTTTTTCTGTTTCTGATAGTAAATTCTCAGCTTCAATTTAACACATATTTGTTTCTCAGAAACAAAGTCCAACTAAGCCTGTTCGTTGTATTTGTGCTTTTTGGTTTTGTTTTGCTTTTCCCTCCCCAAAAAATTGTGTGTGACTATCTTATATTGCATAAGTATCATCGAAAGGGAACCATAAAAATAGGGTTATAGTATGCTGGCAATAAGACAAAAAGACCTATGGTTTTACTAAATTTCTTTGAGCAGGAATGTAAAAATTTCTATCCTGACCATTTTGTTCCAGATTTTCAAAACATGATCTGCCTACCTATTTGTTTATATCAGTTAATCCAAAATTTCTGCTGACCAGGAGGGTAAATACAACTAAATGTTACCAATCCTGCAGTCCTTCCTTAACTAGAACAAGCTGTTTAGGCAGGATGGACTTAGAACTGCACTGTGTTAGCAAATGGAAATTCAAGATGAAAGACAAGGCACAAACTGTAGACAGTTTGAAAACCATAAAGCATTTCCTGCAGTTGTGCTGGAGTGATTTTATCTTATCATACAGATGTATCTACATAGGTAGGATCACTTGTTGAATATCAGTGCCATGTTTGAGGAGTAAAAAAAAGGAAAACCTGGGGAACTACAGGCCAGTGAGCCTAACGTATGTGCCTGTGGAGATCAGGGAACAGATTCTCCTGGAAGACATATTAAGGCACATGAAGGATGAGCAGGTGATCAGAAACAGCCAGCAGGACTTCATCAACAGCATATCATACCTGACCAATCCTGTGGCCTTCTATGATGGAGTGATGGCATCAGTGGACAAAGGAAAAGCAACTGATATCATCTACCTGGACTTGTGCAAGGCCTTTGGCATGGTTCCATGCCACATCTTTATCTCTAAATTGGAGAGATATGGATTCGAATACTGGACTATTAGGTGGATAAAGAATCTTTTGGTTGATTACAGCCAAAGGGTGTTGTCAATGGCTCTAAGTCCAAGTGGAGGCACATCACAAGAAATGTCCACCCAGGGGTGCTCTTCAATGTCTTTATCAATGACATAGACAATGGGATTGGGTATACCCTCAGCAAGTTTGCTGATGACACCAAACTGAGTGATGCAGTTGACACAATAGAAGGGAGAGATGACATCCAGAAGGACCTGAACACAATTGAGAAGTGGGCACATCAGAACCTAATGAGATTTAACAAAGCCAGGTGCAAGCTTTTGGGAATGGAGGCAATCCCAGATATGACTACAGACTAGGTGAAGAATTCATTGAGAGCAGTCTTGTGGAGAAGGTATTGGGAATCCTGATGGTCAAAAAGCTGGACATGAGACAGCAGCATGCTCTTCCAGACCAGAAGGCCAATAGTATCCTGGGCTGCATCAGAAGGGGAATGGCCAAAAGGGAGAGGGAGGTGATTGTCCCACTCTACTATGCCCTTGCAAGGCCTCATTTGGACTACTGTGTCCAAGTCTGGGGCTCCCAGTACAGGAATGATGTCAAGCTTTTGGAAAGAGTCTGGAGGAGGGCTTCAAAGAAGATCAAAAGGAGGGAGCACCTTTCCTGTAAAGGAAGTTTGAGGTAGTTGGGCTTGGGCTTGTTTAGCTTGGAGAAGATCTCTAGGGAGATCTCACTGTGGCCTTCCAGAACTTGAAGAGAACTTACAAGCCAGACAAGAATCAACTTTTTACACAGTCTGATAGTGGTAGGACAAGGAGGCATGGCTTTAACCTAAAAGAGAGTAAATTCAGGTTAGATGTTAGGAAGAAATTTTTTACAGAGATTGGTGAGGTGCTGGAACAAGTGACCCAGAGAGGTTGTGGATGCCCAATTCCTGGAGACATTCAAGGCCAAGTTGGATGGGATCCTGATCTGATGGCAGCCTGATCTAGTGGCTGGCAAACCTGCCCACAACAGAGGGTTGAAAGTAAATGATCTTTAAGATCCCCTACAACATAAGCCATTCTATGATTCCATGAAGCCCAGCAGAAGATCATTGGATATGGTCATTCATCAGCTACACATCTGTATTTTCAATGAACCTGCAGCTTTCCATGTTGGCAAGAATTCAAATCTTGTTAGTTTTTTCCTTTTGGTCATTATTGTGATTGTATTTACAATTTTAATATCTTCCCACACCCAGAGTAGAAGGAAAATATTTTCCATATGGACTTAAACAATAATTCTTTAATTTGCCTCTAATAATTTTCCTTTAACTTCAGCCTCAGGCACAACAAAGCTAACAAGACTACTGCTGAGGTTGTTCTGTTGTCAATTCTATGAAGTTCTCTCTGATACAATTAGTTCCTGAGGGTTTCCTACATTTACCAGTCTGGTAGCTTTAAACAGTTCAATCATCTTCAATCTAATGAATTTTTAATTTGTTATTTTACTATTAAATGAAAATGACTTATCAGGTGGGAAATTTAGGTTCACAAGTCTGCATATAACAATGTTTCCTAGTACTGAATATAGTGTAAACATCACACTTGCTTTTAAAAAATAATTTCTGTAATAATCATCAAATTGTCCCAATGTCATTATCGCAAATTGAAGTTTTAGGTTATTACTGCAGAGTGCTGTGTTATTTTTCATAAAGGACATAAATGGCAATATTCTTATTTTCGTTTAGTGTGATGAAACATGAAGATTGTGAGAAACTTTATTTTCTTTAAATTCTGTTGTTCTGGTTTTCCTACTTGAATGTATAGTGAATAATGAGAGAGGGACAGACACTTCCAGAGGCTGCTGCCTGCCTCTGGCATAGCTGCACCTTGGACACTGAAGCCTCTGGAGGAACGTGTGCCATTCTAAGTTTCTCATTTAGGCATGCTTTTTTGGAACCCTGGCACAATATACTTATACGAACAAATTATAAAGCCAGAAAAGTAGAGAGGAGATGGCTTTTCCTTGGAAACAGCCTAGAATGAGATACTTCCAAGCCTTCCAAAATACTTCCATATGCAAGAATGGAAGATGCTATTCTCACAGCCTGTGCATGCAGTGGACCAATTCAAAAGCTATCATGTAGCATAACAAAGAAATTTTAAGATTTCAGCAGACACACATAGTCTACTTTTTTCTTAGCTATGTTTTTTGTTTTATATATATATATTTTTTTTTAAACCAGTGATCACTTTTGGTGAAAAGCATACTATACATCTAGCAAAATATGTTTAAGTGAAGAACTGTTCCCCAGGAGCTTGGCATGCTCATCATTCTCTCAGTAGAAAGCAAAGCTTCAGAGGTGTGCTTTGAGTGTGACTAATTCATGCAGCTCATGAAGGACTTCTATGAAAATCCCACCTATGATTTCCAGTCATGCAGTGAGCACAATTACAGAAGACCATTCAATGAGAAAATGTAATGTCTTTCAAATAATATTTGCATAGGCCTCCATTTTACTTAAAAGCACATAACAAAATCATCTACAGTGATTCTAATATTATAGGACTTGGGGGTACCGGTGGATGGTAGGCTGGGCATGAGCCAGCAATGTGCCTTTGCAGACGAGAAAGCCAACAATATCCTGGGTTGCATCAAAAGAACCATGGCTAGCACGGTGAGGGATTTAATCCTGCCCCCTACACTGTGCTGGTGAGGCCTCACCTGGAGAACTGCGTCCACATGAGCAGTCCTCAGTACAGGAGAGACATGGACCTGTTTGAGTGCATCCAAAGGACCACAAAAATGATCCAAGGGATGGAGCACCTCCCTTTGCAAGGACAGGATGAGAGAGCTGGGGCTGTTCAGCCTGGAGAAGGGAAGGCTCCAGGGAGCCAGTGTCTAAAGGGGAGCTACAAGAAAGAAGAGGACAGACTCTCTAGCAGGGCATGTGGTGATAGAACAAGGAGAAATGGTTTAGTTTGGACATAAGGAAAAAGTCTTTTACAGTGAGGGTGGTAAGGCACAGGAACAGGTTGCCCAGCATGTGGTGGATGCCCCATCCCTGGAGACTTTCAAGGCGACCTGGATCAGGATCTGAGCAACTTGATCGAGCCATGGATGGCCCTGTTCATTACAGAAGAGTTGGACAATATGACTTTTAAAGATCTCTTCCAACTCTAAGGATTCTATTATTCTATTCTGTTCATGTTAAAATTCCCTTCCATTATTTTTGCTCAAGTGGTTAGGAAGATGATCTCTAATAAAGGATTGCTTATATAATGTCTGTTGCAATAAGAGATAAGAAAAAAAATCAATGTTTAAATTTTAAGGTAGTGCTTTTCTTTACTCACCTCTCATACAGTGGAAAGAGAACAGTATAAACTGTACCAGAAAGTAAATAAATAAATAAATAAATGAATAAATAAATATGGTTGATTAAATGCAGTGCAATAAAACAAGACTTTTTAATATTGACATTTTAATATTGCTAATGAATGGCCCAACTATTGAGCTTTGCTTGGACATTCCATTGAACTTAAATTTAGAAAAATTGTAGCGTCATGAATTGCTTTTTAAGGTAATTTAAAAATTTGCATAGCAAAGCTGCACTAAGATAAATGTATGAGATTTCTACATCACTCTGAATGTACAAGTACGGCACTGTAAAGCAATTAACCTCATTTGATAAGAAGAAAATAACATTATACTATGTTTAACCTCTGCAGCTTCAGAATTGCAGAATTACAGGGCTGTCAGGCCAACCATTTGCCGATAGAGCCAGCACTGCACTTCACGTTTGCTCTCCCTACTCTGCTCCAGGCAAAAGTCAGTCAGGTTAGAAAATATGGCTGTGGTCACATTTTGTCTGAAATAGGTTAGGAAGTGTTTGCATTAAGTGCTCTGATGTCTCTGATCAGAGGCTACAGCAGCTAGCAGAATGAGCTGCTTGAGTACCTTCTGCCAACATAGCTGGATTCAGAGAAGGCTGTCAGCAGCATCACACTTCTAAAATCAGTGAAGCTTCATCATAATCAGTTACTGATTTGCACAGTTTAGTTACAGCTAAAAAAGTTTAGAACAGTTTCTCATTATGATAAGTGGTTTAAAAATAACAATTATTTAGATTTTTATTATTTACCAACAAGATCATTTACATTTTTAGCGTAGTACTTTATTTGCATTAGCATTACTTTGCTAAGAGATCTTTCTGATTCAAATCAAGATGCTGATACTGTTGGTTCCTCTCCACATTAAGTGTTTCTTCTTATTAATTCAGAATCTTTACTGAATATATTTAAATGATGAAAATAAAAATGAAATTCTATTTTAAACAAAGTGAGAATTCTCACTCACTGCTGCGGGCCAACATTTGAATGCAGAATAAATCACAGGGTCAAAAACATCAAAAACATGCCACAGTTTTGTAGAAAGAATGCAGAAATGTCCTACAGCTTTATCTTCCAAAAAGTTTTTCTCAATCCTTTTTTATTTAATATTTATACACAGAAAACCACAGAACTCAGTTTTAGAGAATGTATTCATGGCATTATAACCAATATTTCATGCTTCAGTTTTGAAGGTAACACTATTTATGGACTGACTTTCAGAAATCTTTACATTTATACCAAATACATGCATTTAAGTAATAAAGTGGGTTTTGGTATTGGTCAAAATGATTTCACCTTTCTCCACTGTGCATTCCCTGGACAGCTGCTGAAGCAAAGACAGTGAACATTTTTTTGCAGCGTGGGAATACAAGACAGCAAAGTAATTTGGGGTTCTACAACATCAATCTTGGCATTTCTAGAAGAAGTTGCATTTTTAATAATGTTAACGTGAGATGAACCCAACCTCATGTGAGGGTTTGTATTGTTGTGCCCTTGAATTTTTATTACCAGCTAATGTAAACAAGATTAGTGCATCTGCTTGAAAATCTACCAGGTGATCATAGTGGAATGGAACTCAACACAATAATCTCAATATAATTCATCTTATGTTGTGTGTGTTTCCCTTTCTGTTAATTTCAAAGTTCTGAAAGTATTACAATACTCATGTTTAGGAAATTCAGATCCTATGGAGGGTGTTCACATCACTAAGAAAAATGTAATCCCTATTTCCCACAAATACACAGGGTCTACTGGGAGAGAAGTATGGGAACATCCGCATCCCAGGGGAAGTGGAGTCAGCTGAATTTGAAATGATCCTGGATGCTGCTGTGGAGGCCAAGCTAGAGACCAGAATTATAGAAGAGTGGTACTGCAGAGATGAGAACGCAGTGCCGCCAGCATATTACCTCAGGCCGAAATCTGAAATGCTGAAGAGCTACCAGAATACAGTAAGTTGCATTCACCTCCTTCAAAAATTCCTTTCTGTCAGTGGAAAAAGTTCTGCAAGAGTGAGTGACACAAGTGCCTAATGCAATCCCTCGGCACCTCCCATACTTTTAACTTAATAACTGTATTCTAATGGAAGATTTTCCAATACCATTCATTATCTTTTTTAAAACATGCATTTGTCATTAATTGGTGACAATAAAAATTATGTGTTACCCAGGGCTCAATTCTACCCTCCTACATTAAAAAACATTAACACAGAAATGTTTAGTGGATTGAATTCAGTTTTATGTAGCTATATATTGCATATTTACTGCAATATCCTTTAGAATAAAGCTCAACTTTTATTTGTTATTAAATGTTCTTACCTTTCTTCAAGCTAGTGAGATAAAGGAGTTACCAAAGGATGTTTGTAACTTAAAGCTAACACAGAGTTACATCACATAAACTCAGTGAAAGTAATAAAAGACAAACTGTTCTGAACACGTCAAGAAAGTTGCTAAGGAATACTGACCTCAGGGCCACTCTTTTTCCTGTTGCACTCTCCCTCTTCCAGGAAAACAAGGCACCCCTTGAACATGTCACCTGCAGTAACACAGCAGCAACTGCCAGCTGTGTTACAGAAACCACCATTGTGGTATCTGACAGATACCTTCTAACGGGATTAATGAGTTTATCTCACAGGCCCTCACCAATGGCACTAAGATCACTGTTACTATAGCAGTGTATGGACTAAAGTAACGTCAGATAAAATCCCATATTTTTTCAAATATGAATTGCTTAACTTTAGGTACTAGGAAATTCATTTTCAATTTTGAAAACCAAGCTTTAATTATTGATACTTGTCATTAATAGGAAAAATAGTTTTTAGAAATATTATTGCTTCTTTAATATCATTATTTCAGGCTTGCATCTCAAAACTTTATAGACAAAGGTCTTATTCTTGAAGAATATTTCATCAGCTGCCTACAGGAGGAATTCAGAAAATATTCAAAAGTAGATAACTTTTATTATTCTAAAGTGGAATATATATCATGATTATCTACTGTATAAAAAGGTGAACTTGTTCATTTATTTTTAGCAGATGTGTTTCTCTGTTACCATATTATTTATGATCTTCAACAGCAGATCTTTACTTTCTGAAGTTGTTGATGTGTGTATTATAGCCTGGATTTAACTCTGGATATTTTTTAAAGATGGAACCTTCTTCAAACTCTATGAATGAGAACAAATGGCAAGATATATCAGAAGAAATAAAGAAGATTTTTAAGACTGCTGTGAAATTGCTGTATGAAAAAGGAAAAATGAAACACAGCCAAGCAAAGAGATATCTTTCCTCTGGTAAAGTTCAGACTATTTCTGTATGTTCATTTATTATCTTTTCTACCAACCTTTCCACAAACATGAAAATATATTTCTGTTGGCATTTCTCACATGATTGAGGTGGAAAAAATGCTCATTATGCTTGCTTGAGACTGAAGCCTTTATGGAAGTACCCAGCTTTTTTTCTGCTTCTTACAGCAGAAAACAGATGCAATCATTAAAGAGTCTGCATGTTGAGGGGAGTGGAGGGGGAGGAGGGTGGAAGAGGGCAGGATCTTAAACAGTTTAAAAAGAAAAGATAACAGAAACTCTGTGTTCTCTTTTCATCCTCAGCTATTGAAGATGAACTTGACTTTGCCTTGGGTAAACAAACACCAGCTTTCCTAAAGAAGTGTGTTTGCTACATTCGGAAAATTGCCAACATTGAGCGTTTTGTTAAAATTCCAGAGATGGGAAAATACATGGATGTGATACATACAGCTGGGAAGTTTCTACGAGATCCCGAAGCTCATGAGAAACTGATCAAGCTCAGGGATGAATTCATTCCTACCATTGTTGCATCCTCCAATCTGAGAGTGTACACATCTGTCACTCACTGTGACATGAAACTGGGGTACTCCCAAGAAGTGGAGAATCATTACATTGAAGGACTTGGTAAACAATTCTATGAAGACATGATCGATATAATCCAGGCAACAGTGCAGCAGAATTTTGACACCGAGACAGACTTGCTGTATGATGAAGTTCTTCAACATTCATCACTATGTAAAACATACTCCACTTTTTATGAATACAGATGTGAGGCATTAAACATAGTTCACAAGTATGTTCTACCTAGCAAAATAGGACACATTAACCCTCTTATCATATACGGAGGACCATGCACAGGGAAAACTCTTTTATTAGCCGAAGTGGCAAAGAAGGTAAATAAATACCTTACATAGAATGGTGATGCCAGGATCATTAGTGCATAAAGGCCAGCTTAGTAAAATAAAGATTATAAAACCCATATAGCATATATATAATAAAACATATAGCATATTATTGGATATATGTTCAGAAAAGGACTGCCTTTTAATAACAACATGTCTATACGATATACCCAAGTGAATTAAAAAAGACTTATTAGAGCTTTCAAAAGGTGGATAGGGTTAAAGAATGATCTCTTCCCCTTTTGTTCCACTAAAGTCCTACGAACCTGGAACCGTCTAAACATCGTATGTTGTTTTTAATCTTATTCACAAATACATGTTTTTTCAAGGTATGCTATCTTGTTTAATATTCTCATCAGAAATTACTCCAGAATTAGTCTGATACACTAGCTACAATGTCTGTAATAATCAGCAAAAATACCTTTTTTTATCTGACAAGCTTCTTCAACCACTAAGCTGAGTACTATGGGGACATAAGGGGAAACACTGTGCAATGCAGGACCAGATGCACAAAAAACAAAAAAAAACCAACAAGCTGGCATCTCTAAGCCTAATATTCTAGATGAAAGTCACAACTTGGAGTTCCCTAGAGGTTGCCCAGAGAATTTAGCACACTAGATTGGGAAACAGCCATATCAACTAGAAGGAAATAGACAAAGAAACAATTATGCTTAAAATCTTACCTTTCTCAAATGTGACTTCCTACAGATTCACATTTGTTGCCTATGTAAAATAGGGATTTGCAGCTCAAAATCTCATTTCAGTACATAAGTTCACCCAGAGGCTTGGGTTACATTTTTTTCTTAAAATATTCTGTAATAACTTCAAGTGAAGTGAAAAGAATTAGCACATGAGAGAACTGAGCTAGTTAGCCTGCACAGACTGAGAGGATTTGAAGCCACATTCCTCAATTGCTTATAGTCTGCTAACCAAAAAAATATCAAGAAATACTGTTTACCCATTGTGGCAGCATAAAAGAGCCACAGGCACACCAAGAGAGAATGTACTTCATTGGCCCAGGAATTAAAGTAACCAGCTGAGAAAGTTCAATACTATATTCCCATCCGTGTCTAACAAAATTGTCAGGGTATGTATTTAATCTTAGCTGGGAATTAATATTAAACAAGCTTAAGTGCCAAACTGGTCTGCCTGGCCAAGGATGACATCACTTAGTGTCTAAGGAAGTTTATTAATAAGAATGTCTACCTACAGTTTTCCAGAAGTGAGACATGGATTTTGCAAAGAGTACCCTGGGATTTATGGACTAAATTCTGCTCAGGTCCTTGTAGATTTAAACCTCTTATAGATCTGGGCCTTAGTGTTTTGGGATATTAGCCAGGCTACACAAAGATGACATAAGATAAAAATTTCATCCAGTGCACAGAAATCAAAAGGAGTCTCAGCCTCTCCTAGTGAGAGCATTGCCATTCAACCAGTCGCATTTAGAAATGTTTATTTATATATAGGCTATTACTGCTTATAAACTCTGTTACTGTGCTTTGTTTAGATGCTAACTAAATAATGCTCTGTATTCCAGGCCTATTCCTGGCTGCAAGAAGAGATGGGACCTGACTCTGACCCTGTGGTAATTATAAGATTTTTGGGATCCACTGAAACAAGCATAGATCTGAAGAATATACTTCAAAGCATTTGTGAACAATTAGCAGCCAACTATCGTTGCCTCGTGCAAAGTTACCCAAAAAAGATTCATGACCTCCGGGATTTGTTCATAAATCTTTTGAATGAGTCCTCATTCCACAGACCATTGGTGATAATATTTGATGCCCTAGAACAGCTAACAGATAGTGATGATGCTAGGAAACTTTGGTGGCTTCCCATTCACCTTCCCCGTTCAGTACGGATAATTTTGTCAACACTGCCAAACAAGCATGGGATACTGCAAAAACTGAGGTGCCTTATTCATGAAGAAGACAACTACATTGAATTGACTGCAAGGGACAAAAAGATGTGTAGCCAAGTACTGAAACATCAGCTGCTGCGAATTAAAAGAAAAGTAACATCAGGGCAACAAATCTATGTCAATGAAGCATTCTCCAAGTGTACACTGCCTATGTTTGTGAACTTAACCTTCAGAGAGGTCAAGAACTGGAGATCTCACAAAGACGTGGATGAGTCCTCCCTCTGTTTCACCGTACATGAAAGCATAGAGCAGTTGTTCTGGTCACTGGAAAGTAAATGTGGATCACGACTACTGTCAAGAGCACTTGGCTACATCACTATGTCCAAATCTGGCCTGAGTGAAATGGAGTTGGAAGATATCTTAGCCCTTGACAACAGTGTTATGTATGAAGTAAGTGAGAGTGTCCGAGAAAGTAATCCACTGAGAATTCCATATGTGTACATTGCAAGACTTAAGGAGGGTTTGCAGGGATACTTAATAGAGCGACAAGTGAAAAATGTTACTCTTCTTCTTTGGGCAAATAGACACTTGCACCTAATTGCCCAGAAATTGTATCTGAACAATGAAGAAGATTTGCAGGAAATGCACACGATCATGGCGGAATATTTTCTTGGTGTTTGGTCAGGTGGACGAAGAAAACCTTTTTACAGCAATGACCAATATTTGAACAGTTGCCCTGACCGTGATAGTAGAGGCTTGAATGAGGAAGAAAAGCACTGCATGGATCAGATTGCTTTTGACAGGCAGGTGCCTGATCAGCCATGGGTTTTTCAGTGTAATCCCTTAGAGCCTGACATCTTTTTTATCAATCACAGAAAAATGACAGAGCTTATTCATCACTTGACAAGATGTGGAAGAACAGATGATCTGCTGTATGGAGTCATTATGAACTTCAGCTGGCTGTATACCATGATTAGAATAGGGCAGTTTGATAAAGCACTTTCAGACATAGAACTGGCTTACACCTACTCACAGGAAAAGGAACTGAAATTTCTGGCCAGTACCCTCCGCAGTATCAAGTTCAAAGTAGTAAAATACCCAGGCTCACTCTCTGCTGAGTTGCAACAGAGGCTTCTGCCAGTAGTAAGCTCACTGCCTAAACTCAGACATCTCCTCTTAGAATGCGACAAGGATGGGCCCAAGTACTGCTCTATCGTCCCCTTGCATTCTTCCATGGATGTAACTTACAGCCCTGAGCGCTTGCCACTGTCATCCAGCTGCATGCATGTCACTGAAATTCTGCCTACTTTTAATCCCAGTACAATCATCGCTGCTTTGGAAAATGGTTCCATCAGCACTTGGGATGTAGAGACTCGCCAGCTACTGAGGCAGATTACAACCTCTCCATCTGTTATCATAGGGATGAAACTTACTAGTGATGAAAGGTATCTTGTAGTGTCTACAACAAACAACACTCTTTTGATATATGATAACATAAATTCCTGTCTTTTATCTGAAATGGAAATTAAGGGGTCGAAACATTGTGGATTAGGGGGGGCCTCCAGTTTTATAAATGGGTTTACATTATCAGTCAACCATGCACTTGCGTGGCTGGAAGCCAGCAAAGATGTCACTGTAATAGACCTTCTTTATGGCTGGCCTCTCTATCATTTCCACTGCTGGTATGAGGTAACCTGTGTGCAATGTTCTCCAGATGGAGTTTATGCCTTCTGTGGACAGTATCTGAACACAACAACCATTTTTCACTTAGGCAGTGGAGAAAAGCTGGCCACCGTGACCTCTGAATTTTCTGGTGGATTTGTGAAATTCCTTCTCATTCTGGACAAGGCCCAAGAAATGGTGATGGTGGACAGTGAAGGCAGCCTCTCTGTTTGGAATACAGAGGAGATCACAAATCCCCAGCTTACAGATGACTTCGACTGCAGGAGAGATGACAGTGAGGTTGTCAGCATAGAGCTTTCTGAAGACCAAAGTGCAATTTTAATTTGTAAGGCTCTCAGCATTGAGCTCCTTGACACTCATGTGTGGAAAGTAGCTGAAAAGTTTAGAGCTAAACACAATGAGCACTTTATATCTGCTGTGTTGTCCAAAAATGGCAACTGTATAATTGCTTCAATGGAAAATACCTCAGCCATTTTTGTTTGGAGAAGAGATACGGGACAGTGTATGGCAAGCTTACAGGAAATCTCAGGAACTATAGTCAGGCTAATTAAATCAAATCATCATAACATGCTGCTATCTTTATCCACCAGTGGTGTCCTTTCTATTTGGGATATAGACATCATAACTGCTATGTCCAATATTGACAAATCTGGCAAACCTATCCAAAGACTGGTGTTGCCAGCCAGAGGTGAATTAATATACACATTGGATGGATCAGATTCTGTCCACAAGTGGAACTTCAGCACTGGATATATTGAAGCTATATTCAAGCACGAAGGTACTGTTGAAAACTGTGTGCTGACCACTTCTGGAGAAATAATGGTTACATCAGATGATAAATGCAGCCAGTATGTATGGCACACTGTTAGTGGTGAAAACATCTTTCGCATTAATGGGCAAAAAATTTCAGAGCTAATGATAACTCATAATGATCAGTTTGTAGTCTCCCTCTGTGAGCAAAATGCATCCAGAGTTTGGCGACTAGCCACAGGACATAGGGTTTGCAATATTTTAGTTGCCTTACAGAACGCATTTATAACAACTGCAAATACATTTGTGGTCGGAATGGCAAAGAATAAAGTGTTGGCAGTGAGTCTCTGGACAGGCAGTATAACCAAGAAGTTTTGCTGTGATGATGGTGCAAGCATTGTAGATGTCAAACTGATACCAGACTGCCCAGATATTGTAGTATTTATAACATCTACTGAAACTGTGAACATCTGGAGCTTAACAGAGGAAGTCATCTGCAGACGTGTACAACTGCCTACCAATTTCTTGAAAAATTTGGAAGACTTTGAAATGTCCCCAAATGGCAAGCTAGGAATTATAACTTGTGGTGATGAAAACATCAATGTGCTTGATCTACACAGTGGAAAACTTCGCGTAGTTCATGCTCCAGGTGTTGTCTGGCGGCAAAGGCTGTCTCGTGATGGCCGCTATCTTGTGTACATCTGTTTTCTCAATGAAGATGATGATAATGGTGCAATCTCTAGTTTAATTGTAATGAGGCTAGCGGATGGCAAAAACATCGGTGCCTGTTCTCTTTACAAGACTCCCACTTTCCTTACACTCTCACAGAGACATTTAAATATTATTATTGGATTTGATGACGGAAGTATAGGCACTTACACTGTAGTGGATCGAGTCGATGCAGCACTGAAGATCAAAATTGCTACTTCAAACAGCCGTCAGATTTTCAACAACACGACACAAGTGATTAGACCAAAATGTCACAATTATAGCTTCAAAGTGACTGCAGACTGCATATGGAGGGAATCAACTGAAGTGTTTGCCAGGGATAGCCCCATTACAGTTATAGAGCCTGAGGTGAGTGAAGCAACACCAACCAAAAAACACAACTATTGCTATGAAAAGGTGTGCTCAGCCATAGACTGCAGAGGACATAGCTTTGCTGCTGACAACTGAGTATCTGTTCCCACTAGTTTACCTGAGTAATAGTATTCAAGCATAGATTTGTCTTCTGAATTCAAGTAAAAATCAGTGCATTTCTTGGAAGACATTAACAGCAGAGGGCAGACGAGCTATTTTTTCCTCTACAAATATTCTTACATTTACGTACACAAAAACACACATACAAAAAAAAAAATGGTGGGGGGAGGGAACATGAAGCAAATATTTAAGCAATGGGCTGCAGGGTTTTTTTTAATTTCGGAATACAAGGTTCAGTACAAGATTTCACCAGGGCCTTGATTAACAATTTCTAGCAATACTTTCAAAATTGTTATGCTATTACAGAGATTCGCTGATCTTATCTGCAAATGACAAACTGCTTTAACTAGAGCTAAAGTTCCATGTGATCAGAAAGAAGAGGCAGACCACTGTTTATAACAAACTAAGTTGCCTATAAGTGGTCAGAGCTGAATCTATAGCTAACAGCCAACTTTATATCCACTTGCAAAAACGTATTTTTCTTGCTTGATGGTGCAATGACAAGATGTCACCTGCCAACCTGGAACACTTGATACATTCCATCATCACTTTAAAAATATCTTTTTTTTTTTTTTAATTGGGATTGATTTGGGGGTTGAAAGGAGTAGATATAGGTCAGCTGCAAATGTGACAATGCGTGAGGTGATAAATACTTGTTCACCTCAATGAAAGTACTACAAGATTTTATTTTTTTTTAACTGCATGCAGGGATTTCAGGTTTCTGTATTGTGATAAAGAAAAAAAAAAGATATTAAACCTAGATCAAAAAAGAAATATAGAGTTGGGCTTTTGTTTTTGTTTTGAGGAAGTTATATGTTGTCATAGTGTGTGTTAGTATAGGTCATTAAGAAAACTTTTTCAAAGACAAAGGGCATTGCAGATAAACAATTAAACATATGAATTTCTTTATGTTAAAAGATGGCTATCCATTTTGATGTAAAAAAGTCTAAAGTATCTCCTACGTTCCCAAAGTACTCTTAACAGAAAGTTTTCAGACATGCCATGTTTTAATCTTAAAAACATTTGCCTTACTATCATTTCTGTTCTTTCCCATGTTAAATACAGATCAGATGACCAAACACTCTGGGACCGCTTGTATATGTGCTAATTCTCCACCAAATGCAAATGCTGCCTAAAGGTTCTTTATTGTTCCAATTTGTAACGTTTTTTTCTTATCTACAAGGTTCACTTTCTGCTTTAGAACTGTTCTGAGCCTTTTGTACAGTTTAATCAGTTTCAAGGCAGAAATTGTGAAATTATGACAAATGCTTAAAAAAAAAATTCCATTTCGTCCAAGTGAAAGAAATGCTGGACATCATCTGAAAGCATAAGAAGATATCTCCCTCCTTCTTAAAGATGGTACATCTGAGGAAATTTTTTCAAATGGTTTAAACAAAACAATTTTATTTTTAAAATGAGAACTTCATGCCACAGATTTTCAACAAACGAATGCTAAGCTGGAACTTAATGTAGTGTGTGAATGTTCTATGTACAAGCCAATATAGTATATTAAGTGACTTGAATGATTTTTCCTAACTTGTTTGCAACTAATAGATCATATTGAATGTTTTTATGTAAACTTTGTATTGTTGGGAAAACCTACTGAATCAGAGATTTATATTTTCATAAATGTCAAATTTAGTTAAATTTTGTTACAGAGTTGTTAAATTAGAAATCTATTGCAGTCTTCAAACAATATACAGTCTTGTGTATGCATTGTTTGTACTAATAAACTAAGGAAACAGACTTGTATGCGTTTGCAGAGTTTTAATTTTAGGGAAAGTTCCAGTAGGATAATGCATTTTAGTCTAAGCTAACACTGTATCTCAAGACTTTAAATTAATGGTGTACAGAGTGTATATTGGCCATCTCCACAACAGCAAATTTCACCCTGGCAGAGAAACATAGCTGCAGACATTTGCAGCTGCCATTAGCCTGTATTTTAATCGTTATTTAAGGGCTATGTTTGTAAGGATAATTCCAGTATTTTTCCCATTAGAGTTAACTAAATCAAACATTAAAAGGCACTGAAATTTGCGAAGCATGCTTAGGTTTTCCTTATGACTAGATTATATGCAACTCAACATGGGGAGTGCTTGAAATCCCCCTCCTCTGAAGAGCTATGGCACTGCAAGTGGTTCTGGAATCTACTCCTCCAAGGTTCCATTCTGAATGTAAGCAACCTTCCTTCCACCTTCTTTCAAAAACTGGGCATGACTCGCTCATGCCAGTCTTGATGTGCTTGTGCATAACCTGCATGTCAGAAAGTTAATTCCTTTGTGATCTTGAAGGAGTGAAAATACATCTCTTATCTGCCAGCAGAGTGACCAAATTGGGTAATAGCTGAGGATAACATAGAAACAGAGAAACATTTTTCTTCATTGAAAAGTACTACCAGAACCTAGTCAGCTCCACTTCAAGCTGAGTGGCTTATTGGTGGTGAACCCAGACTTGCTCCTCTTGTTTTCTGCCTCACCACTTCTGCACAGTAATACAGCCTCTTGGGGCAGGAGACAATCCCCAACATAACAGATGATCAATCTGCCAGTGAGATCAGTCCCTTTCCCTCATCTCAGGCCAAAGAGGGATTTTAGGCCTTTGTCAAAGCAGCTGAGTGGCACAAGAGAGTTAATGCTGTATATAAAAAGGAATAAGTGTTCTCTTCATGTTTTGAACCTTACATCTCACATGTTCTGACCAAGGACAACAAGAGTGGGGCAGCACTTCTATTTCTTTTAATTGTAAACCAGTAAGAAAGACAAACATAAACATGACTCTTACTTTAGTCCTTTGCCTAGTATTGAGTCTATAATATCATTGAGAATGCTGCTTAGGTCCTGTTCCTCTTTACACTTTATCTCAGTATATCTGTACTCAGCTTTCCACCTTTCTGAATCTATTTCTCAAGTGTCAGATGAACATTGAGCCACCACAGCAGACAGGTTTCTGAATGCCATTAGGCTGCAGGGTGTCCAAATACCTGCTGCTGCAAGACTGAGTGCTCCACAACCCTCTCACAAATATGATCCCAAGCACCCCCATACTATAGCATAGAAAAAAAACAGTTTCTTATCTTTCTTTAGAGATACCCAAATACAAAGTGCTATTCTATTCCTTCAGAGGAACAGAGCAATTTACTTTCACTTAAGGAGCTCTATTTGCATATCCAGAACAAAGCTTTCATTCATTCTTTATCTAAAGTGCATCAATAACAGGATCAGATGAAGGTCCATATTTTCTGACATACAAGGAAGGCTCTAGGAATAGGCCATAGCTGCAAGAAAACTTTAGCAAGGAACTAGCCGGAAATTCTTTGGCTGACAAAGGTAAGCCAGAGGTCAGCTAGAAAAAATATTTTTATCAGTCATTTCCTTTGCACCACAGCTGGGGAATGCACGGCCCGTGACTTCATTTCATACGGCCTGTGGCCATTTAAATTTTTTCACGCTACTAGCAGATAACATCAAAATGTGAGTTAACAGGTAGCTTGGAAAAGGCATTCAGAAGGCTTTCAGGTTTCAGTGTTTCTCCAGCCCTGATGTCTTTTTGCTGCATATGCAAGTCCTACTCAGAAACCTGTAGCAACAGAAATTTTGTCACATGCAAAGGGAGTTTGAAACAAATATCTGCCACTAAAATAATGGTCATTTAAGGGAAGAGGGGGAGGACTATTTCAGCCCCAGATCAGCTTAGAGTCCTGAGAGCTCACTGTGCCTGTCAAAAAATTCACTGAAAGTTTTTCAGGGCAGGTTGATTGATGTGATGCTTATGTGTCTTTGAGACACGTCATTAAATGGGTCCTGTAGATCATTATCATTAGGCTAGGAGTAACAATCTGTACTGTTTTGTTTTTTTCATTAGGGATTAAAAGATATAACATATCCACCCTGGATAGATTTGGCTCTTAGGTAACATGGGTCAGCTCCTGGGCTCCTCCTACAGATGCCACACCGCAGCCCTCCCTGCAACCAAAGCCTTGCCACATAAACCTAATCAACATTTTACAATAAGCATTAAGAGTGCAAAATGACAGAATTTTGTTATGTATTTCTATTTCTTCAATTATAATATCAAAGGCATCTTATTGTTTCACACATTTTTAATGTATTCACAAATATGATCTGTAAATGTCAAAATGTGAAGTAGGACCTCTGGATAGCTGTCAAGGACTTGTTATTAAAAGTCATTTTACACATTTATGTTACAAATATGACCTACTTTAAAATTGTTACACCCTGTTAAAGACATTACTCAACATTTCTTTTTGGAGCTCCACCTGGATGCAGGAAGAGCTATGGACTGCTTTATTTCACCTGCTTTGCTTTTCCAGCCTGGTCACTGAACACCATTCCTTGCATTTTGGAGGTAGTCCAGAGACTTCGACAAAGACACTGATGATCATCACAGTGTGGGCCTAAATCACAATGTCAATTCTCGGAAGTCAAAGGCTAGAAGAAGTTAACAAAGATAGTGAAAGGTCTGGAAGGCAAGGTGTATGAGAGGTAGCTGAGGTTTCTTGGTTTGTTCAGCCCAGAGAAGAGGAGGCTGAGGAGAGACCTTATGGTGGCCTCACAAGGAGAGTGTAGAGGCAGCTCTGAGCTCTACTTTCTGGTGACGGCGACAGACCCAAGGGAATGAATGGAACTGAGTCAGGGGAGGGTCGGATTGGGGATTAGGAAAAGGTTCTTCACTAAAGGGGGGGCAACATGGAACAGCCTCCCAGGGCACTGGTCATGGCCCCAAGCTGCTGGAGTTCACAAAGCGTTTGGACAGCACTCTCAGACATGGAATTTGAATTTTGGGGTGTTCTGTGTGGAGCCAGGAGTAGATAATATTTGTGGGTTCATTTCAAATCAGAATAGTCTATGATTCTTCCAAGGATCATAGAATGAGGCACTTTGCCAGGTGCTTCTCCAGGAGGAGCAGTTCACACAACCATCCTTCTCCTTCAAAAAGAGACTTTCAGTATGGAAGACCATCTGCACAACACTAAATTTACTTGAAAACATAGCACAATAACCCAAGATAACTGCTACAGCAGAACATGTCCTTAATATTGCACATGGTTCCCAAAGCAACTGCTACAACCAGCCCCTAGCAAGCTCTTCTCCCTGCCTTTGCAGCCCCACTGTCCCAGACCAATTTCCTGCTTGTCTGGGTGGGGGATGCTCCCATCCCACCCAGCAAAGCGTCCAAATGACTGCAGCCTCCACCTGCACCACCTGACCTGTCTGCAGCACAGGGATTCCATCTCCAACCTCAGCAGGGAATACATGAAAGCAAATTTAAGTCACATCCACGTGTTCCTATTGGCATGGCTTCCACTACATAACACTGCTGCACCAGCACAGCTTTTACACTTACCACAGCATACAGCAGGGATAAATAATGTCATCTCCTGATTTTCTTGCCACAGCTCTGATGCCATGTGAATTTTGTGGTGTTTTTTGTATGTGGGAAAGCTTCAGGACTAAAAGAGATCCAGTTAACAGACTTGAAGTGAAATACATAACATTTGCAAGGCAAGGGATGAAGCAAAAAACCAGACACACCAAAGCACGTATGAAAACCGAACATCGTGAAAGCAATAGGACAACCTATTGTCATTTGTCTCCATTATTGAATTGCCTCTTAAGTAAGTGCCCAGCATTTCCCACTGTAAGACCACGTTGCTGATGGTATCTAACATATGATTTTAACCTCTTGGGCTGTAATCTTTCAAGGCAGACTGCTATCTCAACAGGAATATCCTCTAAAATGAAGAAGAAAGAAAAACAGAAAGAAAAAAAAAAGAAAAAAAGAAGAAAAAAAACCAACCCACTACCAAAAAAGTCTACAATGAGATTAGAGGAAAAAGTGTGTTTCTGCTCTCTAAATATCTCAACTACTTTTCCTTTGAAAAAATATTTTCCCACTTGTGGTTTTGATACACCATCCAGGACACATCTGTAAAAACCTGAGCAAATTATCAGCCCAAAGAGATTCTAACAGTTTGCACGTGTCCATTGGAAAAATCAGATTTCAGGAACAGGAGATTATTTTCAGCCAGTGCTAAAAGCATGCAAGCAAAAATAAATAAGTAGAATATAATTTAGACAAATTTAAAAAAAATCAAAAAACTCTGCTACAGAGCTTTGCAGAGCTTTGCTGAAGCTCACAGACTGTGGATAATGTTTGCCTTTACATTACAGCACAGCTCTCTGCTTAAAATAAGCAGATCCAAAGAAGCTTTTATGACTTTGTTGCTGGGCAGTGGTGTTGCAGCCATGTTCATTGCTCTGCATGGGGCCAGGTGGCACAGCTGGTGCTCCTGCTGCCCCAGTACCTACACTGCAGCCCCATCCCACCCCTGACATGAATCTGGCAGAGCCACACTGACCTCACTGTAGTTTCTAGGAAAGGAAACACAAGGCAAACCCTGCTCATTGATGAAGTGAGATTTTAAGAGGATACTTTGCCATGAGTAAGGCAGGCAGTACTCCAGCATGCCTCTTCCACTGGGAAGACAGGAGTGCAAGCTCCAACCAGTCAGAGGGCCACTCTAAGTGAACAGTTACTGGGAGTGAGAACGATACATCTATCAGTACAGCAACCAGGCTTCATATAACCGTAAACAGAGGATTTAGCAAAACATTTCCAAAGTGTTCTCAAGTGAGCTACCTCTGCTTGCACTGCCTTGGACCCCCATCCTCATGTAATGTCGGTGCCAGTTCTTTCCAGGACTTTTTTTTTTTTTTTTTTTCCAGTTTCCACTTACACATCTACACATGTTAAAGATTACAGCTGGGAAACACCTGACGCGGCTGCCTGCAGATATTGCTTAAGTCAATTCTCTCCTCCTGCACAGGGAACACTCTCATAAATGGGTTGTGGCAGCAGAACATCTTTCATAGCACATTTGGGAACACCACGCCCAAAGCAAAGTGATCACAGGGAAGTCAGCAACTTTCATTGGTAAATATTAGGGGGTGCCTGCAAACACCTACCTTAAAGCAGAGTTCCTCTACAGAGCATCACCTGGAACAGTGGGGACTCAATTTCTGTGCTAGGTAATACTCCGATGCAACAGAGGAAAAATTTACCAGAGCTCTTCAGCACCGCTTGTGGCATGAGAAGATTTAATTTGAAGAATATGCAAATGACAGTGTTAATACACTGACAGACTTGGGCTTTGTTGTGGTTGTGGTGAACATGTGTCCCAGCGGAGAACTATTCAGCATGTGTTCTCCCTCCCATCTTTTTCTAACTCCGGTTAGAAAGCAGTGAGGTCTGTCAGGTTTTTATCCAGCTTGCAGGTAAAGGGTTACAGATTCTAGGAAGTATTAAATGCAAACTTTAAAGGATTTTATTTTCATCTGCAGTCACATGACAACTTAATACCCAATGACACTAACTACAGTGTCTCATTAAGAGGTCATGCAAACTCCCAAGCTAAACAAGGCATTCTTACATATTTAACATTCAAATGCAGGAGCCGAGCTAAGCCATGGAAGATTATAATCAGAAAAAAGCAACACTTCCTGATCAGGACAAAAGCTACAGGTAGGAGAAGTTCTTGTTCCTTTAACTTTCAACACTGCTTTGAAGAGAAACTGTTTATAGAGCATGTTGTGCACTCTATTTCTTTTTTTTAGCTCTCAAAATAATCTAACACTTTTATCTGGAAAATATCAGATCTCACCTGTTTCACCTTTTGTAAAATCAGTTTTGCTTATATGCTCGGTTGGCTCAGCAGAAATCCAAATGAAACAGTGTTCTTAAATGAAATGTAACTGTAGAAAAACTAACATATTTAAAGATTTCTTAGCTACTGAAACTGTTGTGTTAGAGTATGTAAGGTAAAAGGGGAGTTAATGCGTCTGATGTCTGATTTAGAGCTCTTCTGACTTTACTTATACCATGAATTGCACACTGTTTCACTCTGATGAAAGTGTATTTTAATGGATGTGGCTTTCTCGCTGAACTTTCATGATTTCTGATTTCCCTTCATGCAATTTGGTGCATTTAAAAGGAAAAAAAAAAATCTTACAAAAGCAAATGAAAGGCAGATGGGGAGAGTATTTCAGTGTTCAATAAAAGGAGAAAAAAAAAATAATAAAAAAAAAGGGGAGTAGAAGGACAGGCAGTCAGTTAATTGAGAATTTAAATTGTATGAAAGCATATCCATTTAGTGATAAAGCTTCACTGACAATTGCTGGCAATATTGCAGTTCATTTTTTTAGTTTTTTTCTGAAGGATTTGTCCAGGACACAGCATTAGCACTTCATTCACAGTGATCTTCCTCTCATCACAATTTTTCCCTAAACTTCACATGGGGCCGTACATACCCATCATTTTTATCCCTTTATAGGAATTTAGTCATAGACTACAAAACCTGCCATTTACCTATAGTTGTAAAGCTACAAAACCTATATTTACTCAAAGATCTCAGTGCACCTTTAGATATCTACCTCCTAGGGATTCTCGCTGCATAAAAGGAGTAAGTGGTGTTTATAATTTTACTCCTACGATAGCAGGGTGGTAATTGCAAGCAATGTACGTTTTCTTCATTTTATTCTAGAAAAACCTCTCTCTTTTTCCTCTTCCCACATAATGCTTGTGTATACCAAAAAGAAGTGGAGAATAGCAATACCTACATCACCTTGCTACAGATAGATAAGCTCTCAACTTTCTTTGTTTTATCATTACCAATACTTAAAATAAATCCAAGGAAGTTGGAGCTCCAACAAGTTTATCACTAGTGCTTAAAAAACAGTCGCTCAGTTCCAGGGTGGCCATCTAAGCCTGTTTTGGGTCCAGCCTCAGACGCCAACAAGTCTTTTACCAGCTATGGGTACTTCCCACCTCCCAGCAGAGGAGCTCACTGTGCAGGTGGGGACGTAGAAAGAAATGACGATGCTTTAAAACAACTGTTCTAAATTTACTATAACTGACCTCTGGATTTAAATTATTTACATATATACATATATTCAGTAACTCTTGTAGATAAGGAGCTTATTTGGAAAGCAAAATTTAAACATGAGGTAAACACACCAGATCTCAAATACACAGCCATTCTGTTACACAAGCTTTCTCCTAAGGTGAGTGTTGCACTCACCTGACATGTGGGAAGCAGCCTGCCAAGGCTAGACTCTTTTAACAAATGTTTGTACAAATTGGGTGGGTCATGAAAGCCAGCACTTAGGAGCTACACAGGCAAATTTGTTGAACATTGACTACACAAAATGTCTTTGTAGAGTGGAAGACACAAGAAATGCTAAAGTCACTCTGAGCAAACAGATACTGAATGAGGGTGAGAAGTAGCTCACTTCCAAAGAGAGGCATATAGAAGAGTTTACTCCAAGAACTCTAGCAGTTCAGATGTCCATTATACCAAAAATTTTACAATCGTTACAGTGTAAATCAGTAATTTACACTGTTTTGATTATTACCTTTATTTTCTAATGATATAACCCAACCTATTAGCTTGCTCTGTCACTTCAACATAGAATCAAATGTAGTTTCGTTCACAGGAAGGACACAAAAATCAAAGACTTCCTTCTTATACACAAGGAAAGAGATTCTTAGAAACCAAGATCCATGCAAATCCGAGAGAGAATTTTTCTCTTCTATCTTTAGGAAAAAACAAGGAAACATAAAAACGAAACTGCTTCCACGAGTTTGGAATTGTTTTCTTTTAGCCCCAAAACCAGAGCTAAGCAAAATATTGATCAAAAATTAACCCAGCTCTTCCAAAATGCTTGTAAATCTCAGGAAACTTGTATCAGATTTAAGGCTTATACTGAAAATCATCAATCTGATGATTTTATTACAGCTCTAGGTAGGTGGGAAGACTGAGCAAAAGCTGCAAGTGAATGCAGCTGTGGCTTCCTTGGAAAGTCAGGTAGAAAGTGATCACCATGCAAAGGAAACATTTTTGAGTGCTAAGGCTCTTCATTAACCACATGGTTGTTTTTATCACATCTCTAGGAAACACTTAAGCAAGTATTTGCTTCAAACCAAGGTGCCTCATACAGGCAAGAGTGTATCCTTTCCTCCCCACTGAGTAGAAAACAATGTACAGGATCTGAGACACATAAAATATCACAGTGAAGGAGACCTGGCAAGCGATAGGGATGGTCTGTATGGTCTCTGTGTGGTGGCCTTGTGCAGAACAAGAAAGACAGGCAGGAGAGGGGAAGTGGTTGGGCATGGGACAGGGTGCCTGGTGCCCAACCAGCAGGACAGCTCAGGGCAAGCAGGACCTGCACAGGAGACCAGGTTCTGCTGTGGCTCCATGCCGTTCTACCACCTCAGGAAAGCCTTCATTCACATTTTGCAGGAAGGGGAGACCTTTTTCTGTATTTGCACAGTATCTAGTTAAACACAATCTCAGCCTTGTCAACATCTCATACAACCATCGTTTCACAAGTGACTTGGTGGGGACACGCAACCCACTGAAAGGTGATGAGATGTCATCATAATAAATATTTGCTTGGAACTTAAAATTCCTCTTCTGAAACCTGTTCATCTGCCACCTGACAACAGATTGTGCCTGATTCTTCCACCAAAAAAGCATAAGCAATGATGCATGGACAGGTTGGGTTTTGCAAAGCTACAGAGCACAGATTCCACCAAACTGGATATATTGCTATGGAAAATAGGTACAAAAAGCAATGATGATTTTCTTACTGAAAGTTTGATATCAAATGGACAAAATAAGTTTTGGAAGAAAGGTCAAAGGGCATTACTGGAAAGGGGGGAAAAAAACAGCAATTTTTCCTTGACCTTCCCTCTAAGTCACTTTTGCTTGGGCATATGGAGAAACATTAAAATTTTATTAAGAGCTGAGTACATAGTATGGAAACTAAACATTTAATCAGTTACAGCAGGAAGCGGGGAAAAAAAAGACTTAAGGTTTCTTTTTTGTGTGACGTTTTTGTCTGCAGTTTCTACAAAAGTTTATTTAACTTCCAATTCTTCACTTTAACCACAGATGTTGGCAGCAAAGCCACAGATGCTTTCTGGTTAGAAAAATATTTGTGGTCAAATAGTCTATTATTAATTCACATAAGTTATTTTTCCATTTGGGAAAGCAAGGAACAAGCCATCTCCTTGAGGCTTACTTTTTTTTTTTTTTTTTTGACGTTACCAAATGGGCCTGGGTCCATTTTAAGTCATTCCCCAGCTATGAAAGAAAGCTGAGCATTGTTATTAAAAAGCAGTTCATTTTTGGATTTTACGTGAACAAAGCGAATGCCTTGCTATAGCAGACAGTCTGCCTTCGTGCAAGAGATGAGGAAAGTATCCCATGTGAGAGAGGAAATGTACTCCGAGTGACCGAAAAATCTTTCAACCTGGAGCCCCCTCTGGGACCTTTCCATACTGACACCAGTGGGAATAGTACCAAATCCTCATGCACAAGCCAGGAGCAGAATACATGGCCTGCTGTAGGCTGTGCTGGTGCTGCCACAAATCTACTCTGATGTGGAGTCTCTGGGGGCTGCTTTAAGGCAGGAGCAGAAGGAGTGTCCCAAATGAGCTATATGGAACCATGTTCCCACAGATTCAGGGATTTGCCAGGCAGTATGTCCCTTCCTTCTCTGAAAATCTATCCTCCCCCAGGATTTATTGCAATGGTTAAATTTATTGCCGTGGTTGTATTTACGGCTCTCACTTCCCCCTTCATCCCACAGCTACTTGCAACACTTTTATTAGATTTGGGAGTGCCCAGCATTACTCAGCACTTGAACCTTGTGCAACAGTGCAGGACACAGAACAAGGGGCCCATGCCCTGACGCAGCAGCCTAACGCTTTCCTCCCCTCCTCCTCGTCCTGCACCTTCCAGGTCCAGGCTGCAGCCACCCCAGGGCCAACCAGCAAATCTGTACTGCTCCACAGGACCCACAGACTTTTCTCCCCTAGAAAGTGTTAAGCAGCTCTTACATTTCTTAAAGCATTCAAGCCTGACAGCGATCTTGTCTAGATGATTTTAAAACTGTTTTTTTTTCTGAGGAGCTACTCTTCTGATCTGCTCAAAGTAAAAGTATTCTTCTGATCTACTTGCAGTAAAACAAGCATAAGGCTTTGGCAGTATCAGATTTTTGAAGCAAGCTGGCAGCCCTGTTCACTTAGAGATCAATGGAAAAAAACTTTCTGCTTTCAGAAACCTGAATAAAGCTTTGTTAAGGTCCTTTCAGTCTCTATTTTTGGCTTGGGTGTGGCATGGAAAAAACAATATTTTAGTAGCTGTGTCCTTTGTGTATTTGTTTTCATATTCCCTTTCCCCGTGTGAATTTAGCAGATGTTGCAGGGCTTGATATCAGTCCTGTACTTCTGTTATCTAAATGCATGCACGTCTCCACTGAACGGGCCACATCTGTGCAGCAAAGATACACATTCAACTGCCAGACAACATAATGAAGAAAAATACCGTAAGATTTCATTTGCAATGTAAACGAAACAGAAGCAACAGTGATCACCCCTAAACTGAAGGCCTCCAGGGGCCTGAGAAGTTACAACCATGTACAATGTCCCATTTCCGTCCTTAACATCTCTTTTTAAATTAAAATCACTTGCGAATGTTTTCCATTGCATTGGATGAATATGCTCAGATTGCTAAAGGCTAGTCCGTATTTACAGATATACATTAAAAACTAATGCTTAGGGCAATTATCCAATTCATTACCTGCCATAAAAACATTTCCATCCACTCACATAGAAGCAAACAGATTTGCTAATGCACAGATGATCAAAAAGCTCGAAGACCACTTAAGAAAACAGCAGACAAAGAGTGTGAGCTAGGGAAAGGAAAACTGGCTGCTTTCATGCCAATACCATCACCAATATTAATCAGTCTGAACCATTAGTTCTTTTTCATTTCTCTGCCAGCTTTCCTGATGGCTGGACTGAGCCTTTTTAGTTCAGTACACGTGCTGATATCTACATCTTGCTAGTGACAAAGACCAGGTTTGGGAAGCAAGGAGGTAAATCAGCCCTGTGCTCTGTACATGAGGCAGAATTTGAAAACAAGTCTCCTGAATTCTCTAAGAGCCAAATCTGTCTCCAGAGACTAACCCTTTAAATCCAAGCACACTGACAATAAATCTCTTGTCATGAGGAAATATGTCAGATCGGCTGGTAAATAAGTTATTACATACAGGCAGAAGACATTTGCTTTATGACGGAGCTACCTGAGACACACTGTACTTAGCCTCAGATAAACTCTCTGGAATAAGGAGTCTTGCTGGAAATGTCAGTGTACTGTTAGCATTAAGCATTCAGCTGCAAATGCAGTCCAACAAGTCAGTCTTAACTACGCAATCTATACTGATAATGTTGGTGAATTCAACCCATTCTGCCCAAAATTATATAAAAAAGGAAGAAAAAAATTAAAAATGGAAAAATTATTTTACTGACCCAATTCCAGGAAATACAAAGTCTTTCAGTGGAATTAATACTTTTCTATAGCTTCCAAGTATTGTTCAACTTCAGATTGAAACAGGTAGTGAATGCAATCAGGATAATCCATTCAATAATACAGCAGAAATTCATCTGTATTTCATTCACTTTTTTTTTTTATATCTTTGTCTCATTAGTGTCTTTTTAATACAATGGTCAGCACTTTGGACCTGCCTTGTGCTGAGAAATAATTACAACATAAAACTCTTATTCACAAAACCACTGTGCCTGATCATTCCCTTAGCCATGCATCATCATTTAATGCCTGCTAAGGAAATTGGTTGAAAATAACTAAATGGAAAAATTCACTGGCTTTCTAAAGAGCTCTCTGTGCTATACACGTTAATCTAAGTGTTGTATTTAAAAGAAAAGCAAAACCCTTTGAGTCAAAAGGAACTCATGTAAGAAAAAAAGATGCATTCCATGGAGGGGTCTTTATTAAGGTATTGTATCAGAGGCTTTTCCTGGAGATTACAACTTCAAGTAGTTGTAGTGTTTTCTGTATCTCCCTATTTTAGAAGTTTTGTTATCCATTTTCACAGTGATTTGTAACTATGGCCCAAATAATCCTCTGCTCTTCTGCTCTCTGCTGATTGTTCTTTATGTGAAGTGAAATGCTGAGGAACAATAAGGTGAAAAATTAATCCTTGTATGTAGGAGCAGTTCCATGTGAGCAGCCCAAGGAAAGAAACTGGGAAAAAACAAACAAACAAACAAAACAAAACAAAACAAAAAAGGAGAAGATATACATTGGATACATGAATATCTTTGAGCCCATGGCTGATATAAATGTATCCTGATGAAAAAAAAAGAAATAATTTATATGGTTTACATTCTTTTAGAATAATTTCTACTTTCTGTCTATATATTTGATACTTCTTAAACATTCCTATATCTGAATGGCTCTAAGCAGTTTGACTTACAAGCTGCAAAATAACTTCACAACCTTACCATTCACTAAAATACCACATTCTAAACATCTAAACATCTGGTACTCCTACATTCTAGTACTGGCAGTCATCTGAATGGTGGACTGCCAGTATTTAACACAACCCTTCTGCCCACTGAACAAGCCAACTCTGCAATTACAGCACACTAAATTCATGGAGGAAAGAATCTTCTTCAGTCCAGCCTTATTACTTAGCTGGACTTCATCCAGCTAATTAAACACCAATTAAAAACTAGCTAATTAAACATCCAATTAAACACCAGAAAGGATAAGAAATCACAATTAAAACAATCGATTTTACCACTATTTTCATACAGAATACTTAAATAAGGAGAGTTTGAGTCCCTTTTTTGTTTGTTTTTGTTGTTAAGAGGAGCAAAGAATTTTTGCCGCTTTCTTGTTTGCATCAGGCATTCTCCAGGCTTTAATTCTTCCACTCCATTCCTCTGTATATGCCTTATCCCTGTGTCCTATGCAAAGTCTTCCAATTCTCAGATCTATTAGCTTGATTTTGCACAGAAGACTTAAGTTGTTAACTCATGGTCATCTCTTTCAAACTTGACAATTAAAAATACATTTTGGATGAGCAATAAAATTATAGCACGTGCTTTGTGGGTCAAACCTACTCCTCTGCATAGGATGCACTTTAGGATAGCAGTAACAAACCAAGGTTGTAACTCTAGCAAGCTCAAGCTATTTTTAAACAGGTTTCAGTGTCTTCTCTTTCTGTTTACATTCCAGTCTGAAGATACTGTTGTGAGATTTTCCCAAAAGATTTTCCAGTCTGCCAGCCACACAAAATGGCATGTTTCTCTGTATCTAAGTTAATTTCCTTTCAAATAATGAAGCCAACAAAAATGCTTTTACCTATAGCTTTCAAGGAGTTACAGTTTCATATCTTCCCCAAAAACTGCTAAACTGCCTTACCCTGTTAAGCTGTCAAACCTGTTAAATTGCCTTTGTCTCACAATTTTGAGTCTGCAAATCACTGTTTCTCCTAATCTTATGAAACTATTTTCCAAATTCTGTATCATTTCAGCTTAATGCAAAAAGACAAATCTTCAAAAAATTATTTCATAAGGCCAGTATCTGAGATGAGCCCCAGAAGCACGGCTCACTGCAAATCTGCAGTTTGCACTGCTGTAACAGCTGTATTAAATGAGCATTTGTTAGCATAAAGTAAACCAGACGGAACTTCTGTAAAGTTCGTTTAGTGCAAATAATCCAGTAGTGGTATGCTCCCCTGCTACAGGGCATGCATTGTTCACTATCATGCAATGAATGAGCCTAGATTTGTATGTTGTACTCCTGACATGAAACTACATTAATCATAGACTGAGATTTCTTTGTTTAGTAAAACAGATTGTTTCTGGCTTGTTACTGTATCTCACATTCCTAAAGCCCACAATAGACTTCTGTCCACAGGGCTCACTGCGCAGTGCAGTGTTAATGCAGTTCAATAGCTCACCTAAAAACCCACACAAAATTCCAAACTCAACAACTGAGTCCATAAAGAGCCACCTGTTTTCTAGGTTTAGCCTTCTGCTTTGCAGTCTGTGCGAGACTCTATTATTAACATGCAGGATTTGTACTTTATTTTGGTTGCTTTGGTTTTCTTCATCTCCATGGTATCCCCGTTAAGAAGCATAATATCTGAAGATATCATAAAAAAGCCCTTTGTGCTCCAAAAGATATACAGAGTTTCTGGAATAAGGTTGCTGGAAACTTTGCAATAGAAACTGGGTGAGTAAATATACTACCTCTCAGAGAAAGCTGGGCTGCATTTCCCTGACAAATGGAAGGATTAACTCCATCGAGCCCAGCATGTTCAAGAGTCCTCCGTTCTCAACTCTTCCTCATCACGTATCTCTTGCAGTTCATTTGACAGAAGGAAAATTACACTTAAATTGCTGAAGACCTCATTCATTTATGCCAAGAAAATCCCACACAATTTGAAATTAATCAATAACACAGAAATCCCCTCCCACCTGCCACATGGAACCCAGTCTCCAAAAATCTGCAATATCTCTCTAGGGCGGTACGTGAAACAAGCCTGTTTGCAGAACTACCTTCACACTTCTCCCATACCATCTTCCCACACAGAGAGACATTTCACTACTTTTCTATCATGTGAAAAATAACACGCTCATGTAGGAAACAAAGGCAAGATCATCATAAGACCTGGAAAAGCCTGATTTGAAAAAATAGTTTCTTCACTGAGTCAATACTTTTTCCTCCCAGTAAAAAAGCCAGTGTTTTCACTCCAACAAAAAGCAACACATACAAGAGGCAGCACTTGAGTCAATGAATCCTTATGAAAGGCCTGCTAACAAACGTATGCTTGAACTTTCTTCTTTCTCCAGACATTTCTTTTGCTTTCCAGGAGGCCTGAAGGTCTCTTTGCAGAAGTACAGATTGCAATTGATTGCCACAAAACTTTCCATGGACGGCCTTCTCTAAAGCAGTCAGGTGAGCTGCCCAAAGGCCAATCTCTGAGAAGTCATTCACGGGGCACAAATGCCCAACTCTTACTGAACCTAGGGCTAGGGCTCCTCCCTGCCCACAGTGTTCAAGGAAGCAAGTTGCACCATTGCCGTACAGGATTTCCCCTAACAAAGAGGCTATAGGTACTTCGCAGATCAGCTCATCAACAAGAGAGATGCCTACGTGTATTTTTTTTTACAGTATTTCCTTGTTTGTGTTACAGCAGCATCTGCAGGCACTGTAAGTGATAAGGCCACTTTACTTCAGCTGTCACCCATAGTTCTTATTTAAATATTTACAGGTTAAAGAAAAAGGTCTAGAGGCCAGACTTGACCCAGATTTGGGGACCCAGTTCTAGGGGCAGCACAGAAAAACACCCAGCCCAAGCTTCTCTAACAGTAAAGATTATGCCACTCTGAGAAGTTAAAGCTCTGAGCTTTAATCTCTTCGGATTTAGGAGGCCCTTAACCATGAGTACTTGAAATCTCAAGCAAAAGGTAACTTCAGGAGGTTATCATATAAGGTGTACCCATTTATCTGAGGTGCCTAACCAGCACAGCAAGGTCATTACAAATCGTGTGGCTGAACAGCAGGTCTCCCTCTGGGAGAACCAAACACTGCAGCGGGGGCAACAGGGAGTGCAGGAGCCCAAGGCAGGACCTCATGTAGGCTGCCAGATATTAGTCAGATCTCTTAATCACAAAGGCATTCTCACTGAGTATTGTTCCACCCAACCTATAACAGCTAATTACTCCAGTATTAATGCTTGCCACCTGTTTCCTTCTCTTTAGAGAAGGAAAGTTTCCTTAGGCTTTGCCCAAGGAAGCACATTTTCCCTAAGCCTGAGTCTCCCAATTTCCACATTCCTTTCATGTCAGTATAACTTTCTAGTACCAAAAAAATAAAAATATAAATATATTATCAGGGATCTTTCAAAGTAGTTTGAAGTAACCAGGCTTTGTTTCTCTTGTAAAACACTACCTACAACCTGCTCTTTCCCAGAGGCAATCATTATGGATGGGTTTCCACTCCCTCTCTTCTCTGGTTTTAAGACAATGTCAAAACAGTGCCTGTGTTACAAATTAAACAGCAGATTGTTTTGCAAATTCCCTTGTTGTTTTCTCACTATTAATTGCCACCTGAATAAGGAGAGTTCTTTGTTTGAGGAAGAAAGAGAGAAGTAGTGAAGTGCTGCCTCTACATCCTCTCACATCTCAGGGAAAACTTTCTGCAGCTGCTGGTGGCCATCAGAGGTCATACCCGGGGGATACAACTCAGGCACCCTCATGCCAGCTTCTTACCATGGTGCAATGGTTTCAGCATGCGTGGAGACTTCTGCTTCACAGATTCTTCTCATGACCTCAGAGTAAGCCACAGAAAACTGTTGCCTTATTTTTTTCTGTTTTTTTTTTTTCCCCCAGTGGGTACTCTTATTCACTGCAAATTTTACTTTTACTTATTTTCCTTTTTCACACATACAGCAGAGCTGAAAGAAATTTGTGAGAGTAGGGCTGTCTCATGGCAGCAGTTCAGCACTGCAGAAATTTAGCTGAGACAGGAAGCTACAGTGCAAGTCTTCATGTGTCACTTTTGCTGTAGAAAGCTTTGTCATATAGAAAATTTAAAAAATATAGACTGACACATTTAAAGGATTTCTAGAGGTAAGAACACATACAGCGTAGTGTGAAAAAAGTCCTTATTTTTTCTAATAGACAAAAATATCACATTTCTTCAGACTCTTTTTTTTCACCTCTTCACAATGAGCTGTGTAGACTGAAACTTCATCAGACAGCAGAAGGGTTAGGAAAGCACTTTGCCACATTTTTATGCAGATTTTCCATTCCATCCTAGCAGAAACTAATTCTGGTGTTATTCTGACATGAACTTCACCATCTCTTCTTGCCAGCACAGAAATTCCTGTTTGAAAATCAGGCAGCCTAACAAGGAGCACAAAAATTAAGGGACCAGACAGCCTTCCAACTTGCTTCAGCAAACCCATTGCTAAGAGCAGCTCATGGCAAGAGTGATGAAGGCATACTACCCACAGCTCTAACCAAAGCATGATGATGTGCTGGCAGAGTTCAGCTGAAGAAATTTTCTACATAAGAATGATGTGCTGATTTAAACTGGTTTATGCTGATTAATTCACTCTTGCTTTACAACAGTGCCATTTCTGTGGGCAAACAAAGCTTCAGTCTTAAATAGATAAGAAATAGGTTGCAAGAAAAGATAATTTTGTGATTCAAAAAGTATTATGCATTTCACTTGGAACCCTGATCCATTATTCCATGATCTTATCCAAATGTTGATGTCGTCAATGAATTTTAAAGCAGCTTCTAATTAAGATAAATAAGGAAAACAGATGCTGCTGAAAAAATGCCCAGTAAGGATTTCTATTTCAAGACAGAACTGCTTTAAACACATAAGCAATTCTGCAAACTGTGGGATGTGATACACACAACTAAGCGATAGGCGTTTAGTGAGACTTCGTGCCATTTTATAAGTCACTGAGCACTCAGCACAACGGTAATATAGGTGATATAAAATATAGAAGAATGGACCCGTAGCCTCCGCTTCTTCTAATTAAAAACAAACATAAATTTCATAAATCATAGCCAGTAGCAATTTCTCTCTGGGCTACAACAGCATTTATTTTCCTTTGAAGAGTTTCATCTGCCCAAACCAAAAAAAAAAAAAAAAAAAAAAAAAAAGTTTAGTTTTCTTCACTCAGAGGAAGATGCACACAAGATACCCATTCAAGCAGCAGTTTCTGTATTTAAGCTCCCACAGTCAATGCCACTGTAATGCAAGTCTCAACAGGGCCACAATGTGACCTTAAGAAAGTTAAATGGTATCACTGGAATTCTGTAGCAGAGTAGAAGTAAAATTAGGTCAGCCTAATTGAATTGCAGCAGTTTGAAAAACACCTTTGCTACCCACTTTGAAAGGGAGACCACACTAGGGAAATGTTTTTAGAATCTTCATCCTTCTTATTTCCTGCTTTGCTTGGAGAATTCACTGCTGGTGGACCCTCTGGGCTTTTATTTGGCTGGAGGATGAAAATATTGCTATAATTAATGATAGAATTTGCAAATGGACCTGAAGTTACCTTCAACAGCATTTTATCTGCCTTTTAAACTGTTATGTGCACATTAGGTTTTATCAAGACCACCTAGATTTCTCACCCAGGAGAGCAACTTTCCAGCAGGCTTGTCCTGGTCTGTTTTATGCAGCATTCTGCCTACACAGAAAGCAGGAAAAGAGGGCAGAGCCGTCAACTGCTTTGGCAATGGCCCTTTCTGGCCCTTGGGGACAGTTTGTCTTTCTATCTGGAGGAGTGTGTGCTTAAAAAAAATGAGAAAAACTAATTTTGGTCATGAAGCGCTTTCCACACAGTCACCACAGGAATAAGGAATATAAATAAACACATAACAAAAGTGATCAGAAAAGTGTGCACCCGAGCCTGTGTTTAATAACAATATTTAAAATGTCAGCTGAAGAGCCTCTACTGCACATCGAGTCATCCCTCAGCTACATCCGTGTGATAATGACACAACTGGGAGCTGCAGCAAACAAGTTACACACTGAAGTTTGGGCCTTAAAGGCTGCATATTACCCAAATGTATGAATGATTGCTGGCCACATTGGGTTGCTTTCAACCACAGATCTACACAGTGACAGTTATCTCAGATACTGCACTAGAAGAGTCACGTGTAGCTCAGAATATTTTGCTATGACATCCGCTTATACAGGAAACACCATTCCTCAAGGTTTCTCAATTTTCTTAGCCTTCAGCACAGTATGTTCCTTACCTTTATTAGTACAATCTTTATTACTAAGCCATTTATATAAGTTAGTTTCTGACTGAATCTCTAATCTTCTAACTGACAGGATTATAGATATCATGTGTTTACTTAAGGGATTTTTCTACTTATAGAGTCAGTTTGCAATCTTCTCACTGTCTAAATTATAGCCCAGGATTTAATGGCATCCATTTCCATGTCCTGAAAAATGTGAATAGAGGGAAATTCCATTTCTACTAGAGGCTCCCCATTGCTCTTTGCAGAGCCTATGACAGTACACTGTCATTTCAGAAACCTTTGTAATTTCTGTAGCTAAATTAGATGCTGCTTCATCATCACTGCCTGAAAATAGACTGGGAGATGACTGGGTGTCTGGGAACACTGCTTACAAAAAGCCAGGTTTTAAGAGAGATAGCTGCAACCCAAATAAAAGCTGTTGAGACTAGCTAATCACATGGGCATATTTGCATCCAACAGAGCATGCCACATCAGTGGCACTGGACAATTATAATGAAGAAGGCAGTGAGAGAAGCGAAACACTCACAGTGTACCTACCTACCCTTCTTGCCCACCAGTAAAACCCACAGATTGTTGTAACAATCTGAGAACAGAAGTAAAAGCCAGAAAAAGATCCATGACAAATCTGCAGAGAGGAGCTGCAGATCCATGGCAGAACAGGCAGCTTGTTAAGCTGCCGTAAGTTTCAGTTCAATTAATACCTGCAGTGAACTTCGTTAAAAAGAAATACAAGAAACACAACATTTTCCACCTTTCCCTACTCTGAAAACAGCCTTATCCAATAATGAGATGAGGCCAACAGCAGAGAAGATGATTTACTTCATCAGTCATCCCTGTGTAATATCCCAGAGCATGCAACATAGCCTTTACAAACAGTTGTGCTGAAGGAATTGGGCTGACAATTTTACACAATAGTTGTGTTGCTGCCAGGTATAGCACTAACATTAACTTAAGAAATAGTTCATGTCTTTTGGTTAGAGCTGTTATATATAGATGAGAAAGATAAAATATTTATTCTACAGTTAGATGAAAAAATGCACTCTTATAACAAAGTCATTGCATCCAAATTGCCTGGTGTTCAACATTCTTTGTGAACTTTTCCCAGCATTACTTGGGAAAGCAATTACTTGGTGTCTGCCCAGTACAGTCGTGTGTTTGAATGGAGCAGTGAAGTTGCATTTTTTGACTGGAACTTGTTATGAATGTTCTTGTTTTGACAAGAGTGTTTAAAAGCCAAGGACTGTGGATCTTTTCAAAGTATGAGAATGTCAGAGAAAGGAAGAGAGGTTGAGGATTTGCTTCATTATGTTGTGCAGCAGATTCTACTCAACACACTCTGAATCCTAAGTTCCAGATAAATATTCATAAATACATTCATCACAGGTCTAGTAACATTATTCTGAAACTTAGAGACCCAATTCTTGAATCTCAGACAAGCCTTGTCAATTTAACTGAAAAAGAAAGAAAGAAAGAAAAAACAACTTGAACTGATAGTGCTAGGACAACCATACAGGGTTCGGGTAATCACAGCAGAGTGCATGGCATTCTGCTCCTGCAGCTTACAGGCCACTCTCACACCTATAGTCAACACAGGGGAAAAAAGGGCAGCATTCAACCATTTTTCACTGTTTTTGGGTTTATTGTTCAGTATTTGAATAAACCACCATTGTTTTCCAAATTTATTTGCCAGGAGATTAACTCAGCCCCTCAGAAACTTCCACACTACCCAAAATACCAATCCATATAGAAGAGTTCAAATAATGCTCTGAATAACTATTTCTTCTTAAAAAAAAATAAATAAAAGCTGTATACATTGTCCAAAAATCTCTCCGTGCCTAGACAGAGGCAATGAAAACATACACTTCACTGTAGACTAAAGGGATAATACATAATCCCTTTATATAATTTAGAGTTATATAATACAAATACCAGGGAACATTTGATCAGATCAAAAAGGGGACTAATTCAAAATAGAGCAAATAAAATTATTCTTCTGGCATAACTAGACCAGGCAATTTATTGCTGAGGAAAGAATACAGTAAGGTTTCCATGAAAAACAATGCCTTATAATGCTACAACTCTGAATAATATGAAACCAGACATAAGTTTTAAAAAGTTAAAAGTTTTAGAAGACTCTAATTTTTCTAACTCAAGAGACAAAAGCCATGTTGGATGGATGTAAATGTTGTACAATAGCAGATCCCTGACAGGCACTTCTAAGGGATCTGATGCTCAAGACAGGTCTGAGCCTGAGTCTGATCAAGCTTGACAGTTTCTGTGTCTCTTCACACATAATAAAAGTAAAAACAAACAAACAACACAGTTGGATATTCCTGATGATCCATTGCAAGGACGACTAAAGCTTTTCTGTTTGTTTAGCAAAGTGGCAGGATAAATCTATTTCATTGCTTTAAATATTATATTTAAATTTCCAACCATTCAAAATGGACAAAATGCACTCTTTGTGCTTTCCCCTACAGTAGCAGTTATTGCTTTTGTTGAGCAGAACTCAGGTGGAACTAAGATGGGGACTGCTGCTCCTTTGCAGCTCTGAGCTGAGTGTCCAAAGAACAAGGATTTGCTGCAGTCACTGACTTGCCACCTGCCTAAGGCATTCAACTGTATCTAGAACAATGATGCTGGAAAATACTCATGAGTAAATACACAATAACATTTCTGTGTTTACAGCATCTGTGAAAGGTGTGGAGAGGGCTATTTCTCTACTGTTTATTTCCAGATCAAGTCAAACCCATTAATTAAATTCACGCTCTTGTCCTGTTTCAAAAGGAAAAACAGAGCTGATTTATGGGCACTGACAGCTGCAGGAACCAGGAGCTGGTTTAGCTCTCACCACCCCTAATTAATTTTTAAGCATCTAGGCAGGTCAAATGATCAAATGAGAAACTGAATGTCCTCAGCTTCTACAAAGAAAGACAAAGGAAGATGCTCCATACAGAGCACTGTCTGTCAGGTTGTCATGGTTTCTCAGTGCTGGCTGAATACTGTTTGCAGGAATTGGGTACCTGAACATCTCTGTTCCCAATCAGCTTGTCGGATGAAGCTCTGAAAGGTCTCACTCATGTAGTTTTGCTTGCCTATTCATTACTTTTCTCCTCTCGAGAATAAAAATGTTAACGAGAAAAAACACAGTATCTGAGAAACAGTGTAATCTATTGTAACAATGGAAAAAATGATCTCGTTAACAACAGACCCAGATAAATTGCCATCAATAGAATAAATAGGTTAGAATCTTCTAGAAGAAGAATATTGCCACAGCATGTACAATACATACAAATACCAATATCCAACAAGACACCGGTACGTTCATTTTTTCTTCCAGGTTCTTTAAACAAGATGCAAATTGCTAACATTATGGGTTGAAATCTGGAGGTAGGCAATCAAAACACATTTGATACCCAGCCTAAGAATAAGAAACTGTTACAGAAGTAGAAGTTTTCGGATGCTGAACATTCACCCTAGATGTCTGCGACATTTTTGCTAATAAAGAACTACAATAAACATAGAGTGTATTGACACTATCACCTGCCCAGCATATGTTGCTGTTGCAGACACTGCCAATAAAGATCAAAGCTTTCCCTGCATTAATGAGTTCAAACTAAGCACTGCACAATCTTGCAGCAAGCAACCTCTATTGACTTCTATTGAGTAGAAGGTTGGGCCAAATGAACTCTGGACCCCTTTCCAACCAAGTATTTTATGAGCCTGTACAACATTTCATAAAACAAATTCAATTTATTTTGTTGCAATTCATGATTTGGGTAGCAGAAAGCCTGGTAAAAACAGCTCATAATCATTACTTGCCTGGAAGAAATTGACAGTAGCTGGCATGAACTTCAAAATTAGTGGAACAAATAGAACATAAAAATCCCTTTTTTCACCAGTGATCTAAATGTCTTCACTAAAAGATAGCTACGGCTAAAAACTTGTATCCAGACACCAGTGGGCACGTGACAACGACTACAAGGTCAATTAAGAGACAGCAACATCCTAAGTCGCCTCAGCTAATAAAAAGATGATAATTCTCCAGAAATCTCCGTGTGGGTTTGAATATATTGCTGCTCCCAATTAAAAAAAAACACCAGCATTTTATGACCTCTTCAATTTATGACAAAATGAGCAAAATTCAATTCATACAGCTGGCAAGTGGAAGTTCAGCCCATGCACCCAGGAAATGGTGACATCACAGCACTCCTCTGGATGACTACAACCTGTTTTCAGCTATGGATCAAGACATAACTTTTCCATTACTACTCAGGCTCCCCACAAATCAAGGAGCACTATTAAATCTCAAAGAATTATTAAACAGTGTTTATTTAAATGCTACTGATGCATGGTGTCTTGCTTGTTTACACACTTCATGTTTTCAGTAACGTTGTATTTACAAGAAGCATAATGAAAGAATTCAAGAAACAGTGTTTGCATAAAGATATAAAAAGCCTTGAAGATCTCTCTGAATTCAAAAAAGATTGGAAGAATAACTAACCTCAATCTGATTTTACTTTTTAAGTGCTTTTCATAAAGAAAACTGACTATTCATTTCTTTCCCTCCTCAATTCCCCCAGTAAGCCAAGAACTACTGTTTTACTTTTCTTCATCCCTATAGAGCCTAGGAGAGAAGTGTACAGTTTCACAATTGAGAGATTATTTCTGATTTCTGTGAATGCTCAGAATCAATTCAGAATTTTCAAATTCATCTTTGATTTCACAAAATTTCTCCCCTTCATTACCCTGCAATAGACTATTAAAGGTTTTGATTATATGCATAGCAAGATCAGCCAGTTTTATCATCAACAAAATGTGGGCTCATATTTTATACAGTATCCCTGATACAAAATCCATTTCAGCTTTCCTTAGGAAAAAAAAAACACATTAATACAACTGTATGTAAATAATTATAGCAGAACACATGGGCAGAAACAAAAAGAATGCATGTAAATCAGAGGTTTGTTCTACTAAATTTGAATTGAGATGAAGAGTAGAACTGATTAAAAAGATCCCAAAAATGCTATTGGACTGCACAGTTTGCAGCAGAGAAAGTATTTGAACAAGACCACAAAAGCATGCGTTGGGCAGGGCCTAAGTCATTAGAGTATAAAAGGAAAATGTGAGGGGAATGCAAATCTTACAACATATATTAAAACCACTGTAGACAGCTGATTATTTTTTTTTCCTGAAAGTGCTGGGGACAGCACTGAGTTCTAATAGTTCCAACCCACAAAGGAAAGAAGAGAAATGTATAATCAGTTGATCTCCAGATCAGCTTGGAAGACTAAGTTAAGGCTTTCAGGATGGAAAAGTTAAATCCCATATGGCTTTTTTGAGCAAAAGCATACATTAGTCTTCTTTGATCTATTGTGCAAGGGAGGCTCTTCCAAAAGTACTGGCCAGCTTCGCACATTACACAGCAAAGGAGCTGTGCACTTGCTTGAAAACCTCTAGCTGGGAGCTGCTAATGGAGTAGGAAAGTAGGCAGATCTCAGAAGCAGCCATCCACAATTTACAAATGCAACTTTAAAAAAAATTAAGAAAAATAAAAACCACAAATAAAAAAAAAAAAAAAAAAAAAAAAAACCAAGAAGGATTCAACAACAGAACTAGAAGGTAAATCTGGAAACATCTGGTCACAGTGCCTAAAAGTTTGCATTCAGCAATGAGAATACACTCAAGCTCACCCAGGGGCCATGCCGAAATAGGTATGGGGTATTGTACTTAGATTTTGACATCATGGCTTCCAGACAGGATATCTGGAAGTAAATGAAATTGAAAATGCAAATAGAAGCATTTACAATGCAAGTACTCAAATCCTAATGATTTTGTTTAAATTCCAGGTTATTCTGGAACGTGAGAACTTCTTGCTGTTTGGATCTATGACAACTACATAGATGCTATTCACTCATTTGAACAATCTGCACCAATATGGTAAGCCATGTTCCAGAGTCTTGGGTCACTTACAATGCATTGGTGGGAAGGAATATGGAAGACTTCATGCTTCTGTCTCAAGAACAGTAACATGAAAAGTATTAAACAACATAAAAAAGCAGGATGTGGTGACAATCCTTGATTTATGAACACTGTTGTGCACACTAGACAAGTTTCCAAGAATATCCCAAAAAGGATATTGCTAAGCAAAGCTGATGGTAAAAGGAGTATTTAGTTAAGATGCCTGAGTATAATTTGCAGGAATAAGAACAACTTTCCAAGCTATCACCAAGTAAAAGAGAAGAAAGCACCAAGTACAACAAAAAGAAAATATTTTTAAGTATAAACACAAATTGGTTTATGTCTGAGCCTGTCTGACACAGAGAAAATGAGCTACTGATTCACTTGAAATCCAGCTTCTGCACATATTATTGTTAAACATCCAGCATTTGATGCTGAGATTTCAGCACTTATTTTAATATTATAGGCAAACAGTTTCAGCAATTCACTGCTTTTCCTTAAAACAAACAAGCAGAAACTCTTACCTTTGGATCAAAATCCAGAGACATACATCACACACAATGAAATCAATTATCATTTGACATGATGAAATGGGTAAGCTTGCAACTTACCAACAGCTATGACTTGTATCAGCTCTCCTTTTTAGCATTTTCCTTTTTACTTCCAGGGAATTTTAGAAACATGTTTCCTAGTAGACTTAAACAAAGGAAACCCAATTACAAATTAATGAAAACCCTGTAACTAATCTACTATTTTTGAATCTGTTCAAGAGACAGAAGCAATTCAGAATGGACAAGAATGCATTGTACAGGATGCATCTTTTGCATTTGTTAACAGCCTTTCAACATATGGCAAGATCCTGTTTTTCATTTTAATTTCATTCAGGACATGGCATACACAAAACAAATAAGGACATCTAGTCAAAATTATGCTGTAAGAAAAACTAGAGATCAGAACAAAAATTAAATGAAAAAACCTTCTTTGTAATGAATAATGGCAGTTGTATCAAATAAGAATATAATTAAGTTAAAAAGAGACACAAGAAGATCCCAGTAAAAAGTTGCTTAAAGACAGGAACACGCAATGATTCATTCTTCTTAAGCTTTATTCTTACTCTACTTAAAGTACTAACAGCACCATTAACTTAACAGATGCATAGAAACACTCTCAACCCTTTGCAACACTATAATAAGATTGAATAGGGCTATAAACCTCCAAAGTGCTGCAGAAACATTAAGCTCTGAGAAGGATGAGGAATGGTAGCATACAAGACAAGTGAAGTGACTTTCTGTAGGGCAACACAGAAGGGCAATGAATCAAAGGATCCCAGGCTCTCCTTAGCAATGACTCACGCCGGATCTCAGGGCCACCTCATTTTGGTTCTAAATCACAAGCTGCTGAATTCAGCAAAATGCATTTTGTTTTCAGTCATATGTCAGGCTTTAAAAAAATAAATAAATAAAACAGAAATTTAAAAAAACATTCTAAGTATCACCTGTGGGTCAAACACTCTGCATTGTTGTCTTCTCATCTTTGTATTCTAACACAGATGGTTTAAGTACCAGTACAGCTGAGGGTACTCTAAAAATTGAAAGCTAGCAGTGAAATTTTATGAGAACTTGTCAGAGTTCAACCACAAAACTGATTTGTATAATCGTAAGGAACGTGTACACAAAATATACAGCAATGGCTATTAAGTTGCCTTGACAATCCCCTCCAGCCCCATTACCTGTGGATGCTGAATTCAAGATTCAACCAAATGCTTAGATGCTGGGAGAGTTATGCTGAATGGGATCTCAAAGGCTTTAGAGAATTTGCTTTTACAAGACAAGCCTTACAAGGCTTTTCTTGGTAGTGCAAAACCACTTTTGGAATCAAAGCTTGCAATATAATCTGCAAGTTATAGCTACCCAAGCAGAGAAATGCTAAGAAAGAAAGAAAGAAGGCATGAGGCACAAGTTCTGGAATCACCAGCAAAATGCACTGACTGTTTCACAGGTATAACCTGGATGTGATGGTTAATACTTATTACAGGTTTGTGTGCGTGAAGATCCACATACATATACGGCCATATTCCCTCCCTACAAGAAATGCAGAAAAAAAAAAAATATATATATATATATTTTTTTTTTAAGGAGAAAAAGCATCTGCAATGTTTCAGTTTTAACTATATCATTATCTCAAGAGTTTATCTCTAAATAGAAAGCATTTCACTGAATTTTCCATTTTACCTGAAGCACATACATCTGCAAGAACAGTAGCTTCACCAGGTACCTCAAATGCTAGGTGCAATGCCAGAGGCATTTCTTAAATTTCAAAGTTCATAAAAATCCAGAGGAGAAAGTTCTGACAAGCATATGTTAATGTTTTGACACATTCTATAAATATCCTGGCTGCCAGCAAAGGAAAAAGTAATCCCATAATATTTGAAGAATTTCTGGTTTTATTGTTTAAAGTGTAAACATTTCACATGAACCCTAATCCACTGTAGCCAGCAAGCTCACTCTCACGTTAAGCAGGTTAGCATTCCAGACCAGCTCAAGGGGATGAGTGTATTACTCAAGAGATTTGTTTGAACATTGTCTAAACTAAGAAATTACTACGGAATGAAGAGGAGGATGTTATATTTCCACCCCGTTTGCAATAGACAACTTGTACTTCAGATTAACCTACTTGTGTGGACATGAAGAAATCACTTACAAAGTGTTGCTTTACTATTGCAGGATCAAGACATTTAAACCAAATCTTTCAAGCAGTCGATGGAGTACAGTCTGAAAGGTAAAACTTTTTTTGCTCTCCAAGTGTAGGTTTAAGACTAACTGGTCATTCACTATCACAACCTCAGCATTCCACAACAGGCAATATCACTGGATTCACTTTCACTATGCAGTACCTTACACTCCAGTCGTGCTTTGTGGATATGAGCACTAGTGACAGAACAGGTTCTGAACTGTGTTTCTTTCCAATTCCTAACATTTCAGTGGTAACAAATAAAAGCTTGCCCATTTCCACTTTCAATTTTAGAAGGAAATACAGAAACATGGAGTTGTCTCATTCTAAATCAGTTAACAAAGGTGAAAAAATAGGAGAAAATTTGAAAAGGAAGGCAAAAGGTGATGGGAAGAACAAACAAGTGCAAAGTGGGGGGAAAAAAAGAAGTACTTGGGGAAAGAGAACAAACTGGAAAACAAGAGAATTTATTTGGCTAAAGAGGGAAAGGAAAGCACATTGACTTCTAACCGCTTGTCCCATCCAAGAGCTGCAGGTTATTTCATTAACCGATCAAACCTAATATCCTGACAATTTTAAGCAAGCTCCATCATCCATTTGTTGTTTTTCTGTGCTGTTTCTTCATTGTTTTTTTTTTGTTGTTGTTGTTTTCTGTTTCCTTTTTCTTTTGTTTTACTAGATTAAAATTACTGAGTCATGCTAACTGCTTAGGGCTTTATCCAATTTTCTTGGTATTAAGAGAGGGTGATACACTGAACAAGTACACCACCGCTACAGTGCCTGCCACTAGCAATATTTGGAATGATGTAAACAAACCAAAAGTATTTGAAATATTCATGACAAAATGATTTTGAGGACACAAACCTACAATTGAATACCACAGCTGAGATCACATATCCTACCTGGCCTTAATCCTGCCTAAAGGCATATATGCAATATCTGTTTGAAGCAATCTCCATAGACATCTGAGCTTACTTCCAGAATATTGCTTCCTTAGCTAAAAAAACTATTACATGCTTAAAGGATAAGGGCCTGCTAAATTCCAGCAGTGTCTCTTTATCTCCACTGCCAGAAACTCAAGGGGAAAAAACTAAGAAATTAAAAGAAAGCAGTTTGTCTATCCAAAAGTTGCTTTGCAAAAAACCAAACCAAAACAAAACAAAAAAACTCTTTAAATAAGCCAGCATGCAAATTCTGTTGGTACAAGTTAACTCATATGTAAGTGCACTTACACTTAATTGTTACTTTCATAAGCTTTATCATATTTTTCTTTTAACTAAAAGAAAAAAAAATGAAATTCAAAACATGAGGTCTCTACTATCTCTTCTCTTCCTCTTTGAATAGAGTGTCTCCCAGATCACCTAAATGTTCAGAGCCTTACAAAAACATTTGTTGTCAAAGGTTCTGCTATCAATAGCACCCAGATTGCTGTTGAAGGCCAGTATGCTGTTCCCTGGTTTTTGTATAGAATTTACAGGCAGATAGAGGCAACACCCTCCAGCAGACAAAGGATGAAACCTAAGACCCAATAACTTGATTAATCTTGGTGTAAAGTGTGCTGCAATGCTGCAAGCTAGTGGCAGCTACATGACAGCATCCATGGCATAACCACATAATAAAGCTAGATACTGGCCTGGTTTGCCTAGTTTTTCCCCCAGACTTCATCCTGTGGCAGTGGGCTGTAGCCTTGACATTCACTGCCCAGTATTTTTCATTCTTCACAGCAGAATTTCTCATTGATCTCAGCATACATGTAACTGACACGTTAAAAATGAAATTATTCCAGTAGGTTCAAAAGAGAGAAAGAAAATATTTATTGAGAATCAATCCACATCTAGAAAACACTCCTGTATTTAAACGAACTCCAAGTCTTCGGCTGACTCTGCAAATGAAAAGCTAAGGAAAGTGATTGTTGAACCCGAAGAGAGAAAATAACAGCTCCACAGCCAGATGTGCTGACATTAAATTCAAGTGAAAGGATTTGTTTGCTTTCCTGTCAGCGCCACAAAGAAAATTGACATGTGAAATTTCTGGTTCCTTCAGACTCAGAAGAAATAAATATTCTGAAAGGCAGATTCTGTCCTTATTTGCATTCTCCATGTCCCCTCTGGTGAGGGTGCAGAAAACTAAGGTCACATCACAGTTATGTAACAGCCAGGAGAGAATCTGTTTTTTTGTATTCATGCAGCCACACAGCTCCTGAACTGTTAAGGATCTAAGGGACTGATGGTAAAAAATGTACAGCTAATGATAGTGACTATGTTGAAAAATAGTGTATTGTAGCTGAGAATCTACCCCATCAAATAGTGTTACTGGACACTTCGTGTCTACCGCTATTTCCATGGAAGTAAATAGAAGGCATTACTTTCAGAGCTGTGTAAGTCTGTCAGGGGCTGGGTGGAAGCTCAGACCCTGACATACTGTTGTTTTCCTAAAAAGCATCTTTATAATCTCAGCACCTGTCTTTTCTCAATTTCAGCTAAATTTACTTCTCACCACCTGTATCTTTTAACTATTGCTATCTTTAACATCTCATAGCAACTGTGAAATTTTCCCAGTGCTCATACAAAACACCACAGCTTCTAATATATTGAAACAGGCAACATGCTCCTATACTGTCTACTCTTTGAGACCTACATGTATTGAGTCCTGTAACATTTTAAAGCCTTTCTTCTTCATTTCATCTTTAATCCAACAACTTCTGCAGCTATATATGCAGCGTTAGAAGCATCTGTAAGAAAACTATCACAAGAGACCTTTAATTTAGGTCATTTCCTTCGTATTTATAAAATATGTCTGATGGACCTACTGGGGAAAAAAATCACCAAATTTTGAACAGTGTGCAGCTTCTATGCCAGGAGATATAGTACATACATCAGCTGAAAAAACAACACTAAAGAACAAGGACATGTATAAGAACTCCAGAGTTTCCAATGAAAATGATAACTAGTCTTAAATTACTAAATTGAGGGACTCATCAGAACTTCCATTAAAGGATACTAGAAGGTCTCCACTGCTTTCAGCATATGATCACAGGATATGGATGCAGTGTAACAGATTCATGGTCTGCAGGATGTTTAGGGTAGGGAAGAAGTTACAGAATACCACGAATTAGGATAAAGCAGTTCAAATTTCAGGTGCTTGATCCTCCAGGTAATACAACAGGGAGGACACCTAGTGCAGTGCATCAAGGACTTCATTAGGCAACACCTTGAACTGAAGATATTTCTCACAAGAACCAGGAATAAGCCTTCTGGGAAGATATAGAATAGAAACTATACAAGAAGACAGGGAACAGAGAAGTATTTTGGGATATATTCAAATAGTTCCAAAATGTTTAGGAGCAAAAAACCAGTTTTTAACAGATACACTGAGATGATGTGAACACAGAACAAAGTTTCTGAATTATAATATTTTATTTTTACTGCAACATTTTTATAAGCTCCCTCGTTTCCTAAAATAAACTTTAAAAAATGAAACTGGGACATTGATGGCATACATCAATTGCTATGTACTTTCCTTCCTTCATCTACCCAAATTCTCTGCACAATGGCTTCCAACTGGTCCTTTGAGCAGTCCCCAAGGCAGAAGAGAATCAACCATTTGAATTTCATAACCAGAACTTCAGTAGCTATGTTTCTAGACATAGAAAGAAATAAGACAATTTTACCAGTAAGAAAATTAGTTCCATAGGTCTAGAACACAAAAATCTAGACTACCATGGGTGTGTTCGTTGTTTAAGACCTGCTTATTTATCTATACACATACCCCTCTTTACAATCTAAGCACCTGCCATGTAATTTCATGTAAGGATTAGGGGCATGACAGTGACAATCTGCTTACTCTAACTGAATTTGAGCTGGTCTGTAAGAATGAGTAAATGAGAAAAATGAGTCATGGTTTTCTCTTGAAAGATTCGTTCCACCAAACCTGTGAAGCCTATGAAGTATTTGCTCTCCTCGAGAAGAAAGCCACAGATCAATGTCCATGCTGTTTCTACCCATACCACTGCTACTCTAGGAGGCCTACATTCTCTAGCTAACAGGTGAAGAAGAACCTGTCCTCAGAGCTCATTCAGATTCCCATTTCACTGAGCCGAGGTCTGTATACTGCATACCACACAAGTGTCATGGTAATGGTATGTTCTAAGGGATTTAGTATTTCAACTTTGTGACTAGTTGGACTCATTCTAGCACCTCGGTGGCACTTTGGTGAATTGTAAATACCCAAACCCAAAACTGAAATCCACAATCCCTTCTGGATGTCCACAGGTGTCTTTCTGGCTAACTAAAGCTGTTTTGATGGCTATAGGCAGAGCTCATACCACCTCAACAGGTGTCAGAAAATATCTCCTGCTGAGCTCATCTAGAATCCATAAAATAAGCAGACTATCTGTATTAGGCATGAGGAAAGGCTGTTCAGCCAAATACATGATAGAACAGGGAGTCCAAGAGGAAAAAGGTTTTAATCAAGTGTCTACACACATGCAAGCCCACAGCAACAGGGCCCCAGCTGGATTCCCACCAGCTGAGAGCTTGTGAACCCTTTACTGTAGGATGCAACTCCACCAAATTTCCTGTGAACTGAAACATTATGGGGCTGCTGAGGCTACAAACCTTGGCAGGAGTATGAAGGCCACATCTCACAAAGACTCAGAGCATCATGCTCAATCTAAAACACAGCAGCCACAACAACCTACAGTCAAAACCACCAGGGAGACAGAGCTCACTCTTACATAGCATCCAAAGGGTTAGCAAATTGCTTCACAAATTAATAAATTAGCAGCCCTGGTCCCTTTTAACCCTCAGTCTCAAAGCCATGTCTCACAGCTATCAAAGCCACAGCCCAGACAGCATGCTGCACAGAAGGCTCAGTACCTATTCCTAGGGCTATTTCTATTTTCAGTGATTTAAAAAGACATTAGATACAACTGAGGTTTTCAGACCAAGGGATGAAATCCATGAATTCATTCTCCTAAGTATGAAGTTGCAAAGAGATACTTAGTTACATAAAATTGGCTACAGCTATTTTAAGACTCCAGCTGTGTCCCCCAAACACAGATGTCCATGCCGCCAAGCCTAACACAATTACTGAATCAAATATAGTTTCTCTGCTGATTGCTTCTTTCACACGTACATGACCATCTGCTTATCACACCCATTTTTTAATTTTTTTTTATTTTTACCTTGACACATATTTAGACCACACACTCCTTGAGAAACAACGCATTTCTATGTTTGTGCCTATGCAATATGGCCCTAAATACAATTTGGGGTTTTAGGCATCTCAATGGAACAAATTATTATGATATATAGGATTAACAACTTTAAAAGTCTGGAGATATAAATGTCAGTAGCTTAAACAACAGAGTGATGTAAGCTTGGGAAAAACAGATGTAGGGAATAAGCTTGGCTGAGGAGGAAATGAGTGTTTGTATGCTGCAAGCTATATTTGTTTTTCCTTTGTGCAAACTGGCTAATGGTAGTGAGAGTTTTGCCCTTTACTCAACTCTTTTTTTTAATCATCAAAAATAAAGCAAACATTTTGTATGGTAAATAGTGTCTAGGGAAATGCTCTGTGACCGAATGGTACAAGTGATGAGGAACTAGTAAGAGAGCACACGTTTCCCTTAAAGCCTTATAAATATTTAAAATCAATTGAAAAGGGTGTAACAGGAAAAAAAAAAAAACACAGATCACCTCTAAGTCACACCCCATAATCAGTACGGGCTCTATACCACAGTAACTGGGGCCTCACAGAGAGCTCCACCTTCTCAGAGATGTTTAAAGAAAAAGCCCTACAGCTACCACGGAGATTAGTCAGTGAACAAATAGAAAAAGAACGGCTTTAAAGTAAGAAACGTCGGCAGGGTGGAAAAAAGAATGATCCAACCACATGTTAAAAGCTTCCCGTGCCTCTCAAAGGACAGCAACAGCAGGGCAGGGACTGTGTAGGCCCACTGCTCCTAGACGAGGAGTGGGATGCCAAAGGGTGCATCCCAGGGGCAAGCACTGCTGCTGCCTGCACCTGGAGTTCTGCAGCATTGCAGCCTTTATTGAATCACATGCTGGAAAGTGAGGAAGTGTTAAGATAGGCTTGGAGCCGAGTGCTCGGCACCATCAAGTGAGCAGAATGGCTTCACCTGCCAGGTTGGGCACATCTCTTCTATAAGAAGCGTGTGGGAGAGCACAGAAAGTTGTCACTATGAAGCATAAGGGCAACATCTGTGAAGCAAATAAAACAAGGGACATGACACACTGACCAGCAGCATCAGAAAGGCACTACAGGAAGCAAAAGACCTGTCTGACCTTGCTGATTTGGGAACAAGGACATTCTGGGGAGGAGGTAGCAGGACCTAACATAGTTATGCATAATATCACAGTTTGTGGAAGATCTGCTTAGGCAATAGCCACAGTTACAACTCAAAACAAAACACCTTTGTAAAACTGATAGCATCTACTTTTCAGTACTTTCCCCTTTGGCCAGAACACCTGCAAACAAGTGCAGGTGTGCTCACATTGTGCTGGCAGCACTCAGGCTTCCCTACCTGGAGGTCTGCCTGCCAGTATGTCTCAGTTTGATGCAAAACAGCTGCCTGAACAAAACAAAAACATGAAGGGGTAAGGTGTAGGTAAAAATATCATCAGGACCTGATGAAAACACAGCAAGAAGATGGAAGGCATAGGAAATGAATGGCAGTAAAGAAGAAAAGAGGTGGATGTTGCATTTCCATCAAATCAGACTTTCCCCACTCCAGCTAAGGTATTTACACTGGCATGGAACAACTGACACGCGTTGCCATTGTCAACCATACCAGTAAACTTTGCTCGTATTAGGACATATACACACAGATAACCAGCAGATATTTTTTCTGATTTCAGCAGCAGCATCAGCTAAGTCTGACCTTCTGTAAGCTCTTTAAGTAGAACTAGGAATGTATGCAGGTATTTTCACTGCTCTGAGCATCCTGCCCACCAGTTTTGTTTTTCGTCACACTGTAGCTGGACATCATGTTGGCAAGATGGTTTTCCTCAGCACTTTATTACTCCAGTGTTTCTGAATACTAAGTTGCATTACTCTAATTTCTTGGAAAGTGTAGGGCTGAGCTAATCGGAAACTTTATGTGTGACTTGGTTTTCACCCTTACTATCGCTGCTTCTACAGCACTGTCACTTAAGGATCCCGCTGTCTTCTCATGGATGCTGAAAAACAACATTCTGTGCCATCAGAACTATCTTCTCAGCAGAAGACTTAAATCTATGACAGGTTACAAAGTATTGATATTTCAGGTGTATAAATTCCCAGATAACAAACAATACATGATTCTGAGGCCTGAGAACCTCCAGGTTTTGATGCCTACCTTGGTTGAAGTCACTTTTCTCCCATGAAAAAAAACCTACAAGTTTAAGCCACTTTCATGACTCCATTGGGAATAAGAATATATAGTAACCTTAAGTCCCTACATAGAAACAGAAACAACCCTAAACCTTATGCCCTAAATAGCATAACAAATACAAGTTCTCCCATCACTGAAGCAGTTGTTGGTTGTGTGTAGTATTAGCACATAATATCACCCAAAGCTTTGCCACTTCAGCCACAGAAACGAATAGAATCAAGCCACTGCGCTAAACAGCAGAAAACACTTGAGTTCAACTTAGTTTGGCCAAGGAGAAGAAAGAGAAGAGTTGGGCAAAGATGCATGATTGAATTGTGGAGGTTAGATAGGAAGCATGTAAATGTATGGAAACGTAGGAGGTTTAAGATAAGTTAAAGAGTGATAGTGTGAATAAATCTGAATGAATCAATGGGGGATCTGTCAGAGAGATGTTTGAAAAGGTCCACTAAGCATGGATAAATGAAAAAAGTTTGGATGGCAACAAGTGATAAATACAGCAGGTATACACCATGTCAATTAATGGGACTGAAATTATAATAGTTCTGAATTATTGGGGTTTTTTTATTATTATTATTATTGAAGAAATGCAATCGAATAATTCTGACATTTCCTTGCCAAAAGCTGGGGTTTGACAAAAATAAGCCATAGATTGTTTTCTATTTTTATAAGAAAAAAAAATAAGAGGAAATATTAACAGTGTAACAGAACTGTGAAAACTTCCATGGAAAAATAAAAAGTATTTTTTATGATATTTCTAAAAATTCCTTTCAAAACAAAAACGTACACTCATCTGTGTTGCATAATTCCCTCCCTTTCAATTGTAGCAGAATAATCTTCATAAAATATGTAAATATTCTTCTCAACAGCTACAGATAATGTAAGAAAGATAATTTGCATTCAAGAAATGATGACATTTACAGGTGAAAAACAAGGAATTGGTTTGAAAAGGGGCAAGCAAAGAGTGCCAATAGATATACATAACTAAGACTGACTGCCCTAAATTACCACTGTGGCTAAAGAAATTTTACGAGAGTCTTCAGCGGGTCCCCTCTGACTACTTATCATCAGTTAGCTGGACTGGAGATGCATGTAAACAGTTCAGTGGCTAAATGAGGCCTCATAAGAGGACAAAAGGATCAGATAGACCTGAGCAGCTCCACAGATTTGTTTGTCAAGTAATGAAAAGAGCACATTTGAGAGGGAGGAGTAACATAGGACAGGCAGATATAACCTTGGCAATAATATTTTGCTGCCAGAGAGATAGTACAAGGCTCTTTCTGGCAGACACTGACATTCCTTGCCCTGAAACTTAGTGTCTGCCACTCTCAAAACAGCAGGATAAAACAAGCTGCACCCACAGAAGCACTTGCAATTTCCCTTCCTTGCAGAGCATTGCAGACAGCAGGAATTGTGTAACTGGGATGGAACAGACATGTATTCCCACTGGGGCTGGACTGCAGGCTGGTCTGAGTGTGAAAGTGACACATCTGTGTTACAGTTAAGGAAAGTGTGAACAAGAAGTCTGAAATCAATTCAGATACAAAAAAAGTTAACAGGCAAAGCCAACTCATGAGGTGGGACCATTTTCTGTAAGGGAGCACATTATGATGCCTCCCCAGATCGGTTTGTTCATTTTAGATGCTACAGAACAGTTGATTCGCTCCCTGAAGCACTTCGAACACAAATCACCAGACTAAGAATCAGTCAGAGGAAAGAAAAGTAGAGATTTCAGTTCAACTTTTAAGTACTGGTGTTACTGCAGAGACCTTACTGCAGATATCATATTGTTGCCTTCATACTAACTACACTAAGACAAGAGATGCCAGTGAATCCAGATGCACACTGAAAAACATCAGACATGCTATATGGTTTTATTTTTCACAATTTTTTTGTTGTCACCTGTATACTACTGGGTCAGTTCCAACTAACTTAGGCTATAACTTTCAGGTACAGGTGCAGAGATGATCTGGAGAACCCCTAGGACAAGGGGATTCTCCAGATCAATTCTCTCTCTCTTTGGAAATAGTCTGCCCTCAGAATAGAGAGTTAGGTCAGGATAAAAACAGATTTGAAGAGTCCTCTGTACTCTTCAAAACACTTTTCCTCAGATGCTATTAACCCGCATACAGATTTGCTAAAGTAGCTATGTCCCTACTCTTTCTTCATTAATAACCTTCTTCTGTTATCTTTCTCTTCCTCTACGACAAGAGGGTGTTTTTTCTAGAGTATGTTTACTAGTTCCCTAAATTTCTAATTATAGTTCTCTGCTCCACCATCTGTGCCACAATCTTTCCATGCTCTTTTTTTTTATGTTATCAGTTACCAATTGTTCTGCTGCCTCCTCCCCTCAGTAACAAATCGCACATCCCTCCTCCACACCTGATCCTTTTTCAGCCTTTAGCACACACTGAGGACAGCCTCTGAAATCTGCTGAGATGAGAATGCCTCCTCAGCACAGAAGGCAAACCACACCACCCAAATTGGAAGAAGCTTGTCAAATGCCACAGATGTCTGAGGTTATTCTCATCCTATACCACCAGGGTCTAGTCTGAAAAACGCCTCTACCTGGGAAAGAGAGCAGAAAGAGGCATCCCAGGCCACTGGGAGATGCAACATTCAGTTTCAATAGCCCAGATAACACACACAGGTAAAAGCACATCACTTAGTAATTTAGAGTGGGAAGGATAGAGGAGAGTGAGAAGTCGAAGAAACAGCAAAAGCTTATAAAAAAGTTGAGATTGGCCTTTTATCTGTTTCCATGTAAACTTCTAGGAATATCAAAATAGGTTGCCAACCAATTTTTATCTCTCTGAAATGTTTGCCCTTCCCTTTTCATGACATTATCATTTGCCTGTTTTTTATTCATAGCACAGGTACAGTTTAAATAGGCAGTAGAAGCTACATAATTTAAAATCAGATACGTTGTGTTTCTCAAATCTGATAAAGCAAAGCATACTTCTCTTAAAGCATACCGCAGCTTGTAATGCAAGCTTACTTTTGTGGAATCAGACATCATACATTCTTGTCATCCACAGCAAGGTCTCACACAAAGAAAAGCCCCTTTCCATCCTCCGAGGGGGTGCCACCAGCAAAACATTCAACATCCTTCCATTTTTCAGCACGTATTTGTCTGACACAATTAGCATTCTGCTCTCCCCTAATTAAACTCAGTTACAGCCTCCTTAATAGACAGAGCAGCATTTTTCCCAACTGATTTAGAACAATTCTATTCCTATATTACTGTATTTCAAAACAAGAAAGTCACTCTCTTAATATCAACTCTTCCTGGTCTCTGTGAACACTGATTTAAGGTATTGCCAAAAAAATACAACTAGAGTATCTTTTGTATGGTCAGTTCAAGAACAGCAGGAGTGGCTGGTGAATAATCTGAGCCTCTTCCACCTCTTTCACTGAAGAAAAAGGGAAAAAAATATGTTTACATTAACAGAAGCAAGTACTGGCACTAAATATGCAAACCATGAGGCTATAGAACTCACACTACAAGAATCTGAACGACTTCAACAGCATAAAAGAACATAATGACTTACTCTAGATGTCTTTCTAAACTCGGTCAAAGATAACGTAATTATCCATTGCCTGAGCCTCTAACCCTTTTTTTCCTTTTTGTTGCCCATCTGCATATCATGTGCTTGATTTAAACTGCTCCAGACAGGAGCCTCTTCATATTATTATTCGTTAGTGGAACTATGAACACAGTATGGAAGTCTTTAGAACAAGCTAAATGAAACAAAATAAGCAGGATTAAAGCACATCTTTTCATGCTATGAAATCAATTCGTTCCTCAGAATCCTTTCCCAAGTTTGGCTTTAAATACGATTATAATATACGTGGTCTGTTCTGAAAACAATGCCTCCTATTTTATAATGCTGTCCCATGACATAAGAAGCAGATGTTGGTGGTACAGCAGTAGAGGCTGAACCTTCCTGCCAATATTCCATTACATTTTGTTGCTGTGTGGCAGCAGAGGAGCAAACTGGTGTCTGACACGGAAGTGCATAAGAAGCAAAGGTGTGTCATTTAATTCTTCCTGTGGAAATAATTTGACTCAATGACATTCATCAGTGCTTGCTGAACATTCGTGGAGACCAAACAGTGGATGGAAACATAGTGAGGCAGTGGATGGTGCATTTCAGCAATAGTGACAGTGATATGAAAGACAAGTCATGTTCCAGGCAGCCATGCAGCTGTCACACCACAAAATGAAGAACATCTCAATCAGATCACCCACATGAATTGTTGGATTACGGCCAGGGAACTGTGTACAGAGCTGAACATCAGCTTCAAAGTGTTGGAAACAACGGTGGCAACATTGAAATATCGCGAAGTTTGTGTCACGTGGGTCCAATGAATGCTCACACAGGAACAGAAGGAACATCGTATGCAAGTTTTTCCTGACCTATTGAACCAATACAAGGTTGAAGCTGACATTTTCCTGGATCACATCATCACCAGTGATGAGATGTGGTGTCACTGCTATGAGCTTTAAAAATCAACTCTGACTGTTCACTGGAACACTGACTAAGCCAAATGCTTGAACTTCCAGAGAAGATGACATCCTTTCTCTTTCAATTCAGTAACACCGGGCTCCATATCAGTTTGAAGACCATGGAGCACACTATCAATCTCGGCTGGACTGTCCTACCACACTCACCACACAATTCAGATTTGGCATCTTCTGAATTCCATCTCTTCAGGCTGATGAAAGAAGGTTTGTGGGGGCAATAGCACCTACACAACAGCTGTGAAACAGTGGGTCACCTCCGCTGGTGCAGATTTTTACAAGTGCAGCATGCAGGCTGTTGTTCACCATTAGTGAAAATGTATAGCTAATGGTGACGACTGTGTTCATAGAATGGTTTGAGTTGAAATGGAACTCAAGGGTCATCAGGCTCCAACCCCCTAGCCCTAACAGCTTCCCAGGAGATCTCATCCAACAGTTCCTTAAACAGCCTGAAGTTCAGGGTCCTGGCTTCATGTTTTGCCAGGCCTACATAACTCAAGATCACAAACTCAACCAGAGCATGGTCGCTGCAGCCCAGGCTGCCTCTGATCTTCATGTCTTTAATTATCTCCTCCACACTGGTGAGCACCAGGTCCAGAAATGCTTCACCTCTGGTCAGGCTGTCTAATACCTGAACCTGAAAGTTATCATCAATGAAATCCAGGATTCTCCTGGATTATTTGCAGCTCACAGAAATATTAAAAATAGTGTTTTATAATTCAGAATTTGCTCTATCAAAGTGTTATTGTGCTCTTTGCATCTTCTAGCTTCCATGAAAAAAAAAAAATAGGAAGCATTACTTTCAGAGCAATCTATGTATATATGGAAGGAAAGGACAAGGAGGAAAAAAGACCAACATTGCTCAGACAGTAACATTGTAAAAAATATATATTCCTACTTCAGGGATGTCAAATAATTTTTAAGATAATACTGCATAAAATACTTCCACGTATTATATCCCCTTCATGCCAGTGAACAAATTTAGTTGTAACTAATCAGCTAAAAAGCATAAATGCAGTAGCTGCAAAGATCATTCAAACAGTAGCTGTAATTAAATATTACAAACAGTAAAGTGCTTTTTATAAAAGTAACAACAATAATTTTCATTTATAATTGCTTTCTGTGAAGATCACAAACATCTTCACAACAGAATGAGGGACATCAATTAGCACTTCCCAATAGTTAAAACCTATACAAGAAAGTCCCTTTTAAAAAATCACAGTGTTATAAATATCAGCACTCAGTAGGAAACTTGTCAGAACAGATTAAGCAGAAGCAGCCTGATGTGCAGTGCCCCTACCCAGCTTGAAGCAGGATCTGCCCTCAGAACCGGACTATGGGCAGACTTAGACTGGTTTCACCAAACCCAGCCGCTTTAAAGCCAAGCACCCAGGCCTGCATGGGTGTTCCAGTGGATTCACCTGCCAGCTGACAGCAATTGAAGTCATCACGATTTACCAGAGCTGAAATAATATTTGCACACTCATAGCCTGTGGTAAGCATGAAGGATAGCAGCAGCCTAGCCTCTATAGAAAGAGGCTCAACATAAGTCGCCTTTCCCAAGGACAAATCACAGTCACTGTGACTTACCTAATGCATGGCAGCCATTGAGACTTGAAGGCCAAGATCCACAAGGGTTGGTCAGTTTTAAGCAGTTTTTGTTCTTTTGTTTTAGAAGCAAGTTTAAGCTAAAACTAAATACGTGATTCAAACCAAAACAAGTGTCAACATACAGCTTAGCTCAATCGAATTAACTTGAAATCATTCTTAATCTAAAGGAGAGATAACTTGTGGGTATCCAGCATTTTGGCTTGCCTGGGCTGCACTGAGTAAAGAGGAATTGTCTTGGACCACATATATGTGGATCGCTCCAGAAGTAATGCCTCCTGTTTATTTCCATGGAAACAACAACACATACAGTGAGCACAAGAACATTGCTTGATAGAGTAAATCCTCAGCTACAGAACACCATTTTTCAACGCAACCCCCACTCCTAGCTATACATTCTCATCAGTGAGGACCAAGAGCCTGCATGCCACACTTGTAAAAACCTGCACCAGTGGAGTTAACACAGTGTTGTTACCATCACCGCTGAAACGCACCACCTACTGTCTTACTGTGCTCATGCATTGTTTGGTCTCCGTCAACGTTCAGTATGTATCAATGAATGAGTGCCATTTTTTCCACATAGAGGAACTCCGCGATACACCTTTGCTCCATACACACTTCCATATCAGAAGCCATTCTATCAGAGTGCCCCTCTGCTGTCATCACTCGGCCACAGCATGCAATGGAATGTTAGTGGGAAGGTTCACCCTCCACTGCCCTGCCACCACCATCCACCTGTGTTCCTCAGAGATTTTTAATGAAAATTTTCCAGTGCTTCATTCTTGAAAACAATTATTCACAAATGTGTGTTACTGCCAAAAAGCTATGACATGAATAAAACATCATGTGAAGCAAGGGGTATTTCTCCCTGCCAATACAGTGTTTATGAAAGTCCAGTAAAGAGACATGATCAGATTTTTGAATGTCTGATCCCAACTCTACATATTCTTTTTGAAAATCTGCAGGTCACGTATTTATGCTGACTGAAAACTGAGTCACAAATATTAAAAAAAGATAATTTCTTGACAATCTTGAAGTCTGTTCTTGAATTCCTTCGTCAAAACAGAAAGCAAGGCTGCATATTTTTCACTGTTTACAGGACTGCATTCAGCCACTGTGTGAAAATTCATGAACTTACTTGCTATTACTTGAGTTGGCACCACACTGCACTCCATGCCCAGACTTCAGCTCAGATGGGGCTCATAGCACACCACTGTCTGGTTGCTGCTGAGTTGCAGTTGCAAAGCTGCTTCCATGATGGCACAGGGTACAGGGCAAGCCAGACATGCCTGGGCTAACTAATTCATCTTTCAGAACCACCCAAGCAAACAGAGAGTTCTTTTTTGTCCAGAAAAGGCTGCATGAGCTGGCTCAAACAAGCCTCATACTACATCAAACTTGCCCAAATCCCTTCATATTGCAGAAGAGCTGCACACAGGGAGGGTCAGTATTCATGGTCACATCAGCCAGCTTTTGCAGGCTCTTTGGGCAAAAAACACTGCATCAGGATTCCTGCTGTGACATTATTGTGAAGGACAATGGCACACAGCAAGAAACCAGCAGAGGTATAAGAAGGGAGAATGCATTTAAGGAAGAGGGAGAAGCAGCATCAGATGGAGGCAGCAGAGCAGCTCAGCGCAGGCTGCCCTGACAGGCACTGAGCTGCAGCAATCTGCCTAACCCTTACAGCAACTTCTGCTCTATGACAGATGAGGCACAAAGAGTAAAGGCACAGGCAGGAGCAAGTAAGAGCCAGCTGCTGAATGACAGACCCTAAGAGGCTCCAGAAACACAGAGCTGGACGTGAGGCACTGTGCACAGTGCTTGCAGCAAAGGAAGTCAGATTTAGAGGGGAAAGAAAAGGAGAATAATAAGCTAACAACATGGAGTGCATTATAATTTCTGCCAGCATGGTCACTGGTGGGAAGTACAGACCATGCCTGGTTCGAATAAATCAATAATATTTTCCTTTGCTGTTCTGTGAATAACTGACTCCAGAAAATATCCTGACCTTGTGTCATCAATCTGTCTTATGGGAAGCAAGCTGCTGTCCTTAGACAACGGCAAAAGCATGCAAAATCGTAGGTCATGAAGAGATAAAGAAAAAGTTTGAATAACAACGACAGGCGTGTTTCTATTTAACTAATAAAACCCTTCTAAACATAAGAATAATTTTCAATACAATTACCCATGCATTAATTTCATAACACTTCACTCATGTTCCTTCTCTCCCTTGCCTTCCTTTTCTCTCTTTTCAGATTAAAGAAAATCCAGATGGGGTGCAGGTGCTGCAAAATGATACAAAGGTACAATAAAAGACGTTAAACTGAATAAAAGAACATTAGAACATGTCTGTGCTCCTCCACACCTACTGCTAAAATTAGTTGGAGATTGGAGCTTTCCCAGAGTTTGGGTATCTTTAAAGTCACGCCAAAGCATAAATGCTCTCCCTTCTCACAAATGCCCTTTTGATTTATTGTAATCGAGGTCTATTTCTATAATTCATGAGCCACAGAAATATCGTGTGGGACTGAAAACTCATCTTAACCAAAAAGATTTTCCTTACATAGGTAGCATAAGCTACCCTCAATTCAGCAGAATGAAGAGCACAGACTTTGTCAGAACCTCCCTCTCCCCTAAAAAATGAAAATCAGCTACAGATCCTTGCTTTTATCACAGTTCCTTATTTATTTTTAATTAAATTAGCTGCAAGAACAATTTCTATGTTAAAAGTCATCCTGAAGGACACTTGTTTTAAAAAGACAACACTTCAGTCCCACTTAATGGTTACTCTTTTCCTTGGCCACATCTCCAAAACAGGTAAGGAAGTGGGAAAAAGCACTGGTCCTACGAGAAACAAGGGAGGTTCTTTGATATCTTCCTGGGCTTCTAGTGAACCTCACTACAGCGGTCAGTTCTGTGCTACTCTCAGGAGTCTACAGTAATTCAACATTTCCATTCAGTTTAGGTCATTCTCAGGACCTCAGGTAAACCTCAGCGACACCAGTTCCTTAAGAACTCAAGCTTAAAAATGAAGCATAAGCATTTTTAAGTACTACTAACATTTCTTCTACAAACTTTTCTTATGCCAGCTACATTTTTGATCCAGAAGAATTACAATCACCTGGATGCACTCACGAAGGAAACAGCTACAAACAAGATGAGCAAAGAAGCAATAAATTCAAATTCAAACAGAACCGTGAAATTAAAGAACAGAAAAAAGAACTCCAGAAGGATGAGCTAAATAGAACAGGAATTAAAAATCGTGTAAACAGCACAGGGGAGACCCTCTGGAACCACAGAGGCGATGCTTTTCAAGATGACAGCCTTGTGAAGTGTGTTGCAAAGCTTGACGTTGCAGTCAATGGCAGCAACTCCCATGCTGGTGTGCACCCCACTCTCAGCCCCAGCACAAACTCAGTGAAGGAAGCCAGTGAACAGGGCACCTCCAGCCAGCCAGCAGAGCCTTCTTCAGTCAACACTGGAGACTTCCACTCCAAATTGAATGAGTGTGGCCAAGAGCTTGACCTAGGAGCAGGCAGACACAGGAAGGCAGACTGCAATCAGACAAACAGTATTCTAGGTGTGAAGCCCCAGTCTGTAGAAGATAGCAACTTTCCCCAAGGAAGTGCAGTACTGGAGATCCAAAATAATGATGCCATAAGACTGCCAGATATAGATTATTGCCAAAATGGCAATCAAATCAGGAACTATGTTGAAAAAGATAGCATTTCAGTCAACTGTGCACACCCAGACCAAATGAGTAAGCATTCAGTACTGCAGGGCCAAGACCTTCATGTAACCTCACCTTTGCATATGAAGAAAAGCAGTATCGAGCCTTTTAACAGTGACTCTGCAGGCTTGAGTGAGGACATTCCCAATAGCATTGCTGCCACAGCTGTGCCCACAATAGCACAGGCACCCACACACAACAGCCACAAAGACATCAATGGACAAATTGAGGAGGAAGACGCAGAAGTAGCAGCCGCTTTGGCTGCACTGGAAGCTGCAACTGCAGGTGAAGACCTGGAAGAGGATGATGAATACTAGATGAAGGTCTCTTTCTGATAGAATGGGTGAGATCCAGATTTTTTTTTTTCGTGGATTTACATGAATGCATGTGCTGTTCATGGGGACAGCTGTTACAAAACCTATATATGAAAAGAGTTGGGACTAAATCTCTATCCCTTTGAATGTTTTATACAGCCTTCTAACTTCTACTGCCTGAGGCACACACACTCTTCTGTACAGGACAAACCAGGAGGGCAAAGCATCATTCTTTACACACATGATATTCTGCTGTATATCCACCTCATCTGGTCTCACACAAACATTTCCCTCAGTTTTGACTCTCAGGAGGGTCTGCGCACACTGCATTTTCCAGGTTCAGAAAAATTCCATTATTTAAAACTGAACTATAGAAGACATGGAGTTAGAAATCACAGATTTTCATGTTAGCACAAACAATTAAAACTGACCCACAGCTCTATAATACAGCGTGAAAGGAAGAAGGCAGCTAGCTCACACTTCAGTTCAAGCACAGGTGGGTTTAGGATGATAACTCTACTTTTTCTGTTACACCTTGCCTGGACTTGATCTGATACCCCAGTGACTTGCTTTCATAGAATCAGAATTGCTCAGGTTGGAAAAGACATTCAAGATCATCAGGTCACAACCACAACTTAACCACACTACCTTAACTCTAACAACCCACCTCTAAATCACATCCCTGAGCACCACATCCAAACAGGTTTTAAACACACCCAGGGATGGTGGCTCAACCACCTCCCTGGGAACCCAATTCCAGTGCTTAACAACCTTTTCTGTAAAGAATTTTTTCCTGATATCCAAACTAAACCTCCCCTTGCACAACTTGAGGTCATTTCCCCTTGTCTCGTCACCAGTGAGAAGAGACCAACCCCGCTCTCACTGGAAGCACCTTTCAGATATTGGAAGAGAGCAATAAGGTCTCCCCTCAGCCTCCTCTTCCCCAGACTAAACAGCCCCAGTTCCTTCAGCAACTCCTCATAGGGCATACTCTCCAAGCCCTTCACAAGCCTTGTTGCCCTTCTTTGGACCTGCTCCAGCACCTCAGTGTTCTTTCTGTACTGAGGTGCCCAAAACTGAACACAGCACTTGAGGTGGGGCCTCACCAATGCCAAGTACAGGAGCTGGATGACTTCCCTAGTCCTGCTCACCACACCAATCCTGATACAAGCCAGGATGCCACTGGCCTTCTTGGCCACCTGGGCACACTGTTGGCTCATATTCAGCTGACTGTCTATCAGTACACCAAGCTCTCTTTCCATCAGGCAGCTTTCCAGCCACTCCTCCTCAAGTCTGCAGGGTTGCCTGAGGTTGTTGTGACAAAAATGCAGAACCCAACACTTGGTCCCACTGAAACTCATACAGTTAACCTTGGCCCATTGATCCAGTATATCCACAACCCTCTGTAGTGCCTTCCTACCCTCTGGCTGTTCAACACTCCCTCCCAACTTGGTGTCATCTGCAAACTCACTGAGGGGTGCACTCAATCCCCTCATCAAGATCATCAATGAAGATGTCAAATAGGAGTGGCCCCAAATACTGAACCCTGGGGGACACCACTCATGACTAGCTGCCAACTGGAGTCAACTCCGTTGCCACAACTCTGGGCTCAGCCATCCAGCCAGTGTTTCACCCAGCAGAACGTATGCCCATCCAAACCAGGGGCAGCCAGCTTCTCAATGAGGATGTTGTGGGGGACAGTGTCAAAGGCTTTACTGAAGTCCAGATAAATCACATCGACAGCCTTACCTTCATCCACTAAGATGTCTTAGAACTAAGTCAGGTTTGTCAAACAGGATCTACCATTCGTAAACCCATGCTGACTGGACCTGATCCTCTGGTTGACCTTCAATTGGCCCATGATGGCTCCTGAGATTATCCATTCTATAACCTTCCCTAGCACTGAGATGAGACTGATAGGTCTAATTGATCAATTTAGATTATCAAAACAGCAGAAGCCAAGCCAAAGTCAAGAGTGAGAAAGTCAGGTGGGTTAATGAGCATAAGAACCATGCACACAGTAACAGAAGTGCTGAAGAGGGATCAAAATTAATTCCTACTAGATAGATTAAAACACCTTGAAACCACAGCCTGAGATCTCTGTACTCTGATAAATTTTCCAAGCCTACATCACTTGCCTTAACAAGACAGTTTGAAAAGAAGTTGTGTCTTCAAGCTCCCCAGCAAGATGTGTTGCTTATGCATAACCACAAAGAGCCAGTAAGGTCACATCTCTGACTTGACTGCAGTCCCTAGTCTTACAGCAGGAAAGATTGTGCTTACAAGCTGAATTAAGCATAAGACCTCAGAGTATCAGACCTGCATTCCTGGTAAGCTTACTACTCCTCTGATCTTCAGACTATTGAGTTACTTTTGTTGGATTCCTTGTGGAAAGCTAAAGAGTTAGAGATCAACTCGGTGCTGTTGTTTCATCTAAAGGTGGATATTAACAGTTGTAATAGGAAACACTTGAAATTTTATACTGACATGTTGTGGTTTCTGAGCCTGTTAAGCGCTCAATAAATTTTTTAAACTTACGAAAAATTATCTGGTGGTTTTTGTACTTCACATAATTTTGATTATACAACAGTTACTTAAAAATAAAAGGTAAATCCTTCACTAGATACACAATAAACATCAACTATGTATTTGCCAACTGTATATGCTGAATGCTAAAACCATTAACGTACATGTAAGAATCAGAATAAGAGGTGAGTCTTAAGCAATGTATAAACACTTAAAGAATTTGTTTAAATGCAGATTCCCTCCTTTTATCCAAATACTGCAAGATAAAAAGAAGTTTTCCATTTCTCTAAGCTAGGGACTTCCAGCACAAATCAAAGTCAATTATTATCTTTCTCCCAGAGAAGTAGAACAAAGCAGATGAGAGCACGCTGTTCACAAAGGACTTTCAAACCAAAGCAGCTCCCAGACACGCAGAATCAGGTATCTCTGCTGAGACAGTGCTTTTGACCACTGGGCTCTAGGCTTGCAATCTCTGCAGGGACCAGATGGGCCATACATGTTTGCTGTGGGTCACATTCCCATTGCCTTAATTGTAAAGCAGACAACGCATTGCAAAACAAGTACATTCACTGCACGGAAAACACCTGGTCAAGGCTCCTCTTGACTGAAAAAGTAAGTCAGAGACCTCTATACCTCAAATCTGCAGGGTGCAAAAACTTTTCTGAAACAAGTATGAGGTATCATCGCCACTCAGATTTTCCTCACCTCCTATCTAAAATGCTGGATAGGGCTTCGGGCAGCCTGACCTAGTGGGTGGTCTTTAAAGTCCCTCTCAACCCACACCATTCTATGATTCTACACAAGTATGTGTGCTGAGCATCAGCCACATCACATATTGGTGTAATCTCAGATATACACCATGTCCAAACCAATGTTTTGTACATTCATTTATAGAGTAGAACCTAAGTGTTTCTGCTTTCTCTTGAAGCAAAAAAAAATGAGAGCTAGTCAGCCAACACTGGTTAATGTTTCTATATTTGATGAATTTCTACACATGTAAGTGTGAAGACATTTGTGTAGAAATGAAGAACAAACAATATGGAAAACTATTACAAAAGCTGGAAATTCTATTAAAAAATATTTCACCTCAGAAGCTGATATTTTACTGGATATTCTCTAATGATAGGCAGACAGCTTAAAGGGAAATTGTAGATTTTCTGAGTGTAAGCAAAGAGATGCTGAATATGAGTAAGCTAATAATGTTCTCTTTTAGCAGTGGGTCAGCACTGGGTAATTATAAACAAAAATTCAGATCATGGCATAGATCCCAAATATGAACAACAGGGAAGGAAGATGTCCCAGTCCACCCAACTGAAGGAAATTAATTGATTTTATCCTTAAGTAAATATTAAAGGGCACATTTATTTACAAAGCAACAACAAAAACCAAGAGACGACAATGCAGAGTTCTTCAGGTCAGCAAACAAAATCATAACAAGAAAGTAGGAATCTGGAAATAGATAAATTCCACGCTTCTTTTTTTTAAAGAACAAAGGCAATTGACTGGGCAAGTGTTGCTATGGAGACTCTCCATTAAAAATTAAAATCCAGAAATAGAAAGTCATTATTTGCTAAAAGATGCTTTAAAGTAATCTAAAAATACAATTTTTTATCATGTAAATTCATGAAACAAGAAACACTGACTTAAAAAGATAAAAATTAATATTTCCCTCATGTTGCATCTGCAGTTTTAATTTTCTAAATATGATTTAATTTTCCATAAGATTAATTCTTGCCAATATATCACATTTGGATAAACAAGAATAGAATATATGAACATTTATAACAGCCTATTTATACAATATTTCATACATTTATTCAAATGCTTAAGTTGAACATTTTAATTACCTTGAAATGATTTCACTCAATGGATTATTTATCCTGAATTGTGACATCCCTCCAAAATTAAATGCAGTAGAACTTAGCACGCTAAGAACACAAGAAAATAAGTTTATCAAAGTCAGTCTACATGGGAACTAATTTATTTTTAAAGAAAGTATTATCAACAGAGTTGCTTTAGACAGTGTTCCAGGTTTTTGTACATCTGTATCGCATACAGTGCTTAAGACTGTTGGACGCCTATAAAGAATTCTCATTGGCCTTTCCAACAAGAACTGCCCTTGGAAAATAATTTTATTATATTTTTTCCTTCCTTGCCATCATGAAAACAAAGTAGAAAGTCCCCAGCTCCTCCCCTGGGCAGGCCTTCCAAATTTCTCGCGCACACGCACACACGCACACACACACACACACACACTCTCCCTCTTCTCCCCTCGCCCACCCCCTCTCCCCCCCCCCACACACACACTCTCAAAGTCAGGCAGCTCAGCCTCTTTCTCCACTAAGGATTTCACTTGGGATCTCAGGGAAATTTATTTTAAATTTTTCATTCATTCTGAACCTTCACAGTAACTTTCCAAACTTCAGAAGAGAACTAGAATTGAACCAAGTAAGATAAACAGAAATATTCAGCCTGCACCTATAGATAATACTACTTGTGTCAGCTGCTACTGACTGAGCAGCGTTCCAGCTGCTTCGGGATTTTTTCTCAGCATAAACAGTCACGTTTTTATTAAAGATTCTGTTTGTTTGTTACAATGGTTTATTACAGCTTCAGAGCTGATCATTATTTAGTAGCCTGTCTATCACTTCTCTTGGGCAGTGACCAACTCACTGTCTGAGCCCCTTTCCCCACTCCCTCATGCTTCCATCCTTCAGTCAGAGGTGAGCAGTATCTCCTTGGACGACTTTACGCAGCCAACAACATTCTTTCAGTGAATTGGGACAGACAAAGACTATCTTGATTTTGTTTTTAACCCAATTGCTGAAGTTCATAACCAGTCATCTCATAACCATCCTCACAAACAAAACTGTGTGGAAGCTGAACAGATCCCTGCCCTGAATCTCAACTGAAATGACTGCAGACCAAACAACACACCAGCTTTTTTCTATACTTCACAATTCAGTTCTGTACGTTACCAACAGGGGGAAAAAAAAAAACAAACACAAAAAAACAAGTATTTCAGGAAATACAGCATCCTGTTACTATGTCAGGTGGCAGATAACTTTAGAAAGAGCACTGAACCAGCCCCACAATGAAACCATGTCACACGAAGGCTGTGGTTTAATTTGTTTGCTCATTGTGCTCACTGTTATTTACTCTGAGTCAGAGATTAGCTTCATCTCATGAGGGTGCAGAAGCACAAGCAAGGCAACGCCCTCAGCCTTTCAATCTCAAGGTTGGTCAAATTTTCAATTTGATCTGTGACCACATACACTGTGTGCCACTCTTAACAATCCAAGCTGCACCATGAGGTAGCCAGTAGGTTAAGGAGACTTATTCTAAAGGAGAGGAATGTACACAACAGACACAATATGACTACGAGCAATAGGACAAACACGAATGTATCAATGAGATGAAAATATCATGTAAGTATTTGATGACAAACTGCAGAGATCAGGCCAATAATTTCCTGGAATTAATGCTACAGGTTGTTTCCATCTCTTGTCTAGTGATTGATATCTAAATAAAGCTTTACTTTCGTCCAGTTCTCATTTGAGAATCAATTCCAGCAACAAGATAATTAAAAAAAAAAAAAAGAAGAAGAAGAAGATGAGGATAAAATCTTCAGAAAAACCTTCAGATATCTATGCAAATTTTGGCATTTCCAATTCAAGGTCTGCTATATCAGAAGGTTTTGCTGTGGCCAAAACCAGTACAGATTTCTCTGTCTCTCCCCCCAGTATCCATCTCCAGAAATGAAGGAAACATTATAGGCTGTTAACCCAATGAATTTCAGTTTGGTAGATACAAGTGACACAAAGGTTAATGTATGAAGCATTCGGAGCATTTTCCCAGAACAAATGACACTATCTCATTTCAGTTATTGTTAATTTCTAGTGATTAATCTCCTGTTTATTGAAACTTGCGTATGAAACTCAGCTAGTAAAAGCAGCTTCAAAAAAGAAAAAACCCAACATTAATCAAAATAAAAACACATATTCCACCCTAATTGCGAATTGCTTTTCCAGAGTCATGCATTTGTGTTAATTAGCAGCTGATGCGCACAGCTATTGTTTTGACGTGAGCCACACATGTCCTGTTCTCTCTCATTGCTTTGATTAAAAATTTGGCTTGAGGAGAGGTTTGCGTTATTCCTCTCAGTAATTGCAGCAGCCACTTCCCGGCTCCGGGAAGGGCACAGCGGTGGGGCTCGGCTCGGCTCTGCCCCCCCGGGGACGAGATGGGGACAGGGCAGGAACGGGGCAGCCCCCGCCCCAGCACCGCCCCCTGCTGGTGGGGCACAGGGGGCCCCGCTGCCCAGCCCCGGGGTAGCGAAATGCAATTACTAAAAAGGTACCTCTGATTAAATTGGAGCTTTTCGTTGTTTTTAAAACACTTTGGCGCGCGCTCTAAGGAAAGTTTTCTTGAATAATCCATTAAAGCGTCAATAGCTCCCTCTGCTGCCACAAACACATTCCAGCTGCTCTACACCAAACTGCTCACGGGGGGCACAAACCATCGCGTTCCTGCACACGTCCCTCTGTACACCTACACGCGTAGTGAAAGTAGAAACTGCGATACGGGATGTATACTTAAACATCCTCCTAAAGTTGCTGCTTTTCAGAGATCATTATTACGACTGTAAGTCAGGATACTGTACCCCCTTACCTGGGCACCTCACTGGGTGTACAATGATGTATCCACACCGAGTAGAGGGATGAAAGCAGGAACCAAGAGTACCACATGTTTAAAACAACAAAGAAGTGATCACAGAATGACTGAGCACACATGGACTGCTTATACCAGAGGTTCCCGATTCACTTTTTGTCAGCCAGAAGCCCTGAAGGCATCTGAAACCCCTGTAAGCATTTGGATAGCTACATTTATTTATTTTTTTAGGACAGCAAGATAAGCTTCTCTCAAACTGGGATACTGCCCTTTCCTGTTCTCAGGCAAGGAGAAGACAGGTAATAATGGAAGCAGGGAAAAAAAAAAAAAAAAATCAGAAAGCTTACATGTGTAAAGTGAGCAGTTACACTGACAGAAAAATCTACTTGCCAATATAGCTCTAGGGAACAGGACTACGTTGTAGCAAATCTTCATGGCACTGCAAGTCTGTCACAAGGAGTTGCAGAGGTATGATTTCAAAAGAGCCATTTCTGTTAAGACACAACAGTCCTACCCTGCAGATGCCAGAGACCAAGGCAAAGCAGGCCCAGCTATGTTCCCAGGGACTGGCAGCCCAACACTGCCCACAAACAAGCACCTATCAGCCCTGGACTAAGGCCCATCCCCAGCACAAATAACTTGGTGTTTCAAACACAAATTCACAACACAGCAACCCATGCTCTGAGCTCCAAAACAGCCCAGAAGTTGCTCACTCTGCATTTCTCACACCTTACCATTACGTCTACTCACATGCTCCCGCCATCTTCTAGTGCTGCAGGCCTGGGCTCTCTACCCTCTTTCTTCCTCTGAGAGCCAGGAGAAGGAACTCCTCCTAACTCACATCACTCAGTTTTCTCTTCTTGCTCCAACCTGACACATTCTTTAATTAATTTTCTTCACCAGATGACCACAGTCCTTAGGCTATCTGGGAGCCTTGCAGCTCCACAGAATGGTAGTTCAAAAAATCAAGCGTGCTATGTCACAGGTGGCGCTCGTAGGCAACAGGGGAAGAAACAGCTTGTCTAGAGCAGGAGGTGAGGTCAGGCTGCAGTAGGAAACAGAGCAGTAGTACCTTATTGTATGTGCCCCACAAGCAGGGAGGGGGGCAACAAAAACATAACAAAGAAATAGATGGAAAGTATATCCAGCATCTGTACAAGACAGACAGTACTTTGGGCCTAACTCAAAGCTTTTCTCAAAAAAGAGTCCAGTCAAACACAAGACTTCGCATAACAGTACAAAAATCAAAGCTCACTTTTACCTAGTCAAGCTGCGTGCTTTGTTCATCAAATAGCCAAAGATCTGCACTTGTGTTTTCTTGTTTGTTTATTAGCAGTAGTACTACATACCTAGCAAGAAGGAGGATCAAACTGCTCCGAAGCGCTCAGAAACAGTAGTTTAGATGGGTACAGGCTGATTAGCACTGTGAGCCACCTGCAGGGCACAGGTGGGAGCATTCAACATCCATTAAACATCCAGGAAATTTAACTCCTTAGAAGCACATGCTCACATTCTATCCTGGGAGGTATCAGCAATACCACACTAGAATAAACTGTTTCTCACAACATTTTATATCAGTACGCAGTAAGTACAAGCTCAGTTTATTGGGGGGGGGAGGGGAAGAACGCTACTTTCTGACACTTTTCCTGTCATACAGCATGGCCCCCACCTCCCCCTCCTGTCTGCCAGCATGATGACTGCAGGCCTAAGGGAGCCCACACATTTACCAGTGCAATGGGAACTGCCTGGGTTAACTTCTACAGAAAATGCAACAACTACCCCCACACTCACAACAAGAAGGATGGTGCATTGGCACTATTTTTTGTTTTTAAAATTTTACCATCTGCATGAAGCGTTATTGTCTTTCCACATACGACACAAACACTTGTCAGTAGAAGAATCATGAAGTTTCAATTTTGTCAGGATTTCTACTTGTGAATAACAGGAAGAATTCAGAAAGAAAAGTGAAAAGCCACCAGGCACATTACAGCATGCTTTTAAACTGAGTGTTGGTCACAAAGAGAATCAGAAATGAGAAAAACTCTTTCATGTTTACCATGTTTCAAGGGTGCATTGGACATGTGCTCTTCACCAATAAAATCAGGTATTAGCAAACAGAAGTAATTCCCTTATCTGTTTTGCTACAGCAACATGAGGTAGACTGAGGAGTTTTGGCATAACACCTCACATAATAAAATAAAGCACTGTGTTGGGGGGAAATAACAGTTTCCTTCTGGTTAAAAAAAAAAAAAAAAGTCACATTTCTTTTGAGGACTGATTTATGCCAGTTCAATTACAACGTCTCAAACTTCAAAACAGAAATCGTTGTTTATTCAACATATAGCTAACAAAAGCATATGTATTACAGAATTGTTACAATTATCTTTTCAAAGCTCGATGACGGTTAAATTTGTATTCAGTTTTCAATTAAATATAACCTGAAATTTTTACTGCAAGCAGTAGAAATGTCAAGGAGCTGAGTGTGGAAAACACACAAAAGGGAAAACGACATATAGAATAATACACTGGTTATTTTGTTATGTAGATGAAAAGGAGAAGAAAGTATCTGGAAATGAGAATCTAAATGTTTTCAAATTCCATTAATTCTCTAGTAGCATTGTCACAATTCTCTGAGAAAATAGAGGCCTGGAAGAATGTTCTTTCTTTTTATTTTTCCTAGTTCTAACTATAAACCACAGCTGCATATAAACTTCTAAAACTCAACAAGCCCAGATCTCAAAACAGACCTTGTGTGATGCAGCTAGGAAACATTGAAATAAAGAAGAATTGCAAACAGGATGGTACACTGATAATTACATCCAGTTAGCCACAACATCTTGCTTTGAGCTTACTTCACCTATTCATACAGCAAAATTCATTGTAATGCCATTTGCAGACTGCAGTCATCTGTGAGAACATAATGTAACAAATTAAGCATTGTAATATCACTGTGAGACACAGAGGAAGCAACTGCAAAGAGCTTCCTGTCGTTTGTATTTTTTTCTTTCCATACCTTACAAAAAACAATTGAGAATAATGAGAATGTTGCATATTTTCTAAAAGCTCAACATCACATACAATAAAAAGTTAATAGCCCTGATACATTAAAGGCAAAAGGTCTTCAGACAGATACCAGCTCAGAGTAAAGCTTGTATTTTCTTCTTTCCAAGATAAATACAGAGCAAGTATATTATTTGCCAAGAAAATAGTAAGGAAGACCATCACACAACAGCCTAACCTCCACGAACAAAAACTCGTAGTGCAAAGAGCTTAACATTACACATTAGAAGCTCAGAATGTGTAACGGTCAAGTTCCACACAATGATGCAGGTTTGAAGAAATCACAAGCGAGTTTAAGAATCAATCTTTTATTATCTGCTTGGTAGTACAAAAGTTGTATATAAACTACTTTGTTAAAAATACATCTGATATGCAAATTTAAGAAAGGCTGACTAATATGGCAATGTCCATATCACTACAAAACTGCAAAGTGTAGTGTTAAAGGCAATAAAAACAGGCACCACTTCTGAATCTTCTTACTGAAGAAGCAATGTACAAATTCAGTTCTTGCACATACCAGGTCTTACAATACCTTATGTAAGTAACTTATACAGGCAAACAATGTTTTACATATCCAACACATTTTGATTTTATTCTACATAATTCAAATGGAATCAAAATAGGAAGAACTTTTAAATTAAGTAAAAAAATAGGACATTTTTGTTTAAACTTCTTTTGAGTTTTCAGTATGTTACCTTGCAATACTAGCTCTCCATGTATTGAAACACAATACCATCAAATTATTATTATTATTTTTTTTTTAAAGCTCTTGAGACAGTCTGTAACTGTGCATCTTCTTTCTGAAAACTGTTTAAAACTGCTCAGCTTTGCCCAATACTCCCTTTTTCCAATAACATTTTATACTTATAGCTCTCAATGTACTGGAAATTGAAAGTTAACTACTATAACCAACACTAATTAAACTCTTCTAGAATAAATAGCTTTTTATTGAAATCAAGTGAAGTTTGAAGAAGGAAAAAAATCAAGAATCTATCAAATGTATGCCTATAAGGCGAGCTTCGTAGTTTGTTAAATATCAAAGAGATTTTATAAACCAGACTTAAATTAATGACAGCAAGGATACTAAACACTCAAGTACCAGTCCTGGCCAGAGTTATTTTAGGTACTCAAGAATGAGCAGTGAGCAGTTCTCTCTAAAAATATCAATTCTAAAAAGCACAATAAACCATCATTTCTTTTCAGGAGCTTGGTTGGGGTTTGTTTGTTGTTGTTTTTTTATTTGTTTGTTCCTCCCCCCAACCAAATATGGTGTCTGTGAGAAGCATTCAGACCTAGCAAGCAGTAAACCTGCCCAGGACGGGGGGGGAGAGGGGGAGGCAGAAACAGATGATCCTTAAGACCCCTTCCAACCCAAGCTGTTCTATAATTGGATCTGTCAATATCTAAATGATACAAGGAAGGCAATCATAGCACATACTTCCCAGCAAACATCAAATAAAGTTCTCTGACAAGATGTGGGAGTACCTAATATGATTAAAAAAATGAATATGAATTTAATATTTGTACACATTGTTAACATTACATACGCTGATGAAGATTCTCAGATCTGAAAGAAAAGCACAGTTCAGAACACTTGGACAAAAAGGATCGAAAGCAATTTAAAACAAATCAATTTCAAAAGAAGCACTGATCTTCACAGAGTTCATAAATTAGATTAAATTAATGTATAGTTCTCAGAAAATAGTATAATCTCTACTACGTTGTATTACTCTACAGCTTATATTCTTAGGCACTTGGAGAAAATGTTATTTTTCAGTTTCTTTCACATAGCAAAATTTGCTGAAGTATTGCAAAGGTCCCCTCCCCCTGCCTTGCCGAAATAAAGCAATAAGATTGTAAAGGTCATAATAAGTAGACACAAAAATAACATCACAAAACCATCACTGGTATTTTTAGCAGTAGATCACACTCAAAATATTAAGGCAGTGAAACAATGGCTTAAGATTTCAGTACCAGTGAGAACTGCTACCCTCTGAAGCCACTCTGAAGTACTTCAGTACATACTCCATAAATTTTTAATGACAAATATTCCATATCCTTATCTAGTGGTTCAAATATGTTGCCTTAGCTTAATAAGGAACCTGTGGGTAAAAAAACAAAAGAGAAAGGCAAAGCTATTAGACAATCTGCAAATACAACTAAGTAGTTACAAGAAAATTGGAGAACAAATGGTCTTAATGAAAGTGGCCTTTCCAAAAGCTCACCCAAGTGCATAGAAGAAGACACTCTTTAGCCTAATATTAAATAGTTATTAAGGTAATGGGAATAAGGACGACAGCATCATTTAACATTTGCGTATAGCTAAGCCATTCTGTACTGTGAATTAAGTCAGGAAGGCTTACATACTTCTGCATGTCTGCACACATGCAGATTAGACTGAAAATGTTTTTTTTGTGTGTGTGTGGTTTGCTTGGCTACTAAAATTTAGATTAATAGAGTATTTTTCATCTTCCATAGTCTGACTTTCATCTTCAGTATTTGTGAACTCTGGAAGGGAACAACAGAGTTAAAAAATCCAGATGGACTAGAGGGGTGAAGTATGAAGAAAAAAATTATCTGGTAAGACTTTTTACCTTCCCTGTCCAAAAACATATGTATTGTTGATTTTGAAGATGAAGCTCAATTTTTGGTATGAGGTCCACACTGCACAACAGTATGTATGTGTAAATCTTAATATTTTTTTCACCAATAAAAATCAGTAAGTATTTAACCTTGCATGGATGCCATCACAAAATTTGTAAAATACTACAGTGCCATAAACACATTTCCATAAATAAGAATGCGTTTCTTGGGAGTCCTCTGTTTTCTCCAAAGTGCTAGTTGACTAACTTCTTTTAGAAGTTCCGCCTGCAAAACAAGAAAGTAATTTCACAGATAAGTCCAGGAGAAAAATTAGTTGCAGAATAAACACGTCAATTAAAAACAGATGTTCTGAAATAGAAAAAAAAAAAAGAATTACTTAGTGTGGTGGTTATGCATTACAAGCCTTAGAATAAGAAAAGAGAAAAGCTAGAACTTCAGCTGGTAATCATGAAAAGGATGGACAAAACCACCAGCAAACCAATAAATCACATCAGTGTAAAGCACACGCAACTTAGAAAGGGATACCAGAAATGGCAAACATCACAAAGCTGCAGCACAGCAGTAACTTAAGTTTTTGTTTTCTTAGTAGCTTGCCAAGGAACTCAAATACTTGACTTTAAGTATCTGCTCCATATTTACTTGTTTTTCATGTGCCAGTAAAAATATTTCAAGTAAACTGAAATGATGAAATGGAATCCGCTCAAGATCATGAACCTCAGAGATAGACAGAAGATATGCTAAGTATAAAAGATGCAGGCAGCAAGATGGAAGGATAAGCTGAAACACTGCAGAGCTCATTTCAAGAAAATACTAAGAATATGTCAGTTTAGGGGAAGCGAAACTGAACTCAAGGGTAGCAGTGAACACAAGCAACCAGCAGCAAAGATTCTGCTCAACTCAAGAGATTTCATCTCACAGAGAACTCAGTTATAGCCATTTAATGCACAAGGACCCATCTAGTGCCTCCAAAAAGCTGGAACAAACCTTTTTCTGGCAGCACTTACATGCACATTTATACCTCCCTTCGTCCTCTACACTGGAAGATCTGAGCCATGTTCTCCAAAACAATGTGCTTTTTAATCATACATTTATGAGCTACAGGCACAGAAGTCCTAAACATTCCTTATCCATTCAATGTCAGTAAATTAAGCTATAATACTTTATTATAAGTCTGAAACAAGTAATTGAAACGAAAGTCTAACTTAGTATCTGCTTACTTACGGACAGCAGACAAAAACTCATCTAGAACCACACTAGAGAACAGAATGTTAAGCGCTCAGACAAAAGCTGAGTTTTTTTGGTTTGGGGTTTTTTATTTTTATTTTTTTTCCTTCATGGCGCAGAGCAAACAGACCTGGCTAGTTTCCCAAGTTTAGAAAATAGTTTTGCTGGACTGGAGAGGCCATTACAAGTGATTCCCCTGAGTCATTTCTCTGCCATTATAATATTTGTTTTCAAGAAGGGCAGTATCTTAAATCCTAAGGGAGGTTCTACAGTAAAAAAAAAACAAAAAAACAAAAAAACAACACCAAAGATGGACACTTTTTTTTTTTTTTTTTTTTTTAAATAATAGCTATATTATTCTTACTCTAAAGAGCAGCTTATTTTTAGATTAAAGCACTTATTAGTTCAAACTTAAGGAACAATGTTTAGGTACTTAAAAGGAACAGCTTTCATTGATTTGGGAAAGGACAAATTACGAAACAGGCATAAAGCATTTCTAGATGATGAAAACAAACTTTTCAAATCACAAGTGTACTGGAACAAACTATTTTCATATATGCCCTTTTCTTGCTAATTTTCATGTTAAAAGACAAATTACCTTCTCATAAGTCAAAGAATGAATTTGTAACAGTCTGATCTCTCATTGGAAATACTGGAAAAAAAGACCACCACAGACCTTCATGCCCAATCCAGCTGCACGTGAACATTCAGATGCAGCCAGTGAGGGAAGAGGATATTTCCTACTTCATTCAGTTAAAGAAAAAAATATTTGTGAGACAGCATCCAGATAAATACATTCTTCTTAGTTTAACACTCATTTATCTCTGTGCTCACAGCAAATGTTAGGAGGAAGTAATCCACTGTATAGCAAGCCAGCTCTACAATTTGTCTTCCTTTTTAAATTGGTGGAATTACAGAATGTTGGGTGTTGGTAGTTTTTTTGAACATACTCAATTTTCAATAGTGCGCTTCCTTGTTATATTTGAGGTTACTGAAAGTTTTAAATTGGGCTGAGCAGACACCGTTTTATCTTCTTTTATAGAAAGAGTCTATCACTGTACTTGTTCTGTCACTTGTTCACTTCCTTCAAATATAGAGCCTTTATTTTGTTACGCTGGAACTCCCATCTTCCCCAAAGGTCAGTCTCTCATCATGTCACAGTTGTGTAAAATTGTCTTTGCCTTGTAAAATGGTTTACCTCCAACTGATGATCAGTTACATCTTCCCCCCCTACATTTTCAACTACTACATCCTAGGTTTCCCCCATTAGTCTCTTCTCTTCCCCTCCCTCCCCCCACCAGGTGTGCATTCCAAAATATGGCAGACATTTTCAGCATGATATCCCATTAAGCAATTTACAAAATTTTAATGCCTCAAGAGAATCCCCATCCTCCTGGTTTAATAGCCTATCACAGATGACTGTGATGTGAGAATTTTTACGCATCTCTATTCTTATTAAAAGCCTTCCTGATCTATCAGAGAAGTATCCAATAAGCAGCCAGCTGACATGCAGTATCAGTGAGAATAATGAAGAAGCACTGCAATTATTCCAGTGAATAAGCAGTCAGCAGTATTTGTTTCTTTTGGGAAACCAGCACGTTGCCACTAAGAACTGAACTGTCCACTTACTGTGAAAAATTATACGCATATCTTGGATTGATAATGATACCTTCATGAAGTAGCTTTTATTTCTACAGCTGTTGAAATTTTAAGGTCTAAATAAAAAATTAGATTAAAAAATCAGAGTATATTTTAGGCTTTACCAATTTAATAATTAACTGAATGATCAAATATAATTTTTGCAGACTTTCAAAATTGCCTGATGAGTTTTCACACAGAATAGATACATTCACAACCTTTTTTCTCTTTACTGGTTGCCTTAGTCTGTTTCCCAGCATATCACTTTCACTAGTTCGCAGTGCCATACCTGCAGTTCACTCTGAGCTCCTCCTCTCTTGCGTCCCCTCTTTCACAGGCGTGCCAGGTGCTTCTTTTGCTTCGGGTTTCGCAGGCGTGGCAGGCATGTCACCATTGAGGCTCTCCACCCCAGTAACAGACATCAGGCTTTTCCGTTCTTTGGAATTAGATTTATGCTCCACTTTTGTGACTCTAAACCTGAGGTGACCAAAAGCGAGATTCAGTTGCATGTCCCTAGATATTACCATGGTCATTCTGTGTAGCCAGGATATGGATATGCACACATTTTTAGACAGGAGAATCCCAGGACCATGAAGTTTGAGCACACACCCACACAGACCCACGTTCACTTCAGAGCAATCTTCCTTTTTATTACCCATAAACACTCATTGCTGCTGAATGACTTTCTCAGGGACTTGGTTTTTAAAACTATCCACAGATTCTATGCCACTAGACAAGTAATTTTCCTAAGACAACTACTGTGTAAGATGGAAATTAAAAATAACTGGAAACAAAATGAAGTTATTTCTATACCTCACACTTAATCCAGAAATAACAAATTAAGAAAAAGGAATTCATTCACGTGCAATCCTTATTACATTTAGACTGTGTCAACAGAACTATAGCTTTGGATTTGCAGCCAGAGCGGATGCCTAATCATTCACAGGGCTCTAGAACAGTCTTGTTCACTTCCTCTAGAAATAAATTTAGTTTACAAGTAACAGGATTAAAAATAAAATAAAATAAAAATCAATCACTAGTTCTAGAAATGAGTAAAGTTAATGATCCCATGTGGGCCACTACAGTGACTCTAAGAAAAGGATACAGTGAACTGGCATTAAATCTTACCTTCCCACAGAAAGTACTGTAACTTCTCCAAGGCGACTTCTTCTGTGTTCTTTGGATTTATGAGCTGGTTTTATATGATGCCACCGTTTGTGGCTACAGCGAGAACAAACATCCTTCTCTATTACTCCTCCAACAGTATGTAAGTGATGGCCTTTGCAGCTGTGTTTAAGTGGAGTAGCACCAGGTGACAAAGGAGACCCTGGACTTGTTGGACTTCCAGGAGTGTTAGGAGACATGGGGCTAGAGGAAGTATAAAGGAAATGCAAAGTATACTATTAAATCCTGTTTCTTAAAAGGAAAATAAAAAGTAAAGCCTTCAGTTGCATCTAGTGAATAAACTACTTTTCTGAAAGATAGTTTATTTGTGAGGATACATGAATTAATGTTCCCTCTAATACCATGTTTTCACAGTTCAAAAATCACTTCCATGAATGAATGGATCTGCAATCACATAGTTAACATAACTGACAGAAAGTACAAGGAAATTAAAAAAAAAAATCAAGTTAAAATTGAGAACAATAGTTTAAGTGGACTTGTTCTATTATTTTTAAGAACTCACAGAAAGACACTGTCACAACATTGTGTTGATGCAAAACTAAATATCTGTCATCAAACAGGATTAACATAACATTCAGCCAAAGCTTCAGAAAGCTGCTTTTTAAAGGACCCGTAAAAAAAGAAAAAGCATTACAATGAACAAAATGCACCTATTGAGAGTAACCCACAAAATTAATTTCTTCTAAAACAGAGAAACAGGCAGGACAGACAAAAAGCAAAAATTTTTTTGGACTTCAGCATTACTCCATAGTCAGGCAAAGTATTCTCATAAAGCAAGACAGAGTTCGATGCGTTACGGGTAAAATGACTACAACTTACGACAGAACGCTCCTGAAAAAGGACAAGCAGAAAGTTGTTTATCAGATTACTGTAATACTGAAAGGACATTTTCAGTGCAGTCATTCTGGTCCAGATCATATTCCGTGTTTTAAATAGTTCTTTAAATAATGGAAGAGAAAAATCTAAACTATTTGTGAATTTTGGGGTTACCTATACTATCTGTAGAGTACAAGCAAAGAAATGAGGATGATAGGAAGAAAGTGTGTGTGTGAGAAAGACACACACTGAGAAATCTTATGAAGAATACTGGATGTATCACAGTAGGGACAACACAAATTTCAGTGCTTTAGCAGAAATAAACATTAAAAAAAGAGGCAGTTAGCCAGATACTCATTCTTCAGAAAAAAGAAGGTAAAAAACACAAGATGAACATGAATCATTAGGATGTAGGTGCTTTAAAGTAACAATTTTTTATCACCATGGAAATAACAACCTAATAAAGTCACATTATTGAGCTTTAATCATGCCTTAGCTGGAATGTTTCATCCAGTTTTAGGAATGTTATTTCTAGAAAAATTCTAACAAAGAAGAGTAACTCCAAAGGAGAACAAAGAAATTAAGTCTGCCAATGAAAGACTGGAGCTATTTAGATGTTTATTTTCAGAACAAACACATCGTCATGAGGCATTCAGTGGTCTTCAAACAAATTAAAGAAACTTAAAAAGGAAATAAAATCCAATTAACATGTTCGAAGTAAAGACAAGAAGAAATGACTTTAGATAGCAGAAGTGCAGATTTAACTTCACCATGTTTATTTCTATCACTAGGAAGTGTTTCACAGTGGACTGAACATACAAATAAGTGCAAGGGATTTGCACTCACGCTACTAAGGCTTCAGGAGCATCTGTCAGAAGTAATGTAAGAACAAATCATCGTACCTTTTGGTAGTCTCATAAGACCACAGTCCCTTCCCATTTTCCTATTTTAATTCACTGAAACAGTGGTCAAACTTTCAAAGTACACATACCTACACAAGATGTCTGAGTTAAAATCCTACCAAATATTTGTGATGCACCAGGAAAAAATAGTTCCAAAATCATTTTTATGTTCAAAGAGTTCATTTTGTTAAATTTGAAATGAGTTTCTTCAATAACCAAGCCTCTCATCATTAAAATAGGAGATAAATGGTTGCACATTATTTGTTTTGCTAAAACTATACACTCCTACTTCGCTACTTCAATATCCATTTTCTCTGCCTTGAATAGGAATATAGGATGACATAAGAAGAATATAGTAATATAGATACAGTTTAAAGGTACTTAGATACAGACATAGGCATGTTTAATTAAATAGTATTTTGCTACTTAAAGGGCAAACTACTTTCCCTATGTGAAGTTTTAAACAGGTGTGCAGTGGAAGGAAGCCCAAGAGGTAGGCCAGCCAATGTATGTTACCAAATTTATAATGCAAAAAGAGTAAAACGTTGAAAGAGACACTGTTCAAAGCTAGCAACCATACAAATGAAGCAAGCACTGCCTCTTTCAAATCACCAAGTTTTGATTAAACCAACTTGGAAGTAATTGCATCCTAAAGTAAACAAATATTTGCAGCCTCTGCAAATCTTTAGCTCAAGAAAGCAATAAATCGTTTTGACAGGCCTAGAACATATAACCAGAAGAGCAAGATATTATCATGGGGCTTACATTAAAATGCACTGAGCTCAAAGACGCAACAAGGAAATCAAGCTATTATACTCCTGGCTGACAACTCAAGGAAGTGATGTAGTCTTCAAAGTGCACAGGAAATAAAACCCTTTGAAAGGGTGCATTTTTAGTTGCCTCAGGAAACACACATTAAAAAGTTGAGCAATTACCTTTCGGGTTCAAAGACACTGCTATCTGCTACCATGGCCTTTAACACATCAGCATTTGCTGTAATGAGAATAAATAAAATTCTTCAAAAATGCACAGCTCTAACTTTAGAAAAACAAACAACAAAACTAAAGGTGCTAAAAGAACTTCCATCTAGAAGAAAGATGGCTGCATTATCTGTATCACCAAAAAGGCATGAAAGAGACTAATGCAAAAATGTTTACATACCTCGATGGGATTTTCTTAACATAAGCTACTAAAATTACTGCTCATATTGCACACGAAGCTTTGCCCCACTACAAGCTATATAGCAGCCATCTGCACAGTACTCCTACACAAGATCACTGAAAATTTTAAAAACATTCATTTGATCACAGACTATCATCACCTCATACTTATGCAGCACTGTAAGAGAAAAGGCACCAAAAAAACAAAACCCAACTGTGATGAAAAACACACTAGCACTAAGCCCTAGCAGTCATTAAGGGAAAAGAAGAAAACACCAACAAAAAGAAACCTTTTCTGAGATTAAGGCTACGTTGAGAAGTAACTCAAGGCAAGCTCAAGGCTTAGGAGAACTTGAATTTATACGAATGTAAAATTAACAGGCTAAACTTTCTTATACTATAAAAACATGCAGTCTCCTCCTTCCTCCGAAGGTTGTTTTGACTGGTAAAAGTGTTCTGAACTAACCAAGCACTTTTCAGGCCACTTGCGCATAGTTTTACTTTTTTCTAATAGTATCCATTTTATCATTTACTTTGTGCAGACAGTACAGGAAGATATCATGTCTGAATTTCCAAGTCAGAGCTAGTCTACTCTGTCTTTCATCAAACAGCCACGGGAATTATTTCCAGACAAAATGTTCAATATGGTCAAAACACTAGAATTCACATGCTTTAAATGTTGCCATTAAGAAAACAAGCTTAAGCTTTTCTTTGAAAAACAAGCAAAAATATTATTAAAAAAAATAAATCAAATGCCCCAGCAGTTAACAGAAGATCTAGAAATGCATTAATCAAACTTACAATACAAAATTATTTGCAAATAATCAAAAAATATCTCCACTTTGCTTGGAATTTTTGCCTCCTGCAGGCAATCTCAAAGAATACACATACAAAAAGGCTATTAAATGAAAACATACAAACATGCCATACTTCTCAATATTTACAGATATATATATTTATCAGATACTACCACAAAGGCTCATAACTTTAATTTCACCATACTATACCTTCATTTTTCATAATGTAGTTAATAATTTGTCCTACAGTGTCACTATTCTCATGCGCAGTTTCATTCATTTCTGTGCAATGAAATAAATATTTTGTCAATATTTTGGTCTTTCAAAACAAAAAAAAAAAACAACGTTATTTTAAAAAATAAACTACACTAAACCACCCCACCTCAAAAAAAAAGTAAGAAAGAAAGAAAAAAAAAAACAACACCTGAAGATGTTACAGAAAGAAAATGGCAAGATCTACTGTCACTTTGGAGAGAAAACATAGATGAGACTTTTTGGTCTTTATTCAAGAAAGCCCAGAAACTTAAGTTTATGGAATCTACACATCAGCTCTAACATTCTTTAAGGCTTGAAGAAGTTCAATATTTTCATGAACATGCATCAAAATTCTATTTATAGCTAGTTAGATAAGAAGATATAAAAGAAAGCAGTATTTCTAATCCTAAACATAAAGAGGAAAACAACAACAAATCGAACCATCTCAAGCTCATATTTTAAAATAGGTATTATCAGCTTCTAGAATAAAAGGGATTCAATTTAATCTTACAACAGCAAGGTGGGTTTTTTTTTTAATTTAGGATTCTTAAATTCCTTGCTCCTCTGGTCACATGTAACTGAGAAACTTAGTACTTCTGGAGCTGACTGCACTCATTACGAATGCTGGAAGTTTCCCCAGAATAATCTCAAAACACAAAGATTGGTGAAAAAAAAATAAATTAAAAAGCACATCTTACTTAGTAGACATTAGGGCTATCTTTAAAATGAAAAATAAGTAATCAGAAGATGGAAGCAAGTTTGATAGGCTAGGCCTTAAATTTGCCTCTAAGTAGTAAATTTGGGGCTTCCTTCTCTCTTTACCCCACCTTTCATCTTCTTCACCCCAATGCCTACAACTTTGAAAGCAGCTTACACACCTGTTTCCTCAGAAGACCTGGAAGCTGCCCCCTCTCACTACCACTCACCTTACTGTTACTCCTCCCTTGAACCAGCAGATTAAACAGATACACAGCTTTAGTACATTGCCTGGGCAGTGACTGCTTAGGAACACAATGACAGATCATTACTGCAGCATATGACTCTACTGTTACCACAGAGGCACTGTAATTTGCACTTACTATGAACCTGAGGAGATGCTATCTTTTTGGAGAAAGGAAGAGGCCTGAAGCATTTACAAGTGACTTGACCTTTCTATTTACCTAGCCAAATGCTGCAGATAGCATTCTTCTCTGGGGTGAAAAAGAGAGCAGCGGAAAACAGGAATAAGGAATCACAGAACAAGAGTACAAACAGAAAAATAGAAGTATCTTTAAGAAAAAAAAATATAAGCAGCATGCGTTACATAAAAGAGAATGCCCACCCAAAGGCTCAGTTTTATATTGAGAGGGGAGATGAGAAAGACAACGCAACACGAATAAAACTTAAGTTGCTAAACGTAAATCTTAGATTTAAGGCCTTACACAGCAGCATTTCACCACTCCCTGATGTCCAGTACTTTCTCTCAGCAGCAGATGGAATGCACAAAAGGGATGTGGTGACTTCAGTACACTGTCACAAACAAATATGCTGGATACTTGATCTCTCCATAAGCTCTTAATCTGTTCTAAAGGACTCATGTGGGAAGTTTGGAAGACTGGCAAAGCTTTGACTAGCAAAGACCAAAAACCAACAGACATAATGGTAATAAAAATACTTCTCTTAATACTGTATGATATCTAATCTAGACAGAAGAATGACAGAAGACCCACAAAAAGACCCACTCCGTATTGGCTGCAATCTTTATAAATAAGTAGAAATATTTTTTTAGACATGTTGATTACCTATTTTTTCATCAGGCTTTTCCTCTTCTTCTACTTCTTCAGCCTCTGTTGTACAGCGATACCCTTTTTTCTTAAGGACGTGACAGATGAAGATCCCCAAGAGACCCATGAAGAAGAAAAGAGGCACCAATACAAAGGCAACATACTCTAGGTTCTCAGGCTTGTTATTATTGCCAGTTGTCACAGTAGTTGTCGGTAAATCATGGCTTGCCAAGGCCTGTACATCACCTACATAATGGAATAAACAGAGTTTATGCCACTAACAGTCAGTATCTTCTCTGCATAAAACAATTACAAATATTCAACCACGTACTAAGAACACCCACATGATATTTCTTCAATATGATGGGGTAAAACAAATGGTATTCTAGCCAATCTCAGCATGAGGGCCAGAGTATTTCACAGAAAGCAAAACACCGCAAGTGCTCCTTCTCACCAGTGAGGAGAACTCCGTACTATTCCTGAAGTCCTAACTTCATGCAAAATAGATAAAAAGCACAGGATTTAGCATTGACAAAAGGATCAGACTTAAATATCCTTGAATTTTCCTTGGCAACGGAATTAGAAGAATACAACAGATTCCAACCATGTCCAACTGTTCAACCAAATCCAAATACATGTTTGCATACTCAGAATTCCTTCGAAGTCTCTAAGTTTATGTATACACACTATACATAATAAAGATTTACATTATAACCTCCAAACATGCAAAAATATTCTACTCTATTTTTTTTTAGAGTAGGAAAGAACGGCAACAAAATGAGGTGAGTAAAGTTCTTACGCATTTTAGCATATTTTCTACCTACTTGTATTAAAACAGACATGGTAACTCATAATGTTGCTACTAAATGGGTTGAAGATTCATCAGAATACCAATTACGTGATACTGAAGCTTTCACAACAGAAATACCCAAAGTCATCTAACTCCTCCCTTTGAAAAAAAAAAAAAAAAAAAAACACATTTAAGAGTCTCCAGAAATTTACAGAAAGACCATTACTTTAAAATTACTTCTACTGTGCCAGCTGTATAAGTAATAAAATTTTAAAAACCATTAAGTATTCATCTGAATCAATGTGCTACACAACAGTGGGAATGCAGAAAACTAAAGGAAATGCAAACAAACATCTGAATAGTTCTGGAGGCTGAATGAACTCTAATGTTAAAATTAAACCTCAGGATGTTTGCTTGAGACAGAGCCAGACGGCCTAGCTTGTATACAAACCCAAAAAAAGAAAGCTATTCATTTTTTTCAAAAAAGGCCAGCAATGCTGCAGATATCTGTATGTAGAACTTACTAGGTATGTAATCTTCAATAGCTTTAACTTGTACCTGGGCAGAACAATTGAGCAACAGAAGAATTGAACAAGATAACACTTAAAAACTGCAATTGTTTTACATGACAGAGAAGTAAAAGACAAAGGATAAACAGAATCATAACTGAAAAAGTTGCTTACAGTTTGTTTGGCAAGAATTTTTAATTCACATTTTAATATATTAAAATAGAATGGGTTTGGTCTTGTCGGCTTCCAACATATCCAAAGTTCCCCACTTCATCAGGCAATTTACTAACCAGGAAGGAGAAAAGCCATTACAACAAATACTATTTTGATCGCTGCATTGTTTCAGAATCTTAGAAATCCAACTGAAATAGCATACATCACAACCTCAGAGAGATATTAACAGATCTTAACAGATCCGAACACGAAGAGTGCTAATGTAAGGAAAAAAAGCAGGTGCTTAGAATTTTGATGCACGCTATCCATTTTAAGAACAAACGGGAAAACCACAGCACACTACTTCAAAGACATCAACAGCAACTTACTACTCAGGATAACTAAGAGGTGGAAGGACGTATTAGGAGGGCCACAAGATAAATCCCGCTCTTTATGTTTTCTATGTCTCTTTGTGAGAAAAGCAGCATTACCCTAAGAAATCTCCTCCTGACTTTCCTCCATGACCATGGCAGGTAACCCCTACTTCAAACCCTAGAGAGCGAGTGCTTCCAGGCCTCCAAGCTGTGGTTCCTCACAGCTTCTCCAAATGCAAAGCCACTTCACAAGGTCCCTCCCCCCTCAGTTCTCTGCTACCCCACTGACTTTGCACCCAACAGGCCAAAAACCTGAAAAGAGTTTTAAACTGGATCGCTGACTGAGACTGTTGAAGAAAAACATGCCCTAGAAAGCCTTTACTTTTTAAAGCAGTTGCTTCAGTGAAGCAACACTAGCAGTGGTTTGCAGAGTGCTCTATCAAGGCAATCAAGTAATTCATCTTTATGAGTTTCCTCTTCTCTCATGTCAGTAGTGCTTGGATATAGTTCTGAAATAAATTTGATTTTTGGAAGGAACCACTTGCCTGGTTTCTTTTTTTTTTTTTTTTTTTTTTTTTTTTTAAACCTACAATCTGTTCTTTGATTTCACTGAGCATTTCTGCTCCCAGGCTGCCACCTGATAATACCAACGAGAAAACCCTTCAGCTGCAGTCTGCCATCAAAGGTTATGACAACTTAGAAAAATTCTCAAAAGATAAATGTAGCCTATACAAGCTAAAAAAAAATTAAAAACACCTTAAAAATGCCATAGATGAGCCAATACTGAAACCTTCTTTTTCTGACTGAAGGGTGTTGAATAAACTCGTGGTGTATCAACTCAATGCTCAGCAATACAGATTAGCCTACTAATTAGACTGAAATTTAAAAAGCTTTAGAATTAGGCAGGAGACAAAATTTTAAATGGAAAAAATATTTTACATATTAACAGTGACTCCAACAAACTAGTCCATTTAAATGAGCCACTCAAGTTTTATTCAGTTCTTTAGATATCTAAAAATCTAATTGTTCCATTAAAATTCAACAAGGTATGAGCACGTTTAAAAAGTATCTTCCTTAACAAAAAAAAAATGATTTATTTTTTTACATGTAAATAGGTAATCTACACAGAACAAAAACTGTTCCTGATGACATCGTTAAATGATCAGAGATATAAAAATTCACTAGAAGCAAAACAAAAAATATTCCAGAAAAAAACGATTGCCTGGATCAAATACTTGCTGCTGTATTCCACCTTGTAAGCAGAGCAAAGCACTCAGCACTCATTACCAAACACCGCCCATGTGTCAAGAACTCTGCTCTCAGAAACTTCAGCATTTAGGATGTAATACAAGACGATGACTTGCCTGGGTACGAGCAGTACATTTCATGTCTTAGTCAGAGCTGCATCACTCATTTTATAATCCCTGTTCTTCTTCCTCCGAGGCATGTTATGGTTATTAACAGAATGGTGACAGTTGCCCCATTCTCATGATGTACCTTGTTGCCTCACAAAGATTTTCACTGAAAATTCAGGACTTCCTTGATTCATGCCAATACTTACTGAAATCAGTTTGCTGTGGTCTTTTTCCTGTACTGATGTTTTCATACGCCTGTGCAGACTATCAGTCTACATATCAAAATTACCTGAAGATGCACTCCAAATACAGACATTTAGGAGCAATACTTGGCACATTTTAAATGCTGCTTAAACTACAAATCGCAGATTATATTCATGATACTAATTCAGATCCCTTGTAGCCTTGTTTGCTTAAGAATAAGTACATTTCAGTCATTGATCTTAAGTATTCTCTCCCCTTAATTAAGCCTTAACTAAAAAGTAAAATATAAAGTCAGTCTGCCTCGGTCAAGAACTTTTCTTTTATACTGGTTCCAATCATCACTACTCACTTTGTTCTTCTATCTTTCCATTTCAGCAATGGCTCAAGAATATATTACAAAACCTTTAAGAAATAGAATATATGAGGAAAAAAAGTTGGCCAACTAAGGAAAAAAGAATTCATCCTTTTTTTTTAATTACAGCTTTTATATGCCTGAGCTTGATCTATTAATATTTGACTTAAACGGTCTTCTCTCCATGTTAGCAAGGTAATGTTTAATTAAATTTTTTTTTTTTTTTTTAAATCGAAGACCATGATATCTTGAAGGCTATAGTACATAACAAAGCTGGAGTGGATCACATACACAAAGGTATTGCTCTGTAGCAAACCTCCTTCCCCCTTAGTTTCACAGACTCACAGAAAACAGGGACTGAAGCACGTCAGCAAGGCCATCCCACTTCATGCTGCTGTCCTAGAGCAGGATTAGCTGTTCCTAGACAACTATTTGCCACACAGAGCTAAAGATCCTGCAAAGGCAACAGCACACACCATTTTCTTCCTTTGCAGATGGAGGGTCAGAACAATTATTTCATTTATACCTATTAGCCACATTAATAAACTCAGCTCATACCAAGCTTCAGAATTACTTTCTCCTTGGTTTTAGCAGTGTGAAAAGATTTCACTTAGCACGATCATTATGACATCCCTGATGAAGCTCCAATCAGCTCAAAGCTTTGCCCTTAGCAATGATCTAAATAGGCAATTCTCAAATATTTCCAAGAGCAAAGCACAAGCCCCTGAAAGATTTAATACTGCATAAAGAACAACTCAGATGGCTGAAAAGAAAATCTTTTCTGCAATAAAGTTTGTATCTGTTTAGTTGTTACATAAGCAATGTAAAATTCATCATTAAAATAAGGCACTGTCTATTTTTCTAAATCTCCCATACTAACCTTGAGTATAATACACATCTAATGGATTGTTTTAAGCACATTCCAGTTATTTTATTGTTTAATCTACAGCAAGAAGCTCATAAACAATGATGTAATCTCTCTGCCCTGCTGATAAAGAATCCTATTTTGTTATGCCAGATTTTGCCTATTAAGCCCACGTCATTTATTTCTCATGGCTTGCCTTTTAAAGAGCTTTGTTTATATTTCATGAATTTGATTGTTCTAGCAATCAGTCTACTATAAATAACTGCATACATATTTACTATCTTATCCTTGTAGTTCAAAAAGTTGCATGATCATATTTCCTACTTCCAGGCATGAAGATGAAATATAGCTTTCTATCTAAATATACAGAAACAAACTATTGTTGGCCTTGATGTTAACTGAATTGTTAGAGAAATCAAGTACGATCACTGCACAACCTATTTAACTGCAATATAAGACAAATGAAGCATTCAGTTAAGGCATAGGATCTGCTCAGACACCTCAGCTAAGCACAGCTGTAATGTCTCAGCAGCAGCCTTATCTTCAGCAGTTCTCTCCCTGTTCATTTATGTGTTACTTCACTCATCCATGGTTAAGGAGGAATCACTCAAGTTTCAGAATAACTTCAAAAAAGTGACTTGTTCGGGTGTTTTCTGCAAGTTTTTATTTCTTTAATGCCTGGACCACTTCTCATTCAGTTCACTGTGTGGCCACAGAAATGATTTACAAGCGTTATGAAAGGCCCACATAAGCTGGCAATGCCACAAAGAGAAATGAGCAGGCAATTCCCACTTCAGCTTACCTTTCATCATGGGAACAGCAGCTGCCACCATAGCCAGTGTTTCATCTTCTGACTCTGACAGAAGTATGCTCACGCTGCATCAAACTGTGACACTTCCTACCTCCAGGAGAAGCCCAAAATATCTGTCTCTGTGTTTCATCCTGAATCACAGTTACAACAAGAGCTTTAAATCACAGTTTACATCCCTGTCTTACTACTAAGGTGATAGCTATAGGGGAGACCAGAGGAAACCATAGGAAAGGTAACAAGGAATAGGTTAAACAGGGTGTTTTCCAGAGGAAGAGCAAGTGAAGGCAACCTGTTGCCTAACATCTGTTTTACCTATTGTTAAAGGGAATGGCACTTTGGGGAATATCCATGAACTGAATAACGGGAAAAAAAAGCTATCACTTAAGAGGAACATTCAACATGTTCAATTCTGCTTCACTTCTAGCTATCCTGTAGTAAACAGAACGTACAAACAGAAGTGAAATAAGCAGGAAGTCTGATGAGATAGAGGAAGTCACATGATAAAAGAAGATGACAATTAGTAGCAGCGCTGCCAATCGCCCTAGAGGTTGTTTAAGGTCTGCTGCTAGGAACAAACTTCATAACTTTCATTAGGTTTGTCAACAGCAGTATTCAACCAAGCACACAGAAAAATCAGCCACACGGCTCACAGAAGCTCAGCATGGCTGAGGCTGGCAGAGACCTCCAGGTCCCTCTAGCCCAGCCACAGCTCCAGCAGGGACACCAAAGCAGGTGCCCAGGCCCATGGCCAGGCTGCTTCTGAAGATCTCCAAGGAGGAGAGCCCACAGCTCCTGGGCAGCCTGTGCCAGTGCTGTCACTCAGCAGTAGCTCTAAATACTTTTAACTAGCTTTACTTCCTTGTCACTACTAGCAAGATGTACGTAGCCAGTCCCAGGGATAACCTATCTTAAAACACCTAGCTGCATCCTTACTACCCAGCATCACATTCAAACCCACAAACCCACAAGTCTTTCATCATACCTCAAACTGGAGCCTGCTAGAGTCCTCACATTATAAACTGAAGCTTTGGCTTACTGAAATTATCACATAACTTACAATGATATCAAGGGTACATTCTGCAGAAGGTCTGGAAAGTGAGCGTTCTCCACCAAACTTTGTGAGTCAGGTCACTGCCACAATGAGTTCTCTCCCAGTCACATGCTACATCAACAGTTCAACAAGCTGTCCACAAAAAATGGTCGTACATAGGCTTCCCTGAAAGCTGGCAAGAAGGGCTCAAAGAGGAGATACCTCCTAATCATGAACAGGTCCTATTAACAACGATAGCTAAAAGCAGTAGCGTATAATGCTTGTGACCCTCAGCAATTCAAAATCATTGTGGTTTATGCAATCCCATGTGAAAACTAATCTTGTCAGTTGCTTTGTCTGTCTGGGCAATCACATCACGAAGGCACTAGCATTATTAAGACTTCAAAGACAAAGACAAAAATATCAACAGCAGCTCAGCCCTGTCAAAAAAAGAATAAATTGCACTACGTACAGCAATAAGAGAGACTTGATCCATCCAGAAGACGCAGCTAACAAACAGAAAACAGATCAGAATCTCATGCTTTGCTGCTAATCAGCATTACAATGTTTTGTATTTCTGTTGGAGCACCTACCATTAAATTTCAGCTTTCAAATAAAGTATGCATTCTGTGCAATTAATGAAGTGCACTTTACCCATTTGGCTGTCTAAGAAAAATAAAGGATCCCTGTAGGACACATCAGATGTTTAAGACTATTCCATATCATTAGGAAATTTATAAGTGCCAGCAGCATTAAAGCAATGTTACCAAACACATAAAATCAATGGTTCTGTGCAAACATTCACACTAGTTGAAATCAGTCAAAGATTTTTAACTAAAACCAGCATATCCTCCATGTGACAGTATAGCAGAAAGCATTTGGCAAACCTCAGGAGGAAGGAGAAAGAAATCCCTTTTTTTTTTTTTTTTTTTTTTTTTTTTTTTTTTTTTACCTTTTGCATTTTCTGTTACACTTTGCAACAGTTCTCTTTCAAAAGTGCATCTGATGCACATGATGAAATCACAGGTATCGTTAGCAAGTCCCACTGATGCACACAGCCTTACAACTCCCCTAGAAAAGTGCTCAGCGATAGAATCTTGGGTATAAACATTTCAAGAGTACCTACAAGCCTATGCACACCCATCCTGCAGCTTACTAGAATGCCTTCAGGCATTCTCTTCAAGATGCCAGTAGCAAACTGCTCGGCCATCCCAACAGATTGAGGAACATGCAACAATATGCCAAAGTATCATCTACAGAAGAGCAATCTAATTTATATGTACACACACACACAAACACACACTAATCTTTCGAGCATTCTTAAGGAGGAGGAGGAAAACGTGGTCAAGCTCAACAAGAGAAGGAACATCTGCAATTACTCTCCTTTCTTACATCTGCCATAGAAGATTTGAAAAAAAGTGTTCAAGCCTTGCAAAGCCAATTAATGGTCAACACAGATCTCAACTCCAGGCTGGCTGTTCTTTCACTGAAACTGGTCGAAGTTGGGAAGAAGAAGTCTGACAACATATTTAGCATTGTTCTACAGGTCTCAGTTGTGCCTACTGGTACTTACTTCTTTCTGCTCTCCTGAAGAGAAGGAATGAGCTAGATGACAAGGCTTCCACACCTTTTATTTTCAGAGCCAAACAGCAGGTGGTGGACACCTCAAACCCTTTTGGACCAAGCTGATATGTGCTAAGCACTAATTACAGATTGACAAAGGGCATATAGAAGGATTCAAAGCATTTTGTGCCTAACTTCATGCTAGTAATTTCATGCTAGATTTCACAGCCATGCTAACTGCTGCCTCTGCCTGCTCTCACACGCGCCGTTCACCCTCAGCCATGCTCTGCCACATAGCTGTAATGTGTTGCCGGTGTGAGGCACCCACAGACACAGCCAGCAGCCAAGGACTGTCTTCCAGTGAGTTTACATTTAACAGTTCGCACTTCAGACAACACAAGCAGCAGGAGACATTCAGCTTTGAGATTACCAGTATCGCAACGTCTGGGGTTAGGTATAAACACAGAAATTGTCATTGAGGAGCAACTTCCTCTGTGTGAGCAGATTCGGAGCACTAACGGGTTACAGCAAACCGAGTTTCTAAAATCTAAACACAAAGCCAAGTTTAACCTCACACCGGACAACCAAGCAGAAGCTGTTCCTCGAATCGTTTATATTCTGTGAGTCACTCAGCCACTCCGGCTCAAAATAAAGGTGACTACAGAACGGTTACGAGAACTTGTACGGCTCACCGTATAGTTTTTCTTTAACCCAACCCACGGCCCACCCAGACCGAACAGCCGCACGGCAGCAGGAGCTGTCGCGACGCGAAGGGCCGCGCCGCCGCGGAGCTTCGCGCTCCGGCACAGCGGGCGGCACCGCGAGCTCCGAACCGCGGACAGGCGGAGACCCCGCTGCCTCCCGCCCGCTCGGCCTGGGCAGCGCAGGGGTCGAGCGTGGGCAGAGCGAGGAGGAGGCTGCCCCCCTCCCCGCGCCGCGGCAGCTTGCCGCAGGCCCGGCCCGACCCCGAGCGGCCCCTGCCCCGCCGGCTCCCGTCGCGGAGAGCGTAACGACCCCCGGGGAGAGGCGGCGGGGTCGGTGAAAGCGCCCGGGAAAGCAGAGGGGTCCCGGCTCGACGTTTCACCCACCGAGATCGGAGCGGTTCCCCAGCCAGACGGCCGTCGTGCCCAGCGAGGGAGCGATCGGCGGGATCCTCCTCGTCGCCGGCGGAGCCATACCCGGCACCTCCTCCGCGCTGACAGTCCCGCTGCCGCCCGGCACTGCACGGCCCGGCCCAGCCTACAGGCTGCGAGGCGCGCCCTGCCCGCACGGCGACTGCGCGGAGGCGGCCCGGGGCGGTGCTGGGTGAGACGGCGCGCGGCGCGGCTGGGTGCCCTCGGTTTGGTGTTGAAGAATGGAGGAGGCGTTTCTTGTGTGCTCCTGTGGCAAATGTGTGAAGTTAGTCAGCATCGAATGCAGAAGCATTAGTGCGGTGATGGGGCACTGGCACAAGGTGTCCAGAGGTTGTGGAATCTCCCCCTTGGACATGTGCTCTGGTGCCCTGGCTGGAGCTGGGCTAGAGGGAGCTGAAGGTCCCTTCCAACCTCAGCCGTGCTCTAATGACGTTGCAAGCTGATAAAAGGATGGTTTTGTAAGCCCAGCTGACAACTGTACTGCTCCCCAGTACCTTACCACTGGAAGCCCAGTGCCAAGACCCAGTGGGAGGCAAGATGGAGACAGGGATGATTCTGAGCACAGCATTGGGCTTAGCAGCTCCCGAGGCTGGTGGACTTCTCTCACCCAGCTTGCTTCACATGGCACTGCAGAGGCTCCCAAATACCGGGTGCTGCACCATGCTCCTGGGGCTGCCCAGAGCTTCTCACAAGGGCTGATTGAGTTGTGTCTCTGGAGGATCTTCACTGTCAGAGCACAGCACAAAGGCCAAGGAGATCTGTGGGGACAGCTATTCTGTGCGAGAGGCTACCCACACCAGAGGAACAGCACTTGTTGGCACAGCTGGGTTGAAGCCGCACAGTGTAACAGTGGGGCAGGATGTGACACACGGTGCCACATGGCCCTACGGAAGGTGCCACCGCCGCTGTAGCATTCGTGCAGGCTCTTACAAATATACACAGCCTTCACGTGATTTCATTAATTAGCACTCAGCTCACAGGGACACCATTCTTACACTCACCTTTTGACCTCTTCCCATCCACAAAGCCTCAAAGTTACACCTACATTCCTTGATTCTACACAGCTCAACACCAGCATAGGTTTACATCTTGGTAAGCCAGTTCAGGTGTTTAGACCATGGCATCTGTAAGTGGACTTTTCCACTGCCATGGCAGCATAAGTAGAATTACAGAATCATAAATTGTATTCTTGTATCAAGGCAGGGGCAATTACATCTTCCCATTTGTTCTAGTTACATTACTCTAAATTATTCTGATCTAAATTATTTATTTACTTGCTCTTACTCATTTTAAAGAGACAACATTGGGATAATTATAAAGCAATACACATTCTTGAATGATTTGTTCATCTGGTACTAGCAATTTGTTCAGAAATATCATTATTAGCCACTGGCTAGAGCTATTCTCAGCTAGATCCAGCACACCAGTTTGCCACCTCCTTGTTTGGGGCCATCAGCCCCCCATACCATATAGCTCCCTCCCCTTCCCCCCCCCCATCTTCTTTTATGGTAAAGAAAATGCACAGAAAAATATGTTCTTAAAAAACAGTAGATTGGTACCATTTGCATACTTGATAGAATGCACTGGAGACTGCAACTCTGGAAATAACCAGTTTTAAACTTTTTGCTGCGTGCTTGATGGTCAGCTCTATTCGTGGTACACATTGTAGCCACTATTTGTATGTAAGTCTTTTTCAGACCTAGGAAAAGATCATGATGATTTAACACCTGAGATAAACATGTTGACAAGCAAAAATAAAAATAGATCTTTTCCTTCTTTGTAACAAGGGAAAAGCACCTTTCCAGAGATAAGCACTTTCTGAGTCTAGCAAAAGAGCACTATCGATTGTTTAGATACACATTTTTAGTGTCTATTCAAGTGATTTTACAATTCCTTCCACAATTCAAGGTTGAATGCTATGTTTGCTTCTAACTGCAGCTGAATTTGATGGCTGTTTGTTCATCATCAGCATTAGGAAAGCAGCCCTGAGAACAGACTCAGCAGAGACAGTTATGACATCAATAATAAAATATTAAAGCTTAATTAAATAAAAATAAAAAAATAAAAAAAAAGTATGACTGTGGAACACAGTACCTAAGCAGCATAAGCAGACATTGCTGATTTTTTTTTTCCAAGTTTGAATGCGTACCAAATCAAAAGTTCAGCCTGAAGAAGTTCAGGAATTTAATGGCATGATGTTTGTAATTGAAAATAGCTTTTCTGAGTCAAGCAGATAATCAAAACTGTGAAATCTTAGATTTCTTAAATATTCTACAAGTTGTTCAAATATTTGCTAACAAAGAAAACTATCAAGGAATGACAAATGTCCATTTCAACAGAAGGGGAAATCAAATATAGGAAAACATGTCTTTGACCCCCCAAGGTTTCCTACAGATAGTATGGCTATTCACCTGAGCAGCTTCTTCTCCGTCTCTTAAATTGTGATTTTCTATTTTTTTGAGGTGTAGTTCTCTGTCATCTGCACTTCCCCAGGGAGACAGAGCTGGGATGTTTCCCAACACACAGTTAATGTCCAAATCTGGCAGGATTTCTGAACCACATCTGCCTCTGTGACACAAGCAATCCAAAGAAAAGCATTCTTTCAGGTTCTCCCTCTCTCTCCCACTTCAGAAGCATTGGTTATACTTTTTTTTTTTTTTTTTTTTTTTTTAACTAGTTACAGAAATAATCTCGATTTACTACACAGCCCACAAACAGTGAATTGGCATAATTTCCAAGGCAGCAACTTACTACCCTTCTTCACCCACTGGAACAAATGCCTGCGGACATAGGAGAACTCATACTTTGCCACTAGAAAGTATGAGAAACCACCTTCATAGTCTTAGAGCGAATAGTTATTCTCACTGAAAACACTATAAACCACAAAGTTTCCTGAACAGATTCAAAACTAAGTTGCACTAAGTTTTAACTAACTCAATTAACATCAGCTGTTTCCTCAAGCTTTTTAAAACAGAAATTGTTTGTATGACTAGATAGAACACTGATTTGGGTAACACATAACTAATTTTTCTAATGCAAAGCAGTCAAGGAATCTTCTTAAAATAGCCTTTAACTTTTCCTACTACCAATTGCTGACACCACATAAAAAACATTTAATAATCCTAGTTTGTATCTTCTGCATGCAGTTAGAAGAGTTCAGGTTTTCCCAGTATGTTATTACTTGTTCCTGGATTTCATTAGAAGCCTTCACTATTGTTGCTAGAAATCTGAAAAATATATGACTCTCCCTGACCATTATAACTAAGTAGGAAGTAAATTTTACTTGATGTTTCTCCCATAGTATGTATTTCAGCCATATATTAAAGTAGATATTATTAAGAATTTGACCTGTTTTTTGGGTGTTTTTTTTTTTCTCTTTACTGTTTCATTGCAGACTTTTTTTTTTTTTTTTTTGGAGAGGAGGATTTTTTCTGAATTTCTCATATCAAAGCAAGACAAACACCCAGCCAACTCTCAACTGTGGGTTACAGACAGAAAAGACATTACCAGCAGTATGCAGAAGATAGAGCAACTCTAATTTCTACATCTTAAGCAACATAAGCTTAAACTTCAGAGCAAGGAAGGTATCTTTTTCTGACATTGGAAATGTCACACAGTCAGGCCCTTTCACACAACTTCATTTTTTACTTAACTTGAAAAGCATAAATCAGAGTGCTAACCCCAGAACTGTATGATCCTACAGTATCTATTTTAAAAAATTATATATACACAAATATTTCAGCATAAAACTAACCTTTGCTAGTATGAGTAAAGCTTGATCACATGAAATACCCTTTGAAATGTAAATGATATGTATTCCCACACCATTTAATTACTCCCTTTTCTTTATTACAAGAATCACCATTCAAACAGAAGTTTAGCATCAGCTTTCTAAGAGTTCTTTCCAGCCTCCCTACATTCACCAAGAAAAGAGTTCCTTATACATACCAGCTACACACACAGGGGAAGATTACTTCTAAAACTTTTTCAGAGCTGCATCTAAATGCTGGCAGTATTTAAAACACCCACATACATCAGTGTAGCAGAAATGCTAAGTCATGGCTTGAGGCAGTAACTGAGCACCTGGTGGGAAGGCAGGGCCAACCCAAGGGAGCTCAGGTATAATGCAGTGCAGCTGTGTGACCAGAAGGGGTAGAGCCAGGAGCCACTCCTTCCAGACCTCATTTAAGGGTAGGCAGTGAAGGCAATCCTATTTTGTCGGGGTTCCCTGTGTATTTGAGATCTTCAAAGGTAAGTAGATTCTTCGCTTTGCTTCTGTGTCTGTAGCTGCTGTGCTTTAGCATGTTTTTTCTTGCTGCAGCCTAAGACTTTGCTACTATGTTGTTATTGCTGGCCTTTCTGTTGTGTTACACTGTTGCAATCGAAGAGGTGTCTTTTGATGGCACTAACTCAACTGATGGTGTTTTACCTTGTAGGCCACAGTGAGTAAAGCATTAATGTAGAACTGTAGGAGAAATATTTAGCTTAGTGATGATAGGGAGAAGAAAAGTAACTTCATGAGCAGCTTGTAAGCACTCATAAAATTCAAGCTTAAGTATTGGTTTTCTGATGGACATTCTATATGTCCAGAGGCTCAATTACTCATTCATATCCCAGGAATTAAAAATTTTTATAGGACTGAAGCTACTTCTTAATATGCATAACAAAATATAAGGACAAGAAAGACTTAAGTATTTGTTTATGAGAAATTACAAAGCAAACAAACAAGAAGCCAAACAGCACTTAACTTGAAACAAAATACCTGAACTCAGACAGTATAACTTACCTTGGAAACAACACCTAAGACTCAGGCAGTTCATTAAATCATTAGACAGGAAAAAGTTGTAACTAGCAAGCTAGTTGAAACTATCTCGTAGTTGCACATTGCTTTGTACTTTGCGTGCTACTGTATTTGCTGGTGAAAGTAAATGTATTTCTGAAGGGTACTGCCTCACATGGAAAAAAAAAAAAAAACAAAACTTCTGAACTCAACAAAACTGAAGATACTGTAGTTCTACTCTTGAGTTCTAAACTTTATACCGAATAACTTGTCAATTTCCACAAGTTTTTCTTCTGTCAGGTTGAGAAAATATGAGTAAGAAGAATATTCAGATAGCATTTCTCTAGATGTGGCCTCCCTTTCTCTCTGTTTCTATCCCTTTCGTGGTCCTGTTCCCCTAATACAATTAGATTGCATTAAACTGTGGTTCTTGCCATTTGAAAAAATGATTTAAACTCTAGATTTTTGCCTTAGGACTATTTCCCCTTTGTTTATTCTGGGCCCCACTAATTAGAATAAAATTTGTTTGGTTGGACCAGAGAGAGTAGAGAAAGACTTGGTTCTGGAGCCAAGTAATTAAGATACTTATTTAATTAGGCTGCTTAAGCTTGAGAAGAAGACAGTCAAGCTACAGACGTTGTCCCAAGGATTGAGCCAGTACTTTATAATCCTCTGTGTGTAGATTAAAAGAAACTACTGAGAACAAGAATTGGAACCTAGCACATCCCTCCAGGCTGCAAACCGGTAACATCAGAGCAATTATGGTGGGGAACAAAGAGGGTGGTGGTGCAATTAGTTTTAATTCTTTAAACTGTTGCCGTTGTCATTGTTTCCAGAGATACCAGAGCCTGTTGGTACTTAGTAGGCGTTCCCAGGCAGGTCCTGATAGTTAAAGCTCTCTTCACGGGACTAAAGATAAGAATGTTGATGTTCCTGATTCTGATCAGGCTTGGGCATGACTTGGTATCAGCTAGTCCTAAGCATCGAAGCAGATGTGCTTTCAAATTTGGAAATTTAAAGGCTCTGCTGTGGATCTTAGGAGGCTCAGGGGCCTCCTGATCTTCGGACACAAGGATTTCTATGTTACTGTTAAATGTCTCCTAGAACACAGGTTTTAAAAAAAAAGGAACTTGGGGAAGTACCAAAGCAAGATCTGAGTTTGAAAGAAAGGCTATGGGAGAACAGCCTAGTCCATCCTGAATTGAAAGAAGTGTAAGAAGCCTGTTGGTTTTGAATGCTGTAGAGAACCACATTATTATCGAGTATACAAGGTAGTGTGGTTTGCTTGGTGTGTGTGGTAGAGGCAGAAGTGGAAGTAGCACAGAGTAGACCAAATCCCTACAGAGGACAGCTTTTATCTTGGTTTTACACTGGCACAGTGGTTAAGGAATTTTTTATACAATAGCTAGTAAGTAAATTAATCGTATAAATGCTATGTTAAGGTTTTGTATTGTAATGCTTATTTTAAGCAAAGGAAGCCTGAAACAAAGGCCTATCATAATGAAACCAAAATGCACTGGTTCATATTCCATGCCATTAAATTGTTATGAATTAATCTTAATTTGTCACAGATGAACACTATCATTGTGGAATTTAATGGTGAGTGGAAAACCAAGGAAACCTGGTAGCCTTACATGAAGTCAGTAGGCATGAAGGAGTTGGCTTCATTAATGGCCTTATTAGAAATGACACATTCGCACATCTACATGCATAAAGCAATACATATCTGAATTTCCTTTTACTTATATATGCATATTCTACTAATAGGATTATATTAATTTATTTCTAAATTTGAAGTTGCCTTTGCTTCAGAGGCTTGATTGTCAATAACTTTCTGAAGATTATGTAAGTCACAAAATCCAGACTATGAACATACTTAAGGCCAGTGAACTAGTATGGAGATACAGCATAGATATATCGGGTTAGCATTTACACCTCAAGAGTTATGATTCTGGCCTGGAACAATGTTTAAGCATCACTATATACTAGCTAGCTACTTTTGAAGATTACTAAATCTTCAAACTGGAAACTGCTTTTTCAGTAATTAGTCACTTGGAAGTAACATTTCTCAGGAAATCTAAGAATCCCATTCCCAGAATTACAAACTTTGTTTCCTGGAAAAAAAAATAGAATGTGGCCCTCCAAGAGAGAGGTCTTACAAAGGAATTCAAGTGCTTCAATTGTTAGCTGAGAGGTTCACTTCCTTATAAAAACTCCTACTTTAATTTGAGCACTCTGGCTGTACAGTTGGAGTAATATGTTCCTTCAGAATAATACTCAGGCTATAACTATTAAAGAGAAATGTCATGCTAGAGTGGTAATTATTTCACAGAATTTTCCATGGCATGAAAATCTGGAAGGTGATCTGTTGGCTTGATATGATTAGACTTCTCATTTTAGTTGTCCGAACTACTAGCTCCATATTTAATGTCTTTAAGCATGCTTACATAATATGGGTCAAATTCCACAGACAAGTAAACAATCACTAAATTACATTGTCTTAGTATGCTGTAGATAACCTTTATTTCTTCCAACAATCAGAACTGTGCTCTGCTTTATGCAAATAGACTTCATCAAGTCTGCATGCTAGGAGTTCTCTTGGAAACTAGTTCAAGCACAGATCTGCTGAGATAAGCTTCAAATCTTGCTTGGCCTGTTTATTTCAACTGCTTTTTATGTAAGGTGAGAAGCCACATGTGAATCAAAAACTGTATGGGAAGGGAATAGATTTGATCTGAATACCAGCATTCAGTATGTTTACAGCACTTTTTCTATTTATATGTATAATGCCTGGTAGGTCATCTATCCTTTACAGCCAGGAAATACACAAAGTTAGAAATATAAAAGCTGGAATGTAGTAAGATATGTGATCCATAGTTGTATGGATACTTGTTAAATGAAATATGATAGGTATTATTTTGGTTCTTTTCTGTTAGGAAGTGTTATGAATACTGAGAATTTCTATAGTTCCTTATCTTGTCTCCAAGCCTAGCTGTGCAGGAACTTTCAGAGCAGAGCAGCATCTTGCAGTAACTCTTATGCTGCACTTCTGACATTTTGTTGGGGATGTCAAAAGCAAGATCAGGTCTTTAACTGAGTAATTGAGTAGCTGGTGATTGGAGCTGAAAGGGGAAGTCTCAGAGAAGTAAATGGGGAAGGAAGATACAGTAATGTAATATGGAAAAACATAGCTCTGTTTAACAAGCTGTGTGAGCAGTGCTCAGCCTGTTCCACTGAATCACAAAAAAGTCTTGTTTGGAAGGGATATCCAGAGACCATGTAGGTTGGCCTTCTGCTGAGTGGGGCCTGAGATGATGATTGCCAGGGCCTTGGCTCAGCTGCTTCCAGTGAATCCAATTCCATCCATTCTGAAGTTTGCATGTTTTCAGGATGGAGAATCTTTTGAATCTTTTCCTTGTATCCAGATAGATCTCTTCCTGCATTAACTTGGAACAGAAATATGTAATCAGAAAACAAGCAGTGACAAAGGCAGCAGGAGTGCTGACAGTAACTCTGGAGAAAAGAAGGATCAGCAAGTAAAATGGATTGTGGTGCTGTGTTGTTTTCAAGAGATTGTTTTGATAAGAATGATCCTGGTGCCTTAGATCAAAAGTCGTCGTGCCTTCTCTGATTAAATTAGGATCATTGTAGTGTTCATCTGCCTTCAGTACTATGCTTTAAAAAAAATTTATAGTGGCGAACTCCAAAATTTCTGCTTACGCACACTTTGTAAGTGTGAAAGGAAAAACAAATGGGATGTGTTATCAAACAAGAGCAGATAAAGGAACTGCTCATCTTCTGTATCTTTTGTAGAGCACATGCTCTTATTTGTTGTCTTGGTTAATCTGCCATATCACTAATTCTTAACACAAGATTTAAGATTAATGTCTTTCACAGGTTTTTAAAAGATGGATGATAAGTTATTATGAAATGTGTCTTGGAGTTGAATTTGGTCACAGCATGCTCCATACATACAGCATGTTAACTGTCATTAATACGGGAACAATATTTAATCCATCCTTCCCTATATTAGTGCCTAAATTGATATAATGTATTATAATACATAATATAATGCATTATGTAACATGTATTTTAATGTTTAATCTTATTATGTACTATGATTTATATTTTATATATTGTATTACATATTATCATATGAGATATGTTAGGTGAAAGTCACAGATTCATGTATTGCTCCACTGGGAACATATCAGTAGAAAATGGTACAATATGTTTTCTTTCTTAAGGATTCCTTTGACTTTTATTTAGGCCTCTTAAGGTAAACATTTAACTTGCTCCTGAGCACATCTCAAGACCATTAAGTATACAAAAGACTTCGTATCTCTAAATATTTGCTCCTAGTGATAGCACACGACAAATAGAAGCCATCTTCAGGATTCCCACCTGATATTTATAAAACGTTATCTTGTCTGAGCTGCTGAGGTCCTTTGATTAAAGGTAAGAAGATCCCGTTGAATTTTTCTGCGTAACTTCAATTCAAAATATTTTGACTGGGGAAAAAAAAGCAAGGGCTTTTTTCCTAGTGGCATTTGTCCATACGCAACGTTAACAACAGAGTGCAAACCAAAATAGTATTGCTGCAAAAGGTCACATCCTTCCCTTGATTCTTCCATGCAAGGAATTCTGATGTTTTGCCTTTTAAAATGTGAAGTACTTTTTTTTTTTTTTTTTTTTTTTTTGAAATAAAAGTAAAAGTTGGTAAGTTCTGTTGAGAGCAGATATCATTAGAAGGGTAACGGTATGAAAACCCAGCACTGGTTCTTCATGCTTTATCCCTCTCAGCTCCTCCTCCTTCCTTCTGCCAAGAGTCTGAGTGGTGTGGGAGGGCCTGGAGGTAGCAGGGAGACACAAAATAACTGGGGTACCGTGAAGGTCTGAGAGGTACTCCTGAAGTTTGCATTGTTGTAAGCTCTGATTTGTCTTCAAAATAAGCACAGCTCCTTACTCTGCCTTTTGTGTTAGTTATAGTTGAAAAGCACCTGACATCTAGCAGATGAATAATAGTAATTTGATGGATTTTTCTATTAGAAGACTGCTGATAAATGTGGTGTTTTTGGGGGCTGTTTTAGTATTAGCTGATGAATAGCCTGGAGCTGTGATCAGAATAACAGGAAGGGCAGCAAAAGCTGATTAATTTGCAAGTCATTAGTAGTTGTCACCCCAGCTCATGTGGAAACACATAGCAGTCACAGCATTATAGTGCTTGAGGAACCCAGGGGAGTGAGTGGGAGCTAAAATTGGTTAAATGAAACCAGTTTTCTGAAACAGGGTACTTTGCTTCGGGAGAAATGCTGGCTGCGTGTTTGTCTCTACAAAGGAAGAAAAAAAGTACCGATCAGTTCAGGCTGTGACTTCAGAAGGAGCCTGGAAAGATCTGGCTTCTACAGAAGAGATTTAGCTTTGTGACTCAAAGTCCACAACTTCCTAAGGTAGGCAGTATGTTGCTAAGGCTGGGCATCAAGATCAGCTGAGCATTGCAGAGGAAGGAACTCTGCATCTTAAAATAGGAACACGGGTTTATTTTAGCAACTGAAAAGTTAGAGGTTCAATATAGTTGTGCAAAGGCCTTGCGGTCTAATCAGATGAGGAAACATTGAAACATAATCCTTGCTTGTCAAACTGAGAACTGCTTATGGTCTTTTGAGCAGTGTTAGGTGGCAGTATTTTCAGGCTAACTGAGGTGGTTGAATGCAGGGAGGGAAGGGATTACTTTACTCCTTTGTGTGTTTTGTGGTTTTTTTTTCCCTGTTGTACAAGAAAGTGAAGTTTATCTTACTGTTTCAGTGTTCTAATAATACTTCCAGTGCATGATTAAGAGAAAACCCTTCTATAGTAAGTAACTGTGGAGAAACGTCCTGTTGACCCCTGGAATTTCATTCAGTCCTTCTCTCTTTCTTTCACTCTTTTCCTGCTTTCTGACTTCTGTATGTTTATATCAATATCTCTGGACAAATGGCTGTGCCTGCAAATATATCAAATAACGATGGAGAGGTCTTTGTTTCTTCATGCTGTGGTCAATGTATCTTTCTTTGTCAAACAAAATTTCTCCACTTTATCAATGATGTTGATTGTGTAATTGGTGCCTTGATGCTGGCTGACATGCTGGGAACCTGCAACCCAATGTAGCAATTCAAAAGGCTTCTCAGCAGTTTATAAGCCTTCCTGTAAGTGTGAAATGGGAATTATGGCTCACTGTTTCCATGAGCAGCTTCTGTCTGCAAGAAATAAGTTATTGCATCAAAGTCTGTCTGATAAACTTTAGGTCCTAGAAGCATGCACAAAGTAAGGCAAAGTTTAATCTCTGAGTCACTTCTGAGTTAGAGTGGAGAAAAGGCATCTCATGTTTAAAAGACTGCTAGCCTATCCACTGCTACCCTATAAACTTAGTTAACATTCATTATAATTTGCACATTACTTCAAAAACACATATTTTGCTATTTTCAGTATTGGCATCAGATCCACATTAAAATAAGCTTCTAAGTTAGGAGAATCATAGGTGCCACATGAGGTTAGCTTGTCTAGAGCTCCAACTGAAGTTGTATTGAATAAACAAAACATAGATATTTCAGAATTTCAGAAGCATGATGGCTGTCAATTAATACGAGATCGATTTTTGTCTTCAGTGGGAAGAAGAGAGGCAGAGCAGAGTCGGGTTTTTTAATGAAATAATTTTGGAAATTGTGATGAGTAACAATACTAATAATTACAATATGCCTTGGCTGGAGCTTTTTAATAACTTTTTTTCAAACTTTTGTCAGCTTTTGGATTTCAGAGCTCTCATGACAGATTTCTTAGTTTTTTTCCTTTGATAAGAGTCCATACTACTTCTTTTCAAAGTCACTTTTTTCCTGTAGATATGTATGGTTTCATGAGATGATTTTAAAAATTGCAGTCTCTGAATGCAGTGTCAATGTTCAAATATACTGTCAGGATTCCTCTATTTTCTAACCTAAAATAGATGAAATGAAAAACTAAAATGAAGTAACACTTTGCTTAAATCTGAAACTGAGCCCAGTTCTAGTCTTGTATGCATTTTGGCTTTTAGATGTTTTGTTTGATTTTTTTTTCTTATTTACCCCCAAACTTTTATACTGTGTCTAAACTTAAAGCATGCTAGAACTGTGCCTTAAGGAGTGCAGAGGTGTAAATGTACACATTTCACTGAGCAGAACAGAAATTCCTCAGTGAGAAGCATCCTGAGATATAATATGCAGAAATATGCATATCAGACCTGCTGGTACTTAGACTCCTGGATGAAAATGAGGGTTTAAGGGAAAGATTTGCTTCAGAATCAGGATCTGTGAAAGTATTGCTTTGTACAGAATCAGTTTTTAAACATATTGACCTTAAGAGTATCAGCAGACTAAGTTAGGGGAAGAACAACTCTAAGGAAGGAAGAAGTTGTTGATGAGAGACAGGGTATAAGTTTGTTTGCTATAGTTACAACTGCCCCTGCTGTGGCTATGCGGCTACGTTTATTTGAAAGCAGTTTTTTCTTCCACAAAAACAGAATAAGCATACACATTTTTAGCTGAAGCACTGCCCTCCTCTCCCCAAAAGTATGAGGGGTGCAGAGGGCTGACAAATGATGTGAGGCCCTCAGGCACAGCCCTGGTTAACTTGGTAACAGCCAGCAAGCCCTGACTTTTGCCCTCTGCAAGGCTTGTCCTTGCTTGTGTCTGCCTGCAGGCACAGATTTGTGACCCAGCAACAGTTTCCCCTAAAATAACAGCGCTACCTTTCTTCAGAACACCATGTATTTCCTCCCAGAGTGCTATGGCTGCCTGGCCTGTGGCCCCTCAGCCATTCCCACTGTGCTGGCTGATCTCCTACAGGGTACCATCACAGCTGCAACCACCAAGTGGCTCTGCTCTTCATGTATAGCCTCAGGGGTCACCCAACAAAGTGCTTGTGCTGGCCACCTATCCTCAGGTATCTCCGTGCTTCCTCCTGAATACAGGAGCTGGGCCTCCTAGGTGTCCCAGCTTGTCCAGGCAGTGCCCTCAACCTTCTTGAAGATACTTCTGCATTTCTCACTGACATGCTGGTGGTGTCATCTCTGAGTAGCTCAGGCTGGACCATGCAGCATTTTGGCACTGAGATCCCTCAGTAATTCCCACCAAAACCACACCTTGCCCCCACCTTTATTTGCTCCATCACTCCCTGCTGACACCTCTAGGGCACCTCGCTGCTTCCTACCCAAATCCCTCTGCAGGCACTGCTTTGTTGCTCCTGCTGTCCCCTCTGAGGGCACCCTGGTGTATCCTGGTAAATCCAGCCCCCCTCATACATCCTATCAGTTTCCCAAACACTCCCCTGCTAACCCTTCTGATGTATCTGTCTCAGTGCTTTCAGCAGGGAAGTGATCATACCTCTGTACTCAGCACTGGCGAGGCCCACACCTCAAGTGCTGTGTTCAGTTTTGAGCCCCTCACTGTGAGAAAGATATTGATGCCCTGGACTGCGCCCAGAGAAGAGCAATGAAGCTGGTGAGGGGTCTGGAGCACAGGCCTTATGAGGAGCAACTGAGGGAGCTGGGATTGTTCAGTCTGGAGGAGAGGAGGCTCAGGGGAGACCTCATTGCTCTCTACAACTGACTGAAGGGAGGTGGTGACAAGGAAGGATAAGCCCCTTCTCCTGCGTAACTAGCAATAGGACTAGAGGGAATGGCTTCAAGTTGCTCCAGTGGAGATTCAGTTTGGATCTTAGGAAAAATTTCTTCTCTGAAAGGGTAGCTGCATGCTGGAACAGACTGCACAGGAGGTGGCTGAGTCATGTTCCTGGAAGTGTACAAGGAAACTGTAGATGTTGTACTAAGGAACATGGCTTAGTGGGGAAATACTGGTGATAGGTGGATGGTTGGACCATCAATTGGACCAGGTGATCTTGGAGGTCTTTTCTAATCTTGATGATTCTATGATTTCCCTCCACAAATCTTCCTATAGTTCTTCAGATACCTCTGCCCACCAGAGCTCTGTTTCTTCCTCTTTGAGGTATCTCTCCACCCAGTCTCCAGTCTACTCCAGTGAAAATAATTGGAAGTAAGGAAGCAAACAGCTGTATCAATATTTTATAAATGATCAGTTATTTATGCCAAGTGTAGTAGAAGTTGCTCACACAGTATAGAGGAAAGAAAATAAGAGGATACGTGTTTAAAAAGAAAACACTCAAAATTTATGTGCCTCACACTTTGAGATGCACTCAGAATTGCAGCTACTGTATAACTCAAAGTGTAGCATAGGGGACTGAGTTATGTGTCTGTGCATGTATTTGCCTGCTTTGCTTTTAAAGCATGAGCTGAATGCCACATTTAAGTATTTCAGCTCAAAATTTAGAACAGTGTACTCAGTAACCTTCTTGCTGACAGTTTGTTGGCCAAGCTTATGTGCTGCTGCTCCAGGAAAGAAAGATAGAAATGATTGTGCCTTCACTATATGCTTGCCAGCAGCAACGATGTGAGTAGATACGTATTTGCAATAGATGAGATTTAGTTTACTTTAGGCTTATTAAGCATAATCTATACAAAAAATGATCACTTTAAAGCAAGTCTTTAGGTGGAGGAATGTTATGTCATCTTTAAAGCAAGTCTTTAAATAGAAAGACAGTCTAATTTATTGATGCTGAATTGTTTAAGAATCCTTTAATGGTGGTTTTGACAGGAAGATCTTGTTCCAGTAACTACTCATGTCTATGAAGGAAATTGTACAGTTTCCTGTATAATAACACTGTGCTACAATGCAACAGCAGTATGTTAATGTACAATAAAACAACTTGTCTGTACAAGGCAGAAATTTCTCTAACTCATACAGTAGTGCTGGAGGGGGGCAAATATTATGAATCAGAGCATATTTGCAAAGAACTAATCTTTGTGATGTTATGAAAGAATCTACAGCTTATATCCTGGAGCAGCAGCATGTAAGCTTGGCCAACAAACTGTTCAAGCCTTTTCACCACTCATTCCCATTCCACAACATGCGATAAAATTCCAAGATGCTGTAATACTTCAATTTCAGCTTTTCATAGTGTATCTTTGTAATCTCTATGCAAAAAAAAAAAAAAAGGCAGCCTGTGGCTAGCCTATCACCTACAAAATACAAGCAGCTAGGAAGTAGTAGCTTTGATTCTATTTGGCAAGTAAAATAAATAAAGAGCATAATTATGCTAACCAGAAAGCCAGACTCCAGACAACTTATAAAGCTAAGAGGGTGTTGAGCCAAATACCCAGAGAGGATATCTACATTACTGAGCTAGCACATGGCACCTGGAAAATCTGTTATTACAGGAATGGTTATGGAGTTGTTTTCAGAAGTGGTGACATTAATTCCTTTCAACAGTTTGACCAGGTAGGGTAGAAAAGAAAACATAAGCCCAAGACCACAGCAAAGTTTAGGTCTTTACTAAAGTGTGTTGTTATAAGTTACTGACATTTTCCTTATACCAATAGTAGGAGTTCAGAAAGTAAAATTTACTTGAATACAACTTGAATTCAAGGCTGTGCACAAAAGAAGGTGATTTCCCAAATTCATGAAGATGCTATGAGGCTCTCAGTATTTATTTTCATTTGTTGATAATGTAACATCACGGAAACAGGAATGCTGTCACAGGATGAGGAGCGGTGCTGCTACTTTTTATTCACTGACACTTGTTCTCTATTGCCAAACTCTAGAGATGGAAGCAAATCCTGCCCTCGAGTCATAGGAAGAGGAGCACCTCGTTATCAAGCAGGACACTCCGAGTGTTATTCTCTCAGCATTTGCTGCACTAGGCATTATTTCTGTGACTTTCTGCTATGACCAGAAGAGGGCGTTCTTTCCCTTTGGAGCCCTGACACGAAAAAGGAAATAAAAGCTTTTGAAAAACCTGGGTAAATTTTGCAACTATTCTTTCGCATTTTCACTAAAACATTTTGAAGTTTAAAGATTGAATTGCTTAAAAAGGAGATGCTATTTCACTCTTGCAGTTTTTTGAAGTCAGTTTAATGCTTGCTATACAAATTTCTTAGTGTTTTTATGAATTCTGTAAGACATGCTTTATTTCCCCTACCAAGAGTAAATAATTTGCACTAATGAAGTCTACCTCTTTTAAATTTCCTTTACTGTAGATGTATTTATTTAGGAGAAGAAAGGTATTTAGCAATGCCTTCCCCTTAGGGCAGATTTCTATAACAAATGTGAAAATACCAGCTTAGCATGTTTTAGATGTTATTTCCTCAATCAGTGAGACATCAGATAGATTCTTTGCATGTGAGCTCAGTTCTGCTGATTGTAAAACAATTATTTCAACTCTACCAGTTGAAACTCTACCATAGACTGAAGCGTAGCTGAATATTATGAAAGCAAACTGCTCCAGTTATTTTTAAGTGACTGCCTTTCCCTTTTGATACTGCTGTTGTGCCTCTCAGTCATGTATTTACAGGCCTGAACATTCAATGGGAATGGCTGCAGGTTCAGCAGTTTTGAGAAACAACTTATTTGCAAGTCAGATTTAGAAGCTTAACATTTTGGGAATCTTATCCATAATCCTTACAATGTAGGCTGACATAGCAGATATTTTCCCAGTGTATTTTGGTTGCAATTACTTTAGATCTTCTGCTTCTGATTGGAGAACTGAGGCTGGCAAAGGGAACATTGCATTCATTTGGGGCAACAAAACAGTCAGAATCACACTCAGCTCCATCTCTACAACTGTTTTATAAGTTAAAGGCTTAGTAAGTGTGCTTAAGTGTCAAGAGGGCTTCCCACTGAGGGAAGTTTACTTAGTCATGTCAGAACTGAAGAACATACTTGAAAGTATTCTCCATTCAACTCTTAAAAAAAAATTGTTGGGCCAAAGTAGTCTGTGCACATTTCTCTTTAAATCTGATACAAAAATATCAAATATTTCAATTTTGTCAGAACATAAGTTGAATCATTGGTATAAAGGATGAGTTCAAACTCATGTCTTCTATTGCGTAACTGACAAGAGAACTTGCATGTGGAGGCTCTAGAAGTAGAGCAACACCTAAGAAAAGGGTAGCAACCCAAAATACACTGGCAAAGAACTGGCGCCTCTCTAACTGTTCTGTCTGTTGGACTAACGTAATTGAGTCTGTCTTTCAATGTGGAAACTGAGTGCTGTCCGAAAGAAAAAGCCTATTTTGGTCCTTCAGCTGACCCGGGAACCAAGAACACATGCTTGCCAGGAGTTATGCAAACTGGAAGTTAGAAAATATCTCCTACTCATGAACAAGTGGCTTGAAGTTAACAATAGAGAAAAAAATTCCAAGTGGAAACATAAAAGAAATGGACACATCCTGTGCTAGCTGGTAAACCACAGAAATGAAGAACAAATACAAAAATTCAAACCAAGAATGCAATTTCCACAATATCCTTCCTTCTCTTCCCTTACTTACCCCTCCCCTTTCACTGGGTCATGAGAATTTTCTTTGAGACAACACCCTGTTGTGAGGGCTATATGTGTTTTTCTAATTGTGCTGTGTCTGCCAGTCAATCTGTACTACAGAAACAAAATGTCCCTCTCTCCCATCTCTCATTGCTTTCCAAGATGCTGTATGAAGTGAAAACTAATAAAATAGCTTGGCATCTTTAGACTGCATGAAGTAGGAAAAGTTTTATATCCTTCAAGAAGCTACACTAAGTTGGACTAGTTAACAGCCATATTATATAACATACAACAGCTCACATATCACCAGAAGCACAGCTGTGGCTAGCAGGGAACTCTGGGTCCTTCTGGTCCAGCCACAGGGACACCAGAGCAGGTGCCCATGACCAGGTGGCTTCTGAAGATCTCCAAGGAGGAGAGCCCACAGCCCCTGGGCAGCCTGTGCCAGTGCTGTCACCCACACAGTAAAGTCCCTCACTGGAATTTTAGTATTCATGTGAGTTTAGTTAGAAGTCCTCACAGAGAAGATGCAAGCAGGATTAACTACAGTGTCTGAAGTTCCCAGAAAGAGTATAAGTCAGTAAAGTGACTCATTTTATCTGTTGATTTCTTTTTTTTCTAAATTTGACTGGTTAGGGTAACAGCTGGGGGGGAGGAAGAAAATGGCACCACACTTTATGACTTGATTTTATCTGTTTTTCAGTCTGTGGTCAAGCACATACAACCTTAGTCTGATAATTCAGCACCTCAATGTTCTCATGAGATAATGCTGGCTTTCTAAATCTTTCTTGGAGTTTACTTCTTGGGAAAAGTGACAAAGAAGGATCTAATTGTGAGATTATCTGGTATTTTGAAAGGACTTAGACTGCATTAACTGGATGAAAATGATGATAATCACAAGTGAAAGCACGTCAGCAGTTGGCTGTCCTTCCTGTTTTTCGTGTCTTTTAATCCCGTTGGATGATGAAGTTTCTGGAGTGTGGTACTCTGCAAGTTGGGTGCTTCTGACCATGGAGCAGCCCCAGAAGGTACTGGACAGGGACTTTCAGACGGATTTTTCAGTAATTTATGCTATGTGATGAATTCTCACGGCCCTTTTCCTCTGTTGTCTTAAAGAAAATGTATTTGAGGCACTCCAGAAAAAAAGGAGACTCTTTGAGGACCTGCTGATCTGTTCCCACTCTTTTTGCTTGTAGGACTGCTGGAGTGCTTTCTAAAGTTAAGGAGTCAGTGACTGTATCAATCTTCACTTACAAAAAGAGCATTTTATCTGTTATTTGTTCTGATAAATGGTGCAGAAGGATATCCATTAACACCTTTGTACGCAATGTTTGGGACTACTCCTGTCCACGTTTGCTGAGTGGGACCATTCTGGACAGTGACAGGTTTCCAAACATCTCTACATCTTGTTATTTCTGTGAAGATTTATGCAAAAATCACAGAATGGCCAGGGTTGGAAGGAACCTCAAGGATCATGAATCTCCACCCACCCCCACCACATACAGGGCCACCAACCTCCTCATTTAATACTAAATCAGGCTGCCCAGGGCCCCACCCAAATTGGCCTTGAACACCTCCATGGATGGGGCATCCAAAGCCTCTCTGGGCAGCCTGTTCCAGCACCTCACCACTCTCTCTGTAAAGAACTTCCCCCTGACATCCAACCGAGATCTTCTCTCTTTCCCCTTGTCCTGCTGTTATCTACTCCTTCAAAGAGTTGACTCCCCTCCTGATTATAGGCTACCTTTAGGTACTGAAAGGCTGCAGTGAGATCACCCTGCAGGTGTGCAAGGGGAGCTCATTATTCTAATTGCTTGTACCTGCCATTAATATGTGATTCATAGTCCACATGATAACAGAGATAGTGTCACTTGGTAGCAGTGAGCAACTCAGGCCAGATGGGGTGTAATTAACAGCGAACCGTGTTGAAACAAAATTACTCTTTAATGCGAACAACATTTGCAATATTGAAGAAGCTCTTTGCACGAAGCGGGTTCTCAGCCCCACTCAGTGGGAACAGAGCTGCGACTGTCTGGCAGCACTCCCCAAGAGGGCGTCTTTCAGGGAAGGCGGTGCACCCGCCGGGTGCCGCTCCAAGTCCAGAGCGCTGCGGGTCGCGGGCCGGGCCCGGCCACGGGAGGGCAGCAGCCGCCACCCCCGGAGCCCGGAGCCGCCCCTCGGCCAGCTGCCGGCCGGGGTTGGGAAAGCGCCGCGGCCCGGCCCTGAACTCGGCCCGGCAGCGGGCGGGGCGGAGGCGGGGCGGCCCGGTCCCGGACGCGCTGCGGAAGAGGGAAGCGGCGGGGCGGTGACAGCGGCTGAGACAGCGGCATGGCAGTGGGGGACGCGGTGCTGAGGCGCGAGGCCGAGCAGTGGCTGCAGTGGGACAAGGTGAGGCTGCGGGCGCCCTGCCGGGTTTCTTTGTACGCTGCCTTTCCCTCTTGTTCCTGAGCGCTCCTGTTGCAGAGGGAGCTGCCGGACGCGCAGCGCTCAGGGCAGGAGCGCGCTGCTGTGCCGCGCCTCGGAGCCCCTCGGAGCCCACGGGTCTTCCGTGTTTTGTTTGCTGAAACGCCGTTTCCAGCCATCCGTGTGGGCCTGCCTCAGTGCCGAGAGTCCCGCTACCCGTCCACCATCCCGCCGCTGGCGTGCGGGCTATTGGGCGCTCCCGTCTCCGGGCTCTTTTTCTGCTTTTCCCTGCTATTGCTGTAGTGCGCATCGTGTCTGTTCCTGCGGAGATGTTTAGACACCTGAGGACGTCTCTCTGCTGCCGTCTGCTTTGATCCTGACCGTGCTGCGTGTAGACGGAAAAGCATCTCTTTATTTCCATATTCCACATGGCTAAACAGACCTCCTGCGTGGCCGTGCTCAGGAAATGCTGACGAAGCTGCCCGTCACTGCATTTCCTGCACAGATCAGGCCTGGCTGTGCTATGGGTGGTTGGCACTTGGTGTCCCTACACACGGCAGTTGTTCACTTGGAGCACGCTGTCCCCGAGGTGCTGTCACGGCTTGCCTTTGCCCATCGCCGCGCAGTACGCAGGTAGGGGCGGTACATGCTGCTTTGGTAGGTGGCCTTCTGCTTACTTCAAGGCTATTCTCAAAAGCATAGAACATATATATATATATATATATACATTCTCAGATTTCAATAAGCTTTTGTGTTTTTCTCAGTTCAATGGATTTTTGAGAGAACAGTCTGGTTTAATATGGTATTAATAAGATAACTTCTCCAACTAATGTTAATTATATTCGAGTCTTCTGTCTAATCACTTCATTTTTATTGGTGATTCCAATTATCTCATGAATCCCTACTGAAGTCTAATTCAACATCCCCTGAAGTATCTGTACCTTTTTGCAAGGTGTGCTCTTGGTTAGTAATTGCATCTTTGACTGCAGTACTACTTGACCAGTATGTAATGCCTCACTGCTTATTGCTCAAAAATAGTAAGGCGTCATTGCTGTGGTCCTGTTATTTCACTTGCCAGGGAGAAATTCCTACAGTGTTTGCACTGAGCAATACCTTTAGTCCAATATAACCCTTGTTCATTTACCCTTTTTTTTTTTTTTTTTTAAGAGACCCTTTTAAGAGCAAGGATAGCTTTTTAATTTGAAGGGAGAAGTTAATATTTAATGATGATAAGCTGCACATTTCTTGCAAACTACTATTTTGCAAGAGCAAACCCTTGTGTATGGAAATGGTGACTGCTGACTTTGCTGAAAGGTTTTACCTAGGTAACAATTACTGTGTATATTACAGGCTATTTCATCACCATATGCGTTACAGAAGTATCATATTTTTCATTTTTCTTATTATCATGCATAAAATCATGGATATAAGTTGGCTTCTGTTTTTATTAAAAATAAAACTTGTTTACTCAGTACCTGTCCTGATACTTTAAAACACTGGAAGGACTTTTGCACTGATGGAACATCTCTGGGGCCTTCAGTTAGCGTGGGTTCAGCTAAATAACTTTTGTGTGAGGAGGTAACATTTGAGCAAGTTGCACTGATGGTTATTCCTTGTATCATAACACCTGCTGCTGTAATCAGAGAGATGGATATTCTCATACTCTTGTCCTGCTCCTGCAAGGAAGGTTAAGTTGCCAGCATTCCTGGACTGGTAAATTACTAATTCTTAAACTGGAAGTCAATAATTCAGGGGTACTTAATTGCTCAGTGGAAAAAACAATTCTTTTTTCCGTAGTGGAATTCTGCAGTATATAGTTTGCTGATTATCAGCAAAGGCTCATTAGCCATTTAGACTGTCATGCCTGCCCTTCAGCAGGTGCATAGATCAGTAATTAGGGCAGGATGTGTCCACAAATGATGAACGTATTGTAATGTTTAAGAAAAACACAGTTGGCTTGCTTGGTAATCCAAACTGGTATCAGTTTGCACAGAGTCCTTATATCCTTTTATAAAAAGTTTACTCCCATGACTGCTCTGTGCATGTTCTTCAGCTGCAGAAAAAAAATATAGAGAGAGATAGATTTATTTTTTTTTTGCCCAGGATGATCTGCTAGGCCTTCTTTTGATCTCAGCATACCTAGGTTATCCAAGAAACAATCAAGTCCCTGACCTTCTCGAGGTCAGTTGGTTGACCAAGTATCAAAGCTTATGTTCATTTGGAAATAATAATCTTTGTACTCCAGCATGAAGTGCATGTAATGGTGCTGTGAGTAACCCGAGGAGCACACTGCTGCTTTGCATAACACTGTTGCTTGGTGGCTGGAGAGTGCCATCTGTCCTCCCGGCTCACCAGCATTCAGGGAATTGAACTGATGTTAAGCCTGACAAATCCCACGTAATTGAGATGTTGGGGCATACAAGACTTCACTAATTCAAAAAATGAAGAATTGGCAGGAGTTGTATCATGCAAGCAACACACCAACAAAAGGAGGAAGACTTAGAAAAGAAACTTTTCATCATTCATAACTAGTGTGATGGGACCTTTCTCTTGCTGCTCTGCACAGTGTGAGAATTTGACTGTAACAGCTGAGCTGTAATCATGAGTGTGGCACTTCAGGGATTTTCACAAGCACTACTCACAAATATATTTTGTGCAAATTGTTTCTCTCCTGACCAGTCTGTTTGGTTTTTTTACTGCCCCTCTTGTGCTAACTTTAAATTCAGGAGATGTAGCAAAAGTTCTGGGGTTCCCAAAGCACTGCACTGTGTTGTAATACCAAAATAAGCCAGCAGAGATCGTGGGGAAGAACGTCAGTTCTATTAAGAAGCTTAAATGTGTTTAAAAACAAACAAACAAACAAAAACAACAACAAAAAAAACCACCAAACAACAAAACACACACACACACAAAACACTTCTAAAATATCTGAATGTTATATCTACAGAATCCAAAAACTTCTGCAATAGTGAAGGAACTAGTTGCTGAAGGAAATGTGGCAGAACTACAGAAATACTTTGGCTCACGAATGGAATTTGGCACAGCTGGGCTCAGGGCTGCCATGGGAGCAGGAATTTCTCACATGAATGACTTGACTATTATCCAGACAACTCAGGTATTGTATTCATCGTATTATTTCATTCAACTGGTTGGATCCAGGAATGGGAGGGCCTCACTTATGACAAGCAAATGGGCATTCTAGGGAAGTACATAGTTTTTACTAATCAAAAAGAAAAAGGAGGAAAACAGAGCTAACCAGCATTTGGCTGAACTTATATACATGTATAGGTACTAAAGTCAATCTACCTGGAGGAAGCTTAAAAAACAAAGTCCTCAGAATTACTGTATCTTGGACTGCTGGTGTATCATTGTATCATGACCTAAACAAGCATCCTTTCATTACTAAGGCTGAGACTCAATTCTGTCTTAGAGTCAGCTGGGATGCATTTTTTTTTCAGAGCGTCTGGTATGATGCTATGTTTTGGTTCTTGGAGAAGAACGATGTTGATAGCACACTGATATTTATAGTTAAGCAGTTGTACAGAGTGAATGACTGTGTGGTGCTGAGCCACCCACAGGGTTAAACCACAACTGAAATGTTGGTCAGTTGTTCACTTCCTTATCTGATACCTTAAAGAATAAATAATTTCTGAATCTGCAGATCAGACTAACCATGTTAACTGGTTCTTTCTGGAACTGGTTCTGATTTTTGGAAAAGTGCTTAAATGCTGTCAAATTTTGTTATTTTGATTTGAAGGCTTTTGTCATTTCATGGTGTTTATTGATCTTGAACTGAATCCCAATCCAGTTCATTGAGATGAGTGTAGTGAAATGTCAACATCTTAGCAGTCATCTTAATCCAATGACAAAACAATCACTGAGATTATATTAATGAATTTGTTATTGTCTTCAGGGATTCTGCAGATACCTTGAGAAGAATTTCAGTGACCTAAAAAAGAGAGGAGTTGTGATTGGATTTGATGCTCGTGCCCACCTTTCAAGTGGAGGTAGTAGCAAAAGGTACTTTTCAGGTAGTATTTTGTAGATGTCTTACATGATTCTTCATGGTCTTATAACTGCTTCAACAGCATTTTCTCTTTCTTTAGAAAGAATTTGAGAGATTTATAGTATTTTTATTTTCTTAACACCAAGGCAGTTTTTATAGTTGTGTTTTGTCTTTAAGGAGTAGGGAAGGAACACGTTTAAGTTGTGTATAATGATTTCCCTTATTTTATTTTATTAATTGGAGTGAGGGGAGGAAAAACTTTGAAATTCAAGGGAACAAATGGATGAGAGAATGAATATATTTCCAAGGCTTCTTTTCTTGTTATTTAGGTTTGCAAGACTCGCTGCTAATACATTCATCAGTCAGGGAGTTCCAGTTTATCTCTTCTCTGACATAACACCAACACCTTTTGTGGTATGTTTCTCTATTAAATCTTTTTATATACACACAAATTCTGTGAGATATCAAAAATTAATACTTATATTAAGGAAAAGTAGACAAAACATTTTGAACTTTTTAAGTTCTGACTGCTTAGACTGCTTGCTTTATGTTTACTTAGCTAAGTTTGATTTACAACATCCATAGCAATAGAATATCTGTGACAGTGAGCTGTATTTGTACCCATTCATGCTTTCAGGCACATTTCTTGAAGAAGTAATTTCATAGTCTCTAGCTTAACAGAGTGATAGAATATCCTGAGCTGGAAGGGACCCACAGGGATCTTAGAATATCTGAGTTGGAAGGGACCCATAAGGATATGGAGGGATAGAGACTTAGTGTGTAATATGCTTGTACTGATATAAACTTTGGTAGATTTAAGGCCGCATTCTTCACAAGACAAGTTAAAGCAGTGTTGCATGAGCTATAGCTGATTGTATTTGCTTTTAAATAGCCAGGATTGAACTTGAACTAGACCTCTAGTCATGAATAATGCTTTATTTTCAATTCACTCTATCTGCTTGGACTAGTTTATAATAGCTCTCTCCAAAACAATTTTATTCCATACTATAATCATAGAATCACCAAGATCGGAAAAGACCTGCAAGATCACCCAGTCCAACCATCCACCTGTCACAAATAGTTCTCACTAAACCACATCCCTCAACACAATGTCTAAACGTTCCTTGAACACCTCCAGGGTCGGTGACTCCACCACCTCCCCGGGCAGCCCATTCCTGCACCTGACCACCATATTTCCTAATGTCCAGCCTCAGTCTCCCCTGGTGCAATTTGAGGTCATTCCCTCTAGTCCTGTCACTGGTTACAGAAGAGTCTGACCCCAAGCTCACTACAACCTCCCTTCAGGTAGTTATAGAGAGCAATAAGGTCACTCCTGAGCCTCCTCTTCTCCAGGCTGAACAATCCCAGCTCCCTCAGTAGCTCTTCCTACAGCCTGTGCTCCAGACCTCTCACCAACTTAGTTGCCCTTCTCTGGATACAATCCAGGGCCTCGATGCCTTTCTCATAGTGAGAGGCCCAGAACTGAACACCTACTCGAGGTGTGGCCTCACCTGTGCTGAGAACAGAGGTTCAGTTACTTCCCTGCTCCTGGTAGCAATACTATTTCAGATACATGCCAGGATGCTGTTGGCCTTGGCCACCTGGGCACACTGCTGGATCATGTTCAGCTGAACATTGACCAGGACCCCCAGGTTCATTTCCTGTTTCAAGAACTGCTCTCACAAGACAATATGGATGAGAATGCTGCAGTTTTAGTTCTGGTTGCCCTACGCAGACTTCTGTCATTCTCCCAATACTTTATACTCTTGAAGATCTGAAGTGGTTCATGTCATTCTGAAGCACACAACAGATGCATTCAGCTTCCTTCTGTAAAAATGTTACTCTAGTGAGCTACAAAGTATCTGAAACAGCACTAAATACACTTGGTGTGTTTATGGTTAATATCAAGTAATGGCAAGAGCTAAGGTTGTATCACATGGATTCTGGTGGAGCAAGTGTAGCTGTTCCTTTAGGGATTCTGTCTGCAGGAATCGTATCCTGACCTTTTTATTTGGCAGTATGGAAGTATTCTCATTTATATACCATAAAATCTCCTGTAATGTTTTTCATATTCCAGTTCAGTTAATCTTTTCTCTTTACAGCCATATACGGTAACTCATCTGAAGCTTTGTGCTGGAATTATGGTTACAGCTTCCCATAATCCAAAGCAAGATAATGGTTACAAGGTATTCCTAAATGATCTATTTTTTTCATTTTCGTTGTTTCTTAATCATTTTTTTCCATGTAGAGATATTAATACCATTGTATGCAGTTCCTATTGTGTTATTGACAAAATGAACAGGTAATTTGATTCTTGAGATCTAGATTTAAACAGTGACGTGTTACAGTAATAACATAATTAATATCTTAGCTCTATAAAGCAGGAAGATATGTATAGTTCTGGAACTTTTGGAATACTTTAAAATATTCAGTAAGCTTAATGAGTTGCTTGTAAAAAAACACTTGGATTAAATTCCATTAATTTCACATAGTATATTTTTTCTTTTGCTAAATGATACAATTATCAGTGTGCCTTTTTTGTGTGTGTTTCAAGAAACAAATGACAGATGGCTGAGCGGCCTGTCTGCCAATCACATACCTGGACTAGTCATATACAGACTGTTTCCAGAATACAAAAACAAAGGTTAGGAGGTCTTTCTTTGTCTTGTACAATAGAAAAGCGAGGTGATTTTTCCCTGTCCCTTCAGAACTTCTCGTCTTACTGTTTGAACTGTTCTTTTTTTATATTTTATTTTTAATGTGTTAATCTTGATAGCTTTTTCATATCAGTTTGGATGTTTCATCAATTACTTTGTTAATCAACTTCATTTTTGCTGGTGTTTTTGTTATTTGATGTACATGTATACATGACACAGGTGCTGCTAGGTATATTTCCTTAAAGATGTAGCTTGCAAAACATCAGTAGGAGGAAGTGTGCAAACAACTGTCTAAATTAAAACACAATTCTGTTTATAGATAAGCATAAAACCTGCTCTTGGATATATAAGCAATTTTTAAAAAATAGAGGACTGCAGGTAAGGAACATCTTGAAGCTTACATGAATTTGTGCTTGCTGTTGTGGCAACACTGCTGCTGTAGACAGCTGCAAGGTTCTTGTGCCTTTTTCCTTAGTTCTTTTTTGTAGTAGAAGTGTTTCATTTTTATTTTGACACTTTTTTCCTCTAAAGTATTGTTTTATATTTAATGATTATCTAAAAATTGAGAGGAAGTATCTTGGGGAATTTATCAATTCCAAAGCTAGCAGACAGGTTGATATTTGAATCTTCTCAGTAAGTGAGCTGAGCCTTGTTTTGTGTTTCATTATGAATTTAAGTGTGCTCTGATGAAGCTTAATAGCTTTTTTGTAGAACAAAAATAGGACTTCAGGGGAAACATTGAGAATAAGAACAGAGAATTACTCTGGTTATTCTTCAGTGGAATTTACTGTAATACTCTATCGAATACATTTTAGCCAACAAAAAATGGCAAAGCTATTCTACCACATTAATGACAATAATGAGCTCTTACCCTTATTATCATTCAGGTTTACTGGGAAAATGGTGCTCAGATAATTTCCCCTCATGATAAAGGAATTTCTCAGGCCATTGAGGAGAATAAGGAGCCATGGCCGCAGGCTTGGGATGACAAACAAATTGACAGCAGTGTGCTACTCCATGACCCATATGCCACTATCAATAAGGAATATTTCAAAGACATACAGAAACAGTGCTTTCACAGGTAAGTAGTGTTAACTCTGTTAAGAATACGGGATTTTTCATGGCAGTTTAAATTGACCCAAGACAAGGCAGCTGTGATTCTGCTGTGTTTTCCCTCCCTGTATTTGCTTTCTTGTGATCTTTTGTTGTAATACTGGCAGCTGTGTCATTACGTAGTCAGTCAGTTCATCAACATAGTCTGGCAAGAATCTAAACCAGTAAGGTGATTCATTTCTGATTCTTCCTGAATCTTCCTGTAATAATATGACTGCATCAGCCAAATGGGGCTACTGTGTGCAGCTAGGGGAAAGCTAAGTGTCGATACTGACTATGTAATTTAATGTTCTGGGGTTACAGCCTTAAAATGAGCCAGACTGTTCTGATAGAAGGAGGTCATACTCTGTCATTCTTGCATATGTTTCTGATGACCTTGGGAGCCTTGCACATATGTATTGCTGTCACTTGCTTGCTTGAATAAACTTTATTCAATAAAATTAAGTGGATGTTTTTTTTTTGTAAGTTAAATGAGCAGCAACCTGTTAGGTCTGCCTGTTTATATCACAATCTTAACTATCCGTGATCAGATGGTTTACATTCCAGAGTTGGGGATGAGGAATCAGTCAATTGTATTTATTTTCCACTCACCTCCTTTGGTGTGTATAGAGTGTATTACTGTTTTTCCAGTAATTTGCATGTACCAGAACAATGGACACCTACAGTGACTCACAGATCTGAAAAATGAGGTTAAACCAATCTAGAAGTCATTGCCTTTAAAAAATGACCTCCTTTAGTTTATCATGTTAACAGTACTATAGAATACTGAGTCACATTGGTTTCTGAACATAGTAAACTTTCATGCAGAATGCTCTGCCATACTCAATTATTATTAATCTCTTTTATTTCAGGAAAATAAACAAGGAAACAAACCTGAAATTTGTTCATACTTCTGTGCATGGTGTAGGTCATAAATTTGTGCAACTGGCCTTCCAGGCATTTGATCTTAGACCTCCTTTTGCTGTTCCGGAGCAGAAGGATCCTGATCCAGAATTTCCCACGGTGAAGTATCCAAATCCTGAAGAAGGCAAAGGTGTTTTGGTAAATATATATAATTAATATTTCTTAATATTCTAAATACAGTGTATATGTGTATTTCTTAGTAGTTGCAATGTCTCAGTGTTCATTTCTAGTCTATTTTTACATTTATCAAAGAATTTCCTGGTATTATTTCATTAAAATTCGTAACTCTCTATGAGGCAGTCAGGTAATAATTATCTGTAACTTTAAACTGTGCTTTGTTCTACTAACAGAATGTGCAGCATCTGCACCTAGAGCAAAGAGATAGAATTCCTATTTAAAATAAATGAATAAATAAAAAGTAGAGATCTTCATAGTCAATTTTTAAAAGTTTTTACAGCTCACATCTGAAATACCAAGGCTGAAATTGTTCTCAAACTACAATTGGATCAGGGGCAATCCTGACAATAAGGAGACTAGATTTTCTGATATGAGTATGATCATTTTTTTAGTGAAGATTCTACTGGCTGTAGCAACAAAAGCAGAATGATTTAGGTGAAGTTAAATATCCTGCCCGTGCTCTGCTGTTGCCAGGCTTCTATCTGTGAATTGGTTATATGTTGTTTGAGACTCATCATGAAGTTGAGTGTTTGAAATTAAATAAACTGGGAAAGTTATTTGAAATCTGTAAAGGATGTGAAAATTCTGGGGAGTATTAACACTTTCCTGATGTTGTTTACCACTGTTTTCAGACCTTATCTTTTGCTTTGGCTGAAAAAGATGGGGCAAAAATCATTTTAGCAAATGATCCAGATGCTGATCGACTTGCAGTGGCAGAGAAACAAGAAAGGTATGGCAACAAATAAATACAACCATTTTGGTCTTAAACATTAGGCTGATTTGAGGGATTCTGACTCCTATGTTGCAGAGGAAGGTAGAATAGTCACATTTGTCTTTTTTAGACTAAAACCATATAGAAATGTGAGGGGACTGTATGCAGAAGACCACAGTGGTAAATTAAATAGTGATGAAAATTAGACTCCACAAGAAAGCCTGAATACTTATTTGACATTTGCACTCAAGATATGCACAGAAATATGTGAGCTGTTGTGAATGCTGTACTTCTTTAAAGCCAGGTTTTCAGATAGAAATGTTTCAGAAGACTGATGAACATACTTTCATATTGTGTTTACTGAGAAATAACTTGAATGTTCTGCACAACTTCTGTAGTTACCAGATTATCTCAGGAATAAAGAATAATTGGTTTGTTTGTTGGTCTTGGCTTTCCTGTTTGTTGGGTTTAGATTTTGGTTTTTTACCCTTTGCTTTCATAGCATGATCTAAGGAAGCTTCTCTGCCTAAGTAGGATGAGCTAACTGGCACTCTCCACTGTCTCTCTGGAAACGTTAGCTGGCATATCCTGGAGTTTGGCATGTGTCAGTCTTAGCTTGGAACTGAGCAGTGAGGAAAATACATAAAAAGCTTTAGTTTGTGCTAGTTATAGTGGGTTAAAACAAGAATGCAAAATCACCCATGCTTTTTTGTCTCAAAACTTATGGCTATGGGATTTAGAAGGGGTTTTAGTTTATTGTATGCATCACTACTGAGAGTATGGTGCTCTCATTCTCCTGCTGCTTTGCTAATTGTTTAGCCAGTCTTAATAGTCATCTAACTTTTGATCCTGCATTATTTCTAAATTCCACTGTAGCTTTTCATACACTAATCAAGTACTAATATAGGCTTCTATGGTATCTGTACTTCTTTGACAGAAACCTCTGCTAGAACACATTCTTATGCTAAATTGTTGCTGTGTATTGCTTAATGCCTGCTGGCATCAGTAAGTGCAGGAGGTGCATCTGCTTTGCTTTCACAACAGGTATTTTTACTGTAGGTCTTGATTTTTGTCAGTCTGACAATGTCTTTCTCCCCTTTCATGACTGGGATTTTGTGGGCAATTTTGACATCTGTTTTTTCCTTTTTCATTCAGTTTTTCATGTTTGAACGATGGATATATATGGTTGTTGGTTTTTTTTCAGTGACAGATCAATGTATTTGTCATTTAAAGAAGTATTTGTCACCAAGTCAACCAAAAATACTGATCACATGAGAACTATACTTTCATTTTTTGTGCATGTCTGTAATCATTGTTTTTTTTAATTTGTATCTGCTGGGTTGTTTTTTTGTGTTGTGTTTTTTTTTTTTATTTAAAATATGCCAGAAATATCACTTTTTTGTATCTGGATAAGCTCATTAGCTGGTGCATATGATGGAGGAGGACAATAAGCATTCCAGGATTCTTTGGGGAATATATATATATTTTTTCTCAATGAACATGAGGTATCGTGTTACTGTTACTTGGAATTCAGATTTAGTTTTATTTGCTAGTCTTCATATATGTAAGAAGAAGTTTTTTCAGTACAGTCCTTTAAATTCTCTATTTTTTTTCTCTCTCTCCAGTGGTGAATGGAAGGTGTTTTCTGGAAATGAGCTGGGAGCTCTGTTAGGTTGGTGGATCTTCACTTGCTGGAAAAATCAAAATAGGGATGCTTGTGCCATTAAAGATGTCTACATGTTATCAAGCACAGTTTCTTCTAAAATCCTGAGAGCAATTGCACTAAAGGAAGGTTTTCACTTTGAGGTAAGTTGTTAGAAGATACACTTTCTGGATATACTTTTATTTGCTTTCCTACTAATTGCTTTTATTTTTAAAGTCTGTGTGTTTTTTTTGTCATCGCTTTTGTAGGAGACGCTGACAGGTTTTAAGTGGATGGGGAACCGTGCCAAGCAGCTCATGGATCAAGGAAAAGCTGTTCTTTTTGCATTTGAAGAGGCGATAGGTAAGAAAGTATGCTATGTTCTGGTATCCTTTAAAATAGCGAAAGTGTTCTACTCTCAAAAAATGGCAATCTAGTGCTGACCTTAATGGGGGTTATTGATATCATCCACTTGGCTGATTGGTGTTACTAGTATGCAATCCTAATCTCTATTTAGCATCAACTATAGTGATGTGAACTAGGTGCCTGTAAGTCTTTAGCAGCACCATTCTCTACAAGTTTTTGATAAAGGCACATTCTTTAGGCTTCAAATGGGGTATTTGCAGCTGACATCTTTAAGCTAAGTTTAACTATGAGCAAAATGAAGTAAAACTTCCCGCAAATAATATTAGTAAGCTGCAAAGACGTGTGTAAGCTGAAAGTACATGCAACAAAAATTGTAAAGCTGTCATACAATTTCTTGAGTATCTCAGTATCTGCAAACAGTGAAAATGTGACTATATAATGGATAATTCTCAACGTTACCATATACTGCTGGGGAGGGGTAATCACACTTCAGAGTCTCGCACTTGCACTGTTCTAGTAGTGTGGCATTTCTTTTTTTGTAACAGTTCCAAAGATATTCAGGAGCACATGGCACTAATATAAAACAAATCTGTGCTGAAAACTCATTAAGTACTTATTGAAATTAATTTTGATTAGAAGAGAAACAATTTTTCAAATCTTAGTCTATGCTGAATAAACATTATAGAATTAAAGCAAAAATACATACTATAGCAATATTCACTTCTTCTTTAAACAACTCCATTCCCATTGCTTTCCCCCCAGTACTATCTATTATTCTTATTTAAAAAACAAAACAAAAAAAATCCATCAAATATGTAAATAATAAATATTATTTTTTCTTTGTTTAGGATATATGTGCTGCCCTGCTGTTCTGGACAAAGATGGTGTCAGTGCTGCTGTTATAACTGCAGAGATGGCTAGCTTTTTGGCAACCAGGAATTTATCTTTGTCTCAGCAGCTGAAGGCTGTCTATGATGAGTGAGTTTGATTATAATTGTCTAATCATCAGATTTTCTCCATTCCACGTAAGTTGCTTAATAGCAATCTATGGTATACAAAGAAACAAACAGACAGGTATGGTAACAGTGATCCGGGGAGCTCTCCTACGTCAGGAGTTACATACATGACTTGGTTTTGTGTAGTTTTAAAGTAATGGTTACCTTCCTAGCTCTTACTCTATTACAGAGATGTTTATAACATTTTCTTGTTTTTCTCATGGATTTCCCCAGTTTGAAAAGTTTAGCTCTTGAGCTCTGCTCTTTCTTGTACAAAAGATTGGACTTTGTTTTGTTTTGTTTCCCCAGCAGTATTGGTGCACTGTGGAGCTCATAGTGCTTAAACACACCAGATGCACAAAAACATTAACGGCAGAATGTGTCTAAGTAGCTCTGGCATATTTATGCTATCTGGCTTATTTTTGTCCTGCTTGCAGTACTACTTGTGATTAGATTAATTCTAGTTGGCTCTTAGTTAGAATTTTTATTATATTATTCTGTCTTTCATTTTTTGATTGATAGTGTATTTTCTTTCTGCTCTTGAATACCGAGGTTTAAGCTGATTCAGCTGATGTGCTATGACTGGCTCTGCTTGCTATATCCAACTGGGTATTCTCCTGAAAGCTTTGAATATGAGGCACTCCTTTTTCTTTTTCCTTTAACACATTCAAAGACCTGCAGAAATCAATAGCTGAAATGGCTATTGGATTCCATGAGGTAGGGTGCTGCATTCCTCATGTGGTTTCTAGGTTGGTCATTAAAAAGGAGAGAGCAGCACAGGCTGGTGGATACTCTCCACCTCTTCATTTCCAGTGGCGTCCCTAAGAAAGCTGTGGTGGATCTTGCAGAAAGACTCTTGGAAAACTCTAGCCTTTGTGCTTCTTGTTTCACCAGTCCTCAGAGCACTAAACATACTTGTTACCTCAAAAAATTAAGAAGGAATCAGGTGCCAAGAACATTGCAAAAACCATGGAACTCATCAGCTCTTGTATGTAGCAGAAGTCTGAAAACAGAATGAAACAGTAAAACAAAGACAAACAGAGGAAATCATGTCTAGAACTGCAAATGGGGTATCTGACTTGGAAATTCTTTTTGCTGCTTGTAGTTGGAAGTGTATATTCAGAGAGCTGTCCTTCTCTGGCATGTGCTTGCTTAAGTACTTATTCAGTAAACACCTGATTCAGATTGCCTTTAGAATCGGGATGTTTAACCAAGTGGAACTTAGCCATGCTACTTGTCCACTGTGTAAACAGCTGCTAAGAAGGTCAGACTTATTTAGCATGAAAGCATCCTGTAGATGCACCTCAGAGGAAGACTGCTTATGTTTCTTGCACATGGTCACCATTTGTGGAAAACCTGCAAATATACAGGGAAGAAAACAGCTCAGTCTTATTAACAGATGCTTGATAACTGCAATGGCAGGGCTTTTCCTGGTTTGCGTTGGAGTTATCGATGTTTGCTTATTGTTTGTGGCTAGTATAGTGTTCCGTTTTTCTGCTCCCTTCTTTTCTGGTCAGGGTTATCTTGTGAACTGCTTGTAGAGCAGAAGAAACTCTGCTTAGTATTTTGGAGGTATAGCAGAGAGGGCCTGTTATCATTACTACCCCATCTCGAAGCTGGAGTAGATAAGGAAAAGGACACAGTCCTAGCAGGTTCATCACTTGTTTCAAATATAAGGTAGGCTTTTTAAATTTCCTTGCTGGATTCTCAAGATTGATTTAACAACTACTAACCTTCAAGATGTTCACTTAGGTATAAATATGTTGCTCTTTCAGAAGCCTTCCAGATTTCTAGCATGAACATAATAGTGCTAGTGAAAGCTTCTGTCCTTCAGATTTCTCCAGGCATCAAAGATTCTTATCAGCTGTTTATCTTTAGGAAGAGTCACTGAAAGAACCAGTCCAGGTCTGTATGCTTTCCAACAACATGCTGTTCCGAAAATTCAGTGCTAGCAGGCAAGTTGTTTTTGATGCAGATTCGGCATCATGCTATTTGGCAGCAAATGGATAATGTAAAGAGATGATAATGTACAGAGATTATAGACAGAACAGTGTAGTTTAATAGAAACACTTTAATGGGAAAGCAGTTTCTGTAATTTGTCTGGAAAAAAGTCTATTACTCAGAAGAGGTCAGCTAGTATCCACTCAAGGTTACGTATTTAGACATATTTTCCTGTGTGTTTAGATCTCCTCGTGGCATCATTTTTCCTTCTGGTTTAGAAGTGAAGTTTCTCACTTTCAGTTATTAAGGAAATTTGTATCTGGAGACCTTTCCCTCTTCAAGTATGTAAAATGGAGCAATTGAACTGTCAAGACATTTAAAAAATTGTAACGGCTGAACTTATGCTACAGTTATCCACAGATTCTTGCTTCATAGAATGTTGTGTGATGTGTGTGGTGTATAACTAGTAAGACTGTTGTTTCTCAGTTGATTGGTATATGTCTTCCCAGATATGGCCTCCATATTACCAAAGCTTCATATTTCATCTGCCATGATCCTAAAGTGATTCAGCAGCTTTTTGACAACCTTAGGAATTACGATGGAAAAGACACATATCCGAAATCTTGTGGTAGATTTAAAGTTTCTGGAATAAGGGATCTAACCACTGGCTATGACAGCAGCCAGCCAGATCAAAAAGCAGTAAGTGTACTTTTACCATACAGAATCATGTGTAAATATGTACATATACGAATGTTGTACAGAGAGATACCCTAAAACATACGTTCAAACCTGACTATCAGTTGAATTAGATTTGTAGTGATTGTTTTGTTTTGATGGGGAATAAATCAAGGTTAATTTTTTTCCTTTTCTTCTGTCTCTTTCCTCATCTCCCTCTCTCTCTCTTTCCCCTCCTCCCCTCTCACCCCCAAGGTGACAGTCTATACAGGGAGTTAGAAGGATCTTGCTGTAGTGCTGCAGCAATCCTGCATTAACTTGTTGTAAGTGTAAGCTAAGTGGTCCGTGCTTTTTTTTGTCCTGGGGGAAGCTTGTCACAGAACAGTCTCTGTTTACAGTCGAAATGTTGACTAGATTTGAAATGAACTACCTAATGGTACTATTTACCAGCAGTTTTACTACCAGGTTGAGGGTCAGGTTGTGATTTGCCTGCTGTAGTCACAAGACTACACAGTTTACAGTGATGAAGAAAACAGAACACAGCTTGCTTTTATCTGATGCATTAGTTACATTATATGAATCACACCATGCGTTTTGTCTTGAATTGATTATAGTCCCTTTCTAAATGTTAAATATATATATGTTCTTACTATTTTCAGATCCTTCCTATTAGTAAAAGTAGCCAAATGATTACATTCACTTTTGCTAATGGAGGAGTGGCCACGATGCGAACCAGTGGAACAGAACCAAAAATCAAATACTATTCGGAACTTTGTGCACCTCCTGGAAACAGGTATTGTCACCTACAGGGGTAAAGGCTGTGTGATAGGGGCCTGATCAGCTCCTCTGTATTGTTTTGGTGGGGAAAAGGCTCTTCATGATTGAATAATATTACTACAGTCACTTTTATTATTCTGCAAATATTTATGCATAAAGCTTCGGTCCTGAACAATGTGTTGAATAATTCTTTTGCCACTGAAATTTCTTTAAACTTGGTTTCACATTCAGTAAAAACAAGGCTGAGAAAAGCATTCTGTTTTAAATGAAAGTGATATACTCCCTCTTTTTTTTTTTTTTTTTACACGTATATTTTGTTGCTTTAGGCTTGTACTACTACACTTTATCTATAGTTGCATATTTTAAACCAGTTTATTTAGTAATTATATCCTTGACTAACAGCTTGGAAAGTTGCATAGACTGAAAGATAAGCAACTACTACTCTAATGATAATAATGCTTTCTTACCAATGAAAATTCTCCTGAAAATACTATTAAGTACACGAGTTTGAGTTATTGAATGCATATGATTTGTAATGCAGTAGAAGATACTCTGGACTCAAATTGACTGTTGTTCTATTTTAGATTATATTATAGATTTATGTTTTTTCATTCTCTTAAGTGCCTTTCACACATCAACTGGAAGTGAAAATCAATTCTTATTATAGGAGGCTCTAAGAACAATACCTTGGACTGAAAATGTGCTTTTTAGCTACTCCACTGTGACATGTTTTCTATTCTGTGTGGATTTTGTTTCATAGTGACGTTGAGCAGCTGAAGAAAGAACTGGATGAATTGGTCAATGCTCTTGAAAAGCACTTCTTTCAACCAGAGAAAAACAATCTTCAACGAAAGACTGAGTAAATAGAACAATTACTACCTTCATTGTATTTGGTATTTTGGCAGCATTATAAATGCGTTATTTAACAAGTAAGGATTTTTAGGACCAAATATCTGAGAACTCAGACTAAAAAAGACCTTTGCTTTTATTAAGATTCATTCTATATACTGTTGAATTTAGTATCTTGTTTCGAAGGGGAAGCATTTCTACCCTTGAAGGACCAAAAATAGCCAGTGAACTTACACACTGAAAATTGTCCGCAAATGTATTTCAATCAAAACTTGTTTAATTAAATACTCCAAGTAATATCCCGATTTCTGAAATGCAGCCTGTTTGGGGGAAAACTTTCTTCTGTCTGTGGGTAATCTGATAACAATGTGAAGCTCTATCTAGGTTTAGATTTGCAGGGCAAGTGCTGCTGTTAATAAGAACTGAAAGCCTGTGGTGAAACTTAGGTGAACTTAGGGCAAGTGTTTTAGAAATAGTGGTCTTTTGGCGGGGGACTTCAGCCCAAATAAACAAGGAAGCTACAGTAAATTTTCTGGAGAGTCTCTGTTTGCTGTGGGATTGGACTACACAGCAAACTCCAAGTTAGAGATGCTAAGCATGCCAAAATCTTATTCCTTAGAAGTGTGAAACATGCCTTTCAATACTGTGAACATGTTGAGACAGAGTGCATCTACGTACACCTTTCTTCCAGCTGACTGATCTGAACATCCCCCAGTGCTGGATCCTGTCATGCTGTATGCTACAAGATTTTGCTGCATAACTCTGCGTGTTAAATTTAGAGTGGAAATTTCCATTTCATTTTGTGCTGTCATCTGTACTTACAGAGCCTGAGAGGGTTACATAGTTGTTACCAATTGGCTTTACTATACTTTTTTTTTTTTTTTTTCCTGCACTGGATATCAGCTTGTAGCTCCAACAGCCCAGGTATGTCTTGGGAAAAGAAACCTCCCCACCATAACTGCTTCTGGTATACCATGACAGTGTTTAGTTGCTAGGTCAAGCGTAGATTAAATTTAGCAAATTATTCATCAGGATTCTAGCAAATACTGGGTTATCTTGTTGGCTAAGATGGTAAGGAAAGAATATTTGATGCCTGCTTTTGCTTTACAATCTTTAGAATTATAACTGGAGGATAAAAGGAAAGGAGTAAGCCCTGCATTCTTTGGCTGATGCTTCAGTTTTTCTTGGCTGAAGAGTCAAAGCCAGCATCTGCACCATTCATGCTGGGGTCCACCTGTGTGGTACAGAAAATTAACTTTAAACATAAGTGATAAGAAGATTACTAAGGAAAAGGCTTGTACTGTTCATCGAAACCCAGTGCTAGGGAAGTGAAAGGACAAACATTGGGATGACGCTTGAATTTTGCTTTCAGTAGGATTTAACATGTGGCACGTGACTTAACCACAGGCTGCCTTGCAAAACACAGTTTCTTGCATGGTACTTCACCCTGAGCTTCATTAAAAACAAATGGCTGTGCACAAGCTCCTACTTTAAACTGCCCACTGCCTGGTTAGGTGATGTTGGTCAGTGCCTCTAAGAGCAACTTGGCTGGGGAACCCAGACACAGCATGATGGCTGTGAACTGAGGCTGAGGAATGCTATGGAAATCCAGATGGCCCGTTGTGTTGTTCAGCTTCCTGTGACATTCTGGGCTTCTCCTGGGCTGGTGCTGTTACTTGTGGGTGATCTACATGGCCAGATTCTAGCTACAGGCATTAATTACATCTGTCCTGCTAGGAATCTGTACATCAGAGAACATCAGAGCAGAGGCACTGATGTTTTATCCAGAAATGGCAATTGCCAGGACAAGAATAAATAAAGCTTGGAGCCTGGACTGAACCCAAGTGGCAGGGAATTCCTGGCTACTTCCAGAGTGATGCATCCCTAACTTACAGAAAATATGCAGAATGAGTCTGATCTTTATAACAAGCTAACACTTGTAATTCCAACAAAAGTCAACAGCAGTTGTAAACATTTGATCCAGGAGGAAATTGTGCTTGTGAGGCTGGGAAGGAAATGCTTTGAAACTAAGGAATACAATACTTAAAAACTCTGCCATAAAAGTAAAAGCATAACAATGCTGTTAGACGATGAATTTCACCTTAAAGTTATTAGTTTGTTTAGTAGTCACAACTTAACACTATCCTTGAATTTATTTTTATTTCAGTAAACAGTTTGGCCAGCAAGAACTATATTGATTTCATCTTCCTTACAGTCTGTGAACTTATTATGCAAATTGTGAAGCATGCATGTGTTGTACTTGAATTGCAGAAGAATTTGAGACTTCTGCTGCATAACAAAAAAATCATATAGGGACAACTCGAATTCTCTATTAAAATATTTAACATATCAGCAATTTTTTCATATTCTACTTGTATGTTTAAATGTGTAACTAATTCACTTAGAGAATTTCTATAAATGAAGCTTCCTGCTTGCAATTGCTTTTCAGAGTTGTAATGGTTGTGGTTTTCATTTTGACATACCAACAATAAGCAAATCTTATGTCCTAACGTAGCAGTCACTGTGAGCAGAGACAAGAGATGGGCAGCACCATTCGTTCCTAAGATGCATACATTAAGTTTTTACAAGATTGGTGACATTCAAGGTCTCACAGCTGAAGGCACCTGGATGCCACATTTAGGTAAAATATAAAAATAATCATAAGTAATAACCACCAACAAAACTGTTCTCTGCCCACAAGTACAACATTAATCAAAGGTAATCTTCATTAAACTAAGTAGAGTCACTTTCTTTGATACTATTTCTTTGTATAATGTAAGCACACAAATTCATCGGGGGCAGTATTTCTGTTCAACTTCCAAGCAGAAGCCAACATTTCTCTTTTGTACAGTGATTGGTGGGTGACTGAAATCAGGTCATGCACCATCACAACGCTGTGCATAATGGGATGAGCCTATTAAAATATCCAGTCATGACCTAACGCTCACCTAAATAAAATGTAACTTAAATGATGGCATAGCAACAGCAGCTTCTGCACAAAAGGAGAAGCTTCAAATCTCTCACAACCCCTGGTAAGTCATTTTCAGGTGTATTTTTGGGAAGGAAGTGGGGGAGAGTTAATCATGAAATACAAAAGCATGACAATACAGAGGCAGCAGGCAGGGTCTGTAACAGGAGCTCAACTCTTTCAGACTTTTTACTCATAATCAGTGATAACTGAAAGTCTCTTGTCTTTGAAGATAATCACCAACTACTTGCTGTCATACATTCTTACAGAGTAGGAAACAGGCAAACAGCTATTATAACAGTATCACTCAAATTTGGTTTGTGGGGCTTCTGGGACCATGTATGAATATCATCTGGAGATACAGTGTCACTGGATAAGAATGTAGTACTTTCCCAGAGCTCATTTAAGTCAGAGGACTACAGAACATTCAGTATCTTGCCCTTAATGAGGTACTAAACAGATTTGCAGTACCCAAACACAAATAAAGACTTGGACTGTTTTGTATAATAGCACTAGAAATTAATTCTTATGACTACCAAGGGAGAAAAGCAGAGATGCTGCTTCTAATGCAATTTAAGCACAATGTGGGTACCCACATTTCAAATAATGATCCAGTTTTTTACTTCTCAGCTGTTGCCCAGCTATGGAGGAAGTTCAGCTCTGAAAGCATCTGGGTGGAACTATACAACTTCCTGTTTGCATACAGCTGTGCTTCAAAGGGCGCAGCCACAGCAGCCTAAAGTTCAGTTCCTATCTGTGGCCAATGAGTTCAGCCTAAATTTCACTGTCTTCATCCTGGTCTACAATCCTACTTCAACTCAGGTCAAATGACTTGCTCATCCCTTCACTAGACCACAAGGAACACTTTGCTGTCTCACAGCCTGCCTTGTACAGGCCTCATGCTGTGTTTTGTTGTCTGTTTTGCTTTATTATTATTGTTATTATCTGAAGGGCAGCTGCACAAAGAAATAATGGTGAAAATGGTATTCCACAGATCATGTTTGTAGTATGTGGGAAGCCCTGGTTAATTTTTCTTGCCAGTCTGAAGAAGCATGTGATGGTAGTATGTTTTAATAACTGGGCTACTGTAAAGAAAATGATGAAGGATAAAGACTGAGAGATGTACTCTTTCAAAGAACTGAACAGAATTAGGAAGACTGGTGTTCAGGGCTCTCACCTGAATGCAAATATTCTGCTTCTGTATGTTACGTGTGTTCCTGCACATTACATGTTTACTTCTTATGAACTGGAACATACAACCACCTTCTTCTTTTTGTCTTGCTTTCACAAATGAAATTTCTTTCCTGTATAAGTAGCCATTTCAACAGGAAATGGAGAGAATGAATGCTGTCCAGCAAATCCTTAATGCTCATTATTAGGAAAGTATCATGGGAGGTAGGTCAAACATTCTCACGCAAGCAGAAAACCAAGAGATCTTCCTGCACCCTGGATAAATGTGGCACAGATGTGTAAGACACTTATCTGTTTGTTCTTCCTCAAACACAGCATGTAAATACTTATCTTCAGGAAAGTGTGGCTGTTGGATCATGAAGATGGTGGGTCCTACAGCCCTGAGACAGCTGACTTTATGCAGAACTTTATTTACTACTTTTCTGTATCATTTTAGACAGCTCATGGGATTTTTACTACTCATTTTTTTATACACTGAATTTGCTTTTTCTTAGACCTCGGACTGTATTTTTTATTTTTACTACACCTTAGCAATAAGCATTATAGCAGATTGGCTTGGAGTAAAATGGGTCACTGTTCCTGAATTTGTCAAATGTAAACACTTCAAGTGTGCTTTGTCTATTTACTGTAATAATGATTTTTAGGTCAACTTGAATGAGTAAGATGGTGTTTTCCAAAAGTGGAGCACGTGGAACTATTAAACCAAGGTAAGGGTAGTTCTTATCTGAGGCATTTTACTTTGCCTATAAAACACTGTATGACAACCTGACAAAAACTCTGCCAAGCAAAGAATTAAAATATACAAGCTGGAGAGAATAGGAAAAATAAAAGAGGAACCCACAATCCCAGTTCAATCCCAGTCTAATTTCTTTCCCAGCTATCGAGGAAGAAGGGAGGATTTGCATTTGTGGTGTTCTTGCTCAGGGATTTTCCAAGCAGCAGAAGGAACCTTGTAGGATCTGTATTTGTTTCATTGTCTCTTTCTGATAGGCAAAAGCTTTTAAAAAAGTCTTCCTAAAATCACTGTTTGGCCAAAGCTCATCCATTCTGAATTATCAAAGTGCTGGAGCTGTCAGATTGAGGACAGCAGTTTGCAGCCTTCCATAACTGAAAGCAAAGATCCCCAGGCCGTCGGCTTAAAAAAAGTAAAAGGACAGACTTGTTTCAGATCTGAGGTTGGCAGCTGGTAGCTGGAGTGAGAGTGCTCTCCTTAGCTGTGATGGTTTAAAAGGAACCTGTTTTAGCAGGGAATGGGACTTGAACCCCCTGCGGTCCCTTCCGGCCCCTATGACTCTGTGATTCTCTTAAATGTATGTAGGATGGCCAAGTTTTGCAGAGAGGGCTTTCCTGTCCCCAAGGAGCGCCCAGGGTGCCACTGCAAACATAAGGCCTGTCCTCATTTCTGCAGAAGCAGTAAGCTATGAACCAAGGGCAGACTGGAAACAGCACTCAGAGCACACTGCTGCTTTCATACTTTCACTCACAGGTCATCAATCCTATAAAAGTACACAGAGCTAGCACAAGTCATGTAGATGCAACCACTGTGCACCCTGCAAGTACGGAACGTGCTACACGTACCGAACCACTTGTTTTCCACAATCTGGGAAAACACTGTGCTTCACTTTGACAGCACGCTTAATTATTTTCCTCACAGAGCACCGCGTGTCCAGCAGCTCAGCAAATTTACTTGAGAACGTTTGATTCTACTTACTTAGATGTAAGTAATCAATAGTCTTACTGCCAAGAAGCCTTGAAATTAATTGAGCACAAGAGCAGTTTGCGGGACTGGGAGGGAGGCCCTGACCATCTGGAAGAGCGCTGTCATTATGTCTCCGGCTCCACTCGCTGCTGAGCCGCCGCGGGCGGCAGGAGGGGCAGCGGCCGGTGTCAGTCCTCCCCAAGGTACGACGGGCCGGCCGGCCTCGAGCGGGGCACGGCGGGAACGGACGAGGTGAGGCGGCAGAGGTTGCCCAGGCCCTCCGAGCCGCGGGCGCGGGGCCAGCCTCAACTTGCTGAGGAAATACCCCTTTAAAAATAACTCCGGAGTTAACTTCTGTGAACTCCGCACCCACCTGCGCTTGTCCCGGCACCGCGACGGATTCGCGTTTTCTGCGCTGTGGCACGCGGGAGGAGAAGCGCCGCAGAAACGCTGCCGCAGAAACAATGCTCCCGCCGAGCTGCCCGCTGTCGCGCCGCGGGTGCCCTCCTGTCACGGCGGGGGCCGGGCCGGGCTCCCGTCGCTCTCCGCCCCCGCCGCCTGTTGCTATTTTTACCGCCGATCCCGCCGCGGAAGGAGGCGGCGAGCGGCAGCCGCGGGGCGCGAGGCACGGCCTGGCCCGCCGCAGGTACGGGCGGACGTTCTCTGCCCGCCGCCCCGTGCCCGTTAGTGGCTCCCGACCCCTCACCTCCTCTCTTTCTCTCTCTCCCCCCTCTTCGGCGGGAGCAGGCGGGCGGAGCTGCCCGGCGGGGACGCAGCGAGCGCAGCGCCGGTAAGGGCGGCCCCGGGGCGGTGAGGGGCTGCGGGGCCCGCTGCGAGACGGGACGGGACGGGGACGGTGGAGGAGCAGTGTTGGGCTGAGGCGGGCCTCTGCTAGCGAGGGCGGGAGGAGGAAGAGCGGCTCTCAGCTCTGAGGAAGTGGAGGAGTTGAGGCGGTCGTGCATCCCGCCCGGGGAGCGTGCCGCGCTGCGGGCTGAATCCGCGTCGCCCGTCCCGCACCGCACAGCTCGGCTTTCCCTCCGCATTGGAACGGGAGTTTCTCTTCGACACCCCCCCCCACATCCACCCGCTGCTTTTCTGGCCCTTTAAATTCGCGTTTTCCATTAACGAGGCAATGAGCTCGTGAAAAGCGTACTCAGGAGGGGACTGAGAGGCGGTTATTTATAGCGCGGAGCGAGGAGAACGCGTGTGCTGCGCTGCGCGGGGTCGGCGGCACTGCGGGACCGGGCGGGGCTGAGCCCGAGGTCCGCGCTTAGGCGTGCGCCCTTCGGCGGCTGGACGGGTCGGGCCTTCACCTTCCTGAAAGTCATAGGTAATACGTGAAAATAGAGATGCCTGCAAGTGAGAGAAGTGCCGGGTTAGAAGGAGTGCAGGACAGAAAGAATGAGACGAGTTGGCACTTCTCTCACTTCGCAATTTGGTTAACTGACAAGTTGGATGCGGGTGTTTGGCTGTGGGTGTGCAATCGGACAAAGTGGAATGGCACTGAGGATGTGTGGGAGCTAGCAAGCTCTGGTGACAGGTTCTTTCGTTGCGTTGTAAGGGTAGGAGCACCTGGTGCCTCGTTTGGGTCAGTGCAAGGCTGGCTCAGGGGTATCCCAGTTCTGATCTCAGTCATCAGAATGTTATTTGTATGTGTTGTTATTAGCAACGTGTGTGAACGGAAGGGACAGAAAGCTCTTGTCTGTGTTTGATACTTAATTACAAGCTTGTATGCTTACAATCAGGAGTGTTTAACATTTCGCTTGACTCTTTCCTTATTATTTGTTTAGTTACTTATAACCCATTTGGGAAGTAAAATAACTGCTGGCTGTGTAGGCAGCTTTCTTGGATGCAATGTTTACCACAAAGCCAATTGATTTTCTCACATATATGGTAAAATGTTACTCATGGCCTTAACCAAAGCTGCTGAAGGAATTGAAAGGACTCCTTTAGAAGTCAGAACTTAATGCACATTTATGTGAAAAAAGAATGGAAATTACCAGTAATTTCTGAGGCAGATTGACTTCTGGGCTTGCACATGGTGTTGCCCACTGCACATAGTTCCAGAAAGAAGCAGCAGAAAGGAAGAGGCTATCAGGTAAAATAACCTTGTGAAAGAAGAGTATTTTATGATTCCAAGTGCCAGTTTGCTTTAAATGAGAGTTGTTTGAAAATGGAGAGCATTGTGGCATGCTGTCTGGCCTGTTTCCTCCGGTGAAGTAAGGCTGCTCAGGACTGTTGTCTGAACTTGGAAGACGATGAGGCCTGCAGCTAGCTGCCCCACAGTGCGGTTTAAGGGATGCTGTACTGTGACACTGGAGAAGAGTTTCTTTTTTGTGCACGTTGATGAAACCAGAGAAGGACCTCTTCTCAGCAGTTACCATATCAAGATGTACCCAATATATATTCTCATTTGTATTTTCCTGCCTTTCCTGCTAGGAGGATAGAACAATCTGTCAATGTGAGGGAAGCCAATGTAAATCTCGGTCAGGGATCAGACAGAGGGAGAAGAGTGGTATTTTGCTCTGGCTTGCTTTCCAGTGTTCTGGCTGCAGGCCAGGACTCCTCATAATCCCCGACTAGGATGATATTTCTGCTAAAATAATCAGTGGTGAAGTGCGGCCAGTACCAGTGCCTTTGGCTCCATTTGTCGGTCATGTTCAGCTCTAATGCTGTGCAGGGAAGAGCTGAACTAATCTATGTTCTTTCAGACCAGCTGTTCTTCACAAGACCTTGCTTTGTAGTTGGAAGTGCTTCTTGGCTTCTTCAAGGGGAAAAAAGAAAAAGACTCATGGAAAGAAGAAATGCTGTCAGCAACTTGGTGTGTAGTAACTGCACAGTTGTCTCTTGGATGAACCCCGAATTTGGGGAAGCTGGGTCTTGCAGCTCAGCAGCTCACAGACCACACTCCTCATTTAATCACTGGTGTGTATATGTCCTGCCTGCTGCCTTGCCCAACATGCCTTGTGACTCACTGGTGCTGCTGTGGGTCCTGGTACTCCAGATGCCCCTAGGGGGGAGGGAGAGGAAAGTGGTGAAAAGCAAAGGATGGCTTTGATCAGCAGTTATGTGTGCGTTGACTGAAAGTCTGAAACTTCTGGCTGTGTCTTTGTATTGAATTTATTCTAGTCCAGAAGAAACAAAGGATGAAGGATAGCTCCTCATCATAGTAGCAGTTACTGCTTTTCTTGATTTGTGTGTGTCCTCTTGGTTTACGACTGTCTCTGTGCCCTTTTTTCCTTGTTTTCTGTAGTAGCCCGACTCCATCTCAAAGCTGCCTATATATATATATATATATATATAGTTTGTTTTTTTTTTTTTTTTTAAGCACTGTGTCAGATTTTCTAGTACAGGCCTATCAGTATTGTGTCACATGCTGTTTGAGCCTGCTTCTTGCTTGTGAGAAGCAGTTGGGTTGATAGCACTGAAGGAAAAGCTGAGAACATACACATGGGGACATAGATGTGCTCTATCTTTCTTGTTAGTGGATAAGTCTAGTGGCTCCTAGTTTGTGTGGTGTGGTTTGATTCACTAGCATGGCTTTGCGAGGTTTGTTAGAAGAATTCAGTGATACCTGATTTGTGGCAGTCTAAAATTACTGCTGAGGTAGGCAATTCTAGGTCATAGAATCAGAGTCACAAGGATCATCTAGCCCAACCATCCTCCCATTACTAATGCTACCACAAGCTATTAGATCCAACATGCAATATATAAAATGTTTCATTATTCTACTGTTTTTGTTTCTATGAATGTACTGCAATGTCAATGTCTCTTGTTCAGAGACATTACAGTTAAAAGGTCTGAATGAGAAATGCTTCCAACAAACGTGGAGGCCATCCAATACTCACTGTTTTGTGCTACACTTTGCCTGATCAGATTTGATGCTGATGGAGCACCTACAGCTGTACCAAAGCAGGTTCAGTACTGACAATATTAATGTACAGTTTGGAAACTATTAAGACTTCTCAGAGTTGGCTGGGCAGTACTAATCAAGTTGATGCCGTGTGCTTCTCAGCAGAGTGCAAGGGGCAGAAGAGGTGCTGAACTTCAAGAGATGACGATAGAGAGGAGCAAGAGGAACCATCCCAGCAAGCGCTGGGAGGAGAGCTGCAGGGATGCAGAGCCTTGCAGAGCTCTTCCAGCTGCAGGAAAGTGGCTGGTGAAATAAGCTTTGAAGAAGCTTTTTGTGAGTTAATCACTCAAACGCTTGAGAGGAAAATGTGATCTATGTGAATCGTCTTTACTGGTACAGGTAGTGAAGGCACCTGCAGAGCCAAGTTTTGGAGGGGATGAGCTGGTTGGTAGCAGCCAGAGGAGGATGAAATTGTTGCAGTGATGAGTAGCAGAGCCAAGGGCAAACAGAGACTGGCCCAATGCACTCTTCACTCATAATGTGTGCTTTGTGTTTTGGCTAGCAGCAGGCCTGCTAAGGTGAACAAAACTATAGGTCTAAGTTAAGAAAGTGCACAAGTACTCCAGTTACTGCCTAATCCTTGCTGTAAACTGAAAGGATGGGACAGAAGCTAATGTGCAATTGATATGATTTTCTTGGTGGGATTGGCATGTAAGTTAAGATCCACATGTCAGTAGGAGGAAACAAGGCGTAAATGACTGGGAAAAGGCAGGTGGCATATGCAGAACAGTAACATATGGAAGGCTTTGGGTTAGGTATAGAGAACTCTTGATCCTGAATTTGTCCTCTGAGAAGCTGCACTTCTGGCCTCTCAGTATTAAAAAATACAGCCTTCTAACATCCAGTTAATTGTTTTGATTTTAGTATGAATTATTTTTCTTTAAAAATAACAAATGCAGAGACCGGAGTATTTATGTTGTCAACTTTGCAAGATGTTTATTTTCTTTAAGAAGAGATGAATGCAGGGAAGCTTTGCATTTATCTTAAATACTTTCCAACAGTACAGTGTTTATTTAAGTATGACAGAATATTGACTTTTTAAAAAGAAAAAGAAAACATGTTCAGTCCTTATGGTTGGCACTCAAAATGATGTATTGTGTTGTGATCTTTACTCCTATTTGAAGCTGCAGTGCCTCATAGGTCTGGATAAAAAAGCATGGTAGTACTCCAATGAAACTTTTCTTCCTTGAAAAGTTGACTCAAATGAAGATGAGTTTGTATCTTTAGGTGCATAGCTTTTTTTTCCTTTTTTTTTTTTTTTTCCCCAATTAATTGCATTGAGAAATATAGTTACAAATAGGATGTGGTTGATGGGTCATCACTTGTTCAGCAGTTTGCTGTTCCTGTTTTCAAGTGAGAATGAAGCTTTCTTTGGCTTTGCTATCCTCAGATTATTATGTATGTCACTAAATAATGAGAATGCTAAAAATCTGTCAACTCAATTTTCATGCATTCTGGATTACATATGATTATAGTCATGAATGAAGCCAGTCTTCCTTGCAAGCTGCTGAACTGTATTTCCTTGTTACAGTTAAGGAGAATGCACTTGCAATACAGTGTCAAAGAGGAAGTGAAGTTTCTTTGATTCCTGGCATGCAAAACTATAGCAATAAGTGTATTTAGTAGTTACACAGATAAGGTGTAAAAATGATTATTGAAGCAGCTATCCCATGCAATGCATTTATAGTCAACTTATGAAGGGTGGTTGTTTGCTTGCTTGTCAAACAATAACCACACAATAACCAGCCTCCCTGAAGCTTATAAGAAACCTTTCTTTAAAGAACTAGTCAACTTGTTTAGAATGCTACTAATGATGATTGCTACAAACACTGTCTTTAAGTACTGGCACGGTTGGGTCTTCCTGCTGAATTTGGCATCCTTGTGACTGCTGGTGCTGTCACACAGTTCATCTGTCAGAAGATGCAGAAGTTCCAAAGAAGTAAAACTACCCGAACACATGGGTATTTGCTGCAGGTCTCTTGGTTTTACAGTTTGCCAATTACTGCAGAACCATTTTATCACGTTTGGATATTTGCAAGTTAGTTACATTATGAGTATACACTTAGTTGAAAATGAATTCTTACCTTGAAATTCTCTTCAATTTATTTATTTTTAAATCCTAAAACTTGTTTTGTTTTCAAACTGAGTTTTTGTGAGTGCTTCACATTGTTGAAAATAAAACATTTTTGCAAGGAAAAATAAAGGGCCAAGTTTAATGAAAACTCATGAGAAAAATGTTGCTATTTTTGATCATCTTTGTAGATGAACAGAGACCGAATATAGTGTTGCCACAATAAACAGATGCCATTTACTAATACTTGTTCAAATATAATGATGAGATATTTTGTCAGGAGTTCGTGGGACTGCTCGTGTTGTTTTTAATAGCTCTTTCTTGGGCTGAGGGCAAACTCGTGTCATGGTATTTAGATGTAGGCAATTATAGGCCTGTCAGCTTCTCATCAGTCTCACGCAGAATAGTGCAACAGCTGAAACCAGATTCAATCATGAAGAGTTAAAACACTGTGATACAACAGATGCCAAGCTATGTGTTTTCATGGACTGTATTTTGTAGAACTGCATTGGTAGATAAATGCTATCACTGAATTTTGCTGCTAAAATGATCAGCGTGTAATATTCATACTTGCTGAGTGTAACTGGGTTATAACAGGGTAATGTGTAACTTGGTTCTGCTTGATATTTTAAGAAATGAAAATGATACAAAAGCAATGTGGCAGACATTAAGTATTTCTGGCCAGCCAACAAGCCCTTAAAATGCAGTCATGAATTGTGAATCATCTTCTGGTTGTGTGGTGTTTTTGTTTTTTTGTTGTTGTTGTTTCAGTGGGATCTTGTAAGGATTGTTGCTTGTCCGTGCTGGGTTTATCTGTAATGGGTCAGTTGAGTGCTGTTGGGTTTTTCAGATGATTTTTGTGGTGTTAATTAAAGAAAAAGATCCGTTTTGTCCCAGAACATGATCACTTGGCAAACTGTACTCAAGTGAACAACTCCATGTAAGGGGCCAAACTCAAACTCATACACCTGTGAACGAGAAAAATAACCTTTTATTTTAATGCTTTTGAATATGAAAGTGTCTCAGCAAACATTGACTTCAAATGCTGTGAAGGTTATAATGTAATCTGGGTTCTTTCTGTGATAATAGGATTGAAATAGGCTGATGTGATCCATGTCAGCCTGCCCATGAAGCAGAAGCAGGCTAGAGAGAAGGTGCCTTCTTGAGTTTAGTTACTCATTAGATAATTTAAGAGGAGTTACAAGAACAACTTTTAAATCAGGACTGATGTTTTTCCAAGAAATATATTAAGTACTGTTGTGTTTGTTACACCTGAAACTGTAAAGTCCAGGGTACGGAAAGTATGCCATGTAGGTCATGGTGAATGATTGGTGTGTGTCTCTTCTGGTGTTAATCTATTAAATATTTCTGTTACGAATGGTTTAGTTTTTAATAGAGTTGCAGCACCAACATAACTTTCTCTTTTCCTTTCAGATTTCTGCTGCTCCTAAATTAAAGGAACCGTCCAAATATTGCCATTCCATGGAACTGACATACTGGTGAATTAGTCATCGTTACCTAAAGGATTGTAAAATGGAGCCAATAACATTCAAAGCTAAGAAATATCAAGCACCTAGTGATTTCTCAGCAAGCTTCACCCTTCAGCTTGTCGGTTCCCTGCCTGTGCATTCCCTAACTACTACGTCCATGTTGCCTTGGATTGTGGCAGAGATCCGGGCTCTCAGTAGTACAAAGTCTTCCAAAGAAGAACTTGGTATCAGCCAAATCCGGCTTTATGTTTCACCATCGAGTTTGCGATGTGAACCAGATACAGGGAAAATCCAGCAGTGGGATCCTTTGATTTGTCCTGGTCTGTTTGAACACAAGCCACAGCATGTCCACAAACTGATTCACAACAGCCATGATCCAAGCTACATTGCTTGCCTGATAAAAGATGGAGCAGAAAATCAGCAAAGTATCTGCTATGTATTCAAAGCTGATGATCAAACAAAAGTAAGTAAAAAAGAAAAAACAAACAAAAAAAAAACAACACCAAACATGCCAAATCAAGTTACATTCAGAATCACATTTAAGAATTGGTTCTTGTTCTATTATCAAGGGCCTTATAGAAAAAAATGTAGATGTAGAGGAAGAGTTGACACTACTTCTAAAACAGATTTGCTTTTGCACTGTTTGAAACTTCCCACCATACCGTAAGACCTTTAGGTTGCATTTATAATTAAAGACTTCATCTCTCTAAAACTCACAGATATGCGTCACTTTATTTGATGTTAATGGTTCTGCTGAATTAGAACTGCTTCGTATGTGAAGTGAAAGGTGTGTAAATTTGCGTGATCAGAACCTGAATTTTGTTGGCTTAGAAAGCACTCTACTTTGGGATATGTGCTGAAATCTTGGCCTCTATGTCAGTGAGAGTTTTTCTGCTGATGTCACTGGGGCTAGGGTTTCACCCTTGAGCCATTGTGAACTTTATCTAATCTTATGGTCAGACCTCTCAAATTTCTCTTTTCGTAAAATGAAACCTATGTGGCTGGGAAAGAGGCACTTCCTTTCCTGGAAGATGTAAGGAATGGGCCACAGCCCAATATGTAGCATACCTTAAACTGCAGGACACTGTAGAAGCCTCTTCCCCAGCTCTATCATCAGTAGTGTCAGAAAACGGAAGAGAGGCCACCACACAGTGCTGCAGGTCTGAAACATGGGCTTGCTGCTGCACACTGCAAGATGGGAGTCGTGTGTGAGTCTCATGCTGTGGGTGAAACTTGCCTCAGTCTGCATGCAAATTGATCGATCCCGTGCTGAAAAGGTTGCAGCATTAAAAACAGATGATTGCTTCTGTTTCTGTTTGAGAATAATGAGATAGTAACTCTCTGAATTAGTAAGATTGACACAAGGCTATTGTGATAGGTTGATCTAGTGCAAGCAAATTAGTGACACGTCCTTCACCTCTTAAGGTGAACCAGTGCTTGTGTTGAAAAACAGCATCCTGCTACATGCTTGCTTCAGAGATGTCCTGCTACGAACCTTGGAGGAGTTATACTGCATGTAGTATCAACCTATCCAAGAGCAAAACATTACACTGTTTTCCAAGTACATGTTTCAAGCATAGAGGTCAAAACGTATGGAAAGAGCTTTAGTTAAATCCCTCTAGAAAAAAACAAACAATTTCAGTGAATTAGAAGGCAAGTATGTCATTAAATCATAATCATTCAACTGAGAAGCCATGTCAAGTTAGAATGTAAAATGTCAAATGTATGCATATAAGCAAGTAGAAATACGGAACAGATCTTTCAAGACTTGACACTGAATGGAAGCCTGTCAATGCATTTTGCAGTTTGCCCATGTGCTTCATTTTGTGACCTGTGGTTTTACAGGATTATGGTTAGTTTGCAACACCAATCGCTTCCAATACATTTCCTTTTGCAACAAAGGAATGAAAAAAAGAAATACTTTTTTCCTCAAGTTTGATCAAAGTCCTGGACCTGCTTGAAATTAAAGTGCACGTAGTAAGTGTCTAGTTAAATTTGCAGCTGTGCCTACTTGGTTTTGGAAACAACCTCTACAATTTCTGAATCCCGATTTTAACTACCTGGCTCCAAATTCACATAGCTATCTGTCCTTTAAAAAACTACCTTCCACCTCAAATAAAAATTCAGTTCTCATTTCCGAATTTGTCTTGATCTTCAAGAAGTGTTTTTGTTGACTGTTGTTGCAAGCTAGGTTACTAACTTGGAGGTAGACACCTAATCAGCATTTGTAGATCTGTATTTTGACAAGAAGATAGTGGAAATGCCAAGTGTTCTTACCTCCAAAAGTGAAACCCTGCTTAATGGAAATTCAGTGTAATTTCTGATGAATCCAGCATTCTGCAAGTTCCTTATACTCTATGGGATGTTGCTATTCTGCTCTGAGCATTGCCATATAATGTCTTGTAGCTAATTTATGTTTATGCATTTATGAAGAGATGTGAACTGATGTTACCTGTGTAGCAGGTAGCCAGCTTGAAAGGACGATAGTGTACTGTATGCATGTGCTGCAGATTGAGGGAGCTGTTAAATGTGAGTTGGGATGAAGACTTTAGCACTATGTTGCTGAGCTCATGTTTTGTTTCAGAAGAAAGAAATTTTAGAAACTGGACTTTTGCAGCCTGTGTGACTCAGCAGACTCCTATGCTGGCAGCCTTGCTCTTGAGCTCTCTTAACATTCCCTCTGAAGACTAAAAACAGTCATACAGACTTAGTCTGCATTGTCAGGGTCATATTCCTCTTGGAGTCCAGGGTGAACAAAAATGCTGAATATATATTCTTTGTCTCTTCTACAGAGCTGAAGCAGAAGGCCAGATAGGTTTGGTCACAGAATTTGTGTGTTGATAACAACTTCTTATTCAGTGATCCTGAGCATCTGAACTTTTGTGATAATAACACTCCATCTATTTCTACAAACCAGCAGGGTACTCCTTATAACACTGTAAACTACAAAAGCCACAGCTCTTTGTAGTAGGGCTATATTGTATGTGTAGACTGGATTTGAAGTAGGTGTGGCTTGCAAATAAGTTCTGAGTATATCCACACATCAGGGTAAGTTGAATATAAGAGAGCAGAAGGATGTATGTAGGAGAAGTGGACTAAGAAGATGAAAATGAACACAGTTGAGTAAAAGATTAAGCAGTGAAGGTCTTTGAAGAGGAGGACTAGAAGCTTGAACTTTATTCAAACAGAAATTCCTCTGAAGGTGATATTACGTGCAGAAAACTAGGAATGGTTGCCCATTTAGCGTGGGCATTGCAGATGGCCTGTAGTGTGTTATTTTATATGTACATATTGAGGAGGAATACATACTTGATTAGTGAGAGATTGTTTTACTATATAATAAGAAAACATTTTAGTTAGTGGGAGATTATTTTTTGCTGAGTAATATATTTCTAAAATCCAGAATTGCTGGAACTGTGGGAACATATGTAATGATTTTCCTGGGGATGAATGCAGTGCTGTCAGATTCATTGTTGCTCCACTACCTACATGCTGTTCTCATTAGAAAAGACATTGGTAGGCAGGTAATTAATACTTAAAGTCAAGATTCTTTGCTAGGAATTCTTTGTGTTACTTCTCTTGAGAAGTGAGAGAGTAGGCAGTAGCCCTATTGGATAATTTGTCTTCACTATAGGATCCTTTATAATTGTTTCCATTGCATCATCATAGCATTATACAGCTCACTTTCTGGGCAGATACAGAAGTGAAAAGGGAAGAAGTGTTCCCAACAAACTGTTTCTTGGCACTTTGCTTGTGCACGGGCATATGCATATAGAGATCATTCCACTCAGTACTAAAAGGAAGGGTTTTACTGCCTCCAGAGAGCTGCTTTTGTGAACTAGGGTTCCCCTTTCTAAGCAGATCTATGTCTATGGGATCTGGACTCTTCCTTGTATAGTTTCAGAGAGCATTTTTTTCTTTGGGTGGATTTTGTGTTTTGTTTTTTTTTTTTTGTTTGTTTGTTTTAACATTTTCACCCTCATCTTGTGAAGATCTGATGGGGCTTCATGATTAAGTAATTTCTGCCTGATGATAGGGCTCAAGTGTTAATGCATATTCTTTGCTGGTGCTCAGGAATAGAGCTGGAATCAATTGTATTGCCTGTGGGAAACTTGTGAAGGCTATGAATAGGTCATAGGTGATAAGTGGGGATTATGCATGCTGTGTTGAGTAATGGTGATAGAAGCTGAAGAAAAACTACTTCTTCAGTAAATCCATGCTTGTAGAATAGTACCTTAATCATAAGAATGCATTGTTGTTGAACACAACAACATCCACAACCTCCTTGGGCAATCTGTTCCAGTGTGTCACCACCTCTGAGTGAAAAATTTTCTCCTAATATTTAAGCTAAATCTCTCCTGTCTCAGTATAAAACCACCCCCCTTGTCCTATCACTGTCCACCCTCGTTAAACAGCTGTTCCCCCTCCTGTTTATACACTCCCTTCAATACTGGAAGGCTGCAATGAGGTCTCCCCTGGAGCATTCTTTTCCAAGCTTAACAAGCCCAATTCCCTCAACCTTCCCTCATAGGAGAGGTGCTCCAGCCCTCTGATCAACATAGTGGCCCTCCTCTGGACCTGCTCCAAGAGCTCCACGTCCTTGTTTGTCTCTGCATTATGAACTGGAGGCTTAGAGGGAAAATCTAGAAACTTCAGCCTCGTGTCTTGTAAGGAGGAATATTTCTGTAAGAATATCAATGATTGATAACTAGAGAGTGAAGATGTGTTAAACATCTGTTTCAGATTTTTGAAAAGGTTAAGCTTCATTCTCCCTCCTTCTACGGTCAGCATGCAAGTTGTCATAACAGCCTGTAACATATACTTGTGTTTACCAGAACTGTTAATGCTATAGTTGGAGAGCACTGGATAAAACTGTTCCATTATATAGAGAAATTCTGCTTGTGACTTAAGATCACGGATGCATAAGATGTGTGTGCCTGCTTGCTGCTTCTAAATCTTCATTTTGCAGTGTCATAAAACAAAGGAGAACTTTTGGCTCAGGAATTGCGCTTCTGGCAGCTGCAGGAGTGTTCCCATGAGGGTGACAGTGCCTGTATGGGTGCAGCAGATGGGGAATCCCACTCGAGCCCAAAGTCTGCTTTAAAAGTTGATGGCACCATTCGTGTAGATTTTTCTTGTACCACATCTATCCTGTTGCAGAGATGAGCTCCGTCTCCTTACACCACTGTGCTTGTTAAAATGCAACCCTTGTCCTGCTGTTGAGCTCCTTGGTTGCAACAGTATTCTCCACTTTTGTCAGAGATTCTTCAGTGTTTGTGTGTGTGCACCAATTGCTTTAACAGCTACTACTTCTTAAACAACCTTCACCTACTTCTATGAGTTACAATAGCTTATGTGCTTAAGTAGATTAGGTTGTATTACCTGGAATGCAGTGTGCTTTGTTACATGTTGTTTGTGAGCTGATTATGTTCTGGAGAAGTTGGTTTTCGATAATCAAGACTTAACTGCTGTGAGGCTGCACAGAGCTGAAGTTGTGAGTGAACTTCACATTATTCATCTATAAAAGGAATTGCAAAGGCCCTGTGAACTCCAAAGCAGTTGTTGTGAGGCTTAGCTTAGGATTCTTATGCAACTTGTTTTTGCATTAGTCTCAAAGATAGGACCTCACTAAGTATCTCATTCTTAATAGGACCATTTCCCTTTCTTAAATTAATTCAGGTAAGATAAGGGAGGAGGTATTTTGTTTATTACTGTTTAATGAATCTACGGAGATTAAAATTAGGTTCTTCTCTTGCAAAAAAGTATTAAGAGCCACTGAAACAAAACCGAGTAACTAGCCTTACTTCAGGGCAGCGCAGAGCTTCATATCTGTTTTCATTCTCTTATTCACAGGTACTTTTCTTTATCCTTTTTATCCTTTATTTCTTCTTCTTTTTTGTTTTCTGATGTAACCTTTATAATTGCAAAATGCTAACAAAATGCTAGTGCTTTTTTTGGTTGGGAAGTCTCCCCCCATTTCTCCATTTGCTAACTGGAGAAATGCATGTGAAAAACAGAAGGGGGAAAAAAACAGCAGAACAAATGAAGAATGAAATACATACCTGTGCACATATATAGGCTGGTATATAAAGTGGGTCAAAGTTTAGCTCTGCAAATCTTAATAGAGTATCATATGTAATGCAGCAGCCAGCTATACTCTGGCTGCTCTCACAAAGTAAGCAGGCTTTACACTTAGCCTGAGCCAAGAGTGTAACTGTGCTGGGGCCAAATGAGCCAACTCAGTGCCTGAGGACTGTTCAGAGGATTTGTGTCTGTAAACACTCTGCTTTCAGGGTCTTTGACAGCAAGTGACCCTGTTCCAGACAGTAATATCCCAAACCTTTACGATGCCTCATCAGAATCTGGAGAGACCTAAGAGAGGTTAGCTGAGCTAGAAATGTCACTATGTTCACCAGTGTTTTCTACAAAATAGAATCACAGAATGGCTTGGGATGGAAAGGTCCGTAAAGATCACCTACTTCCAACTCCCATACTGTATGATTTCCCTCAATCTCCACTTCTGATTGCCATGTGGAGCAAGTCATTTGTGCAATACTATTGCCATTTCCTGACCTAAAGTCAGAGTTAATGTCTCAGCAAGGAAGATGAAATTAATCAAATGGTTTGCTCTATTTTACTGCAATTTCCTCAATCTGCTAAATCGTGCAAAAATTTCTGCTACAGAATTACTTCTAAAAACTCTTCACGTGATCTCAGCAGTGTATTATTCTGTATCAGATCACATTGTTCTCAAATGTGTTGGAAGTATGTGTGTCACATGATCTGTCCTCTGCTCTCTCTTTTAGCTGAAATTATTTATTGTTCCATCACTTTTTCTGTTGGAAACTATAGCAGATATACAAAACAGTGGAACCAAAGCTAAATAAATAAGTAACAGACTTGTGATGGTTCCTCACTACTCACCATTCCTTCTGTTACAAGTTCTGATGTTGGTAGTTTATAAAGCCCAATAAAAGAAGTGGGAGCTATAACCCATAATATCCAAATGTCCTTGAGGGTTGCAGTGGAGTTTTCTTCAGAAACTTCCAGTTCACTTGAGAACTGTTGTCTCTGTTTTACACAATGGTAAATGGGATACAAAGAAACTGAGACTATAAAAGTGCAGTATTTGTAACCCATGTACGAGCTTTCGTTTACACTTAAGTTTATCATCAGTGCGAGTTCCTGGTTATCCTGTTAGTGGGAATTCCTAGAACAAATTCTGACTTGGAAAGATTGTGGTTCAGCACTAGCTGTATGTCTGCTTGGCAGGCTCCTATGTCTCTCGTGACTGATCTGAGGACACTGAGCACAAGGCAGCCACATAACCACTGATTAGAGTATTTGTGCAGGAAGAGGGAGATTGAGCTTCTTCACTCCTGGGCACTGAGGCCCTGGTTTCTGTGCTTGAGGTTGGGCAAAAGGTTATTCTCTGTCTTTCTTGTTAATGGGTCAGATCCACAGTGCCAGTAAGTGGAAGACGTGTAACTAGGATTAAAAGAAATTGCAATAGCGTTGAGAATTTGAAGTCAGTCTTCTAATTTGTAGGCCAAGTCCTACATACCCTGTTTATTTCTCTTTGTAGGACAATATTGAAAGCATTTCTTTCTGCTCCAAACCAGCCCAGTGTACCTTGTTAGGTCACCTTACGTATTTTATTAAGTTTCAAGTTGACATGAATTTAGAAACTAAAGTGTGAACATAAAGTAATCTGGGGTAATTTTTTTCCTGGTACTTTCCCTAGGAGATGGCAGAAATTCAGTGCAGCATCAAAAGGTACTCCGAAGGATTGAGTTGTGCAGCCTGAAGCAATGTTGTTACTTTTTATTGTGCTCTCAAAGATGGACTAGGAGGGTGGAGGTGCACAGGAAGGCGTGCAGCCTTATCTAGCCTCTCTACAGGTAACAGAGAGGTCCTTGGCTCTCAAAGAGTAACAGATCTTGATGTTTGTTCTGCTGGCACTGAGTGGGAGGAAGTCACTGTGCATCAGCCCAGTGAGCCCAAAGTTGGAGTAGCCTTGCTCTGGGAGGATACAGCCCACAGTCCGGAGCGTCGGTACAGTCTGCATGCTGGTAACAAAAACATAATGTGATGGGTGAGCAATTGGCTGACAGGTTGAGCAAAAATTTTTACAGTAAATGGATTTGCATTAGGCTTGTGGCCAGTCACTAATGGGGTTCTGCAGGGTTCCATTCTACGGCCAGTTCTCTTTCAAGTGGTTGTCAATGACTCGCGTACAGAACTCGAAGGTATACTAAGTTTGTGGATGACACTAAACTGGGAGGAGATATTGACTCCCTCAGGGGTAGAGGAGCCTTGCAGAGAGATCACCCACTGCATGAAATTTAACAAGAGCACGTGCTAGACTGCATCTGGAGCAATCCTGGCTATACGTACAGCCTGGAGGATGAGAGGCTGGAAAACAACACTCTGGAAAGGGATTGGAGGTTCTGGTTGATGGCAAGTTGAACATGAGTCAGCAGTGTTCCCTAACAGGCAGAAAGGTTTCAACAGTACCTTGAGGTGTATGTGATAATTTCATCAATTTTGTCACTTCATTCTAGGACTAGCTTTGTGGTATTCCTCCTGTATTTAATTTATTATATTTTTGTCAGCTGGAATATATTTTTACTGCTTTGCTTGAGAAATACCTTTACCAAGAAATTAGTTAACCTTCTGTGACTGCCTTCCAAAACTTTGTAAGAGTCATGGTGATGCTGCAGTATTCAAATTTGTTTGAAAACCTTGAAGTAAACTTACTGTAGAAGATAATTTGAAAATTTGATATTTTTTAAATTCATACAGTTGTCAAAGAACCATATAAGACTTCAAGCTAAAGGACTGTATCCATGCATTACTCCAGCAGTTGGTGTTAGATTCTCCAGCTTCACAAGTGCTAACGATAACAAAATAGTAACAGTGAAATATACAGCTCTCCTTGCTGTCCTGTACAAAGTCTGCCTTCTGTGAAGGTGTTGGATGCAACACGCACCAAGTAAGCACAAATAATAGTGCAAACCTACAGCTTAAAGCTAGATGGCAGCCAGCAAAAAGCTCTGGGCAAATACACGTAGTACAAGCTGTGCCTGAGCCAAAATAAGGATGAATCTTGAAACCTGTGTTGCATATACAGAATTAAGAGTTCAGAAAATGCTGTTTGATTCACATCGACATTGTGTAGTAGTCTGAATGTGTGACACTGCAGAGAGGAATATGTAATCATAAAGTAACTCCATTGTATTTCCTGTAGTTACCTGTTACAGTGGCTTATTAAAATTATTTCAAGAATAGAGGACACTGGTAAGAATGCTGCCTTATTGATTGCCAAATGTAGGTCAGAAAGTCTGTAATCAAAGTACAGTTTTTAATTTTTCATCTAATTAGTTAATGATCATAAGGAACTTCACATACAGTTGTAGTGTTTAGAAATTTATTTTGTGGTACATTGTGCAGTGATGATGCAGTTTAAAGGCAAAAAGTATATTTTAGAGGGGAAACCAGAACTGCTTTGGCAAAGAACATTTTGCATAAAGAGTCAGTCTTGTTTAATTCCTTGTTAATTTTCATGGTGCGTAGTATAATAGCATATGGAGGACAATGTAATTTCACTCTGTATTGAAAGCTAAGATCTTTAAACATGTAGGGAAATGTTTTTTTAAATATATGAGAAAATAAAGGCAATATCTGTCATGTAGGTCAATGTGATCTATCCAGATGGACTCAACATCTTCTGCATGAATTAGGTTGTGGAACGAGGTTCTGTGTCAGAGATTACTAGAAATGAAAACTTTAAAAAATAAATAAATAAAAAAAAATAGGGTTTTAGTTCACTGGTAGATACTTCAACATGTTCAGTTTTTTTTTTCAGATTCTTTAGTGGCCTTAATGGACAAATTAAAACACATGTATTAAAATACAGAGATGTCAATTAATAAATAATAATACTAAGCAAATCACCTCTTTAAAGTAGCTCCTTATTTTTCCATGCAATCAGCTTTTCAGTTTAGAGTTTTGCCTGCATGAAGCTGACATTTATGCTGCGCCCTCAGGGTCATCAGATGTGGGCTCTTTGACTGTAGTGGAGCAGAAAACCAACACAGAGGAGACATATATAACTGCTGTATTTACTTTAGCAGCAGAGTCTCCCATCCCGTTATATGTCAAAGAGAATAACAGAAACAAATTGCTATCTTAAAATCAGTGCTTTCCCTTGCCTGGTATAGACACAGTTGTTCTATATTTCTGTTATTTTACCCTCTCTACGGACGTCAAGTTATGGGAAGGGCTGTGGGAAATATTTTCCTAAAGAATGATTTGTGTGGCTGGACAAATACGGGCTTAAATGGATATGTGTGTCTGCCCCAAAGGTTGAGCGCTGATGATCTGATACAAGGATTGAGTGGATAATGCCAGTTTGTACTTGGTTTGTGTTTTGTATGAAACTACTGATTGATGCTTGCTTTTCCTTTCTTTCCCACCCTCCCCCCACTTTTCCCAGTGACAATGATTGAGATGCATTGCTGGCCATAAAAACAGCCTCACTGCTGACTCTTGCATTAGGCTGAGTTTGATCCTTCCGTATAACTGATCGACTGCTTTTGTCTCCAAGCCTCTTCTTTCAACCATACCTAGGAAACAAACTAACAACCCAGTTTCACACATACCTAACGAGCAGAATATGCTTTAAAATGTCATTATTTGTAATCATAACTTGCTGAGTTGCTTTCTTCCTTGTATGTTGTACTTACCATCCTACTGCACTGGACTTTCATAGTAAGGCAGAATAAGATGAAATCCGTTACTGGGCTAATCTGAGATCTCTGTAGGCCACAAACAGCAGAAATGCAGAAAATAATTGGTATTAGCTTTTCGCTAATATCTGGAGGTATGTTGTACGTCTCAAAATGTGGCTAACTGAAATAGAGGTGTTTCCTTGAGATATTAAAAGCAAACCATAGGGTGAGTCTTATTTTTGAATCTTAGATGCTGAAAATACATGTGCTTTAATCTCAGGCTAATTCCATTCAGTATGACAGAAATACTTGCAGTAAGGAAGCTGAGCATGTAGGTACTTGACGTCCAGTTTCTGTGGTTAATTCCTTTTGAGAAATTTTCGATAGACAGAACCACTATCAAAACCAATTAAAAAGAAAACCTCTACAATGCATTTAAGCATGTTTGGGATGATTAACATAGTCAATTCAGCATCACTAGTAGAAAAATAGGGTTCTCTTCTTTGATTTCAAATCAAATGAAATTATGACATATGTCTAGGAGGCAGTAATACACTGAAGTCTTATGAGCAGAATTCCATTCAGTGCTGTTTCTTCTCTGCACTGTTCAAAGCCTGCTCTGACATGCACAGGTCTGTTATAAGTTGTGCCAAGAAGTCGGGTCCTCTTTATTCCGACCAAGGACTTGAGATGCTTTTTGTTTTCCCAGCTTCATGCATAGTTCAGAATATCACAGTAAAGTGCTTTGATTTCCAAAGTGAAACTGGGATTTAGAAGAGGCAGCAGTTTTGTTTTTTTCTGGAAGGCACTGTGCAGTGTTGCTACCTTTGCGTGGCATTTTTGTACACCATTTCTACCAGTTGTTTTTTCTTTTTTTTTTTTTATGTAGTCAGACAGAAAATGTTCTGTAATTGCAGGAAAAAAACTTCATTGTTCTTAAAAGAGAGAAGTTTCCAGACTGGATTACTTTTTTCCCCGCTTATCACAAGTTTGCAGGCTCGTTATGGCTTAAGCCGAGGTGTTCAAGTGCCACTTAGTGGCTGTCCCGAGGAAATGTAAGATGCTGTGCTGGCTGTGATGGTTCTCCCTTCCCCTGCTTTTGCTTCTCACCAGCAGGAGAATTCTTCATCTTATCCTAAAGATACTGATGGCTTAATCTAAGACTGGCTGGAGTCACAGCCTGGTGGATTATAGAGGAGAATTTTAGTGCTGTGATTCCCATTTTTCTTTCTTTTTCCAAATTGCATTGTCAAAGTTCTATTTAGGCTCCCCCTACATGAAACAAGTTGCTATTTTGCTGTGCTGTGAGCTAGCACAGGAACCAACAATACGTGGAAGTGCCTCTAGAACTGAAGTAGGGGTGTTGCTGGAGTTGCTAAGAAAATACTGTGTGTTCTTCAGTATTAGAGTTAGAAAATAAGATGTGCTCCTTGAGGCAGTGTTTGGTATTGGCTGATATTCTGGGATGTCTCAGTTCCCCACAGCAGGATATCTGATTGATGTAAAATCATCAGCTCCATCACATTCTGAACTTGATTATAATACACTTCTGTCTGGACACCAGGCCCTCACCACCAGAGTTTGACTTTCAGAAAGTAGCAGGAATTCAGAATATCATTTACATGTAAGTTACCGACTCCATAGTGAACTAGTTACATCCAGCAGGCAGCAAACAGCAGTGTCCATTGTTTATGTGCAGGCACATTTTGCTGGTAGGAGGTTTCCAGTGAGCTCTGATCAGGTAGGCAGAGTACTGTAGAAAAGACGTGCTTCCAGTTTTCCTTTAAAATGAAGCTGTTTTGTTTTGTTTCAGTGCAAGCTTTACGGTTTTGGTGTTTTAATAGAGTACCCACAAGCAAGCTGTGTTTGCAAGGGTCGGAAATGTTCCCAGGGACATTGAAGAAAACAGGAGGTAGTTTCTACTGGAGTTCGATCTGAGCTTGGTTCTGAGTGAAATCAAAGCACGTGTATAGGGGTTAACACGGATATGCAATGAGATAATCTAATCTACATATATTTAATTCTTTGGCTTTAATGTTACAGTTTTTTGCATTTTAAAAACAGAAAATGAATTAAAGCTAGCCTAAACTTAAATTGTAAACCAATTATGATTGAAACTAACAGAAGACTAAGAATTTCTGACCCTGCTCAGATAACTGCTGAGGTTCTTTGGGCCTGTGAATGCAATCAGAGTTGTGAGCTCAGATTCATAGGCTGCAGTGGTAGCTGAACTCACCATGTTCCAGTGTTGTAGTAAATGTAGGTAGGGTGTGACTGTCTGAGAGGAGTCCTGCTGTCTGGCACATCCATCCAGATGTGTACAGGCTTTTCTGGAACATCAAAATTACCAGTAGGTACTGGTAATACACGGGAGGGAGGAAATGGCAAAATCAATCCATAATTATTTTATTCTAACTTTATTTCTTTAAGTAGGATGCTACACATTTTGAGCTTTATTCCTGAAAATGCGTACACATTTCCTTAATTTTAACTATTCCAGGCATCTGGTAGCGATGGTATCCTAGCTCTCCCAGTCATAAGAAATGGTTAAAGTGACCTGTTCTGAGCAAATCTGCTTTGTCCATGTGGATTTGTGGGTTGGGGAGAGCTGATTCAGAATCTTAAGGCTCCCATTGTTCCTGCAGAGGAACGGAAGTGCAGTCAGCACATGTGGCAGAAATGTGCAGCCATGTCTTCCAGCAGCGTATCCTGAGCCCTTTGAAGCGATTCAGCTTTATCAAAACCACAAATACTCAACAAAGACAAATCCCTTTGCTGTCTCTGCATTGCACGTTGTATTTCACAAATGATTTTTTATGTGTTTTTAGCAATCAGACAGAACTGGCTTAGAATAACTCCATGTGGAATGCAGTTAATAGTGAAACCTGAAACTGCAAACTTCTGAATGAAAAGTTAATTGAAAAGCACGGAAAGTGTCTTTTCAGATTGGTATGGACAGCGTTTGAATCCTGGCATTAGAGATGTTTTATTGCCATTTTGTGGCTTTACTGTTATTGAAAGACAGTGCAACTTAGCCAAAGCTATAAGAAATCACAGCAAAGAGTCCACAGAGCTGCCTAAGGTGCACTTCATAAGCTTTGAGAAGAAGGTGGGAAGGGTAGAGATAAAAGCTGTAAATGAAAGTGTGTGTGGGAGGGAACATCACTGATAAAATTTTCCACTTTCAGGACAGAAGAAAGAATATAATCAACACAACACAAAACAAAAATTGCAATTCACTTATTAAAAATGCAGCTCCATATGCATCATACAAAGTTACCATACGTGCAAGTCATTATATTAGGAAGCTTCCAGTAGCGTTCTGAGTGCCACGTGACACAGGAAATTTCTAGGGCAGGACTGTGCTGCAGCTTGTAAGCAAAGGAAGGGCTGGCAATGGGAAGGGGTGCAGAGCGTGGGTCAAGCCAGCTGCACACTGCTAGTTGGCTGGGGCTGCGGGACAGAGCCTGTTCCAGTTCCTGCTGGGGTCTTGTCCAGACTGATGACATGAGGGCAACGTTACAGAAACTGAAGTTTCTTCAGCTTGATTCTGGAAAAGAACAGGACAATACGGTACTTGTTTCCTCTTTTTGTTACCTATGTTTAAGGTGCGTAAGGATGTAATAGCAACCGAGTCTGTGACTTCAGTGGGGTAGGACTGGATCCTTTTCAGATGAATAGCTTTCACACCCGCATGCTCGTTGTACATAAACTGCAGTAGCGCCATGAGAGCTCTGGACCCTGTACCTGCAGAGATGTAAACCTGAACTGGTATTCTTTATTGTTAAGTTCTTTCCCAGCAAAAACAAGAACGTTACCATCTGATGAGGGGGAAAAGGGAGTTAAACTTTTGTTCCAAGTGTTATTATTTTACTACTTCTGTTTTTTTTGGAATGTGCTTTAGAATATTTCAACTCCAGTAAAATTTCTATAGACCCTGTGAACTGTCCCAGAGATTGCTGCAGAAATCAGTTATGAGAAATCAGTATGATCTCTGCATATATCAGAGCTATGAGGTTTTTTAAGTTATTAATTTATGTTGTGGAGAACTGATAACTGGCTACTTTGCATGGCTCTTCCTACTATGGAGTTCAGTATACTTCACTAGGCTACTGCTGTTGCAACTGAAGTGCACAAAATAATATGCTCAGGGCAGTGGGATTGTTTTCATGTTTTTGTTAATTTTGTGAACAAAGCAGCTAAGCTACAACTCCATAAAGGTATGTATTTAAAATTGTTCATTTTTATATTATTCATTACTGAACGTCTGTAAGAGAATAAACTGCATATAATCATCTTAGCTAACATGAGGCTCCATTTAGTAGGAATGTGTAGTTATGTGAGCCCACAGCACACGGAGTAGATAAATTTTACAACTGTGACATTTTACTTACCTAGTTAAATATAAAAACTTTCTGCTTACAGTCTGTTTTTCCTCCATACTTTCTAAACTTTTTTTTGCTGATTAACTTATCCATTATTAGAAGTGTGTAGTATTTACGTGTATTTCCCTGTATGAGGTGGTGCTTTTACACAAAGGAAATGAGGCACATTTTCACATGAAGCATCTGTCTTCCCGTGTGAGTTACTTGGCTTAACCATTTAAGTTTCAGGATCAAGGAACACTTTAAGTGTAGCCTCTGTATTTCAGAAAAGCGTTCTGAAACTGTCAGGTTTTTGTTTGGTGGGTTTTTGTTCTGGAGACCTTTCGGTGGTTGCTATGAGGAAGCAGGAAGCATGGGAGGCTGGAGGAGGAGGGCACAAAGTCCTTTTGTGGCCACTTTTTTTTTTTTTTAATGTTGGGGATGTTAGTCCGCCTTTAATTATCCCATCCTTCATGGCCTCTTGTTGGGGGGAGATAAGTGTTAAAAAAAAAAAAAAAAAAAAAGTCTGGCATCATTACTATTTTATGCTTTATCCAGTTATGTCAGTGGGTGCGTACAGATGTGTGTTGTCCCTGTAGAGGCTGCTGCTGCTCTCTTCCTAGAGGTTTCTCAGCATCTTGCAGAGCTCAGCTAGTTGTCCCTCAGCTTGGTCATATTGAGAAAAGCAAAAAATACTGGCCTACAGGAGAGATATGGGAGGTGTCTGCTTCAGCCATGGTCAAGATCACACTGATGATCTCAAGGGTTCCACCTGTCTTTGTCTCTGCATGGTAGGAGCAATCCCATTGGTTTTGAACTCCATTCTCTGTTTTCGCAGTTTGCCACTTTGCTCCACTCATCCTTCTCCAGTTACATAGCTGCCAGAAAATCCTCCATCCCAAAACAGTGCAAATGCTTGGAACCTACAATGCCTCTTTTGGCAATTTCCTACTGTGTGCGGTGTTTTCCCTGTTGTTTGCTTCCCACATTGTCCTTGTGGTTTTCTTGCCTCCAGCCTTTCAGACTGAAGTGATATCTTTACAGGTCTGCCTGAACTTACCTACAGGATGTGTTTGGTTGGTGTTTTCGTTTTGTTTTGTTTTTTCTCTTTGATGAACAGCTGATCGACTGGTCACAACCAGCTCACTCAGCAGTGCGTATTTGATCACAGTAGAATGTATCCATATGACCGTGCCTTAGCTGAATTAGTCAATGCCCATGGCATTGATGACTTCAAGGGTTTTTTTTTCCTGTCTGTGAGAAGACAGAAAATACTCAATCTAGAATGATGTTTGGCAATCCAAAGTTTACTCATTGGTGTTTTTGGAAGCATTTGATGTGTTAGGATGATCTCAATACAGATGCGCATTTTGCATTAGATAGCCTCGATGTGTGTGAATGGGTATCAGGACCCTACAGCTGGATTGTATTTATTGTTACATTGTTTGTGGATAACCTTGCTCTCTTTTTTTCTCCACGTATTGTTATCTTAACATCCCAGCAGTCATTTCTGTACCAGGATATCCTAGATCCTTTTCACATTGCTCATGTTTTTCGGTCAGATGCTGTATTTCTAAAAGTGTCCTTGTCAGCTTGTCCTATAGCCAACTTCAGGAGCTGATACTTCTATCTGGTTTTAGGTTCTCTATACCATTGTTTTGGGAAGAGGTGTCCCTTATGGATGATGGCAGCATTTCTCCAGTCCCTTTTTTGATGAAAGACTACAAAACCTTTCTTCTCTGAATTTTCTGAATCAAGCATCTGCTGTCACGAAGAATTATCTCACAATAGGGCAGAAGGGAAAAGTTTCCAAATCAGACCCATGGGGAAGAGTCTTAAGATAGTGGTGGCAACTCATAAAGCTGCTTTAACCTTACAATGAATCATTTCATTGTCTCGTACTCTCCTAATCTTGCTCTAGTTGATCTAGCATTGACTGTAGCATTTGGAGGATTTTATTCCACTGCTGAGCAGGGAACCTTGGCTCCTGTTTTACCATTCCTTACTTGAATCAAGGCTTCTTAGCGATTACAAATTTTGTAGCTGAACAATCACATGGATGCTAAAATTGGCATAAGAGTCTAGAAAGGGTTCTGTCACTGAGGCTGGTGCCCAGAGCTCTGACAAGAAATCATTCCCTTCTATCAGTCTGCTACGCAGGGAGAGGATTGCATGTTATCTCTAGGCACCAGCCCAAAGTCTTGTGTTTTTCTTGCTACTGCTGCTTAGCAGATAGCCAAAACTCTTCAGTCTACACTCTTAATTGACAAACTGAGCAAAACATTGTCATTTCCCTTTCCACTGAGTATCTGAAAGCCATTAAGAAGCCATGTTGTTTTCTTCAGTGAGAAAATGGGTTTCATCTTCAGCGTGTACATGCAGCTCCAGACAGTGGGTTCCTTTGCACTTTGCCTAAGGGAACAGCTGCTGCCAGCCAGTTACTTCTTTTCATGGGGCTGATGCAGGTCTTGTTTGAGAAGGCTTGTTGGTTTTATGATTTATCTTTTATTTTATTTTGCATCAAGAAATTGGAATTTGTTTGAATTTAACTAAAATGAGTAACAAAACTCATGATTAATATTTGGATAGAGGATCTTCTTTTCAGTATTCTCTTCCTTCAGTGGATCCAGATGAATTGTTTGTCTAGTCTTAAAATTTGATAGAGGTGGCTTAACATTCTGGTGTTATTTTGGTATCTTTTAACATAGTTGTATATTATTAACAAAATATTATTAATATTGAGAATTCTTATGACAAGCGGTATTAGTGTAATAAGAACTTCTTTTCTACCTCGTTCCTCTGACAAAGGAGAAACCATCTAGCCCACTCTTGGAATTGGAAGGGATGAGACAAGACTCAAGGACATCTTAATGAATCGTTAAAACTAAGTAACAAAGGATAAAAATTGAGGATGTTTGAAACAAAGGTCAAATAACAAATACTAGTAATTACTGCAGGCTTATTGTTTTCTTACATTTTCTCAATTGTACTTACAAAGGCTTTGTGTAGATGAGACCCTAATAGGAAAAGAAGACAAAGGGAGCTCGTAACAAGTGATTTGGGCAGAGGAAGAGAGAAGAGGAGCTGCAGAAGCAGGTTTAAAGAAAAAAATTAAGGGCAAAAACAAATTTAAAAGGGAATGGGGCGTACTGTAAAACCACCACCAAAATTAAAACAAAAGCAGCAGGAGAGTCCAGTTCTCAGGTAATTATTTTTGTGACTGTTAATGCAATTTCTTGTGAGACTTCATTCAGTGGTGACATACTGTGAAGACTCTTAAAAAATATTTACGACCATTAAACTTGAAGAAAGCTAAAATCAGAGGAGAGTGAGTCAGAAGATATTCCTTTTCTGAGTTAGGTTGAGTATAATCCCCTTCCTTCTTAATACCACTTGTATCTCCCCTCTCTCTCTTCTCTTTTAATACAGAGAGCTTTTTTTTGTTTGTTTGTTTTTGAGGAGAAATAATGAGGGTATTTGTATATGTGTAAATTTTTGAAGGACATTTATAAAATGGAAAAATCCTTTTTTCTGACAATGTAAGCTTCAGTTGGAGCTTTGAAGCATTTTAATTGCTGCTATGTTTAAAAAGAGACAAATATCTTGCTAATATTTTCCATCATAACATGGAACTGTTCATATGCACGAGGGTTACTTTTTTAAAAAAAAGATTGTACACTTAGATAAGATGGTGTCAAGTGCTACTTACTGTTTTTGCAGTACAGATGTGATTTGCCCTGGCCCTGAATTTTTCCATTTACCCAAAATGGATATACAGTATTTTTGGAGAGACAGTTTGTACAAGCCAAATTCAAAACAGAAAAGTACAGAGGTTCCCTTTTCAATCGAATATCCTGAAAATGAATGCAGTTATTGTTTTTGCTATATTGCTTTTTTGGAAGGTGAGCAAAACAGAGACCTTTTCATTTACACAGAAGAATTTAATACATTACAAACATTTTTATATCTCAACATTTAAAGCCTAGCTGCCAGAATTACTCGTATGTCTGAGTATAACCCAGTCTCTCTTCTTTCAAGGCTAGCATAAATCATCTCCATTCGACAAACTAAAGCAGGAAAAGTTGTGAAGTAGCATGCCTGAAAATCACGTTAACAGCAGAAGTTGGAATTCATTCACTGTTACTTTATCTCTTAATTCAGCACATTCAACACCTGACCACTCTTCCTACCAGCCCTGTAACATGTAGAAGATTTCTGAGTGTGTATAAGTCATACATACATCACTATAACAACTGCAGGCAGCAGGTTTAGAAGTTAAGTAGCACAAAGTGACACACTGAGGCCAACTCTTTGAGCTCTTTGGTAGTCAGGGCTAGAAGCCAAGTCTCCTGACTGACATCAGCATTTAATGGCGACTCGGAGGATGTGTGTGTATTGTTAGTTTGAAACTGTGGAAGGGTGCCAGCCAGGAAGGGGGAGCTGGAAAAGTTCCCAAGCTGGCAGAATCTCCTCAGAGAAAAGGGCAAAAATGATCGTTTAGACAAAATATTGTTCATGTTCAGCATTATAGAAATACAGCTCTAATGCTACCACCACAGAACAGATACGCTGTACAATTATAAGCGGCACGTGATGCTCTTGCATTCTTCTTGCCTGAAGTAAAAGTAAACCTAGTTTACATACATTAAATTGTAAGTACTTCTGATGTTTTGTAAGCTGCCAAGTTTAAAGCCCAGAGAAAAAAAATGCCCTTTTTTCATATTTGTGCTCCATACATCATAAGCACTAGCAGCAGGGAGAATATCTCACCACTATTATGCCAATAAACCTTTGAGACCACCACCAGAGTGAGCGTTGCTCATACAATTTATTAGATTTATGGGTAAAGAAAGTCTACATGGTCAAATTGCCCGTGGCCACCATTGTAATGACAGAATGAGCCACTGATCACCCTCGTGAATCACTTTACTTTCGCCTATAGAAAAATGGATTTCTGTTCTCCTTTTATGAAAATATGAAATGTCTTTGTCATGGATTTAGTTACAGAAGCTGTTGCATTGGTTTTAAATTAATTAAAAAACTCCAGGCAGGCTTTTGGCTCTCCAGCCATGAGAAGGTCACTGTAAGTAAGCTGCATGTTGTTAGTTAGCTTATAGTTGTTAGTATTTTGTGTCTCACCAGCAGATGTTGCTCAGGAAAGGGAGTCTACAGGTTTTCAAATTCCCGCATTAGATGTCCCCCCCAACATAAATCATAAATATAATTATAAATCTTCGAGCATGCCACCTAAACTGGTGAATACTTAGTTAATTTTAAAAGTGGGTAAACTAGTATTTAGGTTAAAGACTCCACTAGAGAGCCCTAATACTTAAGAGAAGCAGATTTTCCCTGGTTCCACCACAACCAGCTCAGCTTGGCCAAGGAGCTGCCATGCCAGACAATAGCTAAGCACGCACCACCACACACCGGTTAGTTGTGACCAGAGACATTATGTTTCCAAGGCACATTCTTTCAGCCATGTGTTCTAGCCACCTTTTCTAGGTAGGTCTTAATGTTCTGGGTTGATGTTCTGATTTGTTGTTTTCTAATTTGTTCACATAGTGTTCCTCAGCAGTTTGGTTGGTCAGATGAGCATAGCTTTGGGCAGAGCAAGAAGCTGCATTTGGCACTTCTTCATCTAACTTTAAGCAGATGAACTCTGCTGGGAAGAAGTGTAAGATGAAGCACTATGCTGTACTGTTTGGATTTTGCAAATCTCTCTCTCTTTACTTTGTCTCTATGAGGGGATGGAAAATAAAGGGCTTTTTGTATGACCCAAGCAGATCATTTCCTGTGAAATCCAAGCATTTTTTTCCCCTAATTCTGTGTCCTTCCTCCAAACTGAGGAAAATCAATTGTTTTCTTGCAGCTCTACTGCATACAGCAGGGCTGTGTGCTCAGAGGTGGGCTAGCAGAGGAACAGCTGAGCTGAAAATCTTCCTGTCAGGGAAGTGGGTCACGTCCCTTCACTTACTGGAGATTTTCGTACTACTGAAATGCTCTGATAGCTTTCTTACTCTCGAGAGATGCCACCTGCTGTATTGCTTTCAGCTTTGGAGTCCAGGTCCAGAGAATCACAAGAATGATCAGAGGGCTGGAGCACCTCTCCTATGAAGAAAGATTGAGGAAGCTGGGTTTGTTCAGCTTGGAGAAGAGGAGGCTTTGGGCAGACCTCGTTATGGCCTTCTAGAACTTAAAGGGGGCTACAGGAAAGCTGAAAAGGGGCTCTATCAGACAGTGCCGTGACAGGACTGCTTTTATGCTAACAGAGGGTTGATTATGATTAGACAATAGGAAGAAATTTTTCACAATGCGAGTGGTGAGGCACTGGCGAAGGCAGCCCAGAGAAGCTGTGGATGTCCCATCCATCCCTGGAGGGTTGGATGTCGTTCAGCCTTGGGGTAGGGATGGTGCCCCCGCCCACAGAAAGTGATCGTTAAGGCCCCCTACAACCCAAACATTTCTACAATCCTGTGACATTTCTGGAGATAGGTCTACTTGTGATTGATGTGAATTGCTATTAGATAACTTAGGAAAGGTGAACCTGACTGGAAATGTAACATTTCACAACGGTTTCCAATGAAGACTTAGTTTACTTCGATTCTGCCATACCCCCCCCCAGAAAACTACAAAACTACACAGACTGTGCGCAGCGTTCTTTTTATGGGAGTTGTGATTACTGAGTTACTGCGAACTGCTCAAAAGACCACCGAGCTCAATAGCGGCTCCCTCCCTCCCCAGCAGCCCGCCGAGCCCGGTGCGGGGAGCCCCGGCTACCCGGAGGAGGCGGAGCGCGGTGGGGGCGGGACGCGGCCCCCGGCCCGGCCCTTGTTTCCCTTCCCTTCTTTTCCTTTCCGTCGCCGGCCCGGCCTTGCCCGGCTCTTCCCGCGCGGGCGCCGCCGCGGGCAGTGCTCTGGGCGGGCGGCTGGGGCGCATGAAGGGGAGGCGGCAGGCACCGGGGAGAGCGGCCGGAGCGCGGGGCGCCTGACGGCTGAGAGGATGTCCCCATTGTTCAGCTGGGTGGCCAAGGTAGGCGGAGGGCACGGCCCGGCCGGGGGGGGGGCGGCACGCGTCCCGTGGGGCTCCGGGGCGGCGACGGAGCCCTGCTGCCGGCTCGGCTCGGGACGAGCAGCGGGGGGAAGTTGGGCTGGAAGCGGTGCGCTGCGGAGGAGAAAGCGGCGGTGAAAGCAGCGGTGAAAGCTGCGGGAAGGTGTGGTACGTGCTGGAGTCGCCTCTTGCGTGCTTTGGGATACGTGTAACTGCGCTCCCGCTGCTCGTTAAGACTTTTTTTCCCATAACGTATGCACAGCCCTCGGCTAGCCTTTATTTGGCTTACTTAAGTCTGGCAGCGTATGTGACGTGCTGGCTTTTGCTTCTGTGTGTCTGAGGCTTCAATAGTACCTTTCACCACACTTTGTGGAGCTGCACATGGATGCAGAGCAGTAGAGGTGGTTTAAACAAATCTGGAACGTAGTTTAGAGCTGATGTTTCAAAAATGTGCTTTGTTTTCCTCTCCAAAATAGGAATAGTTTTGGATTTAAAATGATATGTATGTTATTCTATGGTGAGACACAGCAGAAAGCACAGAGAGGATGGGGTGAGGCAGGCTTTGTGACAGCTGGAGTTAGAGGTTCCTCTGAGGAATTACCTGAATAAATAATACTAGGTCTTAAAGTTAAACTCATGGATGCTTGTTAAGTCCATAGAGCCCGGATCTGTTGTGCCATGTGCGTATGGCTGGTTGGCTGATGGCTGTGATGCAGCCCTCACATAGCAGGTGGAATCCCTGTGTTGGGAAGGTGACGGGAGGGAGCCTATGACACTATGCCCATGTCACATCCATTTAGATCCCAGCAGGGAGGATTTGCTCTCCCCTGTCATAGAAAGGAGTCTGCTTTCTTTTAGCAATGCTTAGAAAAGTGGAAATTTATCCTTTCCTCTTCCTATTGTTTTTGATTTTTTTTAAACCTGTTTAAGTAGCTGCCAGGTGGGGCATGTGTTAAGCAATTGCTTCTCCTGTCATCACTGTGGCTCTGTCTCATGGTGCTGCACTACAGGAGGGAATGATGCTGTGCCAGCAGCCACAAGCACACTGGCCTCATCTGCAGGTGGAGTGATGCAGTGGAGTGAATCCCGCAGAACGTGGTGTGGGGCAGCCTGTGCCCCTCTCTTGCTGTGAGCTTGTCAGGAGCACAATGCCACCAGTCTGCAAACAGCAGGCTGGGGGGTGAGGGGAGGGCACAGAGCAGAGTCCGTGGTGTGCAGACTTGGCCAAACTTCTGGGAGAAACAGGGCTCCTGCAGGAATGCACTGTTGATTTTGTTCTCGCAAGTGTTTACCGAGGTTTCAAAGCCAATTATTGCACTGCTGTTTCCTTGCAAGTGGTTAGTGTTGTTCTTTGAATGGCAGCTAATCATCAGTGCTAATTTGGGAGGGAATACTAGGCAGAGTATTGATAAAATATAAGATGAGGATTGTGAACAGAAAAAGCTATCCTGCCTGCCAAAGTCTGAGCAGTAAAATTGCAGGAAACGCTGCTGGACGCTCCCAGCACAACTGCGGGCTCTGCCAGGGTTTGTAAGATGGTGGCCCCTTTCAGAACAAGGAGGGACTGCAGGGTGTGGGGGAGACAGCCCCATGGAAACAAAGCTGGGCACTGACTGCTGAAAGTATCCCAACCTAGGAAAGAAGTGCTGAGGGTCTGCATGCAGGTTCCCTGGCTGGGAAGTACTTACAGGAGAAGTAATGTACCCCCGTGTGCTGTAAAACCAGTCCCTAGTGCTTGTGTAAGCATTACATTGCCAATTTTATGCGCTGTGTTACTCCTGTCTATGTGTTGTCTTCTGTCTATGCACAGGCTCCTTAGGGTAAGCTGTGCTGTGCTGCAGGCCCAGTCCTGAGAAGCCCTGGCCGAATCTGTGTGGGTTGGTGCTGCCCACCATGCTGGGTAACGACCTTTGAAGTAATGACTTGTTTTAATCTGCTAAAATTAGTTAAATAAAAGAATAGTTATACCTGTTTTTCCTGCATGGTTTTATAAAACTAGGTGACTGACTTCAGGGAAATCCTTGACTAAGCATCTTACAACACAGCTTATTCAAAGCGTAGTCTTAACTTTGGTCAGCTGTAGGCAGACAGTGCAGACGCTTTCATAAATAAAGGTGCTTCGATCTTCATGTTCAGTTCACTGCATTAACTGTTACATCATAACTTTCTTTCTGCAAATAATACATGGAAATGCAGTTTTTTAACAAGGTGTGGTGTACTTGTATGCCATTCAATTCACCAGTAGGAGAGAGCAGTACAGCAAGGATTGCTAAGAATATTTTTACTTCTTCCCATTGGAGGCGTTCAGGGTCAGGCTGGATGTGGCTCTGGGCAGCCTGGTCTAGTGGTTGGCAACCCCGCACATAGCGGGGGGTTGAAACTAGATGATCATTGTGGTCCTTTTCAACCCAGGCCATTCTATGGCTCTATGATTCTATGATTTACTTTAAGTAAAACAAAGCCTGCCAACTTTAGTCCTAGCTATGATTCTGATTTAGTTTTATAATGTAAGCTTCTATTCAGAAGCAGCCCCACAGAAGCCACAGATAGGACTTGACCACTGAATAAAGAGAAAATAAGAAGCAGTTCTTAGCCTAATAAGTTGTATAGATGGACAATTCAAGTTAGTACGTGCTCAGAATCTCAGCTACTTAAGACATTTATGCATAGTTTGTCTTTCTAGTTACAAAAAAAGAGTACCATATACTATAAAAAGTGTGTTTAGCTTCAGCTAATTTTGTCTACAGGATTATAAGCTAACAAGGTAAAGTAAAACAAAGTAATGTAAAAGCAAGGTTACAGTCAAGATCAAGTCTTGTTCTGTGGTGATGATGGTGGTGCGGTGGATCAGTCAGTCCTGGCCAGCTGTCCGTAGCTCTGTCCTCCCCATGCTGCAGGATGGCAGTTTCCCACCAGTCCTGGGAGAGATCTGGGGACAGTGGGGCTTCTTGTTATGGCCTCAGGTACCCTGAGAGTGGGTCCCCAGCACCAGCAAAAAGCCTGCGGGTCCTGCAGGATGGGTGGCTCTTCTTGGAGCTTAGACTGAGAATCTGATCGTTTGGATTTCTTCTGTGCTGAAAAACACATTTTAGGGCATATTCACAGTACATGTTCTGAAATTGCCAATAGCGAAACAAGAAGTGTTTTTTGTTTTTTTTTTTTCAAGGACTACTGAGGCAGGATTGCCTGTGACCTTTCCTCAGTTTGGGAAGGTCAGAAGGCTTCAAAAAAGAGAATTTCTGTGCCACTCAGTGTGGAAATGCTTGGGTATTTTAAGCATTACTGGAGTACTGATGGTAAATGTCAATTGTTTTTTATTGCAGTCCTGATATAATTCAGTATGCTTTGTTAGAAGTGATCCTGTTGATGTTCTGCCATTCTTTTTATTATTTTTCTGAATGAGTGCCTGATAGGCCTCTAGTGAAGAATGCGTGGGAGTGACAATTTACTTCATAGTGTAGGTCAGAAACTGCATATGCAATTAATTTGCCTCTGGAAGAGGATGAGAGACTGAAAATGAGGAAAAGCAAGAAATCCCTCCCCCTCCTTTTCCTTTCTATTCTGAAAGGCCTATCTTGTCTTTTTTCCTGCTCTGTTTCAGGGTATATCATACTCACTTACGAGGGTGTTTTGTTTAAGTGTACTGACTTGGCTCTTCTCTTAATTCTCACAGCTTCCAGCTGAACACCTGTGGGTTTCTTTAATCCCTTAATGAATGACTTGCTTTTTAGCCAAGATATGTTCTCTTAAGGAGCCCTCTTCACTGTTCGTTTTGACACTGTCTGCAGCTTCAAAAGCTTTGAAGTTTATCAAGCCCGCCTTAGTTTTAAACCCATCTTACTTCTAAGATGATATTTGGAGAAGTGAATTAATGATGGTGGTATCCTGCCGTGTACAACCCTCATTTAGGCTGTGCATTTACCCCCATAGCCTTGTTTCTAAATATATTTGAATATGTGGATACTGTATGAAGAATTAGAAAAATAACTGAGAATCAGTGTCAAGGAAGAATCGGGAGTGAGTCTGGTGAGAAGGCTCAAGTGCTGAGGTTCCTCTTGTAGAAGAAATCTCAGAGCCTTGAACACGGTGGGCTGAGCTGGAGGACAAGAAAGACCCTGCTTGTCTCCCAGGCTGGATGTCTGCAATGCAGGAAAGTTCAGATTTCTACAGGAGGCAGATTTCAGTGCCGGGTTCACACCTGACAGAGAATGGGAGGTTGCTGCTGCATGTATTTCTCCCCATCAGCTTTCATTTTGGGGTAAAACCATTGTCACCAGCTGACAGCACTCAGATAAGTGCAGATCACAGCCAGTTTCACCCGCCCGCTGCTCTCTGTATGCCAGTCACTCCTCGGCATCCCTGCGGGGGCTCGGCAATGACTGAGGAATGTGCACTCAGCATTTGCAATGAGGTTGGTTCCGTGGTGGAGCAGCTCTTACTCAGCAGATATCTTCTCTTCTGCTTCACTTTTATTCTCCCTCCTGCTTTTTCCTTCTCTGAATACACAGCCTGATTATGCTCCCTTTGCTCACATGTCCTGAACCCCATGGGGGAAGTGCAGGATGCAGGCAGGCTCACGCAGCCCTTGTGGCTGTACAGATGAGTATGGCAGTGTCCTCTGCATCTGCAAGGTGCACTAAGGCTGCTTAGCGAGGTGTGGGTCTTTCCATAGTGAAATTCCCGATCATGCAGATTTCAGCTTACGAAGGCTTTTCTGCTGAATTGTTTATGTCTCTGAATTAATTTCTTATGAGTATCCACTTTCAGGTTCACTGTCGACCTTCAGGTTTAATAAGTCAAGGCAGATGGGGTAGCTGATCTTGCTTCTTAATACAGGTCCTGTCCTCTGCAATTCGAAACAAAACACTTAGACTCCAGCTGAGAACTGCTTTCCTTCACTAAAAAGCTCTCTAGAAACCAGGGCCATTAGCTGTCCTCACATGGTAAATGTGCTCTGTGCCAAAACCAAAAAGCACCAGTTGATCCTGCAGGATCAGGGAAGGTTTCTGGTCGCATTAGAGGCAGACAGTGCAACTAAGTTTTGATTATTATTATTATTATTTTTATTGTATGTATGTGTGGCATGGCAGTTTAACTTTGATTTACCTATGATGATCTAAAGTACTGCTTGAAATCATGACCTGCTTTCTGGAAGACTAATAGGATGTGCAGTAGAGATGTTTCTGAGAAAATGAGCACAGAGGTTTGACAGATTTCTGTCTGGTTCCCCAGATAGAAATATCCATGAGAGAAAGGTTAGGCAAAACACTGCTTTGAAGAAGCCAGCTCCAGAGCTGCAAGTTTGATTCCAGTTTGTAATTTCCACCATCCTGTGACTTTAGAAGCAGTGGTATTTCTCAGAAGCCTCTCCTTTAAGGGGATGTTTATACCTTTTTTTTTCCCGTGCCAGCCAATAAATGCTTACAATTTTTGAATCAAACAATGAGAAACATTTCCTAAAGTTGAAAGAGATGAGGTTTTATATGTGCTATAGAGGCTGACTAGAGACTTAGCAAGTAAATCTTCAATAGAAACAATGTTAATTGACTTATAGCTTGCATATAAGTACTTTTTTTTTTTTTTTTTTTTTAAATGAGAAACCTTTATGGTCCATCTGTTTAAGCTAAAATAGTAATGGAAGTTGGGGGAAAAATAATTTCTGCCTCTGTATTGTTTGGTTTTCTTTTTTTATGTAAAGATACACATGTGAAAAATGTAAAGAACATCTCAAGAGATGTGCTCAAGGAGGAGCTTTCTTCCTATTTGCGTGGAGGACGGACAGTTGAAGGAATAGAGGGGAAAACCAGCTGGAACTTGGGGAGCAGAAGCTGGGGCAAGGAAAAATTTAGCCCCTGAATCTTGCTTTCATCACTGAGTTATTTGTACTGAGTTGCATCTGAATTGGGTTTGGTTATTCTTAATTGACTTACAGTAACAAATTCTGAGATGAATCAGTGCTTAAATATATGAGAATGTCAAGCCTGAGGAGGTTGTCCAGAATTTCTGGGGATTAGACTTCTGTCTGTCACTATGAGGTACACTGTGAAGAGAATAACATCATACATCTCCATCCATTACAAGGGCAGTGTGCACTTAAGTGTAAATGTTGATAGTGCTATTAAAAAATGCATTAAATTCACCTTTGCTGAAATATCTGGAAGTTTCTTCGTAACTCAGAAGTTGCTGGCTTTGGATTTTTTTCTTTGTGCCTTTGTAACATCATAAAAAAAAAAAAGTCTTTTTTTTTTTTTTCCAGGGGGAGTCTTTGATATGTAGTAACCAAACAGGATTTTCAGCTATAGATCACCTGTGAAATTGCAGGGCTGAGGAGAACAGACTGTGTGCACTGATACAGGCACAGTGCTGGCTACTGACAATGACAGTGCTGAGCTGAGCTAAACAGCCTCTTGCGTTTTCAAGCAAACATGTTGTTGTTGTTTTTGTTCTTTGTGTTTATTTCAAGGGGCTGTGTAACCAAATGTCATACTTTTATTAGTTTACGGGACTGCATTGCTGCTGTAGTACCAGTGAGGTGAGCTCCCTGAAGTGCTATGTAGGTGGAAATGTAGATGGTTAGCACTCTATAATTTAATGCTGGTTTTGTTTCTTTGGACCTTTTTATAGCTTCCAATTTCTTCAAAGGCAAACGATGGAAAAGGAGATATGTTAGAAGTGTTTTGGTATTTTGGACAGTGATGTGCCAGATATCTGTTACAACTCTGTTGGTAGTTACCCAGACTATGAACTAAAACTACATGCTGGAATTTTGGGTAAATCCCACTGGAATATAACCCATAGGGTTTAGCATTCTGTGAATGTGATTGGCATTTTCTCTTGATATACGGCTCTGTGGGGGTGGACTTCAGAAGTGCATTTTTACTTGAAAAGATAGTTTAGGGAGCTAATGCTACATTTTGTTTGTGAAGTACAGAATTGGATACAAATGAATGTGTAGTTTTTTATAATTCAGGCAGCATTTTGTCTCAGTTTGGTGTTTCTGAAGGTTCACTAATGCTTTTCACTTAAAAGAGCAAACAGAAGAACCCAATCCTCTTGTGGATTAGGTGTGGCTGAAATAGCAGGAGTCCCTGCTGCTGACATCATTCTTTGAGTCAAAGAAAGCAACACTTGCAAGGAGTCTTTCCTTCAAAACTTTTCTTCCTTTCCTTACTGCTTTCCTTCAGCTAGATTCTTAGCATGACCCATAGGGGATCATCCTTGTATCTCCCACCAGCTTTTTGTGGGGACTTCGTTAAGTCAGTGACATCAGTTTTAGAAATGTGGAATGCTTACCAGTCACTTTTGTGTTTCCTTGGTGAGTAAGTGTTTAAATATAGAATACTTTGGAAATACTGTGAAGGTCAGAATTCAGTCACCGTGAAAGGGGTGTAGCTGTGTGAATTATCCAGCTTAGCTAAGTTTGGTGTTTGGTAGTCATCCATTTGTAGTTACCATTCCATTTTCTAAAGGAATTCAGCCTTAACTGAAGAGAGGAAAAGGGGGAGACGAGGGGGGGAAGGAAAATTTACTTTTGGAAAAAACTGGGTAGGTCTAGAATAGCAATCTCATAGCATCAAAAGCAGAACAGATTCTGAATTTTCATGTTTATCATTATAGTTTGTGACTGAATAAAGTATGATATAGATAAAATTTGATACATAGTAGTAGGAGCTCCATAAATGAGCATGGAGACAAACTTTTATCAGCATGTCTTTTTGTGGATCACACTTCTTACATTGAGCTAACAGTGTAAGACACTTTTTCTTGGGAAAGGCACGGTGGCTATATCTGTAGAGTGATTTCCAGTTTTCTTGTTTCCATCAGTCCAGCTAGCTTGCTCTGACTGTAGTGATGGAGGAACATCATTAATATCTTAACAAACATCTTGAGAACCTTCCATTTTCAGACAAATCAGTCTGGCTCTGTCGTCGTTGGCACAGGCTGCAGATCTAGAGATCTGTCAGTGTAGGTCTGGAATGAATTTTGTATGGGATATCAACATGGGATTTCTTGTCAGCAAGAAGAACCAGTTCCATAATCTGGAAAGATTGCTAAAATTTCTCTTCTAGCTTCTTGTTCTTAGGTATTTCTAGGGTGGCATGTTGGCTTGTCCTTGAGATGGCTTTCAGGAATGAGACCATAGCTCCATTTGTCTCAGGGTTATCTTTTATGAGCGTTTTGACGACTTTCGTCCATGTAGGGCTGAAGGCGCAGCTTTATCTAAAAGTGACATCTGTGCTCTGTTGTGGGTCGTGCAAATTCACTTTTGACTGTCCATGCTTGGCTGGCCTGGAGCAGTTAAAAGAGTGAGAGAACAGCCAATGAAGTTGCCGATGTTTAAATGAAGAAATGAGATCCAGTCAATCACCAAAAGCTCAGGCAGGTGCGCTTGGGTGTGATGCAGTGCTCTGTGGGATGTTCTTCCAGACTTAGGTTGATGATCTGCAGCCCAACTCTACAGTTGATGCGTTTCTACAACCCACGATGGCATTTGCAGAGAAATGCTGCCTTGTAGGCAGCCTGTAATTAAACAGCACATTTTCCATGGTGATCAACTTCCCCTGAATACCGCATTAAATATCTTCTTCAGATATCTAGTATCTCATTTTGTTGGTTTGTTGGTTTTTTTTTTTTACTTCACTTTATGCTGACATAGTGGATTTTACACTGTAACTTTTAAAGGTGCCTTCTGTAAGGGTTTGTGGAAGAACTGCTCTACAAAGATGCTTTCTCCAAACTCTTTTCTTGCAAGCTTTTGTCACATCTGAATGAGGGAGAGAAAGGAGCTTTAAAAAAAAGTTGAACTTTCACCTACTTTAAAACATATGGCCATCCTAAAAACAGGAGAGAAGAAGCAGGTTCTTAATGTGTCTATTATAAACAGGAATTAGGAGCACTTGCTTTTTCAGACAATAATTCCATGATCTTAGGAGGAAAAACTAGCAAATTTCCCTAATGTGATCTGGCGATGTCTTAATGGAGGGGATCTTGAGTAAATAGCTTTCTGTTCATGTTGTTGCCCATTAACATTGCATCAATAGCTTTCTATAAATGCAGAAAGTATTTAGGAAAGCACTGTGTTGTGGACTCTTGATAGTGATTTAGAAACAATTTCCCGGGCAGTTGGAACCGTGACCTGTCCTACGGTAGCTAAATTTCTTCACAAAAGGCTGAGTGGTTTTCATTAAATCGTATGATAAATTGAATATGTAAAAAAACCGATAAATTGTATGATTTAGTTAGTATAGCCCATAATAAATAGCGCTAAGTCAGTAAGCTTTCTATGAGTTGGTCATTTCAAAATTCAAAGCAGAGCCTAATTCTGTAGCTTGTTAAGCATTTTTCTGTATGTTCCCTGTATGTTAAAGGTCTTGTTAGGTTTTGGGGGTTATTCGGGTATATTTTTATATTGGTTTTTCTCCTTTTCCATTCTGTTGCATTACGAGTGGCTGGTCAAAATTATAAGCATTAGCTGTATTAAACTTCAACCTTTGTTAGTTCTGTAAATTACCTAGCTGTTACTAGGAAGACCGTTGGTGTAGGAAACAAAGGCTGGCAATCACCTTATTTCAGTTTTCCTGTTCAAATGAAGTAAATTTGAAACAAATACATTATTTGGGATGATTTGCAATGTATTTTAGAAAAAAAAAATTAAGAACAACAGCTAGTATAAACTGTATATGTGGACTTCACAGAGCTATATAGCTAGCAAGTTTTAATAATGTTTGTTGCTCCCAGTAACTTGTCACATGAGAAGGTGACTTAAATTCTAACTGCTTTTCTGAAGTGGAAATTGGATTGTTTTCAAGGCAATATCTCTGGTGAACTGGATGTCCATGGGAAGATTAACTGTTGCTTTCCAGTCTTGCTCATGTGTGAGTTGACTCGAGGCAGCTGCAATCTGTTATTACACAGCAAAGCAGCAAATTCATGTTTCTCCAAGAACATATTGGTTCGCTTGCATTTTGTACCACGTCAGCAAAATACTGAAAGAAGCTAATTGCCTTCTGCACTCTGGTTCTCTTGGGACCTCTATAAGTAAACTTAATGTTTGAATAAGTTTCTTCCCATGAAAAACATCACATTCTACCCCAAATAGTACTAGGGAGGGGGACTATTGGAGGACTATGTGGGGCTTTCTCGTCCCTCAGGACACTTTATTGTGTTGGCAGAGTAAGAGAGATACTGTTTAATTCTGTTGCAAGTAGAGCAACACAGATTAACTTGCACATTGTGCCAGTCAAAGTTGTTCACAGCATTTCCTTCTCCTTCCCCAATGGAAACTTCCAAATAAAATTCTGGAGGAGGGGGATTTCCGAAACTCATTTGGATCAGCTGCCTAAGGGGCCTGTATTGGAAATACCTTCAGTTGTAATGAGGATATATGACAGCTCAGGTTTTCTTCCCTTCTTGTTTGGAGTTTGGATATTGCTAGAAGAGACAGAACAATTTGTGTCTTATTACTGTTTGAAATTTGCCCTATTTTGCCTGTTGTACCTACTTTGTTAACTGTGATAAAAGCTTGAGGGCCAAGTAAACAGGGAGATAACCTGATTTCTGTTGTACTACTGGAATTTAATCTGATGGTTTTCTTTCTCCCTAAAAATGTCCTTAGTAACTCATTTCCTGTTTTAAATTCTGTTGTTTCTTACACTTCAGTTAAAAAAAGTAAAAAAAAAAAAACAAAAAACAAAAAAACCTGTCCTGAAAACTTTCAAATGCCATCACTGACTCTTTCCATTTATAACCATCTAAGAATAGGATTCCTTCTGTTACCCATCCTGAGCCTCCAGCTCTGCCTTACATGTTTCTCAACCCATTAAGATTGCTGCTTACACTACCAAAAATAAGAAGATTTAATGTGTGTTTGTAATGAATGAGCACAGATGTTTCTAGCTATTGCTTTACAACTGTTGTTGCTCCCATGCTAGGTAGTCACTCTGTAAAATGTGGGCCAGGAATCCTTCGGGTATGACCAGTAGTCTCTGGTACACCTTTAATTGTCATTTCCATTTATAAAATTTTGTGATAAGAAAACTTTGAAACAAATGATGGAGAAGGGAGCACTGTGGATATGTTAACCTGTTACTTGAAATACCTGTTGACTTGCTTTATTGTTGCTTCAAAGTTATGGTACTGAATGGAGGGGCTGACAAAGCTGTACAAGATGAAAAGGAATGGTTTGTACTGTAAGCAGAGAAAGGGGTTTGGGAAGAATGAATTGCTACCATGTAATAAACTTTCCAGATACGGAATAAAGTATGCTAATAGGCTTCCCAAAAGCAGATTCTGTAAGAGTATCTTCTTCAGAGCCAGTGGGCTGCCCCTGCATTCGATGCTGCTCTAAAATGGAGGCGTTCCATTAATTGCAGTTTATTTTTGATCATTCTTTTTCATGGAGAGGAGTAAAAGGTAATCAGCAATCTAGGACATGGTGGAGTCACTGTCCCTGGAGGTGTTCAAGAAATGTTTGGCTGTTGTACTGATGGACACGGTTTAGTGGGAAATATTGGTGATGGGTAGATGGTTGGACTGGCTGATCTTGGAGGTCTTTCCAACCCTGGTGATTCTATGATTTTATTTGTCAGATTTTGTGATCTTTTGTACTTTAAGGAAGGTATGTCTTTAGAGCTGTTTAAAAAAAAAAAAACAAAAACAAAGCAAACAACTTTCAAGTGCGTCAGCAAAATGATGCATCTCTCAGGGAGGAAACACTACCACTAAATAGATTAGTCCAGTTTAGCTAGAACATTGAGTACAGTTATGTTCTATTTCTGAACTTGTTTACAATAATCTATAAAAGCTTTCTGCAGATACTGTTTTTTAGAAAGGAAAGGTAATTTTTTTGTGTGTCTATTTAAATTGAGTGGAATGCTCTCCTAATGGTCTTACTTTGCAAAACTGCAACTATTTCCATTAGTCTAAGGAGCTATGAAGAGACTTCTGAAGATGAGATTTGTCTGTAATAAAGCAAATGTGATGGTGTGGAGTCAGCATGCCATCTATGGTCTATCGATCTGCTATAGTTGGCAATTTGTGGACCTGTAGGAAGTATTGTCATGTTTCTGACTTATATGATAACTTGTTAACTGTAAGAGTGTGCATGGGCTATGTGGAGCTCCACTCCAGGTGGTGGCTGTGTCACTAATTTCCAAGTGTGCTACTGTCACTCAGCCACTAGGCTCCAGGTCAAAAGGATCTAGGTTTAAGCAGATGACTCTTTTCTACCCCACACAGAACGTTTTTAGTGCATTCTTGTTCATCAGCTTCCTGCATACATCCTAGCAAAACTTCAGTCAGCCCCAGCACTCTGATTTATCTCATTCTCTGCGTAATGCCCATTCAGTGCCTAACAAAGCAAACCACACCTACAGCTAGATATGAAGCATGATAACTTTTCCTTTCATAGGTCGGGGGTGATATTCAGCCGCTGTGATTTCCCTTATGGAAGTTGAGAAGCTGTTACTGTCATGCTTTACAGTCTGGTGTCACAGCCCTTCCCTGCCCATATCCCTGCTGTGTGGTTAGCCTTGGCAGTTTGCTCTTGGTGCTGCCCCTTGCAGTCTTGTGAGCTTGCTCCAGCTTGCTCTCCTTGTGAAAAGCTACCCACAAATTCTCTGGTTACATGTGACACCTCGTGTGTATTCCGTACTGTAAAGAGAAATGATGCTGCCCGTTATTGATTATTGTTATTCTGCTTCCCTTCTGCTTTGAACCCATGCAGTTAAAATTGACTTCTGCCAGTGGTAGGTACAGAACTGTGAGATAGAGTAACATACATAGCTCGTAAAGTTGCTGAAAGAAGCAAGTTATTTGTTAATAAGATAAGTAGAGTGCATACAGCTGCAAAATTTTGGGTCAGACATTTTGAGACATGAAATCGTGGAGCTAAGGTGATCCCATGCACCCATAGATTTGAAGTACTTGGCACAAGTCCTGCTTTGATGGGAACCGCAGCATGTTTATGTACATAAAAATAAAGTGATAGAAGCTTGGAAAGCGTTGTCGTCATCCAGGGCATAGAGGAACTATGAACTTTCTGCCTCCCTTTCTGTATTAAATCTTGGTGGGAGGCATAAAAGACAACAAATAGTAGAAGAAGAAAGCTAGTAATTAAAGTACTGCAAAGAACTGAACATTTGGAAAATAAGAGTTGAAGTTAATGACTGGAGAAAGTCATTGAGGTCAAGGGGGCTGTAGAGCAGATTCTCAGCAATATAAGAAAATGCCATGAAGACACTTAAGATAAGACCTGAATATAAAAGGTCTTTCACTAAAATGGAAATGAACTTGAAAAGTTTATCTTTTCTACCTTTAATTTATGTTGAAATTGTTGTAAGGGAATTCTATTGTTTTGAATACATCTTTTTTTAATTTGGTGAGAGATTGAAGACTGTGATTGTTCTGCGTGCATTTAGTTCATTATCTGGTTAAACTAGTAGGTGAGACTTGTCACAGAGAAAATCCTAGCTGATGGTGCCATGACTTGTGAAAGCAGTAGGTTTCTCACTGGGACAGGAGGCCATGGGGGTGGGCAACAGCACCTTCAGAAATTGCTTCCAAATTAAATTATGATTCTAAAAAGAAATGACTCTGCAGTCTCTCAACGTTTTTTTTAATCAGTGAAATCTATAAATTAACGTACTTCAGATCTAAAAATGATAAGCTTCACATCTTCTGTGTGGGGAAAAAAAATGGTATACTGTGCATGGTATAGGAGCTGACCAACACACAAATCTACATCAGGAAGTTGTAGATATGGCTTGTGTTTTGCTTGATTACCCAAGAATCAAATCACAAGAGCACTCAATGTTTTAGTTCTGTGCTTTGCTTCTGAAAAATAAACATTCTAATCATAGCAGAAATAACTTAAAAAAAAAAAAATTATATATATATATATATATATATCAGCAGTCCATTGTTAGTTTTAGAGGCTATAGAAACTCTTCTTTCAGTTCAGTTTCAGCTGTACTTTCAGTCCATCAGTCCTATTTGGCTCATGGGAAGATCTGTTTGGGAAAGATTCAGGGTGGCTTATGTTGTTGTTCTGTGCTTATTTTTGTGGTTTCAGGGAAGTAATTTCAGGTAGTCAGGAATAATTTTTAGGAAAATAATTTTAGGTCACCAGAAGTTATTTCACTGATTACAAGAATAATCTTCACCACTAATTACATATTTATACTGAGAAACAAGTCAGAAAACACTTAAGAGAAGAATTATTCTAGAAGACAGAATTAATGCAGCAGAAGGAAATCATACATACAAGCAACAGACTTCTACCACAGATCAGTAGGCACAATTACTCATGTGTTTGTAGAGATATTGGTATCTAACTCCCCAGACTGAGGTAGGAAAGGCCTCTTTTTTGGAGGGCATCTTGTTGGGCCTCCTGGTCACAGTAGGATCAGTTGGAGCGGGTTACTCAGGGCAGTATACTGTCAGGCTTTGAGTATCTTAGTGACTGGGGACTGTGACCTCTCTGGACAGCCTGTGCTGATGTGTGGCCACCCTTCCAATCAAAAAGTTTTTTTCTTGCATTCATGTGGAATTTCCTGTATTTCAGCTTGTGTCCATTGCCTCTTTTCACTGAGTACCATGAGAAGAGGTGGACTTTTCTTGGAGGGGCTGGTTCTTGAAAATCAACCAGCAATTCTAGATTCCACTTCCTTCCACTGCAGTTTCCCAAGGAATTCTTCCAGTCAGAGCCATGAGCTGGCCCAGGTCTGCTTTCCTGAAGTTCAGGGTTGTAGAATCATAGACTCATCTAGGTTGGAAAAGACCTTCTAGATCACCAAGTCCAACCTGACCTGTCCCACCACTACACGATGTCATTCATTTGCACATTTCTTGAATGCCTTCAGGACTTGGGAACACCACCACTACCCTGGGCAGCCCGTTCTTCCTAGGCTTGACCACTCTCTCTGTTAAGAAATTCTTCCTAATGTCCAATCTAGATCTTCCTGGTGCAATTTGAGACCATTTCCTTGTGTCCTGTTGCTTAGGATCATGGAATCACCAAAGTTGGAAAAGGCCTCCAAGATCACGTGATCATATCTGCCCAGTTCCCTCTTCTTACAGGGCTTAAGTTCACGATTTCATGGTCAGTGAAGGCTGCTCCCAAACTTCACCTCCCCTGGAACTGCCCAGTGATCTGCTTCTTAATCTGGAAACAATTCATCATGATAGATAAACATTTGCCAGGATAGAGCCTTGTAGTTTATTTTAAGAATTAAAAATAGATACATTTAATTTACAAGTCATAAATTTGTTCTTTTTCCATTTTTTTAAATACATTTACTTACTCTCCATATACATCCAGGTCTGTTTGCTGAGGGAGCCAGGGTCAGAGAAGCACAAAACATGTTCATTCTTCATTTCCAGATAAGTGCATAAAAGGCCTGGAATGGTACAGGAGGGTGAAAAGAGCACAGGCTTTGATAAAAACAAGAGCAGTTCCAGGAAAAAAAAGTTTCATTCTTTTCTTATTCACCATAGCATCTTTTCCTCATTAATGAAAAGAGATGAACATCTAACATACACAAGTGTCACATGAACTGATGTGGTTACTTGCTGCTTCATCCTAATATGTTGAGTGGCTAAAAAATTGTGAGATTTTTATAACACTGAAATGGACTTTGAGCTGACTACGGAGCAAATGCGTGCTATTTGAGATAATAAAGGCTTGTTATATCATCAAGTTCTTCTTTTACATGATTAAAAAATGAAGCACAAAGCTTCCTGAGCATCCTCCTGCAGCCATGACCCTGTGTTTACCTTCCCCTTTGCCCTGGCTGGGAGATCAGCTGATGGCTCAAAGGTGAGGCAGTACTTCTTGAGTCATGCTGAGTATTTCGTCATCTCTTGTTGGAAGTCTGCAAGCTATGTGCATGTGTGTGATTTGTTGTTTGTTCAAATGATTGTACTGAAGTCCTTATGAGCACCTGGAGTACACTCAGTTTTTATTGTGTAACCTTTTTTTTTTTTTCTCTCCAAGTTATTTGCTGTTTCCTCTATTGGTTTACATATATTGTTGTTACGATAAGTAAGCTATAGAAATCTCTGAAGAAGATGGAGGCTGCGTCTCCAGTGCATTTTGTAGGTCAGGGATGCCTTCTCTCTTAGGGAAGATGACTTCCCTGGATTTTAATCTACTGCTCCCTGGCTTTCTTCTGTGCTGTCTGGAACTGAACACTTGTGAAGTAAGCTGTTGATTCTTTATGGGGAGCATTTGTTCTGTCAGGAAACAGCCACACTTGGTATGACCTGTTCTCCAAGGAATTGAGAGAATTAAGAAGCTGGCAGAATTCTCTCCTTTAACCAAAGATCATGGCCCTGTGGCAGCAGCATGTGCTGCAGAGGAACCTCTGTCTCAGTTGAATCAGAGCACTGCAATGTCACCAGAACCAGCAGTGCTCTTCTGATAACACGTAGATGATGCTGAACTCTTGATAGAGAAACAAATGGGCAACGTATCTAGTCAGTGTTTTATCTTATTGTAACATGGATCTGTTGGAGAAATACAGGATCACTTCGACTGGTCTTTCAGAAAGTAAAAACAGATCAGTCGTTTAAGAGCAATTGCTGCAGGGAGCCCCTTTTAGTGTTGCAACTTGCTTGTCATGAAGCACAAGATGCTAATCTTGTGGATTTTTTTTCTTCTTACAGGTGCCTGAGATTATAAGCTCTATTCGACAGGCTGGAAAAATTGCTCGTCAAGAAGAGTTTCAGAATAATCTTTCAGATATTGAAGACCCTTTTGCCAAAAAGTTTGAGGTGCTGTTCTGTGGACGTGTGACTGTAGCACATAAAAATGCACCCCCAGCACTCATAGATGAATGCATTGAGAAATTTAATCATGCGAGTTGTACAAAAAAGTCAGATTCCGACTCCTCATCCCAACAACATGAAACTGCCAATAACTCCGGAGGCTTCTCTTTCAGCGACAAATTTCGGTCTGTCTTCCAGCCCTTGATGGGTGAAGAAGAGGAGAAAAGGCCAATTAGGAAATCCTTTTCCCAACCTGGACTTCGTTCCTTGGCTTTTAAGAAGGATTTTCAAGAGGGAAGCCATAGGAGTAACAGCTTTGTCAGGTCTTTTGAAGAAGATGCTATTTCACTAAACCTAAAAAGTCAACTTATCTATGGACACAGTGTTGTGCAGCCAACAGACATTGCAGAAAACCGGACAATGTTGTTTACGGTAAAGCAAGATTTGCAGCTAATGGTGGTGGTCTCACATCTTGGAGTTTGGAATGGCAAACAGCAGAGCTCTTTTTCTTGCAGATGGCAGTTACTTCTTTAATAATTTAATTGCAATTACCAGAGCAAAAACTAAACTCGCCTACTTCTGACTTTGTCAGTATAAATTATTTTATGTAGTTAAAATGGCTCTGTGCTACATACTTTAAAACAGCACTATCTGAAGCGCTGGGCTTCTAAAGAAAACTTTTTAGAATGCAGCAGGAAGTTAGCCCCTAGTTATACAGTTGCAACACAGTATGTGTAGTTATTCTGGCTATTAATGGTAGAAATAAATTTACAGGTGAATGAAGCACATGTAACTAGGGCAGAAGAAACGAACCATTATGTGGGCTAGTAGAATTTATGTTCTATGGTAAGCAGCATAATTTATGAAGGATTTCCAGCTTCCTAATGTCTGTGTAATAATGCAGTTGTACAGTGACTCCTTCCCCTACTCCACACTACATACACTGCTGTCTTGCTTTTGTGTGGCTGGGAATGCTCTTACCATGATAAGTAAGCAGCAAAGTACCTTTTCAAGACCTTAGAAAGAAGTAAGGGTTTGTGCTATATGCTCCTTCTTATAATCCTTCTGATTGATAATTTACTTATCATGTTTTATATTTCATAATATCTTACAATACAAATCTGGAGCTGACTGCAGTAGCTGTCAGCTGTTATGAGCTCATCTCAGATCTGTCAGCTGCTTTTAGGGGTAGGAGTTTTTAGGAGCAGTAACAGCATTTTTTAGGAGGAAAGAGAACTGCTGCTGATTGCCAAGGTTGTATGTCTGTAAAAAGTAACGGTAAGAGGTGTAGTTAGCTATATCTGGTTAAAAACTTCTGTTCACTTGAGTCAGGCTGGTAGCAGAGACAGGAATGGAAGAAGATGGAGTGACATTTTGCGCTCTAGTAAAAACAATTCCATCTTTACCTTCTCCTGAGCAGATACTTCACACAGAAGATATAAATGCCCCTTATAATAAGATAATAATTCCATTATTAATTCATATATCTATTTTAGAATCAGGAAGATTAGAGATGGGCATATTTGAGTCCAGGTCCTCTCACTCCAGTGAGTACATTTTTCCTTTATATTAAACAGGTACAGCAGTTCTCGGAGAGGCATGCAGCTCCAGCTTGGATATAACATCAGTCACCTGCTGGTAGCCTCATTTCCAAATTCTGCAGCTCTGCTGCTCTGATTTTCTGTCTCGGTTTGCTTTTTGCCTGGAAATATATTGTTTTAGTATGCACAGTTGTTTATTTTGTCATTCGGCTAGTCTGATGTTAGCTGAATATGAGGAAGTAGAGTTACCCTGCTTTGTGACTCTGGTACCCACAAGCTTGTGGCATAGCTGAGTTCATGGGTAGCCCCCACGTTCATCAGTTTCTGAGTATGCATATGGTGTGTACAGGTTTTCATCTTTGCTTGTCACTTTGTGTGTGGCTACATAAGAAATGATCACGAATAACTTCATGGCCAGAGGAAAACAATTGTTTGTATCTTCTCATTTAAAGAAGTTTGTTTTTTTTTTTTCCAACCCTGTAAGAGACTCTGGTCTATGAGGTGTGAAAAATGTTCGGATCAGCTATCTGCTAACTCTCCTGACCTGGTTCATACAGTCTGGATTTTTAATTTTGTTCTGAAGAACTGCTTCCCTAGCCATTCTCTTTGGCTTTTTTGTTTGTTTTGTTTTTATAGTATTCAGCTCACTTCTGATTATTTCCACTGTCCTGTGACCAAATATGAAAGGCATTTTAGGGGCTGTGCTAAGAGTGAGCCTCTGAGGAAGGGGAAGAGGGGTAGGCTCCTAAATAGGTGTAAGAAGAAATAACTCTTAGAACACCTATGAGGTCATCCCTGGGGACAGTAGAAGAAAACCAGTGGGGAAAATGGTTCTGTTGGGTTGAGTGAAGGAAGAGGTGGAAGGTGGATATGCAGGGCTGCTTTTAGACACAAAGAGGTGGCACATCTCACTCTGCCCTTTTACACACAGGATTCTCCCTCCCACATCTTCATAAAGTTGCAGGTGTATTGATGACACCGATTTTTTGGGGATTTGGTAGTTGTTGAAGCTTCAGCAAATTTGTCTAAGTCAAGTTGTGAATGGATCAGGATTCTTTTTAAAAATCTAATACAAGGCTTACTCTTAGCAGACTTTCTGATGTGCTGAGAACTGTTAGGAGTCTGAACATAATCCATTAAAATATTACAAAGGTATTGCCAAGAGTTGAGAAATATGAAACAATAAAATATAAACCTTATAAAAAGCCTTCACCCATCAATAGTTTGCATCAGCTCTTGAGTCACTGCTGTGCAAATGGCCTACTGATTAAATTAGGTTAAAAAATACACTCCAGTAACTTCATTTTTATAGTTAGAGCCTTTAAATTAGATGTTATGAGTATCTTAAATAAAATAAATTAAATAAAATCCAACTACTTCTTCCCTCCAGTAAGTAAATAAATAGAGTGGAATACAGCTAGAGGACACAAATGGATTTAAATTTTGGGGCATTTTATTCAGTAGCTTTTGTAATATGGCGTGTGCCAAGGCTGTAGAAACTAAGATAAGAGTGTTAATACGTTTTCTCAGTGTGAAATGAGTTACTTGTGATACAACATTACAGTCATCTAATTAATCACTGTTCTCAATCTCATGTTTCAAATGTGAAATTAAATCGGATTTCAGTGTGCAGTGCTCTGAATGCCAAACCAGTGCTGTTTATTCTCTCCTTATTGAGTAATAATTTACTAATTGGTTTGAGAGTACAGCTAGAATAAAGTTAGACATTTTGTTCAGGAAATGTTTTTGTAATGAGGGAAAAAAAGTAATTCTAATGTTACATGTTATCATCTTGTTATTTTTGCCTTTTTTTTTTTTTTTTTTTTTTTTTTTTTTTTTTTTTTAGATTGGCCAGTCTGAAGTTTACCTTATCAGTCCTGACACAAAAAAAGTAGCAATTGAGAAAAGCTTTAAAGAAATATCATTTTGTTCTCAGGTAAGATTGGGTGTGTATTCTTTCTTTAAAAGTAAACAAATAATAAATAAATAAATAGTGAGTACATATATTCTCCAGTTATGAATCCTTATGTATTTCCCTCCCAGCTTTTCAAATGGATTCTCACCCACATGATTTCAGTAATTGCTGTTTACAAGTTGCTAGTTAATCAGTAATTTTGTCAGACTGTCATTCTTTCCTTGTTTTTTGCATTGTAATTTCTGACATAAAGGCTCACTTCCCTGTCTGGTGGATGAATAATACAAGTTCGAAGAAACAACCTGGTAATTTCTGGCTGCAATTTCCGCAGGCGTTATTGAGAATTGTGCAAATCTGTGATTTTTTCTGAGTTGAATCACTGTATTTTTTAAGGAGTGATTATGAGAGGGGACAAACAATTTGTAAGAGTTTTCTGAAACAATACCTCTAAATTTAATTTTCAAGAGCATAAATTACATGTGAGTAAAACACAGCAGTCTGCAGTGCAGAGGTAATGTGTGTGCTGCAATGGGAGAAGGCATATTTCAGAGCCTCCCCGTTCACTGGCTTTCTCACACTATTTTGCACTTGCTTACTTGCGCAGCGACATTTTACTCAGTGTCTTACAGTCTAAGTGATAGTGGAATCTTGCTAGAAGTTTTAGAAGGTTTGCAATAGGTTTAAGTACCCATTTTTAAATATTAGGACTATTATTTGCTATAATTGTAGCTTATTTGTTTTGTGATATGGTTGGTTTTGTTTTTGTTTTTTTTTTTTAAATAAACTGATGAGGAAAGCTTTCATCATTAAATATACATGTACCTATTCTAAAAATTTCAGAGTAAATTCACTAGTTTGCATGATATCAGATTGAGAGCTTTGAAGAGAATCCCTCATTCATAGAAAAAAATCATCCCCCTGTTCCCATTGGCCCTTGCCCTAGGCAGCAGCTAGTGAGACAGACTTCATGTCATGCTCTGCAGGCCAACAGACTATCATGCCTTTCAGGGCAGTAGGAGGCAAGTCTGATTGAATCTGTCCTCCTTTCTGAGATGTGTGGTTGGGCAGATTTTGTGTCAGCTCAATGAGTGTTGATCCTGAGCTGCAGACCCAAGGGCTTTTACCCCGAAAGTGCAAATTTCAGAAGACTAACCAGAACTATCTTACATATTTATCTTGGTAATACGACCATCTTAATTAAACTTTTCTTGGAGGCACTGGAGATAAATTATAGGGGGAATCAGAACCAGTGCTTAATTTCCAGAATGCCCACCTCACCACTAAGATACTGGAAATAGAAGGAAGAAGTATGTGACCCTGGGGCAATGTCAGAGATTGCTGATCTGAAACAGCTGAGAGCAATTGCTTGCTGTTGGTACCTTGCAATTCTGTGTGCCGGGCTATGATCCCAGGTGGTCTTCCTCCACTGCAGTGATTGGGCTTTCAGGAGAAGAACCATGGGCAGGGGTGTTAAAGAAAGTCACAGAAGTTTGTATCAGCTCTTTCACGCATTATATAACTACCCCCCTAAAGTGCTTGTTCTCGTGGTATACAAGTATCTGATGTTTGTGTGATAAAGTCTTTGTTGTCTGTGTGTAAATATCACACTCTGGGAAACTGGGTATTTATATGTGTTATTTTCCTTTATTCAGCTGTCATGCTTTGAGGGTTTATTGTTAGTATTTTGGATGATAAAACATTTGAGTTGCTGCAGGGTGTTTGATGCTACTATGCATTCTTTTTGGGCTACCTGCACCTTCTGTTTTATAGAAGTATTCTGTTTCAGTAGTGTTTTTTAAGAAATATTTTCTTTGTGGTAAAATGACAAAGAGAATATTCAGAAATTCCTGCTGAGTTACAGGGAAAAGAAGGGGGGAAAAAAATGCCGTGCTAGCCATCTTCAGATTACTTAACCTTCATTGGAATTTCTTGTTTTGTGAAATTTCTGATCATTATGAGTTGTTATTGTGACTTTCTGATCTAACAGCTTGCTTCACTTTAATATGGTTGTACCATGCTAGCTAGAAGGTAACAAAAGTCTACTGAGTGCAACTGAGTCTGTGTAAGTTCTACCACTCTGCATAGTTCATGTGGTTGAACCTTCATCATAAGGTTTAACCACAAATTGTGCACTGAGGAGACATGCACAGGTATGACCTGATCCTACTCATCTGAAAGTCATTTCCTGAAAGAAAAAATTCCAGCAATTGAATATCTTCCTTAGCATTTTACCAGGAGGTAATGCTTATCTACTGTTCAAGTAGATTATACCTGATGTTGCATGCCTTTTAGGAGCAATAATGCTTCCATGATGCATCTTTAATATATTAAACCATTTTCATTTTTAAATAGCCAAGCTTTTAGATTTAATATACATATGTGTATTGATTTTTTTTTCAGTGTTGCTTTATTTGCTCTTACAAATCTAAAACAATTATGTCTACTTAAGAAAAAGGGAAAAAGAACAGAGCAAGCCTTCCTCCACTGCTGTCTCCAACGTTATGTAAAATACGTATTGAGTAGTATTCCTTTATCCTTGTGTTTTCCAGTGGATCTATTATCAGTCCCATTTACAATAAAACAAAGCATCTTACAAATGAAATTTAAAACAATCATGAAAGTTCTGTAACAGGAGACTTTTTTAATGCCTTGTGACTTTAATGTAGCCATAACATAGATATACGATGTCTCTGCTATCCTGTTGACCTTACGTGCTTTTTTTAATAGGAAAAAAAAACAGGTACAAAACATTTAACATAAATGGAACTACTTTATTCCTGTTGTTTTTGTGGTAGGGAATTAGACATGTGGATCACTTTGGATTCATCTGCAGAGAGTCTTCAGAAAATGGAGGCTTCCACTTCGTTTGCTACGTGTTTCAGTGTACAGATGAAGCACTGGTAAGCAAAAGAAAAGAGAGACCTATTGTTATCTTCTGTTCTGTATTTTGCTGAATGTTTTCTGCCCTCGGATGTGGGTCACTCACAACTGCAGTAGGCTCAAGTTTTTGTGTTTTTTTTTCCTCTTAATCATATACAAGAAAATATTCCCAGATAGAAGCAGTGTCTATTACTATACCACAAAAATAAAAATGGTTAGCCTGGAAGAAATGACTTCATAATAAGTTTTTTTTGTGCTTATGAGTTCTTGTGCTGTTTCTGCACACAAACAACTCCTCTTTGCTTAACATACACACCTTCCCAAACAGCGGTGTCATTCTGAATGACAGTTGTGTTTGTGTTAGGGAAAAGAGAAGCTCTATGGAGAAGTGAAATTGTTCTTTTGCACTCTGTTCTTCTTAGGTTGATGAAATCATGATGACATTGAAACAGGCTTTCACTGTAGCTGCTGTGCAACAAACTTCCAAGGCACAGCCACAGCTCTGCGAAACGTGTCCTCTGCAAAGCTTGCATAAACTCTGTGAAAAGATAGAAGGTGGGGTTTAAAGAATTTTATGGTCAATTTTTTTTTTTTCTAACAGTTTTATTGGTGGACTATCTTATGTGTGAAACTGTAGGGAAATGAATGCTTAAATAGAACTTAAGATGTGGGAGAAAAAAATGGAGCGCCAGTCTCTCTTAGATAAAGTACTGTTGTATAAAATTATCTGTAACCTAATAAGAATTTTCAAACAATCTAAGCTCCCATCTTGTATTTCTGTTGATTTTTGAAAACAAATTAACAGCTTAAAAGTGTCTGAATTGCAAGTAGCCTAGCACAGTTAGCCGTATGAATACAGCAAATCGCAGATAAGAAAGTTCTCAAGAATACGTACAGCAATAACCTGCTGTACTGTTGAATCTGATTAGGTAATGGCATTACAGAGCCACTAAATATGAATCATTGAGTTTTCAATATACTTGTTTGTGTCAATCTGTGCTCCTTCGTAGAAATGGAGCAATTATAGCCTAGAAAACAAGCTTAAGGCAAAAGAACAAAACAATTATTTGCATTTCAGCAAATTTCACCATTAGGCTTCATTCATTTAAATGATTTCTGGAGTGATTTGATGGCAACAGTAGCTTACCAGATCACAGAACTTGCTTGTTGGACTAAAAACTATCCAGTATTAATTTTGATGAAATTGGAGAACCTCCAAAACCACTTTCAATTCTTCTTTGGCCTTCAGCTAGCAATCAGTTTTTGGGAAAATTCTTCAATGCAAAGGAATTTTATGTCTTTAATCATATCATCTGCTTCTGAAGGAGAAATGCTATGATCAGAAACTGAAGTACAAAATACTGTTGATGGTTTGCTGTTCTTCCACAGAAAATAAAAGGAAGAAATGTAATCTAGAGTGAGAGCAGGAAAAAAATAATCTGAATGGGAAAGTAATTATTAGCTTTAGGCTGTTAGTAAATATTCTCAGCAAGAAACAAATAACTTCTTTGCTAATATGCAATAAGATTGCTCTTTTTCAAAAGTGTCTTAAGGCTTACAAGTTGGAGAAAGCTGATAGAAAATATACAGCGACTGAAGCCCAGGCAGTTACTGAATAAAAACACCAGCAAAATAGTCTACGAAAGTGCTTTAGGTTGTGGGTTAATTTTGTTTTCTGTGGTGATGGAATCTTCTAGACCAGCTAAGAGTATATTCCTGGTCTGTGCTCAGTAAATCTCCTTGTTGTAAAGAGTTCATGTCCCTCATTTTAAAGACGACTTCAGTAGTAGCTTTAAATTAACCTACCGTTCTTTCTCATGTCCAGTTATGAAATGGTTGCAAAGGGTCAGCTCCAAAAATTTGTACTGATGAGCTTTAGCTTTCATTTTATACATATTTCTGCAATTGTTTATTTCTGACAATTTTTGTCCCTCTTATTAGGGCTACACCCTTCTAAGACTAAACTAGAACTACAAAAGCATCTAACAACACTAAATAGCCAGGAGCAGGCTTCTGTTTTTGAAGAGGTGAAGGTAAGCTTTAGTGTAAAGAACCAAAATGATTCTAATTTTTTTTGTGAACTATTCAGTGGATTTATACCATGGACTATTAATCACCTTGTGCTTTATTTTCTGCATCGTTATTTTTGATGTGTTTTTTTATCTTGGAATTTGCTTATTTTTCTTATTTTTATTCTTCTAATGTGTTATCTTCTCACAGGGAGAACTGCATGTGCTTTTTTTGTGGGTCGAGGCAGGAACCTGTGCTTTGAGAATCCTCAACTTTGAGAATGATCAAAACAAATTACTGTAACATTTCCAGATCAGAAAATGTCCTGCATAAAAGTTAATCAAGCTCTTAATACTCGTTGAACTAACTTAAAAAAAAGTTAAACTTTTTATCTTTTAAATAAGATTGAAGTTAGCACGGAGGAAAGCACAGCTGAATTTAAGATGGATGATGAACGTTAAAGGTGATGTCACTGGGCTTGTCACATTAGATTAGGAAACTTTTTGAACTTTTTTTTTTAATACTGTTCCTTTCCTGTTTTGAGTCATTCCAGTCCCTGTCTTTGTCTGTTTCCATTTGGCAATTTATCATCCAGTACCAAATTTGGAAGTTGCTCTATGGAGTGACTCAATTTGTTTGTATATAGCAGCTAGCGGGCACTGTTGCCTTCTTGGTAGTCTGTACGTGTTTTAAGGACCTTGTTAATGCTGCTTGTAAGAAGCATTGCAAGCAATGAACTTGGTTAAACCAATGGTAAAGAATATCTCCCTGCGTATGTTTTTCCGTTGTACTTTGAGTTGGAGCGACTGAAATTTTATTTACTGTGTTCATAGAGCTTCATATGTTGTAACCAGGATATGCATTTTTAAATAATTGTCTTTCTCAGGTTATTATTTATTAATCTAAGATGCTCTCCTGGCATTAGCTCCTCTATACTGCATCTTTTACATTACCCCAGTAGGCTTTAAACCTAACTTTGGAAAACCATGTTTTATATGATTAAATCCTGTAATCATTTTTAATGTTTTTTTATGCATTATTTTATATCTAAATAGAGTGCAGCAGAGATAGATATATTTACCTTGTACAGCCCTGCACACTAATTTTTAAGACACCTGTCACTTTCCAAAAATGAAATTTCTAGTGAGAAAGATTACTGGAAGTATCATGCATAACAGCAAGACATACTTCACGTATGCTACAAACTCAGGACTGCTTTTTTTTGTTTGTTTTAATGGACAAAAATGTACTCTGAAGCTGCTATTTCCGTGTAGCAGTTTCATAGTTTTATAATTGGCCTTCAGTTTTCACACAAAATCTGTCATTTTGGTAGTGTAGTTGAAGTGTTTCTCTGGCTGTGTTGCTGCTTTTCTTGGGACACTGCTGTCCTCTGGTGGACTGAGATGGTAGCACTAATTTAAACTTGCAGTTACATATTGACAGTGAGAAAATGAAAAAAATGAGATGTTTGCTGATCGTTTTGTGAATGTGTATGACTGTGCTTGTGGTGTTTTTAATTAAAGAAATTGAGACCAAGAAATGATCAAAAAGAGAATGAGCTGATTATCTCTATTTTGAGAAACATGTATGAAGAAAAACAGAAGGACCATGTTCACGTTGGGGAAACAAAACAAGTAAGTAACCATTTAGTTTTAGCTCATGTAAGAAAAAGCTAAGAAAAATCATTCATTCCATACTTATATCTTTCCTAAAGCAAACTTCCATCACTGGTATTTTGGTACTTCAAACTGTTGGCAGTGTTGAATGCTGGTTTTCCATACGGCTAGTGTCACATGCCAAAATTAGGCATAGGTTGCATGTTTTGAGTTGTCCAGGAGAGTTTGGTTCCAGACCTTGGATAAAGAGATGCAAGCTAGGTAGGCCAATAATTTGATTGTTTCTTTCTTCTCACTACAATGACAGTTCTGTCAGAGAATATATAAGCAATTTGTAATTGCTCTCAGCTGAGCTGTGGCTTTTGCCACCTCCTTGACTGTGTGAGCCTATGCCCCCAACAACACATTAGGCTTGATCCTTGCTAAAAATGGTTATATTAACTCAATAGCTGAAAGTTATTTCTTGAGGTCATTTCAAATGGTAATTGACACACAAGGAGAAATAGCTGAGAAGCAATGCTGTTGGATCTTTTATGAAGAAAGGTTGAGGAACTGGGCTTGTTTAGCTTACAGAAGAGAAGGCTCCAGGGGAACCTCACTGGGGCCTTCCAATACTTGAAGAAAGCATATAAACAGGAGGGGTGAGCAACTGTTTACGAGGGTGGACAGTGATAGGACAAGGGGGAATGGTTTTGAACTGAGGGGAGGTTTGGGTTGGATAGTAGGAGGAAGTTTTTTAATCAGAGGGTGGTGACACGCTGGAACAGGTTGCCCAAGAAGGTTGTGGATGCCCCATCCCTGGAGGCATTCAAGGTCAGGCTGGATGTGGCTCTGGGCAGCCTGGTCTCATGGTTGATGACCCTGCACACAGCAGGGTGTTGAAACTAGATTATCTTTATGGTCCTTTTCAACCCAGACCATTCTATGATTCTGTGAATCAACAGGAGAAATCACAGAGTTGAGGAGATTGGAAGGGAGCTTTACAGGTCAAGTCCAACCTTCCCTCCTAAAGCACTGCCATCTATTTCCAAAGAGCTAAGCTACTTTATGTTCTGTATCAGGTCATATCAGTGCCATTAAAATAGCTGTATTTATACAACATTGTTAAGTTTTCTTGAAAAGATGATTAACGATTTTGGATGCCTTGTTCTGTGCCTCACTTGAAATGCCTCAAGGAGATCTGTATTTCAAAAGATAATTGGCACCCATTCTGTGAAAACTTTCAGTTCTGATTATTAGACCCTTTGCAAAATGTTGGCTGACTGCCACCGCTTTTGACTGTTGTGACAGCTATGGGCCATTGTGATACAAATTAGTAAACTAATATGTGGGGAGTAATTAGACCCCTGATGAAATTGGGGAAATAGCAGCAAGTCTTCATTTACTATTCATTTATTTTGTTAATCTCTTTTTATTTTATGGTTTATTAGTTTCTTACTGACCTCTTGGAGAAAGCAGAAAGAACACTTCATATTTCGTTTTCTGCTTTTTTGGCTTGGACTTCTCGGTGGAAATATATTTTTAAGGAGGAAAGCAAAACAAAACAAAAAAAAACAACACAATGCTGTAGCTTAGGCATGACAGGAAGCAACACTGCATGGTGTTCTTAATCATCATATCTGAAATATCCATACTTGAAATAACACGTATTATTAAATAGTTGTCAGTTATGAATAGTTTGGAAGTAGAGATATAAAATGCAAGATAATATCTTAATATATATTCAGTGTTTTTTGAAAATTCCTAAGGACTTCTGCAGTTTGTTTGCTCAGTTCCTGAAGCCAAAAGTGGTTAATCTGACACTTGCAAAGATGTCAAGGCTCTAAGAACGGAGTTGACTTGCCCTTAGTCCCTCATTACTCCGCTAATTTATCTCCAGAGCTGTGTGACAGCAGACACCTTTGAACATGCATTCTGGCAATGATACTTGTCTCAGCAGTCATTAACCCATGACTTGCTGGCGTCCCTGTTTCCTTCTTTTCTGCATAGCTATTCACTTTCATACTTCTCTTTCCACTGTATGTTGGTAGGGTTTGTTTTTTTCCTCTCCTGAGTTAAATACAAATGGTGTATCAAGTGATACTAGCACACGGATCTTTCTGAACAAAAATGACCTTCAAAATAAACATTTTTTTGTATGAACATAATAGCAGGCAGCATCTAACTAGCCCTCTGAGCTTAAGATGAATAAGAAGAAAATGCTCAGTCAAATTTTGTAGCACTGCAAATAGGAAGCTTTACAATTGTATGTGGACAGAACTGTTTTGTGATACAAGTGCCTCAAAGCTGTTCCGTTAGTTGTACGTGTTCCGATAGTTACATAGATTGAGCATTCAGATCTCTGAAGTTAAGACCAGGTAGAGAAGGCTACAGTGTGACAGCCTCAAGATGAACCCCAAAAATAACAGTGTAAATTGTGCTGCAGGCATTAGGCTTAGATGCTAGTATTTTCACTGTAATGTAACTTTTTAAATTTGCTACTCTAGTCCTCACAAGCACTGGAAAGGGACTTACATGTTTCTTTAAAAATCAAAAATCTGAGTAGACAGTTAGCTTTACAGTTGAAGGGTTCCTACTACTGAAATATGTAAAACAGATTATTACACATCTTCGTGGCACTTAGAAAGTCTGATATTTATATGATGAAGATGCTTCTTGTTAAGCGTATCTTGGCTGAAGAAAAGTAACTATTTGAGAAATCTCCAATCTGTTACACTTGAACTTTAGAACTTTCACAACTGTGTTTTGGCATTAAAGAAAATCTGTTAACACAGCTATAAATTCTCACTGAAATGGCAGTTCTTCTGAAGAATGTTACTACACTCCAGAAATGTAATTTGAAGAAATTTTCTAGGGTAGTTTGGTAAGCTTCAGGGTAAATATCAGTAGAGGAAAAGATATGAAAAACCCAAAACACTAGGCAGAGAGAATTGATGCATGTTACAGAAGTCTTCATATTTTTCATTGAGATATACTGCTCCACACTGGTTTGCATTTCACATTTATGTTTCTAAACACTTACAGACTTCACAACCGTCTGCTGAAAATGCTGTAAGTGAAGTGCCCAGCAGTGCTCCAAGATTCAGATTAGATATGTTAAAGAACAAGGCAAAAAGATCTCTGACAGAATCGTTTGAAAGTATTTTATCACGTGTAAGTATCCTCGTGTTTATTGCCTCTGAACATAGTTTTGTTGTTTTATTTACTCAAATAGTGGATACACCATATTTGCTATCCTTTTGGGTTGTAGCTAAGTGGCTGTTAAAGATAGAGTGCAAAAAATACATGAGCACTTATTAGAAGATGCCAAAACAAGGCAGGGCTTTAGTAAGGAAAATAGGAAGTCCTGAAAGAAGTGAACTAATTCCTAGATGTAAATAGTGCATATAGGCATTTCAAAAACTGAATATGAAGCTGAGCATGGGAACGTAGGAAAGTTGCTGCTGTATTATTTTTTTGGGATTTAAAAAATAAAAGTAATTACAAGTGTTCACTTTTAACTATGTAGAAGGAAATTACTAGGAAACTGAGTAAGCATACCTAGCAAGACAGTGTTTATTAGTAATGACAGAACTGATAAATACTGAGACGTCTGAACTTTTTAATGCTAGTGTCTTGGTTTTGACTGGGATAGCATTAATTTTCTTCATAGTGACTGGTTTAGTGGGTGTTTTGGATTTGAGAGGAAAACAGTGGTGATAATGCACTGATGTTTTAGTTGTTGCTGAGCTGTGCTTACAGTAGGTCAGGGATGTTTCAGCTTCTTGCACTGCTCTGTCAGTAAGAGGCTGGGGCTGTACACAGAGCTGAGAGGGAACAGAATCAGGACAGCTGACCCATAATGGCCAAAGGAACATTCGGTATCATATGGCATCGTGCTGAGCAGTAGAACTGGGGGAGTTGGCCAGCAGGCTGCTGTTGACTGGTGCCTGACTGGATGTTGGTTGGCAGGTGGCACGCTGATTGAATGGTGCATCACTTGTATTGTGTATTCTTCTATTTATGTTATAATTATTTTCCCTTCATTTTCTATGCTATTAAATTGTCTTTATTTCAACCTGCGAAGTTTTACTTTTTCCCCAGTTGTCTGCTCCATCCTACTGTGGGGGAGTGAGCAAATGGCTGTGTGGTGCTCAGCTGCCTACTGTGTTAAACCACAACAGCCAGAGACTATTTGAAGGCAAGAAATGTTAAGAACTTCAGAAGGCACTAAGAGTACGCAGGCATTTGGGCAATATCATAGGCAATATCATAGGTAAAGTTCTTCGTAAACAGTGTTAGCACTATCTCTTAGTGGGAACAATTTGAACTCCCATGTAATAGTCATCCCCAAGAAGCAGATCATGAGCAAATGGCTGAAAATATCTACTAATTACACAACAGTGTAATTAGGAACAGGAAAACAGATCTGATGTCAGATTTAAGTACTGCTTCAGCCTACAGAGTGATTTCTCATTCAAATATTCTTTGTTCTATGCCTCCTTTCAAAGCAGATACAGTGCAAAGTAGGTTCTTTAATAGTGGTTATAGTATGTATGTGCAATATGTGATTATATTCACATATAATGCACATAGTTGCTTATGAGAATTCCCTAATTGAATAGGCGTCATTGAAAATGTCAGTAACTGTCCTGAATGAAGCCTCTGTCTTTCACAGAGGCAAAGACTATTGCTAGGAATTTGGGAAAATTTGTTATTGTCTTTGAAAGCTACAGATTTTGTCTATGCTCTGAAAATCTCTTTTTCGTATGCCCCATTTCCTGGTATGCCCTTTGTGTTATAAGCTTAATTGTTGGTGTGCTTTGTTTCTACAGGGCAGTAAAGCCAGAGGTCCTCTGGACAATTCTAGTGGATCTGTGGATCTGGAGGCCTCTGTGCCCAATACCTTAAGCAGCACAAATAAAGTGAGTAAAGCCTGCGGTGCATATATGTAGTGAAAAACTTCTGCTAATATACCTAAAACAACTAGTCAGATGTGAAATCCAGTTACCAACTGATCATATAACTGCTCTAACATTTTGCATTTTGGTTATGTTTGGGGAGTAGACAACCAAATTGTGTGTGAAAGGAAATAAACCTCAGAACATCCAATCAGAATGATAAAAGCAGAATCATCTAGTAGACTCTAGGTATGCCCTCTTTTTCCTAACTGTAAGAGTCCTGCTGCTGCTTGCTGATCCATTAGGGTATGTTTTTATCCCTGTGTTGAGTTCCTGTTAGATTGATAGGGATGTGCTCACTGCTGATAGCCCCTTGGATCAACCACTGTCTTCCCTTCCACTTTCCACTTGAAACAAATGCTTCTGTTTTTTAGGATTTGGAAAGTGATATGGGTAATCAACTTACATGTTTAAAATATGCTTAAATCCTCTGAGGGATAACTTGAACGAACTAATTTCCCAGCTTACACTAGTAACAAATTCAAATTAAGAAATAGCAGTCAGATGCCAGCACAGTGGTAATGTGTACGGTGCCATCGTCCGTGGAGTTTCACTAAACTCTGTACTGTTGAACAAGGTGGGGCCCATACTTACTCTGTATTTCTGATCTACAGAAGTTTCAAGCTTTAGGTCTTCCCTTGTGTTCCTTGTATTTTAAAAAACAACAATGTGATTGGGGTTCCGTTTGAATTGGAAATTTACTGTGCTACATATACTATATATTTTGTATATATGGATCTTATGCAAATATAGATATGAGAACTAAAATATTATGTAACATCTGAGTCTTGCAAAAATGTGGAGCAAAACAAATTACCGTGCTCTTGACCCTAATCTGATTAGTTTCAGCCTTGAAAGTACCTATCATAAATACAGGATTGTATTCTTAGGGAATATAAACCTAAACCAAGGAGTGGAGTGATTTCCCTTTTTGTATGGCTAAAAAACTTTTAGTTTCTGAGCAAAATGTTACGAACAAATAGCAAAGAGGAAATACAGTCATTTTTCTTGGACACAGCAGGCTTGGGTAGCTATCCATTCTGCTCTAGTGCCTGGTCAGCTATATAGGACTTCTGACTGGAGGTATTCAAAAGTCATCTCCTTCTGCTTGTGATTTTGAAAGAATGGCTGACTTTGCAAGAAACACATGAGGTGGGGAACAAAGAAAAATACATCATTTTGGATTAAAACAAGGCAGTTAGTAATAGGATTAAAGTCTTTTGTGTGAGACTTCTAATAGGCAAAAAGAATCTTAGTGTTATTAAATGAAATGCTAGGTATACTGAAATACTGCCTTTTTCATTGCTGTTACTGGTATCCAAACCTAACTCTGTTCATTTCCTCTTTTCTCCGAGTCGTGTTCAGCATACAGTTAAATATAATCACTAGCAAAATTATTTTTCCTCTGTAAAATGGAGACTGATTTGTTGACCTAAATGATGAAAAACAAAGCTAAAAAATATTCTTTCTTTGGGATATCGTGATAAAAATATGCAAACTTGAAGCAGATCTCTGAGGGGGTTTATAATGACGTGAAACAGCAACTCCAAAAACTGAATTTAAAACCACATGTTGATAACCTTATCTTTTGTTCTTCTAGGAACCACCATTATCTGAAAGGGAGACAGACAGACTTCCTACGGTTCCTCCAGAGAATGCTGTCAAGGCCAGTGGATCAATGGGTGATCTCTCCAGTGACCCAGACAGTTATGCTCTTGATCATTCTGATACATTACCTCAACAAAGCTTTCGAAGGCGGGCAAACACACTGAGTCATTTACCATCAGAAAGCCGGGAGTCTCTGGTACCTGTTGAAACATCGCCATCTGTTCCCCAGAGGAAACTTATGAGGTATCACTCAGTGAGCACAGAAACTCCTCACAAGAGAAAGTAAGACTTACTAAAAGCAGGCTGTGCTTTCATTTGTTGAGGGCATGTTTGGGATGGTGATTGTATACCAGGTTTGTCCTCCTAGTGGGTAAGAGATGTATCACAGCAGTATATCACTTTGATGGTTTGTAGGTGCTTTGTTTGAAACACTGATTTTCCACAGGGGAAAATGAAAGCTGAGGTGTGCATTTCCACACTTTGTGTCACAAAGCTAAGTGTAAGGACAATATAGGACTGCTCCTAAGATGTTAGGTTATGTTTTTATAAGCAATGTTCAGTAACTTTTGTTGGTGATCTGCTAAATGCTACATTTACCTTGACTGCCTATAGAGAAAAATACTGTAGCATTTCTGATGCTGCAGATCTTGCTGTTTGGTGAATTCATGTATAATTTTAACGTAACACACAAACTTGACATAAATTGACGTAACTGTTGATAGATGTGGAGCTCCTATGCAGCATTTCAATGAGCGTATGTAAATTTTACTTGAAAAACAAGCTACTGGCTGCCTTAATGCTAGTATTCTTCAAGCTGTCCTGTTTCATAAGCCTGCCTCTGCATTTTCAAAGTCTTTGAACATTATGGCAGTTTTCTTTCCTCCCTCTATCTGGCTTTTTCCAATTACTATGGAAACGCTTCTGTCTGTAGGCTTCTGTTTCACTGCCAAAACTGCTCGTTTACACAAGTTAGGCAGTACAAAATCTGTATGTGTTCCAACTTATTTTTCCCTGCAGGAGGCAGGGCAGCATAAGAACGTGCCTAGAATAGGTGGTGATAGCAAAGAAAAATTAAATTATACCATTTAAAAGGAAACACAACCTTAGTTGCCTTTTCATCCCTTTTTTGAACCTTTTTAATTCTTAAATACAAGAATGTGTTTGTGGTGCAGCTTAGAACTTGTGCTGTTGGTCTGTCGCCTTCATGAAAGTTGCCCTTGCATTTGTTCCTGTTTGTTCAGGCAGTTTCTATCCTTAATATATAGAAATGCAGTTAAAAATTAAGTGTTTTTTTTAATTTCCTTGGTTATTGTTATTAGGCTTGATTGTATAATTTTTTACTAAGGCCCAAGTATGCCTGCTTCTTCACATAATTTAACCTAGAAAGAAATCACTGGTTACCTACTGGAACATACAGAACAGGACTTAGAAGAGCTGTACGTTTAACAAGTCTTGTATGTTTTATGAGGTTTTTTTTTAGTAGCTTATACCAGTAGATTCATTATTTTTTGAACTCAACATGTGCTCAGCCTCTTGCGGTTACAGCATTAACTGTGAAAAATGTATGAAACGGCTGATTTGTATTTGATGGGTTACTTTCAAGAATTAGAGAAGATATTTCACTTTTTTTTTCTTCCCTGTTTCCTCTCTCTTACTGTTTTGTTCTTTCTGTTACCTCAACTCCATTCCTCTGGTTGGAATCCCACCATACGGTTTGAACACATCTGTCGGCGAACCTAAAAGTTCTTCTGGTCAACTTGCACGTTCTCCTACTCTAGCTCGTCTTAATCCCTCGGCCTCTTCACCCAACTTTTTTAAATATCTAAGGCATAATTCAAGTGGAGAACAAAGTGGGCATTTTGCACAAAAGAGGTGAGATAGCACCTGTAGTTTGGGATAGGGTTTGTTTTACTCTGCTATGAATATGAAGCTCTGTAGTGTAAGTAATTAAAGTTATGAAATAAAAATTTAAGGTGGTGGAGTTTTATGGGAGGAGGAACTCAGCTGCTTTGCTACTGGTTGTAGCTCTGATACTTGCATAATTTTTTGTTTTAATACAGAAAATTCTTTCAGACACATAGCATTCTTTGGAACCAGTTGCTCCGAAGCAGCAGCTTGTTATGCAGCAGACAGCAGCCCTAAATTGTGCCAATGATAAGATGCCAAGAACCTGAGATCCAGCTCACTCTGTCTCTCCTGAATCATTCAGTTCTGCTTTGCTTTGGCAACCAGAAATACATTAATATTCTTTTAATATTCTTTTGTGCCTGACATCTAAAGGCAAATTAACTATGTTAACTAAATTGGACAAAAAATGGCTGTGAAAAACCAATTGAGGGGAAAGAAAAAGACAGAAATGAGCTCGTGTTTGTCTTGTTTAATTTGTCATGGTTACACTCGGTAATATTAAATGATAATTTTCTGTGCCTCATTTCTTAGAACAAAAATGTGCATTGAGGAAAGCACATTAACTTTTCGTTTCCCTAGGATCCTGAAATAAGGAGCTGCCTAAAAATCTTAACCATGCAAGCCCTTTGAGTTGAACAGCTTATTTTAGCTCAAAATGTTAATGAGGCTGAATGGCCTTGGAAGCACTGTCAGCACTTCTGGCAAGCAAATTTTATTGCTGTTTGCTTTGGCATGTTTTTGTTGTTGTTGTTGTTGTTGTTGTTTGTTTGTTTGTTTTTCTGGAAGGTATAGGTTTCCTCTTCTCCTGAGGTGACAACTCTTCTGATCCAGGGAAAGTACTGAACCCAGAGCTTGATTTCACCAGTCTTGTCATTTGTATTTGCTGAGCACTATCTAGTGTCCCTCTTAATTTAGCTTCACCTCAGAAGTATGATATAATTCAAGGGAGGAAATGTGAGTCTTCAGTGTCACCTTTACTCTGCGTTTATCCAGGCCTGAACACCATGCTAACGGTCCCTGACTTGAATCCTGAAGGTTAAATTGTCCAAAGTAGATTCTTCTTCTAAAGTAAACTGGGAGGTAGTTTTTACATACAGCAGCACCATCTCTGTCCCTTTCTCTATTGTTAGTGAGTTAACATCAACATGAGTTGTTAAGTTAATGAGTTTAAAATGAATGAATTCAAGCTGCCCAGGCTGACTGCATTTCTCTGTGTGAAATCACCATGTAATTGTGATTGATTGATTGGTGAGATTGTAAGTGAAACTTGTTTACAAGGCACACCACACTACAGCTGTATGTTCCTCATGCTCAGTACCAGCTACTAAAGAACTGCTTCATTTCATATCTTTGAGGCAAACTTAAATATCATCCAAATACAATATTATGGTTTCTCACAAACTCTTCTCACTGAAATTCTATTGGTCAAGAGTAAATTCTCCTAAAGTGTTTTTGCCAAGCCAAGTAATTTTCTTCTGAGTTGTTCTCATGTCCTTCTATTAACCAGCTTCTGAGTACGCTGGGAGGTTGTTATTTTACAAGACAGAGCAGAACCAGGAATTGTGTTGATCAGAAGACAGTTGAAGTTTGATTAGTGCTCCTGTCTGTTGCATAAGTAAAGCTGCAATCCTAAATAAATCATCAGTCAGAAAGCTCAGCTTTTTGTTTAAATGTTCCAAGCTTGTTTGAATAAAAGCCTGTTAATGCTTTTCAAAACACTCTTTGCCAAAGTCTTGGATTTCATTTGCTAGTACAAGGATTATCAGAGCCAGCTTTTCTTAACCTTTTCCTCCAACCTTAGGCAATCATTGAAATTGATACTTAGATAATTTTTCAGTTATAAAGTTGGTATTGGTTCTTACTAGGTTAAAGGAACTTACTTGAAATGTGCACCAAGAATCTTGTGAGAATAATGTTTACTGGAAGCATATTTATTTATGTTTGAACATTTTAGTTTGCCCAAACTATTTCAAAGTAGCGCTTTGTTAGTGGTTTTAGTTTTGACTTTGGTTTCCTTGATATTTATGCCTTCAGGATTTAGCTGCTGTCTGTTTGAAACTTAGCAGTATGTGTTATTTTTATTCTGTGGATTTATACTTCCTTGTTCTAAACTATACTTTTCCCAACTACACTCTCAGCATCTCCTACCGTACTGCCTTAAGGAAAAAGCTTCATTCTTCCTCTTCTGTGCCAAATTTCTTAAAATTTCTGGCTCCTGTAGATGAAAATAACACCTCAGACTTTAGGAGCACAACAAGGTAGGGTTTCTCTCTTTAACCCCAGAGGTAAAACTGTATTATTCAAAGGTTTCTTTGTTTGAAGTATTAGAAATGCTTCCCACACTTGCAAAATCTGACTTGTGCAACAGTTCACTTGTGTGCATTCTGCATGTGATTACTGTCAAAAGGATGGAGCTATCCCAGACTCCTCTCTTGCAGTGTTTGCAGAGCTTATCTATTTTGGTGTTGTGACGGTCACGCAGCTTGCATCTCTTCACTTGTGATTATTCCTGCAAAAGGACTCTATTAGCAGTTTTTGGTGAAGAGAAAATACGTGGTTCACCCTAAGCAATGTCAACCTCCTTGGGGTAGGAGGAGAAGATGGTCTGTAAAATGCTATTCTCAGTTGCCAGAGCTGTTTGAAGTTCATTTATCACTCTCAACTCAAAGACTAATGTAATCACTTGGAAATGGGATTTTTAATAGGAAGACAGCATTGCTGAACATTTTTTCATTTAATAATCTGAATAAAAACTTCAGCTGTGTAATTCATTTATTCCATCAAAGGAGTAACAGCCACAGCCCATGGATGCTGTTCCCAGATTTGTTGCTTATTTCACACGGTGACTTGGGATCGGGAACACAAAGATTAAAGTTTTTGCTCTAATTTTATGTTATGAAGGAGTGTACTATGTATCTGACTCACAGAATGCTAGAAGTTTAATTAATGTCTGTAGAACTCCTTAAGGATTGCTGATAAAAGGCACCAGCAGCACTCTGTCTCCTACAAATAACTGCTACTTGTTGTGGATGGTATAGTAAGCAGAATGGTAACGATACTTTGACATACGCCATCATGTATCTTTAATGCAGTGAGTTTAATGCACTGCCACAAAGAAAGTTGAAAAAGAAATGAAACTGTAGAAAGCAGGTTGCAGAGAGCTGCGAACACCTTCTGGTGAACTCGAGTGATGTTTGAGCCTTGTGTAAGCCTGCTGCTACCATGCAAGTTTCACTCACCTAACACTTACAGCTTGACACAGCATGTGCACAGCACACTGCGCTTCTTAGCAGACGGTTCTTATTATGCTCACTGAACTCTACATTGCTGTTCCTGGCAGATTTGAGTAAACTACTCACAAGCCATTCTGTGTTCTGCAATTTTAGTGACTACGAATCCAAACACAGCCAGCAGGCTGTTGGTGCTGACAGCCCTGTAAGGACTCGACGACATTCTTGGAGACAGCAGATATTCCTGCGAGTGGCCACTCCTCAGAAAGCATGTGATTCTCCCAGTCGGTACGATGGTAAGTCTGTACTGGATTCCATGAATGTTGTTAGTAGCTATAATCTGTGGATTGTGATCGATTTTGTCTACTGTATGGGCATGCTTGCCCAATGCTCTGTTTGTACTGGCTTTGTGGCTTTCCATTTCTGGGTTATGCTAAGCTCACCAGTTCTTGGAGTTTTTATTTTTCAACTTCATATGTAACATAGTTCTGATAGTGCAAAATTAACTAACCAGGGAAGAAATTCTTTTCTAGATGTACTGTTTTAATGAGTTTGGCGGGAGGGTGGGGGAAATCACCAAGTATCACTTTCAAGAAAATGTGATCCTTCTATTTCATCTTGCCATGCTAAGTATAAAATAAAGGACCAGAAAAATTCAACTCCAGAAGGAGGAATTAAATTTCTTTCATGACTTCAATTGAATTCTATAGTGTTTACTTCATATCAGACTGGATTTTACCTCACATTGTGCTGCTTTATCCTGTAATTTCTTACCATGTTAGCAATGATTGTCCTCTGTACCTTACTTCTTTTTTGAAGATGTGTAGATGTAAAGAAGCATAGACCAGGGAAAAATATCACTGTGCATGAGCATGCAGGTACATTTTTACACATCTCACCTTATGTGAGCTTGGCAAATGCCACATCACACACTGGGATCAAATGTGCCCCAGAGAACTTTTGGTTCCAGATAATGGTTTCTGGCTCACTGGAACTTGAATTTCTCTGCTGGAGCTCTGCCTTCTGTCTGATCTCTATGGCCATAGTATAAGAGCCACAAGGAACCGAAGAGAACAATACATTGTAATAAACATAGTAACAAAATACTGTTTGAATAGGCTGGGAAAGCTGTCAGGTTAACAGTTATTGAAACATTTTTACTGCATCTTATAAAGAGTCCTTGATGAACGGAACGCTGGACATAACAAGTGTTTCTGTCATTAAGGAGTTGCTGGCAATCTATTTGAACTTAAGCTGTATTAAGCTGTATACAGGCATAGATACCTCCCTCAAGTGTAGTATACTTCAAAACTAAGTAATCTCAAGAGCCTGTCAACATAAATATACATGTGAAATGCTCTCCTATGCTTCAGAGGGTGGGAAGGGGATATTCAGCCTCAGCTGTTCTCTGAAGCTAATAGTTTTGCAAATTTGATACGTCTTTCTATAATTGAAAGTGGACTTACTAGTTTTTGAAAGCCACAAAACATTCCCTGATTAAATGGGGAAAAACCCACCCCAAATCCAAAACTGCCTGTCCAGACACATCCTTTGAGACATAATAGTTGCAAGACACAATTTAAACAACCTACAGCTGGATAAGCAGCAAAGTTGGAGAAATGTGTATGGCAAAAAAGGAAAACAGGAAGTGTTATTAATCTGGGGAGCAACTTAAAGTAACTGGTGTTTTAATTCGCTCTTGTTTTCCTTATCTGTTTTTGTTCCAATGTACATATTCAGCTTATGAGCAGAGGGAGAAAACTCAGACTTTTTCTTAGCAAGTATTAGAGTTTTCTGTTTGGATTTTTGTGAATCTCTTGGAACATTTTTGGCAATGAAGTTCCTGAGCGATGATCAGTTTTCTGGAGCCTTTAAGAGTGATCTTACCTCACTCACTGTCACAGTTAACTTAGTAGCCTCTGTAGCTCCATAGAAAATATAGCTAGCTATTTTTCATCAGCTTGTTCCTTTTTCTTTAATCTTCACTCAAGGAGAAGCAGTGTATAAAGCAGATCTGATCCATTTGATAAGAGTTAACTGTAGTTGGTTTTGTATTTTTTAAAATCTTTTTTTAAGGTTTCCTTGCTCACTTTAGACTGATCTCCTTTGGAAACAGACTTGATGAAAACAGCTGACATATGACCAAAAGATCAATTTCAGCCAACGTCAGTGGAGAATAGAGAGGTGCTTATGATGAACTTGAGAGGTGTCTAGCACCCTGAGTTCCCACATGAAGTTTGCTGCACCAAGTCCCACTCCAGACCCTTTCTTCTTAAGGAAGTGTTCATTAATAGTTTTAATGCTAAACTTTTGTCTCCTGTAGCTTAGCTGGAGGGAAATGCTTGTTAGCTGTGCTTGCATGGCTGCCTTGTCTTGCACAAGGCAAAGAGCAAACAGTTTTCCAGGTACTATTATTTAAATGTACGACTTGCCTTATACTTGAAGGAGGCTGTCAGAATCAATGGAGTTAAAAATAATACTTACAGTAGATATACCAAAGTGTCTTTTCCCATGCCAGTTGTGACTACTACCTTGCCTGACAGCTAGACTCAATACAGCCCCATTCAGACAAGGTGTGTGCTCTTGAGACAACAGGAAACTATTACTTCTGGTTCTTAAAGGGAGCAGCGTCCCACGTGCACATCCTTCCTCCTGCCACCTCCTGCTTGTGGGTGCTGCAAACTCACAGCTGTGTTCTGCCCCCTGCCACTTTCCCAAGGCAGTGCTGAACCTGAAGGGTCTATTATGATTGATGATGAAGCACATAGGAGGAGCATTATGCAGTTTATTGCCTGGTGGGGAAGCTTGCCGCAGCCCCTGCCTGTATCTCAATCACTGGTGAACTTGAAGAGGCTGACCTATGGTATAGGAATTTTGAAATAATTTCCTGCATATGTGAAACCTCTATCAGAAGATTCTAGGTTGGCAGGGGAAAGCTTCACCAAGGAGGGATCTCCAGAAAGAGATCCTTCCTCAGTGCCAGTCAGCCCTTAATTGGGGTCTAAGAGAGATGCAGCCAGGCTCCACCCCTTCTGCTCACACAGCTGAATTGCCTTCGCCTGTGCTCCCAGGGCTGACTGGGTCTTTTTCCCAGGTGCTCAATCAGTGGTTCAGGCCATGACTCAACAGTTCCCATACAAGCTGGAAGATAGAAGTATGCAGGGTTGAGATCTTAGTTTTAATGTAGTGAGCTATTATGCAACATCTTCTGCTGTTTGCCCGTTGTCATGCTCCACATCTCCTCTTATACTTTTTGTCTATGTCAGAAAGGTTTGCATTTGTAAATGACTTGGTTTGCTTTCCTTTTTATTTATTTAATATTTGCCAGAATTGCTGCATGGCAAAATTAATACTCAACCATCCACTTGTAGTTGGAAAAGGGTCTAAAATACGTTTTCAGAACAGTAATGTTTCTGTTGAGTAAAATTTTTCTTTAATACTTAAAAAATAAATTAAAAAAAAAAAAGTGGTTTATGGAAAGCTGCTGAGTATAGAGCCCTGACTGGGCTGGAAGGTGAGGAGCTGAGTAGCTGTGCTGCTGTGGGTGGTGTAGGGCACTTGGGGGCAGCATTTCACTCACTTCCAGCTTAAGGCAAGCTCTATATCTTGCACTCTGGTATTCCTTTTTCATTTGTATTCTGTGAAGTGGGGGGAGATAGAAGAGGAGGAGTACAGTTTGCTAAAAAAATCGATTACATCTGTTACAGTACTATATTTCTTTTGAAAAAAGACTTTTTCTAAGTTATTTTGGCCTCTTTTCTGTAGATGACTTTATTTCTGCTCTCCTCATTATCTTAAACATTTCAAATTATACATTTATATCTCCTTCCTCTGTTTGGACACAGATATTCATACTTACACGGAGTCTTTCTAACAAATTACATCCTGTGGCTAGACAAATCGTAGAATTGTAGAGATTATTTAGATTGGAAAAGACCTTCAAGACCATCAAGTCCAATTGTCAACCTGACTTACCAAATTCTGTCTTTAAACTGCATCCTTTTAAAGCATGAGTAAAAACTGATTTTAACCAACTGTATTGAAGTACACAGACTTTCAAGAATTCCTCATTTGGCCATTCCTTGAAGCTACGTATGAGAGTACAAGAACTTGTTCTTTCTTGTGATTCCACATCTGAAGTTTTTTTTACTAATAAAGAGATCTGATCACACTACTTAAATGATTGTGTTTTCTTGTTTGTTGACCTGAAATTTGTGATGTTCAAAATGAAACAAAGAAAAAAAAAGAGTGTAGGGCAGAAAATTGAATGTCCATGTGGAATATTCCATGCACTGTATCTTTTCAGACTTCATGTCTGAGTATGTGGTTGGTAAACAGCACATTCGGAGAGCCATGTGTAGAACTCTATAACGAAAATGGCAGTAACGCATCATGTTCGAACCTCTTCTCTGTTAACTTCCTTTAAAAATAAAACTAAGCCTAAAATAAAGCATTTTTCTACATGAAGTGTTCCAGCTTCGTATCAAAAACAAGATGACAGGATTCAGCTTTGAAATTTGAAGTTGGTTTTATACCAAGTACTTCTGAAGAAATGATTTTTGTCTCTTATATTGTTAAAGTTATTCTAGTCAATTAGAAAATAATTTTCATAAAAATAAGTTTTAAGACAATATTTTGATTAATTGCAGTTGGAATACTTTAATGTCTTCCTAACAGAAGGAGAACATATTCATTTATATTTGCTGTGGCTCTTTCTGGAGCTAATGGAATTTCCTGTTCATATCACTACCAAGTAATCAAATATTGACCATTTTAATGACTACTGCAGTCATTCACCAGCTTTTCATTTCTTAACTTTCCTCAGTGTGATCCTCGGCAGCAGTACATTTTGATGGTTTCTTATGATCCTTTTTATTTTGTTTTGTGTATAGTTTTTGCATGATAGTTTTGTGTAATAAATGTGTTGGTCCTTTTGGAGTGTAGGGACACTTATGACTGAGGCCCTGTCACACAAAGCCAAAGAGCTGGTTATAAATAAATGGATCTGTATAAATGCCATCTCAGTTCATTCTTACTGTGGGCCTGCTCTCAGCTTGTTCTTTCTTGAGTGTCAGAGGAGGTGGGAGCATCGTAACAGTATGAGTTTGAGGTATGTGTGCATGTGCTAGTTCATTAATACGCTTTCATGAACAGTGAGGGGTGTAATATATTTAAAAAGAGTACAGGTCAAATGTGGAATAGGAGTCAACAAAAGCTATTGAGATTGGCAGATGAAGAAGGAAGCAGTCTTTCAACATGTGCTGATGTGCCGAGATCCTCCTTAAGTATACTTATTAATCTCTCAAGTTTTGAAAGCTGCACACGTTTTTTTAGTATATGGCACTTTGGTTCGGAGAAATGTGTGCTCCCACTATGTTCAGTTATGTTCAGTTCAGTTGTTCTATTGCTCACCTTTGCTTTTCCTGTTTTCCTCCAGATCACTTGTATATGTATGAAATACTCGGTTTCTTGTTACAGTATATCTGTAACTCCAGTCTGCTCAGGACGGGGAAGTTGCATGGCATATTTGTCAGTCACTCAGTTATGTATTCCTGGACATGGATTAGTGTTGACTTACCAAATGTCCGTTTTTATTCTTTGCTTGAAGGGGTTACCTGAACATTCAGCCTCCCCGCCTTTGCCAGCCAAACAGCTGACGCAACTCTGCAAACTTACCAGGCTGCCTGAGCCATTAAACAGGTTTATTTTGGTTTTTGTACATCCTGGTACATGCCAGTATGGTGGTGGGAAGAAAAACAGATTGTGAATGTGTTGGATTTTATCAATGTAGACTTTAGACTTTCTGTTAAATGTCCGCAAGTGATAAGAGAAAGGAAGAAAAAAAAAAAAAAAAGATAGAAAAGGAACTGCCATTTGGAAGTCAAAACCAAGCTTAGAACTCTTCCACGGTGGAATTAGAGGTAGGATTGATAATGGTAATAATTCAGCCTATAGAATTTTCTAACCTTTCTACTGTTAGGTTTTTTTTCGTTTGTTTTGTTTTTTTCTTCTATAGCCTTAACCTCTGTGGACTAAATTTCTTTTAGTGTCTTTAGTTTGTCAGTAACAGATGAGAATTTTCACCTTAAATAGAAGCAGGGCCGTGCTCCCAGGAGATACATGCTCTGCATCTGCGTGATGCAAGTGTTGCCACGGTAAGGTTTGCTTGCCAAAGGGCTAGAACTGAAAAACACAACCTGTAAATTAAAGGTGAGCTTTTAAGTTGGTCCTTGAAGACCACTCAACAAAATTTGCATTGAAAAATTAGGTATATGTTAAGGACAGGAAAAATTTAAGCTTATTCTTGCTTTAAGGGAAGCAATGTCTTCATTTCATGTCTTTGGCAGCCTATTTTTTTTTTTATTTTTATTTTTTATAAGTGGTTAACAATAAGATCACTCTGCAAGTAGTCTGGTACCTTCTAACATTTACATGCATGAGTCTGTACTTTAAAGCACAATACACATTTGAGTCTAATAGATCCATAAATCCCTGAAAGGATGAGTTAATGGGAAGAGATTTGTTTCCCCAAAGATGTACATGCATCTTACATTGATTAGTCTGAAAACGTAACAAGAAGCAAATAGATAACAGCATACAGGGGATAAGGATGTTCCTACCTATACCAGTTTTGTTTTTCATGTTCACATTTGGTGACTGTTTTTGTGAATTCCTCTCTCTTAAATTTATGTTACTTTGTGCATATAATGCATTATTAAAGAGAAAAAAAAAGACTTTCCTAATGAATTGAGTTTGTTGTTGTTGTTGTTGTTGTTGTTTTTTCCCCACAAGTTCCATGTCCACTAAAGCAAATAAAGCCAGTACTGACAGTTATTCTTAAGAGCATTTCCCTCATGGTTTTAAATTTGCATTAAAAATGGGGCAAAACCTGCTATATGTAGTCACTGTAGAAAAGAATGTGCAGGACATTGCTAGTAGTACACTGTGTACATCAAAATAAGTTTCCTTTAATTGCCAGCACAAGTTGAGTGACTGTTCCTTCTCTACCTGATCACTTACCCAAAGCTCTTCTATAGTTGCAAGTCATTGCCTAGGAGTGTCTTTTTGTTTACCTGTTTAAAAAAAAAAAAAAAAAAAAAGTGTCTCATTTTATTTTAAATGATCTAATATAATTTCTTCATTGTATTGCTATTTTTAATAACCAACTGTGTTTCTGAGTGCATCTGTGTCAGCATTTCCTATTTTGTAAAGCATTGCCACGTAAACTGTAGGGTATTTATCATTTGCTTAATTTACCATCCCATGAAGTTCACTGTTCTCTGAAATGCTGTAGATACCCAAAGCCTGGATATCCACACTTTTGTCCAGAGTTTGAGTTTGTAAACTTTTAAATTGTGCCTGCTAGCCGAAAAGGTTGCATTTATTTTTATAAATATATTTTAGTACTTGAATTTAACTGTGGTAACACAAAGATAAATGTTGTCTAAGAAAACAGGTGGCTGGATCCACCCTATTCCTCTCTGACTCTTCAAGAGGAAAAGACTGACAGTGGCAAAGCAGAAAAGCAGAAGCCAACAGCTGTGAACATTTCCATTCATATTTAGTTGTCTGAGTTCAGTTATGCGAGTGCCTTCGAACAAACAAGAAAAGAATAGCTGCATATGAACTGTGTGAGTTGACATACGATGGCTTTCTGAGCAGAATTTAAAGGGGTAAAAAAACCTTTCCATTTTGTTAGTTTGTAAAGATATAGTGTTTTGCATGTATGTTGTGTTCAGTGTGAAATTTATCTCTATGCTAGACAATGATAAAGAAATGGATCATGAAACTACCATACAAAATAATTGCTTCAGGAGCATGAACAGATGTATTTGTCCTTGTCTGGACAATCTGGGCAATAGGATTTTAGTTACGTGTATTTTAGGTCATTTTCTTGGATGTGTAACTGGTCAGCTTCTCTTATGGAGATATTCCTCAGAATTTTGGCTGAGGAAGAAGTGCTGTGGCTATGACTTACCATTTGGAGTGGAGTAGAAAGAAGTGGGTGGGTTTTTGACCATTCATTTTAAAGATGGCAAATGAAATATTTTTTCTTCTAAATATAGACTACTGAGTCTTCAGAGAAGCTGTATAAAATAATGATAAAATTAAGTGACTATAGCAGGCGCTAAGAAAGCAAAGTACAAGAATTTATGCTTCTTATGTTGATAACTTAATGAAAAACAAATGTTGCTCCCTGAAAAGAAATACTTTCTCAATTTGCATGAGGTTTATTTAATTGTCCTTTTCTTTTGTAGTCTTTTCAATCTTCTTAGAATTACCTTGCATGCCTGACAAAAAGAATCATTTTGTGGTAGATCAGTTGAAGCCAAAAGAAAAAGTGCACAAAGTTACAATGTGATTAAAAATGAGAAACGAGAGCATAGATACCTTAGTTGTTTGTCTCCCTTTCTATACGTTTACTTTAAGAGCAGGTAATTATCCCATTGTATGGCCTTAGTGGTGGGTTTGTGCAGCTATGGGTATGGGGTTTCTTTGTCAAATGCAGTTTAGAGATTATTTTTTAAATTAAGTGAGTTCTTTATTTAGTGTGATATGCTACTTGAACTAAGCTGGCTTTCAACTCTGTTGCATTTCTGCAGTTTCTCAGATGTGCCTTTTCTCTTTTAGATCTGTCCTTGTAACGCTGTAATTAGTAAGCTGTGTTCTTTGTGGATGGTGCAGTTTTTATCAGGTTGTTGGGTTGTTTGTCTAGGGTTAGGCCATATGATTCTTATTCAGAAGAAACTTTGTAAATCTGCTTGAAACTGTCATTTGAGAAACCATGCTTTGGTAGGTATTACTACCTTCTATATATGTATGCGTATACATATATCCACGCACACGAGTGTATGCATGATATGTATATATGGATATACACGCAATCTTTGGAGATATGTCCCTTTGTTCACCCATTCATGAAGTCTAAGTAGTTCATGACAACTTCTCTCTTTCAAAGATTACACTGAGCTGGGAGAACTTCCACCCAGATCTCCTTTGGAACCAGTGTGTGAAGATGGCCCTTTTGGTCCAGTGAAGGAAGAAAGAAAACGGACATCTCGTGAGCTTCGTGAATTGTGGAAGAAAGCCATTATTCAGCAAATTCTGCTCCTCAGAATGGAAAAAGAAAACCAGAAGTTACAAGGTTGGTGAAGCTCTTCATTATGCACTACTGCAGTACAAGTTAAATTTTTGGTTTGCACTGTGGCCTTCAGTGTTTGAGCCAAACCATAATGAAATGTTTTAGACATGTAAAGTTGAAAAAGTTAAGCAGTGTGTTCCTCAGCTTTCGTAACAAAAGGCAATAATTTTTTTTTTTCTCAGCACTTACCCTTATAATTTGTTTACTTCATATTAACCGCTACCCTTTTTAGTTTTACAGTGGTTGAAGTGCTTCAGTCTGGTGTCTGGAAGTGATGATAAGGAATTTAGCACAATCACTATCATGAATTTAATTATTTTTACTCTTGCATCTATAAGCCTTTGTTTAAGTGTTGATCAACTCAAAGTTCTACTTAGCCAGTTTTGAAGTTCTAAGGATCTGGCTGTAGACTTCAGCCTGTGGGTGCGTGCAGTAGTACAGGCACCATGCAAGCAAGCTTTGTATGCAGTAGTAATAACTTAGATTAGTCAAATGTGACTAAGAGTGTGTGAAACTTGGAGTGATTCTTAACCCATTTTTTTTCCTGCGGCTGGCCAAAAGTATCTCTGTAACAAGTCTTATCATGGTGGCAAGTTTGACATTTAAATTCAAAAGGCAGCTCATTAAGAATACTGATTTTTATTGTAGAGCTGCATACAGAATCACCAGTGATTGTCTCTGAGAGCTCCTCCTTGTGAATGGGGAGGACAGAAATGTTTGTTTGGATTATTCTGGAAGATCAGGAAGGGAATAGTCACCAGGATCCCAAGGGTGGGAAACTGGCATGAAAATGGCAATTCTTGTTTGCCTTTGTGTAAATTTGGAGAGAGATTGTTTTCCACAAAGAACAAATATGTAGAGAGAGGTCCCAGCAGAGCAAAAGGTTTCATATACCAACAATAAATTCCTTTTTAAAATGAGGCTGAGACTTCCAGCTGTAAGAAGGAAATGCTTTCTTTGGACATTGCATATGGTCCCTCAAAGCATTTACCTATCTGTAAGCTATTTGCTGCTGCTAGTACAGCTCTCTTATCTGGGCCCTGATATCTGAAGGGCACTTGATTGCCTACAAACTCCAAAGGTGTCAGCACATTAATATGTTTTATATGTAATACTATTACAGCAAAACATGTCCATGTAAACCAAATGCACAGTGATAGGTGCTGTGAAAAGCATTTAGAGAAAGAGATACTGAGAGAAGTGATTTATATAACCCCTTAAATTTAGAGCAGGATATCAGAAATGAGCTTTTATCAAGTTGTTCTGTGCCTTGCATTTTTATGGGATCTTGCATTTGGAAACAAATTTCCTTTGTTTCATATATCTATGCTCCTGAACTTTTTTAAAAGTTCTTTTGTCTTCAGGTTATCTTAATCTACCACTATCAATCAAGTTCTTGGCAACTGCTGGACAATAATATCCATTCAAACTTCAATAAGTTTAATCAGATGCTCTGTTGTTTTTGAGTTTTTTTTCCTGCCTATTTGTAAAACTAGCAGAAATTCACTAAGATGCACATGTCTGAAGCTAGCTAGTGAATGAATGAGGGAAGTGTTGGCAAACGTGATGGCCCCAGGTGTGCAGTGGACACTTTGGAGAAAGGAACACGTCCTGGGTAGCTGCTGAATGAACAGTGCAGCCAGTGAAACAGTACTTGCAAAACAGATTATTGTGCTGTTAGCTGACAAGCTGTAAGGAGCTTCATTTAACTTGTCAAACACTGTTAATACATGTAGTTGCATGTAACACCTTAACAAACAAACAAAAACCCAAACACCAACCCACAGCACAGTCACACCAATTTTGACAATTAAGAGGCCTCAATTTTAGGTAGATTGCACAGTAACTGTTTGTTTGGTAAAGTTGTAAGTGAATTAATCAATTTTACAAGTATTAATCAATGTTAATTGGTGCACTTACGATATTGTTTCCCAGCCTCAGAAAATAATTTGCAGAACAGACGTCTGAAGCTTGACTATGAAGAAATCACACCGTGCTTGAAAGAGGTAACTCTGATTTGGGAGAAAATGTTGAGTACACCTGGAAGGTCAAAGATTAAATTTGATGTGGAAAAAATACACTCTGCTGTTGGGCAAGGTAAGCACTGTTTGTTATTTTGTGTTCTTGAAATGCATGCAAACTGAAAAGGAATAGGGTGACTTCTTAACCACTCCTTCTAAACAGGTTCTTACTAGAGATGTTTCTCAGGCTGCTGACTGCATGAGTAATAATGTGCAGTATTTTCATGGTTACACACGAGCATGTTGTTATGCACTGTTTCCTTTCAGTGTTAGCTGCACTTGTATTACTGGTGTTAATAGACTGGGTGTTGTTTGTTGTTTTTCTTTTGTTTTAATGAAAACTTTTCCTGTATGAGAGGTGCAAAGTACCTCTATGTATTACAGTAATTGCAACCCAATTTTGTAAATAGAAAGTTGTAATTAAAGAAGTAAGCCTAGATAATGCCAAATACATGACAGTGTAAAGATTGAAGAAGCTGTCTGCATTGTTAGCTGGAAATCCTGAGTTCCAGCTATGGTAGTACACGGACATACAAACAGTGAACATTGCTCTCTCTCTAGAACTGCTTTTTACCACAGCTCATTGCCATAGTTATTCTTCATTTCATACAGATAGAGGGTTCTGTCCTGTTGTTATGTGAACATGAGAAAAATTTGGTTTCTGTTGATAGTCTGATGATTCTGGCCTGTGTTAGTGTTCTAACCGGCACTTGAACTTGGAGTGATGCAACATAAGTAAATAAATCCCTGTTTAAAGGATTGTTACCAGTAGATTCAAGTAGCCTGTAGATGGGTAAGTTACCCATGGTTTTTAATGCTACAGACATCTCTGTATAGCCTAACTGTAGCAAAACCATGTTTTTAGAGCCAAATTTTGTCAAATTTCATATATAAGCAAAAACGAAAAATGCATTTAAATTCAATTTTGCAAGTTCTAGTTTAGATGAAAACTGTTAAAAATAACTTGAGTAAGCAATGCAGATAGGCAAAAAGTGCGCATTTATACTTTTCTGTGTGTGCATTCTAGCTTCCTAAAATTTACAGCCAATAATAGCGTCAGTGTTTTATTGAGAAAATGTTAATTACTCCTATTGCAAAGCTTTATCGTGTGCTTTAGTGTGGAAAATGGGTGATAAGCATCTAGCTTTTTAGAGATCAGTAATACAGTATTTGCTGCCTCCTCTAGTAGTTCTAGACTGGTTATAAGTGCTAACCTTAGACTTTAGGCAGCTCACCCTGTTTCCACCTTAAATCTCTCCTGTTACATTGCTGGTTTCTTCTGTTTGTGAAGGAAGTACAAGAATGACAGTAGTTTGATCTATGGTCTGTTGGAGGTAGCAGATAGAGATCTAGCAGATAGGGATCTGCTTGCTTAAGTTCCTCAATTCTGTTAGGTCAGTGGTAGCTGAACCACTGGAAATTACAGCTTTAATGACCTTCTTCTCAGGAGTACCACGTCACCACCGTGGGGAGATCTGGAAGTTTCTAGCAGAGCAATATCATCTTAAACATCAGTTTCCAAATAAACAACAACCAAAGGACACACCTTATAAAGAACTCCTTAAACAACTAACTTCCCAACAACATGCAATACTTATTGACCTAGGTAAGTACAGCTGGAGGGGATTCTGATTTCTGGAAGAGAAATAAAAGAAGGTAATGTATTAAAATACTCTCAGCACTTAATAATGGGTTGTTGCTAAGAAATGCTTTTAGTCTGATCTAAATGCAAACTATTACTTGATGCCAATAGGAAAATGTGAAATGTGTGTTTCAAGCACAGAGGGCCTTTGCAACATGCAGTAATTAGGGACTAGATCTGTATTACAGATATTAATGGTGAACTCCACAGATTAGTGGAATAGAAATCCTCAAGAAAGTAAGTCAGTATTTAAGTGCAGATTTAAGTGCAGAACAACAAGTGCTATTCATTTGTGATACCCGGCATTTACTGTCTCTCTTAAATACCCTTACTTGAAATAACACAGAAGTTTTACTTTCAGTGGATAGATGATAGTAGCTGGTATTTTTACTTGTATTAAAACAATTATGAAGAGCTCAAAAGCTCTTTTTAAGGCATCTCAGCAGGATGTTCCCACTGCCTAACTTCAAGCAGCAACTTGCTCCTAATTTAGGACGATGAATCGGTCTGTGGAGGCACACATGCTGTTCTCCACTGAGTGTAGTAGAGAGTGATTAGGAACCAAGGCTTTAAATTTAAGTGTCTTGTAGGTGGGTTTCAGACAGATCTATGCCCCCAAGCAGCAGACTAGCATGGCTGCTCCTCAGCTGGGTTAAGAATTCTGTGTACTCTCCTGCAGTCATTAAAGAATTTCGAATGTGACAGTAATTGTTCAAAATTATGCTGTTGTTGACTCCATATGTTCACATGTCTAACATTTACCTTTGCAAAAATATTTGTGCTTGAAAGAAACTCATCTGATGCAAATTAATAACACCTCAATAGTGTATGGCTGAATTGGACATTTTTACAGCTAATCCATAGGCTATTCATTTGAATATATGGTCATGGAGATGTATGTGCATACATAATAGATAGATAGATACTGTTCTCTTCTCCCTTGGATATTTCAATTCAGTTTATTTTCTTGGAAACCAAGACAACAAAAAAACAAGTGTTTTTCCATGAGGATGCCATCACTTGCATGTGAGTAGGTGGTCTACTGTGTTCATAACAGCTCTTTCAAATTAAATGAAAGAAGTAATCTTTTCTTCCAGAGCATGATAGAGTTTACAAAGTGTTGTGTTACAGGGTTTGTGGTTTGAGTCTGAGGGGCTACATGGAGCAATAATTAAGTTTGAATAAATGAATTTACTATGAAAAAGCTGTCATTGGGAAATCTATGTACTGCAACATAATATCATGTAATAGGATGATAAAAATTATAGAAGATCTGTGCACAGATGCCTTTTTCTCTAAAGGCATCAAACAGTTATTCTGTCATACTTCTGTATTCAAATAATATTTCAGTTGCAAGTAAGGTCATATACCCTTTCTGTCAGGTGGAAGAACTGCCTGGTGAGAGGTCATTTATTCTCAAGAATGTTCAGAAACACCTACTTCTTAATAACATTATATGCAGACAGTTTTCCACATGTACTGAACTGTGAGAAGATTTCTTGAGTTTAGATGGTGAACTAAGCTTTACAAAGTACATGAGAATATTTTCTTCCTCTTTCAGATGTGTTTTGCAATTTTTGGTAAAATAAGTTGAAATATGAAGTCACTGCATACAAAACGAAATCTGGCAGAACAGATGCAGTTCTATAACTGGTGTAGGCTAAGGTGGGGACAGTGACAATTGACATCGCCTTCACTTCTCTATATTTGACCAACTTGCCAGGCTTAGGAGTGGCACTGGGAAAGGTGTGACACTCCATGGGGCCTTAAGTGGCCAGCTGGGAATAGGTGACTGCCAGTGCATGCAGGTGTTGTTTCCCTCCAGACTTGGTCACAAGATTCTAGGAATTCCCCTGGATTGCACAATGCCAGACACGTAGACACATTTGGGTTTTTTGTTGTTTTTTTTGTTTTGTTTTGTTTTTGTGATAGATACTTATGTGCAATCACAGGTCATTTGCTAGCAAGTACCTATTAGTCAGCGTATGTGGTTTCATACCCCCCTGGCAACATAATATGTTGGGATTCTGTCACATTGAGGTGCCATAGTAAGGGGTGAACAGTTCTGTGCTGAATCAGTGAGTGGGCTGAGTAGAGCAGAGTCCGTTGCACACCAGAGATGACACTCTGGTGTCATTTGGGGAGAGAAGTGGGATAACGGACAGCAGGAAGCACAGGCAGCAGCCTGAGGGTGAGTTTATTACCACAGCCTGGGGCTGGCTCAGCAAGCTGTTCCTGTTTTCTGTCTGGTTATACACACAAATACTACTTAGCTCTTTCTCTCACACAAAGACTTTCTCTCCTGGGCTCTGCTGGTAGAGACAAGTGACTGTGTGCAAATCAGTGACAGTGCATGGTTGTTTTCCTGCAAAGTACTGTTTTTGTGGGGGAGCTATTTGCTAGCCCAGTTGTGTGGGGAAGGATGGGCTCCTGTTATTTCGGTAAGATTGAACTAGGAAGCTGAAAGCTTTGGTGACACACACATTGAAATAGAGTAGTGCTGTGCACTAAAAGGAATTTGCATTTTGGCTTCTGTTTCTTCAGGCTATCAGAATTGTTTCTTTTTAAATAGATCCTCAAGAATCTGTCTGAATGTTGCACTTCTCCCTGGATAGAAGAACTGATATTCTTGCTACCTGTGGTTATAATATTTTAAAAGCTTTCCCAAATTAAGCCCGAAATGTCTTGTTAACGCAGTAAGATGCTAAGCTGTATAAGTATTGCTTGGCTTAGTTGAACTAAGCAGTTGAACTGATGTGTTTTCATATGTAAATACTGCTTCCTGAGAATGAGGAGCGTTGAGATGCAGATTTAAAGTACAGCAGCCACTGTCCTGCCCCAGTTTATGTTGTTACTGTGCTGCTTTACTACATGCACAAGAGCAGAGGCACAGTTCTATGGCGCTTTTTTTTTTTTTTTCTGTCTGTTTCCTTCTCTGGCCATATCTGCTGCAATCAGTGGGGATTTTGGGTTCTGAATGCTAAGTTTTTGTTCAGTAAGTGATTTATTTTTTTGCCAGGTCAGAGTAAACTGAAATGCAAATGGTATCAGCATAGGAAATTGCTGTACTCATCACTGGGTGTTCACTGAACACAGTAGAAAATTGTATTTTGTTTTATTATAGGCTAGAAATAAAGTAGTAGATAGCAGCACTCTTGAGGTACCAGAGTTGATTTCAGCCTCTTTTCAGCAAAACCAGAAATTGCTTACTCCTAAGTAAAAGTTAGAATTTGTGGGTAAGTTAGAGCCAGGGCACTCAGAAATGAATCTGCTTGTGAGTTTAGCACTTTCATCCCTCTATTTAATGCTTTGTGAATTTCTTAGCATTTCTATTCTTGCTCAAGGTGTGTTTTTTCTTTGTGACTTGTTTGAAAGGCACCTTACCATGTGAGTAAGGCAGCACAGATCTGTCTTTATACTGTGCTGCAATAACTCCTCGTTGTGGCAGAGGAGGCAAAGGAATGAAAGTTCCCAGTACAAGTGGAAGCTAAAAACTTTGCTTCACCAGCATTGAGTTATGTGATAGGGCCTGGCCTAGGGAGGCTGGTCAGAAGTTGCAAGCTGGGGTGGTGTGTGACAGGCCACAGCAGCTACCAGATGGCAGAAGGACTCTGCCCCAGGCTTTGTTCATTGAAATGGGAGCTCCGATGTTATCTAGGCAGCGCAACAGCATTCCAGGAGCTAAGGGGTGGGGTGGTATTTAACAAGTGGGCAACTGAAGAACATGCTCCACTTAATACCAGAACAAGAGGCATATTCAAATTTCTTCTCAGTTCAGGTATGTAGCAAGGGAAATCTGATAGGGGCAGACGAGGTTAAAAAAAAAAAATACTGTCTTCTGGAAACATTTTCAAAAATATCTGTAAAATTGAGGCTGTTAAATGTTCTTGCAGAACTGCAATATCACAGAGTGACTGAGGCTGGAAGGGACCTCTTGAGTTCATTTGGTCCAGTGCCCTACTCTAGAGCAGATTGCGCAGGACTGTGCATTCAGTTTCTGAATGGCACCACAGGTGGATACTGGAGCTTTTCTGGGATGAAAGGCTACAGTCTGATTTTTTTGGTTTGGTTGGTTATCTTTTGTTTTGTTTTTGTTGTTGTTTCTATTTTTTAACATAACCTTAACTATGTTCACAGGACGCACGTTTCCAACACATCCGTACTTCTCAGCACAGCTGGGAGCTGGGCAGCTGTCACTCTACAATATTTTGAAGGCCTATTCCCTTCTAGACCAGGAAGTAGGATATTGCCAGGGACTTAGTTTTGTAGCAGGAGTTCTACTACTTCATATGAGTGAAGAAGATGCTTTTAAAATGCTGAAGTTTCTCATGTTCGATGTGGGACTAAGAAAACAGTATCGTCCTGACATGACAATTCTACAGGTATGATTTCTATTTTTCTAATACAAGAATACTGATGATAAGTGACAAAAAACAATATAGATATAGCATTGTCAATGTCTGGACTTGATCTTAAATTCAAAAATGAAGGTGATGATCTGGAAAAATAATGAATTGTTTTAAGTGTAGTAGTTTCAAACTAAAATAAGCTACTGGAAAATCTATGAAAGCTATAATCAGCAAGAATTCTGTTATGTTGTTTCTGAGGTTTAAATGAGTCTGTTGTAGGCTCATGGGTGACCCATCCTTGGTGTTCTATGTGGATATTTCTGAGTATTTCTTTTCTTCGCGAACATCAGTCCAAACATCACCTGACAAATATGTTTCCCTGTTTTTAGTAAGATGATGAAGTGTGGACTTAGCTGTTACACCATATTTAGCTTTAGTCTTTCTTCTTTGTGCAGATCCAGATGTACCAACTGTCCCGACTTCTTCATGACTACCATCGAGACCTCTATAACCACCTTGAGGAACATGAGATTGGCCCCAGCCTCTATGCTGCTCCCTGGTTTCTCACCATGTTTGCCTCACAGTTTCCCCTTGGATTTGTCGCAAGAGTATTTGGTAATTCTTCATAAAATTTCAATATATTCTTCTTGACATCTTGTATTTGGAATCCTGCTATGAGGAACAGTGTATCACCCAACCTGTTCCAGACATCCAGGAGTATTACTTTTGTTTTGTACTACTGTTCATCAATAGAAAGTTGTCCTATGAAGCATGTTGTGTTTGCAGTAAAATAGAAGAGAGAACATACAACAGTTCCAAACAGTCTCACATTTCATTCTCATTGCTAGCTTTTTCCACCCTGTAAATCACCTGTAGAGAGAATGTTAGATTTGTTACCATTAAAGCATAGTGACATGACAATACCGCTTACATGCCCAGAGTTACTTTAGTTGCAAGCTGAAAAGAGATGTACACAAGGCATCATCTGAGAAATGTATCCATTTATTCCATTGTCACTGTCTCCAATGCTGTAACTGGAAAATGATTTTGAAGGTTATGTTTCTGAAACATACACAGAGATGACTCTTAGAGTTTAATAATGGATTTATTCTGCAGAAGCATAGAGCTTTTAAACTCCTGTTGGTTATCCTTAAACTTCTAGCCTGAAGGATGATCTCCTTACTTTGCAGAACCTGGTAAATATTATGAAGCACACAATGTTTAGGCTCTGAGGTTACTTCTGCTACTATTATTTGGAATCTGTAGAAGTAGTGATCTATTTTTATTTTTTTTAATAAATTCACATGAGGATTTCACCTTGATGCTTTCTTATCAATGAATTTTATAGAGTAATTGGTATTGAGAAAGCGCTTTATTTTCTTTTTAGTTTTTTGTTTCTCCATTGCATTATGTGGCACTGTATCTACCACGATAAGCAGGACAGATTGGAACTCTCCTTCTGTTTTCTGTCTTCTAATAGGAATTTTTTTGCCTTTTCCTTAGTCTCACTTAAGAGATGTAACTACACAGTGATTATTGTTGACACTTGAATGTCTTTGAAAGTTACAATATCATTTACCACAATAAAAAATAATAAATGCAGATTCTGAGATGAGCCAACAGCAATCCAGTCCTGTTTCTGGTCATGCTACAAGTAGTGTTAAAAGAAATCACAGTGATAAGGATAATATACACTAAATAGAACGACATGTCCTATCATTAGCATCTTATCTCCAGGGAAAACAGAAATAGCATTTTGCCTTATTTTTTCATTCATTTTTAATTTTATTTATTTTTATTTTGTGAAAGTTCAAAGTAGATAGCTGTCAATGGAAGTTAACCTATCTGTCAATAATGATCTTTAAGCATTAAATGAATTGTTGTATGCAAGTGTCACATACTGAAATTATCATCAGTTCACCTTTCAGTTATTCTTAATCTATCACAGTACTGTACATGACAGTAACAGTCTTTGAGTTGGGCTGTTGACTGCAATGAAGATTATAAAAGTGCTTTGTTTATCTAGTATATTTGGATTTCTGCCTTTCAGAGCTTTCAAAAGCAAGATTTTGCATTAGAATAGAAGGTAAAGATGCACGATCTCTATAGGTCAAGAACAGAAAGCTTATGTGATTTAAACTGTCACCTAAATCTCAGATGTTTGTTGGAGAGGAAGGACAGCATGACCAACAGTTGCAGGTTTTTAATGTCTGAAAGTATGTAGGAATGTCTTTCTTGAAATGGTGTTTACTGGAATTATGTAAATAGAGTGGTGGACATTATTTTACATTAGAAAGTAAAATCTCATCTTCATCCATGTTAAAGACTGAAACAAACAACTGTAAACCTGAAAAAAACTAAAGCTGTCACTTTATTAGTGGCTGCTATGAGCATTAAGGCAAATTAGGATCCAGCCAGTTCTGACTCCTGTATTCAGAGACTTTTGAAGAGCTTAGGTACATTTTCATTGCACACTGATTCGACCTCTTGAGCTTAATGTTTCCTTTTAATGTCAGAGTAACTTGTCTGTAGGCCATGAAAACTTAGAGCATACTGCCATTTTGTAACGTGTTCTTTGAACGCTTGATGTTTGAAACCCTGCCACTACTTATACAATTGTTACAGAATACTTCTTTTGTCTTTTTATAAAGCATATTTTTCAAGCCCTTCACAAGAAGCATGTAAGAGCAATGGGCTATAAAGAGGTTAATCTAAGGACAGTTTTATGAGTCAAACAGAAAAGCTGCTTTTTACTTTTTAATTATCTGTACAACTTTCAACACTTCTCCTGTGCTCAATCTAATGAAAGTACAGCATAACAAAGATGTATTATTTAATACCATATTAACCTATTTAAAGAGGAGACTTTGGTAAAAGTAATGTTTATTTTATTCCAAGATTATAGATAAAACTTAAATTTTAAATCCTCTAGGCTGCCAGTGACGCTGACATTAATTTGGTACCTTCACTGTGCTGGCGTTGGCTGGCAGCCCACTGAACAGGAAGTGTGGGGAGTGGATAACAAATGGGTCTTTGTTAAGTACTTTCTATTTTAAATGAGAGAAAGATTTCAGCTCTGTATTACCAGCTCAGCTCATACAGACATTTGTTAACAACTTACAGGTCACCTTGAGTTAAACTCTTTGTGGGGCAGGTGCTGAATCACAAATACACTATTCTCTGCTCTGTTTTCTCTTTGTGTTTCTTAGCTGTTTTCTAGCATTCTGTGTCAAAACATGCAGCTTTCCTTATAAAACGTTTTCCCATAATTTCCAGTTTCATTGGACAGTTGAAGCAGATTCCTTCTGTTATCCCTTTCCAATCATTCCTGCCTTACATTGAATTAGATGAAAAATTTTATGCAACTTCTAGAATGAGTAGCAACAGAGTGCAAGGCTTATGATTAGTTATTGATTGTACTTTTCTTTCTCAACCAGTGAGAAAGAGAAGTGAAATGACTTAGTGTTTCAACATCTTCAATGTGAACGAGCAGGGTAGTGGGTTGAAATTTCATTCTGATACAAATTTGGAAAGAAAAAAAAATTGCTTTTATGAAGAATGCAGTTAGTGTTTTCATATGTTATTTACTACATCAGAGAAACCTGTGATTTTGCTAGCAGTCATTTCCATTATCACGTATGTTTCTTTTCTTTAATTTTTTAAATCGTGAAGGTACACAGTATGTTGTGTTATCGTCTTACTTTGTGATTCTCAGCTACTTCATTTGCAGCTTCAAATACAAGGAAGGGAAAGATCAGGAGAAAAGCCCTTTCTAAATAAAAACAAGTATAGGAAATTCAGAATAAAACTGTTATCTTCCTTTTCCTTACAAGTAAAAGCAGTGGGCAAGAAAGAGGTTAACTAGAAGAACTGTTTTATGAGTCAAATATAAAAACTGAATTTTATTTTTTAATTATCTGTAAAGCTTTAAACAATTCTGAACAGAATCTAATGAAAGTAAAGCATAATAAAGATGTATCCACCAGTACTATTTCGTATGTTATATATTTTGGCTCATAATGAATCTTTAAATAAAACCAATAGAAGATTCTGAATTCCAGTAGCAGGAAAGTCAGATGCAGGACAACGCTGTTTATACTGTGAACTGGTGGAGTCAGATGGGTTTGTTTCTTGTCTAATGCTTTGATTGCAGTCTTCTATATCTTGCCTCTTTAAAGACATAGGAAGTTTGTAAAGGAAAAGAAAGGAAAGGAAGTTGCATTGAAAGGTCACTATGTACTGTGGCTTCATTGTGCTTGAATGTATGCCAGGGTGCTGTCACTGCAGGGCCACCTGCAATGTTAACGCTTAAGCTGTATTACTAAGATTTCAGGGTACTTATTCCTGTAACTGTTAGAATATTAATGTAAGTGGTTGAGACACCTTCTAAAAATAAGCACATGCACATGAAACTTGATGCTGCTGGAAAATGTGCATTTATCTACACATGCCTTAACGCTGTCTTACTGAGGTTTTGTAGCTTTATCCATCAGATCAGAAAACAGAGCTTCAAATCTTCAGTTGTGTCTTTGGAATTAGTTTCTGTCTGCTCTCTTAGGATCTGAAATGGCACTGAGTACAGAGATCCATTTAACTTCAGAGCTGCAGACTTAGCAGTAAATTCCACAGTTCGTATTTTATTTCTTTATTCCCACAAACATCTCAAAAGAAAAAAGCCCACGAAGCTACTAAGTGCACAAAAAGCAGTGAAACTGCCAAACTTGACTACCTGACTTATTTTGTGTTCTTTGCTTGAATTTGAGTTGGATTTGTTGGATGAAAACTCCCTGAACAAATTATTTAATTGATTATGCTAGTCAAGAGTGCATTCACAGTCTTAGTTGGGATTCTGCAAGAAATCTAAGACCACAGCCTCAGTAATAAATGTACATGTCCAGCAGAGTATATCTAGCCTCCAGATCACCCTTAGGAGAAATTGTTATTCTTGGACATTTTATTGTTTTAAAATTCTTGTCAAAAGATGGGCTTACTTATGTGCTCTATTTTTTCTTTGTTTTCACAGATATGCTGTTCCTTCAGGGATCAGAGGCTATATTTAAAGTGGCCTTAAGCCTTTTGGGAAGCCACAAGCCCTTGATTCTGCAGCATGAGAACCTAGAAACTATTGTTGATTTTATTAAAAACACTCTCCCCAACTTGGGTTTGGTACAGATGGAAAAGACGATTAGTCAGGTATGAAATAATTTGAATGTATGAGTAATATGCAAAGAAATAATATTCTTTTTAACAAATTCTTGGCAGAAAATTCACAGCAGTGTTCTGTGTTACTTCCAGCTGAGAAAAATTCTCTAATTGTAGTTCTGAAGATGCTGAAAAATGTATGAGTTGTATTGTACCCCTGTATTCTTATATATATGCACTGGTTATGGTCACTTTATGAAGCATTTAATGAAATTGAGAGTTTGGGGTCTCCAAATAATATTGCTTTCCAAATCTAATTTCAAGTGCAGAAGTTGACTTATATGAGCTTTAAAAATGTTGACTTGGGTTTTACAGAACTAGAGGCCTTCCTCTAGACTCTGTCTATTCTGGCTTTTATGGTGCTGTCTTGGTATGTTGCAGCAGTGGTTTCTTATTTCACCCTGAAGAACCTAGGGGGGTATGGCTTCCTATTGTAGACAGTGATTATAGACAGCACAAACTGGGAATTCTAGAGCCTTTTTTTTTTTTTTTTTTAAATAGCAGACTGGGAGAATTATGCAATATTGCCAAGCTAGCAGATGGCTCCAAAACTATATAAATGTGAATTGAAACAAAAGGGGAAAGAAAGTGGGAGATTTCTAGGGGGTAAACAGAAGTATATGTTATCTACCAGGCTTAAAGCCCAAAGTGCACAACTCTACAAAAACTCAGAGTGCTCAGGTGACCTGTAGGAAGCCACTGGCTTTGAGCAGGAGGATGGCAAGATGCTCTGTTCAGGCATTTCTGACTGCTCTAAATTTAAAAGTGGGCAGGCAGAAGTGAGTACAAGGCAGAGCCATTCTCATTCTTTGATTAGGTCTGCCTTTAAAGAGAGTGGCAGGTTGACGTGCACTGCAGTCCATATACAGCTCCTTACCCCTTCTGCAACCTGGCCTTCAGCGTACGTGCCACAGCTTGCCTTCAGTTAGTTAGCTTTCAAATCAAGCTTTTGATTTGCCTCATTTTTCACCCCTTTCAGATTTGATGCTCTGGATATGATGACAGGGATTTCCCTCCCTTCTCAAAAGCAGAAAGGCTGGAAGTGGTAAAGGCAATGAGAGGAACTAACAGTTTCCCTGCTGAATTGCACTTTGTTTTTTTTTGTTTTTTTTTTTCAAATTTCAGTAGTGTTTTCTCTCCAGAAATGTTCAGATCATACAGAAAATTAGCGTTCCATATGTGTAGCCAAACCCAGATTAAAACTCTGTGCTCAGTGTTTGGATTTGTATTTCTTCTGCTATACAACTACTTGAGATTATTTTTAATAGCGTATATAACAAGTGTTATGAACATTTCATAATCCTGATGGTTTATTTAACTATAAGTAATGTGTAGGAATGCAGTGCATAAAATAAGAAATAATTATTGATATTTCATCAGATATTTAAGATTTTTTTTTTTACTTATTTCTAGGATAAATAAATTACAAGAGGTTTAAAAGTAAATAATAAGTCATGGGTTTCTAATCTTGAGCTATTTTCAAGATGCATTTTAAAATCACCTTTACGTTTGTTTCTTCTATGTTCTGTAATTGGCCATTTGTCCTTTTCATTTAGCTGCTTTTTCGCTGGTGCCAAAGGAGATAATTAGTTGGTTTTTGATTTGTTTTCCTTCAGGTTTCTCTGTGCGCCTCAGTTTCTTTATCTGCTTTTAAAGTAGAACGTTTTCTTAATGCTCACTTATAACATTGACACTCATGTCAGTGATTAATAGTTAACAATAACAATCTACCTTGACATTACATAATGTTTAAATGAAGTGTCTTTGTGTAAGGATAGATAATTTCATCTTCTTTCAGTCTCTCAGTAAACCATAAATAAGCCTAGCAGTGTCTGCTGGTTTTCATTTGATGCTGTGCTACAGGAAAACTGTTAGACTTGTACGTGGCCCAAGAATTTGGACTGCACTTTCTGGAAATGCATCTAATTCCTCATCTAATGTCTGTGAGAGTTCATGCCAAACTCAGATGCATGAAATTTGCAAGCTAGGAAAGGGAGTGCCATATAAATTCTGCACTTCTTGAAAGCTTCAATGTAAGTGATTTTGCTGAAGCACTGAATCAGTACCAAAGCTTTAAATTGAATCCAGATTCAGTGCCAGTGTTTGGCTCAATCTTGCCATCTCCAGAGTAGGAAATGCTAATGCCAAGAATTGTCTTTTTTTTTTTTTTTTAATGCAACAATTCAATACCCATGTGTTGATCTGTGGGTTTGAAGGCATCAAATGAGCTATAGTTTTGATCTGCATAGCACCTAATAATGTTTTCATATACAACAGGTGTTTGAAATGGATATTGCCAAGCAGCTGCAAGCTTATGAAGTTGAATACCATGTGCTTCAGGATGAGCTTATAGATTCATCTTTGAATGACAATCAGAGACTGGATAAGTTAGAAAAGGCAAACAGTAGCTTGCGCAAACAGAACTTTGAACTCCTGGAAGAACTGCAGGTACAACTTATATTCATATTAACTTTCTTATTTATCTAGGTTTTTTTTTTTTCAGAAGAGACCATCCTACAGTAAGGCACAGAAGAGATTGGTGTTTGGTCTAGTGACTTAAAAGCTTAGCAACTTGTGGTTTTATTTGGTTTAGCATTTAAAGCTTAAATGCAGAAATAATTCTTAGAACAGTGAACAGAGCACATGCTTGCGATTAGTGAGAAATTGAATCATTGCACTCCTCTTGTAATTAAAATCATAGCTGTAGGAGATGATTAAAAATATACATGGTGCTTTTGCAACTTCATTTTTACATTTTTCAGTCACTGCTTTATTACAGCTGCCTATTGAAAATGAAAAGCTAATGCCCTTGTCACGAATTAGAGCTGCGTCATCTGTGGCTTATGTTATCTGTAAAGATACGGCCTTTCTTGCAAAAACGGGGGGGGTGGTTGTTGGTTTTCTTTATTTGTTGAAAAACTGTTATTCACATGACTTACATAATATGTGAAATAATAATGTTTAGTATGTGTTCTGTGCCCATTCAATCCACAGCCTTTGGCAGTACACCACCTGGTCTCTGTAGGTCTGTAGGGCTTTTCCTTTGTTTAACTGCTTTCTGATTGCTTTATAACAGAATATTTGTTATAAATCTTCTGATCATGCAGTTAATTTGATGGAAAAAAGGGACTTCAAGGTTAAAAAACAGCTCATATGTTCTACTAACAGTTTCAAAGCTCTTGATTATTGTCAACACCATTGACTCCATAAATTCATAGGTGAAAGGAGTATAGATTTCTCAGGCATGGGTAGCTTATTGTATACAGTGACTAAGGCTAGCCAACTGCGCAGACCTAGAGGAAACTCTCTTAACAAAAATCTTCTTAAAATGTAAATTCTGACCATGCGAGATCTGAAACTGTTACAGGTTGTAAGATAAATCTTGCAGACGTAAGGGAAACTGCTCTGCAGCACATTTTTGTAAAGCTTCAGGCACATAGATGAAGAAATTGTTGAATGTAGGAGACGGAGGAGAAAAGGATTTTTGGTGTCAGATTCAAGATGAGATGTATAGGTGGCTGCGGCAGGGGATTTTCCACCCTGCTCCCATACCTGAAGGCTTTGCAGTCCTAAGTGGTTTTTGTTTGTTTTTACAAAGGTCATCTCCACTTCAGTGCTGGCAACTCAGCACCTAACATCAGAGTGGGGAAACTTGATTATCTGTAGTGTTGCAGCCCCTTTGTCTTGGAGGTGGGCCTCATTTGCCTTCCTTTCCAGTAGTGAAAGATGACCTATTGCAGATCTGAGCAAAAAATATGACCAAAACATGTGGGTCATGATTTGTCAATATTCTGTTCCTAAAGGCTGAACTTGTTAACCTTTCATAGTTATATATGAAGGGCAATGAACTCCTCAGAAAGGGAAATAACTTAAAGCAGAGACCATCCAGTGCTTTTGTCTGCAAACATTACTCAGTGATGAAACTTCCAAACAGATCTCTGCTTTTGTCAAAAAATTTAGCCACAGATCTCACGCAAGGAATTGAAATGATCTAGTATTTTGTTTCATGTGAATTAGAATGTCCCTGTCTCCAGCCTCTTGAAGGAGAATCAGGAATGCACAGCAACAGGAATTTATCAAGATTTGTTGTCCATTTATGTATCAGACTAAATCCTCACCTTCCCCTTTGCTCCAAATCCAGCATTTGTTGGACTCGGTGCTGAGATTAAATGGGATACATCTAACAGGCTAAGTTGTCTTTGCTTTGCAAATAATTTGGAATTCATCAAACATGGTTGGTCAAAAATGTCTCACAATTGACCCATACAGAGGCTTATCGTAATCTGCCATTCATTGGTATGTAAATTAAAAACATCATTAACTTTCTGATTTGACCTACATCACCTTAGAATCTATGCTTAATTGTGATCCAAAGCAATCAAGTTGAGAGAGGGAAGTGTCTTGTTACAGAGAACGCTCTAGTAGCCATCTAAAATACACAGGTCTAATCACATTCATGCTTGGATTTTACCTTTATAGTTTTCCTTCACTTTGGAAGATATTTAGTCAGATATTAATTTCCTTTTTTTTTTCTTTTTTTTTTTCTTTCCCTTTTTTCCTCCCTTCTTTCTGTCCAAGGTGGCTAATGGAAAGATCCAAAACCTTGAAGCCACAGTAGAGCTTTTATTGACTAATGAAGGCAAATTGAAGGAGTCAATTCTCAATCTTGAGCAGGAACGAACAGCTTTGCAGAAGGCAGTGGAAGAGATGCAGAAAAAGACTGGTGATACAAATGAGAAGCCTCTGCTTACTAGACAAGAGCACCTGGATGCTGACTGATCTGCAGTTGTCACAGAGCAGAGAAGCAGAGCAAAAAACAAAGGGAAGAACTGGGTCTTTTTGTCCATCCGTGGAGATATGACATTGTCATCTTCATTGTACATGCCTTACTGTAGCAAAGTGAGATAGAGGCGTTGTGGCTGTCCAAATCAGAAACAGGTTTCCTGGGGAGGAGTCTTTCTTCTTAGTACATAGAAGTGCTCTGCACAGCAAGATGACATGTCATAATACACAGGAGAAACCTACTAGTGTGTGCACAATGCACTGTAAAGATGTCAAGATCTTATTCTTCCATAAGTGCTTCTAAACCCAAGTGCTTTATGTTTGTTACATAGTTTGTGTTCATAAACACCATGCTAAATAGCACATCCTTTAGAAGCTCCTTTGAAAAAAATATGGCAGTGTAAAACCTTCAAATTGATGGTTGCCTTGCTGCAGCTATGCAGTGGTAACACTTGCAGAGAGTTTTATGATTGGACTTGAGATATTTTTCACAGTCTAATTCCCCTGCAGCTTGACTCAGTTCTGTTAATTATGCTGTTTACACCTTGGATAACTGTTTCTTGATGCTTGCAGATGTCAATCTATTGGACTCCAGAGAGCTGGACTTCATAGTATGTAACGATGTGTCATTAGGGGGTTGCCATCTGTTTTTATAAGTATCTTGTTTTAATATATTTTTGTTTAACATCCATTAGTGTGTTGTTGGCATTACCTGATAAACATACATACTGTATATAGTAACTGTGTTGTGCTTGACAAAATACACTGACATTGGTTTCATGAAGCCTGTAACTCTTGCAGTACTACCCAAGGATTTATATTTGGACTCTTAAGTTTCATTTTATTTATTTCTGATCTGCTGTGTGATGTAAGACATCATTTCGTAGGGAAACTAACGCCCCTCTCCATTTTTCCTTTCTTTGGTACTCTGCCCACCAGTCCTCTGGGAAATGTTATTCTTTAAGACTTTTTTGTAAGTGTTGGAGGCTTTTTGAGAGCTTCATGTTGTGCCAGAGATGCTTAAACTGCTTTGTAAAGGTTATGGCTGTTTGAATTAGGGCACCATTCTTTTTACAGTGCCTCTTTTGAGTAAGAATACACATTTTAAAAAATATATATATCATTTTCTTAATACAATGAAAGTAGTTTTCAGGCCAGTTGAAGCACCACTGCTGTAAGTGCAATAATATTCATGGCAGTCCATCCAGTTGTATGGGTTTGCTTCTGAATTAGAGAATAGTACTGTAGGTTTGTTTAATCCCAAGGACAGAATTAATATGCATCAGCATGTTGTCATGGTGGAGAATCACCCAGAGATGTGATGTTTTACTTAAATTGTTTTTATTCTTATTTTTAAAATTTCAAAGCACATAGTTGTGTTTGTTTTTTTGTTCGTTTGTTTTTCTGGCTGGAAATGTAGGAAAGGTTTTGTTTTTCTGTTTTCTTCATGCAAGACCCTTTGACACATCATGGTTGTAGTTTAACATTCATGTATTGTGCAGAACAAATACCTCTGTATAGGTCAAAAAGAAAAAGAGAATTTTCTATTCAATTTCTGAACGCTTTGTTTCACTCTGTCATGTCTTGAATATGACTCGTTCTTGCAAATCCACTCTGTATTCATTTAGTATTGAAATTCCAGATAAATTAATTATTATTAATCCACTTACCTCAAAGGCTTGCTTTTTATTTGGAAATCCATACTGGGACTCATGCTTCATGTTTAAAGCCATGTTATCATGGACCTCATACTGTTAGAGCACTCCGTAACATTGCATTTTTACACCATAGTGCCATAATTCATACACTGACGTTTTAATGAGCAATAAAAATAATAATAATGTATGCCTACATCAATGTTTTTAATTTATTTTTTACATTTGAAAACAAAAATGTAGTTTGTGGGGTGGCAGTTCAGAATCTTGAGACCTGCAGCTGCAAGTGTTGACTCCAGGGAAACATTCCTTTTTTTTTTCCTTCTAGTCCATTACCAAGAATCTGTGTAATTGCAGAAGTTCACAGTGTGGATAAGAACTGAAGTAAATGTTCTCAGAATGCACCAAAAGGGCAAATTAATAATAAGCAACTTTTTGCTTTTGTTACCGTATGATTGTTTTTATTGCATAAGAGACTGAATTTTCTATTTCTACGAATACAAATTATACAATTTTGTTAAAAATACAGGTGCCTGTCAAAGTGGGGTTTGCACTATGTGTTAGTCCAGGATCTGAATGTGGATGCAGTAGTTGAAGTCATTCTGCAGGTTACGCTGAAACAGCTATATGGTATGTTGTTTCTGTATGTCTTTCCCCATCTTATTTCATTTTTGTTACCAGGCCTCTCCAGTTCAGTTAGTCAAAGTAGAAGAGCCTGGACGAAGGTGAGGTCCATTCACCCAGTTCCAAACTTCAGAAAAACCTGTGGTTTTTCCATTCACAAGTATGAGAAATAAGTAATTAGCAAGCCCTGAGCTGGTCACAGGCACTTTTGCATATTTTTCCAGCTATGATGAACTTCCTCAAGGATATATAAAATTAGATTTCCTGCTGCCTGAATAATAACAATTGTTATCACATACTGTCTTCCATCTGAACAGTAATTTCTGACTCCAAATTGAATATTCTAAAAACAAAATACAAATGAAAACTCTGCAAATCCTCTGACCACTTACTCTCAGGAGTCACAAATGATCTGTTTCCGGGAGATCCAAGTTGAAGTGATTCAATCAATGTATTCTACACCTCTCTTCTTCTACAGTTAAAAATCCCCAGGTGTAATGCTTAGTTTCTAAATAAAAGGGGAAAAGAAAAAAAAAACAAGGAAAAGTGAACTAAATTCATCTGTGTGTGCAGCCTTGGCTTCCAAAGGTGCATGACAAAGGCAGCGGTGTGCTCTGTCAGCATGCTAGTGAATGGCATTAATGCAGTAGTTCAGAAAGAGGTAAGCCTGAAATGTGGAAGGAACTAATGCTAGTGTGTGCAACAAAAAAGAGGAATCTACTGTATAAAACTACAGCAATGAATAGCACTACATAGAGGAATGACCTATTGTGAAATGGTGTAATGTGTCACCTTGTTCTCCTTTGTCCTTTCCAGCTAGCATGTGTGATAGTGTGTGGTAGGTACTGGAGGCTCCCTGTGCTTATGGCTGTCTGATGTATTTTTGTATTTTGTACTGTTGTCTATATCCAGATATTACTACTTAATACAGAATTTGAGAATGATATTGCAGTGCCTACTGACTGAGAAGGTCAAAAGGTCCTTATGAAAGGCACATATTTACAGACCTTCCCTTGTTTAGAGTGAGAACTGTGTTGCAGCCACACTTGCACTTGGCCATGTACCCTCAATTATGAACTTGGCTCCCTGACTTGACCCACCCTGCCTTGCCTTGATGCTCTGGACTGCTGGTCTGTCTTGCTGGTCCCATTCAAGTCCTGCAGAACAGCCCCTTGCCAGTGAGATGTTCCTCCTGCCTGCCTGTTTTTACTCTCAGCTCCTGGCTCACTTCTCCTTTACTGCTCCCCAACACATGGCCCTGGAGCATGGCTCCAGCTGTCTGCGTTGCTTCTGAATCTGGTGCTGGGCTGAGCTTGTTTTGGTGTCTCTGCATGCCACTGCACACTGAGCAAACAAACCAGATCTCTTAGAGCTTGCTTGGGGACCTTATAGCACAATGGTCACACTATGTAAAAAGACCCAAATTAGTCTCCCGTCTATTTCAAAATACTATGATCCAGATCTTTTCAAAGAGGGTAATGCATTTGCATGTTAGGTTGATGACAGCAGAAAAGTGCCTAAAAAAGAAATGAATACATTTTGACTCCAGCTGGATGAATGCCATGATTGCTTGAGGCAAGAGGCACCTTAGATCGCTGTACAATATTCATACTGTGTCACACCCTGTGAAGTAATTTGGTCTTCAAAAGAGCTTTACTAGAACAGGTACGTGGGAGGGAGAAGAGTGCTGGCAGCCATGCTAACCAACAGGGTACAACCCAGGCATTGCCTTCAGAAGGCAAATGTGTTGCTGACACCCACCAACTTTTACATAACCTAAATTAGAGTGGATGACTGGGTACTCATTTGCTTATGCAGATGCCAGAAAGCATTCCTTTTATCTAAACAAACCTGAGGCTGCAAGAATTCAGTGCCCCAAAGTAGGCCTTTTCAGCATAACTCAAGGTGAACCAGTAATTCTTCATTATGCAGAAGATACTATTTAAGCCTTTGTATAAATTGATTTTTTTTTTTTCTTCTAATTGAATCATGCATTTCCAAGGATTTTGAAAAGATTTTGGGCTATAGATGCTAGAAGATTGTTATAGGATGAGTGAATACCTTCCTATATGGAATATTTGAAAAAGCATCCTGATGTTTAGGATGCTGTTTCTAGATAATGAAATGTCTTGCAATATCAAAGATGTTAAATTGCAAGACAGTAGTTGATTCAACATGTTTCTCCCATGTATTAATTACAAAGAACTGAGTAATTTGAAGAGCTGACCATTGGCTGGTACTTGGAGATCATGAACCTGTAGGTTCACAGTAAGATTAGCTGTATGTGCAGGGCTTTCCAGCTTAGCATTTCTGGTTTTCTCTTAGGATATATTTAAAAAAAAAAAAAAATCAATACCCAAAACAAACTTTAAAAAAAATAAAAAAGATATGTGGTTGCTTTTCAGAGTTTTAGGTTGTGGTTGGACTTGATGATCTTTAAGGTCTTTTCCAGCCTGAGTGATTCTATGATTCTAACAGCCTGCTGCAACAATTGTGTGTAGTGTTTTGTAGTAAGGAGTTTTAAATGTTGGTTTCAGTGATTAAAGACAGAGGTGATAGGCAGATACAGAGGAAAAGTGAATGCTGGAATTGGAAAATTAGTGCTATAATTAACAGTATGTAAGTGAGGAATAATTTGAAAGCATTTGGAGTGACATTACGGTCACTTTGTGCAATGGAAATACTGAGTTGCTATTAAAAATGGAAAGAGATAGACTGTCAAGAAGGCCAACAAGGATAAACTCATGATAATTTCAAGAACTGCATCTCTAGTAGGATGCCTGGCATACCATAAATAGGCTATGAGTGCAAATATGCATTGAACTGAAGGGCAATATGAATCCGAACAGAGTGGAAACAGTCTGGATAAGCTCCAGTTTTTGGAATTCATGGTGGATGCACAGAGGCAGGCCTCAGTACTAGCAAGGTTGCTCAGGTGAACAGAGTGTGGTGTTCTTCTCAGATAGTGGAGAAAGTCACCTAAGACCTAACCTAGTCATCTGGCCAAGAAAGACTGCTTCCTGCTGGAGTGGTAAATGAAAAGTATGGAATAGTATGGAAATACTCTCATATACAGCCAATACCCTTAATACAGCCTCTGGCAAGTTTCTGGGGTGCAATGATTGCTTCATCATGCTGAGAACAAGCTTCAGTTTCAATAGTGCTTAGAAACAGCAATTAAATAACAATTTAACAGCTTCCATCCACAGCAGCCTTTACAGTGCATTAACTAACTCACTGGATTTGAAATGGGGGAACACCGTGATGCTGGCCCATTATCATAAGGTGCTTGCTTGAAACTTCTCTTTTTGGTTTCTGCCATCTACCTCACCTTTAACAACAATAAAAAGTTCAACACAAAATTTGGATTTTATTTTTGGATTGTCAAACTCCGTGACCAAAGCTTCATACTTTTGTCATTAAGCTGGTAAGCTCTATCAGCAGAGAAGATAGGTCGCTTTAAGGATGGTGGCCGGAACTTGAGTCAGTGCTTTATCCAACCTGTACAGAAGTTTTATTTGCAGAAACTGCAGATGGCTTGCTCAGCTTCTGCAGGATTTAATGGGATTGCATGATGGAGTCGTTTAATGTAAAAGCCAGGAGCTATAAAGTCTGCTGGTTTAGACTTCCTCGCTAGTGTGAAAGGTACCGTAGCAAGCCCTTATCATCTGTACTTTGGTAGTTGTCAAGCTTCGTATGGAGAAAGAAAAATAAAGTTGTGTTAGCTTAAATCAAGCATACATAAGCAGTGTGTTCTATCATAGAAAATCCTTAGGCAAAAATTACTAGCATTAAAAAACCTCAACATTTTTGATTCTCTCATGATTTGTTCCAAGAATTTCAGTTCCAGAAAGGAGTGCTATTTTAACTGTGATAAATGTTTACAAGGTGTTACTAAATAGGTTCAGAATAAAGGAACAATTGCTTAAAAATGTGGACAAATTAAGAAAGATATATTTGGGCATTTAAGTGGAACCATTGTAATTATTTGCTGTGTCCCAAGTATGGTAAATCCTTGTTTCCCTTTTTGTAAAAATTCATCTTTCAACAAAGGAAAAGAACTTTGATTGTCAGCTTTTACTTAAAAAAGAAGTAGGAAGTCCTATGATTAAAGGAACATAAGTGTATGTGAGAGAAGGAGGAAATGAGAGTTTCAGAAGCAAAGAGCTAACAGCAGGGATTTACCCAAGCTCTCTGTGTGACCTTGAGTTTCTGATCCCCGCAAACAACATGCAGTGTCTCACTGCTGTGTTGCCTACAAATTCCAGGAATATGTAGCAGTGTGATCTCAAAGAATGTGTTGTAGTCCCTTGCAAGTCCCTCCTATATTCCCCTGCCACCTTTCTTGCAGTCTAGAGCTAGATACAAATCTAATACAGACACAAGATGAAATGTCTGCAAGTTTTCACATGTCATTTAACCATCATGTCATGATGAAATGCAGAAGCCAACAAAACAAGAAGAAAAATGTACATCACTGGGGACTCAGGTACTTGTCTGCTTTGTACTTCAATTCCTGGGCATTTTGGTGAAGTGTATTTTCTGAACAACTAACAGATGATGATCCAGCAGGCTTCAAGAGATTATGACTCTTCTAAAGCGTCATTCACGATAGCGTGAGTGAAAAACTGAAGCCAACAACTGCTGTCCTTCCTGATCAGACAGATCACCCATTGGAATAAGGAGCTCATAAAAGATTTGACATTTTCTCCTCCATTGTCTTCATTGCCAAGTATGGTTTCTACCCAGTGGTTGGTAATGCAACCAGCACTCTCTTCTGTACCAGACAAACCAAGGGTATGGGAAGTCTGAAATCTTTTATGCACATCAGAATCTTGCTTTCTCAATCAGGAATGGTGTGTGTTGGACCACATCCTATTCCTGATGCATGATTTCAAACCCAGTTCCTCCCTTCAGTTCCTGACCCTTGTCTTCTCTCTCAAGGCACATTTCCCTAGTTCTCTATAGGTAGATGCAAAATAAGCTGTCCATGATCTGAGGTATGCTGAGCCTTCCCTGTGAGTAGTTCATTTGAACAGAATCAATGTTTTATTTGTGTTCTAGCTGTAGTTTGGACTCAGTTCTAACAGAACTAACAGAACTCCCTGTTTGGAGTCTGTCTGTGCCCAGCAAGTTTGGATTACATGTGTTGGCCTTCACCATTCCAGGTAGACATGCTTTGGGTGCTATAATGTCAAATTCAAGGCTTCCTCTTGACTAAGTACTCTCAGTACGCTAGTATTGCGAAACACTTCTCTAGCCTTTGACTGGCTTCTGCACCTCCTTCCATTTTTCTTAATTGTTAAAAGACTGGCATTGAAATGGTGTACAGAGTTCCACTGCTAGTTTTCTCTATGTTCCTGATTATTCCTTAAGCCTACATTATGCTAAAACAATCAAGGTCATGAGAAGTTTTCTTGTATTTTCAGAAAGATCGTTGGGAACAAAACCTGTGCAGATTTCTTAACAAACTTTGCAAGAATCACCTAAGTTTGCACTGGAAGTTTGTGCAATGTGATCAGCAAGTTTCTGATATTTCCAGCCTGTCTGCAACATGAGTGATGAAGCACTGAGCTGAGACCAGACTGTTAACTGAGCTTCTAAATGTAGAAGTAACATTTACATGTAAGCAACTCAATAGTTACCAACTGTATTAGCTTCCCAAGTTGCCTGGACATTCAGTCTGTACTAAGATTCTTGCTTACTACCAAACTGGCCTGATTTTGGAGACCAAGTCACGTGAGAGGTCAGATGGAATTGTGAATTTAGTGCTGAATGCTCCACGAAAAAGGCCGAGCTCATACTCTTGCCCTAATGCATATGGCCATTTGTCCAAACTGTTTTGTGACTGTAATAGAAATGAGTGGTTTTTTCTTCTCTCCAACCATCTCTTCCCAAAGGATTTTGCAGAAGCTTCTGGCAATTAGCCTGAATGTGTAGACACTGCTGTTTCTGGAGGAGGTTTAGGAGTTAAACAGCTGCCATACCCAGACCGATGATAACTCTCCTTAATCACAAGTTTTGAGGACTTTGTCTCTCAGGCCTAGCATGTTCTGTCTATATAAGGGAAGAAACACAGACATAGTAAAGCATTACCCTGGTGCACCTTATTGTTGGGCAGGGAAGAAATTTGGTTTTAAAAAGTTCACAATCCTCGTTGTTGTTGTTATTGCTGTTTCCTTTTCCTTTATAGCCTGATACTAAAGGACTGCTCCTGGGGGGGAATGTAATGATCTCTTCCAACAGGAAGAAGATGGAAGCCTCATTATTCCTGCCTCAGATAACACTCTGCCCCTGGGGAAAGTTTTTTTGTTTTTGCTGGGTTATTTTTTAATGCGTTTATTGCCCTAAGCCTATAATCTCCAAAGCGAAGTAGTGACTGTGACCCTAAGCAAAGGAGGTGCTGTAATGCTTTTGTTCAGTGTTACGCAAGCTGCTGAGTGCTGCGCTGTGCAGAGTTCTTCTGCCTCCTGCAGACATCAGCTGCTATAAGATGTGTTTTTTTCTAAATGACAGAAAAAGCAGGAGAGCAGGAGACTGAACCAAGTTATTGGTATGGCTCTTCATGCATGCATGCATGTCTCTAAGCAGGTGAAGATCTGGCCCTACCCACTTGTGGATTTCAAAGTGTTCATTGACCTCAATGTTTCAGACTTTCTACTTCGGTACTGAAGTGCTTTGTAAAGTCAGAGTTCCCTGAGGACAGCGAGTTTTCCCAGCAGTTAACTACTGCGCAAAACAAAAGATTTTTAGGCTACGAGATTGATGGGCCAGCCTGACTTCCTTCAGAGTCCACAACTGCAAACTTGTTTCAGCTACAGTGCCAGAGCAAGTGTGGCATCTGGAAAACAATGTGGAAGGGTGATGATGATGTGTAGATCAGTCAGTTTTAAAGGGTGACGATGCATGTTACTGCATGGCCCTAGCACTGGCCTTCACAGCAGAGACCCCGCTGAAGCACAGATTGTTGTGCCACAGGCTGTGCAAGGCATACAGCTGGTGGGACATTAGAGGAACGTGATAAACAAACTGAATGCTGTGGAGAAGCTGTAAGAAGGGCTGGGTGCAGGCACAGGAAGCAGAAGCTCTGTGAGCAGCAGGACAGTCCTGCCACTGCCAGTGTCTGACATATGTGAAGGCTGCTGAGAGCCAGATCTCACACCCCCTGCCTGCAGGGAGGGATGTTTGGAGTGCAGCTGGTGGGTCCCAGGGAGATTTCCAGAAGCAGCCCTGTGGCTGAGCCTGCCTCCAGATTTCCATATACACCAATTTGAAAGATGTAGATTTTGCTTTGATTTGTATTGATCAACTGCAGGTCCTAATTTTTACATAACTTGTTGTCATGGTTTTATGATTTTTGGTTATCAGTATTCCACATCATCACATCATGTAATTCACTGGGGGTTTGACTGCTGATGCTCAAGTTCTGGGTGCCTGTCCGGAGGAGAAGAACAACCACATTTCCCCAGGGGGCTTTGCAGTCAGCGTGGAGATATAACTCCTGGCAAGGTCACCTGATGTTCTCTTCTTTGCCTGTGCTTCACGTCTGCGCTTCTTCATTGGCTCAACTGGACTGCACTTCTCACCTCAGCGCTGTGGTGAGGCCGATCCACCTTTCAGACACATACTCTCTCTCTCTCTCTCTCGTTATATTTTGCTGATACTATATTTAGTAAATTAGTTTGTTTCACCTCAGATTGTTGCCGCTGTTTTCAATTATTTTGGGGTCCCCTATTTTCCTTTTCCAGGGGTGCGGATCCACGGATCCCTCCACCTTTCTAGTCACGGAACCGGACCAAACCAGCCCGTAACCGTTGACACTTGTATTATAGAGGACAGTTGCATTTTTCCGTTATTTCTTTCCCAGGTATCTGCTTTGACAGAATGTCAATGCTTCCTTTTGGAAATCTCAAGGAATTAAAACCTATCTGTAGAATGCTGCATTGATTTCTGCATTTAGCATAGCTTTCATGCTACTGATTATGACTCAAGACCCTTTCCCTCTTAAACTAAAGTAGTTAGTTGATCTCAGGCATTGATTTTCAAAACAAATGTTCAGTTGACTACCTAATTATGCATTTGTGTAACTTTGTGTTGCATAGAAAAATTGTGTTCTGTATTAGGGAATTTGTTTCAGTGGTGAATCAGATTCTCCACTAGATGGTAATGTTGCTTCAGATCATTTGTGTTGAAAGGAGCTTCTCTGCCAAGAACTCCTGAAGGAAGTGGAGGGAGGCCACAAGATTTGTCCAAGAAGTGCTTTTTGGAATTTTGGTTGATTTGGAGAAAAATAAATAAAAAATAAAGAATAAAAGTTTCTATTTTCTATAAGATAAGTAATTTTGATTTGGAAAAGTTCTGATGAAAACTTTTATGCTGTAATTATTAGGATCTTGGAAATCTTAGTCCATTAAACAACTTCTAGAACTTCTAAAAGAATTAATTGATGGAGAATGCAGAAGACAAGCAGATTGATCTCTGCCTGAAGCATGTACCCAATACTTATCGTTGTAGCTGAATGACTTGAAATCCTTCAGTTGTTGCTAGCCACAATTCTGCTGGGAGGAAGCAAAATCCTCCTTTTATAGCAAGAAAGACAGAGAAACTGAAGACCATTTCTGCAGTGGTATTGGAAAGTCTTGCTAGTAACATCAGTGCAATTATTGGTGGGGTACAATAGCCAGGCTACTCTTCACTACTCTTCACTCTGTCCTGGGACTTGGCTTGGCTCAGCCAAGCTGGCATGTTCAGCTTATGCATGAGCCGTGATGTGCGTGTGATGCCAGGAGGCCTGGGCCAGCCCTGCAGCCAGATATACCTAGGCTCACATGGGCAGGAGCTGGTGGTGCTGGGAAGCATCACAGTATTATTCCATCACAGTGAAAATCAGATCAGGGAATGAACACCTCACTATTCACAGCAAATGCAGGCTGCAGAGCCCACTGAAAGTGGCCTTTTTCACAGAAATGTCGTTTGCCTTTATTTGCTTTTGGCAAAACGCAAACAACAGTGAAATGAAAAGAAAACAACTTGCCCCATAAGGAAAAGACAGTTCCTGCATGTGCTACAAACAAACAGCTGCAGGATTACTCCTAGGCAGGATCTTAGGCCAGTGCAGCTCTGGAAAATGTTTTAATAAGTCTTTAAATAGCACATAGCATTAAAGCTAAATACGGTTTTCACCTTGGATCTCAACCTCAGGTTTCCAGTTTCAGCACTAGGATTCAGCATGAAGTGTATTGAACTCTTTTACATTCGATTTCACCTGAGTATTATAAGCACTCTCTTAAAATCAGTTGCATTTGTTTCTCAGAAGTGATCCACAGTTGTTACAAGTTAAAAGCAGAATTATGCTATTTGCAAACAATAACTTGCTCTCCGCTAGCACCAGGTGAGAGAACATCATCACTCAGTTTACATTAAGTTTGAGTCAGTGTCAGCACTGGATCCCCTGAGAATCAGATGCATACACTAAAGTTCATCTGCTAGATTTATTTTTAGCTGAAGTTTAACAGACTTCTCACCTTTCATTTTGGATACCAGATTAAGAAAGGCACTGCCAGGAAAAATTAAACAGAATTTTGATATAAACTGATGATTCCTGATTTTGATGGTTCTGCAATGTGATTCCATTAACTCTTGTTAAAGGATTATTCAGTCCTTGGCTACAGATGTGGCTGTGGCTATGGATAAAGCTCGGGGAAGGCACAATTAAGAGTGAGAAAGGAAATGCAAAGTTCTGCTTAAAGTTTGTTTTGGTTTCCCTATTCTGTACTCCTTGCACACGTTAACCCAATGGAAACATGGACACCTCAGTTTGTTTTGAATCAGGGAGAGGCATTTATGTCACCCTCCAGGGAGGCAAGGGCCAATTCACTGCGGCCAGCCCTCCCACGGGCACTGTGCTCTCTGTCAGTTGCCACACCTCTGCCTTACTGAGACAGGTGAAGTTTATAACAAGAGGTACCCATTTTAGTCAGAGCTGACACGTCTGATGGCTCTTTGGGCTCAGAATGCGGTCATCTGTTCAGACAGGAAGCAGCAAATATGATGTTAATCCTAGTGATGCTGAAAGTTTCCCCTGGCACATGGTTCCAGGCCTAAAGGTTGAAGAGCAGCTTTACCTTGGGAGGATGAGTGCACTCTGGTTTTTCAGCCTTCAGTGAAGGCTGAAATGAAGACTTTGAGACCACAACCTATATTTTTATATCAGCTGCTCTGATAATTAACAAGGAAATTTAAACCTACCATACAATTACGACCTTTCAGGCCGTTGTGAGCCTCCAGCTATGAGGAGAGCCAATCTGCTCGTGTTGCAGGCTGTCTGAAGGCAGCGAGCAACCCTTTGGACACCCTATGCAGGACCATGTGGGAGATCCATCTGCTCACAAAGCACATTCCTGTCTGCATGCTGTGACCCCTGAACTGCTCCACGACCCGTGAGGCCCACTGGGCCCTGCACAGCGCAGGTGGCTGCCCACTTGTCAGCACAGCAGCCCAAGCGAGCTTTTTACAGCAGAAACAGGGATTTGGAAACTCTCTGTTTTGTCTTAATTTTTTCTAATTTGCATCTACTTCCATAGCTAGTTCTGAGATGTCTGAACGTGCCAGGTGTCAAACTCCCAGAAGCCAGGGCAATATTTGGCCCACATTTTGTTCTGTGGAGAGTCTGGGGGGTTTTCTGTCACTCGCACATGGCGTTGTTGAATCACCCCTCAGCTCATGGATCTGCACAGTGCCATAGGTAACCTCACAGGTGACTCCTGCTATCCTGACCCCATGCTTGGCTGAGGGAGGGATGGACGTACATGCACAGAGCTGGGCTACAACTGATTGTCATAGGGTGACTAATTAATTCCTGGCTTATTTTACTGCACAGAAAAAGTCCATTTTGGTGACAGTTTTCCTTTTGTTGAAGGGAAGACCTGGACAATATAGGTGTTTTTGTTAAATTTGAAATATATCAGATGTTTGTGTTGTATTACACTCTTATTATTCTCATAATCTTGCCAATACTATGAAAACTAATTTAACACTGGGTGTTGTAATTTGGCAATTGAAAAAATAACTTCTCTAGAAAAAAGTTCACTATTTCCACTTAGCGTCCCAAATTAAAATCCCTTCAGTTTTACTGCTGTCTTTTAAAATAGAGCTACATAGAAAACATTATTCAATTTCTCTGCTCTTCTGCAAGGCTTTCCATCTGTAGACTTAAAAGAGTATTAAGACGATATAACATTTTCTCTCTCTTTATATGCATGATAATGCAAATATAGTAAGCTTAAATGGCCCTGTTTGGGCCCATTCTGCAGAGCAGAGACGAAAGGGATGAAATTGGAGGGCCTTAGCCCTGCTGCACTCTCTAGCCCTGATAGCACTGCGTTTGCTGGGGATGAAACCCCAGATGAATGTAGGACATGGTGGCACTGAGCCAGGAGAGAGAAGCTGAAGTGTGCTGCAAAGCTGCGCCCTCAGCTCCCGGCCCTGGTGTATCCTTGCTTCACCTCACTGGGGCCTCTTTGGCAAGATGAGCTCTCTGCATTAGGTCAAAGAGACGGAGATGAGCTGAACACCTCACCTGTAGCATCTGTGGGCTGCGATGTGCAAGCTGAGCAGAGGGAAAAATACTTGTAAGGGAAAAAGGTGGGCTAATGGAGCAGGACAGCACTGAAATAGGCACAGGCAGCTGGAACAGGCCTCCTACAGAAGGTCTGCAAGTGGCTAAGCCTTTAGATGATGTACTGCAGGCTAACTTCTGGTATTGTTAGATGCCAGTAAGTAGGGCTATGAGGAAATACAAATGATGATTAGTAAAACAAATGTGTAAGTTTACTGCATAGAGACTTTGAGGAAATTTCTGCTGATGATGCAGAATGGTACTCACTCTGATCATTTTGAACCTAATATCCAGAACAGGCAGGAAGCATTAGAGCAAAAGCAGGATTTCCTCCTAGTAAATTCAGTTTCCTTCTTTTAGTTTAATTACATTGTACTCAGTGAAGCCATCCTTTTTTAAGTCATAGACAGAGAATTTAAAAGAAAGAACAAACAAATAGGAAAAAACAAAAAAAAAACAAAAAAAAAACAGAAAGAAAAGAATACCTGTTGATACACTTCCTTTTGCATATAGACAGGTGTAGGCAGCAGTGCCAGTGGACAGGCGACAGGGCTATGTGCCACTCTGATCTGTGCCTGAAGTGTGCTCCCCCTGGCACCTGCTGTGCAAGAACTTTGGATTATTTTCCATGCCCACCTGCTTGTACCTACTAATGAAGAGTAGTTTCTTCAGCTACAGCATCTTAATTCAGGCATTTCCATGTGCCTGAGCTTACTGTGGATTTCATTTTTCTTTCTCTGCTTCCTGTTCACTTGATGCCAATCTTCTATAATATTTTGATTTTTTGCTCTAGAAAGTTTTTGCTACCAAGATTTTGTGAATTGTACAAAACAGGGTTGTTTTTATTTTACACTGGTCTCCCTTTTACTTTTGGAGTAGTGACAAACAGAGCCTTTAGAGTTACTCTTCCGGAGATTTTTTCTTCTAAAAGAGCTAGCTTGTGCAAGATGCCAGCAGGATAGAAGCAAAGGGAACACAGGATTGAAGCAGAAAGGATGCAGTTATGAATCCTTCTGGGAGGGAAGGCCCAATGCAGGACACCCCAAGTCTGCTGCAGGATGTGCAGTAGGGCAGGATGAAGTTTAAGGAGGTTTGCACTGTGAATTGGGCTACTGTGGCCCACCAGCAGATGTGGCTGGTGCTGTTGGGAGAAGCACATTTTCTATTGGGAGCACCAGCAGAATGCAAATGTGAAAAAAATTGGCAGGGAGGGTGTGCTGGGGTCAAAGCCAAGAAATCACATCCGCCTTGGAGCTTTTAAAGCCATGTATTGTGGTCCAAGCATCAGAAATTGTCCCAGAGGTTCAGGCAGCCTTAGCAGCTCCACATTGCTTCATTCGATAGGCGTTTTGGCAGCACCTCTTGGCTTTTCCTGTGGCTAGCACGAGGGTCAGGGGGAGGGAAGCTGGGGCAGGTACTGGAATAGGGCTGTAAAGGTCACCATGTAGCTTCCTGAGTCCGTCACGGGAAAAAGGCTGGCACAGGGCATGCTGGCAGCTCTAGGAGACCTTGAACTCCTGTGCAAATTTACCAGGGGATATGGAAAAGCAAACTGAGGGAAGCCCAGCGAGAGCTGCAGTGGTTAAAGATGAATAGCAGGTTTTTAACTAGACTTGGTCAGGAATTTTACAACTTGATGCTTTTCAGAAGGTATTGCCTACTCTGATCAGACTCAAGAAATTTTTGCTAGGAGCAAATGTTTTTCCCTTTCTTTTTTATTTTCCTTTTTTTCCACTTTTTCTTCATTTTTTTTCCATGTTCTTTTAAGAAAGTAAGAGAAAGAGGAGTACTCACGATGTGAAAAGAGGCCATTTGGCCATAGCATCCCCTTAGTCCCTCTCATGCAAACAACCAGCACTGGGTGAGTACAGCCCTTCTCTGGGATGAGGAAAGAGCCCAAGTCTGGCCACACCCTCTGCCAGCTCCCAGCCAAAGGAACAGGCCTCTGCTTTTCCTCCCGAGTGTTTTCTCTGCAGGGAAATGATAAAGAATGTGTTTTTCAGGGGTTACTCTGGAAGCTCCTATACTTGTTATAAAAAAAAAACAAAAAAAAAAGTTCATTTCTTAAAAAATGATGTTTTTTTTTAATTAATCGTTGCCCTCACCTTGGGGTGGGTTGAACAAGTCGCTGACTTCATAGCCTGGTGAAAAGGGCAATTGATACTGAATGGCTCAGACTGGTCTTTTGGACATCTCTTGGTTTTTACAAAGTCCTTCAAAAGATTTTGGGATCCTTCCAATTCAGGATAGGAAAGGCTTTGAAATTTTGCACTTTTGTGGGATGAGGAAACTATTTTCCACCAGACACTAGACATCAGAAAATATGTTAGGAAACAGCCAAGGGAGAACAGCTAAGTCTTCATGCGTCATGCTTAGTTTTTTAGTGGGGTCAAGGAATGGTTGGGCTTACTTCACATCAGGGCTTTTAATGCTGTGCCTGTGTTCCTACATGAGCTTAATAGAGTGAGATTTCTGTGAAGCATTTTCAGTCAAAAACTTTCATTCCAAAAATTGAGCTGAGAGATATTTCTCTTTGGGAATCACTGGGACTTTGAGCTTGGAGCAGAAGGAGATGGGCAGCCTATCTATCTGTACGTGAGGTAAGATATCTGGGCATCATAGGATATATGTTCTAATGGTGCTGTGTTTGAAGGCAAAAGAGTTGGCATGAACGATATTTGTTATTGCCACTCTGCTGCAACTGATTTACTGATTCTTCTGGAAGCAGGAACTGTCAGCAAGTCATGAATGAAGTCACTGGCAATTAAAGATGAGTGAATCTTAGGAGCTGTGTTTGGAGACAACACTCAGAAATTTATGTTCTTATTCATATATGTTAAGAACTTTGTGGAGTATTTTGATATATCATTACTCCAGAGAGGCCAACATTTTTGTTGTTTTGGTAGTGCAGTCTCAGGTGAACCCAGAGGTGGAAAGCTTGACAAAAAAGTTCCTTAATTTTTTTACTTCTCCACTTTCAATATCCAGAAATGCTTTCACTTCACAAATTCAGTGCATGTTGACTGATACTTTTATTCAGAACACTTTACAATTTTTGAAACAGTAAGCAGTAAAATTTTATGCTTCCATTAATTAATTAGTAATTCAGTGTATGCATTATTTATTTTGTACATTACACTAGTCTCTTTGGCTGAAGTGTTCCCTCTTTAATGAGCGATGTTTGCCTCTAAAAGTGAGCTTGTGAATATCAATAATTAAAAATCTGTTCGGTTCCAATAGGCTGCATGCTAAAAAGTTGTGTTTTGCTTAGATGGATTACTTGATCCTGGACTGGTAAGCAGTATGCATGGTGCAGTTATTCTGCAAAGTTTCTGACATGAAAACTCTGTTTGTATTCCATATCATTTATTTAGATGGTTTAGCTAGCTCACCCTAAAATTACCACCTAACTTTACACTCTCTTCATTCTCTGAGAGCAATTTCTGCTGCAGGTTGCTAGGAGGGAAACTTGGTTCCTCCATGAAGTACAGTGATTTCAGTTTTCCACTTCATTTTCATAAAGCATGTGTGAAGATACTGTTCTCTTGCGCCTGTTCCTCTCTCCATGTAACACCAGGTCAACCTGTGGTCCCTGTTGCTTTGTCGCTGTAAAATTTATTTAAAAGCTGGAGGAAACAGATGGCTGTGCTGAAAGGAGAGCGAGTGGCTGAGAAAAGTAAATGTGTTGGGTGGTGTGGAACTAAGGGAGAAATGGGAGTGATCTGCAGTCAGTGAAAAGAGAGAAGGGAGAGTGATGTCACTTCCATGGCAAGGTAAGAAAAAGCTGAAATGCATCTTCCAACAGTTCCTTTGGACTTCAGCAGCTGTCAGTAGAGTAGTAATAGTACAGAGAAAACATTGAATGTGCTTTTTTTAATGGTGTATTGCCAAATATTTAAAACAGATAGTGGTTAATCAGCCATTGTATCATTATTGTACAGTTAAGCATCAGTTTTACAAGAATGCATGCAAGATTTAATAGGGCTCCAATTTTCAGTGTAATTCATGGAGATCTATCTATGTAAAAATATATTAGCGAAAGTCTCCTGGTGATATTATTTATCCAGGAGCCACTTAGGGACTCTGAGGTGATTGTCTATGTGATCCTTCTCATCTTTGTCTCTGAGTGCCATTTGATGTCTTTCCAAGCCTGGCATATCTTCCTCAGCACAAAGCTTTCTGGTCTTCCTTTTTTTTTTTTTTTTCCTTTTTTTTTTTCCTTTTTTTTTCTTTTTTTTTCTGTTCTCCCTGTGGGCTCCACCCACAGAGCTTGCCTGCTGGCTGTGATGGCTGATGGCCGATTTCCTCAGACAGTGGCTAATCTATTTCCATTGTCTTTCATAGTAGCTGTGATGTGTGTCTCCTGTAGCATCCATCCAACCATCCATTAATGTCTAAAATGTGGAAGGATATCAATATTTAAAAGTATTCTCATCAATTTCCTTGTAATCCCCAGTGTCTCAGTCCTATTCAGTAAAATTCCCTCTACACTTATGTTCAGAACTGAAGTTTATTTCTCAGATAAACTTAATTTCCACACTACTTTGAAACAGTAGAAGCCACTATTCTCCTCCCATCCCAGTACAATTATCTCCTTTAATGATAGGAAAAGCTCACAAAATTTCCAGCCCAAATGACTCTACTTTTGCAATGTGTGTTTTGTTACATTATTAAGTATACTTTTTATCATCACTGCCTTTATCAGATTCCTCAGATTCTTCAATCACACACTGTCACATCTGGTCAATGATCCAGATTATCATCTGTGAAATCTGTCTCTTCTGGAATTTTGATGTTCACTGTATCTCTGCCTAAGGAATTTCTTAGTCAAATACTAAGGAAATACTTAGTCAAAAAATTGAAGCAGTAAAAGTATTCAAAAATCTGCTTATCTCACATTAATCTGTGCTTTTAATAATGTGAGAGAAGGTTGCTCTCTCAATTACACCACAGAAGCATTCCAGGCTATTAACAACCTTCTAAGCAACCCAACTCTTCACAGATCAAATGTATTCTCAAGGTTTATAAAACGTAGGTACTGATTTGAGTGCCAGAGGATGTTCCATATGGTAGATGGCCCTAAAACAGTTTTTGCTCCTTTTTCTGTTTCTGTACGCTGAAGTTGAAACCATCATTTCAAAATCAGATATCCACTGATTGTCTCAGATTCTCCAGATATACTCTTGACAAGAGCAAATGTGATAGAGAAATAAGATTTCTCTTTCAGGCATTTACTCAAGAGACCTTCTTCCCCTCATGGAGGACATTTGTTATCTAATCCAACTTATGCCAAAAGTTTATTTAAGGCAGCAGAAGAGGTTGGACTTCCTGTATCTAACAATTCACCCAGGAATGGCTGAATGATCTGTTCCACACGTTGCATTTTCATTTTTCAAGGCCGGAATGGCTTTCCACAATCCAAAGTGTTTTTAAAACCCAGGGTGGGAGAGAGGCAGATTTAAACATCGGTGCACAGAGCTGTAGAATTTTCAAAATGGATTCATTTTAAAAGTGCAAATATTTAACCTGATCTATGATGAACATTTTGGCCCTTAAAGACTGTCACCCTGTGAAAGCCTCTTGTCATGCAGATATGACTTGCCTTGCCTTCAGCTGAAGGGGGCAGAATATGGGAACGCTCAGCAACTGGCAGGAATGGGCTCTTAATTACTAGAGAAATGGAATGTCTCACGGAGCTCCCTGCCAGCCACCACTACCAGCCGTTGTAATGACAGCCTGTGGGGCAGTGCTGGTTGGAGTGAATTGTGCACCTTGCTGAAATCTCTGTGATGTTGTGCAAAAGGATACCTTCTGATTTCCCAGTGCCATGCAGTTACACTAACTTAAATACTTTTCACCCATTCACTAACACATCTCCCCAGTGTCACAGAGCATTCTCCAGGGCATAAGAAAGGGGAGGAGAGGAGGGAACAGAAGAGACTGCCCTGCCTCAAGACAAATGCAGGGTGGAGCTGGCATACATCTTAATCTCAACAACTGTTTCCATCCTGATCAGCCCATGGTAGCTCTGGTGAGGATACTTTGCCTTTTGTCTGTGCACTGTGAGAAAATGCATGGAAACATTATCCTCTTGGTTTTCTCACTTGAAGGAGAGGGGAATTAGCTGTGTTTATGTTTACCTAGGAAATATACCAGAATGGATTTCAATTATTGCCAAGAAAATGTGGAACTCTGTGATATGAAGTTAGAGAGTTGTATTTTCATGGCGTATTTTATGTGCTTGCATTCTGAACTTCTTCTGAAGAGTTCCTTCTTGAGAAGTCTCCCAGGAAGTCCCCTCCCATCACAGAGAGCATGGCAGGGTTTTTAGGACCTTGGAGGAGGTCACCTACTACAGTACTAAGCGCTGCATTACTGAGCTCTGCAGCTCCTCGTTTTTGTTCCTCAGCTTCATGTTTAGCTTGGAGACCAACCGAGATCTGCTGAATTCAGCTGGTGATAGTTGGGGGGAGAGAGCTGTGGAAGCAGAGGCAGCGAAGGACAATTGAGAGGATTAAGTGAGTGAGCATTTAAAAATAAAAAAATACTGCAACGAACAGATCAGCCAGGACAGAACCATGTGCTGATGGCATAACTCTGCATGTTATCAGTGCAGTTCTTGTTCTGCCTCAGTCCTTCTCAGGTTTCTGTATCTCTCCTAACGCAGTAAGGGCATGCCCACCCTGCTGCTGTAGATGTAATCGCGCTTTGCAGGGGCTTAACCAAGCCGGACTGAAACATGCTGGCTGGCAGCATGGCCACAGCAGTATCCAGTGCAGTGAAGGCTGCCAAGTATGCTGGGGGTGAGGGCAGATAAGAATTCAGATGGGTTTTGCAGTGGACCCTGATTTCTGTCTTGCTGTCTCCATGCTGGTGTACGTATCCAATGAATGTGGGCCTGCAGGGCTGTCCTGGTCCCCTACTTGCAAGGACAGGTGTTGAAAGCACTAAGCCCTTGCCTAATCCTGTGTTTGCTGACGTCAGTGGGGATTGTCATGCTGACATAAAGGTGAGCAGATTTTCTGAAAATGTCACGTTGGTGTTTATTTTGCTTCCTTGCATGAAATGGCATGTGGGCCTGTTGCAGGGTTTGGTCTGCTGCCTCTACAGCAGTGGCAAAGTGTGTCAGGCTGCTGGGCTCCCCACAGCTGACAGCATGGGGGACGACGTGCTGTGTGCAGGCCAGTCAGTTGGGACGTGGAGTGGCAAGCCAGCATTGCCTTGACCTGATGAACCAGATCATCTGGAAACACTTCAGCAGGACACATCCATGCGCATTGCTGCTTAATCCCAAGGTGAGTGCCTGAAGCCATGTGGTTCATCGTTTAGTTTCTGACCTGGGGTCAGACGCCTTCAGTGCACTAATCCCTTTCAAAAACACCTCTGTGTGATTTGTTTGAACACTGAACTGGGTGAGCTTGGTGAATGAAAGTGGTATTACAGCACCATTGTCTTATTGTTCGTTGTATCCCATCTGCTGTACTTGAATGACTTTTTCTGCCAGTATAATTATTATTAGGGGAGATGCATTTAATTTTGTCATCTCCCAGAAAATTGTTTAGCTTTTATAGAATAGAATGGAATTGCGTAAAATAGAATAGAGTAGAAATGGTTCAGTTGAAAGTGACCTGCAGAAACCATGCAGTCCATCTGTAGAGCTAACCAAAAGTTACAGCATATTCCTGAGGGCACTACTGAAACATCTCTTGAATACTAACAGGCATGGTGCATCAACAAGCTCTCTGGGCAACTTGTTCCAATTTTTAAGATCCTCACAGTAAAGAACTTTTTCCCAATGTCCATTGTTAACCTTCATAAGTACAACTTTGTGCCAGCACATTGTGTTATCCTTTCAAAACTGAACTTAAGGTGTGAGATCAGATCTTACTTATTTTGTGCAGGAAAATCTTTTAAAGTCACCACCCTGTTGTTAAGTGAGGAAATTGAGAATTAGGCACAGATTTCCATTTCTATATATACTGGTAAAGTTGATCGTACTTCAACAGAAACCAGTGGCTCGAGTTGCTCATGGTCTTCAAAATGACAAAGATTGGAAGTGAATTGAAATAATATAGAGTTGAATGTTGAAAGATAGTAGTTAGACTATGTTGCTGTGAACTTTTCCAAGTTTTGAGAAACTCTGCTCAGCTTGTCCTGAAGACTAAAGGTGTCAGAAACCTTCTCCACAGTCACACTTCAGCAGTAATTCCAAGGGGCATGTTTTCCTTTATTCAAGCTATTTGCCTACAATCAGGTGTTTACCTTTTTAGAGATGAGCTTCCTTTTGTGTTAGACTCTGTATAAACACAGCACTTGAACTTTTGCCATCCACTGACAGACTGGAAGCAATGGCAACACTGTCTGAGATTTGCTTTTGTAAGTAAAGTGATATGTTTCTTTTTAGGTTAAGTTAATCACATTTCATTATTCATTCCCTCTGACCTGTCTTGGTATGGCTTCTTAGAGCAGAAAAATGACTCTTTCCCACCCCCTCTCCACTCCCCCCCCCCCCCCCCCCCCCCAATGAATTTTAAGGTCAAAAAAGACCATACTGTCACCTTTCACGTTGTACAGATCATAGTTACTATCGGTGATTTCTGTATGAAGTCCAGCAGTATCATGAAGAAATAAATGGCTTCAGGGAAACACTAAGACTTGATATTAAGTCTTCAGATGGTGGACAATGCGTCACAGCCCTTGTTGAGGTCTTCCAGTCATTAATCAAATTAACTGTTAATCATTTGTTGCTCATTTCCCATTGCAATTTTTCTAGCTTCAGTTTTCTATCACTGAATCTTATCCTGCCTCTGGATTCAGTACTAGTACTATGAAAAATGCTCTCTCCCTATAAGGATGGGGTTACTCATATTATCTTTGATCATCTCAAATTTAACTCTTTAACTCACTTTTCTCTAAGTGATATTTCTCGGCCTTCAAAGTGAAGTTAAGTTTTCTTTTTAGAGTTCTTTCCAAAACTGTGTGAGCAGAGGACTACTGGCTTCTGATTCTTGACGAATACAAATAAGATCATCTGGGGCCTCTCCAATTATTCTCTTCAGAGAATTTTCATACCAAAGATCCTCCTTAAGACAGCTAATTCCTATGTGTGGAAGCTTAAATAATAGCTCTGCCTATTTATAGCTGTGTTAAATTTTCCATTTACTTCCATCTCAGTCTTGTGTGTAAGTCTCTGCCATGCCTGCCATTTCTGAGCAATGAGCGCAGTGGGAATTCTTGTGACAGGGCACAGGGAGAGGAAAGCTAGCACCTCTCCCACTATCTTCCAGGTTTTTTATGGTCACAGAGAGGGCTAATGATACCACAAGGAATAAAGAAGAGGAGAAAAGATAGGTTAAAAAATTCTTCTGTTGAACAGCAATGTTTATTTTGAGACTCTGATCCCAAACGGACATTTAGCAAACTGCTATGCAAATTGCTTTATATTATAATGACTATTGAGATGCAATCCATGAGCTGACACATTTCAACTGGGAAAAAAGCACATAACACTTTGTAATGTGTTGTTATATACATAAAGAACTCAATTCATCTGCTTCCGTACAGCTGCCCAGTGCTATCTGCGAATACCATTGTGTTCATTCCTGATCTCCAGAATATATTTTTTTATCTCATGATAGATTTCCCATGTGCCATATCTGCCAGCTTCACGTAGGTGTCTCTCATACCCCAACACTTCTTAAATGGTATTTACATGCCTGAATGTGGCCAAGGGTGGTAAGCCATGGATTTCTTTATTACTGAATTTAAATTATGTACAGGCCATAAAATATTACCTTGTTTTTGTTTCTTTCATCCAGCAAGTCTGAACTGCTTTCCACATCCCTATGGATCCACTATCACTGTCTTCTGGCGCATGAGCAATTTACAGCATATATCTGCAAAGCGTTAATCATCAGTGAGTAGACTTGTCCAACTTGCTACAGCAAAGCTGCCTTTATGTAAATTATCATTTATTTTAAATAAATGATTGGAAAGGAAATGGAAAATCAATTTACCTTCTAGCTATGAGAAAATGTAGCATAAAATCTAGTCACTGCATATATAAGAAAAGCTGCATAGAAGTAGTCACTGAAGAGCAGGCTGGGACTCTGAACAGATATGAATTGGGCATGATTTTCTTCATCTTAGTATCACTGGTCATGGTAAGGCATTGTGTGGTAGAGGCAATGATTCGATTGTTAAATGTCAGTTTTTAAAATTGTACGTCTGATAACTGTTATGTGGCATTGAACAGACCATGAACTGAGAAGCTTTTCATGTGCATGAGTTGGCATAAACATTGGATTCAAGGGGCTTTGGTAATACTTTGTAATCCATTTTGTGAGAGAAGGGAGAATGAATGAGAGTCCTGAACAAACCAGATATCCATTCTTTGTATTTCACCTACACATACAGCATGAGACCATTATGGACGTAGCCAAGGACAGATTGGCCCTTTAGAAAAAATCCCTGATCATCCAGCTGCTGCCTGTGGAGGTTCAAGCATGCTAGCTCAAACACAAGAGGTGTGTATATTTCTGAGCCCAATTAGCTGCCCATGAATAGAGAGTTCCAGAGTTCCGATTCTGGCTCTAACATCAACTGAATTTCTGAAGATCTTGAATTTCAGTCAGAAGCAGCAATAACAGAGTTCATATGGGCTGAGGAAACAAACAGGGTCAGTTTACCAGGAGCTTCAAGCCTGCCTGTAGGAGTTACATCACTGGTTTAGATAGAGTGCTGAAGAACTTGCCAATGTTTTCATATCTGATTAACATCAAAGTGAGATAGGAGAAGGTATCCTCAGTTTCTGCTTTATCTGAAACAGTTACCCCTATGCCAGAGGCTTTGAGTTTTTAATTTGCTGCCCTAAGAGTACTCAGAAAGGGTGGGACTGAGAAAGCTTTTCCTCAGATAGAGAGCATCAGTAGATAAGGCTGAGCTTGTTCTTTGAGGAGCCCTGCAAGGCAGGCATAAAGAAGGGGCTGACTCCTTTGCAAGTCAAAATGTGGGCCATATTACCACTTCAAATGATAAAGGAAAGGCTTTCAGAAATAGCAGTAAAATAAATGGTGGGGATGAAACAAAACAGTCTTTACAAATCCAGGAAGGAAGGGAGCCCATAGCTCTTACACACTGGGCTAACATTGCTTAGTTGCATCTTTCTATACCCTGACAAGATTTCTCTCCATCTTGACTCCTTGCTCTCCTGTTCTTGGTCGTCTTAAGCTCAAGTTTCAACACACATTCTAGCTTCCCTTCAGTTCAGTCCATGTTTGTTTGTGTCAAAGGACCAACGCTGAGGAAAATTGTCTACTATTGCAGTCTTATCTATCATGAACTTGTTTATGCAGTAAAACATATCATTGTCTACCTGCAGGTCATTTAAGGATATGACAACAAAGAATTGCATTAAGAGGAAAGATTAGGTTCATTTGGAGTTATGAAAAAATTCTGCATTACAGTCAGGACTTTCATTCTTAGATATATTTATCTAAAGGAAATTGTGCTTCCTTTTTGCCCATGGACAAGATTTTGAGTGTAACAAATTCACCAGTTTAGCTACGTATTAATTGTTGAAGTCATTCAAAGAAAATCCCAAATTGCTGAAGATCTCTTTACTGGATAGTGTCAGCAAAAACCTTATGAATCACTTAAAAGCCTCAGACTGTATGTGCATATATATAAATATATACTTTTTCTTTTTTTTTTTTTTTTTAAGGGAAGAGAGATACTACTGTAGTTTTTCTAGAGACTTTCTGCTTCATCTAGTGCTGATTTTTTTTTTTTTTTTTTTAAAGTTCCCATTGCATGATATGAGGGAGAGCAGAGAGATGCAACAGCTGGGATGTGCATGAGAATGTTGTCTGACATATAGGCCAGGGTTGTTATTTCAGGTGTAAAAGCAGCATTATATGAGACATTGAAATCCAAGCATCTGCAGAAATAGGAAGAATGAAGGTTCTTCTTTTCTAATATTTGTTAACATACAAAATTAATGACAACTGTGTTTTTGGCTTATGAGGATCAAGCAAACTGAATTTTTAAACTGGCAGACAAGCATTCATTTTGTTAGATTTAAGATCCATGTAATTAGTTGTCAGTGGAACTCAGCATTTGTTCTCCCCCTTGCCTTTAAACAGAGAAAATAATCCAGATATTCTTCTGGCCGTACTCAGTGCCCTTTGGACTGATTTTGATTTTCTAAAATATATATTTCTTTTTTTCCCACTAAAGTCATAAAAAATGGAAGTATCCAAAAGGAGCATTCAAGTATAGACAAACTGAGATATTTCCAGTCATGAAATCCCTGTGCAACCAGTCTGGTTTTTTTTGTTGTTGTTGTTGTTTTCCTTTGAATAGGGTGTTATGAAGTTCTTTGTGCACTGATAGCAAAAAAATTCATTATTTGCAGCAGTGTGTTGCACCACTTGTTATGGTTATTGGTTTTCTGAAATCTTCTTTTAAGGAGAAATTGACCTGGTTAGCAGCAAAGCAATGCAACCTACCACACCTGATTTATAGCACCTCACTTTGCAGCTGTGGGGGACTGTAAGAAGTTGAGAAGCCTGTACGCAACTGCATGAGAGCTACATGGGTTGCATAGATTATGTGTCTCTAGAGAGGCCAAGAAAGCAGGAAGGGAGCCAGGCAAGAGACAGATTTAACTGGTGCACAAATTTCCTTATTACCTTTGGGACTGATTCCAAACTCTTAACCTAAGAAAGAAAAACCCAGACTTGGCAAAATAAATAATCTATACTGTACAATACATGATGTCTCAGGCTGATTTGCGACATTCAGTAATACTGTATGTCATCAACAGCACCGGGGGAATAATCCACAGAAACACAGCTGGTTGAAAATTGCTTCCAAGACCATTTCTAAATGAACAATGAAACAAAAATGTTGCCCATTTTATAAGCACCGTAATGTAAAAGTAAAACAAAACAAAGAAACTGTTTTCTTTTCATGAAAGTGCTATTGCATTTGAGAGATCATCTCAAAAAATACTCTTGCTGGGAATTACTTGGCAGAGATCAGTTTTGTATTTTTCATAATTTGCTGTTTTAATTTTGAGATGGCTATGACTAGAAGAAATCACTCCTATGATACTATTCTATATTAATAATTAAACTAACAGTGGTCTTGTTGTCACAAATGCACATGACAAGCAAGTCTAATACTTTACTTCTGCTAAATATCCATATATAGATGGTATTTTCATTTAATTTCTCACAGATACCCTGACTGTACCCAATTAAAATGTGATATACAAGGGGACGAAAGGCATGTACATTAGTTAAGAGGGTTTGGGCATATTTAAGTCTGTTCTGTTTAGCACCAGCTACATGCATGGAACATTATCCATAGACAGTAATAGTGAAGATGTCTTTTATCACACTATCTCCACTGTTTGTCATTTCTGAGCAAGGATTAGTGGGAAAAGATTTTTCTATGTTTTGAAAATTTGCTGCACTAAACAGCTACTCTTAAAAATTCTCTCTTTAACAGTCTCAGTAGGTTTATAATGTCTAGCAAAAGTAAAATTAATATTTATTGATTGGAAATGTACAGATCTACTGTGTATGTTTTTACTGGAGACACTAACCAGGAGGAAACATTCTCTGTGATATCGGATATGTATAGACTGTTAAGTAACTGCAGTTATTGTTATCCCAGGACAGGTGATGTAATTAAAAGCATCTGCGGACTCTGGTTAAATGGGAAGCCACCATTTCTAATGCTGTTTTTCTCATTAGAACGAGAGCCGGAGCAGAAATTAGCTTTCCATGAAGATTTTATGTCTTCATAATAGACCTGAGCTACAGCGCATTTCAGCCAAGTTTGAGAGATTGCTACTGTGTGGGGAGGACCGTGTCCATAGTGAATAGAGGAACTTAAGGACATAAAACTATCAGAGAGCATCCAAAGGAGGGTAACAAAGGTGGTGAAGGGTCTAAAAGCAAGATGTATGAGGAGTGGCTGATCTCCCTTTGTTCAGCCCAGAGCAGAGGAGCTGAGGGGAGGCCATGTGGCAGCTTACAGCTCCTCACAGGGAGCGAAGGGGCAGCACTGATGTCTGCTCTCTGATGGCAGCAACAGGACCCAAGGGAATGGCACAGAGGTGAGTCAGGGGAGGGTCAGTTGGGTGTTAGGGAATGGTCTTCACCACAGGATGGTGGGCATGGAATAGGCTGCTCAGGGAAGTGGGCACAGCCCCAAGTGCCAGAGTTCAAGGAGTGTTTGGGCAGTGCTCTCAGACATAAAGTTTGAAGTTTGGGGGTCCTATGAGGAGCCAGGAATTGGATTTGATGATCCTTATGGATCTCTTCATACTCAGGATATTCTGTGATTCTATGAACTACCTGCTTGTTTCTGATTCTTTTGATGCCATGGTTTACAGTCTACTATAGAGTACATGATTGATGCTAGCATGCACTGTTTCTGCCAGCATTTATGCAGTGTGATGAACGTGCCAGCAGTGCAGTCACAATAAACTCTGCCAATCATTGCCTTCAAACCTGTAAATTCATTGTCAACAGTGACGTATATGTGCCAGCAGTGTCTCAGACCTAATATTTAATGAAATTTCATCCTAACTCTCAGCTATGCTATTCTTGCAGCAGACCAAATAATGTTCCTTGGGACTGCAGCAGAAAATAGGCAGAAAAAAAAATGGCCCAGAACTTAGAAAATCTCATATGTGTTTGTGCAAAAGAGGTGCTTAGTCTGTGACAGGCACTCTTAAATACTGTCTACATAAAATGCAGTGTAGTAAATGAAAGCTGCAGTATATGAAATCAGAATAAGCCATGTTGCCTGATCTCCTGCCATGTTTTTCCATTCTGACAGAGAGTGCATCTTTATTAACGCATGTTTAGTATGCATGGTTTTCATCAAACTGTAATATAATTTCATAGAATCATAGAATCACAGAATCACAGCTTGGGTTCGAAGGGACTTTTAAAACTACCCAGTTTCCTCTGCCGTGGGCAGGCTTGTTACTCACCAGATCAGGCTGTCCTTGAGTGCCTCCAGGGAGAGGGCATCCACAGCTTCTTTGGGCAGCCTGTACCACTGCCTCACCACCTTCTGAATATACCTCCTAGTATATAATCTAAATCTCTTTTTTTAGTTTAAAACCATCCCCTCCTTGTCCTGTCACTGTCAGATCATGTAAAATGTCTGTCTCCCTCCAGATTAGAAGCCTTCTCTTCCAGTACATGGGTCTTTTCCACTGCATGTGGCTTGTGTCCAGATATCCTTCTCCATCATATGCATAGACCCCACTGCTCTATGCCTGCTGATGAAAGACATTTCAGGGACAGTATGGATGGCAATTATTAGTCAACCTTTTGAGAAACTAAATTCACCACCATTGCTGCCAGTGCAGTTAATGGAAGAAATTTAGGTTTAGTGTAATGACAGAATGGCGATGATCCACGTGCTATCTTGACTCAGTGGTGTAATGAACTTCTCCATAGTTTGAGATGTCTGTATGCAGAGATGACTTTTGCACACAAAAGTAGGATTTTCCCCAGTATTACTTTAAATAGCCTCCCTACTCTGACTAGTTTGCCATTATAAGAAATTAATCCTTCAGTTCCCGCTTGTACGCCACAAATGGCTTTTTACCACTGGAGTGAGAAGGGAGGCACAGGAGAGCCTTTGCTTTTTGCACTTTGAGTAATCAATAGTAATATTGGCCACACTGAAGTCTTTTCCACATATACCCTGAGGTGTCCCCACATCTTAGCGCAATCTTTTCCCTTTGGAATTTCCCAGCCTCTCCCCTTTTGGGCCCCTCCTCAATGCCCTGGCGCAGGCATCCTAGCAAGGCGCTGCCGGCAACCCCACCACTCCCTGCCCTGCCTGGGGACACACCTGCCAGCGAGTTGGAAGCCAGGGCGGTTCCTGACTTGTGAGGAACACTGGTGTGCCTGGAGGTTGAGGAAGTGATGCTCAATGCCTCAAGGAGTGCAGCACTGTGTGTCTGCCCTCCATCCTCACCCAAACCTGCTTCTGGACAGGAGTTCCCCTCTGGAGCTGCTAGAGCTGCTCCTGGCCCCTTCCTGAGGGAGCCTCATGCTGACTCTTGAATATGTTAATAATACCTCCTCTGCAGATGGCCCCTTCTGATTTTCTTCTGAAAAACTACAATTAGTTCCACGGGGGAGTACAGTTTTATGAATTTAGAGTCATAATTGTACATGTTTATTTGCAACACTGCAGGCTCCTTAAGCCTTGTAAAGGAGGCTAGGATCTTATAACTGAACTTTAAAAGGGACAGGAGAGAGCCACATAAAAACATACAGTGTTTTCTATTAGGACTTTAAAATGAAGTTGCCTAAAAATATCCTGAGTTTTATCAGTTGAACAAGCATTTTCCTTCTCAGAGTATCTGGACTCATAACTCAAGTTCTGTGTTAGAAAACTATTCAAAAAGCATTACTTAGTAATTGTTTCAGCCTTAGTGTATTCAGTGTAGAATTTATGTTACAGTAAAATAAACACCTGAGCAAAGTAAACATGCATTACCTGGCTCTATAAAAAGGGGAAAAAAGTAGTGTTTTCTTCCATGCCACTTTTTTCCTCCAAGGTATACTATTTCTCCTGGTACTTAATCAAGGATGCTTCTTTTAGTTTTGTGCTAAGTCCTGGCTCCCACATCAGAGTACTGTTAGGCAGACAACATCAAAGGTGACTCCTTTCCTTTTCTTCCCTAACAAACCCTAATGTGGCTAGCTACAGGATTTGGGCATTTAAAGGAGTTACCTGGCATAGTGGGATGACTTCTTGTGGTGGCCTCACTATTACAAGCAAGTCAGTGCCATGAAAGCTGGGTGAACTGTGCCAAAGCATTGCCATGGGCTTGTCACAGGAGTCTGCCAGATCACATCATCTCACCTCCCAGCTAACTTGGAAACACTGTCCAGTCTTGCCTTATGCAAGCCCACAATACTTCCAGCATCACAACTTGCTGCAGAACTCAGTGGGAGTCTTAATTTAGCTCTCAGAAGTGAAGAATACTTGTGCTCTCAAGCCAGTGATATCCAGGCACGTCTCCAGAAGTATTATATTCTTCCTAAGAAGGATGTTCTCTAATATCAAGCTTAGAGATTTGCAAAGTGATAGCTGGATAGCCCAAATGAACAATTAAAATTTGGCAGGCTGCATTTTATTTCCCATTTAGAATAACAAGGACTATGTTAAACATTTATTTGATTAACATTTCACTATCTGTAGTGATCAAAAGACGTCTGAAAAATTAGCATTTTAGGTCCTGGTCTTTGATAGCCAGCAATAAAATTCTCATACTGAGCCTGAAATCATTCCCATCTGCACTCTTTAATGGTTTATAATTTACGAAGTCTCATTAATGAAATCAAACAGATAGTAACCACACCTAAAGCTTCATTCTAATACAAAATAAAGGCTGTGCATAATTAGGGTAACAGCTTTTATTTTACTTCTTTGCTCTGCCCCTCCTGCAATTAGTGTGTTTCACAGTTCAAGAGGGAAAGAGTCAGACTTTTCTCTAGATGCATCTTTAATCTCACCTTATGCTTTGTAAATGCCTTCTGAGAAAGCTGAGTGCTGACTCTCCCTTCACTGGGAGTCTACCAATTAACAGTTTAACCATATGGATTATGTCCAGGCAAAAAAAAAAAAATCAGTTACTTCGGCTAGAGTATTGCCTAGTAAAGGACTTTACTGTTTATCCAATGGTATCAACAAAATTTGAAAAATATGACTTACAAAGCAGGTACTTTTCCAACACATACAGTGCCACTGGGCACGGTACTTGAGGAAACATGACTATTTATTGACAGTTGGTATACTGCATAATTCAAGGAGCACAAAGGGTAGGGAAAGATTATTGTAGTAGGAGTTGGTTTGGGCTGTTTTCCAAGACTGAGACTATACACTACAGAACATTGTTATATAAATATAACCTTTATAACATATCACATTTAACCTATTAATGCCCCAAGGAATGTTTTATTTGGGTTTATGCTGTTTTAACAAAGTCTGGAAAGGAAGTATTCATCATTTGTTACTTCTGACGGAAAATTATTTTTCAGCAAATCAAACTTTTGAATAGCAAAATGTGCACAGAAAATTGTAAGTATTTTCACAAAGAAATGCAAAGTTGTTAGTTTTTCAGTGGGGAGTGAATGTTTTTCATTCAGAATTAGAGATCAGCTTGCATCTGGGCACAATAGATAATGCAAGTGACTCTGGTCCCCGCCTCTTCTGTGACCTTGGCTCCCTAGGGCAGAGCACACCCACTGCACCTGCAGGAGCTGCCCCCAGGCAGCCAGCCTTGCCACCTCTTCTGCCACAGGATCCTGCTTCCATCACCTGCTGAAACGAGCAAGAGGTGTCCTCCTGTCTCCATCAGAAAGGTACTGCCTGTCATCATGCATTTGCCTCTGCTGTTTCGAGGCAGGAAAAGCAACCATCTCATCATAGATGCTGATTTTCTGTCCTCACAAGTGCTAAATTGAAGTGGTTTTACAAAGAAGCTGAGAATTAAAGAAGGCAATAGCAGAGTAGTTACAACACACTGAGCAGCATTTGCCTGCAATGAGACAGTAGGTGGTCAGCTTGATGGGACTAACAGGGGTCTTTTCCCTTTCTAATCATTAGTTAGCTGGCTGAAGAAACTAGAACGTGTGGTGTTAGGAACTGTGGTACTGTTTCTTCCTACTAGACTTTGGGGCACAGAGATGAAAATCAGAATGTGCGAACGTGTCATTGTTAAACTTGGCTCTGTGTTTGTGGGGGCTATTCTGTGTTGAACTATCAGAAACGTGTCCTGCATGCGTATATCAGAACTGAAAAACTGCTGAAGACTCTAGCATCCCACAACAGTAGTCACAAGGCAAGAAAAGTGCCCATAGCACTTATGGTGAAGTAAAACAGATGGAAAAAGATAAAAACCCAGCATCAAAGTCAAAATTCCAAACTGTTGTGGCAACTTAAAGAAAACATGTTTTCAGAAGTCACATTTTCAAAGCAGTTCACGGAAGGCATGTAAGATGAAAATCACTGATTTGCAGGAACTTAATAGTATCAGTCCATTCTTGCTTGCAGTGACAGAAGTGTCCGTATTTCTCTCTCAATCTTAGTAAACTATAAGGAAATGGATATTTAAATAAATTTCATGATTAACAAGTCACTGAGGTGAGCAGATAGAAAGAAAAAATCTGGATCACCTGACATAGCAGCAGTTTGCAAGTCAGTAGCCGATACTGAAGTTGAAATGGTAGTAGTTTTAGATTTAGATAAGCTACAAAGGCCTTCTGCAAATACTCCGGGAGTTCTCTGCAACATGTTTAGACTCTGAAGCTTTAGCAAAAAAAGATTATTTTTTCAGCAACTTAGAATAGTACTTAGGGCCTATCCAAATACGAATGTATGGTATTGCACTTGTGACAGGCACATTTTGGCAGTGAATGATACTGTACAAGAGATGACAGGGATTTGTCTCGTACTGAAATTTTTACAATTTATCTGCAGTTTCACTTAAACTGTCTGAATAGTGAGAGATCATCCAGTCCAAACCCTGCTAAAGCAGGATCCTTACAGTAGGTTGCATAGGAAAGCATCGAGGTGGGTGTTGAATATCTCCAGAGAGGGAGACTCCACAACCTCTCTGTGCAGTCTGTTCCAGTGTTCTGTCACCCTCACAGTAAATAAGTTTTTCCTTGTGTCTGTATGGAACTTCCTGTGTTCCAGATGGTGCCCATTGCTCCCTTCTGTTCTGTCGCTGGGCACCACTGAAGAGTCTGGCACCATCCAATTGGTTCACACCCTTTAGATATTTATATCTAAATGTCCAGGGAGGTTGTGGAGTCTCCTTCTCTGGAGATATTCAAGACCTGCCTGGACACCTACTTGTGCGACCTGGTGTAGGGAACCTGCTTTTGCAGGGGAGTTGGACTCAATGATCTCTGGAGGTCCCTTCCAACCCCTACGATTCTGTGATTCTGTGATAAGCATTGATAAGCCCTTTCAGTCTTCACCAGACTGAAGAGACCCAGGTTTCTCAGTCTTTTCCCATAAAGGAGATGCTCCAGGCCCCTCATCATCTTTGTGGCCCTCCAAAGGACTTTCTAGAAGTTCCCTGTCTTTCTTGAACTTAGGATCCCAGAACTGGACAAGTGCTCCAGATGTGGCCCCATCAGAGCAGAGTAGAGGGGGAGGATCACTTCCCTTAACCTGCCAACACTTCCCTCAACGTTCTTTTTTAATACACCCCAGGATAGCATTGGCCTTCTTGGCTACAGGGGCACACTGCTGGCTCATGGCCATCAAACAATATCTTCTTTATGAGCGATATAGCATTAATATCTAATACTAGACATGGTCTGACACAGTTGTCTCTTGAACTATGAAAATGGCTTGCAGCAATAACAGAAATATTGACCTTTATAGAATAATAAATATCCTTGATTTTTTCTTGAAATAGCCTAAGAAGCTGTAAAATCATTAGCATTTTAGGGTGTTTGATTTGCAGTCCCAGAAAAAGGGGGGAAAGCTCGAAGGAAAGAAGAAGGTCCATGAAATGTGGAAAAAGGGTCTGACCACTTGGGAAGAATATAGAAATGTAGTCAGGGCCTGCAGGGATGCAACGAGGAAGGCTAAAGCCCGCCTGGAATTGAATCTGGCTAAAGTGATAAAGGATAATAAAAAAGGCTTCCTCAAGTATGTTAACAGCAAAAGGAAAACTAGAGAGAATGTGGGCCCCTTATTAAGTGAGGGGGGGTTCTGGTAACGGGGGATGCTGAGAAGGCAGAGATACTGAATGCCTTCTTTACTTCCGTCTTCAGTGAAAAGGCTCTCCCTCAAGTTTCCCACACCCTGGAGGTTAGTGAAAGGGTCTGGGGAATGGGAGACTTCCCTTCAGTAAGAAAAGAGGACGTGCGTGAGCGCCTTGGCAATACTAAGGTCCACAAGTCCATGGGACCTGATGGGGTGCATCCACGTGTGCTGAGGGAGCTGGCGGAGGTCATTGCCGAACCGCTCTCCATCATTTTTGAGAGGTCTTGGATAACAGGGGAGGTCCCTGAAGACTGGAGGATAGCCAATGTCACTCTGGTCTTCAGAAAGGGCAAGAAGGAAGATCCGGGTAATTATAGGTGTGTCAGCCTCACCTCCGTCCCTGGAAAGGTGATGGAACAGCTTGTGCTGGATACCATCTCCAGACAACTAGGAGAAAAGGAGGTTATCAGGAGTAGTCAGCATGGGTTCACCAAGGGGAGGTCGTACTCGACCAACCTGGTGGCCTTCTATGATGCTGTCACATGCTGGGTGGATGGGGGAAGAGCGGTAGATGTAATCTACCTTGATTTTAGAAAGGCATTTGATACTGTCTCCCACGACATCCTTATAACAAAGCTGAGGAAGTGTGGGATAGACGAGTGGATAGTGAGGTGGGTTGAGAACTGGCTGACTGGCAGAGCACAGAGGGTCATTGTTGGTGGTGCAGAGTCTGGCTGGAGACCTGTAACCAGTGGTGTCCCCCAGGGATCTGTGCTGGGTCCGGTCTTGTTCAACATCTTCATCAATGACCTTGATGAGGGGATAATGGCCACCCTCAGCAAGTTTGCTGATGATACGAAGCTGGGAGGATTGGCTGACACGCCTGAAGGCTGTGCTGCCATTCAGCGAGACCTGGACAGGCTGGAGAGCTGGGCAGTAAGCAACCGGATGAGGTTCAACAAAAGCAAGTGTAGGGTCTTACACCTAGGGAGGAATAATTGCATGCACCAATACAGGCTGGGGGATGAGCTGCTGGAGAGGAGCTCTGCAGAGAGGGACCTGGGCGTCCTGGTGGACGACAGGTTGGCCATGAGCCAGCAGTGTGCCCTCGTGGCCAAAAAGGCCAATGGCATTCTGGGGTGCATTAAGAAGAGCGTGTCCAGCAGGTCGAGGGAGGTGATCCTCCCCCTCTACTCTGCCCTGGTAAGGCCTCATCTGGAGTACTGTGTCCAGTTCTGGGCTCCCCTGTACAAAAAAGACAGAGATCTCTTGGAAAGAGTCCAGCGGAGGGCCACAAAGATGGTGAAGGGCCTGGAGCATCTCCCCTATGAAGAAAGGCTAAGTGAACTGGGTCTGTTTAGCCTTGAGAAAAGACGACTGAGAGGGGACCTGATCCAGGTTTATAAATATCTGAGGTGTGGTGGCCATAGTGGTGAGGCCAGTCTCTTTTCAGTGGTACGTGGAGACAGGACGAGGGGAAACGGACATAAGCTGCAGCATAGGAAGTTTCACACGAATGTGCGTAAGAACTTCTTTATGGTCAGTGTGACGGAGCACTGGAACAGGCTGCCCAGGGGGGTTGTGGAGTCTCCTTCTCTGGAGATATTCAAGTCTCGCCTGGACGCCTACCTGTGCGACCTGGTGTAGGGAACCTGCTTTGGCAGGGGGGTTGGTCTCGATGATCTCTAGAGGTCCCTTCCAACCCCTACAATTCTGTGATTCTGTGATTCTGTAATTACAGCTGAGGAGCTACTTTTGATACTTCAGGAGAAGTTTAAGAAAGGCATTAAATCAAATTTCTAGGTAAAGGTGTGCGTTGGGAATGAAAAAACGGAGAATTGCTTCACTGCTAAGGAAGCTTGAGCTCCTGCAAAGTGTGGATCCTCCTGTCCTCAGGAAATTGTTTCAAAGTAGAACTTATATTCAATGACAGTAGTTTTTGAATAGTCTCAATATCCACACAGAAGTCCTAAAATTAGTTAGGCATATGAATTATTAAAGTCAGACTGTACCATTGTAACTCAAGCCTCGAAAGCCTGGTGCCAGAACCGTCATTATCTCAGCATCTGAGTATGCTGTGTAGGATGTTATCATACCAGCTAGATACTCTTCATCATTTAGGAACTTATTGATCCACTGTTCCGAGTATGTAAATTCAGACTATTGGAGGTGCAGTGCAAATAGCACAGAAGCCCTGTCGTTCCACTGCTCTCCGGTACAAGGTAATAAACGTGACCGAGCCTTTATGTTGCCACCTCACTGAAGTAGCTATTTCATTCAAACCGTCAGCACGACTCTCTGAAGTTCCTACATTACCTTCCATGCTTAAAAAGCATGTCTGGAATGACAGAAGATAAGACATGCTAAGAGCCATTCAAGAAGCACGAAGACTGACATAAGGCAGTGTAAGCCTACAACAATCCATTAATCTTTATGAACACATTCTTTTATTTAGTCAGTCTTTGGTTATTAGATTAGCTGCATATATTACGTGTTACAAAGCTGATCATTGTTGTGTAGTTGGCTCACAATTTGAGAAAGGATTGTTTTTTGCACTCATATAAAAAGTCTGTCAACATAAGAACTTAAGCTTTCTGTTTCTAGATGTATGAGGTACTTTGTTTTAATAGTGTTATTACAGACCTGATATAAGTGGTAAGCAGATGAATACAGAAAGCAAAATGTAAATGCTGTGAACACAAAGATGATCTCAATGGATATGAGTTTGATTCCCAAGTGAAATATGGGAACTCATGTGCTTAGGATGAAATGACAGATCATTTCCAAAAAGGAGGAATTTGAGCATTTCTGTAAGGGTAAGCATAACTTTTTATGACAGGAATGAAACTACAGAAGGAATATAAATGAACTTTTGCCTATACAACAAAATGAAAAAATTTTAAATTAGAACTAAGGATGCATTTTTTTAATGAAGTGTTCAAAGTATGGCCTACTTTTGTCCAGTTATGTAGTATTTTCCTTAAAAGAGTCTTCACTAACTTGAAAGGAAAATGCTCACTAGATCTTGCAGAAGTAATCGTCATTTCTTGACACGTTTCCAGACTATTCCAGAAAGTAGGTTGTAATGAGTGAGATCACTGGAACTCAGTTATTAACACCGGCCTTTTGGTGAGCATCTCTTAACTAGGCCTTTAAGTTATTTATGCAATTTCACAATTTCTTTCCAATAGTTGTGTTCTAATCACTGTTCATATCACCAAAAGTCTTTGAATTTCCTTTAACTGAACAAAACCAGAGCTTCAGCCCATGCGCACAGTAGGACTTGCATTCCTTTTCTCATGTTTCTTTTTAAAAACAAATGTTGAACATAGCTAGACTGCCTTCAGACATGACTTGGTTCATATGCAACCAGTGAAAAAATCACTACTCTTTGGAGCTTTGTGGATTATTCCCATGTATAATTTTTCCATATTGGTTCTTGTACATTTTTATTATAGTTTATGCCCACAAATATTGTATGTAGTCCTTTAACTCAGGAGATTCTCACCAATGTGTTAATCAGAGTTCTTAATCAGCAGCAACTTATTCTGCCTCAGTACATGCCAGTATTTGTCCACAGAAAAATGCAAATGGCTATATTCCCTCCAGATGGGAGATGGAGGGTAAAGATAACAAAAACTGAGCAGAGGAGCAGAAATTAAAAGCTGGGCTACTGTTTCTTCTTCTTTTCGAGAAAATTGATCACTTTTATACCAGCTGAAGGGAAGAGAATGTGAAAGATATTTGAGTGATGGCAAAAAAGTGAAACTTTCTCTCAATCCAAACACTGCTTTGGCAGGGCACAATGTTCTCGTGAACTCTCTTCTGCAATATCAAACTAACCTCATCTCACCCCTTTAGTCCTAGGCTTGTCTGACAGTAAAGATGACAACATCAAATATGATGTTTGCTGTGCAGGTATTGCAAGGCACCACTGGGGCCTCAGTTGAGAGAGAAGCAGTTCTTACAGAAAGGGTCCCTAGGGGCTGCTTCATCCCACAGGTGTGGGGAACTAACAGGCAGCCTGGCACAGGGCAAGCACTCAGGCTGAGTGCATTAAAACAGCAGAAAATATTAAAATAATAGGCATGCATCACCCCTGTTTTGACATAAATGTAGTCTAGGCTTTTTTGTGATTCTGACAGTGTGCCTGAAGAGCTACAGTTGCTGACTGTAGTCACAGTGAGGTGCTGTCTGTGGGAATGATTAGTTTGTTGTTTGTTGTTTTATTGCAGTGTATTAGCGCAGCATGTAGCACCCTACAGGCACAAATTACAGTTTTTGCTATGGTCATAAAACATCACAATCAAAATTTCAAAGGTATTAGGCAGGTGTCCAGTGTTAGATCCACCTCTTGTTAGGAAGAGTCTCTCTACCAACTTGCCCTACCCTAATTCCCTGTGAGCTAAGCTCTCCCCACCCTGAATCACAGCGCTAATTAAGAAAGTTTTGGCTAATTATGTTTCATACTGCTGGTTAGGTTGACCTAATTTGTGCTTGGCAGGCTCTGTAAGGAAGGTTAGTCAGACAGAATAAGGCACCATGTGTTGCCGTAAACAACGCAATGAGACGATATCTGGGCAATCTAAAATACACATTTGTAGCTCTTCAAAGGTTAAAGTACAAAATGATTTTTGTTGTTAATTTTATAAGCAACTTCTCCAGCAAAATTAAGCAGTATATTTGTTGTAGCACAAATAGTGTTTGAGATCGATGCTGAAAACTGGTGAATCATTTCCTGTTTGCTGCATTGTCACCTCATGGCTTTCCCCAAGCATGGGGAGTTATGTTGCCCAAACCAATCTACAAAGCACATCTGGACATTGAGTTCCATCTGTTCTCCCTCTTGGCCATGGGGCCATAACGCAGTGTGTGCAGCCTGTTGTGTGCCAGTGCAGACATGGTGGCCAGGGATGGGAGTGGAAGGAGCCAGGCAGGGATGGGCCCAGTTTCACCCAGCCCTGCCCTTCCTGCAAACTTGTGTTGGGGAAGCGCTGCCTCCATGATGGAGATGGGTTGATGAGGCTCAGCCCCCTTCGATGTTATGAATTATAACTTATGAGAGAAAAGACTAACTCCTTTCCTTGCTCACCTCATTCTCAGTCCAGCACAGCAATCTTTGGCAGTTCAAACTCCCATAAAAAATATTTGTGAAGGCTGACCAGCAGTGACACAACTGCATTAGCAGGGACAAAGTCCAAACAAGTGATTACCTACATGGCTGCCCTTGTGTCACACAAAGCTATAAAGATATCATGCTTGGAGTAACTTACTGCTCACTTCACTGAAGTGTTGCTGGAAGATCAAAGACACAGAAATATTGGTCAAAAGATGCCTGTGAAGGCCATCAACTCCAGCCTTCCTCTGCAAGCAGACTGCTGATTAATCAGGTCAGTTGAGACACTCTTGAGACCTGGAAACATCCACAGGCTGAGGTGCCACAGCCTCTCCAGGTACCTTCTTCCAGTGCTGCACTACGCTCCTACTGATAATTGTTTTTTGTTCAATCTGAACTTCCAATTTGTGGCTGTATCCCTCTATACCCCATATTATACCATCTGCCATATCTAAGAGGGGAGTTTGGTCTTTTCACCTGCTTCTGATAGTGTTAAAATAATCACTGAAGCCAATACATCCTCCACCCAACCCTCTCCCTTCATCAGCATAGGCCGTCATTTCATCACAGGCTACAGTCAGGTTTGTCAAGGAGGATTTGTCCTTGGTAAGTCTGCCTCTAACTGACTGTTCCTGCTTACCTTTACATCCATACATGGCTGGAAATAATTTTCAGGACAAGATCCATGATCTTTACAGGGACTGAAATGAACCTGACTTGTATACTCCTTCTCCTGATTCCTCCTTTTTGCTTTGCTTAACGATGGACAGAACATTTGCCTTTTTCTAGTAAGAATCAGAGACCCTCCTTCCCCAGTTTTACCACTGTTAACAGCTCAGCAGTTGCGTAGTGAATTATGTAAAAGTCTCTCACATGTACCATGTGTTATATGTACTCTACAGACCCCCATCATTTCAAAATAATTCCTGATGTTATTTAGGACACCAGTTTTCTCCCTTGCATGATCCACATACTTTATTTTTTTCATTTAGACACATCTGTCTGTTTGGAACTTGAATAAGAGCCATTGAAAGTGGAAATAATTATGCAGACAGAAAAATTAATACAGGCTGACTAGTGTCTTTTCACTGAAAAAAAAAAAAAACACTTAAAATTTTCAGCCTTTAAGATATGTTTCAAAATCTACTGATTTGTTCATGCTATTTTTCTATAGAAACATTGCACTTTTTCTTCTTTTTGAGGGGAAAGGCTTGGAGGGGGAATATAGACTGCTTAGTCTATTTTGCAATCAAATAGCCAAAACATACTTTACACCTTTTTGAGTACTAGCAATAGATGTTTATGATAGGAGCTTTTTCTAAATTAAAGCAAATGAACTTAATGACTATTATGCTTTACTCAAGTTAAATTCTGCCTCCCAAAATACATACTTAATAGGATTTAATTAATGCCTTGAACATGAGGAACGCATACATACATTATACAGTTCTGTGTAAAACATGAGGAAATATTCCTCATATGATTTCATCGTGGAGCTCATATATCACATAATAACAACTGCTGAATAACAGTTGTCATATGAGAATATACATCATCCCAGCATTTTTTATGTAGCAGTCTTTTTCCCTAAGTCTTTTAAGTCCCAAATATGGTTCCTAAGTCTTCTAGTTTGTGTACATCTGCTATAAATCTTAGTCAAACTGTTGCTTCTTTCCTCTATTCTTTCCATTCCTTCTGATGTCTGAAATCACTTATCTGAAATGACAACATCAAAAAGTGAAATTACAGGGGCTGACAAGGCAATCAATCATATTTACTCAAGTTGTCTTTGTAAATAGGCTTCCCTCTGACAAATAAACTGGGAAATTGGCTAATGGAATTAAATGAATTGTACATGGGAAGTCTGCTCTGTGCTTTGTATGTATAGGTTTTTGTCTAGAGAGTCACTTTGCTAACGCACATGTAGAGGTTCTGTGGAGGTATGTGCTAAACAAGACACCAAAAATTAACTGCCAGCTTTCAACTGTTCACCCTTCAGAGTTGTTTTAATCCAGTTTTGCAGTGTTCTCCTCCCCGAACTCCTGGTGAGCAGTCCTGCCCCATGCACACTCCTTTTTTCAAGTCACAGTAGAACTGTGAGATGATGGCAGAAGCAAAGTTGCACATCACATATATGTGTGGAAAACCAAAGATTTCTGCAGCGCTGTAGAAATTGCACAAAGAATATGTCTATGGACATATGTGGATTAAGTATGGGGAACTTAATGGAGCTCAGTGTTCTCTTGGTGGCCCTCATCAGCTCCAAGAGCCCAGTATCAATGAAGGCAAGTGGCCAGAAAATAGGTATTGACAGCCTTTGTATTTCCTTAGCAGCAGTGCAAGCAGGAAAGCCCTCTGTGAAACTCACCAAGCAGCAGCCAGGGTACAGCTGGCAGCCTGCAGGACACTCCACAGCCAGTTTTAGACCACTCTGGCAGTGCTGTGATGGGCCCAACGCCTGTGCTGTCAGCCAGCCTCTGCAGCAGCAGCAGCAAGGCCAAGGTCTGGAACTGACAGCCCCCAGTGTGAATATTCTTTGTGCTAACAGTGATAGGTCATCCTTATATCTGTGCAGACAACTAGTAAAAACTTAGTGCTTTGTGTTTTTTATCTTCATACTTGCATCTTTTTTCTGTTTCCTGATCCAAAGTCAGATGACTTGTGTTCATTGCACATTAGAATGAAATTGCAGGTACTGCCCTGCCTCTCACACAGCAGTGTGTGGATCGGCACTCACAGTTGAGCTGACACATTCATACCAGTGGGTAGAAGCCAGTGGATCTATTCACAGAACAGTATATTATTCAATTAAAGGCGGAAGGGCAAGGAAGGAGGCCGTTCAAAGCTCAGTTTCCTGCACACCAGCTTTATGGCTGGGAAGATACTTTTTTTACTGACATATGGCAGCAATCAGCAAGAGAAGCAACAAAAATGATTGCAAGACTGCTGGATTCTCAGGAAGGTTTAAGGTCTGGTGTTGATATGTTGCCACACAGGAACAAGCAAATTTGTTTTCAACAGCTTTTTTCTCCGGGTGATTAGATGGGGTAAGACAGGTTTGTTCTTAGCAAACCATTTCTCTCTCTTTTCAAAAACAGTACACAGCATCTATGAAACATAACTGATTGGACACACCCTGCAGGAGATAAATCCTTCCTACTCTTGTAAACCAACAAAATCTGTGTTTTTCATCTCAGACCAATAGGGTGAAGCAGTCTGGATGCTTGGGGCCAGCACCTCACCACATGTAATCAAAGCACCTCTTCTCCAGGCAGCAAAGCAGTGCCAGCTGTGCCACTTGAGATCAGATCTCCAAACCTCCATGCATGTGTCAGTCTGCCTACAGGAGCCATCCGAAGTTATCTGCTTAAAGAAGTAGGCCTTCAAAACTTGTGCAGAAAACATATTCTGTCAAAAATTTGCCCTTGTCAGGAATCACAAAGCCAGGGGTCTTTGCAAGAATGACTTTTACTCAGGCCTCTTGCATAACACAGTCCAGAAAATCATCAGCACTTCCTCAATTAACTGTGGCACATTGTACTTTAACCTGGTTTTGCTTATGTAGATTTCAGATATCTATGCTAATATCTACAATTACTATTTTATGTATTACAATGTCTTACAAGCAGGTACGAACAGAAAAACTGTGCAACACACACTGTTCTGTCTGTCAAACAGCATCCCTTCCAAAAAATTCCCTTAGGAATTCCCTAGGCACTGCAAATCTTTTAAAATATCAAACAATAATATGTTTTTGAGTTCAGATTGCTTTAGCACATTGATCCACTCAAATATAACCAACAGACACAGTTCAAAAGAGTGGTCCTTCTCATTTTTCATAAGCAGGGGTTTGCATGTTCAGCCGATTCAGACACCTGACAAGCTCTGGCTGCGAGAGGCTGACCTGCCTCTGCTCTCAGCCCTCCACTCTTTTCCTTCCCCAGGCACGGCACATCCTGGTTTTCCAGAAAAGTTCCACAGAGTATTGGAGCCTGCCCAGCTCTGTGCTCCTTGAGTAGAGGTCCAGCAGAGGGAAGGGGTGAGCCAGGTAAAACTTCTCTATAAACACGAAGCCTTTTGTCAGAGGAGAGTGGGACTGCATCTCCCAGAAAGGAAATGGCCTGTGGGATAGCAAAGAAGCCAGGGAAGAGTTCAGCCCTACCTGTGTACCCAGTTTAATGCCAGGCTGCATCCACCAAACCACAACAATTCATTGGAGGATCAGGTGCTGACCTGATAAAAGCCAGCAGGGTTTGCTGATCCAACATCATAAAAGAGCATTCATTGACAGCTTTGTGCATACAAACAACACCTGAAAACACCTGAAAATAAGTGTCTGACATGTCTGACACATCTTGACACATAATGTTTAAATACCATTCCCCAAAACAGAAAAAAAAAAGTAAAATGAAGTCAAAACTCCGGGCTTTTGCTATTAAATTTTTCTCATCTGTCTTTCACTTGTTTCCAGTCATCCTTGGTCTTCTAACAGCTCAGGCAGCAGCCCAGGTAAGCAACAGCATTGTGCTGCCTTGATAAGTGCAGAAAGTTTGGTATTAGGCATACGATACACACACCTCTTTCAGTGTTTGGCCCTGGTTTCTTCACTGCCCTGGCCTACTGCAGACCATCAAACTCTGGAACTTTCCAAAGTGCAGGCATCCACAGGGACTGCTGCAGGGAGTTATCACAGGATGCCCTGACTGCCTCTTCCTCCAGCATTTTCATGATCTAAGCATATGTTTGATATTTGGAAAGGTCTGTGACAGAAAAAGAAAGTAAAATTATTCTGTTTTCACTACTCCAGCATATCTGAAAATGAAAATCTGAAAATATTTATTATACATGGGCATGGATGTATTGTGATGCATCACACAAAACCTAATATCATTATGGCAGACCATAAGGACTAGAACTCTAATCTCTAAGTGGTGACCTTACAGACTTCTGATGTGACTTGCATCTGGCTGACAGCTGTGCATGAGAGCAACACCTCTGCTCTCCCCCTCAAGCACTGCAAGGGAAATCTCCAGCAGCTGGATGGGTGAGACAAATGCTCTGTCTCATAGAATCATAGAATGGCTTGGGTTAGAAAGGACCTTCACGATCCCTGAGCTCCAACTCCCTGCTGTGGGCAGGGTTGCCAACCACTTGATCAGGCACTCAGGCTACCTCATAAATCTTGGTAATACAGCTCAGAAATGGCACTAATCCCAGCAAGAGATACCGGCACAGGTAACACCGGTAGCTGTGCACAGTAAGAGGAACAGCGCTGATCAAAGGCTGTGAGATAACGACTGATAGAGCTGTGCTGCCCTTTTACAGCCAGGAGGAGGACAACTATTTAAACTGTTCTCAAGAAGTAAACTTCAGTCAGTGAGGGAAAATCTTCAATAAAGTCTTACAAAATAAATCATCCATTTAAAGTTTCATACTTATATGAAGGAAAATCTGAAGTCAGTAGCAGATTTATTGTTAGAAAGTACTCCACTTATATGTCATGGCATTTCCTTATGATGGTATACTAGAGAACTATCTTCAAGAGGACTGTGAGAGCAGAACATGAGGGCAGTTTAGGTCCTAGTGGAACATGTCTGAGGCACACTGCTCTAAGAAAATACATGTTCACAAGATGACATTTTGAATGTTTTCATAACCCATTCACACTGAAGGAGCATTCAGTAAGAATGTTGCAGCAGGGCTGCTCAGGGTACAAGTCTCATTTCAGCGCTTCCTTCTGGGATCAGCCCAGTTCTGTTATGCTCCCCACCTCCCACTGCTCTATCTGAGCACAGGAGAAGCAGCTCTGGATTGAGGCTTGGCTCACTGGTAATGGACAAAAGGCACATCCCAGCCTGGGTAAGTCCATCTGGAAAATAGCTAGAATATGACCAGAGATAAGTAAGTTAAATGACCAGAACACTATTAGAACATATGATCCTTAATTACTACTTCCAGAACACTTTGATGTCCTTAGGGAGGGAGCATATAAAGTTCAAAATGAGTACTTAATAAGTGAGATTTTCAAAAGCATTTAAATAGCAAAGGAGTTCCAGAGACCGCTAAGTTCCATGGGGAGCTTTGAAATTCCCCCTCAAGATAATAATTGTATGTCCCACTATTTGTTAAAAAGCCTTTCTTCTCCAGCGACAGCGTGTACTACTTTTACACATTCTGTAGTCATGTTTTTGTTCTCTGACTAACTGAAAGCATAGCCTCAGTGTATCTCTCTGTGTGTTGTGCAATAGCAGATTTGGAATTTGCATTTTTTAGATTACCAGACAATAAAAAAAAATAGAGATTGCATAGATATGCACCACCCTTCATTAAAGGCAGCGATATTCTCTCCCACCCAGCCCTGCCCAACCAACACAATATTGCACATATGCCTCCAGACAATGAGACTACCACACCTTTTGCCTCTAATTAAAATTATTAAGTCAAGAAGGAAAGAAATGCATTTTAGTCTGTGCTTGTTAACCAAATGTCTCGATAAAACTGAACATGTTCTGCTGCTGCCCACCATCTGTTCTTATAAATACTCATTAAAAATACTGAGTAGGAAAATAAATTTGTCATCACTGACTTTCAGGGATTTACACCAACTCTACCCTCAGCTTCGTCTCTAATGCAGACTAATAAACATCTATGGAACACAATACATTTTTTCCCATTAAAAATATTTTGCATTTCACAAATTTCAGTAGAAAAGATTCCAAACAAATATACGTGTGAAGCTGAGTACATAGAGGAATGAGGCCATCTTTAACAAGGATGGTAATTTAATGGGGCAATCTTGCTTTTCCTCTCTTGACGCATTCCTTACATACTCTCAATCTTTTCACTGCTGAAGAAGTCAGCTACTGCAGAAGTGCTACAACTCCCTGCCTTTCATGAAGAGGTAACTATTCAGGGGGCTCAGCCTTTGAGGCATCAAAAAAAATCTTATTAATGTTCCTTCACTGCTGGAAATTCAAATAACTTCCATTAATGAGTTAAAAAATAAATAAAAAATCAGACTTAAGCATAGCACTTGGTCCAATCATGATTCTTCATCTATTGCACCTGATAGAGTGAAGAAATCCCAGCTGATGCAATACAGTCATCGATACGTAGGGATTAACAAGAATATCAGTGCTGTTTCTCTTGCAGACTCCCTGTTGAACTTTAGGCCTAATCATCACTCCCAGGCTCTCCTCAGGCTATTTTAATTAACTTGCCATTAGTGACTTCTGCAGAAGCAGATAAAACATTATAGGTACAATATGGCCAGGTGCAATGTTAAAGCCAACAGTATTTGGAAAATGAGGGAAAAGGGGACTTTCCTGAGAACGATGCTCATCTCTAGAACTGTCATTCTTCAATGCCTGAAAGACAGGGTATCAACTCTACCAGGGTAAGTATCACGCTGTTTGCAGGAAAAAATATGAGCTGTTTCCAGAGTAATTGTTGTTAATTCTTATTTTTCCTGACAACTCTTCTCCCTTCTCACACCCCTCCCAGTCAAGATGCAGTTCCCAGGACTGAAGTGCCTTTACAAAAGAGATGAAGGAATGGTACCATATATCAACATTATCACATTCAGAAGGAGCTCATAGGTACAGGTACTAAATTCCCTGGGGCGCTACTTCAGATGGGACAGAGTCATGGGTTTTTTGACAATTTTTTGGTGAGATAGAAGCCGAGCCAGGGCTGTTGAAGTAAATGCTGCTCAGCTGATATCAAACCAGCTGTGGGCACCTTGATACTAATCCCATCAAAGACTGGCAGTGTTCAGGTGGTGCAAGGCTGAGGCTGGGTTGGGGCTGCTGTAGTGCTGTAAGGAGCAGTCACGCCTCCTCCTCAGGCCCAGTGTTCTGCAGCCTGCCAGAGGGGGAAGGAAGAACAAGGGGAGAGCTGAAACATATTCATACCAACTGGAAGGGAGCACAGTTGTTCTAAACTGCAGAGGCACAAGGCAGTCAGAAGGAACAGCAGCATGTCTTGAAATAATAACATGCATTATTATTACATATGTAATATGCAATAAATTGCTTCTAGCAGACAGCATGAACAAAGAGTGCCTTTTCCACCATTTGCAAATTCTCTCTAGAAACTGTTAGCAGTAGGCTTTCCCCTGCAATTCCTGGTACCATCCATTTCAGGTTAGACTGGAAGTATTGTGTAAGAGGCTGTTGACTCGTTAACAAGCCCAGCTCTTTCAGGCTTCTGACTCCCTCACATTCAAATCCACAAAATGTCTCAGTGTGTACTGATGCAGAGGTAACTGAGGATGTTATCTTATGAAAGATATTAGACTGGCTTCAAAATTCAGAAATGAAACTTTGCATCATTGCCAAGGCTGCCTATAGACCAGCAAAAGTGAGAACAAAGAGGAAAAAGTGAAGATGAAAGCAGGCACTAGATTACAGCTGAGATGTGTTTCTGGTTTTAGTCCAGCATTTGGTTGGTATTCTGTTTTTTTTCCCCCTCCCTCCCTTGTTTTCGTACATATTATAGTTAAAGTTTTAGGCTAGCCAAAACTTTCTGAAGGCAATGGGAAGGGCTTACACTGATTGCAAATATGCACTGAGTATATATGGTCTTTTGTACATAGAAAAACATGAGATGTTCCAAATCTAACTTAATATACTTCAGTAGCTTCACTCTATATCTTGTTACTGTAGTATATTGGAATCTCAGATTGTGTTTGGAGTAAATAGTTTCTGACTAAAAATCTCAACAAGTATACATACAAATTTGTTTCAAAATTCTGAAAAGAAACAAACCCCTGTCCTCTTCTAAAATCTCTGACGTTTTGGGGTTCTTGCAGATTTCCATCCCAAAACCACAAAGCAAGCAGCTGGAAGTGCAGGAAGAGAACATGGAAGGAGATTGACATCTGTTTTCCATTCACCTCCCTGAAGCAGGTAGCACTTTCTGATGTTAATTTCTAATTTAAAGATCAATTCATGGTTCGTTTATGTATCTATGCATATACAAACACAAAGATAGGTATAAATATGCAAATATTTGCAAGTACGTATGCATGAATACATATATATTCACACATTGGTATGGAAGAATGTACACAACATACGCAGCACAGTTTGGGCCAGAGAAGTGCTGTGGTACACAACTGCACAAGCTTCTAACAGAACTGCAAAATTTAGATAGACATGAGCAGATCAAGAACTGTTCTGATCCATTTTTCTTGGGACCAGAAATTGTCAGTTGGGCTCATGGGTATTTTAAATAAATAAATATTAAATAAATAAATTCTTTTATCCTATTTTAGAAAAAGAATAAATGTAATTATCAGATGGGACATTTTTCTGATTCAACTCTACCAAATGTTATGAAACTATTATTTACTCAACTTCCATCAGACAATAACAGGAGGAAAAGTAGTGCTAAAAGAGATTTTTTTTCTTCTAGTTGCTTTTGTTTTAAACTTTTCTCTCTTCCTGCCTTACTTCATTATTCTGTATCTTTTCAAAGTTCCATATCTTTGGAAGGATTACAATGGGATCAGGAGGAGTTTTAAGTAATGGCAGAGTAATTTCTGTTAATTCAGTTTTCCTTTTAGTCACTTAAATTTTTTTACAAGGAGACAAAATTATTGATTAGAAAAAGTTAAAGAAGAATGAAAGACAAATATGTGTATTTGCCTTGTTGCAAAAGGGAAGAAAAAGCTCAGCCTTCTGGCAATTTTTTCTTCCAGTTACTGAAAAAGATATTTAAAGAGGAAAATTAAAAAAAAATAAAAATCACAAGTTGAAGTTATATATCCCAAATGGTTCCTTTTAGAATTCTTTATTTACAGGCTTTCATCATTTCTACCTTTGAATGCAGAGATTTATTTTTTAATTTTATCTTGTAAATGAGCATAATTAAATGCAAATGACTAATCAGTGACAAGAGTTCAGCTTGGAACAACTTTGGTGCTTTCTCCTCCCAGCTTTCTGTGCTGACTTTCTCTGGGCAGTTCTTCTTCCAACTCCAGGTCTAGCTCAGCAGCATACCAAGCTCTTTCACCGTTGGAGTCTGGAGGAAACAAGGATCAATTTCAATTTCCTTTAATGCACCTGCCTCTAATTCATGGCAGCTCAGCAGCTGTTCCTGAGCAGCTGTGGTACCTCTGCTGTGGAGGCAGGAACCTTGGAGAGAAGGGCAGGGCTCATTCCTGGCTGAAGTCAAAGGCACAAGGTGAGCATGTGAGCAGTGCCTTGCACTGCATTAAGGAAGTTTGAGGAGAATGCACTCAATGAAAAGCAAATAGAGCTTGGCAGTATAAATACTTTGGGAGAATGTGAGAAGAAAAGAAGAGAGAAGGTGACACCAAGCCATTAAGTGAGGTCAGATCGTTGTTCAGGTCTCAAATAGAATGTTTAGGAGGAGGTCTTATGTTTAAGGTCTCAACTGTGAAAGTTCTTGTCCTATAGCAAGGTATGAAGCAAAGCCATGGTCTCCTTGCTTTGAGACTTTAAAAATGAAGTGAAAGAAGGAAGACTCAGCTGGTCATCTAGATTTAAAGAATTAAGCACTTTATTTACATGTAGGCCCAAAAAAATTAAATGCAGAAGAAAAGATTGTTCATTGGAGATACAGCTGATTTTTTTTTTTTCTCTAATCTGATGTATCATCAATAGCTTAGATGCTACCCTTAGAAGGAATGCAGTCTTACAGCACTTACCTTTGAACATCTAGTGTCTTTTTAAAGAGCTTCCGTTTTCTTCAACCAATATTTGAATTGTATTCAGCAGTTGATGTATTTAATGATAAAATGACTGTGTGTTGGTATGGAAAGCAACAAGGGTGTCATTCTGATTTAGAAAAGAGGAGCAGAAGAATCAAATCAAATACCACTTTACTCTTCATCTCTTTGAAGCAAAGAGGGAACAGCTTTGCTCAACATGCCAAAAAATAAAAAGAGAAAGAGAACTACATTTTCTGTCTGATATTTTATTGCTATCTTCTGGAGATAGCCTTCCTCAGAGCTCCTCCAAGCAAGCCAGCAATTCATCTTATTCTTCCAAGTATCAGAAACTAGCAAGTCTCTTGGGGATCTTAAGGATGTTTGTCAATGGGCTTCTGGTTCACCAGCATGACTTTAAGCAGTCTGTGAAGTGAGAGAGATGAGAACAAAACAGAACACTAAGCCTTGTTATTAGGATTATTAATACACTCTGGATTGTAAATAATAAACTTGCTATTGGAACTAGTTGACAGTCAGATTCCCATCCATGCTTAGCACTGGTAAATTAGTGAATATTATCAAGAGCAGAAAAGCAAAATCTGGATTTGTCAGTGCTGAAGCTACTTGCTAAAATGACAGACAAGAGAAAGCAAAAAATGTTTTAAGAGTCAGGCACTGGCAATTTTCTGCCTCTCTAGGGAAACGATGCTGGAATGATAGCCTCTCTCCTCTTCCACCAGGTGCTGGCTGACACTGAGATACCAAACTAGAGGCTGGTACACCCACCAGATCCGATGTCTCTAGGAGATTGTGCAGGTCCAAGCAGCAGCACAAAGCACCATGAAGTCAAATGTAACATTAAAAATGCATTCAGCATAGTCAGGTAAGAGGATTTGTAATTGTGTGTTTTATTGATGTTGGGTTGGGTTTCTTTGAGGAGTTCTGGCTCAAGAAGAAAAATGTAGTACTGGAGATTGCGTTTTTAAGTGCTGAATCATCTCAGACAGAGTCTGAAGAACAGATTGCTGCCAAGTGCTTGCATATATTGTCAGCTGGACCGGCTATAGGCAGGCTTGCTTCATGAAGACTACAGTGTCTTGCTTTTGCCACCAGTTTGCTAGTTATTCTCAGCTGTGCTAATATAAGGGGATTTGGGCCTGATCATTTCTACATTCCAGATAATCTTTGTGAATTTCACTGTGATTTTTTTCATCACATACATCTAATTTTTCAAAGTATCAGAAAGTGGCAATAGAGAACATTTGGGAGTGAGCCTTGGCAGACTCAGCTGGCAGAGAACTGGCATTTAACCTTGAAGAAAGCATAGGAGAGGATCTGGTTGAACACTCTGTAGGAAGTGAGGTCCTGCTGAGATGCAGGACAGCAGCAGAGTTGAGAGACATGCTGGCTTCTATTTGGGGCTCCACAATGTGTGCCTGGTAGCAGGAGGAAGGCCGCTATCTTGCTAGGCTCACACTCTCGAGATCTTCCTCTCATGAGCAGCTCCAGTGTCTATAAGGGAAACATTTGCTTTAGCCCACCATTTTCCTCCTCAGATTTTCTTCTGGCTTCCAGCTTCTTTTAAGGGATGAAGTGTAGGAGATAACGTGGAGAAGGCAGTGCAACTATCCTAGTCACAGGAATGGATAACAATGAATTATTTTAAATGGCAAAAGGCAGTGAGTTTAATGAAAATTGATTTTTAGCTCAAATGCACCAGTGTATAAATGTGTGAGCTTGACAGATCCAGCATGGCCAAACCCAGCCCTAGGTGCTACAGTCAATCCTTGAGAGACCTTAGCTGCTTCTGTGTGCAGTACCACTTCTGTGTCTGCAAAGAGTAGACATTGGTTTGCTGGGTCTCATTAGCTCAGACTCAGTAAAGAACTTTCTGGACCTGCTCCAGCCCCACACAAACCACCTCCTGAGACCATGGTCCATTTATTGAAGAAGCTGGTGACTCATTTAGAGACAGTGAAGATGACTGGTCCCATTTACACCACGTTTGCTGAGGAATCTCTGCATAAATCATAGAAGGACAGCATCCAGCACATCTGTCGCATCTTTTCTCAGTAGGAAAAAGTCCTTTTCCACAATGCAGTCTGTGCATTCCCTCTGTAATCTTTATAGAGGGAACCACTCACACAGCTGGTGTACAGCTGCTACCTATAAAAAACACATATCTCAATGCAAACAAAACAGTAAATTGTTTAGCTGTACAAAGTGACAACGTAATAAACAGCTTCTCCATTCCTGTGTTTTCATTCCTGAGTATCTGCTTATATTTGGAAACGTTTATGGTGTTCAGGATGATTTATAACTGTTTGAAATACCTGCTTTAAGGTTTATGTTTTTCTCAAGGAAAAAGCAGCAGCTTGTTATTCTCTGTATGACTCTTCGCTTGGTGATGTTGCAGGTTTAAACAGGATTTAGGAAAACTGCATGGGAACACTGAATGTGTAGATGGAAATGATGCAGTGGGATATTATTTAATTAGCCTACAAGAGAGCCAAATTCCACCAAGACTTACAGGGCTCTCTCCCCATTTCTGAGTAGATACAAGGACAAACATTTTCATACTGAGGGTGGTCAAGCACTGGAACTGGAAAAGACGTGATGTCTCCATTTCTGTAGTTAGCCAAGATTTATGCTGATGTATCTGTGGACAACCTGCTGTATGTAGCCCTACTTTGAGCAAGAGGTTGGAATGAATTCATCCACAACTTTCTCCTGATCTACATTAGCAAATGTTTCTATGAAACCCAGTCCCTCTCTGTAGCCTGGGGTGCTCACCAAGGTACGCTGCTAGGGATACTCATTTATTTTGAATCCATCTCCAATAAATTTATCCTGAAGAAAAGTCCTGCAACCATTTCCTAGGAAAAGAAAAATCAAGAACTGCAGTTTCTTTTAAATCTTATGGTTATGATTATGCCCCTATCCAAGTCCTATGTGTCCCCGCTGACTAAAGCTCTTGCCCGAGAAATAGCTATCCTTAGTGCCGTCCTTAACCTGAGAGGTTAAAACACATGTATTCTTCTCATAAAGGGAATTTTTACATCTGTCTTCTGCAGACTGTCTTGCAAGGAGTCAGAGGCAGAAATGGCCATGGAGTACCTGCACTTTCCCCCTTTTCTAGCACTACTGCAGCCACTGGGCTGCTGTCGCTCTGTCCCTGCTTGCTCTCCTTCTGGCCCTTTGAGCAATGTATAATTTATTCCACCAGGGCTCATCTTCAACAAGCTCTGAGTTTCTTCCCCTCCCACAGCTGTCCTGCTCATTAGGCTGCTTGCTTGGGAAACATCAGCTTGAGCTTCTCCAGGGTGAGGAAGACCTAATATTAAGGTTTCACTGGGCAGGAACCCTAACCACCTCACCATTAACACAAAAAAACCAACGTGGTAGCGCCATCCCCATTACCTCCTCCATCATAACCAAGACATAATTTCAAAGAGCTTGGCCTCTGTGGAACATTGAGGGCAGCTGAACATGATCCGTGGGTGTTAGGTGTACTCTGGGAACGGCAGTGGGCTGGGCTGCAAGGGAGCAGGGCCTGGAGCTGCTAACTTCCACATAATAAATACTCAGACATCTAATACAAGCTGCAGTGTATGCCTGTAAACTCAGGAACCTGCATTAAATTTTCTGAGTATTTATGATGGGCAGCATTTCTCTGCATGTGTCTTCTTCTGGCTACCATAGAACACATGGGCACAGGTGTATAATGTGTTTTGTAACTGCCCATGACCACTGGCAGGTCAGTGAGCTTCCCTGGGGACTTGACAAGGGCTCTGAGCTGCTGCTTCCCTTGTTTGCAAGCAGGTATGAGCAGAGAGCATTCCTCACTCCTCCAGTGTCAGTGCTTAGTCTTGAAAAGTGCCCCTGAGAGTGAAGTGCTCACAAACCTTCCTGTAACACAGCCCTTGTCACAGGCATAACTCAGGAATTACATGCGTGCAAATTTGGTCTCAGTCTTTATTCTGTTGTAAAGCATTTTTCTGCTTCAAAACAATTCCATCCAGGTGTCCTGAATAACAGCACACAGAGCAGGAGACTGGGCATGCAACCCGAAAACACATATTTTGGTTAAGGTGCTTAGCAAAATCCTGATTATTGGAAGTATATATACTGAATTCATCATATGATACAATGAAGTCTCTGCCGTGCCTACCCCTTACTCCTAACTTACGTCAAAATACACTAATATTCTCCCTTTAATCCTCATACATTTTCCATTAAAGCCAACGGAAGCTTTTTCATTGATTTAACTCTATAAAATGCCTTCTGAAATACCCACACGTGGCTATTATAGCTACTTTATAGCTAACTACAATATATGGTTATATATTCATTTTATGTAGTATTACAGTAATAACCAGATACTTATATAGTGTAGTTAACTATAATATAGATAAATAGCAGTTATAGCTCATTTTAGCAGGAAAAAGAATATTAACTTTTTACTGGAATGATTTAGCATTTGCTGGTGAGTTCCCTGGAATGATTTAAGAGCGCTGCCTGTCTGCTGTGTTCAGAAATCGAGTGCAGGCTGAGAAACTGACTGAATAGCACAGAAGTTAAAGCATAGGTCTAAATTGGTTTGCAAATCTTTTGGCCAGTCTTGAACAGGAAGCAAAAGAGTCAAATGCATTTGGCTAATCCCATAGCTGATTCGATGCTAAGGCACATTTCTGCATGCTGTACGGAGAGATCTCTGGAGCACATCCATTTTGTCCGCTGCACCAGAACAGAATCCATCCATGTGTGGCAGATGTTGGTCTAATCTATTCTTACAGACCTCCAATGCAGGAGATTTGCAACATAGCCTGCCTGGTGCTTATCCCCTGAATAGGGTCGGTTGTTTTCATATATAATGTAAATCTTCTTTTTTGAAAATTAGACTCTACCCTTCCCAGTGGACTTGTTGAACACTTAATTACTGAATTATCTCTTTAAAACAACCTTTAAGTAGTACCAACATTTTTCCATTTCACAACACAGGATGCTGATTTACACTAGCTGAGCAGCTGGTCTACAGTTTTAAGCGACCCGTTCTATAGGCCCCGGATGCATTAGGGTACTGGTGGTGGAAATCAAGATTTATGCTTCTATGTTCCAGTGTTTCATGATTCTAATGCATTTATATTTGATAGCAACAATAAGTAAGTGTGAGTTTACAGCTGTGATGGTGAACTGTAGAAACCAACTCTCTGAGGATGGTAGGCAGCAAGATGGGTATTGCACTTGCAGAAAAAGCTGTTTCTTACAGATGCCTGATGCATTACTTTTATGTAAGCGGTCCATTTGTAGAAAATTCTTACAACCATGACTAGTTTGGCATGAAAAGTGACTACTCTAGCCTATAAGGCATTGAAAACAAAAGAATTTCCACTCATAACAGCTTGGAAATCAGTGTTCCTGGGAATCCTGTTCACAGGGATTCACAGCAGCAACTGATTTATTCTTAATGACTTGGAGATTTATCTTGAACTCATTACCTGAAATAACTCAGAACCAGATGGCCTAGATATGCAGCTGAAAGTTGTGTGACCAAGATTAGGCTCTGCCACACCTCATGGCTACTGCATGAGATGTAATGATAATATCTCTGGATGTTGTAGGGAAGGGAAAGATGGGAGAAACTATGAGAGTGAAAATACAAATCAGCAAAAAATAGCATCAGTGTAAGATCCTTCTGATATACTCAAAACACAGTAACAAACTGGGCTGCTCTCTTCTGGACTGGTACAGCTTGTTCTGAAGGTCAGTGAATGCAAGGCACAGAATAGGCTGAAAAAGAAAAAGAAGCTCCAGATGAAAGGAGAATGTGTCTCAGGGATAGGACCATGTAAACAAGAGAATGGAACCCAGAATGGAATAAAATGAAACCCTGGAGAATCATAGAAACATAAAATAGTTTATATTGGAGGGGACCCTAAAGGTCATCTAGTTCCAAGCCCCCTGCCATAGGCAGTGTTGCCAGCCACCAGATCAGGCTTTCCAGGGCCCCATCCAACCTGGTCTTCAATGCCTCCAGAAATGGGGTATCCATAACTTCACTGGGCAACCCGTTCCAATGCCTCACCACCATGTGAGTGAAGAATTTCTTCCTAACATCCAACGTAAACCTCCCTTCTTTCAGTTTAAATCCATTCCTCCTTGTTCTATCACTATCTACTGGCATAATAAGTTGATCCCAGTCCTGCCTGTTACCTCCTTTCAAGTACTGGAAGACTGCATTGAGGTCTTCCCAGAGCCTTTTGTTCTCCAATCTAAACAACCCCAATTCCCTCAACCTTTCTTCGTAAGAGAGGTGCTCCAGTCCATCTTCACGTCCCTCCCGTGGACTTCATCCAACATTTACACATCCTTCCTGAACTGGGAGCCCCAGGACTGGATGCAGTACTCCAGATGGGACCTCATTCGGGCAGTGCAGAGCAGGACAGTCACCTTCTCTCCCTGCTGGCTGCCCCTCTTTTGAAGCAGCCCAGGATACTGTTGGCAATAATAAATAAATGTAATGCTGATTACCAGAGATACCACCTCATTAGCTGTACTGAGCTCCTGATGCTTATACCATTCAAAGCTTTCAGGATTCACAATTGAAGAATCTCTCTGTCTGAGTCCATCAGACCATTTGTGACCCTGCCTCATGCCATCCTGGTTTATGAGGGAGCGGTTTTATGAACTTTAACTGGGAGTTTGCCACTATTTCCAATGTCAAAGACAGCATGAAGCTCATTGAAAAAGAAGCCAACAGAGAAACAGTGTAAGGAAGCCTTAGCTTCTGGTCTGGTGGTAACCTAGGAGAGTTAAACGGAAGGAGGTTTCTCTTGGGCTGCTTAGGCAGATCACTTACCCTAGGAATCAGTGGGTGAGCAGAACAAACAGTATAGTAGGTGTGCTTGCTAAGCATTATAGGAAAAACAATGTTTTGCTTAGGCATAGACATAAATTAACATATAGAAGAAAGATCTGAATGTAGACAACAGTTACTTGATTTTTCTCTGAATCAGATCTACCAGGAGAGGACAGGAAATTGTCCCCAAGATCAGAGTTCTGCCCTGTTTTATGGACAGTCAGTGCTTCTTCGTGTGATAACAGTATTTCTCAGACAACAAACAGGGTTATAATGAGTACTCAGGCTGCCAGTGTCATACAGAAACTCAAAGACAAGTGCTGAAGAAGTAAATAAAGAACAAAGAAAGCTTTGACACACTCCATGGCCTAGGAGTAATGGAAGAACAAAATAACAAAGCAAAGGATAAAGGCGAAGAGGAAGGGAAATGTATTTGATGACTATCAGGCTGATAACCACAGATTTTGTTAAAAGGGTTGAGCCAGAGTTGAAGCACACATCAGGAAGAAGGCAAAGCAGAGGGATTAGTTAATGAGATGTAGTCTCAGGATGGAAATACATGCCACTGAGAGTGAGTGGGAGAAGAGGAGAGCCGGAAGGCAAGGCAAGGAGGTGCAAGGTGATGGCAGGTGTGATGTACATCACAACAATAAGCAGTAGGAAGAACAGACAGAGAGAGGATATGAAGTGAATTCATAAAAGCAGGGGCAACATGACAACTAAAGGGAAAGGAACCATTAGTTTTTGTTCAGCTTGCCTCCTATATAGAGGCTATTACAGGATTTTACCTTCTGTGTTTTTCATGTATTTGTTTGCTCAATTTCTGAAGTGTCTTCACAGACGGCAGCTTTAGTTAAACTTACCTAACATTGCCCTCTGTGCTGCCAATACTGAGGGCCCTCAGTAAATGGACTGGCAAAGATTTCTGATGGCTGTGTGTATCTGGGTGAGGTCGTGAAGAAGTGCTGTTGGAGAAAAGAAAGCACAGATGGTGTGGGAACTGCTGAAAAGCAATCACATTTTAGTGGTTTAACGATGCTACTTCTCCTGGTACTAAATGCCTTCTGATATGTCAGATTTACAAAGGACTACAAACAAAAGGCTGTAGCCAAAAGGTTGTTTCCTGAACTGGTGCAGAAAAGAAGAATTGTAAAATGCTAATTCACAGCCTTTGCCATTATAATTGTGTAAATCACATTCCCAATCTCATCAGATCCCCTCTCTCCCTGTCCCAGGCCTCTGGCTTCCACATCTCCTGCAGTGGGGCCCTGTGACTCTCTCAAGGTCAGGTTTCCTGTGGTCAGCCAGGATTAACTCATGATCCTGAGTCATCTCCATTTCTTCTGACTCCAGGAGCAGAGCAGTATCCATCACCAGGCAGCCTTCAAAGAGCAGAGCCTGATTTGCTTAGAACAAAGACAGGATAGATAAAATGGACCCACAACAGAAGAGGTACCTATTTGAGTCAGCCTGCATGCCTCCCACCAAGGCTGTGCTGGGTCTCGTCCAGGCTCCCTCAGCACAGCCTCTCCCTGCACCATCCTCTGCTCAGTGGCAGCTCCTGACAATTGCCTGTTCCCTCCTAGGAACAGAATTTTTGAGTGTCTAACCTGGCAAAATAGAGCCTGAAGCTTTTCACCCGAGCAGAAAATAGGATGCTCAAAGGAATCAGCTTTTCAGTGCCTGCCCGGATACTCTTTGTCTGGAAAGTCACCGTACAGACTGACATGCTTTGTTCTTCCCACAGTCCTACTTAATTATAGCAGTGCTGGCTTTCCAGGAAGCGTTCTCTTACACTTCCAGAAGTCAAGCAGATTAGCTTAATTTCCATGGGTACATACATTTATATTGCTGAGAACATGCTGAAGACCAACCTAGCACTGAGCTGATCTGGCAAATCCACACAGCATAGCAAAGTACCATGTAGATATGCCAAGTGGGACTTGAGAAGCAGAATAATCCTGTTCAGCTGGCACAGCACTCAGGGCTATACTGCTTCTGTTTCAGCGCTGGCTTGCAAAGAGTCTCTGTACCACGTGTCTGTTTCCCAGTTCTTTAGGCTGTGGGAGTAAACTGAGCAGCACCAGCCTAGATGTCTTTGTGCACACCCTACGTTGCAGATCAGATTCTTAGATTATTACATAGCTACTCCACTATACCACAACCTCTGTCTTTTAATCAGTGAGAAAATGTCCTTTAGAACCATCCATTTTACTTCCATCTTGTTACACTTCTGCTGTGAGGCACAACCTCTACTTTGGTGCATTAATTTATTTAAGCCTGTCCTCGACAGAGTCATATAAGACCTTAGATGCCTCCAATTATCCTGATCTCTTTCTTCCCTTCAATGTATCACAAAGCCTTTTTGAGAAATAGCTATACAACAGTTATTTTACTGATATAGAATTAAGATTTGGTGCTAGATATGGTATGATAGACAGTTTTGGCAGCATCCTATATTAGTTACTCTAAATTCAAGAAAACATTCCTTCTAGCAGGTCCTAGCAGAGCAAAGAACAGCCATCATGAGAAAATTAGCCATCTTGCAAAGTTTTTGTAGCACTGACTATGTTCTTGAAAAGCAGCCAGCACTCCATCCCATCTACCTGTGAATGTTCTGCAGTTATTATACTCTTAATAACTCAAGACTGATGGATGAATGTAAGGTTGGGCAGCTTTGTTTGATAGCCTAAGGGAAGGAGAGGGAGGGAGGTAGGGGGGGAACAAGTATCAGCAAATAGATTGTGCATCAGACAAATAAAGAGGGTTACACAATACACTATATTTTAAAATAAGCCTTCTCAAATGCTGTCATTACCGGTTGATGATGCTTAGAAGAATTCACCAGTTAGTGCTGCTATAATCCTACAAATAAATTAATTTGAAGAGAGACAAATGGGTCCAAATCATTGACTCTGCTGGTGCTTAAAGGAGTGTCAAAAATGCAGAACAGTATTTTCAATATTTCGTTTTCTAAAGTGAGGTGCTCCCTTCTAAAAAGAGATATTCTCCTCATTCCTGTCTCCCTTATTAGCTTGAACAACAGCTCCAGAGAATGGGAGATTGCAAACATAAGGTGACACTTCAGAGTTTTTCACATTGTGAAGTCACTTTGCTAAAATTCATACAAACCTTTTCTTAATTGTTTAATTAAATGATTTCAGCCCCATTAGAGGTACAGAGCAAAAAATTTAATCTTCGAAAATTTCACAAGTGAGAAATGTTAGATTTAAATTTGGTAGAAATAGGTATTGCCCCTCCACTTGGTGAACTCTGTCAAAATTGTTGATGTTTATTTGAAATCAGGTATGAATTATTCTAGTAAATATCAATTAATTACCTTCTGCTTGTTGAAAATGACATAGAAGTGCTTTCTTTTTCACTTCTGGTCACCTCTAATCCATCCCTGCTTCCATTCCTTCTACTTGCAGAATCAACATCAGCCCCATTCTATTATCACCAGTTAACAAGACGTACAAGTAATGAAAACTTCTCTACTTTTTTTTTTTTTTTTTTTAACCTGAAGCATACATTTTGCAACAGAGACTTGTGGAAGAATTATTGGAATCATAATGATTTCAGATTTACATGCATGTAATCCAACAAATGTTAAGGACAAAGTATATGGTCATGCAAAATGTAGCTCATAGATCGTTGGATTCATCAAGCAACCCTCCAGTGAGAAAGTGAGCACCTACAAGTCCTTTTGATGTTTGGGCTGGGCTCAGTGTTTCACATAATTAATAGACTTTTTCAAAACCGGAGAACAGAGTATTCACGCATTGATGGAGGACAGGCATACACAACGGCTACTCAAACATACACTTATTAAAATCAACATTTAATTGCCTACTGACCTGAGTTGTGATCAGCGGGCTTTGAATGTATGAGAACATCCATCTAAAGCATAATGGAGGAAAGCATTTCTTTGCAGAGTCTGAGGCTACTGTTTGGCTAGCCATACAGGGCCACTATTGGCTAGGTCAGCCTGCACAGCTCTTCAAATCCAATTCAGACTCTTCGTGTTGCAGCCACAGTAAAGGCCACTGAGACCTGCAGAATGAAGTCTGTGATCAGTCTTGGTGCTCACAGCCACAGTCCTCTGAGATACAGCAATCTCTGTGGTAATTAAATATTCACGTGGGAAGGAGATAGAACTTTTTTTAGAGCTCTGAATCTGCAGAATTAACTTTGTGAGGAGCTAAAGGCCACCAAAAAACACAGAACTTTCTGCTCCCACTATTTCACAGAATCACAAAATCATTGAGGTTGGAAAAGACTAGTCAGATCATCTAGTCCACTTGTCAATCCATCACTACCATGCTCACTAACCGTGTCCCTCGGTGCCACATCTACACATTTCTTGAACATCTCCAGGGACACTGACTCCACCACCTCCCTCCATGGCCTGTTCTAACACATTAGCACTCTTTCCAAGAAGAAATTGTTCCTAGTAACCAACCTGGTATTATTTTACTTATCCTACTGCAGTTTTTCTCACTTGGAAAGTCCAAGAAGGGTTGTTGCAGAGAAAGCATTGAAGCAGTATTTAGGACTGATCATTAATGGTGGTGATGGGTTGATGGTTGGACAAGATAATCCTAGTGGTCTATTCCAATTTTTATGATTCTATGATTCTTTGACTGTGTAGGGAAGCCTACACAGAGCCGAATGCAGGGCCCTTACGAACTATTTGAAGGTGCATGTGCAAACTGCAAATCAACAATCTATGTCACAGTGCAGCAGTCACACCAGCGTGAGAACTGGTTTTACTCATATTTTTTCCATCTAAGCAGTTTGGGAGTAGAGAGCAAGACTTGCATTTACTTTATGGGGTGTGGATGCAGAAAGGTTTAGACAAAATGTTGTCAGAGTACTTACATAAGTGTCCTAATATGAATCCAACTGCCTTCTGCTAAGTACCTAACTAAGGCCTCTGAGAAGCTTCGTTTAGAAGGCAGAGGTTCCTCAGTCCTACACCATGTTTCTTTCATCCCTCATTACAATAATACTGAATATTATAGCACCAGCTAATCTAGTAATTACAGTTTTCCTTTTCAAATCTATTGGAGTTCACTGAAGCAGTTGGCATTAAATCAATCCTGAGATTTCTCAAAAGCAAACCAACTTGCTCAAAAGCAAACAACCTTATGTGCAAATGCATTTACTCATATAAACAGTTCAAAACTAATTTCTGAAAAACATCATGTGAATTATGTTGTGTCAAACTTGAAAGAAGTTTGACTTTCTCATCACTATATGCAGAGAATCCTGCTTGGGCAATAATACTATCATCGCTTTCTTTCTAAGGAGGCCTGTTTGACTTGACAAAACATGTGTTGTCAAATACATGACAGAGACAGATGATTCAGGAGATAGCAAGCAGTCACACAGTCTGCAATTCAGATAACTACCAAATACCCATGAAACTTTCATTTTTATGCTATAATTCTTGTGAATTTGTTTTCTCAATGCATTCATCATTATAGAAGTAGTTCATCAGTTACTACAATGCCAAGGTGAAGGATATGAGGAAGAGTGTGCAGATAGGAAATGTCCTGCCATTTGTACACTAAGCCCGAGCTCTCCTGCTTGTCACACTGTAGGCTTGGTGCAAATTGAGATTTAAAAGAAATAGAAAGGATTAGGAAAAGGCATTGGAATTTTGTAATTGCAGGTTTCCTGCAGCCAGATTATTCACATTAAAAATAATCATTTTGGTGTGGAATTACTTCCTAGAAGCTAAGTAGAACTCAAACTGTAAGAAAAGCAAGCTGGAAAAGCCAGGAAAAGTATAGCATTTCTGAGAGCATATCTGCAGATTTCTGCATGAGCTGCATAGTCAGGTTGGTCACAGAGGAGCTGCTTGGACCTACAGAGCAGATGTCACACCATGACTGTTTGGTAACATCATTGCTGAGCCTTTCTGAACAATTTCACTTAGAATCATAGAATCATTAGGGTTGGAAAAGACCACTAAGATTATCTAGTCTGACCCATCCCCACCATGCCCATTGACCATGACCCTCAGTGCCACATTCACACGTTTCTTGAACACCTCTAGGGATGATGACTCCACCACCTCCCCGGGCAGCCTGTTCCTATGCCTCACCACTCTTTCTGAGAAAAAAATGTTTCCTAATACCTAACCTGAACCACCCCCTAGCACAACTTAAAGCCATTACATCTCGTCCTTGTGTCAACATTGACTATGAGCACTTGAACATACATGTATTCCTAAACAGATCCAAATGACCAGATTGTCTTCTATGTGTGAGAGCATTTGTAGGTAGATGTATGTGTATAGATACTTATGTGTGTTTCCTTGCTTCCCTCTTTATCCCTCTTATACACATTTAAAAAAATCTCCAGTACTATAGACATAAAACAAAATAACAAAATTGTGAGGATAACCTGACACTTGTAAACTCTTGATGTTTTTTTGTTTTTTTTTGATTTACAGTGTATCTTTCTACCTAGATTCCCTTGAAAATCATAGCTCATCTGGGACAAGTATGACTCCATGTATGTGAGTATATAGTGAACACTGCTGAACTTGTTGGAGATCTTTAACGTTATCAAAATACAACTAATAATAATTAATATTTAATTGTCATATAGCCTTTCCAGTGAAGAACTAAAATCAAAATTATAACCCTTCTGGGAGTATGCCAAAGCTGAAGGAAAAGCCAGAAATACACTATTCTGTAATCAGGTCAACTTACCTCATTGCACTTGCTGTAAAAATATGAATTACATTATGTTCCTTTGGCATTTCTGTGGTTGCCAATTTTTTTTACACTCAAACATTGTAAAGAACCTTGCAAACAACTTGGATGAATTCATAGCTTGCAGTAAGAATGGCTGTATCCACAGAGCAAGCCTGTGCCATAGCAAACTCCTCTGCATTGGTCCTAGCTGCATCCCAGCAGTACCACAAGGCAAAGTCTGGGGGTCACCGACTCCTGCCTGTGGGAAACCCACAAAGCAAATGTAAAGGGAAATACTGCAGAGCACAGCCCGTCAGCAGTGGGTGACATGCAGTTGCAAGCACTTAGTCCCTCAGGAGCAGGATTAACCAAATCAGTGTTTTTTGGGACAATGACGGGCTTCAGGTTTAGTAGGGAAAGTGTCGGTGACAGGTATAATGGAATCATAGTTTAAATATAGGAGAACTACATGCTTTTTTTTTCCTTTCCTTTTTTCTTTTCTTTTTTTTCTACATCAGTATGTAAATGGGAAGTCTAGACTGCTCTTATAGTTTAATTTTTTTAAATGGATGGAGATCCCAAAACTTTTTATTTTTTCAGCTGCTGCACATACACCTTTGCACATACAACTTTGGATCCCTGGTACCTTTTGAAATTCAGGTCATATATACTTGGTAGGTATGTTTGGGCCTAATTTTCAGTTATCTTTTAAAAAGTGAATCTTAGTAACAGTCTTCAAAAGTAGAAAAATAGTGAGAAGTTTCTACTGTCATGCATGTTCTCACTTTACAGCCAATCTGAAATCAGTAAGTTCAAATAAATCAGCGTTCAAGGATGTTGCTGTCTTCTTTGGGCTTAGGGAGTTATGCCCAGGCTTGTGGGTGTGTCTAAGTGCCTAATGACCAATGTATTCCTTAGATATTTAAATATTATCACTTAAAGGACCTGCATCCATCCCTGGGCAGAAACAGACACAGTAAAAAAAAAGCCAACTCGGATTTTTATACCTATCAAGGTAGACAAAAACTTCTACTTGGGATCCTTCTCAGCACTGCTGCAAGGTACAGAGTAGGGTGGATAGGACGTAAGGGTACCCAACATCAGCTGGGATTGACTCCCACAGCCAAACATGGCCACAGCTCTCAGGCTGCTCAGGACATGCACAGAACAAAACCTGCAGCAGCATGTGCCCAGGAGAGCTCTGCTGTTTCCAAACATGCTGCAACAGCTGCAGATGCCACCCAGACATAGCATAGTGCCCATCTTGCTCCCTTACCGCATGGTACAGACCCTGCTGCTTCTTGAAACTGCCCACATGCTTGTACAAACCTGTACTTTGCAAATGCTCACACATAGCATATGCGTGAATTATTCCCAGGTATCTGTAAAATTTAGTTTTGAAAACTGTAAAATAATGGCCTGACAACAAGCTGGTCATATTTTCCATGGTTCATTTACCTCAAACAGACTGAAGGATCAGCAAATGTTTTGTATTAACTTGAGCCATCCTTGATTAAGAAATCAGGTCTTCCTGAAACTTTATCTGGGAGCAGTAAGGTCTCCACACAGCATTTCTGCTACTTTCCTGAGCTATGGAAGGACCGACACCAGCAAAGATGAACAACACTTGAGTATTGCCGCCTATGATACAATCAACAGAGCCCCACAGCGCTGATGTTTGGATCATTTGGTGCCCAGTTATGCCCTCCCCGAGTTCACAAGAGTTTGTGATGGGGCATGTTCAGGCTTCCAGTGTATGAGAAATAATGCTAATGATATTATATGTTTTGCCTGCATTTCGGTCTGGTGCTTAGAAAATAAACATCTTGGCTTTGCCTCAGTGTTTATCTTCAATAAATACCTCAGCTTTGCCTCAACAATTATCTCTTCACAGCAGACGATTATCCAGCAGCAACATATAATTCCATTAACATTACCATTTAAAATATATCCTCTCTGTACCACAGAAAGGAGCTGTCTGTGGGAAATGTCAGGGGCCCATGTATTTTTGGAATTAAAATTAAATCATTTGGGCTATTTTTTAATCCTCCTAGTTTTTGTTTTCCTATTTCTTGTTTTGCAAAATACTTGTTCTCTGTAGCTTATGAGAAGATTGCAAGTGGAGAAACTTGGAAGGTGCCCAGGGAAAGCAAATTTCAGGGCAATTGCATGCCAAGGACTCCTGCAGGGGATAACTGATAAAGGTCCAACATGTCATCTGAACCTGCTTAGAACTGACAATAGAACTTAAGGAGCAGGTTTTTTTATTGGGCTTTTTTGTAACTCTGAAGGAAGAGCTATGAGAACCTCCTAGTGATAGCTGTTAAACATTAACATCATGTTGACATTTAAATCAGATTGCACATAAGCCAGCAAGACACCTAGAAGGAAACAAGCTGTTTAAAGAAAAAAAACCTCTCAGTAATTTAGGAGTAGTGTAGGTGCACTGTGGGAGGGGCCAGTGCCAGAAACATATTGCTCTGTGCAAACAGCCAACACAGCAGCATCTGGAAGGTAACAGCCCCTGTTATGCACAAGTCCTTTTGTCCTCTGCATACTGCATTGAGCCAACCAGGCAGTTAGCACTTAGCAAATATGCTGTAGGGCAAATTAAATGGGAGAGGATCTGTTCTCATGTACATCAGTATAAGTCTAGAGGAACTCTATTAAATTTGCAGAAGTAAATGAGATGAGAACCTGGCTCGTTGGGTTAATGGCCAGTTAAATGCTGGCAAAGATCTCAAACAGTAGGATCTCTCTGAGGGAAAAAATTGCAGTGATGAGATGTGACTGAAGAGGAATGCACTGTGGCAGAACTGGGCAAAAAGAGTCCAGGTGTGGATGGAAACAATACCTGGAATCTGCAAAGAAATCCTCTGTAGCAAAGTCCAGTAAAGGATACAGGTTTCTACGGGTTAAAAAAAGGAGGTGGAAGGAAAGGAAGAGAAGGGTAACTTGAGCTGTTTGAGAACCTTGCAACCTAGCCTGCCATTTCCCACACTCATGCAGTATCTTGCTGTTGGATCTCAGCATTTCTGAGTTTCCGCACAGCTCAAAGTCACCATTATTTCACATGTCCTGAAGCCAGTATGGCTGTGTGGCATCCCAGCATGAAGATCTGAGGGAGCTTCATACAAAGCACCACAAACATGGCCTTGTGCCTTCTGAGGGCACCCAATATTTCCTGGAATAACCAGTAGCACACTTTACTCAGCCTTTGGGATCCAATATGGATGACACAAGCCTACAGGAGGAGCATCTCCCAAAGCAAAGACCCATCTCTGCCATCATCCATCATTAGCTAGCAATATTTTTGTACTGCTGAAGTGTGGTTCTGGGAAGGTGAGGGTAGAGGCTGCTCAGAGGCCTCAGTTATGGCAGGACCAGGAGTTTCATGTGGTTCTGTAGAAAGGCTCCCTGCAGGATCATCTCTAGAGATGTTCTCTACCTCCTCCAGCAGCAGTGAGACAAATGACAGTGTAAGCTGGGTTGAAGTAAGTGTACAGGCCACTAGCATGACTGAACAGGCCTGGCAAATTTGGCACTTGCTCATTAGGATACATGAGTCACAGGCTTCCTCCATAGCCCTCTTATCTTCACTAAGCAGCCAAAATTAAAGTAAATCTAAAAAATGTGACTTAGCTCCATGGTTCAGGTGCTCAGGTGGGAGAGGATGGTCTTTGCTCCTATTCTTCTTACGTATTTCATCTAATGTGAAATGCATGAATAGCCCTGAGAGTAGGGACAGAAGTAAAATCATATGAACTGGTGGAGTGGTCAACAATGAAGAAATCAGGTCCCTGAAAAGGATCAACTGACATTATTGGCAAGCTGCGCACAAGGAAATAATTTTTAATATGAACTTCAGGACAGCCAAAAGTAAGATCATGTATCAGGGCACATTTTGAAGGGCAACAACACAGGTTCAAGGAGGTGTTAGAAGCAGTGACTCTGCAGGTGGCCAAAGCAGAAAACTAAACAAAAGGAGATTTTTGTGAAAGTACTAGAGGAATCCTTGTGTGGGAACTCTGGATGTTGAGGATAAAGTCTTTAACTGGTCATGGTTTAAAAGTGTGCTGGCCTCATGTGTACAACACAAGAAGAACATTAATAGATTGAGGGACTTCAGAAAAGAATTCCCATAAATGACTGAGGATTGGAAAATGTGTTTCACAGCAAGAGTTTCCAAAAGCTGAAGATCTCCTCTAGAGCAAAGAGAATGGTTCAGATAGGTGCAATACGGGACAATCTGCATTTCAAGAAAACTTTGGAATTGAGCTCTTACACACATCTATCTAGATAACCTGCCTTGGAAATAAAGCAAGCTGTTTCAACAGAGCAGAAATTAACTGCTGGAACAATTTAGTTGGAGTGGAAGTAGATTCTTCGTCACTGGAAGTGGTTAAACTAAACTTGGCTGTTTTACTCAAAGAAAAGCAATAATTTGAACAGGAATTATTGTAGGGAAACCCTTTGGTCTGTTTTATAGAGAAGGTCATGCAAGATGTTTCATTCTGGCCATCAGTCAATGAAAACAAGCTCAACCTGTGACCTGCTTCTCCTCTATCCTCCATTTCTCATCACAAGACCTGTAAGAAGTAGAAGGGAAATGAAGCATCTCCAGCATTGCCTTTTGCCTTCCTGAGATGGAGAACCCCAGGAACTCCAAAAGGGGGAGAGAGAAATGGGCAAGAAGTCTTAACTGCAGGAACTGAGCCTGAAAATTCAGGAATTAATAGCATATTTCTTGGGGTTGCATAACTATAATTATTGAGCAAGAGAAGAGAGCAGATGTGGGCTCATAGGATGTAGGATAAATTCATTAGAAATGAAGAGTCTGGTGGCCAGCTGGAAACTTCTTAGTCTCTGGAGGCCAGAGAGAGCTCTTCCAGAAGAGGGTATCATTCTCTGTCCACCTAAAAAAACTAGCAACGCTTACTGCCTGCCTTTCTTTATACATACACAAGAGAAAGAAGTAAAGGAAGAAAGGAAGAATGGAAGAAAGGAAGAAAGGAGGAAAGAAACAGCCCTTTTTGAACTATCTCATGGTACTAAGATTATTCCATAGTTTGAAGAGTTCTGATTTTTCTCCCTTTCTGGCATCATGAGTACTGTGCAAGATCCAAACCCTACAAGGCATTCAGTGGCCCCCTCAGACAGCTTTCCTGAGCATGTTATCTCATGCCTTTGTGAATGTATCCACTAAGGATGCTGCAATGACCTCTCTTGGCAAGCCATCCATGTATCAAATTGCAGGCATGTCTTTTTTCACAAGCTGCTCTTTACATAGTGTCTGCCAGGAGACCCAAAGAGAAATCAGCTCAAAAACCTTTGCTGCTAATTGTCTGAAACGTAAAGTCAGAATGTTACCTATCTGGAAAAAAAATCCTCTACTCACTTTTTTAGTGTTAATATATCATCAGTATAACAGTTCAGCCAATAAAATTTGTCAAAGAGCCAGACGAGATTAAACATAAAATATTTGATTTCTGAGTACTCAAATCTCCTGCTTCTCTAAAGAATAGCACTTAGTTAGAGTCATCTTAAGTGCATTAGCCTCCCTTGACAACAATTGTATAAATCCCATCACAAAATTAGGATACAATCCTATGATGCTTACACAAACTGAAAGCTCATGCCAGTATTTACTTCTCTGACTTCTCTGTTGTTTATCCCGGGTAGAAGACGTATTTCAGCTATCTGAATGTGAACTCCAGGCTTTCTCACAGTGTTCCTCTCAGCATCCCCACCCTGACCTGAAGGAAGTACTTGTACTTACATCTTTAGGACGCTGTACAAGTCATGATAGTGGTGCAACATGCAGCTCCACCTACCTGTGACTGGACAGGTAGATAAGGAATCTAGCCCATGCTCCCATCTGAATAAAGAAAAGCTCCCTAATAGGAAGGATAATGAAGCACTGGAACAGGTTGCCTCAGGCACTGGTGAAGTCTCCATCTAGTCTTTAAGAACTGGTTAGACGAGCATTTGTCAGGAACAATATATGTGCAGTTCATTTTGCTTTCCAACCCTATTTTTCTAGATTTAGGATCAAATTCTGACCCTGAAGAACTGTTATGAGCATTATGTCTGTTCCCTACATCCTGGGAAGCTAACAAGACTGTACGGCCCGTATCTACTATTGTCCTGCTACTGGAGTCATTGGTCTTGATGGGCATTTGGATCATCAAATCCCAAAGCAAGCAGCAGCTTCCAGACTTTCATAATTTGCATTATTTTTAGGCCATTGCACAGTCCTCATGACTGATCTGCGTGGAGTGTCTTTGCTGTAAACCCTGAGGGAGAGGAGAGAAAGGGTTCATGAAGACATAATTTCCAAAGGTGATAAGCTTGCATCTGTTTTGAGCTGTAAAATGGCACTTGTTGTGAAATCCTCTCAGAGCATACCTTATAAATGCCAAACAAGCACAACACCAAAAGCACATAAAGAAATAATTGAAAGGCTCTGGAGGGAAGCCAAGAGGACGTGGCTGATGTTTCACCTAACCTCACCCCCTCGCTAGCTCTCGCCCGGCAGCCCTGCCTGCATGATGTGAGCCTCGGAGCTGCAGCAGGCAGCTGCTTCTTGACTGTGCACACTGTCTGACCTACTGGCAGCAGGACAAGAAAAACAAAGAGGCTACAAACATAAAACAGAGAGAGATTAGGAACTGTGTGGCCGGGAGTACTTTCACAACGGTGCCTGAGCCAGGCCCAGAAGGCCCAGCTTGGACCTCTGCCAGCCATCCACCACAGCGCCTGCTCCAGCAGGTCCCCTTGTCCTGTCAGGGGAGGCCCAGCTTGGAGGTATCTGAAGTGCCTCCTGGCCCTATGTTTGGTGGTTCAGCCCTGTCAGGCTAGAGTTAACAGGAAGAACTTGTCATCAGATTTGCCAGGCTTTTTCCCACTTTGATTCCCCAGCCTCCAGCCGCTTGGCCTTTATATGCACAGAGTCATTTACCTCCTCCTTTGCACCCCCCCACATACCTTTCCTTTGCACAGGACAGTTTATTCTTCAACAATCTGTATTAAAACTAATTATCCCATGATCTTTTAATTACTTCCAGTTGTGTACTTACTGTGTAAGTTATTACCATGAACAAAGGATGACAAGGACACAAAAACTGCAGAGCCTGACCTGTCAGTATGCTGACCTGCTAGCATGCTGTTTCCATGTAACCTGGAAGGGTTACATGAAAAACCAAGCTGACAAACCTGACATGCTAAGAGAAGCCAAGCTATCCTGTAGCAGGAATTTGGGCTCAGTGGAAGTGAACAGTGTTAATTATTGATTGATCATATTCAGCTGTGTTCAAGTTAAGTGTTTAAGACTGATCTTTTATTTGGCTTTACAATATAAACTGTGCTAATGGGGCAGTGAAGCCACAAAGCTTTACAGTGGATTTAGAAAAATTCTTCATGTTAACATCAGCCTAAGTGACAAAAGTATTCCAGATCCTAAATGAAAAGAAACAAGTCATAATTTTTTACTAGGTGCAGTCAAAAAACCTGGAGTTCCAGTCATAAATCAGCAGAACCATGGTCTCCTGACGCAAGCAGTAGCAGAGCAGCAAAGCTGTTGCTGAATGGCAGTGAAACAGAAGCAAATATCAGAGACTGGGAGGGGGCTGAAAGCAAGTGTGATTCTCCTTGCTAAGAATGTGAGAGCCAATGAGGAAGACCTAAAAATGAATGCACAGTTTGGCCAAAACCAGATACAAAATTAAAATCAACTGGATTTCAGAAGATTTGGTTTTGTTTGTTTATTTGTTTACTAGACTTATTTTTAATCTGGCTGTTTTTCATTTTGGTTAGTTTCATTTTGAGGCCAAAGTGATGAAACACAACAAGAAAGGAAGCTCTTGTGGTTTTTCAGAGCCTTCCAGAAGCAGAGTAATGGAAAACCAATAACAAGCAGGAAGGACTGGAAAGCATGTGAGATTTCTCCTACAGAATCTGTTGAGTTCACAGAATAGTTAAGGTTGGAAGGGATCTCTGAAGGTGCCATACAGCATATTTCTTGAGGCTGTGCAGCCTAGCACAGGGACAGGAAGACATGGTAAACTCGGAGAGTACCAAAATTGGATTACTTTTGGAAGTGTACTGATCCATTTATTCCCCTTCCATTCCAACCAACCCTTTATGCTCCTTCAAAGATCTTTAGTTCTAGTCCTCCATCAGTCACAGGACTCACTTCATGTATGGCCAGCAATGGCTGGTGATGAGTTCCTATGCTCTCTTCCCTGGGAAGGTCATGCACTTCCTGAACTTAATTAACACTGGTCAGAGATTGCATTAGCAGTGTGCAAGCTTAGGCCAAATTCCCAAACACTGTAGAACTAACTTTTTTTCCTTCCTCTTCTCAGTAAAAAGTTGTCAGCTCCAGGGAAAGTGCATAGCCTAGCTCTAGCTGGTGTCTTATTTGTTTCTCCTTACATAGTAACTCCTATTGCAAAAATATGCATGTGTCTACCATTCCATTTATCTAATTGCATTTCAAGTTTGTTTTACAGGCTAGTCCAGACAGACTTTTGAACATAGTTAAAATTATTCTCATACAATCATTGTGCACAAACGTAAAGAAGAGTGAATTAACTCTGAACATTGAACAGGTGAGGTCCAATCGGGTACACTCAGTGCAGCATTCTGTCGTACCTTCTGAAAAGATGAAAAATGTTCAGGAACTCACATTTGTCCCATGTGCAGACAGTTACAAAAGAAGCAGGACATCAGGGAAGGGCAGCACGTAGAAACCGAATTATACTCTGAGAAGGAAGTTTCATACTTTAGCCCATGCAATTTGTGGAAGTGTTTTGAGTAAAGAAAGAAAATGACTTCTTTTTTTTTTTTTTTTTTCCTCAGCTGCAGCTGAAATCTTTGTTTCACTAAGCATGCAAATTCCTTCTGCCTTTGACACATGTGTGTGTAGCTGCCATTGCTCATTTATGTGAGTCCTTTGTGGTCTGTAATACTTGTTCATGACCTCCTGTAAGCAGAGAAGTGGGAAGATCCCACCTTCTTTCAAAAGAAGACTGATTTGGCCAAGGTTCTAAATCTCGGACAGAGCTCAATCTATAAAGTAATGGTTAAAATATAAACTTTTTCTGTAATTACTGATTATTGATGAACTAGATCTTCAGCTGACTGAAGTCAGCTTGCCCTCAAATCTTTGAGGGAATGACTGCCACTTTGTCCCATCTCTGAGTTTAAGATATGTGTTAAAAAAACTAGCTTCTGGAATTGTGTAGAAAAGCATTTAATGACCACCCCATCCTTGCCAGTTCCCCAGCAAGCAGCAGAGAACACGTGGGATTGTGTCCATCATGGCGAGGACTTGCACAGGATGAGTTCGGATGGAATGGATGCAGGGGCCAGGGAGAGGGCATAGGGGGCTCAGGAGTTCCCCTTGGACATTAGGGAGTTCTCATCTTACCACCTACACAGAGCTATTACACGCAGTGGTGGCATGCTTGTGGGTCACACTGAAACCGCCTTTCAAGCTGGTGTACACAAAAAAGTTTATTTTGTATACTGAACTAATGCAGATAAAACAACAGCACAGGATAAATCCTGCTTTACTTTAAAATAAAGGTGGCAGTGTTGGTTTAATTCATCTTCCATTGTAACCATCTTATAAAGATTTCTTAAGGCTGTTCACTGAATTTAGTATGTTTCCAATATTTTCAGTCAAATCGAGACTGCATGTCACTGCAGAAACTATTAGTCAGAAAAAAAAAAAATAATTCCTTTTTTTTCTTCCTCTTTTTTTCCCCATTCTACGTTCTAATTTACTGACCATTGTACAAATTGAACCCTCAGTCCCCAGTGAGTGATTTCAGAGTATTTCTCAAAGATGTGACAGTGAAATTACTGGCAATTTTTAATGAAAGCATCTGAATGTTTCACCTTTTAATCAGCTGTTTGTTTCTTTTAGACTACTTGTTCAACTGAAATACTCAGCAAACACTGGCAAAGGAAACAATTGGTTCCTAAAAGTTCAACACTTGCTCCCATCTGCTCTGGATGGAAAAACTCAAGAACATAATTTCTGAGACCACCCAAATTCACAGAGTGAAAATGCAGAGTGGAATTGTCAACTTTCTTGTGACTTTATATTGTAAGTTTTATTCTTTATTATTTATCTGAGAAGTTCACTGTTCTCTCTTGGGAAAACAACAACCACCACACGAAGTTGTACTATAAAGTAATGTGTTTTCAGGTTCCTAAGCAAATTTGAATCCTTTATTTCTTCCTATTTTGGAGATTTAATCATCTTCCAGAAGCATAAGGATACATGGTATTTTTTTCTGCAAATAATCTCATAGAATCATAGAATCACCAAGGTTGGAAAAGACCACCAAGATCATCCAGTCCAACAGTCCACAATGTATATTTGGTCCTTTTTTTTTTCTTTTTTCTTTTTTTTTAGCTACAAGCAGGCATTTGTTTCAGCTCTTTTTCATTCCAATTCAGTGTATTAAAAATGTTCTGCATGGGAAAACAATTAACAGCTGGTTAAAAGATGTATTTAATTATATTCAGTAGAGCACTCACCTTTCCTATCACTTGCTACCAAATGATACTGGACATTTTACTTTAATGAAGAACATCTTGTCTTTATCAAGTCAAACTCCAGGCACATATTTCAGTGGAAAAGATAAACAGAAATTAAAGAGGAAGGATTTTGTGCAAAGGAACCACAATTTATCAGTGCAAAACCTACAATAAATTAAAGCAATATTCTCTGAGGCATTTTAGCTAACAGAGGAACTTCCACACCATTTTGTTGTGTTAAGATACACTCCTCATTAATCACTGCATCCACATGTACCTGCACTTGTTCAAATGAACTGTTCTGGACAGCCACGTCCTCAGGCAAAGTTCATCATTTTCTCCCCAACCTTACAAGCATTTAGTGGGATATTTACAGAAGAGAAAGGAGTGCAAAGTGCCAGCATGTACCTGTGTACCTGTGAAACTCCAGAGGTTACATGGCTGTGCTTTTCAAAAAGGCAGATATTTTGCATTTTTATATTCACTGGTATACACCTCAGCTGGGACAGAAAATTCAAAAGCCCGGACACAAGAAAGGAACAAGGGATGTTTTTTTTACAACATAGACCCAAGTAGTCAAAAAGCAGCCAAGGTCAGAGCTGCACCCCATTCCTTTTCAAGGAGAGGAGATAGCAGGAACTGTGACCCTGCCCTTTTTGAGACCTTGTCCTTTCTGTAGCTTCATAGCTGACACAGAAAATGTAGAAGAGTAGAAATTTTTCCAGCCCCACAGATTTTAAGTGGGTGGAACATCAAGATACACACAGAAGGTGCATAGATAGGGACAGCGTTGTATGTACAACACCAGTCTTGAATGGTATTATTTTGTAAGAAATCCACAGGAAACTCTTGAACCACAAAGGTGCCTGGCCCTGCTGCTGAGTTGGGTGGTGCCTCCTCACTGCTGCAGAAATGAACCTCTGGGCACCTGCACGGGCCACTCCCAACAGACTTGCTTTGACAGCTGACTGAAATAGAGCACAGCATGTGCCCACAGTCCCTTGCACCTGCAGATTGCTCTGAGATGTGCTACAAAATGCACTCAGAAAACCAGTTGATTGATCTACGGATAAGCACCCTAGAGTGCCATAAACTCCATGTGTTTTGAAAGATATCTGTGGCCGGATGGAGGTGACCTCCACCTAGCCTCAGAGCTGAGAGCATGAGGGAGTCAACATGGGGACCCTTTCACCAGCATGGACCAAAGGAGCACCTCCCTAGGCTTCAGGAACTCCGGTGAGATCAAGCATCACTTGGAATAGTGAATTTTGCAATTCTCATAATCGTTAGCATCTGATACCAGTGCTGTTCCCAGCCCATCAGTTCATATAACCTTTAATTGCCACATAACAAACATTTTTTTGCAGAACCAAATCAAGCAAAGAATTTATGTTCTGTCATTTGTGATGAATGGTTTGGAAAAGGTTTTTTTATTTTTAATTTTTAATTCTGGCTAATAAAGAAAATAATCAGCCTCTGAAACTCAGTCAGGATGTTTTGTTTTGACAAAATCTTTTAGCTAATTAAAATATTTCAGCTATATTTCAGAGTGTAAGTACTTCAAATATTCTGAATGTTTTAAATATCGCTAAAGGTGTATACTAGGAAATAAAAGAGTGCTGAACGAAAATACTGAAAAAATCAGTGACAATTCCATGTTTAACAAACCACTTTGTTAAGCACTTTACTGAATACTTTTGGTTTTCCAGAAATGTGTAGATGTGGCACTGAGGGACATGGTTTTGTGGACATGGGTGATGAGTTGATGATTGGACTTGGTGACCTCAGCGATCTTTTCCAACCTTAATGATTCTATGATTCTGTATTACTCAAAGAATTCCACTACATTTCCATGGATTTGTGAACTGACCCAATATTGTTACAGAAGGTTTCTCCATTTAAACAAAGTTGATTTCTTAGGTTTCATGAAGGCCTGCATTACCTCCTTCAGCCACACTGAATGGAAACTACACAGAGTGAAGCAGGAAAGTGTGAGACAATAATTGAAAAAATAGTCTTGGATGTCTTTGTTTTGTCTCTCAATTCTTTGCTTTTGCTTTATGGGAAAAGATTTTTGTGAGAGCTACTCTAAAATGTCCTGGTTCAGAGAAGTTCAGGGATCCATTTTGTTCTCAGCTGCTGAATGTTACAATTCCTATCTTATTATTCTAATCTCAAATTAATTGAGTAATCTGGAGTTACTCTCGTAACACTGAACTGGGAGCTGAAATTATGAGACTCACAATAATATCAACCTTTTGTAAACCCGAAGCTGTCTTTCACAGTCATAATGGAAACAGGGAGCTTCTTAAACAGTCAATCTTATTTCACAGATAACAGAGTAAATCTGAGGTAGAAAAGACACTGGATATAAAAACTACTGTAATTGAAAGAAGAGCCAAGCCCCACATTTTCAAAAACAAAACTAAACAAGCACATTAAAAATTGTATTCCGCCAGGAGTATTACAATGAAAGCAGTCATCTTACTTTAAACACAGTAGGATTTCATAGAGTAAGCACAGGAACTGGAGTATTATAATTGTTTTCTTATTTCTGCAACCTTTCTTTCTAGCAGATGCTCTTTGGAATCTCGTTGTTTTGACTATAAATGCAGAAGAAGATAAAGCAATTGGAAAAAAGTGATTAGATGTATAACAATGGTTCAAGAATTGAAGAAGAATAAAATTCCAATTTGCAAAAGCTGAGCAAGGGAAAAAAGAAAGCAAGCATATTGCTGTGACCACATTATGTCAAGAATAGGAGAGCTATTCTGAGCTATGACATTACTTCAGTGAAGAAGAGACATTATCCTTCATCTGTAGGGAAAAAAAAAAACAATTGAAGAAATCTCAAGTTACAGTGTACCTTCCTAAACGCACCAGTGCGTGCTTTTGCAAAATATATGCAAAAATATTCCATCTGCTGGGCTGCATGCCGACACTTCTTGTCTTCTAGGACTCAGTCTCTCCACTCAGTCAGGACGACTGCACCTCCATCAAGTAAATCAAAGGGAAATCACCACAGTAGAAGATAATTTTCATTTGAGTTAACTGGAGTGCTAGCCGAATGTAAAAAAAATCATCCCCTCTCAAAGGCTCAGACATACTATCTTTTCTAGCAATGTTTCCCCAAATCAAACTTATTAACTCATAATAATGAAGTATTGTAAACAGTTTAATACCACTGAACTCTTTTAGAAATTGTTTAATGTGCTGGTTGTGGTTTGGTTTGGTTTGGTTTGGTTCAGTTTGGTTTACTTTGGGTTGTGAGAGTTTTTCTCTGCTGATTTTCATGATGAAAGGCATGAATCTGATCTTGGTTCCGTGCTGTGGTACTGGAGATTTGCACCACTGAGCAGTTCTCATACAGAAGGGATAATTAGTGAACACACAGCCATGAAAAAATAAGCCAGGAAAGCACGGTTATTATATGTATAAGATGAGAACACAATTTGAGAAGACTTGAGAATACATATTTTTGAAAATTGGATATAGCAAGACCAACTGCTGCTTTCTCTCATGCGCCTCATTTTAGTACATCAGGCAAGTATACAGCAAGAATGAAGAATACTTAAACTAATAAGCAACTCTGTCCTGAAACCAAACAAATGGAATTTGGAAGATTTTATGTCACGCAAGTGAAATACTGGAACAACCCATCATTAGGAGCAGAGAGAAGAAAAATCCTATCCAAATCAGAGATGAAGTGTGACAAATACATGGAGCTGACAGGAGCCAAAATCCACGTGGATCTTACAGTGTCTGCTTGTATGCTCCCAGCAAAGTTCAAAAGCTGCTGGAAATAAAAGAATTACAAAGTGCATGCAGAAGCCACTTCGTTAAGCAATGATTCCCTCTGTGTTTGGGCATTGCTTTTCCTCACTGTCCTTCCCAGCAGTGCATGCGGCTCCCACAGACCTGGGCTGGGATCAGATGCCAGTTGGTGAGAAGCAAGGAGGAAAAATGTTGGAAAGGGTGGTCAGAAAGAAGGTTAAACCACACAAAAATGCTGGCTTCCCACAGGTGGCCTTTCAACACACTCTGTCAATAACTACACAGATATGGGGAAGAGGGAAAGATAAGTTTTCCTCAGCTATTATTTGGAGATGAAACACATTTTACCAACAGCAGGGTGGGAGAGTCGCACCAAGCAGCTGATTCCTGGTAGACAGCATTAGGACAGAGGAATAGGTTAGAGCCCCTTCCTGCTGCTTTGGAGAGGGAGAAAGCTTTCGTGGCTTTATCTGAAAGGCGTGAGGCACAAAGATGTGGCAGGTGGAGACAGGCTGGTATAGCCAGACACACCAGGCAAAAGTGACAGGGTGAAGGGAACAGCATGATGTAAAGCAAATGAGTGCCTCTGCTGCAAAGCTGCCATAAGGAAAGAGAGAGTCTGGAGCCGTGGGAGGGTGTTCAAGAAGAAAAGTAAGAAGGAATTGAGACTGTGAGGAAGAAGGGCAGGCCTTTGGAGTTGTAGTCTGGATTTAAATGCCATCAGAAAAAAAATCAGTAAATAGCTGAAATAAAAGGGAAACAATAGTAATGTGGGTAGGGAGAGTAATACTGCTCTGTCAATCATATTCCATTTCAAGCCCTGGCTAAATAGGCATTTACTTACACTAAATAGTGGTAGATGAGTGCAGTAGGCATTCCAATAATCCCCAACGCATTTTCTATGTGTAAAAATGCATAGCGAAGTCTCTTTAATATGGCCTGCATTTCAAATTGAGCAGAAGAATTTAATAGACTGCAACTTTTTGTTGAAGGACAAAGGCAGGGGGCTGTGTAAAGCTGAGTAATACAAAATACTCAGGAGGCTGTATCTGGCTGGTACTTAAGGCTGTTTTACGGACATGGACTTTGAAGGGAAATGCAGTACCAAAAAAAAAAAAAAGAGCAGGAGGTGTTTGAGGTGTTTTTCTCATGTAGTCGATTACTTCCTGCAATTCATGAGGACTCTTTACTTGTGCATAAAGGTCACCTTTCATTTATGGACAGTCTCTGTTTGGTTCACTGAAAAAAAAAAGTGCCCAGACAATATACGGGGAAAAAAAACAAACAGGGAAGGACGTGTAAAAAATAGGGGCTAAAGTCTTCCAAGACATAACTTCTATAGATACTGACTGTTAAGAAAAGTTGGTCATTGAAACTACGCAACAGAAATAACCTGAAGGCAAATTACAGACTGAAAAAAAAATTAAAAAAAAGATATTTGCTGTCTACAGTTACCACACAGAGACTTTAAAACCTCAGGCCAAGACTGTTTACTGATGTTACATATGGTCTACAAAATGTGAGGAGAGATGTGAACTGTAGCAGAGAGAGAAGCAAAAGGAAAATTGGTAGCCTAGAAAGACTCATTTAATGACTGTATGCATTCAGGAGCAGTGGTGCAGGATGTTTGCCTGTGCCCCTCCGTGCAGAGCTATTTCCATCTTAAGCCGGCCCTTTCAAGCAGAAGGGAGAAGTGCAGTGTCCCCTAAATCCCTTTTGCTTCAGTGCACAAAGAACACAGTGACTGGCCTGTAGCAACCCTGCCAGACACCTGTGGGCCCACCACAGCCCTGTGTTCTCTGCTCGTGCGGCGCTGCACCAAGGATGGAGCTCAACCAGCTGCCTTTCTGGCCTTGAGATCCCCAATATCCCAACAGGTCCCACCTCACTGCCGAGCAGGAAGGCAGTGGTGTCTCGTAGCCAAAATATCAGCTGCAAAGGAACAAGGGAAAGCGGTGTGAGACTGAATCAAAACCCACAAATCTCATGCTCAGCATGGGCAATTTGATGTGTCTAACTGCAGGGCATACCCAAAGGTTTCCAGAGAATCACAGAATCTTTTGAGTTGGAAGGGAATTTTAAAGGTCATTAGTCCTGCATCAGCCTGTGTCGAGATACCCTCCAAGACCAGCAGCAGTCAGCTGCAGAACCAGCAACAGGCAGCAACATTTTAATTATGATTGAAAATGAGGGATGACATTTTCACTTTGGAGGTTCTTCTTTAGGAAATATGTCTGCACTGTCTGCACCTTGGCACAGCAAGGGAAAAATGTAAATGTTAGCCATGACTACTGCAGTTCATAAGCCTTACCACAGCCTAGGGCGAATAATTTATTTGCAAGAACACATTAGAAACCCTGATCAAAATATGGCCAAAGATTAACAACCAAAAAACCTACCTCATCTAAACCAAGGAAATCCTCAAAATCAAGATTAATAGCAAGCTTATACGTTTTAGAAAGCGCTGTAATTGTGAGATATCTTCAGTTGCAGCATAAGGAGAGGGCTGCTGGGAGCTACGTGGGGAAGCGCTCAGCACTTCCTGCAGCAGTAAGTGCCGAGAGCCTGAGGCTGAGCAGGGTCTGCTGCAGGAGGGGATCGGGTTTGGCAGCAGGGCAGCAGCGGGGGGCAGGAGGGAGCCGTAACTGCCTTCCGCTCCTGCCCCTCTGCCAGACATCCGAATTCCAGACACAAAAGGGCAAAGGCATTTTTTCCCTTTGAACAGCCTCGTGGGATGCTGAGAAGCTGCCCTGGGGACTGCCAAAGCTTTGCTGTTGCCCCTACAAGCTGCTGGCACCAGGTTCAGCTCATCAGCCTGTCAGTGGTAACCGAAGTAGCGCTGGAAATATCCTGGATCTGCTTCCTCTTCCCCTGTTATTTCTGTAGCACAGCTGATGCCATTTGTCACCTGCAGGTAAAAGAGCCGAGGTCCCGCCGTCAGTGGGATGTATTTCTGATGTAATTATGCCTTACAGACCATGTTACCTATATCTTCACTGCATTTCTTCTTCCCCTTGCTTTTCCTTAAGGCTTTGTCTTGAAAAATGTTGTTTCCACATTAAAAAAAAAAAAAAAAATCACAAGTGGAATTTTGATTGAAGTCAAACAAACCCTTGACACTCTGCGGACGCTGTTCAGGCAGTTCCAAAGGTGAGCACCCATCACTGTTCTGCAGAGCAAGTGCATGTCTGGGACTTTGAGCCTCCTGTTGGCCCTGTGTGCAACACAGCTTTTGCCTGGAAAGGAGCTGCAGCCTGCAGTGGAAAGCATAATACATCACTGATCAAAGTCTTGCAAAAAAATCAGGACCTGATGTAGTAGGAGGAGAATAAAACCAGGCAGTGCTATTATGCAGATTTATTTTTCTTCAATTAAGCACTGACCTAATGAAAATATGAATGTTTTTCTATTCACTATACCATTTAATAATCATTCTGCATTGCTTTCCTCGTTTAATTCAAATGAGTTTTATGCAGTTGCTGTTGTGATGTGAATTTCTTATTGCTTATATTGTATGTGTGATTGTTTCCAGGATACATATCTCCATGAGACAAATTTCTTCTGAAAGGAAGGTTTGGGCTGGCAAGGATTTGACCATCTTGATTTGACCAGCTCTTAGAGCTGGCTGATGTTATCAGGAGAGGGAATTACATGAGGCCAGGAAGCAGGAATCAGGGCAGGATTTGGTTTTAGGGTCAGGAATCTCCTTCAGTTTTATTATGAGGTTTACTTCAGTGCCAGTTAACTACAGAATCACACTGCCATTCTGAGGAGGCAAATGGTAAAGATGAAATGCTTCCCAGCTCTTTAACTGTGCTGCCAGCTTGCTGCAGAGCACTTGGGAGGACCATGCTGTGTGGAAATGTCACACCCATGGGAATCAATACAATAAATCAAGGGTTATTTAATAATGAGACCTAGAGTTAGATTCACCTCAGTGGGACGGCGGGGTCAGAGTAGTGTGTGTTAACTCATCACAGACTGCTCAAAAATCAATATCTATTAAAAAAAAAAATAGAAAGTAAAAAGAGGGCCCTTCCTGCCAGAACTGAATCTTCCAAACACTTGAGAAGAAAAAAAAAAAGACAGGAATTTCCTGTCATATGATAGCCTCCTTAATAGATAAGCATCTATACACATTGAGAATGAAAGAGACAGACTTATATTTACTTTAGTACAGATTTTTAGAAGGTGGCAAACTAAAATTAGCTCTCCACTGCAATCCTCATCAATTAATCTGCTGGAACAGTCTAATGAGGAAAGAAGTCACATACCCTCTGCACATGATTACACCATTTTCACAGATTGACTGCACCATCTTCACAGGACTTTTGAAGCTCAGTAAGACCAGTGAGGCCAGCAGAAATAAAGAGAAGAATGAGTCTCCTTAACTCTGAATCAGCACATTCTTTGCAATTGTCCTTGTATGCTTTTAAGCTTATTGACTCAGATCAGATTAGGTCACTAATTCTGATTTTAGACTCCTAGTTTGTCCAAATTTCTTGAAAATTATAAGCCTAAATAGTCTACTTATTTTGACTTCTGGTGAACAAAGCTGATTAAAAAAAGTAACAGAAAGTTAGCTTTGGATGAAAGTATTAATTTTTTTCTTTTATTTTTTTTTCTCTTTCAAAAACTAGTTGCTTTGGGTGGAAAGTTTAGTTTCTCCACTGTGATTTTGCTACTTAGAATCAAAATATTCCATGTCACACCAAACCAAAGAAGAGCTGCGCCCTGCAGCCCTCTGCCCCTAGAATCTGTACCACCTGCAAGGGAAGCCTGGAGAAAAGGAGATCCCAAGCAGTAGGCTGTCCTCTGCTGCATTTCCTATCCTCACATGCAGCTGATTCCCATATGGTCAGAGGGGTCGTACAAAGGAAACTGAGAACTAAAATAAGTTTCCTGCCTAACGTAGCTTTGCATTAGGGATGCACCGTGTGAAAACAAGTTCCACAGCTAGGCTGGGCACAATGTAAAGGACAGTGTCCTGTTAAATGTTTTAAAATCAGATCATCTTCCCAGCAGGAAACTGTCTATAACTTTAATAACATTCCCTGTGCCAGAATTAACTGCTGCAAACATTTTCAGAAAATCCCATGAGCAAGATTGGTAAAATCTGAGCCTCACACGCAGGTAATCCCAAAGCAAGGAGAAGGGCTGAGGCTTCTTCAGGGGGAGAAGAGCGGTCATTCTCTTTGACCTGTGTGCTGGTGGCTGAAGGGACACACAATGCACCCAGTGCAAGACACTCATCTCCTGAGATACCCTAATCAGCCATGGCCACATGGCTCCATGTTCCAGAGCCACTGAGGCCACCTGGCTGGCAGGTTGCCTAGTGTTTCTTGAAGAATAGCAGTGGTGAGCTGAGGCACAGACCCCAGCACCTCTGTTAAGTAATGTCCTCTATTACTTAACACTACCTCTGCCAGTGCTCTCCATCTGTGTCTTTATCTATACTTTCCTACTGAAATTGCCTTTATAAATCCAAAGCAATGTTCCCAGGTGTGAATACTCCATGCACGTAGAAAAGCTCTGCTGCCATATATCTTTGTAGGGATATTGCCTCTCTATTCAGCTCAGGGTCCTATTCAAAAAGGGCTGCTTGTTTGTCTCACTCCACAGATTTCCTCATTACCTTACCTCTCAGGCTTTACTTTTTTCTCTTCTTGCTTTCTGCTGCCTCTGCTAGGAGGCATTCTTTCTGTTCTGGACATTTCTGAGCGCAGGAATAGAGAAAAAGACACTTTTTCTTCATCTCAACTGCTGCTGCAAGAAAAAATGTTTCTGTTTTCCAGAGACGTTTTCACTGTTGCAATTGGGAAACTTACATTTATTAGTACTTTTTTAGAGACAGGAGAATATGCAACCTATGCACCCCAAAATGCTATTAACTTTACAGCTCAGGCATGATTGGGTAACATTTTGGAACTAAACAATCCTCTTTAGTGAACAAAATTCATTTCCTTTTCTTTCTTTACTCTCTTTAGTCCTCTGTTCACATTTATTTCCTTCTGCATCTTCATTTCCCTTCTCATATTTTATTTTTTCTAGATTAATTTTTCTGAAGCTTCCTTCGTAAAGGCACGCAGCCATTCACATCTGACTGCTCCTTTAAAAAGAGATGACTTCTGTTCATCCGACACTTGCAGCAGAAAGTAACAGATAAGAACATGCATAATTGGAGCCTGGGCACTCTCCCAACTGGGTTGTGCACACCCATCCTTGGCCACAAGCTGCAGATCTCTCCTGCCTGGGATATCTGCGCCATTTAATGTAGGGTTTTGTGATAAAATGAAGTCCCTCAGAAGACCAAGCTATTTAAGTCATGTCCACATTTAATTTTCATTTAACTCATCTGTCTAGCCAGTCTTTTCTTGTCCTAGATCAGTTCAAAGAGACAATCTGCATCTTCTGGGGTTACCATTGCAGCTTAGCAAATCTCTTTGCTAAGTTTTCACTAATTCTTCTGCTGAGTATCTTCAAGGCTTCCATAAAACTCCACAAGAGCCAGCGGTTCAAGCTCCCACTCTCAGTAAAACAGTTTTAAAGTCTGGTTAGCCTGGTGCAATGCTGTATCTCTCTGAAGCTTCAGGAGTGGTAAGAACATCCTTTCTACAAGAATGAGGCACATTGGGTGAATCAAGGAACTTGTACTGGGTACGATGTTTGACAGTCCCTTTCCTGAATAATGGGGTGAATGTTAACAGCAGAGGATTCAGGGACATTGTAGAGTTGAATGCCAGTGAAAGTATAACTCTTCACTCTTTCTGGCATAATGAATATTTAATGTGAAATGTAGTAGAGCCTACAGGAGAGACTTATTAACCTGGTACACTGAATATTCACCTGAGAGATATATGTCATGGATTTTAGTTCTCTCTTGAGCTGGGAAGAGCCAACGGATAGGAACGTTGTAATTGCAGGTCTTATGTCTTAACCTCTTCTACCACAAAAGAGGACTCCCAAATACTAGCACAGATTTTACAATCAAAGGACTTCATGACATTTGCAAAACAAGCAAAGCAAAAATCTACAGGCCATTCTGTGTTCCATTAGGCTTTGGTGGTTAGGACATAAAGGGAATTGCAGAAAGAGAATATAAACAAAAAAGTTCTATAAAACAATTGTTTTAAAAGCTCATGATTTTACTGTCATAGCTACAGACACTTTAATTGAAAATACTGGTAATTCCTGCCAGCTACCAACTATGTCTGCAGTCAGATATTAGTGAAGTCAAAGCCAGGAAATATTTCACAGGCCATTTTGGGATGCCTCATACTTTACCAAGCAACCGTGGAGCAAGACAGCATGCCAGCCTACCTGGCCATCAGAGACTATCAACCTTCTGTGCTTCCCTGAAAGTGTTTGAAATGTGCAAGTCCCTGTATCAGACCAAGCCAAATGTCACACCCCCACCCCCAAATGCTGGCAAACAGTAGAGCTGTCTGCTGTACAATTGTAGCTGTAGTGCTCTGTCCTATAGTACAATGATGAATTTCATCCAGGGAGGTCCAAAAACATTGGTAAGTGAAAACGTAAAATAGAAACTATAAAAGTAATCACTGAACAAAGCAGAGCCATAAGGAATCAATCACTGTTATTCATTCCATAATTGAGTTCACAATAATAAGCAACAAAGAAGTAATAGAGTTATTAAATAAACCAGCAAAATTTGTGAGGTCCAATCCTACTGACACATTTAATTTCTTTGCAACTTTTCTGTACAGTGTAAAAGATGGGGAAAAAAAAAAAAGAGCTGAATAGCTTAGTCATTCTGAATATAGAGCTGAGGTTAGAAGCTTGGAATTCCCCTCCAAATTGCAGGAGAAAATATGGAGTAGACTATCCTCTGTTCTGCTGGACTGCAAATTGTTAATGATTATGTCCCTATGGACAGATGTTCATTCCATAAGAAAGGCAAAGCTGAGGCTCTGCCCTGCAGCAGAACTCACAGAGAGCTGCTGAGCCTTCTGAGGTCCTCACAGATCTCAGTGGAGGATGGGCAGAGGGCTGGCGAGGGTCTAAGGCATGCACGATGGATAAATCTCCAAGGATCAAACTCTTCTTAAAGAGGGATTCCTACTATTTGGTTATATTTCTAACAGTCTGCTTCAGTTATGTCCAGCACCTTTTCATTCATTAAGCTACGGACGGTCGTGAGAATCAGCACAGATCTGCAAATGATGTGGAGGGAGAGGCTGGGAGAGGTGCAGGCGGTGGGCACAGAGTTGCACTGCTCTTGTCCCTCCTCCATGAAACTTCACGGGGTGCACCGTGACTCACTTTGTTCAAATAATAGTTCCACAGACAGTTGGGAAGAACATTTATGCTTCACCACCCACTGAGGACTATTTTTGTGCATTTGCATTATTTTGGGTTTAAAGAGCTTCAGCCAGCCACTACAGATCAGCAAGAAGGCTTTTAGCTGCCTAATCTTACATGGCAAATAATCAGTAGTGAGCTCTCATTATGAAAAGTCCATGACCAGTTTTCGAGCTAGAACTCACTCCTCTGAGAGTGTTCCAAACATTGCTAATGAAGACATAGGTAGAAATACAGAGTATTTCACAAGTGACCTGGAAGCAGAGGAAAAACAAACAAACAAAACAACCCTTAGAGCAACTGATTTGTGTGCTTGTGACATTTCAGACATATTTTTTAAAAAATCATTTTAAAACTCAACTGCAGCATAAGACCTAAAATCTGCAGCAGGGAATCTGCTACCCACAGAGAAGGGGTAAACTCCACTGCAGAAACAACGTGCACTGGAAATCTACTTTACCAACTGACTTGACAGCAGTTGCACAAGGCAACTTGAGTTTGCATCTCCCAGAACATTTCTGTTTAGCTGGGCTTTCTCACAGACATAAGCTCCACTGCAGCTGGCTTTGAAGTCCTGTGCGCACCTGCACAGATTACAAAGAAGGGAAGGCAGGTCTCTCCACACCCAAACTGTAAATTAACAATGCAACATGTCAAGTTAAGATATGCCCTCCAGCACCCTGTTTTAAAGTCAGGCCAGTGGTTGACAATCTCCTGATATAGTTAACCCTTTCCCTAGGTTTTATACCAGCTTCTAGACTCCTGAAAGAAGAAATACTCTTAGGTGACTGTGTGATTTTTTAAAGTAATGTAACAGTTTAAACATCTGCTTTAATCCAAGTAGGAACTATATTATATCCTACTTTTTTTTTTTTTTCCACAAAGCAGAAGAAAGTTACCAGTGCACTAACTTGATTTTTTCAAAACTGCTTTGTACAGCTGTATGGAGAAGTAGTTTCAGGCTGTGAATACAACACAGGTTGAAGAGAGCCAGCTTTTACTTTTCCATTTCACCTTTTACTCTCCAAACAATTCTCTGCCACATGTAGGTCATCACAATTACTATTGTGTTGTGTTTTTTTTCCCTCCAAACCTCTCATGAAGCTTTGCTGTTATAGTAGAGAAGTACATCAGTGTGCAGCAACAGCTTCAGAAAGGAATTTTCACTGAACTAGAAACAATTCTCAGACTACCAGATCTCACAGTTTTATGATTGCAATCCCCTTCTTTCTTCCTCTGCTTTTCCACGGTAGGTCATTAATCATCTCACCATGTCCCATCGCTTCATACCTCGTGGGAGATGACAACTAATTCCTGCACCATCTGTAATGCTAATTGTCTCCTGACCTAACATTCTCTTGACCCTATCTCATCTTGTTGTTCCTGTATGTATTATGGAACAAGCATGTGAGAATAAAGTATGCTGCTGATCCACTCAGCATGATTTCTGTGGGGCTCACTGCCCACTACCGCTCTGCACTCCAGCACAACCTTTATTTGGTACATGGAGCCCAAACCCAGGCCTCACTCAGGTTCAAACTTGCAAACATCCTCCCATGTGTGGACACAAGCAGGCATGCAGGCTCAGGGTAGAGATAATGAAAGTGGTGCTGGGAACGGGCATGCTGTGTCTGCTGTGTGTGGACACCTCTCTACCTCCTGCTCTTCATGGAGCTCAGGAAGTCCCCTGCAGTCCGCAGTGCTCCCTAGTAGCTCCCAGCACCCTCCATGCCAAAGGAGGAGGCTGGAGGCATTTAGTTTGTGCCACCATTTTACAGTAAGAACCAGCGATCCAAGCTACAGTTGTCCCACCGGTGGTAGCACTGCATAGCAGAGCTGATCCAGAGAGGGACCAGACTGCAGTTCATCGTGCAAAAGAAAGTGATGATTTCTGTGCACAGGTCCCACTTAATACCTTAAGATCTGAAATACACTTGAGCAATGATAAGAAAGATCAGCCAGATGTCCAGCAGTACTACTCTAAAAGTATCACCACCTGACTGCTGTCAAGGATGTGCAATTCAACTTCCAGGTGCTAGAAGACTGTCCACTTGAGATAAGTTCATCTAAAAATCAGAAGAATGAAGGCTATAAATATTTTTTACTTATTATGCTTTAAACATTTGGGTATTCTTTGTCTGGTGGGGGAAAAAAAAAAAAAAAAGTAGGTTTTACTTCATCTCCCTCTTTTCTCCTTTTGTCTCACATATATCTCCTTCTTTGTTGCAAGCCCAGAAGGCAGAAACACAACCATGTTTTCCTGAAAGTAGGAGTGATTTATTACAATTAATATCACTGATTTTCAGAAGTTTCTTGTCTCAGTGAAAAACAAATGCACCTCCGAAAAACATTATTTCATATTCATATTGCATATATTAAGTGATTTAAGTATCTAAATCTAAGAATTTTGGTGGATACTGTTGAGCTGCATTAAGCGAAAATAAGTATCCCAGAAGACAAGCAAAAAAGGAAGAAGGAGGATTAAGGAATGGCAACCACCAGAGACTCTTACAGGATGTGAAGAGGAAAAAAGGGGTCAGAAAAAAAACCTGACTTCTTCAGCTGAAAACTGAACTGTGCCTTCCATTCAAAGAGCACCAGATAACAAGAGCAAGCCATCAGATTGCTCAATGGGTGTAAGAGAAGAAATAAGGAAAAGAGAGAATTGATTGATAGGAGAGATATGAAGAAGGTGCACTGCAATGCATAGTGGAGTCTTAATTGCTTTCACAAGGATCTTGAATTCCAGACTGCTTCTCTGTGTAAGGTGCTCCGAATTCAGGTGTAGGTTTTTGTTTTCTCATACAATTATGCAGCAAAGTTAACTGAAATAGCCATTTTGTAGCACCCCAAAATGTTATCATTCACAGAGAGGAGATAATGTAGGGAAATGTAGAATTTTTATTTTTTTTTTTTTTCCAAAAAAAGTGGGCAGTGTCCTGGGTCAATCTGAGACATACCCTGCGTGTCGAGTAACATTCCAGGCACTCTCTGTCTCCTTTTCTCCTGCTGTGGAAATGGCTTAATCCCACATCCACAGTGTGAGAGTGAAAGGAAAAGGAAACATTAGCTATCTGCATGAGAAGCCAGTAAGACAATGATTTGTCACCTAATGAAATCACTAAAATCGAGGGCAACAGAGCATCCCAAAAGCTATCTTCAAAATGCCAGGATGGAGGATGTAATTCCAGATGGTTCCAGAGGATCAAAGATATTGATTTCCCTTCATAGAGTGTTAATGGATTTTTAGCTAAAAAAAAGCTAAAGAAGAGTCCATCTTCAACCTGACAACAGATCAAAAAACAGCATAAACATAGATTCAAAATCATTTTTAACATTTATACATGTTATACATGTGAGCAATAAGAGAGAATACACATAATCAGCACCACTCAAATTCTCTTCTTGATCCGAAAATTACTTTAGATGCTTTGGAAGTAATTACTTTAGAATGCCAGCATCAGACTTCAACTATATTCCCTCTTTTCTGCTTCTCTACTCTTCACTTTTATCTCAAGAAGCTTCTGTTATCAATATCTCAAACCTTCTCAACAAGAGAATATAGTTCCTTACTGGAATAAGCACAGTACTGAAAAGATTGACTGCCCTGGTATTGATTTTCTCATGTTAACAGTAACACATAATGTGCAACAAACACACGAAAAAGGATTGCTTTCACTTCCAAGGAAGGGGCAACTTGATCTATCCTGAAAACTGACTGAAAGTAGTGGTAGGAAGTGCCTTGTTTATTGTAATTCACTGGATTCATACACTCCCGCTCAGCTGAAAGAGAAACAAAGACCCTCTGATAGTATAGGGGAATTTGAACTTTTCCCTGAGCTATCTTAAAGGGCAGAGTACCTATACACTCAACAGAGAAATATCTCATTAATTCTGTAAATTAATGACATAAGATGACAGAAGTATACTTACCTGCCCTTAAAGGCCATTGCAAGTAAGGGCTAGGAGTTCCTATTGTCAAAAGTTCAAGCTCCTTTTCAGTGAATGTAACTGAGCTGGTATCACAGAGATGTGAAACCAACAAGCTATTATAGAGCCACTGCTCAGAGGAGAATACTACACAGACTTGTATTGGGATTGTGTTGGGATGAGAAGGCTCCTAAACCTCCTCATCTCCACTTTCATTCAGCAGCCAAATTTCCACTTCCTCTGTCACACCCATATCTAAACCATCTGTTGTTTAAAAAATCATTCCTATTACAGGGACCCTTGGGAAACTACTGGGAGATGTCCCTCTGCCCGCAAACTTGTCCACACTGTGCTTTAGAGCAGAGCTGTTACTGGTCAAATCTCATTCAGCTGCCTTCAGAAAACTCATATCTGCCACCGTTTCAGTGAGCAATGAGGATGTAGCGGAGCCTCACATCCCTTCCTTCACATTCCAGCATAATTACCCTTCTGCTTGCCTTATTATTCTTCCATGAACCTGCCTGATCATGGAGCCAGGCATTGTTGTAGTGAGCATAGGAAGGGTTAATATTCAGGGTCTTCTCATTAGTCAATAATAATGCAGAGGGCCTGGGTGCCCTGGTAAATATCAGGACTTAACAGTCCAAAGACTGTACAAACAGTAAGGGACAGTACACGCCTGTCAAGCCTGAAATCTAAATATACAGAGCAAACGCAGGTTGAGCTCCCATCCCCACTTGGCAGGTGGGAGAATGTGCCACCTCCTCTCTCTCCACCTCTGTGCTGTCCTGCCTGTGCTGCAGATGTGGGGCCCCAAAGCCCTGCCCTAGGCACAGCTAGCCTTGGGCACAAGAGAAACTGCAGGTGCGGTACCACCCCAACTGCAGTAAGCTGCTGTAGGAGTCCCTGCACAGGGGCACCCACTGGGACTTCTCCTCCTGCTGATACATGACATGATTCACACTCTGCACTTGCGTGACGTGTCACACACCTTTGAACTCACCCATGTTGTGTTTAACACTGGAAGCAGTCCAGCTTCCTCAGGCCCACGAGTCACCAGGAGTGATGAGCTTCCCTACCTTACCACAGCACCACACCACATGGGGTCACACTCAAGCCTGGCCTCACAAGCAACTTCCTCATGTCTTCCCCATTCTTTCAGGGCTGGACTGAGTGGACCAGCTGCCTCCCAGTTAGGTCTGGCCACTACCAATCTAGCAGACTATTTTGCCAGAAAGTGACAAGTCAGAAAATTAAACAGAAACTGCAGTCATATAAATGAAGCGACTGAGAAACAGAACCAGGCTGAAAGCATTTACCTGTGGGGACGTGGCAATACTGTTCAGCCCTGAAGGCAGACCAATATCAGTTACTCTGAAGATAGATCAGGAAGCAAACTTAAACTGCTGAATAATTAGGGTTATCCAAGTATAACTTCAGTATTTCTTCTCAGAATATAAAAACATTACTGCTGACAGTTGAGATGCCCTTAAAGACAGAAAATTAAATTAACAGTCAGGCTGCCATATCTCTTTCTCTGGGGTTTCCCAGATGGAAATATGTGTGAATGAGCTCCATAGACCATGTGTTATAAATGCCACATTTCAGGAAGCTTCCAGGCTGACTGCACATACTCTGTACAAAAGATCTGTGGCTGTTCAGTAAATCTGAGAGCTTGGGAACAGGCTTACTGTGTATGCGTGACTCCATTGAATATTGTGAGCATAGCAAATCCAGAATTCTGGATGTTTCAGATAGATCATGCTACTAATTCACATAAGCAGAAAGCACTGTCTAAAATCACCAGGACTAGGGTGGCTGTGCACATAGTGGATAACTAATCTATGCACATAGGATTCCTGAGGTTTGCAGAAACTTCAGGGTCCTTATAGACCAATATACAGAGACTTTCACAATATACAGAGACTTTCACAGCAGGTTGCCCAGGACGATTTCCAGAGGATTTTGAATATCTCTAAGGATCTACACACACACTGTAGAAACATTAGGATGGGGAAGCATTGGAACAGGCTGACCAGAGAAGTTGGTGGATGCCTCATGCCCAGAGCTGTTCAAGGTTGGATGGGGCCCTAGGCAGCCTGATCTAGTGGGCAGGAACCTTGCCCATGGCAGGGGGCTTGGAACTAGATGATCTTTAGGATCCCTTCCAACAGAAGACATTCTGTGATTTTATAAATCTGGATTCCCAGGTTTGTGGCAACTCGGTCAAGGATCTATCACGCAGTCACTCCATGGGGCTGCTCAATGGCCCAAAACCCCAGAGCAGGGTAAAACCTGAAGCTCCACCTGCGCAGCACTTCTGCATTCTCATCCAGATGTGTGGGGCTCTGTGCTAACTGCAGTGTCAACAACAAGTGCTTGCTTTTGGCTGCTTCACCTTTGGCAGACAAACACTTGCTTTTTCTTACAGAGCCTGTGCCTGTTGCCATTATTTGAAAGCTTGTGCTTCTTTACACTAGCCCATCAATAATTAGACGAGAAGACCATGTAATGCTAATTCTATGCTACGTGTTATGACATTTTACAGATGGTTGTGCGACTTTATAATTTTTAAGGGAAAAATGGAACAAGTTACATATAAATGAGGCCTGGCTTGTGCTACAGCATCCACAGAGGACAGAGGGGAGGCAAATAACCCAGGCAGCCCTCCTCTTGGCTGTAAAGGAGCCAGCCATGGCAGTGAAACAGGTGCTGTCTGCTGAGGCGGCGGTGATGTTCCGCTGTTTCAGTGTTTCATTAGCACAGCCCAGGTGTGGCCCATCCCGAGCAGGCTCAGCACAGTACACAGGCACTGCCCTGTGTGCCCTGTGCCCAGCCTTCCCCTCCCAAGGCCACAGGGCTAGCTCCTTGCCCTGTGCTGGTGCCGCCTGGTAGCCCCAGGCCAGCACAGACCCTGCTGGGGAATTAACTAAGAAGCGTGAGTGTTGGGAGATCCAAGAAAGACAGGGAAACATCTAGGGAAGTAAAGCTCACTTAACCTATGGCCAAACTCCTGGAATGATTTGATTTCCTAAGCGGCATCCCATATAACATCACAACATCAGTTCCTATACAAGTACGTGAACAAACAATGGTATTGATTTACTTGCTGTGGTACAACTTTGTGATGATCAACAGCTTGGCAGGATTTTTAGGAGGACTTGAACCTGCCTTGAACAATGAGGGATCCAGAATTGGATTACATTATGGCTTTTTATAAGATAGTGGAAGGCTACGTGCTCACTTCACACCACAAGACAAACCATCAATGATGGAGATGGAGAAGGACTTTTTCCAAGAGCAGCATCAGATGGAAAATTCACATTCACTGCATGCTATCCTTGCAGGCAGGAATGGGGCAGGAGGCACTTCAAAACCAGACGTGGCTACTGAAAGACCACACCACTCAATGCTATCTTCAGCTGCTTCAGTGGACGAGCAGGTACTAAGCTAAGCTCACCTGCTGGAGAAACCTCCCTGCCCTCCATTCTTACCTTCAGACTAAGGCTACCTCCCAGGATTAGGTCACCCCTCTGCTTTGGCTGCCGAGCTGGATTGCCAGCCATGGGTGGATGTGCAATTTGTCACATTTAATTGTCTAAGACATCAGCTCTACAAACACCCCAGGGCATGGCTACGAATGCACAGAGTGTAAATGTGAAAAAAGAAGTTCAATAAGTAGAATAACAGCATCCCAGGTGAAGCACCCCTAAAAGTAGGTCAGAACTACTCCCAGAAAGTGGGCTAATACAGCTTCTCATTCAATTTACTTTATAATGTGTTTTGGTTTTTAATGTTTGTTTCATTGTTATTCATGTTGGTTGCTGGTACGCTATCTGCTGAAGATACATCTGTAAAGAGTAAAAATTCAAGTCAAAAGATCCAAGAAAAAAGGCAGGTGTGATTGCATGTCTCAAGATATACAAGCAGTTAAAGCAAAGGGACTTCATGTACAGTGACTATAGAGAAAACTTGTTCCACCACCTACCTTGGGTATACTGGCTGTCGTTCTGATTTTTTACAAAGTTCTTCACTCTTTGGTGATAAAATGCTGCTGTCACCAGAGAGTAGTAACATGGACCTCCAGATACAGAGAGTTAAATTTGAAGCCAGTCCCAGAGAAACATAATAGAGTACGAGCAGCTGATGATGACTGAAAACATACTATAAACCTGTTTTAAACTTTTTCAAAGGAACAACAACCAAAAAAAAAAAAAAAAAAAAAAAAGGATCTATTTTAAAGGTTCATATTCATGCTTTCCCTTACTTAGATAAAATTAATGGCCAAAGAGTCAATTTTGCTGGGTAAACCATGCATGCGACATGAGGCTCTTGTCCAGCTGGCTCTTAACCAGCTTTCAAGGGAGGAATTGTGGCCCTTCTTCCTCTTGCAGAACTGGGAACAAATATGGTGCCATGGCTGTAGCTCTTCAAAGAAAAATCTTAAGGAATCCAGAAAAAGTGCAGAATAAAGAAGCCTTCAGGTGGCTTTTTGGGCACAGGGCTGGGAAATTCAGTTCAGTTGTCTGGTTTTTTTGCTGTATCCCCATCTGTTCCTCCTCACCCTGAGCACAGCCCTGACAGCTTCTCCCCCGCACAGCCACCAGTAGATGCCCTGCACCTGTCCCCAGACTCTGGCCCTGCTGGAAACAGGAGAGATGGAGCTGGCCACATGTGCACACTGCCACATAACCATGCAATCACATTTTTTTTAATCCCAGACCTGGTGCAATCCAATTTACCCTATTACATCACTTTTGTTCACATTCAATATTCATTGTGAAACCATCTCAAGACAGGAAAAACTAGATAACTAGGGAAGAGCTGTTCTCCGGAGATTGCCACAGATGACACCTGTGAGACATCAGTGATGCATGCTTTATTTGAGTTACAGTCAAGAAATCAGCACAACATCCAAAACATCCCAAAATCTCCTAAGCATACCATCATTTTTTACAGCTATGCAGTACAAAGCATAAAAATATATTTTTTAGTTGTTTGAATTCATACAATGCTAACAGAGAATGCAAAGGAAGACACACGACTCACACACCCCACCACCCTTGAGGAAATCACAAATAACAAGATTTTAGAAAAAAAACAACCCACAACACTACATTTTGGAAGAAATTGACTGTACAACATAGGAAGACTTAAACGATTCACAGAAGTGATGGGCTTACCTGTTGAATTATATAGATATAGTCAAAATCAATAATCTCAAAGATAAAGGAAGATGATACTAAAACTCCTTCAGCTGTTACCAGAAAAGAAAAAGAAATTAAGCAAGTTTCTTTTCAACAACTCTGACCCTAACCTTGGGCCATCCCTTAAATCATGTCTGTCCTCAATCCATTATCTCCCCACAGCAACAGTACAGATCTGGCCCTGGTATCTTTTCTTTGCTTCACTCATCCAGATACACTCCCTCCCTTCCTTTCTTCCTGGGTTGCATTGGCAGGTGTAGTGGAGAGGGTGGTAAATTGAATTCCTGCCTGCAGGGATAAATTATTAATGCCTTCCTGCTCGGTGGAATTGTGGGATTTGCCTGTTGTTCTACAAAACCATTTCTGAGTTTATGTTCAAGTAGTTCTGTCTTGATTTTTGGTATTCCAGATATAGGATAGGTTCTATCTTATCTTGCTGTTTTCCTCAATGATCTCAAATTATGAATATGATATATGAATATAATATATGAATATGAATAAAATACAGTGTGGTTGCTATCACCTCATAGAATAGTATGTGCTGAAACATTCCCAGACATGCATCCAAAATGTACTTCTCTGAGATTAATCAATTAATTAATTAGACCAAATGGAAACTTTCTAGCAGAAAATATTTGTTATTAATTGAAAAAAAATAAATAGCTGAAAATATGATTACATTGCATTCTTCACATTTTGCTAATCTTTTAAATGTCTACATGTACTATTAAATACAAAATTATTTGCCTAAAATCTTTTCTATAAAATATTCACTTGTTGGTTTTCAAAAAGGAAATAATTAATTCCTAAAAGTCTCTCTTAGGTCATATTGCCTGGGGCATGTAATATTAGTTTCTCCTCTGTTTGAGTAGTATAGAAGTTTTAGATTTACATAGCTTCATTAATTAGAACATAAATTTAGGATTGTCCACAAGTGATTTGCAATTCCTAACTATAAACAGCCTCACCAGTTCAATTGAATAATTTGCACATGCAGGCAGGCTGAGGCTTGCAGGCTTGGACATAGTAGATGATGGACATTTTATAGATCGCTAAGTATGGACAGTAGTATGCAGTGGGGTGTTTTCATATAGCTTTTATTAAATGAGTTTTCTGATAGAAGACAGTATTCTTACATAAGGAGAGGACTTGCTTTGTCTCTATGTACAACACTAACAAAAAACCAAAACAAGCCATCAAGGCAATGCCAGCAGGAAGGTCATTGTTGAAACACATTTCTAATTCCTTGAAGAGTCATGTTTTGATGTTATTTAAGAAGATATATTGGTAGAATTACAACTGTTTTGCAACCACACCTAGCAACAGTTCAAGAATTAATATGTTGAGCAAAAACTTCACCTACTCTAACAGCACAATTTCTCTAAATTTTCAGTAAGAAAATGTTTTGAAGTAAAATGGAGTTGTTTGTTATGCACATAGATGAAGTTTGCTACTCCTTCTCTTTAGCTACTGCACTGACCTCAGGCAACCCAGAAAATGTCAATTGAGAACTGCAGCCAGCAAACCACTCAAGCTTGTCCTATCCAATGGCAGTCCCATTGATTCCTGTGGTGCAGGCCCTATCTGAAAAGCTTTGCTGAAAACAGTCATGTGCAGTGTCACCCTAGGATTCCTCTTTACATATGGTAAACAATTCCCAGTGCCACCAATAGGGCAGACCAGCCTAAGGTTTGCCCCAGTTTTTTTTTTTCTTCAGCACGACTAAGGAAAGTCTTTTGCACTGTTTCATGTGCTTCTCAGGCAGAAAGTTTAGTCCATATATAATATCTTATTTTGCGATCATACTGCTTCAAAAATGTTAAGCTACTTCATAGCCCAACCTATTCAAAGACCTGCCATCAACTTCAATAGGAAGCACACTGAGACTTTATTAGTGCAATGCAGATGATTTTTGGTACCTTTCCAGTAAAGGACACAGTTCTTTTGGCATATATTGAATATTATTGTCCTTACTCTGTGTGGAGATGCAATTGGGTCTGCTGCAGGGAGACTTCTGATGATTTACAATCCAAACAGACCACAGAAACCTCATTCTCTTAACAAGGACTAAGCCATATCTTGGATTTGTTTTCTGCTACTAGTGACAAGTCTCACATGAAGTTCATCATTTTCCAACAGTATAACTCAGAGCATGGCCTGCAATCCTTCTGGAGATCTGAAAGGGTTCATGTAACATTATAGAAAAGAAAGTCAGATCAGTTCTCCCAGGCAAAGAGTGGTGTTTACAGGCCACCAGTATTTGCATTAGCCAAGGAGCTGTGATCTTCCTCTCACTAGTTTTAATTGGCTGGCATTAGTTAGGTCCCTTCAGCACATGCGCACGACTGTTTATACTTGCAAGCAGTAATAACCAGCAATTCTCACTGCCCCATCCTAAAGCGACTGACCTGCTGTTAATTCAGGAGGTTGTAGAGAAGATAAATCAGAGGAGGCTGCATTTTCAGAAATCTTTTATGTCTCACCCTCAGTAAAGAATAGATAGCAAATGGTTTCCCCATTGTTGAAGAGGCAAATAAAACATGGGCTCAAAATTATGAAACAAACGTAGAAAGGGCTGGCATTCAGCTGGCCTCCACGCTCACAGACCTCCCATTTTTAGGAGACAAGTTCAGTGGATGAGCTAGGAAGGAGGTAAACTAGTAATTATGGAGCTAGTGAAAAGGGAGACTCAAAGAACACCCATCAAAATCAAGACGAAGACAAAAGACACCAAAAGAAGAAAAATTTAATTGCCTTATCATCAGCATCAAGAGGGGGATTATAGATGAGAGAGCCTAGATTTGCACAGCTACGAGCAACATGACACTGTTACAGGGCCCAGCATGATGAGGATGTTGAAGTGACTCTTGGGTCTGCACTGCCACAGGGAGCAGAGCAGATGGTGTTGCATGTCATGTAAGATCCATCACTACTTTGTGTGGCTCAGAAATCACTCACAGCTCAAGTTTGGCACAACCACATTCATAATGTTTGTGTGTTCAACCCAGCCATAACAGACTCCTGCAACCAAGACGCTCTCTTTACAGATCTGATAAAGGTGCACCCCCTACAATTCATCTTTGAGTTGCTCTTGGTAAAGAAAATTATCTTGAAAGCTTATTAATTCACTTTGTCACATATGAAATTCAAGATGAGTGAGCAGGTGGTCTGTTTTGAAGATTATAAAATCAAATCCATTAGCTAGGTGACTAGATCCATAACCAGCAATTTGTCATGCCAGAGCAGAAGACTGCATCACACAGAACTTCAATCGGAATGAAACATGTTGGATGTCTTCTGTTACCACTAAAAAATGCACAAGTACATGTAATCATTTCCTAATTAGAAAATGGAATGCATTCAAAATAAGGTACAACTCTATGAGAACTTAAACAAAGAGAGTTTGATAATAGAACTATATTTCTGGCACACTGGATTGTATGCTACCCATTTCACTTCCAGACAATGAAGCTCAATTCCTTAGTATATTGAGCTGATGATTTTAAAGAACAAATGTTACAAAAAATGGTTATGAGCTATCTCAAATAAGATACAAATAAGTATTTAAGCAAAAATATATGAATGTTAACTGTGAATTCCTGAAAAACCACAGTAGATATTTAGTGAGTCACTGCCCCAAAATGCCAAGGGCAACCATTCCTTCCCCTATGAAGGGAATGTGCAGGCAGATATTAAACAAACTGTTCTGAAGGAAAGAGCAGGATGAGAATAGTTGTTACCAACCAGATAATACAGACTGATAGAGAAATGAAAGCACACACACACAAAAAAAACCAACAACCACACAACAACCCAGTAAGTTTTTAAAACGTTATGAAGAAACAAATTCTTCTTAATGAATAGATTCTACAATTCCTCTATAACATATAATGAAAATGATAAATGTATCAGTAATGATTTGCAAAAGGCAAAAGTGTTAACTGTCTTTCTATGCTGTACTGGGAACTATACCAATTGGTATATAGTCATATAAGGTGGCAATGAAAGGTGAGGCCTTGAAGCTCTCTCAGTCCTACTGTTTGGCAGAACAACAAAATCCAAGCGCCAAACTTTTATCTGTATCTCAAAATCTCATGGATTAATTCAAAGATTCAAAGATTATGAATCTGTTGTGATCGTCTAATCTGCCCACCTATATAGCACAGGCCATTAGACTTGTGTGAACCTCTTCTCTGAACTACAGAAAGTCTACTAGGAAAACACCAGCATGAAACTGGAAGCTTCCTCCTTGTCAAAGCTGGTTTTGATTCAGCTACTGGCCATTGGATCCTCCTATCATTCAGCTACACTGAAGAATTCATTACAGGAGAATACCCTCAATAGCACTGTTCACAGAAAACAGGCAAGTCCCTCTTTTACAATGTCCCCAGTAAAGTATGAACATTATGAAGATCATTTTGCCATTCTTCAGGACTTCTTTTGCACCTTGCTAATGTGATCACATTCTTATCCTGTGAATACTCAGTCTGGACACTGAATGATGGTAATTACTAAGCCACTGCTAAACACAGCAGCATCTGAGTGAGAAAACTAAACACAGGCACAAGTGTGGGCACACATTTGCTCATGCTATATAATGGTTAGTTTCAGAGTGCATTTGGGGAATATGTGAACCTCTGCCAGGCTATAACTGAGCATTGTTTGAGTCACAGCATAGGACAAGATAGCTTAAACAAGCAGTATGGATGGGGCTACTATGTTTGAGGGAGTCTGGGTGTATGGAGGCAAGCTATTCTATCTCATCTCCCCTCACAGGTAGAGAATTAACCCAGGACCACTTTTCTAGTTAGCAAAGACATAGCCTCTGCAAGGTTGTCTAACCTTGTTCCCCATATTTTTAACTTTAGAGGCCAGAGAAGTTTATTTTTCAGGGACCTGCACTACAGATTCATGCTGAGACAGTTATTCATCCTGCTTACCGTGTTCCTCCAAACATCACTGTTCCCCAGCACAAATTCATTTACTCCATCTGTATGACTTCAGATTTTTGTTCTCACTCCAATAGCTTTAGATCAGATTGTGTTAAAACAATCCAAGGTCACTTGAATTATAATTGTGATATCCCTCCTTTGACACTCGCTAGTTTCTTCAGCATCAGCATCCTCTGCAAACTCCACTTTCTCCAGGATATCTGAAAGAAGAACTGAAAAAAAAAAAAAAAGAAAAAAAAATTCTCAAAGAATTTTTTATAAAATAAGTCTTTTTAAGGAAGAGGAACTTTCGCACTAAAAAAGAGATTGCAGTCTCCACCTGAGACATCCCAAAGTCAGCCAGACAACACCTAAGCAACTTCATCTGCCTTTGAAGTTGCCGCAGCTTTGAGCAATGGACTGGATTATATGACCTGCAGAGGTGCCTTCCAACAGAATGATTCCATGGTGATTCTCCATTTGTACTCCAGGACCTGCCAGTAGGCCAGCTTTCAATCAGTGTAACACGTGCCATGCTAGTTTTATACTGTTTGGTTTTCTTTAATTGCAGTCTCCTGATTTTGGGTCAAATGCTTTTTGTCATTTTCATCATCCTTATTTAACTAACCTACCATCTTATAAAGAAAGGTGACAAGTAAGTTTTACAATCTAGATTTCACATACAGTAATGTTGACTGGTATTAATTATATGTTTCTCTTTTAATTTTCCTTTAAGCTAGTGCTGCATCAGCTGTTCACTCCTCTGCCAGAATTCATAATAGGCATCGCAGTATCTACCTTAAGTTATCCTGGATTCCCAGCTCTTCCACTGCGTTCCAGGAGTTACTGAACATCAGCAGAAGCGACTCAGGCACTCTCCAGATGAGTCCGCTAAAACATAAGGATGCAAGTTATCTGGATGGCCTGATTTTAACTTCTCCGTACGTTTCTAAAGGAAAGAAAGTTGTTGCAGAGACAGGTATGCCGCTCTTTTCACTTCTTTCCAAACCAAACATTCATTGAACTGCACTATCCGCCCTGTGCTGTTGGCAGCTCTCAGGGCACAGCCCGCAGGCACGGGTGCCGAGAGCAGCCCATCCTCCTGCCTGCTTTGCGGACGGTGGAGCCCTGGAAACACGCCCTAAATGCCGCCCGCCGATGCCACCGCGGGCCAGGCCGCGCCGGGCTTGTTGGCTCGGGCTGCGGGTCCCACCCCGCTGCGGCGCGGCCGCCCTCGCCCTTCCCGGCCTCCTCCTCGGGAGCAGCCGCCCTGTCCCAGCCCTCCCCCGCGGCTCGCTGGCCTTGCTCCTCTCTGTCTCTGCCACCGCGTCCCCAGGGCTGCCAGCCCAGCCCTTGTCCCCGTTCGGCCCTGGCTTCTCTACGTGGGCAACAAAGGTGTTTCAGCTTCCTCTGCTGCACAGCTCCATGCGGGAACACTGGCACAACCGGGATGCTTCTTGCTCTTCGTGCACCTGAAAGACCTTTTTGATTGTATGCAGCTCAGAAAAGCATCAAAAAGTTCCGTTTATTACACATAGCCTTAATCCTGTCTGTTTTGCTGGACAATCCAGTAGCAATAAATACCAGGAAATTCCCATTTTTTGCCTTCCTGCTCTCCTTTTGAGGCAGCAAGACACTACATTTTTCACCATACACTTAAATACAATTTATATTTGTCAGTACCTGTGGCACACCCACTTGCATCATCTGCCAGAGGAGACAATGGACGAACATTCCCAAAATATCACAAACTGACAAACTGAATACTGCAGCTGACAAAGTACAACTGATACTTCTGCATTTAGCATAGCAGTAAAGAGAAGATAAAACCTTTTCGCCTTTTTTTTTTCTTCTTCCCAAAATGACAGTGACTTTTGAAAGAAAGTTTAATAGCCAGCATGACATTTTAGTAACTGACCTTAAAAATGACATTCATTGTTCCTATTCCAAACTTGTGAGAAAATTTGTAACTGTGTCAGTACTAGTTGCAAAATCTACCTTAATTTTTCACCCTGTCAATCTCATGGGCTTTCCCGTGGCACATTGTGATCTGCCTTCTGATCTTCAGCCAGTCTGTGTGTTTTGAATTCCAGATATCACCCACAGAAAAATAAAGGGATGTTTCACATCAGCAGGCATCAGCATCTACCATCTGTTGCTTCCTGAGAAAAAAAACCTACCCGAACCAATCATTCTATCCTAATTTTAGTCAGCCTTTAGAATACAAAGCCATCCAAAACACTGCTGTTAGATTTTCCTGGACTGGTGGAGTTCATGATTGACGGGTTAGGAGGAAGCCATGGCCAATCTTCTCTCTTCCCTGCTCTATATACCACCAAAGTTTTGGTGCTTTTAATAGTAAGTTCCTTTTGTCCAAGATGTCTTCCACAAACAGTATTTAAAATGCGTGATGAATACAAGGAAGATGAGCAGCATTCACAGCCCCTGCAGCTATGGCTTACTTAATAAATCATTGCTTTTGGCATGGGATGCTAATTCTCCCCTCCCTGTGAGAGAGAGACCTCAGCCCTGAACACCTTATCTCCCATCTCACTGGGTTTCTCTGCCATGGTAAAAATCTCGAGGCTGTAAGGTAGCGCTTCATTTGCAAAGGAGTGTCTTCAGGAAATGCTGAAGTTTCCTGACAAATTCCATCCTTATGATATTGTGTGAAGCAACATTTGCAGTCCAGCAGAATCTCTGCTTTTGTGGAATGTGGAATGAACAAAAGATTACAGGATGCTTGGTAATCAGGCAACTTCCAGTGTGTAAGTGGCCACATATACTTATTATCCACAGCCCTATCCTGCGAGAATTTCAACATATCCCAGAAGAGTCCATCAGGCCCTGCTGACATCTGGTTATGTCGGTATCACCATAAATGTGGAACAAAAAGGCACAGTAGGTTTATAAAGGCAAATTGAAGCAGAGTTACAATCCAGGCATACATATTTCATGTAAATATATTGCATATTTCGCCCCCCAACCCTCCCTCCCCCCCCCCCCCCAAAAAAAAAAAAGGCTCTTGAAACATGAGTACAAAGAAGATGGACACAAGCTAAAAAATGCCAGGAGAGGACCAACAGCCAAGCTTCTCCTAAGGTGGGCTTCGAAGAAGAGCTGATGCCTGAGTCCAGATTGCAGGTATTTCCTTCCTCTAATCATAAGCAAGCCAATCCAGGTCAACAGGAAAAGGAGGAAGAGGATGTGGCAGCAGAGATGCCACCCAGGGGCAAGGGAACTCACCTGGGAGATAGAAGATTCAGATTTGGATGCTGTTGTCTCTTCTGCCTGGTACAGAACAGAGAATTAAATACAGAGTTTGTGCCTCCCGAACAAGTGCTCTGAATGCAAGCCATCTGCCATCAGGGTTCCTCAGTATCAGCTGTAGTAGTTTGTATATTATTTTTAAATACTTGCTTGTTTGGAGAGGAACATCATGCTTTCATGCCCTGGTGTTGGAGCAGTGAGCTGGCACGAATGTTCCAATCCTCATCCAGTAAACTTTAAAGTACCTTTATAAACAGAAACAGCAGAGACCCACTACAGAATATATTCTAGTTTGTTGAGCTCGGCACTTTTTGCAGGCTTTGGACACAGCAAAAAAAAAAAGGATCAGGACCTGAATTTCTAATGCTTCATGCAATAATCACTAGGTTTGAGGCACATAGAAGCAAAAACACTTGCTTCCCATGCTTCAGGACAGGTGCAGTGCAGAAGGTCTGCTCTAAGAGACTGCACATTTCACATGAGGTGGAGAAATCTGGAGCTGTGAATGCTCACATGAAGTGGGCATCAGCAGCTCAGAGGCATTAGCTGGGGAGGGAAGACTGTGCGCACGCCCACTGCAAAATGCAGGTATCTTATGGCCATGACTTTTGTCATCAACACCAAGGACATCAGCTGCCTCCCAGGCTAAGCAGACCGTGAGCTTGTGGTTCTGGTGATCTCAGTAATATGCAAATATCAGGTTAGCCTTAACATTAATCTAGCCCTCAATCTCCAGTCTGCACCTACGCTGTGGCACGGCAGCATCACACAGATGAGGCTCTGGGCAGACTTACCTCTCATCCCCTTTGTTCACTTGCAGAAGCATCTTCAGTGCTGGATGAAGGGCAACTCAGCTGGTATTTAGGATGGTGAACTCCACATGCACCCCACATATTATGGTGTATTCAAGGGCATGCTTATTTATGTGTTGAGCAAATAGGTCCTGTGACTCTGTGAAGCTTCTGTCTGGCCCATTTGCCCTTGCAGTCATTTCCTATGGTCTCCATAATCACCAGTGCAATCGCCAAAGACAAGGGTACTTCAGAAGAAGCAGAAAAGCTAATCTGACAAAGAGAAAGTAGAAAGATAGAAGCTTTTTCCTAGAAATACTCCCGAGGCACACAGGATGGAGTATAGGAAGGAAGAAAAATGAGCGATAACATCACTGCCAAATCCCAGCAGACCAGCATCATGAGTCAGGCCTCAAAGAATCATAAGATTTCAAAGCAGAATGACATTTTTGTTCTTTCTAGTCGCCATCTGATTTTTGAATCCCTAGGGCTCATATGCAAACTTTTCCTTTCATAGAAAAATAAAGATTGGGTTTTGCCATAATCATTTATCTTCAGAATATGCAGTAGCAACAAATACTCTAAAGAGAGCCAAGCTCCAAATGAAACCACCGGAGCTGACAAGACTATTAGACAGAGGACTGGAGAGAGAAAGAAAATTGGGAGAAACAAAAAGCAGAGAGTTGGATATGTCAAAGAAAAAGGCTATGCACACCTATTTAGGCCTTTCCTCAAGGCAGGAAGAGAGAAGAATGTGGGACATAAATTAGAGAAGATGATGATAGTCAAATCTCTAGGGAGAAAATGCAATTCTCTTCAGCTTGCCTTTCACCCCAAAGAGACTGCAGCAAATGATGAATTTTGATAAACAACTTCAATGTTGAACTTTTGCTGAGAAAGTTAGAACTCAGATGTATAGTATGGATAATCAGTGGCATGGCTAATTGGTGCCTTCTACAATCTCTCCTGCTCTGAAACATATTTCATTTTTGTTTAGATTGCAAATCTGAATGGAATACCAAAACAAACATCTGAATGTTTGCAAACATTGTGTTACTTTTTTATCAGTCAGGGTTCTATTAAGAGAATAAATGTATTTATTTATTTATTATGTATTAATTTATGTAAATGTATTAATTTATATATTATTCTCTTAATAAATGTTTTTATTCTCTTAGTAGAGAATAAGATGAGTGCACTGAGTTTTTTAAAGCTTATTAACACCTGATGCACACAGACGAGGATGACATAGGAAAATGTAAAAGGTCGCTCATTGTGTCTTCCCTGAAATACCTCATTTGCCCACATTGTTTCTCTGTCCCTGTGTGTCAAAGCTCTCTGCTCTTGTCTGGAAGAAGGCCCTGCGGACCATGTGGCTGAGGTACAGAGCTGAGAATTTTTATGAATGTAGGCAATCAGAAAGGAGTTGATGGCTTACAGGAAGAGGGTTTTTTGTCCATGTTTGCAGTGTTGCTAGTAAGTAAGTTTAATATCAGTGTTAAATACATTCAAGTAATAAATCACTGACGGTAAATCAACATCTGATTGTACTGTGAGCAGTCTTTTTTTGAACTCTTTCTTCTTTGATGTGGAGTCTTTTTTCCCATTATAAACCTTTGTATTTCTCATTGATTGCTTTATCAATTTGCCAATCAAGCTTCACAGCAATACAAAAGCATGCAAATTTTAATTCAGTTTCAAAAGTTGTGATGCTAAAACCACAGATCTTTAATAATTAATTAAGTTCAAGTATCTTCATTTCAGATGAGATTGTATATTGAGATCCAAACCTTTCTTTTTGTATGATATCCAAAGAAACATACTACAAGAGTCCTAAGGAAACATAAAAATCTCAGTTATATCTATAGGTAGAATCTTTAGGAATTCCTAAATTAGAGAAGTGTGCATGGGAATGTTTTGATTCCTTTAAACATATAAAAAAAGCTGGCCTCTCCGAGAGCTCTTTAGCATGTAAATGCAGGTGCCTGCCTGGGAACCTGTGAAGAGACCGAGAGCCCATGGTGCCAGTGATCCACTAACCTCCCTGACATCAGGGATCTCCACCATCCTCACACTCACATTACATATGAGCATCTCCCTTGGCTCTGCTCAGCTTGGGGCAAAGCAGAGTTCATACCCACAGAGGAACACATGGCTGATACCAACAGCCACTCACCCCAGCCATCCTCCAATGCATCCTCCAGTACTTCTTTTCCTCATCCACAGTGGTTTTCCCTATGAGGGGCTTAAGCATCTGAAATTGCTACAGGTTTGGAGAGCATATTTCTTGCAGCATCCTCAACTGAGGGATAGCCTCTGCTTGTAGGTGACGTGCTGACAGTGCTATCAGGCAGACTAGCAAAGCAAATGTCCAGAAGCTCATCTGTATCCCAGCTCAAGTTCACTTTCCAACACTGATGTCTCTGCCTTTAAGAAGATTTTCAGCAGGGAACCTCTCTGGTTTGCATCTGCCTCAGCTCATTCCCAGCTAGGGCCCTTCCTGAGTGAACGCAACATGATTCAGCATTTCCTTTGAGACAGAAGAAATTCGGTTCTCTTCACAGTTTCACTTTGCTGTGCTGTGACAGAACACAGATTTCACTTTGTTTAGAAGATGTGACGCCAGTAGCAATCATGGGTTTAATTATATTTCAGCTGCAAGAAAATTTCAGTTAAATTTTTTATGTCTCTTCTGACCTCAAAAAGCCAGCTTTACACAGGAAGAGCATTCTTTAATATCAGTGACTATGGCTAGATCTGTTTTAGAAAAGAAATGGCTCCTTTTTGTCCAAAATGTTCATTTTGAAAATATAAAAAATGTCTCTTTCATATATACATATATACACACTTGTATATTAAATAAATGCCATTATATAGTTGCATAATTAATTGTACAAATGATATTTGAATTTCATTATGAAACTGCATAATGAATGTCTTGTGTATGTATATATACACATATTGGCACATAAATATATGTCAAAATCCAGAGTATCTCTCACACATGTATATTGACAGCAAAACTTCTCCATTATCCTTATTTAGCAGATCCACTACAACCCTGAAAGAAAGCAATTATGCTTGCAAAGGATGATCATGCCTGTCAAATGCCTCTCAGAAAAAAACAGCCTGCGATAATTTTCATTTTCTTACATATTTAATAACATTCATTATACCTCATACATATTTCCTATCAACAATTGGTTAATGACTCATATCTGCACAATATCACTGTCGCCTTAGCTTACATAGTTCCTCTGCCCTAGCACTCGAATAATACAGTAGCAATGTTTAAAATGGTTAAAATGGTTAAAAATATAGCACTCCTCCATGCTTTTATAAAAGTTCCTTTTTTAGTGAGTTTGTTTTTTAAATTGTGATTTGATAGTAGACCTTAAAAAGCACCTTAGAACAAATGTGGGAATAGGAGTTGGTATTGCACAAAATAACAGAGTAAATGGCCAGTAGGGTAATGAAGAGGAATATGGAGATATAAGACAAAGAGGGTGGATTTGCTCTCAACTCCCTGCTGAAGCAAAGCTCACCTGAGGCAGGTCTGCAATTCTAGCCCTCTGAGCAAGGCCACTCCTCCCTGATTGCCGTGCCAGGTGCAGCAGCTCAAAGCAGAGCTTTTCAGTTGACACATCTCAAAGTTCCAGGCCCTTCTGCAATCTCAGAAACATTTTTTCTTTATGGGAGGATGGAAGGGCAGTATGTGCCATGTAGGTATGCAGTGCTTGCTTTCCTGAGTCTCGTCTGCACATGCCAGTAGTAGGGTTTCTTCACTACTCGAGGATGCTCTGAACGTAGGAACCTCCCCAGTCACCTCCAAGAAACTACTTGGTGTCACAGATGCCACTTCTTGACAAATAATAAAATTCAGGTACTGAAGTAGCTGTTCAAACTGTTTGGATCAAACTGTTCAGACTGTTTCACAAAATCCAGTCCCTGTATCTCATCAGAGTCTGGCTCACTTTATTCACTGTGCCTTCTCTGGCTTCCTGATAGATTCCTGTATCAGTGCCATGCCTTGTGTATGTCACTTGGCAAAACACCAGCATAATACAATATATTCCAATATAAACGGCTATAAGGTGTAGGACCTCTTCCGTTAGAGAATCACCAGCCTCAGGGGTGGGAGCAGTTGTTTTATTTTCAGTTGTTATGCTTGGTGTGGTACAGCAGAAGAAACTGACAAGACAGTGTCTAGAAGATGGAGTTCCACTAAATAAAAACAGACTACAGATAGGAAGAAAAACTAAAGAGAAAATTGTCTTCTTTCTCCATTCTTCATGATGCTCTACTTACAGCAACCAGCAGCTGTATTGCTGCTGGAGTATTTCCCAGGCCAGACTGGACTGGCAATATTTGCTCTCCTACAGCATTGCCTGGAAGCAATAATCTCAGAAATACAGCCTCTGCTCTTTATAGCTGGTAAATGGTAAATACCATTTAAATCTCACTCTGAAGCTTTCTGACCAAAAATTCCAAAACCACTTGTATAAAGCTCCATCCAGTATAAATTCAAGTTGTGCAAAACATCTCTGATGGCTTAGCTGTGACCTTCAGGCTTTATGTTTAACCCACCACTACAGCTGTCTGATCTCTTCTATCCCAAGTTTGCACCAGCATAGAAGCACCACAGATTTGCTGTGGGTGATGATGCCAAAATGTGATCGCACATCATACCTGATCTGAATCAGCTGTGTTCCTCTGGGAACTCCAATCACACTCAGACCCAGCATTAATAACCTTGGAGTCACAGCCTGAGATACTTCTTAAGAGGAAAGGATGGAGCTAGGAAAAGGTAGGTGGTCTGTCGGCAAAAGAAGCACTTGCTGTAATTGTAAATTTTGCTTTTGCATAACAAAGCATACAAAATCTTGTTTTTTGAGAGCTACCAATTAAGCAGTTTTTAATTCAATTGATTCTGTGGGATTGTGCTATATCAGGTGCTTTCTCAGCAAGAGGGACAGATGCCCTTCAGATGCCCAGCAGGAAGGTGTATTGTTGGTCCAATTTTTAATCTAGAAGTGGGAGGAGGAATTGCCAACAGATTGCTAGCTACTAAAAGGCTATACTGCTGGGCACTAATTATGTAGCTTTCCTTTGTGCTCTCTACTAGTGTGCCACATTAGCTCCTCTGCATTTTTTGGCTGGTTGTAGGAGTGCTGCTCCTGCCCTCCTCAGCAAGGCTTGATGCAGGCTGTAGCTGCCCAAAGGCCTTTCACCATGTTCACCCCCAGGCTGATCCTTTTCCACCAACACTGGGCTTAGCCTAGTGTGCATAGCCCTGGGGTGTTCAGCAGCAGGCCTCTGGCAAGGCAACAAGGCCAGAACTGCGGGAATAGTTGTTCCCCTGCAGTCTCATCTACTGCTTCTCTTTCTGCTACTCAAAATTCTCCCTGTGCTCTGAGGGCAACACCCTGGCTGAAGGCTTTGAGGAGGGTGCTTGCAGTAATTGCAGTCTGTCATGGGTTTATTACAATAGTCACTTTACTGTAATAGACAGAAATGCTTGTTCCCTTATGAAACACACAGATGCTGGAAGATTTATGTGGGTAATGCAAACAACACCACTGCAGATTACAAACCACAGTTGATTTCCATACTGAAGAAGTAGCAAAGGCAATTTATAAAGTCATCAGTCTAAAGCAAAGATTGGATTAAATTATTTACCTTCAAAGGTGCAAAATGCCATCTCCCAATAATGCTTCTCTTTATTGATTGCCTCAAGTTATTGGCTGTCACTTAAAAATAAAACATGATGGGATCTGTCTGTTCAAGGAGATGATTGCTATTGTCTTTTAAAGCATTAACAGGCTAGAGACAGAGTTAGTGTGCACCAGCAGGTTTCGATTCCTAAACCCCATTATTTTGGGTGGCATGATGGGCCTCTTTTGAACATGGTGGTGAAGACCTCTTCTGCTGCAGATGCACTCAGATCCCTGTGCTGCAGCTTGCTTATGGTGGTTAAGGCAGCTGGAGGTTTTTAACAATGAAACAGTATTTGCCTGTGCTTCTTGATTTACAGGAGAGATGCTGTAGATTGCTGCTCCTGTCCTTGTTGTGTTACTGCTTTACTTACCTGTGTCAACATGTCTCAAAAGATGCTGCCATGTCTTCCATGCAAACCACCACACATGTCTTGGCAGCCAATGTCTGCACTCAGTATTGAAAACATTTCTATGTCACTGGTGGAAGCTTAATTTGTGCAAAACTGATACTTCTCAGTGGGGAGTTACATTTGTGAGATAACACTTGTGGCTCCACTCTCCTACTTTCATTGGAGCAAACTTGCAAAGGTACTTGCATTTTGCATAACAGTTTGTCTGTTTGTACAAGCTACAGTTCCTCATCTGTAAGTCAGCTCTCTGCACACTGGGATGTCAGAATGACATGCAAGGATAGTAAGTGCAGCAGAGATAACAGCCCCTTTGGATCTGCTGTTAATTCTGCTATTCAAGACATTTTCCTCAGGAGAAGCAGCCAGGTACACTCCAGTCAGGCACAACTGGGGAGACAATCAATATTATGTAGCATTTAGAGGGCACTGCAAACATCTTTGTCACTTTAAGGAGTATTGAACGAATATGCAGGGTAGTCCCAGCTCCAAGGAACTCAATAATATGATACAATGGATGAGGGAGAATTGAAGAAAATAGGATGAATGTGCTATTGAAATAGATGTTAAAGCATTCTCTTCTGAATATTTACTTGTGTAATTGCTGCTTGGACTTATTCCATCCTTTTAGATCTTTCATATACTGCAAGAAACAGCAATTCATTCCCACACATCTTCTCCCTTCCATTGCATTAATTCATTTCCAGTTTGTCCTCCCTCAGGTCTCTGTCACAGGGCTCAGGTATTTTGGTCTATTTAAACACTCCTTATATGAAAGGTATTCCATCCTTCTTTGTGATATTCGTAACCCTTCAGTATATCTTGCATAATGGTAGTATAAACCTTTTAAAAACAGCACACAGTATTCACAAAGTTGGTGTTTCATGAATTTATGCAGCAATGTAGTTTTACTGTTACATGCAATTTAGTATCTTCAACTTCTACTTCAATTTAATTTAATTTTAGAATGATGCATAATGATGACAAAAAGTAAATATAAAGCTCCTAGTAACTTCAGCGATCTCGCACTGCATTTTCCAAAGGGGAATTTCCATTTCAAAACTTTTTATCAGTACCTTCACTATTAGTTCAGCTATTCTTCCAAGAGCTGGAATCCTTAAGGAATACGGTTTGTCTTCGCTGATAAATCTTTATTTTTCCTAACTCAACTTTTTTCTGGAGGAGATGTAGTAAGACTAGGTTCACAGAAATTCCAGCAATCAGTCCTCACTGTGACACCATGTTTATGTTCTTGGTAGTAAGTATATAAAATTTATGGAGGTAAGTTATGGCTAAGAAAGGAGGTTTATATTTCTGGGGCATAATAATAAGTGTCATGTTAGAAGGACCAGAGAACACTGTATTATAAAGGTTTTAAAGAACCCTGATGCGTCAAACTGTGGAGAATGAAAAATGAGACCCTTTGGGGCCACCACATAGTTATTGCATGAGGCAACTACTGCTTCACAAAATTGGTCATGAAAAGGTTAAGATTTTCTGGAAGTGGTGTTTCCACAGATGGCAAATTCCTCTTTCTCTTCAAATGAGACTGTCAAAATCAAAACAACCTCTTTCCCAGAGAAAGAAAACTAGTTTTTTCCACCAATTCAATCCTTTCTTCTTCCACCATTTCCTCAGCTGTTGATTCACTGCCAGTTCACTGCATCCTCAGTCTTCAGCTTCCTTTGGTTCTTATGTGTGCTGTTTGCCGCTGTTTCCCAGCCCCAGTTACTGTACTCTTACAGGCTGTTACATTTCCTTTTCTCCTCTCATTCCTACTTTTTCTGTTGACTTTATGACTCCAACTCCAGCTTGCAGTATCATACATTCAAGAGATGCTACCTTTCCCCATAAAACCTGATTCATTCACACCTCTGAACTCATAAACTTAATTGCCTAAGGGTTTTTTCCATCTTAACAACTTCAAGCTAAGCCTATTCTCCTAATGATTCAGCTTCAGATCTATGTACAACCAGCCTCTTTTTCAAATGTTTGTTTTTTTTTTAATTTTCCTGTGATAAAATTTATTTGTTTCACTGGTATCTTCTTTAAGAATGTATGAATGTACAGATTTGCCATTTACATGCACTAGAAATCTTCTCCATATCTGGGCCATTTTTCCATAGAGAATCCAATTCAGTTCATGTTCATCAGCTCAGGGGCATCCAGAGAGTCCATAACTTATACAATACTGTACTTCCTGTCAAAGTTTCACACTTCCATAGTCATAGAAGTTTTTAATTATATATTCTGGTTTATATCCAAATTTATCAAAGATATAAATAAGCTATTTTTTAGATTGTCAATCCAGCATTTAAACAAAATTTTGTTCACTGCAACTTGAACAGATTTAGCTCTTACCTGCACACATGAAACTGGGGCTGCAAGCCAATATGATGCAGAGGAACTGCTACAGAACTTTCATCACTTTCAAGAAATAAAACCTCATAGAATTGCTTTGATTTGAACACATGAAAACTGAGGGAGAGCTGAGGACAAAAATCCCCAGATACTGAACTGCTGAATTATTTGTGCAGCTGGATCCCTCCTCCTCTTGCAAAGGAGGCATAGCAGAAGGCCACCTACAAAGCTTTTCAAGCCACCTGATGTCAGTGCTGTGCTAATCCATAGGGTATGCCACTTTCAAGCATTTATTCTGCTTGCTCTCCCATGCACAACACACATAGGAACTCTTTTTTTCTAGCCTGTCTCTATCTGCAGCTAGAATATGTCAAGTTAGAGTTATTACTTCATCACATTTTCTGCTGCCTCTCAATGTTTTTAACTTTGCTTTCACTTCCTTCCTAATTCTAACCCTTCCTCATCAGCATCTCTTCCATTATCAGTGATTTCTGTCAGCACCTAGCCACTACACCTTAACTGACTGATTCACAGATGTCTCTGATGAGTACTCCTGATGATGAGAGAAGACTCAGTGGGCAAAAGGAATGGAAAACGATCTCTTGTTTTCTTGGTCACAATTTCAGTTGTGCAAATAGATCCACCACCATTTTTCTTCTGCCTTTTTCACAGTGTTACATACAAAAAATCACAGAGCCTTTGAGAAAGCTGTGCTGGCTGGCCAAGTTATAAATAATATTGTCTGCATCTTGGCTTTCCCACCTCAATTGAGCAAAATCTAGTTTCAGCTAAGGAGTACCTGTTTCACTAACACTCAAATGAAGTCAAGCTTGTCAAGTTTTACACCAGAAAATGATGTCTTCATGTGAATCCGTATTTAATGTTGGCTGTTCAGGAGTGAGGCATCAGACCTACAGCTCCTGTACCAAAGAGCTGAACACTGAGCATGCAATTCATTTTCTTGTGCTGTGAGTGTGACAAGTACGATGACTTACACAGTAATCTGGCACGCCTAGTATCAATGTTTAAAGAGCAAGCCTACAGAGAGCTGAAACCTGATCTAATACCTTTGCAGAACACAGGCATAAAGACAGAAACATAAAGCATTATTAATACGTATTAGAAAGGGATATAAATTCTAACTGTGAAACATTCCTTACAGGATAAAACTATGAAATAGGCCACAGCCAAAACTGTAGATCTGAGCTTCATATTTCTCTGCTGTGGGGAACTACAATTTCTGATATTATTCCAGGGATTATAACTTTGGCTCCAGATCCAGTGTTTTCATCCTTTCAAAATGATGTTCAGATTTGATATAACACAAATTCAGACCCAGGCCAAAAGTCTCAATTCAGGCTCGCCTTCACTGAAAATGAGTTATCCAGTTCACACCATTCATATCCTAACTCATTCAACTTCTGAGAAGGTTCAGCGTCAGTCAAGCTGATTCTGAAGCTCTGTGGTGAAGTTCAGATTCAGATGCCTGGAAAGTCTGGGGAAATTAGGATACCTAGAGTCAGAGAAAAAGAAAATGATGGAAATCAGAAGCAAAACAGTGGGAGGACCAGCTGACTGCCAAGAGAAGAAAGAAACACTCAGAAAAGGGAAGGATGCAGGCACTGCTACTTAAATCTGTTCAACATTTGTATCAGGTAGGAGGATAAAAAGCCAGACCTAATGTGGAAGCTGCGGAGTTATGTCAATGTGCAATGCATCTAACGTAACAAATCTTGCTTTTCAGGTAGACTTACTGCAATAGAAACACTCCCACCCTAATCAGCCTTGCAACTCTGGGAACAGAGCTGACTTGCATTTCTCTTCGAAACAGCAGCACGACTGCTTCCACCTGCAAGCAGATATCCAGCAGTTTAGCTAACTGACACACTGACATGTCTGTGCATACATGAAACAAGCCCAGAGAGGCTGGCTCAAGCAGAGGTAACTTAAACCAGTCACATCTCTTCATCTGTTAAAGACCCTCATATCAATATCAAACTCTTGGTTTAAAAGCTGGACTTGCTCTAAACTGAGGTGGTAGCATCCTTTCTCTGTCTCTGAGAATGTTATTTCCATAAATGGAGCTGCATATGGAGTACCAATGTTTCAGCTTTGCTATTCTTGATAGAGAAGGAAACCATACATCCTTACTTGCTCTGTACTACAGAAAGATGAAAAGACAACCAAGTGGCAATGCTAAGTGACCACATGCTGTGCAAGCAGAGCCTCAGAAGAGTGTAAAAGCTGGTAAGAAATAAACCTGAAGCAATCCTGATCGTTCTCAGTGAGACCAAACTCACAAACCTCCTCACAGTGTCTTTTGATAAGAAAGATCTGCTTGCCCTGTTATCACTCTCTTCCATCTCTTGTATACTTAACATTTAAAGTAACTCCCCTAGTCCCAGACCCATAAAGGCCATTATTCAGAGTAGGGTGATACACTCAAAACACATGCGAAAAGCACTGCCTTTAGAAGGGCAGGCACATTGCAAACAATTGCAAAATCATCATGTCTAACCCATCAGAATTATGTATTTTCATCCTTTTCTACTATCAACTTCTCTGTTTACTTACTTACCATGTGCACATGTGAAAATTGCACACAGATCTACAGGTGCAGTTGTTGCTAAACCACGTTGCACACAGCTCTGTGCATGTGGGAAACTGATGGCATAGCCCAGGAAGAAAAAATCTGCAGGGAATTACTGGAGGCTACAGTGCATTTTGACTTCCACACCCCAGACATGGTCATTAGTGGATCCATGCATGAATGCTTATGCAGTGAACTGCATGGTAACTTGCCATTACCCACACTGCAAACAATGGGAAGCACCTTCTCAGTTAAGACATTAACCAAATTCTTCTACAGGCTCGAAAGAACTTCCATTAAAGTGAAGGGGTTTTTTTCTTCTTTTTTTTCAGTGAGACATTCAGCACTTGGCTCAGATCTGATATAATGTTAAATGTATTCTGCTCTTTTGGATATAAAAATTTTGAGAATACTGAGCATCCCCGAAGACTGGTGTTTCAAATCTAAGGATAGACTTTTCTTAGAGAATCATATCAGGTTACCTTAAAAATTATAGGACAAATGGCAGCAATAAAAAGGGCAGTAAATCACTATCACAACCAGAGGCCTATATCTCCTTGTAGGCAAACATATGAACAAGACCAAACTACCGGCAGCGGAATAAAACACAAAGGGTGTGGAGTTCGGGAAATACAAAGATGTAATTTCTGCTTCATGAACATACTTACAGAAAGAGGAAAGATTTCTGGGAAGTAAGCGTGTTTAAACAGAAAATAAACTTCAAAGGATATCATAAAAAAGGGAGGGTAAATACAGATATGACTTTATTTTGAACTCAGTAAGGTTGATCAATAAAAATGTCTTACATGCAACTTTCGTTTTTAGTGTAAACATTACAGTTTCTTTTGTTACTTTGGGCAACATGTGTCCTTATCCTGGAGGCATTTCCCTTACTGTTCTTTTCCTTAGACCCTGGGGCTCCACCAGGACATCAGAGTTCATCCACATGAACGAGTCGCAGGATTGGGGTTGCTTATTGCTTATCTGAGGGTGTAGAGTGATGTTTTTCGGTTACGATCAGCAGTGCTTTCCTGCTCAATTTGGTTAGCTCAAGATAGGAGAAACTGGAATAAATAAATAAATAAATAAATAAATAAATAAATAAATAAATCATTATGTCTTTTCAAACTACAATATCATTTTCCACCACAAGGAACCCACTTCTGATTTTTAAATTAAAAAATGCACACTTTTAGAGCAGCAGAGTTGGCAAGTCAAGTTAGTCCCTGCTTTTCTCTGCCTTCCGATCCCATTTCCTCTTTTAAATGTCTCCTCACAAACCTCTCTAATGTGACATCTCAGACATTCACCAACCAAAGAGACATAGAAGCAAAAGATACAGTTTCTATTAACACCCACATTGTCTTTGCAAATGAGAACGGTGAGGATTTCTGTAAAGAAGTATGCTTCAGCAATACATACTTACAAGTCTTCCTTTTTAACCTGATAGATTTTAACTTTTCTCAAAAGACATAACCATTTTTTACCCCCAGCTTCCTTATTCTCCTGTGAGCTGAACCAGCTGACATTTATAGCTTTAACTGTTAGCTTGCCACACATGCTCTATCTTAATTCCCATGTGCACACAGTGGCAAGGATTGCCAGAAGAAAAAGAAAATTTAAGTTACACTTCTGGATGTTAGTGGATCTATGGGGAGCTATCTCCCTTCCAAAATGCAAACTATTATTATTTAACAGTTCTTATAGCAACTATTATGTCAGGCTTTTTCATGTTTTTCAAGCAGATTAATCATTCAAACCTTCTAATACCCAGGAGAGACAAGTGTAATTTCTACATAACAGATCCCAAGAGCCCAAGAAGATAAAAAACAAAAGGCCACTCAAATCAGAGGAAAGCCATAAGCTGACACCAGGAACTTCAGAATCAAGGCTTCAGACATTGGCTTCCGTTACCAGTCACTGCACACAGAGCTGGAAAAAGAAATTTCCCTATTTACCTACACCCTGTCCTTTTCTTGCAAAAATCAAACTCACTTGGAGCATGAAATGTTTCTGGAGACCGTGTCATTGTTTCGATCTGGTTAACATTTTGTGCTGTCACTTTTTATAATGCTTTTTGAACAGCATTAGCAGCAAAATCATCTGCCCCCTTTTATTTTTAAAGTAGTACAGTTGGTCAGATTCCTAGAAGCAACTTTTAGAGCCTGAGGGCATGTGGCAGCTGAAGATCTGCTATACTCATTCTTCTACATGTTGCTTCAAGCAGAGAAAATATGGCTGATAAGGCACTACGATGACAGTTACATTTTCTTCAAAGTAGTAAAGACAATGTTGAAGTTCCCAATGGCCCCATCTCCGAAATAGAGCAAAACAGAGAAAAAAAAATGTAAGCATTGTTTTCCATCTCTCAAGAACTGCCAGTCACAAAAAGACAATGGATAAGCCTTTATTGCATTATATATTTTTTGTATCTTTATGAATGTTTTATATATATAAAGTACACATGCACACACACAGATGTCAAGACAAAAGAAGTAATTAATTCAGCCACAGAGCTGAGAAACCAAGCATTTCAAAGTCAGAAAATGCAATCTCAAAACAAAATGCTCTCCCTGAACTCTACCCTCCTGTATTTATTCTCAGATAGGATTTTGTCATAGAAAAGAACAGGAGAAATAGCGGTGATTCCAACAGCACAAGCAAGATAAAAACAGTTTTTGTGCAACTCAGCATAACATCCTCTACCAAAAACATTATTTGGCTCTCCCAAGTCTTTAGGCTGGAGAACTTCAACTCAGCCAATTTTCTGCAACTCTGGTCACACTTGAATGCCAAAGGTCTATTAATTAAGATAGCTTTAGTTAAACCTTCTTCCTGCTGAGCTATGACACCTAATTAAATTTGACAAAGTTATTCACAACTGAGACAAGGATTTAGAAATCTAAGCTAAAGATCTCCCTGAAGTAAATAACATAATTAGCAACATCTTTCTGGCCATTTGAATGCTGATGCTCTCATAAATTAAACATCACAAATCCTACATACATCCAATTTCCCTTTGTTTTATGTGAAATAATAATCATTAATTAATTAATTCTTTGCACTGATAACAAGAACTGACATTTCATGAAATGCTTTACAAATTCACATATGAACAAAGTGCTAACGTAGGTTAGTAATGTAAATGAAGTAACATTAATTCTGACAACAAGGGATTGGAAACAATAATTCCTGCAGCATGGCAGAAGTTATCAGCTGGAAACACAGAAGAGAAGACTGAGGATGCCAGGATGACGGGATACATAGTATATGCAAAAATAATTATGAATGTGATCCTGAGATATTTCAGCCAAAACATTTCCATTAGAGATAGAGTAACATTCAAGGCAATGTGCAAAGCACTGCTGCACCTTCATCTGAAATATTTTGTATACAATTCTGATCATCCATTGTTCAAGAGGGATGAATTCAGGATGCAAAGGCGGTGCAGATGACTCAGATCATCCAAAGAATGGATCAGCTACAAAACACAGGAGTACAATAGCCTCATTTGTTTAACCTAGTGAAATGAAGGTCAAATAGGGATACCGTATAAACATCAGAAAGCTAAAATAACTTTTTCAGCTACAGAATAATGCTGGCATTTGATTGAAATTGAAATGGAAATGGAAATGAATAGAGTTATGCCATAATTTATGTTTTTAGCCAGCAAAGAAATAAAGTTCTGAAACAGACAATAGAACAAGTGGGAATAGAAACCTAACTGGTTTTACAGTGACATTTGACTAACTTGAAGTAGGGGCTGTATGACACACTTGCCTACAACAAGGGAGATGCAAACTTAATGACCCAGAAGGCCTGTTTGAACTGTAATGTCCTACATGAGCATCCTATATGGATGGTATATAACCCACAGGTTTTCAAGAGATCAGCCACCCTGAGAAATCCAGCCATCACCAATGTTTCAAGGACTGCAGCAAGAAATACTCCTTCATAAATCTTTCTTTTACATCAAGAGCAATGTCTCTGTACATCTCTGAGGCAATGTCTACTTATGTTTACTATATTTCCCCCCCAAAATATTCTGGATTGCTATGGTTACATGTGCACTAGTAGCGGCTGCCGAAAGCACTTGGGGTCAAAAAGCAGAGGCAAGCTCCTGTGGCCTGGTCCCTGTCCCCAGGTGGGTATTACTGCCAGGCTCTGTCTGCTGATGCAGCCTGCTGCTCCTGGTGCTGCCTGCTGCCAGCTGCCACGCACCAAGCACACACTCTTGGAGAGCTGCAAGCCCAAAGGACAGTGCTGAAGAAGCCAGGATTTGGAAATTCTGGCTCTCCACAAGAAGACAGTTTGTTAACATAAGCTGTGGGCCCTGCAGCTTTCCAAGACCAGCACTCTGTGATAAAGGAGTGGTCACACACAGGGACTGATTTCTGGTCCATTTGCAGTCCTGTGAGTGCACACGATCTAGAGAACCATGGCTACTGCATACTGAAAAGCAGCTTTTCCTGCTTACAGCCATCTACCATTCCTTCAGCAATCTCATTAAGCTTTGTTTTGCTTTGCTGACACCAGCACTGCCAAAGAGATCAGCTGGCGAAGGAGACTGCATTAGTAATGTGGCTGGCATTTTGCCTCCTGCAGTTGAGATCACTTCTGAGCACTGGCTCTCTACCAGTCTACATGGATGGATGGCCTAAAACTCTGTCCCTCTGTTCAACTCTCCAATCATTTAGTGCATTTGCCATTGAGCTATTGCAATGGCCTTGCTTCATACCACTGATAATATCTGTAATTATTATTTTTCATACCTTGTATCTTCTCTTCCCTAGTCAGCCCTATGAACTGTTGAAATACTTGGTGAACCTGTGTTCTGTTCCTAAATCTCCAACTAGACCTGTAGCCCATTCGTCGTAACTCATTATGACACTCCTGCTTTACTGGAATATTTCATTTAAATTGTTTTTCATTTGGACTAGAATCTTGTTTTTCCAGGCATTCCCTTGTGAAACACTCATCCCTTCCCTCTTGCTCATACAAATCTTTTCATTTCACTGACCAGTAATGTGAAGTGAAAACTATCTCTTCTTCATACAGTGAGTAAATACCCTTAATGTAGCATTCAGGATAACATGAATCTTAGCCATCTAAAAATCAACCTCATTCAATCATGTAGATTCCCTCTATAATCATAGAATTGCAGAATCATAAAATGGTTTGGATTGGAAGGGACCTTTAAGCTCTTCTAGTTCCAACCCCTCTGGTGGGGGCACCTCCCTCTATTCCAGGCTGCTCAAAGCCCCATCCAGCTTAGCCTTGAATACTTCCAGGGAGGGGGCACCCACAACCTTGCAAAGCAATCTGTTCCAATGTCTCACCACTCTCACAGTAAAGAATTTCTTCCTAACATCCAGTCTAAATCTACCCTCTTCCAGCTTAACAACATTTCCCCTAGTCCTGTCGCTACATGCCTCATAAAAAGTCTCCCCCATCTTTTCTGTAGGCCGTCTTCAGGTACTGGAAGACAGCTAAAAGGTCACCCTGGAGCCTTCTCTTCTCCAGGTTGAAGATCTCCAGCTCTCTCAGCTCTCCTCGCAGGGGAGATGCTCTCCAAGAGCTCTCTGATCATTTTTGTCCCCATCCTCTGGACCAGCTCCAGCAGTTCCATGTCCTTCTTGTGTTGGGGGCCCCAGAACTGGACATACTCCAAGTGGGATCTCACAAGAGCAGAGTAGAGGGGCAGAATCACCTCCCTCAACCTGCTGGTCACATTTCTCTTGGTGCAACCCAGGATACAGTTGGCCTTCTGGGCTGCAGTGCACATTGCCAGCTTATGCTGAATCTTTCATCACCTGGGACTCCCAAATCCTTCTTGGGACTGCTCTCAAGGCATTCTCCACCCAGCCTGTATCTGTGCTTGAGACTGCCTCGACCCAGATGCAGGACCTTGCACCTGGTCTTGTTGAATTTCATAAGGTTGGCATGAATTCCATCTTTCAAGCCCGTCCAGGTCCCTCTAGATAGCATCCCTTCCCCCACAGTTCTCTGAGTGCAATCATACATCCAATTTCTTATCCAGTGAGAGGTCCATTCTCCAGTTTGGCAACCAGGCTGTCACAAAGGACAGTGTCAAACTCTTCGCACAAGTTCAGATAGATGACTGAAAAGGGAAAACTTCCAGAAATTCTGAAAGTTTCTTCTAGAAGGAAACCTTGTATCTTGCTAACACAAAAGACATGTCAGTTTGTGGAGGCAGAGTGTGTCTCTAATAGTCAGAAAACTAAAGATAGATGAACCTGATGATTGATTGATGTTTTATTTCTTGACATTATTTTGAGAACAGTAAATAATTATAAGCTAAGTTAAACTGTTTCTAGCTCATTTCAGAGAAGGCAAACAGAAGCCCATAGAGAATATATGACCAGGCAAAAGACAGACTAGCTATCACTGTCAAAGCTGCAGGAAGAACACAGGGGATCCTCAGTCACATCCCTGTGTTGAGACCATTAAACCACACCTCTTTCAACAAACGTCCTTTTATTTGTTGCCAGCAAACATCTCAATAACAATTTTACAGGGGTTATTAATTGTGTGCAGGCCTTGCCTTTAACTAGTAATAAGAGCAGGTCTCACACCAAGAATTTTCTGAAAGTGTTGCCCATTCATGTCCCCTAACCTCTTCAAGCCAACACAAAAAAAGGAGCCAAGTGCAACATCCCGATCAGTTTAGAGCCATTCTTCACTGCTCTGTAGTCAGTAGAAGTCCAGTGGAGACACAGTTTACAGAAAAGGGTAGGAGTTTTTGGTTGTTTTGTTTTTCCCCCCAGGAAAAAAATAGAAATGAGCAAAAGTAATCTTTTCACAGTCTGATCACAACTGTGGAAGGCTTGCTAGCTCCAAAAGCAGTTTCCAGTGAAGAGCAAACCTTCACATGTACTGTGTCATCTCCCATCCATAGAAGACACACCATCAATCTTTCAAGTTCATACGGTATTCAAGCCACTAGAAAAATGTATCTGTGTGTTTGTACATGTCTACATGTACCTGCGAGTATTTGCATGCGCACTAACAATTTTCTAACTCATAGAAACTAATTCTTGATAATTAAATGTTTTACTCATTGTAGTGTTACTCATTCCATGTGTGGCTCACCAGAAATTTGTATGCATCTAGAGCATAACTCTAGAGAGTTTGTTTTTCACTTTATTGAGCCAGCCTTCGCAGCATAGAGTCCTGCAAGATCAGGAAGGGAGAGGTATGGCTATAAAATGAGAGTAAATAATTAGTGGTGCAATGTAGCCATAAAACCACTGAGCAAATACCCACTTCGTCTCCAGTCCATGGAGCTGCAGAGCTCGCTGGCAGCCAGGGAGGGCATGCCACCGAGCAGCTCAACTGTGTCCTACCAAGCAGCTCAACTGTGTCCTACCAGAGGCCACATGGGAGTCTGGAATTCCTGCTGCCAGCTTATCAGAAACAGTCATAAGACAAAGAGAAGGTTTTGCTCTTTTTCAAACAACTCAGTAACAGAGAGCAGAAAGTAGTGGATTTGTTTCTGGTAGAGGTGGCAGTATATCCTGCACTCACTTTGCTACTGCTAGGAAAAAGAAAACATTTGAATGCAAAGCAATTGCATTTTAAACTCAGGTTATAAATGCTGTATTCTGCTCTTTGTGTCCCACGTTTCATGCTGTGGAAAAGCTGCAGCATGCCAGAAAGGAGCTCTTCTTCAGTGTACGGAAATAAGACTGAGAAAACCAAAAACCTACATTATTTACTGCATCTAAATCTTTCTTATGGTAAGCAACAGCCCTGGCCAACCAGCCACAAACAAAAAGACACCTCAGTGGTCCAGGAAGGTCAGAGTTCTTTGAGTTAGATATTGAGTAATGGAGGTGCAGGCTGCAGATGGGAGGTTTGGGTGTGAACACATGCCAAGTGCATAACAAAACTCGATTGAAGGAAGCCAATTTTAAGATTTCCATTTGAATTAGTCGCACATAGATGGCAGGAATTCCACACATACCCTGTTTGAGAAACCAGAATTTTCAAGGATCCTCAATGTGTAAATCACTGGCACAAAAAAGGACCTTCTTTGATTTGCTGTGCTTTCTCACAACAAAAGTCATCATCAGGCACACCCAAATATATACCCTGGAAAATATGTGGGAACAAATAATTCTTGATGCAATTCAGCTGAGTTGTGCAGGGCATTTTGTCTGTATTCACTGAATCGGTGCTTTTTTCAAGATTTGTGTCTAATTGATTCAAAATTAAGAACTGAAGATTTTGCTAAAAGCAATGATGCAGATTCTCAGTATTTCAATTTCTTCACTTTCCACTTTTCTCCCACTAATCTTTTATGTACTTTGTTTTGGCATCCTTTTCTTACTTACTCATGAAGAAAGAAACAAGAGCTCTAGTCTGTAAAACTGACAGAAGTTCAAGCAATAAATCAAATTATAAAGAAAACAACAACAACAACAAAGAGATGCTGGGGTTGGAGGTACTTGCAAAGAAATCAGTTCAGCCTGAAAAATCTGAGTGCTAGTGGGTGGACAGACTTCACCTTGTTTTCAAGTCTTGAATTCTCCCCATTCCTGTAAAACATCCCAATTAATAGTCCACCATTTAGGAGGTCGATGTAGTATCTTAAAGCAAATGATTCTTGCTTGGCTGCAGGGCAATGTTCAAGCAATACATACCACAAGATTTAACATAACAGCAGCTACCCAAAAGAAATCCACTCTGTGTAATGCATTCCACTGAAGGCTAAATAGCCTTTCAGTGAACCTACTGGCTCACAGGTTCCTTGAATGGGATCTTTAAAGAACAAAAGAAGATCTGATAGACATTTCCCTCTTTGTAAGGCTTCCCAAATGCATACTGTATCCCTGCTTAGCATGACTTTTTAAGTATGAAGGCTAAATACCAGCTTGCCTTACTAATACCTGGCCACACAGCTACATAATAATGACTTGTTTGACTGATTAAGGTGTTTTCACCTAGTTTTGTTCAGATGTTTACTAAAATTAGAAAAGCAAATACCTGGTTCTTACAGCAACAGTCCATTTCACCTGTAAAACTATAGGGGAAAATAATGCAAGTGACTTTGTTAGATGTCAAACTTACTGAATAGGCTCCGTTCTGTAGCCCTACCAAAGCAGTCCCTTGCATTCTTTCCAACTATTGACAATATTGACTTCTTGAATGTGGACCATTACTCACATAGTGCTCTTAATATATGAAACACTATAGTTATCATATAAAATATAGTAGTTAGAATATTAAAAATATATTCCATGTGTTACTGATGACACATAATGGAAAAATAGATTTTATGATTTATTCTTCATTTCTATATTTCTTAGCTTAGGTCCCAGTTCTACTCAACCTTTACAGCAAGCTTCTTGAGTCTACACATTATCAGTTGTTATCATCAGAATATCTGCAGTATAGTATAGTAAGTTAGGCACATACGTAAGTCCTTGTAGAATGCAAGATACTTATTAATTCACAAAGAACGGTATTCTCTTTTCTACATTATTCCTTTGAAATTACTCCTAAACATTACTCCAACTTAAGGGTGTAAATGAGATTTACGTGGGAAATAGGATTTTGCTGTCTGTTTACACACAGGTGAATTTTGCCCAGTGAATATGCATGTTGACTTTCCACTGTAGAATTTCTGATCCTCCCAATTCTTCATTACTATCTGCCAAAAGCTATGTTGTTAGTTTGGGTTTTTGTATACTTGAAGTCAGATTTATGACCTTTGTGGTCAAAATATTCCACATTTGATCCTTTTTCCAATCACTTTTTACTCCTACCCCAGCACTGATCATGACTACTAAAAAAGTTTAAATGCATTACTGACTGCTTTATTAATTGCTCTTGTAACTAAATGGTTGTTTTTTAACAGAGTAATTCTTGGTTTCTAGAGTACTGTGGAAAGAATGTGTTGCTGAGGGCTTTCCTATGTTGATGATGTCTGCACAAATATAAGAAGCTCTAACTTTCTCAAGCGCTTATTTCTGAAAACTTCCAGCTCTAAAGGACTACTGTTTGCAACAGTTTTCTTTGGGAAAATTGGAGCGTTTAAAGACTTCGAAATTAGGGACAAATTTTACAGGAAACAGCCTGTTATGAGAAAAACATTCATTTGCACCTTTGTTATATAACTGTTTGTCCCAAAGCAATAAGATACAACTGCTTTTGAATTTGAATGTTATTTTGCCTGTCATAACTTTAAAAATATTTCCCTTAGGCTGTACACTTAAGCTTACACACCTTTTCTGTTTTCATTTTGTAACTGGCTCTTTTTATGATTGCACATGAAACCTCTTAAGTAAAAAGTTTGATTTGAGATTTCAGTCTTTTCAATTCATACTTCTTACCTGTCATAAGCACACAACAAAAATATGTAATTTTGCACCAAGATATAATCCTACAACAATATATTTTCTTTTCAGAAGTCAAGCATTCAGATACGGCAGAATAAAACAAACTGTTGTAAATGGCTTAAGTGAAAACCATTAGGATTATCCAACACATGTATTTTTTATGAAATACCAGAGGCTCTACAAGACCACAATTCTATATTTCCGACTATTCATAGAAGACGTGGCTGATCAGTAGCAGTTTACCTAGGCTTTTTATTAGAAGCATGTAGAGACAGTAGCCTCTCTTGATGTCCTCTGCAAGTGACTTGTAAGGAGAAAAGATGGTAACAGGCACAATGGACATTCAAGTGAGTTTCAGAATAGCTACAGAAGATTCCTGTGATGGTATCTCGAAATAATTATTCACCAAAGGTGGAATTTCTCTGACTTGAATCTGGTCTGACCATGTCTCACCAGAAGTTTTGCTGGGGGGGCTCTTTCAATAGGTGACAAGTGTAGCTTTGCTGCTCGTGAATGGAGTCCAAAGTAACCTGAACAGATCACACTTTCAGTGTAAACATAGGAGAGTAAATTCGAATGTAAAATCACCTCCATGTTCTCCTAATCTTGGTCTTCTCAGTTCTATGCAATCCAGACATCCCAGATAGACAGATACATGAGCAGCAAGTGCTTCCAGCACCAAAACACTTCCAATTGCAGCCATTAACATGCTAATGGCTCTTTCTACTCCTTTCTCTAATAAAACTCTCTTACCAGCTCGCCGAAAACATCTTTGAAAACCAGCCAAGCTGCAGTCCTCCCCAGCTCCCAGTCAGTTCTCTCCTCTCTGAAGATCTTTTCTTCTCTTTTATTTTTCTTGCATACTGCAAAAGGAGACAATATGGCCATAAGAAACTCTTTGGCAATCTATATAGACCCTGCAACTCATTCTTTTGCTGTATGTGTAACCCAGGAGAGGTAAGATCTCATTTCTGGATAGTTTTCAGTAACTTTTTCTTGTTTTGGTAACTGTTTTATTTATGTTTGAACGTTACTATAGATACTGGAATTCAGCCTCATGAAGTTATATAAGCAAGCTTTGCAGAGGCGAGGGCAAGGATGTCAGGACGGACAGTCACATCCTCCTCTATGGACCACATGCAGGAGAGAGCTCAGTGTGGGAGTGTTCAGAGGAAAAGGCACCCACCATCCAGATTTGGGAGTCTTCGTGGGTTTCTTCAGACCGTTGGGACTAAACATGTCTGACCCATGTGGGAATGATTGCATGAAATTAATCAGACACTAATTAAAAATTTTTCAAAGGATTGTAGCAGATTTTGTTCAGATGTCAGGAAATGGCAATATGTACAAGCAGCATTTCATCGTTTCGGGAAAGTTGGTGACACATCTCAGAGAGCAGAGATTGAAACAGAAATAGGTAATTGAAGAGACTTAGGCACTAATGTCCCATTGGCTGACGTGATTTTAGTCCTTGAGTATGGCTCCTTTCTGAAAATAGGAATGAATTTTCCTTTTTTCTTTTTTTTTTTCTTCCTTTTTTATCCAAGACAGTGGCATGCAGAGAAACCAACCCAGCTCAGAAGAACCTGGAGCAGAGTGCTGGTGTGGTAATACACTCCGACCTACCTCACCCCAGAGCAGAGCTGGGCAGCATCTGTGACAGTGGTGTGCTGGGACTGCCTCCGTGCCTGAGGCCTGAGGTGCAAAAGTCACCAACATGCTCAGAGCAAACTCCGAGCAAAATTACCTAATCATGGTGGTATGCTCTGTGGCCTCAGGCATTTTTCTATTACTCATGAATATTTCTCTATCACATGGCACGGAAAAATAAGTTTCTAGACCAACTTGTCAACACTTATTGCTACCATCATGTTCATAATTCTGGAAATGACTTAGAAAAAGTTTGTTAGCCTCAAAACCTAACGATTCTCTACTGTTCCAGCAAATATAAATGGATTCAAAATAGACACTTTGATGTAGGAAGAGGAAAGAGGACTCACTTGTTTTATGTGCAGTTTCAAGAAAGGCATCTTCAATTCTTGACCCACTGAAACATAAAAGTCTAAGTCCATATTTCAAAACCAAGACACGCATTTGATAGTTCCACATAGAATTTTCTGGTTTAGAACTACAGTTTTCACCTTCACTTGCTTACACTGCCTTAGTTTTCCATTAATTAAACAGTGATGGGTTTCCCCATCTCACAAAAGTGCAGCAAGAAGGAACTCCCTTAGCAAGTATGCAATACTTTTCATTGAAAATTGAAGAGAATGACAAATTAGAAATTATCTGCATCAGGTATATAACGTGCCCACCTGCTTTTTATTTATATCAGTGTCAGCTGTAATCTCCTGTTTTTTGACCACTACTATGAATGCTGCTTTTACAAGTAATGCAGATGTTGCTCCTTCTTCACTGAAGAAAGGAGAGTGCTCAGCAAGGCAGAGACACAGGGCACAGTCACTTAAGACTGGAAGTGAATAAGAACTAATTAACATAACACAGCAATACAGGTGGAGAGATTTTGTGAACAGAAGACCTCCTTCACCTTTCCTGTTTTCTTCACCCACACCTGCTACTCTAGTTTTATGCCTCAGAGCCCTTTGCATACCAACTATATTGACATTAGAGCTTTTAACACGTAGATTAATATATTTATGTATTCTTCATACATACAGTGATCCAAGTATTTGCAAGCTATGTGTGCAGGACTGTAACTGAAATAGAGTCTCTGAAGCTATTTAGTACATCTGAAGTAAGTATATTGTTACTAATGCTTTGGTTAGTAGTTTGAAATCGTGTAAATCAGGTCAGAGATGGGACCACTGAATGTTAAAAACACAGGGTTTATGTAAATATACTGAGGGATGTTAAATGATCCAGCACTGATAAGGCAAGGAGGTGGCCATGACTCCAGTGCTTGCAGTGAGCAGATAAACACACAGACGTTCAATTTCTGTTTCCTCCTTCAGTCGCCAGCAACAAAAGTGAAAAAAACAAAAAGGCCAGTTTGCCCTATCTGAAAAATGCCAACAGTCTGAGAAAACAGTATCCTGGATGTACTGACTCCACCATGTTTTGACAGTCTTTCAAAAGTGTCTCAAGATATATATTGAAATGTTGAAGACTTAAAAAGACCTTGGTCATTCTTGAAAATGTAATACTGACATTAACAGTTGTATGTAGATAGGGAGGTCCAAGAGGTAACAGAAACGGTGAGTCTTCCCTTAGAGCTTAGCCTGGGAAAGGTTTACTTGCTAGTAATCCTGTTAGCTTTCAAGATCCCTCTGAAAAACACTGAGTGACATTAAAATACTCATTTTATCTGATTCATGAAAAATGATGAAGGTGTTTGGCAAAACACACTGTACAAATGCTTTTCCTATTGTATTGAAAAAACTATGAGCACAACCGGAAGATTTGCACATATTGTGAAATAGTTTCTTTGCTTTCACGTCATTTTAGCATCACTTGATATTTCCCAACAAAATCCTGAACAACAAAATGAACTGCAGGCAGGATACTGATACAGTACCCCATGCCTTTAGATATTCTGAATGCTGCATGCTCTGCTATCCCAGTACTTGTTCTTTAACAATCTCGCAGATTGTGCTTGAATTCTAACAGCTATCAGAGTATTTCAAGGAAATTAAGGCCACTTTAATTACTCAGTTGTCTCTAATATGGTTCCTTGCTCAGAAATGCCAATGTGACCTTACCATTTGCTGAATCTGTAAGTAATTATTTGGCTTACTTATTAAGGTAACACACCCTAGCTAGGATGAAAAACCAGACCCACAAGATAATCCTCATCTCAAGTTTCTGCTGGCTGTATTGTTTCAAAGTATTTGCCTGTATTACATTAGTGAAATTTCATCTGTGTTTTGTGCTGCAGTGGGAAGTATGAGGTACTGGAGGTCAAGGCATTCACCATCTAACAGGAGTATTCTTTCATTAATAAACAAGCTTAGAATTTTGTTCTGCATATAGAAAAATTCCTTGCTACAGAAAATGTATTGCTGAGTAAATAATTAAAATATTCTGTCAAATCACCTTTCATTAAAATAGGTAGACTGATAATTGTATTACTAGGTTCCTGCGTAGAAGGCAGAGGATTACGTTTCATGTAAGTGGAGCATATTTCACTCTACAGCCCTTATCACCCCAAATATCAATCTTTTTTTTTATACATTGATATTCTAAACAGCATTGCTTACAAAGATATTTTGGAAACACGTTGAAAATAACAATGATGAAAATATTAGATAGACTTATAGGAAAAATATATATTTTTTGAAAGAAACTGCAGCTCTGTTTTCCCTACATACTCCTTTTGCTTTTCATACTTAGGATACACAGTAAGGAAAAAAAAATGATAAAAAATTAATGGTACTGCTGCTAAAAACAGAGAATATTTGATCTCCATTTATAACCAATAGACACCACCCTTGCTGGAGTATATATTATGCATGTTTGGAGTATAATATACAGAAGATAGTAGCCACTGGCTGTTCCTTTACTTTGTTCTTAATGTTTCATAATGGTAATTTTAACCTACAATTTATTTTCATTCAGCCTTAACAAGTACAACATTTTAAAGGCAGTAGCTGCCATGAACAGCCAATGGTTCTTCTCTTCCCCTAGAAATGGTACACAGTGTAGAATCACAACATCAGGCTGAAAGGGACCTCAGAAGGTTGTTTAGCCCAATGTCCCAACAGAGCAGGCTCAGCTCTGAATTCAGAAAAGCAGCTAGACAATTACAGGGGTTAATCCAGTCCAACCTGGACAGATTCTGCACAGTTTTATCAAACAGCAAGGGAATTAATTATGCCAACTTCAATACATGTCTTCGGACAAATGAATTAAACTCTATGCTTTGTCAGGTAAATCACTTCAGAGCCTCACAAATCAACAAAGAACTGCAGTAAATTTTCAGTAAACATTCCAGAGTAAAAGAGAGACATTTTTGAGTCCTATATTAACTTTTCAAATTGTGTTAGCATATATTTTTCACACAACACCAGCTTTTCCAAAAAGAAAAAGAAAAAGAAAACAAAACAAAAGAACAACATTGTTTCCCAAAATGGCATCCTGTCAGAGGCTGTTTTTGAATATTGGGCATTCTGAGTCATTCGTGACTGTGGAAATTCCAGTAAGTTGAAGGAGTTATGTCAGCCCTGAATTTGACTCTGAATTTCTGACTGTATGTCCTAAACTGAACAAGCAAGCAAACTCCCCAAATGAGAAAGGATGCAGAAAACAGCAAAAATGGACATAAGCTTCTTCCTTTTTCTTTTTCTTTTTTTTTTTTTCTTTCGGGTTATTTCTCATTCAAATTAGACCCAATTCCTCCATTCAGACAGAAGTACACCTGAAAGCTGTCTCTGGATACAAGGCTTACAAAGGTCAATCTGTGTCATACAAAAGTTAAATAAAGCTGAAGCTGTACATAATTTAAAAAAAAAGACAAAGTAGACAAATAAATGTTTTAATCAAATCAAAATAACTAACAAAACATCTTAAGGCTTATCTGTTTTCCCATCAATCAAGCAGATAGATAATAACTGGTGACTCTAGATATAGCAGTCTTAACTGTAGACTACTATGGTTAGATACCCTTAACCTTCTCTCCACAGAATCACAGAATCACAGAATGGTTAGGGTTGGAAGGGACCACCAAGGATCATGAATCTCCAACCCCCTTGCCACATGCAGGGCCACCAACCTCCACATTCAATACTAGACCAGGCTGCTCAGGGCCCCATCCAACCTGGCCTTGAATACCTCTAGGAATGGGGCATCCACAATCTCTCTGAGCAGCCTGTTCCAGCACCTCACCACTGAAGATCCATGATACATGTTTCTGCTGGGATGAATCACAGAACCACAGGATGGCTTGGGTTAGAAGAGATCTTTAATGATCACCTTGTTCAGCTCCCCTGCCATGGGCTGGGACATCATTTACAAGATGAGGTGACACTGATTTGGCACTGCATCCTGAGTTGACTGACTCAAAGTGACTTTTACATCATACAGACATAAATTAATATATCTAAATTTCATTCATCAACAATTCAATTTCCTGTCTAACCAAAGTGCAACAAGACTTTTTGACAGTAGCAAAGAGGAGTGTTACTTCTCTGGACTTCCCATTGATGCCACATTTTTGCAGGGTATTATGGAACACAGAATAGGTCTTCTGTACAGTGAAGGTCAGCAGACTCATTTCCATTATATATACAGTGAATTAAGCTGAACAGAGAAACTCAATTATATACATATTTTTATCGCTTTCTGTTGAGAAAGAATAATGGGCAGAAATTGACATGCAACAGGATTTCTATAACAAAAGTACTGACTGCGTATATATTTGTATGAGCAAATCACTTAACCTTTTTGTTTTCTGTTTTCCACACTGGGGGGGAAAAAAAAAAAAACAAAAAAAACAGCCCAGTCTTTAATGCAAATAAAGTACAGATGTAAAGCTGAAGACCAGTAAAAAGACACAGACTGTGATCTTAATTACACCAATATCAATATTTATACCTCCCCTCAGCTTACATCACAATAAATTTGATGAGAAGAGAGTCTTCATACCCGAGATTATTGACAGATACATGTCTGCTGTTAGTGCTATGCTTGCTGCTATTCTTTCTGCCGTGGAAATCTCAAGACTTGAGTGAGCTCAGCTACATCTTAGACATAATACAACAATCTTTCTACACATCAAATAATGAAATTCAACCCCAGCAGCCTTTGGTAAAAGTTACAACTGCAACAAATACTTGCTTGTTCTCAAAAATATCAACATGTATAAAGAAATTAAATCCTCCTTCTCCCTCTATCCCCAAAACCTACCTCTGCAATTTTGATTGCTGTCATGGACTTGAGCGCTGACCCTTGGAGGGCTGTTTTTTTATTAAGGGCAGTCATGTGTGACTGGATGGTTTTAACCAGAAAGAGCAGCCATCCATCCCTTCCTTGTGTGAGGCTATGAGCACAAAAGAGCCTTGTGTTATGGCAGCTGAAATTTGTTTCTGCACAAAATGAGAATTCATTTTAGGGATGAGCAATGATGGTAGTTGTCTTGGTCCTGGGGCAACAAGAAGGGGAGGAAGGAGGAGGAACCTCAGCTGGTCTGGGTAGTGGCACCTGGAGGAGGGAGGCCTCCACCCAACGCCCATCCACCTTATCACCAGCGCTGACCAAACTCCTTGGGTGATGTCCTCCCTCCTACACCTGCATGACAGACCCACAAAGCTTGACTGCACGCCACAGTCCTACCCTTCCTCTTAGCAAACAGTAAAGTATCAATTATGCAAATACATGGGTGACTCACATGTCACTCACCTGTCCAAGAAGCTACAAGACGAGGGGTCACCATTTGAATATGAGAAGCTTCAATAAATGTTTAGATGTTATGCTATGGAACACGTTTAGTGGGGAAATTTTGGCAGTAGGTGAACAGCTGGACTAGATCATCTTGGAGGTCTTCTCCAACCTTGGTGATTCTATGATTAGGCCACACAGTGAAAGTGTGCCTTGTGTTGTACTGTGAAGTTTTTAGTATCTAGAAAAGCCTTTCCTGAGGACCTGTGGGTAGACACTACCCACACAGCTCCCAGAACTGCACGAGCATCGTCTGGCAGGAGACAGGTCACACAGCTCACAGCAGGCTATGTCTATACTGCAAGCACAACTGGTGAGATGGGAATATAGTGCAAACATCACTGGGCTAGCTTTGAATTAGTCAGCTCGGGCACTGATAGTAGTCTAGCCATGAAGCTCAGGCCAGCCTAACCCCTCAGCTATTTACCCAGCTTTTGGGGCATGTTTTCCAACCCAGCTGCTGCAGCTGGATTGCTCAGAGCTCCCAAGCCAGCTTGTTTAAACCCAGTTTGGGTATGTCTGTGACTGCAGTGTAGACATATCTAAGCTTCTAAATCATTTAAACTCCTACTGTTCCAATTTCCACATTTCTGAAATCTCGGAATTACAACACTGGGGTATACTGTTACTGTGCTGCTGAGATTAAACATTTGTTGTAAAAGAAATATCAGCATACTATTTTAAGTGTGAAATCTAGGGTTTTCCCAAGAAGTGTACCATGTAAGAAAAGTAATGAATATTGCTGAATATGCGATGACCTCTCTCATTCATTCCAGAGCTAGTTTAAAGAGTACCAGATGTACAAATGAATATCCAACACCTCAGATATGTACAGTGACTGCAGTGGACATTCTCCCTGTATAATGCCACTCACTGACTAGAGAGTAAATTCTGTAACATGGATCAACTCAGAATAAATGCCAGTAATACTTTTGTTGCTTGGGACCAGGAGACTGCTCCAAGTTCTTCCCATAACCTGTAGATGAATTAAGGATTGGAAAAATACTCAAAATTCTTAGTTTCACATTTTTTTAAATGATTTTATAGAAGCACAATAAAATGCTTTACCTTTAAAAGCCATAACTTGTGTACAATTTAAGTCACATTCATCACAAAGGTAAGTTAGTGGATGCAAGGGTTCATTTCAACATGGCCAGATTTGATCATCCAGTAAATATCAGGTCATCTTATACCTTTTAATCTAACGTTTTTAATACTGTTTCTTTCTGACAAGGATGCACACATTCTGTTCCACTCAGTCCATGTAGCTCCTCCTGTCTGCCCATATCAGAAATCTGTACGTGCCATGCTCTCCCTGGCACTTCTGAGTGTGAATTGTTCATTTCATGACAAGGGCTTATGCCATGTGCTACAAACCAAGGGAGAACAGCGCAGCATTCCTTTTTTCTGTCATCCCAAGGACTTGCATGCCACTGCTCTTCAATCTGTTTTAAGAGAGAAGTCATTCGGAATGCACATCAACATTTGAACTGGTGCTGGGACAATGGGCAAAGCAGAGATGGAAGAAGTGTGGTGCTGGAAGACGTTAAGGGCTGCCATCAGCCAGTCCTTTGATCCAGAAACACTTCCAGACCTGGTTAAAACTGCTGGGTCTGTGAACCAGATGGTGGGAATTCTTTGCATCCCAAGCTTACCCCTCCCAGCTTCCAGATTCCCATTGAAAGCAATGAGATTACGTTCACTTCAGAATTTGAACAGCCTTTCCAATTTTTGGTTAAGTGTGAAAAGCAAGCAAAGGAAGACAACTGAGTGTGGACAGGTGTGCAATCCTGCTTTGCACCACAAAAACATCATTTACACCCTCTCTCTCCTATCTGCTAACATTAATTCTAAGTGACTTCACAGAACACAGTAAAATTACACTGGATTAAACGCGGTTCATCTGAGGCCACCACAAGTTAGTAGTTAACAGGAAACACCAGTGACTTTACCAGGAGCAGCATGCTCACCACCGCCAAATATTTTGTCCTGTATCACAGTTCGACATCAAAACCTCTCTGCCCCTGACTTAAGAGTTGCAGCTAGTAGCGACATCTCTGCTAGTTCCCTGAATAAAACAATGCCAAATTTGGACACGAATGTGTTTTCTTGAGTGCATTTGCTACTACAGCTCGTTTTCACAGCCCTAACAAAATGCTTTGAGTCTGCATGTCTGTTCTAACACAACAATTTTGTTTATTTTATAGGCTTACAATAAAAAAAAAAATCACACTTTATGAGCTACATGATAATATTTCAACAATACTTTGTTGTGACATGATGCAGTGTAATTATCCAGGAGATACTACAATGTATTGTTATGTCAGTGAGTCATACCCTTCAGGGCTTCAGATCAGTGCCTTGGTTTGCTTTTTAATGCTATTCAGAGTAATAAGCGAAGTCAAGGGACACATTGAGACATCCTAGAAATAAAGATGTAGACCGAACACGTGCTCTAAAGCACTACTGACTCATTTAGCAATAATCAAGGAAAGTAGAGATAACAACAACCCAAACGTGCATAGAGAGGCATGTTATGCTGGTGCCCTACTCAGGGCGTTAAGCACACAGACGGCTCTCAAGGAGCACCTACCAAGCTCCTTGCTTGATGTCGCCCCTTGCTTGATGTGTTAAGTGCCATTTATCAACCAGGAGAGAACAGGATTTTACATGGCACAACGCCTACATAACAATTTCATGCACAATATAGTGCGTTTGCGGCAGAACTTTCACCAGAGCCGAGGCAGCAAGCCGAGATTACTTTTTTAAAACAGTTTTCCAAGGGAAGTCCACAGGTGCCTACGGCGACAAGCGGCCGCCGTTTCCTATGGGTACGGGCAGAACCCCGCCCCGAGCGGCAAGTGCCGTGCTGGGACGGGTCTCGCTTCTACGAGTCCACCCGCGTACCGGAGTCCGCAGGCCGCTCCCAGCTGCCAGAGGAACCGGAGCGGGGCTGAGCCGTGTGCTGTCCCGCGGGACACCGAACTCGGGGCCGGTGCCGCCCGTGAGGCTGAGGCAGCGCGGTGAGGGGAGCCGCCAGGGCGACCGGGCGCGACGGGCAGACTGCAGCCGTACAAAACACCCCGGCAGGGGCCTCAAGCAGCCGGGCCGGGCGAGCCGCCAAGCCGGGGGGAGGCGGGCCTACACCTCTGCCCCCCGCCCGGCCGCCGGCCCTCGCCTCAGCCCGGCTCCCCCTCCCGTCGCGCCGGGGCGCGGCGCGGGCAGCTCCGCACCGCCCCGCTGCCTCTCCCAGCCCCCGCCGGCGGAGGCAGCTCGGCGGCAGCGCCCCAGAGCGAGCACCTCCCTTCCTGCCCCCCGGGCGCTGGGTGTTGCTGTTGTTTTGCCGCCGCAGGTCGGCCAGGGTGGGCGCGGAGGGAGGGGACGGGGTGCGCTGCGAGCCGGCTGCCAGGCGCACGCCTCTGCCTGACAGCCGGGCGGGGAGCAGCAGCTGGCCGGGCAGGTTTGTCAGCGGGCGGCGGCCTCGCTCCCCTCCCTTCACTCCGCTCCCCTCCCCTCTCCGGGCTGCTGGGGATAATTAGTGTCTGCGCGGGGCCGTCTGCCCCCGGGAGGCAGGGCGGGCGGCGCGCAGTCAGTGCGTGCCCGGCTGTTTGTGCTCGCTGACTCGCCTCGGCCCTCGGCGGAGCCTCCACCCCGCGGGCGGGAGCCGCCCTCCCGCGCTCCCCTCCGTGACCCTCCCAGCGCTCACCCCGCCGGCCCGGGGAGCCTGGCAGGGCGAGAGGCGCCGCGTCATGTGACAGCGCGGCCCGATGCCAGCAGCCCGGGGGGGAGGCGGGCGGAGGGCGGGAGGCAGGGCGGCGGCGGCAGGCGGCTCCTCCTCGCACACAGACCCGGAGCCACCGCGGAGGCGCCTCAGCCGCGGGACACGCCGGCACGGAGCCTCCGCAGCGCCCCCGGCCCCCGCCGCCCCGCGCCATCCCGGCCCTGCGGGAGCGCCGCGTAAGTGCGAGGGCCGGGACGGGAGGGAGCTGCGGCGGCGGGACGGGCTGCGGGAGGGGAAAAGTTTGCCGGCTCCGCAGAGCCTGGGGCGGGAGCGGGGAGAGCGGAGCCGGACGGAGCGCGGGGCCGGACTCGCTTGCCCCCCGCGGCTCCGGCGGCGCCTCCTGCGTGGCGGCGTGGCCGGGGCTCCGCGCACCTGCGCGGCCGCCGGGGGCGCCCGGGGACTCTGGATCGTTCCTTGGGGGTCGGGTTCGGCCGTGGGAAGGGGGGACGGTGTCAGAGGATCCCAACGTGGCGCCGCGCCGGGTAGCGCTGGGGTGAAAGGAACGGCGGGTTCTGCGGCTCCGTCAGAGAGCAACTGCTGCCCGGCGGTGGGGAACGCCGCTGCAAGAGCTCGCCGTTGCAAAGTGCCCGGCCCGGCCCGCTTAATCAGGGACGATACGGGCTCTCGGAAATAGGTTTTCCCGCATATCGTCACCGAGCGTAGCACCACGTTGCAGCGAGGTCGGTGAAATTCAACCACGCAGCGTCCAGGGAAGCACCACGGTTAAATATGGAATTAGAAATAACGACCGTAGTTCGGCTCCCTTTTCTGGATGTCGCTTTGTAAAGCCGAAAAGGGAGCGGGATATTTGCTTTGGAGCGGAGTCAGCGGCAGCCCGGGGACGCCAGGCGCGGATACTGAAGCGGGCGCCCGAGGGCTGCGTGGGGCGCGCAGCGGAGCCGGGCCGCCTCGTGTTCGTGCCGCTGCCCGGTAGCGCGGTCAGGTACCTGCATTGTCCGCTCGCTGCGTTCGCTTCCCGGCCCCTGAAAGAGCAGGAAGTGGAGCTGAGCTCTGAGAGCTGTATTGTTACTAGAAGCTCCGTTTGGGTGGCGGGAGGAGAGCTTTGAAGACTTTATTTAAGCTAATAATATCCGTGAATGCTCGTTACCTGCACCCAAGACAAAGGATTACACGGCTACACGGTAATGACTTTTTCCACTGAGCGCTTTTAAGACGCGCGTTCTTGGTAATTGCATGAGGAACTCCGTGTGAGAGGAGCTCTATCTGGATCTGATAATCCTGCCTGACCCTGGAGAGTTACTTCAGACCGACTTTCATATTTTTAAGAACTTTTTGTCTAATATCAAAATACAAAAACCTGAGGATGCTGATATGAGTGACCGCTTCTGTTTTTGTCCAAGCAAACAAATGCCTTTTTTTTTCCTCCCCAGAATGCACTGTGCAGACTGTGCGGGAGACTGGGGTCAAGGGCAGGGAGAAAAGATACTAAATGTGTTGCTTCCTTCCACGAGGAACCGGACAGAACTTCCTCTAAGTAGCAGAGCCCTGAGCGAGCCCTGAGGTGCTCTGGGGATGTGACCTGTGCAACCAGTGCCTGCATTGCCAACAGCGAAAGCCTTCAGACAAATAGCCGTGTAAATGTGAGCGAGATCAGACAAAGGTTCTGAGATTTTGGAGATAAGAGTTGTGCAACACAGGTGCTGCTTACAGTCCCGAATACTCGACATGAAGAGGAGCTGATAGGTCAGCATGGAGCCGACAGCTGCTGGAGCTGCTGCTGTGACCCATCATGTAGTTTGCTGTGAGGCAGCCTCACCGTGGATAGCATTAGGTGTCCCACCTATAGGGTGCAAATAACCAAAGCGTGTCAGGGAAGATGGTACTGAAACCACAGCTTTGAAGGAAAGCACGCCTTGAAGTTGCTGTAATGGGCATCTAGGCGAGATGCACCCTTGCTCTGCCTCCACCTTGAGAAGTTCGTTTGTTGAGCTTAGAGAATAACAGTATTACCTCCACAGATCACAAGGTGAGGTGTGTGTGGGACAGAGTGATGGGGAAGGCAAAGTTCTGGAACAATTTGCTGAGCTGTGCCAGATGAAGGAGGCCACGAGAAGCCCTGTACAGTTGAAAGCAGTGCCTGGTGCCCCATGCTTTGGATAAGGACTGGCTGCTGGGAGCAACGAAGCTGTGCTGCTGTTCAGCTACTGGTGATATCAGTCCAGCAATAAATCCATCAGCCCGGGGAAGGCTGTAGTTAATCATTGTGACCCATGGTGTCTGAAAATCTCCCACTCCTTCGTGTTGTGCAGGGCGCCTATTTGTCAATAGGGCAGGTCCCCTGCATAAGGACAGTGTTTTTCTTCACACCCAATGAACAAACACCTCCACCCACTGTTGTTGTTTTAAAAGACTCCAGCTGCTCATGAATATAGGGTCAGGGAGGGCCGCCTAAATGTTTCTCTGTGCTTTCTCCCCAGTGCAGCCAGCAGAGCTGTTTCCTGTTCTTTGTTTCAAGGCTGGGGTTTGCGTCACACATTCCAAGTGGCATATGTGGTGCTCTTTCCTGTTTCGAGCTGTTTTCTGGTGGATTGGTGGCCTCGTCCAGGCCCCTTGCCACTGCCCCTCAACTCCCTATCCCCACCCAGTGAGTTATCATGTCCCTACACACACAGTTGCTTAAGATGCCTGCATTATGTCATCATGAGATTTCCAAGTTAACCTTTAATGTGCACCCGCGACTCCTAGTATGTTTATGGGGGTGACCTGAAGAGCTGCGCTCCCTCTGCTGAGAGCCAGTTTTCTCCTCTGGCTTGTGATGCTGGCTGGGCTGGAACCGCTCCATTAAAGCCACGGAGTTAGGCTGGTGTGAGAAAAGAGCCCACATCTGCACAGTCATCTTTCAGAGGGAGCCTTGGCTGCCGCCCTCAGCCAACCTGGATGGCCCACTGTGAACGCTTTTCAGTTCCAGTTCTTGAAAGAAAAACACTCTCGTTATCCATACTAGAAGATTCTCTGTCTCACAGATGTAATGCAGAAAATGAGAGTGCTGGCTTTTCTTTGGAATAAACAGGTATAGCTGTTCTACATTCGGTGTTTCCATAGGTGCAAAAATGGTTTTTCAGTTTTGTTTTTATAGTTGACTTCTCCCCATGCTGATATAGAGAAACATCAAGAGGAAATGAAGAAAGAGAATGTAAATGTTTCTCTTGCTTTGGGTCTGACTGCTGAGGAGCTGAAGGACCCAAGCCAAAGCTTATTGAAATCAGGAGAAAGGCTTGCATCAAAATCAGTGGGCTTTGAATCAGGCCCTGGATCAAAATGTAGGACGGGCTATTTATTTCTCTGTCTCTTCCACGCTGGGATATGCATGTTTCCAGTACACACTGTAATATTCCAACTCTCCTATTTCATCAAAAAAAAAAATCATTTTTTAAAGTAGCTTTTTAGTATCTGACATTGCTTTTTTGGATGCTAAGAAGTAATTGTTTATGATCATTGTGTGTTTTAAATCTTAAGAAGTATTTGAAATACATGCTGTAAACTTTCTCTCTTGGGGCTTAATTATAGGGGGAAAAAATTACAAAATTATACGCACATCTTTACGTTAGTTTTCCTTTTTTTTTTTGTCTGTTCAGAACTCCAGATAACAAGAAGTATTTGTCCATACAGTTTTGGTAAGTTTTTGTATTGATTATTTTCATTTGTTACTGTCACTTATTTTTAGTTAATTATTTTTACTTAATTTGCAGAGGATTTCAAACTTTGACTCTTTTCCCTTGACAAAGGAAAAGGGTTGCATTTAACTGCAGTTTGATACTGGAAACTAGCATATAGTAAAAACAGTAAACGTGGTTCACACCTTTTTGTTGCTAGAAGTTTTACAAAATCCAAGAAAAATTAAAATTATAGTAATTTTGTAAACCAACTTCTTAATATTAATGAGTACTGCTAACAGGAGGTCTTCTAAAGTTCCTTTATACTGTCAGAGTGGAGCTTTGTGTTTTCATTCCAAGGCTAGTTACTTCCAATCCAGAATATGAAGTTTGTCAGGGCTGGCTTGAGGAGAGATTTAACCCTTCCCTATTAAGGATTCAGTTGATGCTAAGCCTTCCTTTGAGGGCCCTGTAGCTATAGTGGATAGCTCCCAAGGGAAAAAAGTGCAAATGTACATCAGCCAAATGGAAAGATAAAGCTCTGGTAGGCTTTTAATAGTACACTAAGTCAGAGTAAAATAATAATAAATAAAAAAAAAAGTGGATGGCCTGCCTATCATGCAGTCAGTATACTATCAACAAATGTGATCCATGAAGGCATGTTCAAGAGTCCAAGCTTCTTTGATCACATCTGTACCCACCACACTCTCCAGCTCTTCACCCAGTTGTTTTTATTTCACTTCTGGAGTACGCAGAAGTTCATTGACATTTGCCCTATATATTCAAACCCTCATTCAAATTCATCATTTAAATTATTTTTCATAAATGTACACTTCCTTTATTTATGATTAGATTTTTTTTCTTCTAAAAATCTCTCTCGTGTTTCATGAAATAGTAATATCCTTTACGTTAGAGAACAGTATTTTCTATCGTTCTTCCCCCTTAATATGAAAAGTTAGGATTTATACTTGTCCTTTAAAATTATCTTTGAAATTAACTTTTTAAGAAAAACGTAATAAAAAAGTTCAGTTTGGAAGAGAAAGATTTTCATACCATTCCACATAGTTCACTTGTTTTCAGAAGTCTGATCTTTTATACTCACTAGGCTATTTCTCTTTCTAAGCGGTAGCCTGAGACAGGAAACCAGACAGCAGTCTGCCCCGATAAGGGAGAATATTGTCTAATGGAGGTGCCTTGAGATTTTTTCTTTCTCTCTCCCTTGGATTCAGTAGATGTAGAACTGAAGGTTTATCAGGGTTCCATTTTTTCCTTGATAGAAATGAGGTAATTTTAGCGAGCACTGCAAGAACTTTTTTTGCCCATTTTTTTTTACATTCGAGAAACCGATTTCCAGACACGTGGCTTCAAAGGGCCTGCAAGTGTTGCAAATTTAATTGAAATACTGATTATTCTGCTACACAGCTGATAAATGAACACGTCAAAGCAATTCTAGGTCAGAGTGATGTCAGCAAAGCTAGACTGTGTGAGCTGTTCAAAGTTGCAGATTTTTCAGTGTAGAACGCAGATGATTTTAACACCAATAAAAAGCCAAAATAGTCTGAAATGCTTTTCTGTGTTAAATGAACAAATAAAATTTGCTGTTACATAAAAGAAGAAAATCTAATTGTAGTGGATTTAAATTTTTTTTTTTTTTTTTTTATTAAAATAATTGAAGCATCTGGCTTAAAGGCATATTAATCTTAGAATGAAGTAGGTTGGAAGCACTAGAGTGCTATGTATCAGTTCATGGCATTTTTGGAGAGGTTTATGTTTATTTTTAGGTTGCACAACTTAATGAAATCTAAGCAGAACATTACTGTTGATCCTACTGTCTCTTTCATGCCTAACAAGTAAAACATTCAGTAGAAAATTTTTATCTAGGTACCTCCTTCTTCTCACACAATATACTGGCTTTTCCAGCAGTTACTACCATTTCCCAGAGGAAATTCAGTGAATAAGCAAACCCAGGGAACTGCCCATCAGTAAAACATTTCCTTGGTGTGCTAGTTTCTCATGAATTCCCCCCAGCTGTTCCTCGTGGGCCAGCTGTGCTGCTCCCTTCCCCCTGCACCGTTACTGAGCCTCTGTGCCTTCCTGATTTGGGCTGGGTCTGACTGCTCTGCTCTGCTGTGCAGTGCTGGGGAGGTTCTTGGCCTGCTGCTATTTTGAGGCCCAGCACAGTTCAGCACTTGGTTACTTCCCATTAAAGTTAATGGAACTACAGGAATACTTTCTTTTTTTGTTGACTCAGGTCTTGGTGTGCAACTGGTGCTGTCAGTGCAAACAGAATTGTAGACTAACTTCAGCTGGAAGGGTCCCTGAAAGGTCATCAAGTCCAACTTGTGGCTCCACAAAGGACCACCCAAAACTCAAACCAAATTTCTGAGAGCAAATCTTTTTACTAGGTCTGGAAAACTGCTCTCAGATGCTGTGTCTTTTCTCTGTCAAACTGTGTTCCAGATTACAATTGAAGGGATTTTCACCCTGCTTCAGGAAACCTCCCCTCCCTTTGGATTTCATCAGTTGAGGGCCTTCTGCTACTGTCACTTCTCCTTAATAGCAGGGGAAGTTTGACTTGGGGCTCACAGAAGCGCACAGCTTTAAGTCCCAAAGGACCTGGACCAAAGAGCCGTGTACACCAGGGATACCAGTTGTACTGAAAAAGCTGCAGTGTCTCCAGGGAAGGCACTCATTTAGCAGTAATTCAGCAGATAATATTACATTATTCTGTAATTATACCAACAATAACAGTAGTACCTTGATGCTTCTAGACAAAGCCTCGCTGTACCACAAGACAGCATTCCTTTCTTCTCCAGGCAGAAGGATTGAGAAAGCAAACTCCACGTGTAGTTTTACACAGAGTGAAAAATGAAGAGAGGCAAAAGTTCTGGTCACTACTCCCGTAGTATCCGTCAAGTCACTGACTGCTCTTCTAGGTATTTTGTGAGAGCAAATGCTCTATGCCACAGAGGATTTTTAGTGCAGTGTCAGAACTGGCCTCCTCTCCACTGTTTCCTTTCATAGCAGATCTGCAGGAGCTGGTGGATTTTGGAGGTAGACGTGCAACAGCAGGGGTTGCTCTGGCAGCTGTTGTGCAGTGCAGATGTGCAGTCTGGGTGCTTTCTTGAGCCACTTGGCTCTTGTCCACAGTAAATGATCTGTATGAATCTTCACTAACTTTAAGTTCTCATTCACTCCTAATGATGTCTCTGAAACGATAATCCTTAGCAATTGAGAAGTTACTATCAAAAAGTCCGAACAGGGACATGAACTGTCCGGATGATGAACTTCCTTTATGGAAGGAATACTTTGATGCATACTGGATCATAAAGGCAGAGTCTGTGATTTTTTCCAGTTTGCTGTTAACACTGGAAAATACTGAGGGTTTTTGCCTGGACTTTACCTTGCACCTGTCCTTATTTGCATACAAAACCCAGTTGCTTCATTTGTCTTTCCGAGGTACAGGGCGTGAGCAAAATCTTATCAGAAGCCATGTCCTGTTTGGACAAGTTGGGCTGACTTGGCAGAGATCCACAGGGTGGAGTGAATGGGAGGAGGCAAGAAAGTAAAACTGGGTGGCTTGTTAGCAGAAAAAGAGAAGGAGAGTGAAAAAAAGAGAGGGTGGAATGTTTGCCTACCAGATTGCAGTTAATTATTTAGTTTCAGATTACATACATTTTAAATTCTTTCAGCCCATGTGAAAATACCCTATTAATGTAAAATAATTGTCTAATATGTGAATGTCAAGAACTCTTATTTTTTAATGCACTTAATATGAACTTGTTGGTGTTTCCTTATTCTTTTTTTTTTTTCAGGGATAGAATCAAGGGATAGGTAGTATTTTGAATTTCCAGAAGCTAGCTTTATTTACTAAACATTTTGTGGGCTTTCAAACAAATAGGTTATGAAAACAGTGTATAAAGTAGAACCCAACTGTTTTTCCTCTGCAACAGAAACAGTCAAGACTGTTTACCTTCTCTAGTGCTCCCTTCTCAACTGTTTAGGGATAGAGACTGGAAGGTTTTGATTTAATAAGCATGATTTTACAAATAGTCTAAGAAAAACTATTGATGCTTGGTATTTGAAGGAACATGCTGTATCTGTGTGTGTACGAGTGTATGCATTACATGCACATGCTTCGTTGTGAATGTAGTCCAAGCAATTGATTTTGAGCATTATTTTTAAATGCAGAGATAATTAGTTCATGAGTTATTTGCAGTCTGAGCTATGTTGTAAATGAGAGATTTAAAGCTGATTTATATTAACTTTCCAGCTGCTCTATCAATTACCACAAAATAAGCATCAAACTTACTAATCTCGACAAAGAAGACCGAGAGTTACATGTTCATAGATTTTTCCTTTCTTGAAAATTGGTTTCTGCCTACTAACAAATGGGAAGGAAAACCAACCTCTTATAAGGGTAAAATGTGATAAAGGAGTATTCAATTTCTGGACTATGATGCAGCAGTAGAAATAATCTTTTCCTCTACCCTTCTTAGATGACTGCATCGGAGAAAGATTGAGAATTACTTTCCACTTTCACTCAGTGCAGTGCACTTTCTATTGCCAGCGTCACTGTAATTCTTGCACAGTAATTTAGAGCCCTCTCAAGGAACACTCGGATAGTAGCATGAAGTGAAATAAATGTCTTCGTGCACTGTCTTGAAGTAAAAGGAGAAAAGGATTAACTCTCTAAGTTGAAGAAAATCCAGTATTAAAAAAGAATAGTCTGGGAACATCAGAGCATGACTGCTTACTTAGAACCAACTAACCTTTTCTTTCTTACTTTTCTCTCATGTACTTATTCGTTCTCTTTTGTGCCTTTATTTTTTGCTTCCTTCCTCTCTTCCTGAAGTATAAATTGTTTTGTCACTGTTTAAACAGAAAACTGAAAGTTTTACTGTAAACTTTCCTTATCTCTATAAGTACTGCTTTTTAATGTTTTCATGATGCTTATGTATCTGTGTGTATAGGTGTGAGTGATGCTTGGGTATGCATGAGTTCTAGCTATGTGAAATATTAAATACCTGGGAAGGGTGACCATACAGTGAAAACTAGGACAGTTGATAACCTCACAAGCAAGGTTAAAGAGTTTACAAAATTATCACAACTTTTAGCAAATAGGGCCATTTTACACAACTACAATCTAGGTTTAAACTGGAAATTGCATTGAGCTGCTGTTTTGAGCTGTAGTTTGGTTCTATTGGGCCTTTGTCTCTAGTAGGAAAATTCATGAAGATGCTTTTATTTACATTTGACCCTGATTTGTTTCTATTATTAAAAAAGTACACTGTTGTAATATTTTTCTAAATGCCTTCAACTTTTACTCATACACTGGATAATTAATTATAGACTTGCAACAGTTCATGTCGTCTTTCTCTGGAAGCAATTACCAATTTCTTACCTATAAACACAAGTAATGGTTAATTGCAAGATTGTTCATTAGTGTAGACTTGTTAGAATGATTTTAATTTGAAGCAGGAACACCTTAGCATTTCATTTAAATTTCTGGGAAAATTTTCCAGCCAAAACTCCCTATCTATTGTCTGGCCTTTAACCTATTTCCTTGGGGTGAAATTGGATGAGGCTGTCTGGCTGTATTCGTTTATTTCCAGTGCCATCTACTGGTCAAAAGTAAGTTTGTGTAAGTTTTTTATCCTCAACGTCTTAGAGAATCAGAGCACTTCCTTGGAGGGCAAGAACTTGCTGCTGTAATGTCAGTTGTGGAAGTAGTATGTAAAAGCTTGCCAACATCTGAATCTCTCTGAGAACAACATAGCTTTGCTTCTCTTGGTTTTACTCTGTATCCTTTGTGGCCCATTCCAGAAGAGGTGTCTCCTCCTTTTCTGCATGGTGTCTTTCCAAGCTGACCACGAAAGATATGTAATCTGGTAGTTACGTGGTGATATGCTGTGTGCTAAATGCTTCTTTTTCAACCAGTTTGAGATAAAGTAGAATTGGAAAAGGTTGAACACACTGTAGAAAAAAAACCAACAACCAAAACTGCACAGAGTGCAACCAACGATTGTTGAATTGTCAGTAAATTCATTATTGTAGGAAAATAACTTAGATATTAAGTATGATGTTAAGTCATTGCAGCATTTGGAATATACGTCTCCAAATTAGTCCTGATGTTTCATCTTCTTTCTTTTGCATTGATTTCGGTGTCACTGCACCGATTTTGGCTTTTCTGTCAGGACTCTTAGGAAAGAGATCCACTTCAGAATCAGTTCAGTATGTTACCAACTGTACAAGATTAATCTGAAGCTATAATGATCATGAGAAATGCATGGTATAAACTGTGATGCATTTATACATTGACAAATAATGAAAGATGAGAATGAAAGTTGATACGCTGACATGAACAACAAAATTTTGCATTAACTTTCATTAATGTGAGCAGATGTCCCTTTTTTTTTTAACGGCAATTGGGAAAGAATAAACCTAACAAATATTTTAAATGAAGCTTTGTCAGATATTCAAGAAGTTATGCTAGAGATGAATAAATACAGATGTTTATCTTGCAAAACATTAAGTTGTCTTCAATTCAAAAAGCTGAACTGGGTCTTTCCTGCAGCTTTCTAACACATTGTCTTCCCTGTGTAGGCCAGGACATCACAGGCATCAGAAGAGGTGAATAAAGAAGATGCTCATGTTTGATCCAGTCCCTATCAAGCAAGAAGCCATGGATCCCATCTCAGTGGTAAGACTTTTAAGATATTCTAGCCATTGTAATGATTCTATAGTTTTCCCATCTGTATATTTAAACCAGGATTTTTCTAGGCTTTGTACTACCCTACAAAAAGCTGTAAAACTGTATTTTGATTTTAGGTCAACTGGGTTCACATTTTTACTACGCTTCATGAATTTATTGCCCCTAAATGACCTCTGCCTTAACTTCTGCTGGTGTTCCCATCCACAGAGCAAAGGAGAGAACATCCAAGAACTCCTCACCCACACAGTGCTAATATAATCACTTCAGGTCATTCTGCTGATGGAAGCGGATTGAAATTAAGCTGCCAGACTTCAGAATGAATTGGCAAGAACCTGTGGTGTCAGTGTTACACCTTTGAACTAAATGAGCAGTTTCTCACCATGCCCTTCTCTGTTTCTCTTCTGGTCTTGACCACACATGCCAGGGAGTAACTCAGTGCTTTAACCAACAGAAAAATCCTTACCAAAAAAAAAAAAAAGGCTTCTTTCCTGGGTAAAGTGGATTAATTCTCTCTCTTACCATGTGATCAGATGAGAAAAAGAGCAGTGGAGAAATGGGGGAAAAGAAAGGGAGACCCGGCTTTTTGTTAAAATTTTCCATTAGCTTGGTGTATTGCACCAGCTCAGCATAAATAAGCAAGAGCAGGAGGAAAGCATAGCTGAGAAGACACACAGGGAACTGTGATGATTTAGGTTGCCAGGGAAATAGGACATTAGGAAGCAGTTTCATCTGGATTTCACCTATTCAACTGCATGCTGAAAGGGAAGATTATGGTTTTTCTTCCTCCTCTGCAGCCCACTGTCGTTTTTGTACGATGTGAACCCATTGTGTGGATCCAGCCCATTGAATGGTTAGAATTGCTAACCCACCAAAGATATCCTTCTTGTGGTCAAATCAGATTCACTCTGTAGCTGCTCAGTGCTAGAGTGAGGAGAGAGAGGAGGGAATCGGACCTATCCTTTCATCAGCAGCCTGCAATAAGATCAGATTAAGTGTGATATGAAGCCGCACCTTAGAAAGGCTGATCAATTAACAGTGAGAAGTCAGTATACATAAATTACAGTGTGTTAAATTCATTCTTTAAGTGGCATCTCTCAGTATGTGGTTTGCTTACTTTTTATGTAAAATGTAGAATAATCGCCAACAAATTGAGTGCATCTGGGAGCACTCTTAATTTCTTCGGTGCTGCTAACGACACTTTCTGAGAGTTAAATTTATACGTATTTTAAATTTCAAGTTTGACCTTCATGGGATTTATTTACTTTTAAGCAATGATAGACAAATAGTTGGCCTACTGGGTGTAAATGTATTGACGAATTCCAAATATTTGGGTCAAGAAAGAGCCTTAGTATTGACCAGTTGATCTGTGACTTTGATCACACAGTTATTGCATGTCCTTGTTCAGATCAGTGATGATTCTCCATGATTATCTAAGGATGTTCTGTGGTATCTATCAAAGGCAGAAAGTGGGCCACTTCTGCAATAAAAATGTTAATAAATAAGTGACAAAATCCTTGGAGATACCTTGTGCTGTTCTTCTGTACACATCTGCCTTCATTTCCCAGCAAAGGTTCTGCTGTGGCGAATGTTTTCCAAATATATATATCTTCCTCTTAGTTACTGCATAATGCAATAATGCATAATGCAAAATGAAAGTAGGAAAAGAGGGATCATGAAAGTTACCTGAAACAAAAGGAAATTGTTTGGGTGTGGGTTCCCTCATGCAGATCGCTCAGTTCTTCCTCAGGCTGAGGAGTGTTTGTTTCAACTCCTGTAGGCTCACAGGCTGCTGAGCCACAAGCCCTTGAGGCCCTTCTGGCTTCCCTGGTGCTATTTGGTTGTGCAGCTTCCTCTGAGCCTTCCAGCCCAGCAGAAACTGCTCTGGAAGCACCTTTAAAGGTGAGGCAGGTAGGAAACGTAGGACAGGCATTCCCAAGTATGTGAGTGTTGTTGAACTTCATTTGAGGAGGTAGAAGGGAAGACAAACTGTTACAGCAGTGGTAGTTTTGTTTCTGGAACACAGGGTCCAGTTTACTGTGGGTTGATATAACGTGTAGATTTAAAATCAGGATATATTTCTATTCTGTCTGTCATTCTGATAGTATTGTTAGAGGTCAAACTCAATGAAACCTTCTGTGGGTATTTTATCCGAACATACACTGTCTGTGGGTATAAAAGCTGCCTTTAAAAAGTTCCATTAGTTGGGGTGGGAGAGGGAAACAAATTATAGCTTTGGCACCACTGTATTTCAGGGCGTGTGGCTGAAAGGATTAACTATGCTTCTCAAATGGCTGAAGCTCGCACCCACACTATTTCATCACTCTACCAACAGCCTGTACTGCTTATTGAATTGAATTACCAAACAGATTTTATGATAGTTCTTAAAGAAATAGTGGCATTTATCTGAATCGTACCTAAATGTTTTCTCTGAGGATTTTTTAAGCATTTGGATAAGTACCTGTAATCGTTTAGTGAAAGAAGTCACTTTTTGTGTATAACATACTTGAATTGAAAGAAACAGGTTTTTTTTCTGTCCCTCCATCAGTCAAAAAAAACACATTTCATTCTTTTTTAAGGCAAAGTGCTATGTGCAACATGAAGGACTGAGGTCTTAAGATAATGCGTGTAACTAGTCTGCTAGTGTGCTTCTTCATGTATTAGCTACTGTTTGGATTAGATCTTGTTTTTCCTCATCTATGATACCAATTTGACAACTTGTGTAAGGGTGTAAGCAGGTTCTTCATCTGTTCCTGGTTTTGTAAGAGTCTAGCAAGATTACAGTTAAATTCATAGGGTTATGTAGTTTGTAAAACATAGGATTTGTTATCCTATACAGTGTTTCAAATGGCAGTTTAATAAGAGTTTAGCAAATTCTGTTAGGCTAGTGCTTCATAATGTCACCTTGTGGAAGCAGCAATCTTCCGGGGAGTGATGAGTGCTTTCATTGTGTTCAGCTGATCTTTTTTTTTTTTCTGAATAGGTTGTCAAGAGGAACTTGACTTCTCTTTTTGGAATTGCTAATTTGATTGGATGAACATAAGGATATTTTTGAATGACAACTCAAGAATATTAGGAATTGCTGTAACTTATTTTGCAGTTTCTTTGTAAGTTGAGTGCTAGATGCTTTATTGTTTTGAACAAACAGCAACAATAGGGAAATGGACTGCTTAGTGAGGTCCAAGAGGGAAAGTGATCATATCATACTTCAAAAAGACCTGTATAGAGACTGTAAAGGAATACACCTTGAATTACTACTGTGCATCTTAATAGTAATATACAGTTTTGTGCAGAGACTTTTAATAACAGCAGCATTTATAGGGAAGTGAGAATTTGTTGGGTTTTCTTAATCCAAGTCAGGCTGAAGGACATGTGCTCTTAATTACAGTAGAAATCCAAGGAAAATGTATTGAAATCTGTCAGCTTAAATATTTTGGGCAGACTGAGCAATAATACCTAGTTTTAGATTGTTCCACAAGAATAATTCACGTGGATACTAAGTGTTTCATATTTTCAATATAAGATACTTTGTGCTGTTGCAGATTTGGTCAGGATCTGATAGGAATGTGAGCTTGGTGGTGGTGAGTGATGAACACAGCACACCAGGCAGTGCTCATGGGTGGAGAGAGACAGAAGTCTCTTTCCCTTCTCTCCCCTTTCCTGCCCTTCATAAATGCTTTAGGACATTCCTACAAAGTCTGATTAAGACAGGGTTAACTGTTCTCCTTGCTGTGTAATTGTCATTTGATCTGCTGACTTCAGCGATGCTGTCTGTGCAGCTTTAGCCAGGCAGGTTCTGCTCTGGGCTGTGGTTAAACAGAGTCATTCATTACAGCTTTTACATTCATCCAGAACAAGCTGTGGTCCCAGGGGGAAGTTCTAGGATTGGTGAGAAAAGACTGCTCTTGCTGTGCATTAAATACACTCCTGGTTACTGCAGCTGGTGACATTTTGAAAAGAACGCAGTTGTAGTCAGGCTTTTCTTGTTTGCTGTTGTTAATGCTCGCAGTTTACAGAAGGAAACTGTGAAATCTTTCTTAATCTCCCATCCCATATCCCCAGAGGGATTTACTTCCCTGGCAAAGAAAGTGACCAACCAAGTCTGAACAAATCTAAAGGCAATTGCTGAGTCCCAAGGAGATGGAAACTGCAGCTTTGTTTTGCTAGAAGACACAGGAAGCTTAACTTTAAGGCCAGCAAGAAGATGGATCTGAGTGTGACCTACCCCAAACTAACAGTATTATAACTATGCTTCATTGATAGTGAAGCAAAAGTGCATTCCAAGTAGGCTGTGACTGACAACAGAAGTACCACTTTTGGTTGTTCAAGTAGTCTTCTTGTCTTTTTCACCTTTTCTGTAGCCAGCACCGTTTTTGTACACAGCACATACACGTACTGTAAATAATTATGTGAACAAATCAATTCAGTAAATTCTTTTTTTTCTTTTGTTTTTGGATGTACAAGACACATCTTTCTGCTTCTTTAGTTTATGACATCTGTTATCTATTGTTGTACATTTACAACAAAAGTAATAAAATAATATTGTAATAACAATAATATTTTTTATAATAATAACAAAAATAATGTGTTGCATCACATTCTTTTATCACAACTTTATATACTCTTCAGGTAGAAAGATGATGGTTAAAACCTCTGCAGAAGAAAAGTTTAGAAAAATGATTCAGCTTCCCCAAGCTGCCACAAGAAATAGCTGATGTTAAATCTGTGCCAGATTAATGACAACAATGGAAACTTCCTATGGAAAATAATGCAAGGCATGCAGGATAATGCCAAGTCCCTAAAATAGTGCCTTTTAAAATATAGTTGTCTTCACCCCAATTCTTCGAAAGTATTTCTTCCTTGCTTAAATGTATTTTACTTAACCTTTCCAGTTTACAGGTCTCTGCACAATACTTTAATGGTTTGGTTACTTTTCAACACACGTTTAGTGTTAGTTAAAGAACTGAAAGAGGTTGACTGGTTAACCAGTAAGGTTACAGCTTAGAAATGCTTTGTTCTTTAATTCGTTGAGTGACCAGAAACATTCCTGAAGATTTAGATGACACAGTCTTTTTCCTTTCTAGTATTCTTGCAACTTTCTAAGCTGTAGGGTTCAGAGGAGTGCACTTGTGCAAGGTCTGTAAGGCTCCATTGTGCTTGAATTCATGCGTGCTGTGGTACACAGAGCTCTGTAAGACACAGGAGTTTGTTATTTTCAGGCAGCTGTTACTGAAATATAAGAGCACTTCGGTGGAATGAAAGTGCACATTCACCTGAACATGGATGTGCCTTATAAAACAAAGTGAATGTTCCTATGTGATCATCTCTGACAAACTTGCAGAGCTGTAAATATACTGATGTACAGTGGTTGAAAACTTACACAGCTCTCTGAAGCAGAGTAGACTTTGAACTGTGAACCAACAGCTGTAATTTTAACAGAAGTATTTGTGGTCATTTATCCATTTAGAATGGTATTTTTTGCCTGTGCTCATAACTTGATCAATAGTTGCTTGACACTAAATATTATCAAGTTTTAATCCTATCAATATTCAGTGGTCTTCATCTTTTAGAATTCAAATAAATTCAGTGTTGTTTGACTCAGTAGTGGTGGCCTACCCGCAGAGCTTGTTTTTTACCCAGCGTTGTGTGCAGTAATGGCATTTTTATAGAATTCTGCAGAGCCAGTTACCAGGAGAGATGAACACATACATAAATTGAATTTGTAAGTCATAAAAAGATGAATTAAATAGTTTCAACATTTTTGATGCAGTATGTACTGTTTGTAGATCAATTTATTTGTGCTGTTTTATTTGAAGATAGTGTTAGTTACGGGTATTTTGTGGAATCAGTTTTGTTGATTCTCATCACAGTATATGAATGCAGCAGGAAAAAATTTACTCACTGTTTCAAAAAACAACTGGAAAGAAAAAAACACATTGGTGTCATTTTGCAATAATACTTGTGGTTAACATTGACAGTTACAATCAGATAAATGTCCTTTACAAGGGAAACAGAGGCAAACAGAGAGACATACTACTAGAAGTTTTCTCTCTAAGAAAAAATGTTTTGAAAAGTTACATCCATCTGTTATACTCATATCATTTAGTAAACACCCACAGTTTTAAACACTTTTAAAATGTAAAGTTGATCTGGATAGTTGTTTAATAATACTGTATTCTGCAATGAATGTTAATACCTTGTGGTCTACAAAGATTATTTTTACTGAAGTGTGGAGATTATTATGCAGGTTAGGATTAGCTTTGGATTTTAAATGCTCCTCTGAAGAGAACTGCTGCCTACCACTGCTGACTACCAGCAGCAGGAATAGTTCATCAAAAGCAGGTTTTCATGGAGGAAAAAGTTGTTGAATAAGCTTTGAGGATCTGTTTTCATCATCCGCGTTGCTTCTGAAACAGTGAATTGGTATGTGAGTAGCTTCCTTTGAGTGAAATCTGATGTTTTATTTCATCCACTTTTGTTTAGAAAATATATTGAAATGCTTTCTGAAAACCTTCATCTTGCCTCAGTTTATTAGCCATTGTTCTTTTTCAGCAGTAATTTTATGCGTGTTGGTTCATTATTTGTTTTTCTTTATTTTTTTCTGCTTTTTCTGACAGTCATACCCATCCAATTACATGGACCAAATGAAGCCAAACAAATACAGCGTCATTTATTCTGCACCAAGCATGTTGCACAACAAATTCTACTCAAACCCTGACGGACTGTCGAATGGAATCCAGATGGAGCCAGTAGACCTTACGGTGAACAAGCGAAGCTCACCGCCTTCGGCTGGCAGTTCTCCTTCCCCTTTAAAATTTCAGACTGTGCATAGGAGAACTTCCCCTGGATTGACTCTGTCCTCACCCAGCTCTCCCATCAGTAAATTCACACCGTCACCCCCAGGAGTACAGCCGTTATCCATGCCTATAACCATCCCTCCTGTAATGGCTGCTGCTCTTTCCCGCCATGGACTGAGAAGCCCTGGAATACTCCCGGTCATTCAGCCTGTTGTTGTCCAGCCAGTTCCTTTCATGTATGCTCCCCATCTCCAGCAGCCCATCATGGTATCTACAGTCCTTACAGATGAGATGGAAAGTCCAAGCAGCATGCAAGGTTGGTGCTGTCAGAGTTGTGGTTTTTGTCCTCTCGTACTGGGAAAATGACTATATATCCATTTTCTAAAATACACAAACATCTAATTCACTATGCAAATATTTCACAAAACTTAGCAAGGTTGCATTCAGTTGCACTTTAAACCTGCGTAAAAGTTGTTTGTCATGGTAGATCTACTGAGATTTGAACTGATGAAAAAGTGAATTGAAATTCTTTTCGTCATAGTTCATCAGGACAAAAATACGAAACCTTCCAGTTAGAATATTAACTACAGATTCTTAGGTGTATCTTTTGTTTATGTGGCTCTTCATATTTTTGATACGTTGTTTTCCATCTCTGACCTTCCCCCACACAGTGCCTGTTATTGAGTCCTTCGAGAAGCCAGTACTGAAGAAAGCAATTAAAGTAGAACCGGGAAGCGAACCAGCAAAGACTGACTTCTATTCTGAACGAATGTCACCTCCAATGACCTCATTGTCTCCCCAGGAAGTAATGCTGCAAGAGTAAGTAATTTAACAGTAGTTCCCAAATCAGCAAAGTAACAAAATGCAGTTCAGTGCAGTATTTAACTAATTTTAAGAAACGAGATAGAAAGTTGCTGTGTTTATAATAAAATCTTGAAAAACTTTCTCCCCAGCTGCCATTGTGAGATGCAGTTTCAACTTTCGTTCTCTTTCATCATACACAGATGTGTATTTCTACGTAGCAACCACATTTCTAAATTAATGTTGGTTCCAATCCTGCAATTCACTGGATGTGGAACTGCGAAAAGCTAGTGATATCTTTGTGTAAAACCAGCAACAAACTAGAAAAATATTTCAAAGACATTTCATACTGATCTCTGTATTTATACTATCTAAAATACCCTTCTTTAAAAATAATCCTGTGACTTTCTTGGTGGACCTCTTTGTCTTCTAAAAAATGTTGGCAACTCAGTGGAAAGAAAACCCTCAGGCATACAAGTTCTTTGTATACCCACTGAAATTCCATGTTCACTGAGGCCAGTGGTTTGAGATTCGCAGTTTAAGTAGTTCCTGAAGGTCTCTCTGTTCCCCCTCAGCCACTTGTTTCCAGGGAAGTACTGATAACAACTGTTACTGAGACCAGTGCAGATATGTCCAGGTTTAAGAGAGCAGAAGGCAGAGCAGGGGCTAGGCGGAAGAAATGAGGTCTGGGACAGAAACTTTTTGATGGAAATGTTAAAAGATTCTCAGGCAGAACCTGATGGACCATGGCTATGTTTCCATCTACTGTTTCCCTTTGGAGAATTCTGCCAGCTTACTAAAACCATGGGACTGTCCAAGTCCTGGCTCACCCTTCAGCAGGCACGGCTCTGGGCTTGCATGCTGTCTATGATGTGGCATTTTGGGTGCAGTGAGCTGGTTGCCAGCTAGCTTTTGTAGACAGTATGCTATTTATTTAAAAGTAAGTTTTTTTGTTCTATTACAAGAAAATTGTAAATATCCATGTTTACCAGATGGATATTTAACTTCCCTAAGAGCTTTCCACACACAGCAGCCAGGTCTGTCTGTACTTGGACCTAACTTCTGCAGGGTTAGGGCAACCGAACACTGTGCTTCACCTTTGTCTCTTGTTAGGCCTCTTAACAAGAGCAGACCAGCAAGGGCTGTTGCTGGCTTACAACACACCCTTCCTCTCGGGCTGAGACTTCTGTAGACTTGTCACCTGCATTAGTGATTTGCATTAATTATTTCCCAGTGAGACCAGTTTCCACAGGAAATCCATCCGCTGAGCAAAGAGTATAACATTTGATTTGAAGGGTAGGCAGCATTGGTACATTACCTGTTGCGTTGTTCCTAAGCATCTTCTCTGCTTGACCATGCAGGAGCATTCTATTTATGGAGACACAGTCCTTATGTTGCAATGACTTCCGTTGTTTTCCCAGCAGTCTGCAGAGCTGCAGTTCTTGCTCAGCTCTTTCAAGTTCAAATTCTGCAGCATCTACAGCAGTCATAGTCTTTAGCTTTTTACTATTTGAAAAAAATAGACAAATCATTCAAGTTAAAAGATGAGACTTAAACGTCAGTGAAATTTGCTGTTGTCTCACAGCATCATCAGCCACTCTCTGCATTATGAGATGTAATTACACAATTTCTTATCATTTTTCTTGGATTCCAGCTGTCCAAAGTATACTAATCAGACAGAGGTAGGTTACATTAAAGAGACTTAGGAGGCTCTCAGTTTCACTTTTAAGATTTTAAAAAGAAAGAAAGATTTTAAATTAACATCAGTTTTAGGCAGATGAATTACGTACATAATTTTGCTGGCATTTCTGTAGATATTGCAAGACTTGCCAGCACATCTGATAAGTGAAGCAAGTGTACAATTGTTTCCAAAATAAAACTTAAAGTAAAAAAATCTCTGACAAGTATAAGAAGCCTGATTAGTTGTATTTTCTTGCAAGCATAAGTATTGAAGTCTAACTTACGTTTCCAGTGCACTGTGATCTGCTGGTAAAGAAGAGAAAATCATGCTGCAATCGTGTAATGATTTTTGGAAGGTAACTGTTAAATAATGATGCTTACCTGATGAGAATTGCATGGATTTCTATCTTGCATAAGAAGAAATTGAAGAAGGGGCTGTGATTTATTATTGACAGTTGTTTAGTTTTTACCTCTGATTTTTGACACCATATTAACCAATTTTTAAAGTGCCCCTCCCCCCATCTGAATATTGTTAACATTCTGTAGTCTTGGCAGCCTCCTTTCCTCCAAAGGGAAAATGAGACAGAGACGGATATTCACTGTTTTATTTATGTACTCTTAGGTCATGAACACAAACAACATACAGTCAGTGCCTTTTGCTCCATTTTTCCAGCTGTTACCATGGCCAAAACCAAGTCTACTTGCTGTGCTAAGCCAGAGATTATCCAGAAAGACTGGTGTGCAGTAGCATTAAAACTGAGCATTGCTTTAGAGAAGCTTGTCATTAGAAGCTGGAAACCTGCCTTTCTTATTTAAGAGTATGTACATCCGCGTCTAAAATCATCGCCTGGGGTTTCCTGCCATTACAGTATTTTTAGCTAGATTTATTGTGTACTTGAAGAGTACGTCAATCAGCAGTAGCAGAAACACCCATGGAGCAGAATTTGGCTCCCAGTCTGAAGCTGGTAGCTCTAATAACAGAAGAATACCGGAGTGAAATTTTTCTCACATCAGTAATTTCCACCTTGCTTTTGTGGAGATTAATAGAAACTACTTCTCTTGTTCAATTATGCACAAAATTTTCTTTGCTGTGCCAGATGTCTTCTTCTTTTTTATCTTTTACCAAAGGACCTGTACATGACTGTAGCTTTGCTGTGAGAAGCAGTCATGCTGCGTTTCTGAAAAACAAGCCCTAGAAGAACTTGGTTGAAGTATCAAAGACTCCTCAAATAGTGATTTTTAATACAAATCAGTTGGTAAAGAAATTTGAAACACAGTCACAGAGAAAGGAGTGGAAGTGTAGAAAGCTTCTCTGTATCAGATGGAGGAGCTGGTCTTACCACAGGGAGCACTAATATCTGCACGTTATGTATTAAGTTTCAGCTACAGGCTAAAAAATACATCAGAAGTATCAATGTAGATCTGGTGATCGGCTGGAAAATGCAGCTTTGTGAGGTTGCAAGATTTGTAATGCTGCTTGCAGTTCTGTCACCTCCTTTTCTAGCGTTAACATGGAAGAAAGAATCAAGGTTCTGCCCAATTCTGCAGTCAGCTTGTTGTTAGAACCTGAATATCAGTAGTTTATGAGTGTATTACATCTTTTAGGAATCTTGGTGTGTTTTTGGAGGCACAAATGTTTATATTATATTTCTTATAGAGGTCTGTAGACCCTCGCCCCATGTCTTACCTGCCTTGTACCTGTGGGCTTCAAAGCAAAAAGTGATGTTTATGAAGGTGGAGAGCTAACTTCAGACATCCTGTGGGTGTGTCACCCAGGCTAAACTCTGCTTTTAGGAATTGACGTCAGTGGTACAGGGAGGCCGCACCCTCCTGCCAGCACCAAACAGGAAATTCTTAATTACTCTGTGAAGGAGTGGCTGGAACAATAAAGATTGAGTTCTGCTTTGAAAGCCTGGAGATACAATTCCTTTAATCGTATGGAATAGCTGTTTCCAATTACAGGCCAATTAGCTGTGTTTTAAGGCAAAAGAAAAACTGCAAATAAATAAACAGAAGTTCACTATGAACTCACAGATTAAAAACCCTGGGTTTTTCTGAAAGCCTGGAGTTTGAGAGGTTTTTTCCTTTCTAAGTTTAAAAAAAGCTAGTAGAAATGGCTAAGTTGTGCCACAAGGTAAGTGAATGCTTACAAATATTACAGCTAGAATGCACGAAATTTGTTGAAGCCTCTTGAATTTTTCGACATGCCTGTAATGCTGTTCTTTCTGCCAAGAGACAGCATAGTAGTGAGTATGGGACTCTGTGATGGATCATAGTAATTGAGGTTTGCTGTGCTAAATGTTTTTTGTTTTTAACATTGAACAGGAATCACCCTTCAGTTATAGTTCAGCCAGGGAAGAGACCTTTGCCAGTGGAGTCACCAGACACGCAAAGAAAACGCAGAATACATCGGTGCGATTATGAAGGCTGCAACAAAGTCTACACTAAAAGCTCCCATCTGAAGGCTCACAGAAGAACCCATACAGGTTTGACCCTGCTATGTTTTTCTTTCATCAAGTCTCTGGTAAAACAGTAGATTAAGATTTCAACTTATACTGTTTACCAGGTATAAATACCAAAACAACAGTTTTGGCAGTATTCTGAATATAATCACAGGCTGAGCAAAAGAGGAAATGTAGCAGGAAAAAGCCATAAGAAGAGACTGTAAGCTAAGGCATGATCATTCTGTATGCTTTACATTCACTGGCTCTTTGCTCATTTTCTGTCCAATTGCTTGCAGATTACTCATGCTGCACACCCTGTAAGCACCAAATCAGTTCACATTGCACTACCACACCTCTTACATCACTGCTAAATTTGACTGAGACTTCCACGGGAGTAGCCAGTTTGCAAAAGTCTGGACTGTGTGCCAAATACAAACAGACCTGGTTCATGTGGACATGCTAACCACGGTCCAGTAGAGCTCTTTTCTGAGTGGGTGTTATCCCCACCTCAGTTCTCCACAGAGAGATTTATGGTGGCACACTGATGGGATGTATTTATGTACGTACAGCCAAGATTTTTGCAAACGTGAGAGATGCTTTTAGGTGAAATTAAGCAGTTCATGTCTATCTTACATCTCTACACAAGCCAAACCTTTACGTATTTGGCTGCTGTGAAATAGAATGAGAGTCCAATATTAGGAAAGAGTTATTAAGAAAGATTTTAAGTTGAGCTACCTGTGGCAGAAATCCAGTTAATACATACTTTGGTAACTGTAAGAGGTAACTATGAGATGGTAACTATGAGATTTCTGCCAGCTGTGCTGATTGACAACACCAATCCTTTGCCCGACTAATCTACCACAGGAGGTCCTGGTTTTGAAAATACTCAAACAAATGCTTAAGCCTTCACACTTCTAGGCGTAGTGAGGAAAAACAAGCACTAATATAGCAGAAAGAGGAGCAGAGAAACAAAAACAAGAATAGGTTGTGGCAGGAAATAATTCTTTTATCTGTTAACTTTGCACAGTGCAGAACACACTCCGCCAGCCTGTTGCTGGTGGAAGGCTTTTTGTGAGTAAGCTTAAAAGTACATGCTGAAACTTGACAGGGCAAGAGGATAAACCTGTCAAGTAATTGACCTATTTGTATTTGAAATCCTGTTTCTCTGTTTCTTTCTTCAGGTGAAAAACCATACAAATGCACTTGGGAGGGATGCACGTGGAAGTTTGCTCGTTCTGATGAACTAACGCGGCATTTCCGCAAGCATACAGGAATCAAACCTTTTCAGTGCCCAGACTGTGACCGTAGCTTTTCACGTTCGGACCATCTTACTCTTCACAGAAAACGTCACATGCTAGTCTGAGTGTCTTCTGTCCCCGACTCCTGTCAACATTTTTTTTTTACACATGCATTTTAATTCGGGTTCAGCTGGTCTGAATCTCTGGAGTTTATACCATTAAAAGCTTACATATGGTCAGTACTAGATGTTATCTAACCCTTCTGTGTCCTTGCCACGGGTCAGACCTAAAGAATGTGAACAATTGTTTTGTTTTGTTTTGTTTTTCTTTCTCCTGGGGATGCTAAGCAAACCCTTTCTTCAGAGAGTGTGTTTAATGTATTCCATTGTGAATAAGGGAATTTGTAAACAAACAGCTTTTGTTGGTTTCTTCATATAATCAACCCAGTGTATACTGATAAACTAGTAAATGTTATTGAGTATCCAAAATGCTCATCCTTGGCAGAGACATTATTTATGTGCCCTGTACAAGGCACACTCTCATTTTATGCTCAGCAATGCAATGAATGGACTTCCTCAACCTTGCTGATTTCTGCAGTATGATTAATACAACAGTTTTAGAAAGACACCTGATTTAGAAATCCCCTCTGCCCAGACAGTGGGTAACACTGTAGAAATAAATCTAAGCAATATACTTTACAGAAAGATTGAGTCACAGTATCACTCACCTCAGTCAAGAAGAAAAGTTAGGAGAAATTGGTCTGTACATAACACTGTGCATCTAAACCAATGCCATCTGTCCTTTGTATTATAGCATAGTATTCAACCATGTTTTTACTGCATACTGCCCTGGTGGATTTGTTAAATGAAGATCTCGTGTGACACTGTATGTCTGTTTTCTGTGCAACTGAATGGATGGAACATATACGGTACTCTCCTATAACATGGGATTAAAAGATATTAATAGAAACCTTCCACACCTCATTTCAGGGTTATAGGCTATCCTTCTGTAATCACTCCCTTATGTTTCCTTTAAATAATTTTTTTCTCCTTACTGTACCCCAGAAAATAGAAATCATCGTGTCAGAAATGCTCCAATGTATTGTTGCAAATGCCACTTTAATACACTACAGTATTTTGAAATATTCACAATATTTTTATGACAAAATGGCATCAAAAATGAAGCACTTCTGTGATAAACTGAGTCATGTATCTGTTTGGTTAAAAGTATATGTCAGATCATCCATTTGACAGCTCTGATCTGTTGCTCTGGTATTCTTGCAGTGCTCAGTAGATGGAGCTTCCCTTGTGGATGCATCCATTGCATTAAAACATTGTGTCACCAACTCCCATGTCAGTAGTAAACACAACTCAATTGCTCAAATACAAGCAAATTGAATTCAGACAACCTACAGCTGATCCTAGCAATGTTCCATACTTGGAACGTTCCCACAGGAGGGAGGGTTTCTCTCTATTAGCTGTCTGTGCTACTAAAAACAGGATCTGTTTGTCTAGACTTGAGCACACTGTTGAGTGTTTGTTCTTCACCCTGCGTGAGGTGAACACAATTCCGTGCCATATAAGCTTGTTAAAAATCAGATATTCCTTTGTCTTGGAAAGCCCCACTGGAAAACAGGGCCGTGAGGAGGAGGTTTGCAGAGTCCTCCAGGAGGAGTCAGGTTGGAGGTCCATCCTCAGGTGGGTACCTCAGGACCTGTGGAGAGCAACACGTGGGCTGCGTTGTGGGGAGTCCAAGAGCAGCAGGCTGAAATCATCTGCAGGTGCACAGCTGGAATGTGAGGAGCCTTCCACATTTGCTTCCTTGGTGGTGGGGTTTCCAGCTGATCTCATGTACCCATGAGAGTGGAGAGAGAGGAGATCTGTCTTAGAGAAAAATGTTCATAGTGATTGCTATAAAATGCAATCTATTGCTCAAATTGTGTAGCAAATCTTACATGTGTGAATATGAAACTGTCATTTAAGGAACATCTGTGCTCTGCAAAGGGCAGAATGGGGATTACCATGCCTAGGGCAGTTCTGCACCTTTTATAGAGGAAATCTTTAGGCTCTTTACGTTGCCACACATCCTCAGGATCTAGGGTTCGACTGATCCATTCAGAACTGAAAAAAGAAACCAATTGGTTCCTTTCTGTCTGACTGCTCCGTTACTAACACTGATGAACATGCAGGAAAGAGATTGCTATTAATGAGCAACTGGTTTAAAATTGTGCTTTATCACTGGATTTTTATCTTTTATTTTTGGAGTGAGCAACGTCATAGGGAGTCAGACTTGGCCTCATTTGCAAGACTCCAGGTAGTAATGGTGGTGGTTCATTGACGTTGAACTGTCACTGGCAGAGGGCAGTGTGGAACTGCTGTAGCATCAAATACAAGCATACAGCTATGTGGTGTCCTGGGATAAAAACAATTCTCAGCTGTTTGAGGGGGCAGAAAGAGGTGAGATCCTATTGACCCATGAGTGGGTTAAGGACAACAGATTCCGTGTTTAGCTTAACAAATTGAAATGCCTGAGATTTAGGATGATAAAGGAACGTTTCTTTCCAATACTCTTATTTTTCTTTTAAGGTTTTCACAATTTATTTTTTAATAGAAATCTAAAATACCATAGAGGCATCCTTTAATTTGCCTATGTACCTTTTTCCTGAAAATATTTATGATAATGGTGGAGATGGAGACGGTGGACATTGGAGACAGTGGAGATGGAATAGAACATTTAAGTGTCTTTAGCTACGTGCCTTGTGTTGTAGGACACCAGAAATTAAAATATTAAATATAGATATTTCAGACTATTTCATGTAAATGCTTTGTTTATAGGATTTCTCACTTGGGTCTGTGGGTGTCTCTGTGGAATGTTAAAGAAGCCACATGTGCTTAGGCTTTCACCTTTCAGCTGAAAATGCGCATTTACATCTTCTGTGGCTCATTGACTCATTTAGCAAATTTTGGTTTGAGGGCTGTTGTGAAATTTTATAAACCACACGACTAAATACTCTTAATAAAACAGTTGGTCATCCCATGTATGGCTTTAAGAGAAGTCTGTTTAGATAACAAGACAGATTAATCCTGCAAGAGGTGTCTTAAAAAAAAAAATCCTTTCACTAGCAGTGCTGCACTGTGCAGTAAATAACAGATGATACTGCTCGCGCTTCATCCTTTTGTTATAATGTTTTACTGGGTTCTGTGACAATCCCATAAAGCTCAGCAGGTATTATGGTGTGGTTTTATTTAAATATGACTGCCATTCTGCAGCAATATTTCTAATGCCACATCTTGTCCAAATGCATTGTTGTCTCTGTCGAGGTTAGCTATGTGTAGAAGAATATAAATCCATTTTACATATCTGAATAGGGATACTCCAGTTTTCATTACATTTTACAGATACTAGCACTTTTATGCTATTTATGTACTTCGAATGTTAGAGGGTCAAAGTAATCTTTTTGCTTAGCATCTCTCACCTGCAAATATAGCAGGGATGTTATATTCACTTCAATTCGTGTATAAACTATGCAGATTTCTTTTTTTTTTTTTAAAGAAAATGTAATATATTTTATAAGCTAATAAGACTGAATGGGTAATTAAAGGTTTCTAGCGTGTGTTACTATAACTTGCAAATATGGAAACATTTTGGTAATCTTTCTTACTAAAGATGTGAATGTTAATGTACTTTTACTGTTTCTACTTTGGTAGCCAATGGGAATTCAGTAATGACATTTTGTCATGTTGAACTGTGAACAGAAATTTGTACTGTACAGTCCTCATACTATATTTAGTACAAAATACATATCTATGATAACTGTTAATAAAGCCATCAGAATATTATTTGTGGTCGTGTCGTCATCTACAATGAGAACACATATAATGTTCAGTAAGGACGCAAGAGAAAATCGGCACTGAATATAAATAACACAAACCTCACCCTTAAAGAGGAAAAAAAAACAGTACTGTATAAGTCTGTAAAATGTGTTTAAAGACATTAATTCCTAATCCAAAGAGCTTGCAATTAGGAAGTTAAGAGTTCAGCACGAGACAGTGTAATAAAGCACCAGTTAAGAGGGGGCTGTAAAAAAGAAGGGAACAGACTCTTTAGTATGTTCTGCTGTGAATAGGACAAGGGGAAATGGTTTTGAAATGGTTTCAAAATGATGGGAGATGTGGATTGTAGAGATGTAGATAAAGAAGACGTTTTCTACAATAAGGGTGGTGAAGTAGTGGCACAGGTTGCCCAGAGGTGTGGTGGATGCCCCATCCCTGGAGACATCCAAGATCAGGCTTGACAGGATTCTGAGCAGCCTACTGGAGCTGTCGGTGTCCCTGTTCACTGCAGGGGGGAGTTGGACTAGATGACCTTTAAGACTCCCTTTCAACTCAAATGATTCTATGGCTCTCTGGCTGTGACACTGATGCTGGCTGGATGATGGTTTTTTGGTCCATGGGCAGCACTGAGCCATGGTAATCCCCTACACACATGGCTGTGCAAGGAAGTTTCATCTTTATCAAAGAAGTCTTCTGATTCTTTAACAGCAGCTGGAGCAAAATAATAGCCTTTTCTTTACCACTTGAGCCTTTATTAACACAGTTCATTTCTTAAAATAGAAAGTATTACCTGACTCCTGTGGCTTTACATGAGCTACAGTAAAGAGGGCACTTATTTCCTCAGATCAAGACAACAAAGTGTTTTCCTAGCAGATTCCTAGAACCTTATAAGCCTTGACAGATTGCAGCATGTCCTCTGCCTTCTAAAATCTCTTTATAGACACCATTCTCCCATTTTTTCATGAAACAAAATAGTCTCAAAACTCATGAGAGATTAGAAAAATCTCTTTGGACTTCCATCTTAAAAAAACACTCTGTCTTATATCCCAAGAGAGGCCATTTGGGAACACCCAGTTATCTGTGGCCATCTTTGTAGAAATGTCCGTTCTTTCCCTTTCCCAACCCCTTTACTTTGCTTTCACTGGCGAAGGGAACGCTGTTGTGAAGACAAATGGGCAGACACTGCAGGGGAGCAGCGGGGGTCTTTTCAGGGTAGTGCAGGCTCTGCCTTACAAGATATTTTAAAAAGGACTGACGTCTGAGTGTTCTAGCAGGATCCAGAGGCAAACATTTTGCTGATGCTGAAATTGGTCATAAAGATCAGAGATTTTTGGCTCTCCTGATTACTACAGGAGAGAAGAATAACATTCTTAGTGTTGTCTCAGGTAATAAAATGGATTGACATTTTTGGTTTCATGACAACATTAAAATCAGAATATAATGCTAATAAGCTTGAAAAGAAAGAAAAAGAAAAAGAAACAGAAAAAAATAAAGAGAGAAAGAAAGAGAGAAAAGAGAAAGAGAAGGAAGGAAGGAAGGAAGGAAGGAAGGAAGGAAGGAAGGAAGGAAGGAAGGAAGGAAGAGTCGCTTCTCAGCAATACCTCAGATCTCTAATATGTTCGATGCCATCCACCATGCATTCTGGCAGTGCTGCTGAAACAAAACAAAGCAAGGGACAGCTGAGTATGCTAGTTCATATGGAGACCATGTGCTATTTGTTTTACTGGCTGGAGATGAAGAGATTCTGTTGTACAACTGAAGAACCTTTGGCCTTATTGATGCAATGGTAGTATATACAGCTGTACAGACAGGACAACAACTATGACTCTGAAATAAGCTAATCGAGGCTTTCTTCTACATAGATTTCATATTTGTTTGGCAAGTTTCTGCTACTTCTGCTGACAGATGCTTTGGGTTTTGTACCAATAAGCTGAGAAAATCCCAAGCACTAAGTACAAAATATCCCAGAGCTTAAAGGATCTGAAGATGTTCACAAATGAAGAATAAACTAAACTTGTTAATATTAAGGCACATTTCAGGAAAGTTTAAATATCAACCCAGCCTGGGCCACCATGTAGCCAGGAGTTTCCCTTGGAGGCTATGAGAAGACAGGCCAGACGATGCCATGAGTGGATTTTAACTCTCTGGCAAGTCTGAGGTTATTTTGGCACTGTGTCTTTTTAGAGACTCCAGTGGATGTTGAATGACAGCTAGAAGCTCTGACTCATCCTTGTAATGATCCAACAAGCCATGAGACACCAAGCTCACATCCTCTAGCAAACATTACTGTAAGTGAGCAGCTCCAGGCTGATGGATGCTAAACAAATTTATAGCTGTATTTGTCTCTATGGATACATATTTTTCCAAGAAACTGGGGATTTTTAAGAGAACTACTCAGTTTTCTCTGAAGTTATGTAGGTTTCTGTCAAACCAAGTACTTGTTCCTCTCTAACTGTTATCATGTCCCTTAACATTCTGGTGTCAGTCCTTTCAATTATTTATATTTTACCACAGAAAGATTAAAAAAAAAAAAGAGAGAGAGAGAGAGAGAAAGAGAGAGAGAGAACTCATCAGAAGGAATGGTTGCCCAAAAGTACATAAAGGATATTTATCATCCCTGTAAACTGTAATGCAAAATAAATTCTGGTCAACAGGATCAGATAATCAAGGGGTATGTTGTCACAGAGAAGTGTGGGGTAATGATTATTTGAGAGCTTTGACACCTTGCCTGAGGTTTGGCCAGAGCCAGGGAGAGTTCTAAACTCCTAAACCTGGCGAGGGAGATCACAGGATCATAATGCCCAAAATAGAACAGTAGAAAATAAATCTTTGTACAACATTCACTCAAACTGTATACTTCATGAAGAAGTATATTATGCCTATACTTTTATATTTAAAAGCATTTTTTTAGAAACAAAGACTCATTGTACACATTTTAATAATTCCTTTCCACTCTTGCTGAGGTTTTGGGGTTTTTTTCCAGGATATTGGCGTATTGCAGAGTGAGTGCCTATGCAGTGTTGGTGAACTACAGAGTTGAAAGCAGGGACAGCAGAAATGAAGCAAGAAAATAAAACCTTGAGAAAACAGCCAGCTTGTGTATCTTCGTGCTCCCCTTGAAAATAAAGACAGCTCGTTGTAAAGCAGCCTAGTGTTCACATTGTAGACTTACAGAATCACAGAATGGATTGGGTTTGAAGGGACTTCAGAGACCATCCAGTTCCAAACCTCTGGAACCTTCTCTTCACTAGGTTGACCACCGACAACACTTCAGCCTTTCTTCACAGGAGAGGAGCTCCAACCCAACAGATCACATATGTCAGTGAAGCAGTAGACATTGCCTGCAGCCCACTCAGTAGGAGCAAAGTAAAGCAGGGGACTGACCCACAGCCACTGAACCAGCACAAGATCAGCAAGCAGGATAGGCACCTGACTCAGAGTTTCTGTTACGTACCACACACACCTAAAGGGGCCCCTGAATCTGCTGGACTAATTTAATTATTTGTTTCAGCTTTTCTAGTGGGGAAAAAAATAAATAAATAAATGATTGTATATACTCTTAACACAAAGAGGAAAAGTGCGTTGTATGTATTTTAGCATGAGTGATCATTTTCAGGAAATGTTCCATGATTACAATCGGCCACTGGGTGTCACTCTTTATCTGAGAAAAATAGCAAATTTAAGCTGACAAGAATCAGGATTACTTGGGTGGGAAGGGACCCTAAGGATTATCGAGTTTCAGCACCCTTGCTGCATGCAGGGCTACCAATCTCCAGATGTGGTACAAGATCAGGTTGCCCAGGGCCCCATTCAACCTGGTCTTGAACACCTCCAGGGACAGGGCATCCACAGCCTCTCTGGGCAGCTTGTTCCAGCAACTCATCATTCTCATAGTAAAGAACTTCCCCCTGATGTAAAATCTAAACCTTTCCTCCTTGAACTTAAAATCATCCCCCCTTGTCCTATCACTGTCTACCCTTGTGAAAAGTTGATTCCCCTTCTGTTTATAATCCCCCTTTAAATACTGGAAGGCTGCAGTGAAGTCTCCTCACATTCTTTTCTTCTCCTGGTGTAGCAGAAATATTAAGTCACGGCTTGAAGCAGTAATTGAGCACCTGGTAGAAAGGCAGGACCGACCCAGGGGAGCTCAGGTGCATGGAGTGCACCTGGGTGATTGGAAATGATGGAGCCAGAATCCACCGCTTCCCAGATCTCATTTAAGGGTTGGCAATGGAGGTAAAGGTCTCTTGTTGGTGGTCACCGCATACTTGAGTCCTTCTGAAGGTAAGCCAGTTTTTTTTTTTTTTTTTTCCTCTTTCCCCTGTGACCATAGCTATTTTATTTGAGCAAGTCCTTGTTGCAGCCTTGGACCTTGCTATTCTGCAGTCATTGCTGTACTTCCCATTGTGTAGCATTATGCTAGACAGGCCTAGCTCCCTTAGCCTTTCTACACAAGGGAAGTGTTCTAGTTCTCTGATCATCTTTGTGGCCCTTCTCTGGACACTCTCTGTGTCTTTCCTGTACTGGGGGATCCCAGACCTGGATGCAGTGCTCTAGACAGGGCCTCATGAGGGCAAAGTAGAGAGGGACACTTGCCTCCCAGTCTCTGCTGGCCACTTGTCTTATGATGGAGTCTAGGTTACAATTGGCCTTCCAAGCTGCAAGAGCATACTACTGTTTCATGTTTAGTTTTTCATCCTCTAGGACCCCCAGGTCCTTCTCTCAAGGAGTTCTTCCAGTGTACATATCTGGGACTGCTCCAACCCAAGTGCAAAATGTTGCACTTTGTTGAGCTGAACCTCATCAGGTTCATACGACCCCACTTTTCAAGTTTGTCAAGGGCCTTCTGGAATGCACTTTAAGAAAATATTTCTTCATTCACAATTAAGAAACAAAGTTCTTATCTCTGTCTTATTTTCTATCAGAGTCTTATCACACGCAGAAATATGTGGAAGGTTTCAAGATTAATTTTGTGCTTTTCAGCCATGAAAATGCATTCAATGTACCCTTTACAGTTAAAATTCTGGTCTGGCCAAACATTAACAAAATCAATACAAGATGTTGTTCTCATATATGCTTTCAGTCCTGTGATTTCAGCAAGAGGAGGTCTTGAAAACAGCTTTATAAATACAGATATTACTATGGCTGTTTTTTCAATATTTCAACCAACTATTCATGTCCTGTATCCTGTATGGTTTGAAAACTCCCCAAGAAACAGCCCTATGAGTACACATTTAAAAAAAAAAAAAAAAAAAAATTAAAAAAAAAAACTTTAAAGTCTTGCTTATAAAATCTATGGACATTGGAAAGTCTGACTTGAGAAATTTTACTTCCTCTTTTCTCATCTAGTGAACAGGAACAGCATATGTACTTGTTGCAAGATTTGTGTTAAATACAAACGCTCTTTACACCCTTAGACTGTAAAGGTTTAGAGAAGGGCATTTTAGGAGGATTTCTGGTAGTGTTCTGGGCTGCAAAGCTCAGATGAGCCCGGGAGAAGTAGAGGCTGCATGCATGCAAAGCCCATGACCAGCTCAATGCGTTGGCCTGTATTTCTGAACAACTCTTTACATATCTGAAAGCTGGGCAGCTTTTCAAACCCTCAATCATAGACAGACTCTGGCTGTAGCTGTCATGAAGCAGCCACTAAGGCTGAGCCAGGCAGCTGCTTAACAGCAGTGTTACTGAGGAAGTGAACAGTCTGCACGTAGTGAGGCTGTGCAAGTGGAGAAAACCTGCTGAGGACATGCAGCATCTCTAGCTGCAACTCCTGGCTACAGCCGCATTGGATGTCACTGCTGCTGTGAATCTGGCAGTCTTTGGTGTCTCCTGCCTGGGCTGCTCAGAGGTTTCCATGAGGTGACACACAGGACAGGGCAAGGTATTTCCCTCATGAAATCCTGCAGGCCCCATGGTTGCACCTAAACAGCTCCCTGCCCCCAGACAACCTGCTTGTCAACCACAGCATCCTCCAGCTCCCACTGCAGGGTTAGCAGCACGTGAGAGGGATCACGTCCTCCCTCTGGCTCACCCACTTCACATGTAGCAGCCACAGAGCCTCTCACTTCCACCAAGTGGGGAAGGCAACTGTGCAGCTCCTGGCCACCAGCCATACCACAGCAGGAAGGTTAAGAACATTAAAAAATGAGACATTTATTAGGTCGTCAAATGAAAGTCACGCATAGCAAGTGATTTGATGTCTCCTAGAGGTAACAATGGATTTAACTCAAAATATCAGTCTTCTGAGTTTAAACAAAAAACAACCTAATTCAGTGACAGTTCTGGTAATGCAGTTCTTGCTCAATGGTTGTGCAAGTTCTGCTTGCTATTGTTCACGTGCAGCGTTACCAGCTTTCTATAAATAATAGGGGTTTTCCTGCAATATTACCATGTGACATACTCTAAATGCCTACAAAACTACATTATAAAGTTGGTTGCTTCCTAACAGTTGCAGAGAGAGTGAGCAAGAAGATATATTTCATAATTTAACAGAAGAATGACATTGATGCTACTGAGAGAACTTTCTGTAATCAAATTGTAATAGGCTGAGGCATCTTTTTTTTGTTTGTTTGTTTTCTTGCCCTCAAAGGTGAAAGAGTTCATAAGAAAATATTATATATATATATATATATATATATATAACTATAGTTCAGAAAAAATGCAAAACAAATAATACAGCTTCATATGAATATAGTAGAAACAATATTTTAATAGTATTAAAAATAATAAATTCAGAAGTTAACTGTTATTTTGAAGGTGACCGGTGGCGAATTCGATGAAATCATTACTTAATGGGTAAATCTAGGCAAATGGCAATGTAGGGCATAGCGAAGTATGATGGATATTATACAGGTATTATGGCTCCAACTTCCAGCTTTTACCCAGGACAGTCTCTGTCTGCCTAATGGAAAAACTTGCCAGAAATGAACACAGACCTGGGGTACTTAAAAGACAGGTCTGAAGGTGTAGAGATACTATACCCTTGACATTTATACTGACATACAAATGGTTATAAACAAGAGGTTTTTTTTCTTGTTTGTATTATTTAGTTAGATCTAAAGGAAGAAGACCTTTACCACATTTACTCCACAACATCCTTGTCAGAGCAAAGATTAAGGCCATGACCTTAATATTCCTGACAGCACTGAATTAATGAGTATCTTTTTTACTTTCAAATAAAGTTGGAATCAATGGGATGCATCCAAAATTAAAGCAACTTGAGTAAAAAAAAAAAAATAAGTGCAATCACTAGCAAAATTTCTCTCTCATTCTTTGTGATAATAACAAAACTACTGACTACTTGCACAACTAAAGTAACAGCAATTTAGGAAGGCTTGCCAACATTTTGTGGGAATTTTGTGGGAACCTAAAAATACTGTTTAAAAAAAAAAAAACTACAAAACTCTGATTAGTGAAAAATAATGCAAGATAGTCAAGTCACTTAATAAGAGGTTGGGTCATACTACTTGTAGATGTGACCTCACTTTGCTCCTCATCAGTTTCAAAGGATGTTGGCAGCTTAATGCTAATAGCTGCCCTCAGGTTAGCCCAGAAAAGGGCACGCTTGCTCCTCTCCTTCGGCCACTCCAGGTAGGTTCTCTTGGCCATGAGAGCCTTCAGCTTGTGGTACCTCGCAGGGATAACATATGGAGGGATCGGCTCCAGCAAGATCAGGACTAAACTGTTGGAGTTCTCGCTAAACAACTTGTGATGGGCAAAGTACAGCTCGTAGTGACACCACTCGCTCTGCACAAAGTTGGGGGACAACACAAAGATGGACTTGTAGCTCTTCTCAATGCAGTTAATGATATTCTCCACGATGCTTTTGCCAGGGATAAAGTTCCTCTCGTGCTGACACAGCTGGATGCAGCCCTCCCCCTTCTCCAGATTGGGGATCAGCTCGTTCTTCACCCACAACGAATCGCGCTCGCTGTACGAAATGAAGGCGTGAAACTGCAGAACGGTTTCCCGCCCCTCGGGGCAGTCGTGCCAAGCTCTCCGCTTTGCCTGCGTCCACTGCCACAGCATCCGCACGTACCACAGCACATCCAGGTAGATGCACAGAAAGGCCACCACAGCCACCAGCACCAGGGTCAGCAGCAGAGCTGTCACGAGCAGCAGAGTCGTGTTGCAGGCCAGCTCGGTCAGGTGGAAGTCCTTCAGCTGCGTTCCGCTCAAGTCTTCTGGGTACTTGCACACGTACGCCTCTGGCCAGCCGGACAGCTTGCCCCCAGACTGCCTTTCCAGGCGCAGGAAGTCCTGCAGCTCACACGAACACTTGAACGGGTTTTGCCCAGCTTGTAGCTCCTTCACGCTCGGGCAGCTCTCAAAGAAGTCGGCACTTGGCGTGAGGATCAAATTCCTCTCTATGTTCAGGATCTCCAGGCCCGCAAAGGCCCTGCACCCTGGCAGGTCGGCCAGCCTGTTGGACGCCAGGTTCAGCTCCTTCAAGGACTGCAGCTCAGCAATCCCCGTGGGGACACTGGCAATCTGGTTGTTTTGTAGGTCCAGTTTGTTGATATTAACGGGCAAGCACTCAAACACCGACTCTGTCAGCTGGTTGGAGGACAGGTCCAGCTCCGACAGAGAATCAGTCCACTGGCAGCGCTTCTCAGCTCCACTGTTACGCAGCAAGTTGCTGCTCATGTCCAGATACCTCAGTGATTTCATACGGCTGGTCATGAAGCTCACCTTGGAAAGGCTCTTAAATTTATTCCTATTCAAAATAAGTAATTTCAAATTTGCCAGGGTGTCACAATTCTGGAACAATTCATCTGTCAGGGCATTGCGAGAAAAATTTATATACTGAAATGAGCTTGTTTTTTGGGGGCAAAGCATGTGTGGCATACATGCATCATATATTGTCAAACTATCAATATTCATCTCTGAAAACAATCTGTACAAATGCTCCTGGTTGAAATAATACACCTTATTTCGAACATGCTCCAAAGTAAGTGCTTTCATGGAGCCACCCAAAGAGAGAAATTGTTCCAGAGGTCTTAAAGGGGACGCAAATTTATATTCAGTCAGCTCCATCACTGGTCCCCGAAAAATCAGATTTCTCACAGTTAAGTGCTCCACAGTTGAATCCCAAACTAGCAGAAAAATTTGCAGAATGACTGTCCATTCTAAGTCCACAGTGTCAAGCATTAGATCTGTTGCTTTGATGTTCTTCAGAAGCTCTAAAGAAGGGGAGGGAAAATCTTTGTGGCTCAAGGTGTATCTTAAATTAAATATTTTTAACTTCTCTGAAGTGCTCATTCCGTCATATAAGAGGGAAAAATTGAAGTTTTGATCTGCTGCAAAAACAATGTGAAGGTTCTTTGTATTTAAAGCTGTCAAACTTAGAGGCTCATACAGAGAAAAGTCTTCTAAGGTTAGGAAGACAGTGTTCAGCTGCAAATGTGTCACATATCTGAAGTCTGACCTTCGTATCATCCTGGTACTTAATCCGAGGTATTCCAAATGAAACATGATCCCAAATTCCTGACAGACTGGCAAGACAGTGAACTTGTTGAAAGAAAGATCTAAATGTCTAAGACGTGCAAGCATTTGACAGTAAGCTGTCCAGATGTTATTGTGAGATAAATCTAAGTATTCTAAATCTTGATTAAATATGAAGACACTGAAGTCAAGCTCTGTAATTAGATTATGAGAAAGGTTTAATACTTGAAGGTCAGGAAGATAAATAAATTTCAAGTTAGTAATTTCAGAGATATTATTATGTGATAAATCTAATACGTGAGTATGGACTGGAATGTTTTTTGGAACTTTAGTTAGTAGATGTCCTGAATAGTTTGCAATGATTTTATTTTCCACAGTTGGCTGGATATTATTCCAAAGTATGGATAAAAACACACAAGCAAAGACATAGATGCTTGTAAGAGATCCCATTATGTGTCTCAGAATTTTCTTGGTTCTTCAGAGAAACACAAAAGCATATATATGTTTTCTGGTCAGTATGCCTCAATAAGAAGTCCAACCTATGAGAAGAAAATACATAGATCTTCCTGAATTTGCTGAATTGTAATAAACAGTAAACTCAACTAAAATAAAATACGGTATGAAAATTACATAATTAAAATATTTTTTTGCATACTTTCTCTAAGACATTACCAAAAACCATTAACAAAAATTCCAGTTATCAATTTTCTGAGGCAAGTAGATATAAATTTTTATATAATGGTAGGAGAACTATTGGTGGTATGTTTGAAAAATGCAGAGATATTAAGGAATTTCTCAATTATCTTCGGAAATGATACAAATAAATATCAATATGGAGAGTTGGACTACATGACCTTTAAAGGTCTCCTCCAACTCTAAGGATTCTATGATTTTGTAATATATTTGGGAGTAAAGGAGAACACAGTAAGTCTCCCATGTGCTTTTTCCCTACACACCATGTCCGGACACACTTCGGGCAAACCTTCAAAAGTCCCATTGACTCCCACAGGACTCAGTGCAAAAGCTCTTTTACTCAAAAGAACTACAGGATATTCTTCACATCCCAGAGAGCTAGGATATGGCCATGCAAACCCTCAAAGAAACACCCCAATGAAACACAAAGACATAGGTGTCTTTTTTTTTTTTTTTTCTCCAGTAAGCCAAGAAGCTTGAGGAATTTTACTGTAATTTATGTGAATATGGTAATGCCAGTGTATCTGAAAGCATACTAACAGGAAAGCTACAGCATACATGAAGACTTCCTATAAAGAAGTGTTACACCATATAAAAACAAACAAAAGCACTTGAAACTTCAAAAGATTCCAAGATTTCATAGTGTCCTAAGAAATTTTCTACATTTTTCAAACTATCCCATAGTTGACAACTAAACAGAGAGCCTCTGTAGAAATGATTGAGGGACAATGATCCTAGTTCTAAATATCAAACAGTCCAGGGAGGAAAATTTTTGTGGCTATGGAATACGGTCCAGTGGAATGAATAAATGCTCAAGCCTATCAACGTTCCACAAAGATGGAAAGGCATCAGTCATATTATGAAAAAGTATGCACTGGGCATTACTCTTGTGTCAAGACAGGATGACACAGATGCAAACAACAGGCAGAAACCCAGAAGTATGAATGACTGAAACTCTTTCAGGAGGGAAAGTGTCTGTTGGGTTTTTTTTTCCTCCAATAGTTTTATTTGGGGGAAAAAAAAGGTTTTTAAATTATTTACCTAGGCAATTAGGAAATCTTTTATTAATAAAAACTAAATGTTCGTTCTTTTATTTTTAGTTCTAGATGTTAGTCGCTAATAATTTGTTTGCCTGATATCAAAAGTCATTCCTTCCCTTTTGAGTCTCCTGCAAAGCTTCATCAAATTTTCTTTCAGAAAACTAAAGCAAAAAGATATGTAATTAACTTCACCAGGGGCATTAAAATAATGAATCATTAAAGTGTAAAGCTACCTCTGCAAAATCCATGTAAAATCTAATTGAGAAGCCAAATTCAGTCTTCAGAAAGCTGTGCTAGGGTATCTGACCACAGAGGAGATCTTAAATGAAGCTTAACTTGTTCGCCAAAGTACAGTATAACTTACAAGAAGAACCAAGACAAGGACCCAGATTTCTTCAAAGAGTGGCTGACCTTGTATGTCAGAGTTCAGGTTGGCAAAAAACTTCTCGAATCAAAGAAACTTTGGGGAGATGCTGAGTAAGGAACAAAGCAAGATATTTTTCTGAAGAGAGAAAAAAAAGGAAAACATCCTCTGGTCCATGCTCCGCTAGTAGATGAGTTTAAAATTACAGCGTATACTTTTCTATACACTGCAAAAAAAGGACAGCCCACAGAGTATAACCCCGAAGTGTGCCAAACATAAAGAATAAAGCAGATTTGTCTGATGGAAAAATATTAAGATCAGCAGTAACCCATCTAACACTATTAAAGAATGGTATTAAATTAGAATTTGTTCAGAAAGAAAATTGCCATACCATTTTTTTTTTTCTTTCTTCTATGTTGAAATTCAAGATAAAATTGAGCATTTTCACTGAAATTTCAAAAGGCAGGAAGATGCATGAGCACCTGAGATCTGGTAGATACCACAAGACATATAACAAAAGAAAAAGAGTAAACAAAGCAGAGAATATCACCCACCTTTTATGGATTTAATTTATCTCTGAGTGAAGAGCCAGCAAATGGCTACTGCATACTCAGTTGACAACCTCAAAACAGGTTTTCAAACATATGTAATCTTCAAGCTGGAGAATCTCACACAAGATGCTTGTTCCTTGACTGCTATACCAGGAAGTAGGAAGAAGAAGTTTTTATGTAGAGGCTGCATAATGCTAAGTAACAATAAAATTTTTCTGTAATGCGGGTATTAAAAGCATAATGAAAGGAAATTTTTAACAATCCAAACTCAAAGTACTTTTGCTTCTGCAACATTTAATTATCATCTGTATGGTTTAGGAGGAAATAAGTCTTTCTGCTGTTCTCCAAAGTAAGGTTATGTAAATATTTCTGCATTTTTAACGTTGTCCATTTCTGTTGGTTACACAGTGCATCAACTGCATCTCCTCTTTTGCATGCACAAAAAAGAGGAAGCAGAACTCTTACAGACCACTGCACTTCATATCAAAACCTTTGCCAGAGCTCTACCACTCTGAGTTGTTTCCCTCAGCAGGCATAGTACATATTGTTGCACATTAGCAGACTTAAAAGCTAAGATCTCAAAAAATATTTCTGGGTAAACTAACACAATTCAAAACTTTTACAGGTCAGTCAGCTTTACATTAGATACGGCTTAGATGTTTAAACCAGGGAAACCCCACGCTGTACTTTAATTCAAAAGTACTGTAAAAAAACAAAACAAAAAAACACCTGCCAATACTATATGACAGCGTATGGGAACTGCTGAATCACGGCCTGAACCTCTGATTAATCACCTGAGGTGAGCAATGAGTCAGCCACGGGAGCACAGGTGAAGGCAATTCACCTGTGCTGTCGGAAGGGGTGGAGCTGGCTCCATCTCTCCTAGACCTATTTAAGAGCTGACTACCAGTGGGGGAGGGATCTCTTCTGGAGATCTATTATGCTGGAATTTCATAAGCAAGCCCAGGATACAGGTAAGTATCCTATTTCTTCTGCTTTGGTGTAATAACTGCGTAGCCAAGCTCTCTGGTACATCTTGTAACTATAACATCTGTACATTCATTGGTTGTACAGACATGAAAGCTGTAGGACAGTCATGAAGAATAAAGTAATAGAGGGCAATCTAGTGAAGGAGAAATCCAATAGGGCAGTTGTTCAATTAAAGGTTTGAATAGAGGTGAGAGCCTAGTGAGCAAATCAACAGAGCAGAATTAGTCCATTTCAGAGTCAGAATAACTGAAAACACACAATTCCCATGAGCCTCCAAACTAATTTAACATGCTTCAGTAAGATTAATTAGCAAGGAAGAAAGAAGCTGAGTAAAATAAATAAAGACTCATTTCATCTTAATGATTTTAAGATTAAATTCATGAAGTATGTAATGAATTCTTGAAGTATAAGCAAACCAGAGCATCATGGCTGATTCTGGACTCAGTTTAGAGCTTACTCCCCATAATAAAACAGGACCTTGAAGGAGATTTAAATGCAAGAGGGCATTCAGCTGAAGAAAGCTGACAAGTATGAAAATTAATTCTAACAACTAGTACCAGATATACTTGAAGTTTGCAGTAGAATCCTTCTAAAATACTCTTTTACAACTACCTTTTCAGTTTTGTAAAGAAGAATGTAACCTTTTTGCTTTACTAGATGAAAACTTATCTTTCATTTTAAGATTGGTGAGAAGGATTGTTGTGCTGAAACCCAATGACAGTAAAGCATTCTGCTTTCCCCAGTGCAGTGGATCTGAATAACTCATTGCAGGTAACACTCTGAGCCATCTGTTTCCCCAGACAAGACTGGGGATCATAAGTGCTTCTAAATAAGCAGCAAGAGTTTGATTGTCAGCTGATATTGTCTTTTCTTCATCTTAAAGGAGAAGTTGCCATTGGTGAACATATTAAGCCATGAAAATGAATAGACTAAGGCTAGACAAAACACTATTATCATAATCAAATTGAGAACAAAATTTTGCAAACCAATGCCAGTTTTCCTGCCAGTATAATTACTGAAAAATCTTTGCTGCGTGAACAAAATCAAAACCACCATCAGCTTTCTTCAAAACTTACTCCAGTATACACAAAGCTGCTAAAGGTACCTACATCTTTATTTGTAATATGTTTAATTTCCTTTCCATCCTTCTTTATCAGATTTTAAGGTACGTTTAAAACTGTTCTTGAATGTAGTTTAGAGAAATTTGTACCATAAAGAAAAGTTTGGAAAGAGTTGAAATAAAACCAACACTCCTAAATACTTCTGTTAATTCCTTAAGGGCAGTGCTTGATGTTATTTTTCCTAATGCATTCAGGAAAGCTTTGTTTGAGGGTGGTTTCTGTTTACTGATTAAGTCATTTTGCATGATATGAAAAGAAAGCAGTGTATTTCTGTCCATGCATTTTGAATGTAGCAGCTAAATACTATCCTTTGTCCTGAACATACCCTTACTCACACAGATATCTCATTCTATTTCTTAAGTTTATGCTGCTGCTGTTCTCTAGTGTTTTTTTTATTTTATTTTTGTAACTGATGTTACCAATGAGCAATCTTCCAACCAATCTTCCTCAAGGTGCGTTTCACACTTTTGCCTATGTATTGTATTTACTAAATTAAAGAGGAATGGCAGCTATGCTCAGCTGGATTTCAGAAGCTATTTAGGATTGGTGCTGTCCCTGAATGGTTGACAAATCTCTCCAATGGGAACAGCTAAAGGTAACTTGCATGTGCAAAACACTGAGTTAAAACATAGCCAAAGCAGTTGGACTCATCCAAGCATTTAGTAAATGTTAACACAATTCTTAGAAGTTGTTAGTAGCTTGATGTTAGTAGGTTGATGTTTGGTCATATAAAGGACCTTAACTTCAGTGGCAGCTCTTTCATTGTCACAACTTACTCCCATGTGTCACTTTGGCAAACTGAATACTAATGCCAGCACAAGTCAAACTGTGATATTGCTGCATTTAATGCCCAAGCCTATTTTGTTTGGGCATAGACAGATACAAGGAACAAATCATGGAAGTCAAACTGTGTTCCCCATAACAAAGATCCACCTTGCAGAAAACAGGACTTTCTCATTTATTGGTTTATCAGTACTGCTTTCCCTCAAATAAGCAGTGACTGACTGAAAACGATCATTACAGGAACTCTTGGTAAAGATTGCTGAAAGAAAAAAAAAAAAGTATTGGTCTGAAACACTGAGTAAAAACATGGTTTTGGGATAAGCTTTAAACCTTCCCTTCAGCAGAATGCCTCATATCCCATGGAATCCCTCTTTTTCCCTCTCAAGCACTTTGCCTTGGTCTAATTTGCTGCAGTTGAGCTTCAGTGATGATGCTTAGTAATGTTTCTAAGATTAAAAAATAGCTGAGCTCTCAGCAGGACAGCCCCCAAGTGCATCCTGACTTCCATTCTGTTATGGTTTGGTTTGCTCTATACACACAACTTAAACATATGTAAAATCTTATTTGCTTCATTCTGCACATTTTCTAGGTTTTGAAGGGTGAACTCCTATGTTATCAGGTCTCTCTGTTGATATTATTATAATAATAGCAACAAATAAAATAGCATTCCCACTAGTCACTGAGATGACTAGCCAAATGCCAGGAATCTGCTGATATGGTATCTGATATCAGAATATATTTACATACACCCTTTTCTGATACGTGGAGTGCATTAGCAGTTACAGCTTTCTGTGTAAAACCAGCCACAAATACACATAACCTGTGTGCATGGAAAAGGGCAGCTAGTTCCCCAACTGCAAAGATATTAGTGCCAGCAGAGAGGGTGACATGGGATGTGAGATCAATGCATGGCCCTACACATGGGAAAATATTCTTCTTGGACTTAAACTGTTTTTATATAAAGTGTTCAGAGTATGGCACAGGCTAAAATAATTGTTTTGAGTATCCTGATATATTCCTGGAGAAATCTTCTCCCCTGCAGAATCTGAGAAACTAGATGTAGTGATTCACAGCATGTGCAGCTGTTTTGACAATTATCTAGCACACAACATGGACAAGAGCATAACAGTATGAGAACTTCTGATTTCAAAGTACCAGATTTAATATTTCTCCACTCTTATCACATCCTTTTCTAACACTATTCACTCAAGGATATAGGACATATATTACAGACCTGTAATTACATATTTCGGTTTGATCACATCAGCTGTCTTGCCAGAGGTGTATCTAGTTCACAAGTTCTTTCCAAAATGGTAAGCAAACCCCAGCTAAAATCTTCCACTCCTAAAAGATGTATTTTCCAACATCAGGTGTGTGCTCTCATCTGAGCTGCACGAAGGACTCCAAGTGCATTCTGTCACTTTCCAAGAATATTCCCCTCTTCCAGCCAACGGAAGCAGCCAGCCGAATTCTTGGTTTCAGTGACTGCTGACTAAAACTCTGAAGTTTTTGAAGCTGCAAAAGAAATGGGCAAATCACACGAAGGCTGTTCATCTTCAGTTGCCTGAAGTTCATACAAGTCATACACTAAAGCACTAGTTGGAAGGGATGGAGGATGTACAGAAAACATTTCTTTCCAAATTCCTGAATGAAATGCTTGCAATTTGGTGATAGGTTTGTTGTATTAATTTTGAGGCTAATGGAACAAGACATATAAAAGCTTCAAATTTGGTCTTGTCCTACAAATCCTTAGAGAGTTGCTCATAGTTATTGATTTCAAGCCAAGAGATCTCAGCCTGCTTAGACCTATTTAAAAAGTCACAATTAAAATATTTTGTAAATAATAATTGAAGATGGAAGGTGATGAAAATGCAGAGACCTTCAATAAGGATTTTATTTCAATATATCTTCTTTTTTCCATGATGAATATTTTTGGAAACAATTTCCTGATATTTGATCATCTAAGTCTAGTATTCAAGATGGTAAACACTTGTCCTTCTAGGGACAAAGAGGAAACGTGATGATCTTCAGCAGTTGTGAATGTTTGTTGGAATCCAGCTATGTTTTCTTGAAGACAAAACACCAAAAATACAGGTAAAGTGGCCTGCAATATTCCTATACAGGACAGCAAATTTGTTCTTCTGATTCCAAATATATATGGTCTTATCAGTTGTCCCAGTACATTGGAAATTTTTTTGGCCTCTGACAAGTTACTGCCTTTCTGATTAGGAAGGCATAGCTGTGCTGCAAAAGATGCTGTATCCACTGTAAACAACAGATTCTTAGAATCATGGAATCATCTACATTGGAAAAGACCTTCAAGATCAAGTCCAAGTTTCAGCTTGACTTACCAAGTCCTATGCGTAAACCATGTCCCTTAGAGCCTTTGTGGGAAAAAAAAGCAGATCACAGCCTGATCAGGCAAATAGCCCATGAGGAAGAGCTAATGTTAGCTTGAGAATACAAGTAAACTGCCTCTAGCTTCTGTATGTAGAAGAAACTTGTTTGTGAGAAACTGCTCCGTAGCTTTAACTAAGTCCCCTTGCTTCCTGTAAATGGCCTTGACTATCCTGATATGTGATGCTTTATTGTCTCCTGCTGTTAAATACATCTATGGCCATGGTAATAACGATGGCTAGCAGACGTCTTGCAAGCCTACTGCCTCCAGTATCTGCTGGCGGTAATCCCAGGGTAGACACTATATTGGTCAGTCATAGCTGGTAATGATAACTTGGTGAAGACACTGTCCCATTACCCCAGTAATGTGAGTACAAGTCTATTAAACTGATGTTAACTTGCCTCTGTATACACTGAGTCCTGTTGAATGGCATGAGATTGGACTCAGCTCATCGATCCAGCCTGTCTAGATCTCTCCACAGAGCTTTCCTAGCATGAAGTAGTTTCACAGTTCTGCCTATCTCGGTGTAATCCGTGAACATACTGAGGGTACGCTCAATCCCCTCATCCAGATCACAGATAAAAACATGAAACAAAACTGGCCCCAACACTGAGCCCTGGGAATGCAACTGGTGAGCAGGCACCAAGTGGAATGAGCTCCAATCACTGTGACCCTTGGAGCCTGGACATCCAGCCAGATCTTCACCCAGCAAATCATGCTTCTGTCCAAGCCATGAGCACCCAACCTCTCCAGAATACTCTGGGAAACAGTGTCAAACACTTCACTAAAATCCACATAAATCACATCCACAGCCTTTCTCTCACCTACCTACGCAGATCATCTCATCATAAAAAGAGATCACATTGTTTTGATAATAAGCTTAAAACGAGATACATGTATGGGAAAAAATAAAAGTATAAAGCTAAAGAAAAGGAGGAGGTAGAGAAGTCAAGAGTTTCTCAAGATGCAGCCATTGATAATGAAGGCAATTATTGTGACACCTTCTTAGTTTCTTTCATCAAAGAAAACTCTTCAGATCAAGATGATACCAGGAGTCTATCACAGCATGGGAATTACAACTCTGTCCACTCACTATTACTTCTTGGCAGCAAACAGGAAAAGGAAAACTAGCTCATCCATCTCTTTTCTTTTCAAGGAAAAAAATCCCCCTTCTTTCCTCATCCAGTCCTCCTTTCTGACATGGCCGTGCCTGCCCCTAGTGCTAGATATTCACAGTCCTACATCTGGGTCCCATGCTATAAGTTTCAGTCTGAGAAAACATCACCCAAGAACAATCTCAAATGCTGAACTTCTAGATATCTTTGCAGGATGCATAATTTTTCTCCTTGCAAATTAATTTTAATGTGAAATCCTGTGACCAAGATGGCTAAACTTTGTGATTAATGTAGATCTCCTAAGTCACCAGCAATTCAGGCACTCTTCCACATGACTGCTTAAGTTTCCATTCTGTTGAGAAAACCAGTATTACAATATTTCAATGATGGTATCAAAATCCATATCCAAAACCTGCCAATTTCAAGTGAGTTGTAGTAAACCAGGCTGATTTTTTCATATAGTGACAAAGCAACTAACTATCCAGAAACAAGGTTTTATAATACAAGGTGAAATATATTGAAAATCAATGGATATAAAGTATTTATTGGTTAACAAATGAAAAAAATTTCAAGGAGAAGAAGAAACTGTATTATAAAAACTTTTAATATCTTTCCTCACAATTCTGTTCTGTTCTGTTCAACAGGCACTGACAGATTGATGCTAATAGCTGCCCTCAGGTTAGCCCAGAAAAGGGCACGCTTGCTCCTCTCCTTCGGCCACTCCAGGTAGGTTCTCTTGGCCATGAGAGCCTTCAGCTTGTGGTACCTCGCAGGGATAACATATGGAGGGATCGGCTCCAGCAAGATCAGGACTAAACTGTTGGAGTTCTCGCTAAACAACTTGTGATGGGCAAAGTACAGCTCGTAGTGACACCACTCGCTCTGCACAAAGTTGGGGGACAACACAAAGATGGACTTGTAGCTCTTCTCAATGCAGTTAATGATATTCTCCACGATGCTTTTGCCAGGGATAAAGTTCCTCTCGTGCTGACACAGCTGGATGCAGCCCTCCCCCTTCTCCAGATTGGGGATCAGCTCGTTCTTCACCCACAACGAATCGCGCTCGCTGTACGAAATGAAGGCGTGAAACTGCAGAACGGTTTCCCGCCCCTCGGGGCAGTCGTGCCAAGCTCTCCGCTTTGCCTGCGTCCACTGCCACAGCATCCGCACGTACCACAGCACATCCAGGTAGATGCACAGAAAGGCCACCACAGCCACCAGCACCAGGGTCAGCAGCAGAGCTGTCACGAGCAGCAGAGTCGTGTTGCAGGCCAGCTCGGTCAGGTGGAAGTCCTTCAGCTGCGTTCCGCTCAAGTCTTCTGGGTACTTGCACACGTACGCCTCTGGCCAGCCGGACAGCTTGCCCCCAGACTGCCTTTCCAGGCGCAGGAAGTCCTGCAGCTCACACGAACACTTGAACGGGTTTTGCCCAGCTTGTAGCTCCTTCACGCTCGGGCAGCTCTCAAAGAAGTCGGCACTTGGCGTGAGGATCAAATTCCTCTCTATGTTCAGGATCTCCAGGCCCGCAAAGGCCCTGCACCCTGGCAGGTCGGCCAGCCTGTTGGATGCCAGGTTCAGCTCCTTCAAGGACTGCAGCTCAGCAATCCCCGTGGGGACACTGGCAATCTGGTTGTTTTGTAGGTCCAGTTTGTTGATATTAACGGGCAAGCACTCAAACACCGACTCTGTCAGCTGGTTGGAGGACAGGTCCAGCTCCGACAGAGAATCAGTCCACTGGCAGCGCTTCTCAGCTCCACTGTTACGCAGCAAGTTGCTGCTCATGTCCAGATACCTCAGTGATTTCATACGGCTGGTCATGAAGCTCACCTTGGAAAGGCTCTTAAATTTATTCCTATTCAAAATAAATGTCTCCAGTTGAATTAGTTTGTCACAGTTCTGAAAAAGCAGATCTGTTAAATCATTCTTTGAGAAATTTACATACCTAAATGGACTGTCAGATGAAGGACATACCATGTGAATTAACTCAGAATCAGCTATTGTCAAGGCTTCAATGTTCATGTTTGCAAATATGTTATAAATGTCATCCTGTGAAAAGTATAGGTCTGTGATTCTAACATTATTCAGTGCAAGTGCTTTCATGGAAGTATCTGAATAGTCGAAGCGAGAACTTCTGACGTTCCCCTCTTGTATTAAGTTGTTGATACTGAAGTATTCAATGGATGAGTGCCATACAGTCTGGAGTGCTTTAATAAAATCTTTCCAGTCCACTGACATATTCGTTAGTGTCAGATTTTGAAGCCTGGAACCTTTTCTAAAATTAGATAATAAAGTTATTAATTTTCTTACATTGTCTTTTTTGATTTCTGACAATGATAGGCTTTCCGTAGTATTTTCTATCACAACCCAACCAAAATCAGCTTTGGACTGCTGATTATTTGTATATGAGTGTGGAAGGCTCAAGTTTTTTTTGTCCAAACCATCCTGTAGAAAATTGTTAGGAACAGATGTAAAGAGTTCATTTTTCATAGCCAGGCCAATATTGTTCCAAAAAGTGAATGCAAACAGACAGTTGTAAATAAAAAAGTTCCTGAGATATCTCATGTTCTCTGCCATACTGCCTTATGGTTCCTTGGAGATGCTCAATACTTATACATCCATCTTTGTTCTAATGCTGCAACAACAACAACAAAAACAGTTATATCATTAAGCAGCTATTAATAGGTATCATAGAGATTGATTTTTTTAAGGTTTCAATTTGCTATCTCTCCCTTTGACTCAGAGAACAATGAAGGGACTTACGATCTCAGGAAAGACTTTATTAAGTGACTACTGTAATTTCAATTTGGCAAAATCTGCCATGTTTAATAAAAAGTCTGCTTCTTTCAAAATGTATCTGATTTCATAGGTGTTGATTTTTCCTGCTTACTTAGGAATTACTGCTGTCATTAATGTACTACATAGGCTCCTCACAACTCCAGGACACTCTGACAGGAAAGTACAACATTTGAAGTCAGTACGGTCACCCTCTCCCCATTCTCTATTAAAGGATCTGAACTAGACTCAGCAGACATTATTTTTTAACATACAATTGAATCTACAAAACCTATACTGAAACAGAACTCATAATGACTCTACAACGTGACAGTAATAGCTGCCATTCATTGGAGGAATATAACCTCTGTACCATTAACCATTCCACAGGCTTTCTTAGAATTGCACTACTGGGCCTACAGTGCACATTCTCCTTGACATCACATAACTTATATTAAGATATCTCAACACTTAAATAGCTGACAGTCCACTAATTTCTGCTTTTGTAGAGAATGCATAAAACTAGACTTGGAAACTGTCAAGACATAACAAGGCAGCACAGCATAACTTGTCCAGCCTTTTTCCAAATTTCCTTTTGAAAAATTATATTCAATTTCACCATCTTAGCCCTCAAAACACATTTGGGTAAGTGCGGAAAACAAAAAATAATCACCACTCTCTAGTCTGTTCTTTTGACTGTTTGGGGAACATTACTCCTAATGGAGTAATGGGAGTGGCATGGAAGAAATCATACTTTCTAGTAACATCTTTTTTTCATTCAAAATGTATCCTAAAATCTTTAAACTTGACAAACACAGCTCTTGCAAGATACATGCAGATAAGCAATTCAGTAGACTACGCAAATCAAATTCACAGGGAGAACCTGTCCTCTTGTTTAAAGAGAGATCAAAAGTGGGGTTTGAAGAGTTCGTCCTGTAAGGACTCAATATAAAGTGACTAACTTCCACATAAGAAATAACACAGAATGCATTAAGCTATGATCATTAAGTATAAAGACATGCACTTTGAAAGTTATCAGTATAACACAAAACTCAAATGCTAAAAGTATCTTTCATAACGATGAAACATACTATCAGTTAGACCTAATTTTAACTGTAAAAAAACTACTTCAATTATATCACTGTGACCCCCTTCACTGTGACCGTGGTGCAAATGCTCTTTGGCCAGCTTCTCTGGACAAATTTACTGACCATAAGAACATTCACTCTCATTTTTTACCCATATGCTTATCACACATTTGCTAATAAACTTTTATGGAAAACATGGTCTATTTTCAATTAAGATGCAGAATATAAAACTAGGCTGTTTAGCTAAATAGAAAAAGCATAAATCCAATAAAAAACAGAACTTTCTTACCTGAAATCCCCTCTCTGATAAAAAGCAGAAAGGGTGTTCAGGAAAAGACAAAGAGAAAACTTCCTGTAATTCTATCCTTTTCTGTAATAGTACTTAAAAACACCCACACTTTTTATAAAATTTGTTTGTGCCACCTATTGACAGTTTGAGAAATAACATTTCTGTTTCTCCAGATGTTTTTTCACATACAACACTAATATAATTTCCCCATTATTTAGTTGTCATTTGACTGGGTGTTTTCATGCTTTGTGATAGGGTAAGCAGGAAAAAAAAAACCAGCATTTTTACCAATTTTTTTTTTCATCACATTAATACAAAAGTAGGTACTTCTTTTGAGCAAGTTTTCACCAGAATTCAAACATCTTCCTCTCTTAATAACAATCAAAGCCTTTGTATTATACTGATCATTTTTTTTTCACTTAGCTCTACTTATTTAGTTGACAAGCTATTATCAAAGCTGGTTTTTAAAAGCATTATTTGCCTTATATAATTCCAACTTAACGGTAAAAGAAGAATCTCTCTCCCATTCCAGCAGTGTTGTAACTGGGTTAAATAGTGGACATGGAACTTTTGAATCAAAACAGAGGGACAACTTGAGTACTGAATGCCCAAGCACTTGTGTTATTGTCCTGGCAAAGACATAAACCAGCCCCTCTGTGTTTCCGCCTAACATTAGTCAGAAGTTCCATCTTAGGAAGGTCTAAATATGGTTTAACTACCGAGGAACTCATCTTCCTTTTTGGCATAGCATACTTCAGTGCATGCACGATTTAGCATGTCAGTGATTCAGTAAGCAAAGGAAATCATTTTTAATATTACTTTTTCATTTTATAGCATATTCTATATGCCACTGTTGCATTCTCAGCTTCAAGTGAAAAGAAGTAATCCACAAAAGAAAGGGAAAGATAGGAGCAACAGCACACAGCAGAATACAAAAAACTCATACTCTCATTCTCGTGGTGATAAGCCTTATGGTGGTACCCCTCAGCTCTTTCTCCATAACTGCTGATTACAGACAAGAGTATTCAAATCTGATTTACAAGTGACACTTTGTGATATTGTTACTTACAAGCCATTCTACTACCTGCTCCTATCTGAGAAGATATAATCTTACAAGCCTTCAGTTACACCAAACATTCACTCCTGTTTTGGAATGTAACAGTTCAACAAACTGAACATGCAAACATATCACTCAAATGAGTACAGAATCAGACATATTTTCAGTTAACATGTAAAAACTGTTCCATATTAGGGCCTGTTACTGGTGAGCGTGCTGGCCACTGGCATAGTCTGAGATCTGCAACTCTGCATACATTCTACAAAGATAGGTTTAAGCATACATTAAACAGCAAAATAAGCATTTTACTATAAATTGCATGCCATTAGCTCTCATACTTACCACTCTTGTGCAATCACGAGAAGAAGATGAATACATTGCCCAAATGTTATGCATACTTCCGTGCCTTGATAAATGTAATCAGATTAAGACACACAATGAAGTTGTGTCCTTCCATCTTTTCTTTAAACTTCTATATTCATTAAAAGGCAAGTATTTTTCAGAGATCCCTTCCAATCTCTATGATTCTGTGATTTTTTTCTGAAACCTATCAAGGACCCTTTTAGAAGGCAACAGCACTCAACTTAGAGAGATAACAAACTTCAGTGAAATCCAAGATGGAGGAGAGAGATTCCACCCCTATTGCTCCTTTCCCATATTAACTTTTTGTTCCAAAAACTATTTGCCACATCACTGCAGAGAAAAAAATACAAGTGAAATTCATTACTGGCAAGTGAAAGAAAAAGAAAACATACTGTAAAATACAAGTGCTAAATTCAAACAAGTCAGTTAACAGTTCAAGAAACTAACACACCCTTCTAGCCCACAGACATACACACACATTTATAATGTTAATTCATCCTTAACAAACAACTTTCTGTAACAATGTTCATTAATACTGTCTTCCATTTCTAAAATGTGCGTGGACTTATACAGAATCTGCAAACCGGCACTTTAAGATCCGTTTCATAGTCCAACTTACAGTACACGATGGGGAAAAAGCCATCTCCAGCCACCAAGCTTCATCCATTAGAATTCTTCCTAAGACAACGCTTTACTCCTCTATCTACACAGATACCATTAAAAAGCAGAGGCAAACCCCCAGGATTACTCCAGAGTTCCCAATGGATACATCTACTGCATTAACGTGAAAGGTGCCAGAATGCCCAGCACGCCCCGATACTTGCAGTCTCACTGAAACTCCTCAGAAATCAGTGCATGACTTAGCGATACAGGCGTTCGTCCTGCTGTCTCCCGCCTTCACGGGAAGCTTCAGAGATCTGCTTGGTAAGGGCGTCGGTCACACGGCTCTATCCCTATCTGTGAAGCAACCCTCTGAGAAATCGTGTTTGTTTTGTGGCCTCCCACAGCAGCTCTCCTCAGTGATTCATAGGATTTGTTATTATGCTTCCTAGGGCAACAGCGAATAACTTTATTCAGCGAAGGAAGTCTGGCGGCAGAAGCGATGCTGCAATGAACCCTGGAACTACTGATCGCAGCGAAAGGGCATGCTTTGCCCTAAGAGGAGGCAGGAAAAAAAAAAGAGGAAAAGCCGTGAGGGGCACTGCTGGAAGTTTGCGGGCACGCCTCCGAGCGGGTCGGCTGCTTCTCCTGTAACGGCCACGGCCGGGGTGCCAAGGGAACCTGAAAGCGAAACCGCCGTTGTTCAACTCTGCAGCCATTCACTTCCATCAGCTTTGTTTTGAGGAAGGGTCAAACTTTCTGTGAACAAGTAAATAAACAGACGGATCGCAGCCCAGTGGCTGCACTCGGTGGTGCTCGCAACATTTCAGCACGCTTTATAGCTCCGGCGCTGCCACACTCTTCCTGTCGGCCCCCTCGGGGTCGTGGCGGCCGCGGCGGGACGGCACAGCGCAGCGCACCCGTCCAGCATCCGGCACCTCGCGGCGGCCCCTCTGCTACAGACGGCCGCCTCGGAGGGACGGAGGGAGAGCGGCTGTAGAGCCCGCCCTCGGCGCGGCCCAGCCCGGCCGTCCCGCCGTGCCCGGCCGGCGCTCCCTCCTCCCTCCGCTGCTGCCGACGTGGCGGGGCGGGGACGGACTCGGGGGTGCGCCGCGACGGACTGCGGAGCGGTAAGCAGCGCGGCGGTGCGTGCTTTTCTTGCTGCCGCTTTTGAAACCGGCTGCGGGCTGCTGACCGACAGCTCAAGCCCGGAGGGTTTAAGCAAGAAAAAAGAAAGAAGAAAAGGGGGAAGTTGCGGGTTTGAGGGAGCGGCTGTTCTTCCCGCTTTGCGCCGGGCAGGTGGCAGCGGGGCCGAGTCCCGCGGAGAACGAAGCGGCGGCGGCTGTCGGGCGGGAGGGCGGAGCTGTGCCGCCACGCATCGTGCGGGGGTCTGGCGAGTGACGGATTGCCGAGGCGCTGCTCCGCGCTTCGGGAAGTTCGGCATTTTACTCTGCTCCCCTCATCTGAGCGGAGAACTGCAGGGCCCGTGGCCACAGCGGTCCCCAGAGATGAGCTGTTCCGGCAAAAGTGCGTGTGATCCCTTACGTATCGTTCTGCCGTTGGGCGTTTGCTGTCCACATCCATCCCATACAGAATTATGATACGAGTATCTAAAGGTTTTACTAGTTTTAGTAGAGGGCCGTCCTAGACGATGCAGATAGAAACATATTTGTTAGTTGTCTCACTCATCATGGGGTGAGTACGGTTAAACTACTGCCATGGTTGTCTACACTGAAGCGTTTTATAGTATTTGCAATATTTTAATGGGAAACTGCAGATGATTGTAGCAAGTGTAAAGATACTGATGTGTAAATGCATGTTTTCTAAAGATAAAATAAGTTCCAGTGTAAGCTGAAGTAATGTAAGTGGCATCTACTGCTTATTTATTCATGACTCCAGTTCACTGATCCCAAATGCTATTCTTGGTGCTGTTCAAACAGCTGATCTACATCCAAATTAGACAAACGGGATGCTAAGGCCACAGGTGTGCATGATTCCACAGATTTTAATAAGTTCCACTAATATAAATACATATTTGTCAGGCAGACTTATAAATCCCTGTCATATTCCTCTTTTCACCTTCTTTTCCTGTTCTTCAATCCCTTCTAGAACCTCAGTCCTTCAGAGAGGTGCTTTGGACTGTGTTAATTTGAATGGCAGTCAGTGAAAAATATAGCTTCTCCAGACAGATTGCCTGAGTTCATTTTGTGCCATACAACACTGTGTGTAGACAAGACCTTGCAATAACAGCTCCCTGTCAAGGTTTGTTTTTCAAGTACACTGCTAGGCATGTTGTTGTTGTCAGCAAGTAAATAGTGGTAATTACTTCACAGGGCTTTTGGACTCTGCCACTGCCTCTCCTTAGTCATGTGTAGGACTTAGTGCCTGGATCCTTGATCTACAGATGACAGCATTGTGGAAAATACTTTAAAATAAAAATTGTGTTGAAAGATGTGGAGTAAATAAAGGAAAATCAGTTTTAAACTTAGAAAAACAAAAAACAACAGTAACTGTACCTCATTCATGCAAACTTACATTGGCTTCAGAGTTGAAGTTTAATCACACAGCTTAATTCTGTTTAATTAATTCTTAATACATGACATTTTAGAACAGTGAGAAGCATTTAGAACGGTGAGAAGCATTGCATTCCCCAGGCAGTAAGCCTTTGAGACAACAAATACAGACTGTGTGAGCAATGGATGCTTCCTGCGTATGAAATGGCTGCAGGGTCCATGGTCTGTCATGTATTCAAATTATCTCCCTGCTCCAATACATTAACATTACCACAGCTTTAATCACACTGTGCTTTTTTCAGCTTCTTGTCATCCTCCTCACCATCAATCAGCAGACTGTAGGAACCTGTATAAGTAGAAGTGATGAAAATGAGAGTAAGAGCTGCTTGGCCATTGTGTTCCAGAGCCACTTCAGCTCAGATTATTCCACTAACTGTTGGCATTTCTTCTATATCTAATAAAAATCATTTAAATTAGCCACATGGAAGCTCTCATAGTTGACCTCTCCAGACAAACAAACATCCTTTCTCCATCACCAAGCAGTATTTTGGAACACAAACTAATAGTGCTGCTCTTTGTACTTGAATGCAGTCTTGCATGGTGAAAGTAGTCAGGGCGGGTGTGACACACGTATCATAGGGCTCCATACATACACATAGGGTACGTTGTTTTTCAGCAGTAGCTTTTGGGAAGCACTACATATTTTATGGTCGTTCACCTGTTTGTAGAGTCTGAAAACACTGACTTGTTTTCTGTGTTCAGAATTGAAAATGTCTGAAGACTTAAGTGATGGCATCGCATCTGAAGAGAAACCTGAAGTAATGGAAATGCCCAGCAGTGATGTATTGCCTCAGGAATCAGTACTGCACCCTGTGGAAGCTGAGATCCTGCCTGCGTCCTCACAAGATGAGCAGGGACAGGCCACTCAGGATGCCAGTAATGGACAGAAGGGAGATGTATTTATTAATGAAAATCCTTTGACTGAAGAAATAGCTGAAAGTCTGCCTTCCAATGGAGAGGTGACTGAAGACATGCCCACTGAGTGCATTGAGACTGTAAGCCTTGATACAGAACCTGAACCTGAAGAAACACTGCCTGAACAAAGTAGTTCAGTGAGTAATGCTTTCTTCCATAAAAGCCCTCCCCCTCTTGCTCTGTGAGAACCAAATTTTGTAAAACACTGATACTGTTCTTTACAAGAACCTTCACAGGGATAGAATCAGTTAGACTCCATCACCGGCTTTTGGAGCTAGGAATAGCTGAATCTGTCTTTGCTGGTATGATATTAATTTGATCTTGCTATCTTGGTGCAATAAAACTATGCCAGAGTTTTAATAAGAACCTAGTCCATTTTATATAGCTGTAGTACTTCTATGATTTTGTTATCTGGTTTCCTGTACATATCTGCTCTGTTCAGTTCAGAGAACAAACCTTGAAGAGGACAGAACTTAAGCTGCATTTGCAGCAGGAAGTCTTGTTCTTTCTTATTTTCACTGACTTCTCAAAAATAAAGTGTCTTTCACAAGACTCAGTGAAAGTGAGTGAAACTGATTTTCTTTGTTCCAAGCCAGTGGTTTTTGATTTGTGATCCCCAAACCTCTTCTGGGACTACGGTGAGCAAAGGCAAGAAGTTCATTAAAAAGGAAAATACAAAAAGAGTTGTTTTTCTTTTTTTTTTTTGTAGTCTATGTAGTCTATGTGTTCAGTGCACATGATTTAGTTAAAGATGTTCCTGTCTCCGGAAGACTTTCAGGCATCCACAAATTGGAAAAAGTTAAAATACATTGGTTTAGTCCTTCCACTAGGGACAGAGACCTGCCTCAAAGAGGTGATGGGATGTATGCACTGCACAGTGCAGAGCTGAAGTATCCCGGTATACTTCATCTTTTTGGTTTTGAGTAAATGCAGAGGTGGTACGTTAATTGTGACTCAGACACCAGTTTTTTAGTATGATTTAAACACGGAATACTGATAACTACTCACTCCCACACATTAATGGAAGAAGAAGCACTCAGTGCCTCCTATGGCTCTGTTTTGATTGAACACAGCTGTGAGAAATTCCCTATGCACATTTACCTGTAAGGAGACTCAGGCAGAGAAACCTCTAGCTCTGGCTTCCTGTAGAACTGAGAAAGAAGGTGAGTTCCTGCCTATCACAGAGAGTACCATATTAAATTTGTATGGCTTCATAAGATTAGGTGCCTGAAGAAATATTAGGACATTAGAATTATAGAATCACAAGGTTGGAAAGGACCTACCAGATCATAGTCAGGACATATTAAAGATATCTATGGCTTTTAGGAAGAGGTGCATTTTGAAATAGCCAAAGGAGCAGTGCCACTGTTGAGAGATGTGTCAGAGTCAGCTCGATGATCTGTTTGCTCCTGTGGGGAAGAATAGGTGAGATGAGAACAGCAATAGCCCTGCAATGTTGCTAAACGATACCTTTACTCATGGACTACTTTGCACAAAAGCTTAAGCTTCTGTTAGAGGAACTAGTGGCAAAGGTTTTGTCATGTAGTCATTCTGGGCTATTCGTCTGTATATTCTGACTCTAAAGAATCATTCTTCAGAAGATACCACATGATTTTTAGTCAGTAGAGTAATATATCTGTTTTACAGGCTACAGATTCATCTAAAGCAAGTAGATGGGGAGCTTGGGGTTCCTGGGGCAAGTCTCTCTTGTCATCAGCTTCAGCCACAGTGGGTAAGTGTTCCATCAGTAAAGTTTGTGGAAATGAATTAAATCATAATTTTAATGTCATTAGACACATCACGTTGTATCTTAAAGACAACATCTAAAGTCAGAGTACTTCCCTTAACTAACAGTATTCCTAGAGTTTTGTCCTGATTGGCTTGGCAAGGTGACAGTGTGCCATGACTTTTTTAATAGGACAAAGGACTTTCCTAAACTGTGTAACGTGTCAATATAATGGGCTTGTTTGTATAGAATGAGTTACCTCATTGTGGCTGCTTCACAGGAAGGATACATAATATGATACGGTGACTGTCAGTTTGTGGGTTTTGAAGCCAATGCCCTCCATCCCAGATTCATTCACGTATGTGTTTGTGGTTTATGCATCATGACTTCTAACTGTACAATATAAATTCTCAAATTATTCCAGCTTTCACTGACCCACAGTGGAACTGTTAACCTTTATCATGTCAGACAATATATTGAAACACAGAGCCTACATTCTTTCTTCCTATACGCTGATTTCCAACAGTATGTCAGCCCAAAATGTGCATGTGATGTCTTCAGATAAAACTTAATTGTTACACATAAAAAACTCCTACAGACAAAAAGTAAAACATGCAATACTTAGTTCCCAGCATGTAACTAAGGGAACGGCTACTAAGTTGTTAGCTGATCAGTTCTCATCAAGGATCCAAAGAACATCTTCGAAAGATGAAACTAGGTGTATGGGAACTATTGAGTCATGGCCTGAACCACTGATTGATCACCTGAGGAAAGGACTGACTCAGCCCTGGGAGCACAGGTGAAGGCAATTCAGCTGTGTGAGCAGAAGGGGTGGAGCCTGGCTGTACCTCTCCTAGACCCCATTTAAGGGCTGACTGACACTGAGGAAGGGTTTCTGTTTGGAGTTTTCTTCCTTGTGGAGTTTTTTTCTCTGTGAGCCTAGATTTTCAGAGACAGGTGAGCACCTTTCCATTGCACTAGTCCTTTTGTTATTACACCTCCTGTATCACCATTCCACTGTGTTGATCTTTCAGACTGTTACACTAGGAATTCAAATTAATTGCTAGTTACTGAAAATCACGGATACAACCGACTTACTGGTTTATGACCACATGTAGGGTTAAGTAGTTCTTCTTCCTGTTCTTCTTCCTGTTCTCCTTGGACAGTAAGCTACTTTTATCTGTTCCTCAGTGAAAGAGGGGACTTCCCTATCATTCCTATTTTGACCTGTATTCATCAGTTTCTAACTATGTTTTTTTCTTCAGGTAATCCACCAGTTAACATCTCTAATAATCTTAGAATGTGTTTCTAAGATGTTTTTAAACTGATATAAACAAAGGTTTCTGCTGAAAGGCAATGTATTTCATCCTTCTCTTATGCTAACAATCACTTCCGTGGAGTGATGTGGGGAGCTAGTTTTTGGGACTGATTTTGGAAAGTAGAAATTAATTTGAGACCTGGATCTTCATCTAGATTAGTTTCTAAATTCTGCAGTGTGGCACCATTTGATCACCAAAATGCTGCTGCTAGTGTGAGTGGAATGGCAGGAACACAAGGAATGTATAGATGGGTACAAAAGCATCTTAACTAGCTGTGGAACTGTGTGTGTTCTCAACTTGTATTAAAGCATAAAGTTCAGTGCTTCCCTTTCAGACTCATAGAAGGGTGTGTTGAAACATGATTAGTAGATGGAATAAAAGATGTGAACTAACAGCAGTCTGAAACAAATTGGGCTTAGTGTAAATAACAAAAGAGGAAAAGTTATGTGTGTAAAAGTAATTCTGGATTGCACCAGTTGAAATTGTAATGGGGATTAATTACCTCAGTTCATTTTAATAGTTGCAGCATTGGGTCTCTTAGAACACGACACTTTCAGGAGACTTATTTTTTCACCTGTGAGATAGCCATGTTTACATTCTGTTTAGATTTTGCAGTGAACAACATTGTAACAGATTCTGATGTTGCGACTTCTAATACTACTTTCTACGGAATGGACTTTGTTCCTGTAGAGCTGCAGAGGCAGTCCCACTTACAGTATTCTATTGCTAAAAAGTTTCAACTTTGCAGAGCAATGAGTTTAGTATCACAAAGTACGTACTTTTCCTGTGGGGCAGCAGAGCTTTCGATACTTTCTGCAAAACAGACACGGGCTTGCTTGAAAGTGATGAATGCTGTTGGAAAAGGTTTGGGAGACAAACAATGTGTGTTGTATTCCTTCTTATTGTCTGGTAAGTAAACAAGACTTCCTATTTACAGCTGTTTGGTGCTTTTTCTGTAAAGCTGCCAGCATTGTGCATCTGTGAATTGCCGTGTTGTATTTTATATCATCTTGGTTTTTTTGTAGGCTGTGTAAAGTATTGGTTCATATATATATATATCAAAAATTCATTCTTAATTGACATGAGTTACCATCTGACTGTGTCAACATCGTAACTAATTCTCAGTAGGTGTAAATATACCAAAATTTTGATGCATAAGCAGTCTGACTCGATAAGATTGTGTGATGCTATCTATTTTAAATGGCCATATGAATGCCACCTATATATTTGCAACATTATTATTTTAAAAAGTGTGTAGTTGGAACAGATCAAGCTGCCTAGGTGAAGGAGTATCCAAAAGCAGAGAGGAAAATGAGAAAACTTTAAGATTAATTTTTCATGTGGAAGGTTGCACTATGTAACAGCAACGGTCTGTCTGCTATTTAGTTTACAGCAACTGGGAGAGAGTCTAAAAAAACATGTATGTACTGCAACACTTCCCCTATTTTCCTATTTCCTGGAATCTACTTCTCTGAGACACTTTCTGACCCTGTGGTCCAGGTGGGGTTGAGTTCTTGTATTAACATCTAGTAATTTTGAATCTAACTATCCTGTAGGAATTTATTAAATAAAATATTCATTGAATGAAGTAGAAATCAAACTTATGTTCATGCACCCCATAGTCAGATATATTATTTCTATTTGTTTTTTTTTCCTTACAAGGTAGTCTAAGTCTGATATTGGATACTAAATCTTAATTAACAACATTTATATTTATTTTCTATGAGATTATAGCTTTGGATGCTATATTAAACATTGTAATATAGATAGAGAGATTGATAGCTCACTGAACCTAAAATAACTCGATATGCCACATGCGTGCCCTAATATTTGTTCTAGGAAGTCAGTACAACAAGTAATAGTGTATATAGATGGCTTACTTCCTAGGTGTTTGTTACAAAAATTCATGCTGGGTCCTGTGAAGTATTTGCTGCCTGTCACCATCACAGACGTGATGTGAGACTGGATATACTACGTATCTGATCAGTATGGTAAACATTAGCAAGAAACAGAAGAAAAAAGCTATTGGGAATTTCTATAACCTTTCTTCTTTTTATTAAATATTTATTATTCCACTTTGATGTTATTCTGTTTAAAATCTGAGCAAGCAGGTCAACCAATAACAGAGCAACTTAATCTCCTATTCTACAGTAGAAAATGGATTTGCTGTCATTTAAATGATGCTTATTGTTTTAGTGTAGCACATAGTACGAGGGAAGCTGTTTTTCTGGAATTAGGCTTTCTAATAACACCTTCAGTATGTGATTTTTCTTTCTGTCATAGCCTTTGTATAACCCAACTTCTTGTCTGGTCAAGTGTGACAAGTATTTCCCATTCCTTGTTTTTTTGTTTTCAAAATTGTACAGTGTAAAAATAGCAGAAACAATTTGGGGTGGGCTAAATAATATACTGAAGCCCTAAATATATTCAGTTCTTACCAAATACTTTCTCCTTAAGATTGAACTGAAATTGTTGTTCAAGGATCTCAGTCTCATTATTCTTCAAACCCTGATTTAGAGCTTCCAAACAAATCAGTGTGTGGCTGTATGTGTGGCATTGTTGACTTTAGTTTCCAGCAGTAGTTTCCATGTAACTTGCATATTCTCTCCTTAACTAACACTACATATTGCTACTGGTTGTTTTGATGGTGGTTTTGTCTTCAGAAGTCTTCTAGCTTTGAACTGACTTCAGTGTTTTTTTGATCAAGGTCCCTTTCCCTGGCATTTCTGCCTGTGATAGCAGGTTCCATAATGCCTCCGTAATGTTACTGCCTGAGCCATGTATGGTGTCTGACACTAGGTGTCACACTAAGAAAGTTATTGGCTGTGCCATATTTACTGAGATGAAGAGTTTTCTTTTGTTTTTAAAATGCATGGGAAGTTTGTTTTTTTTCATCTGTGGAACCACAGTGGAGTCAATTCATCACAGTAGTTGCTGGGAGAATGAAGTGGGAGAAGTAAGCTCACTGTGATCTTGAGACACAATTTTGTAGTTACTGTCATCATTTTACTCTTTCTCTTACATTGTCCTGCTTAGTAATCAGCAATTACACAATCCAGTTTTTAATACCTGGTAAGACTTTATCACTGGGTTACCAGTGCAAGCTAAACCAGTCTAATGGCTAGCAGCCACTGCAATGACCTGCATATAAGCATCAGGAAGCCATTAGGTCCACCTAGCTATAGCATCAAACCTTAAGCCCAAAGGCTTAAGTGAGGGAAATACCTTCTCAGTCTGTATATGAAACTCATAACTTTTTTTTTTTAAAAAGCAGCTTGTGCGCTTGAAAGCTTGTGGGGTTTTTTTCCCAACTATCTACTAGCTTTAGGAAAGCTACTACTTTCTATAAGCCTTGCAGTCCCGTTTGTTTTCTTTATATTTTATGATATGGAAGAGGTTGAGATAAAAAAAAAAAAAAAGACACCATTGCAATAGCATATATATCTATTACTATTTCATTAAAAGCTTTTATAAATTCTGTAAGGAGCTCTGAAAGTGGTTTCACTTCAGAGCTTAGTTGGAATTATTCATGATTTACAGACTGGATTGCTTAAGTCTTACCAGAATTTTAAATAGAAGGAAGGCAGTTTCCTAGCTGAACAATAATATTCTGCTGAAGTTACTAGTGAAGGGAAAAAAAAATCATGCAGGCAAGAAAAATAAAACCAAAATAAAAAAATAAAGACGCAAAAAATAAAACACAAAAGCAAACCACATGCCTACTAAAGCTCTTCCACTTCTGCTATTACAGATGAGTAAATAGGGTCATCTGAGGTATTTCCAAGTTTACGGTATCAGTTCAGTTGTTTTATGAAATAAACATAAAACAGTGTGCTGTCATCCCCTAAAATGTAGGCTTTTCTCTCATAGCTCTTGTATTTTTGTGCATTATGGAATCACGGATAATCATTTTTGTTTCCAACACAGCATGTAGTTCTGTGGCGTGTGTGTGTATCTTAACAGTGCTGTGTTGCTTTAGTTGCAGTGTTGTTTTCATCTGGTTGTTTTGTTGTAGCTAAAGGTAATGTGCCATGCAGCTTAGTTCAGCAAAACTACTTGTAGCTGACCTGAAAGACTTTCCTGTCATTCTAGCACATGTAAACATAGTCTTGAAAATGCTATGTGTTATGAGGCTATGGGGATATAAGCTTGTCTATGAAATCATAATTTATGCAAATCCATAAATTGACATAAAAACTTTTTTGTGTAATTACAGATGGTAATATTTAGTTATCAAGTCAAAATATGTAAGCAATTTATATCAATGGAAAGAATGGAAATCGTTTGATTTAAAAACTTGTGAGCAGCGGAAATAGAAAGGAATGTGATATGAAGTATCTTTTACTTAAATTTATCAGCATGATTAATAGTTACTTAGGTGAGTTCTGGGAATCTGAGTAAAGAAGTTATTTGAGAATCTATTCATACTAATGTTTTCATTGAACCAGATAAAATGCCCAAGAGATTGGGATTAGATGGAGCAGTACTTCACTATTCAGTATCTGCATCAGAGCAGACTTTACGGAAGGCAAGGAGTTATCCAGCAGTGACATAAATTACTGTGGCAGATAACCTAGCATGTCCTTTGCAGTTGTAAGACAAGAGATAAAATAGACAAAGGCCATTTTTCCTTTAGGCAGGTAAGAACATTTATGTGCCTTGTCTCCGTTTGTGTAAAATGTTAGTACCTGATGTCATTTTTTATATAAGAGTATAAACTACTTGTTTCTGGCACTCTGTTCCTAAGGGAACATTTGTTTTCTTCTTTGTATTTTCCTGCAGATACCCCAGTTTTCTTCTATGCCATATTTCAGTAGTGCTACTTCCCATATGGTTTCTGTAGCATATTTATTATTGAACTCATTGAGCATCTGATGTCCAACCCACATGAAAATCACAGAATCATAAATCTAAGCTTTTCTTTTTATTCCATTCCAAATAGCTTTTCTACGTCTTTCTTTAATGAGGTTTTCAAGAAGAATATTTGTATGGCTATACATACACATATATATGTATACATGTATATTTAGATAGGATATAAAATAGGATATCGGTATTAATGGCTCTATGAAATTATTTATGTATTCACAGTTCAGTTTGAACTAGAGAGGCAAAGAAGTACTGAACTGCCATTAATACTTTTCCTGGACAGATAATTAAGGTACTCTGTTGTCCTACTGCTGGAAATGATTAGCTTTGAAAGAGATGCAGCGAGTGTGCACTGTGCAGGAGACACTTTTCATCTAGAGTTTTTTGTATTATATTTTTAGCTTTATCATTTCTAGTCAGCTAATATACTGGATGTAGGAGGACAAGTGAATTATTGACCTTGAAAATAAGCAAGTGAGGTAACTTCGATACTTACTCTGATTGTGAGTTATTTTTGGTGATCATTCATGGTACATAAGGATGTTATGCACTGTTAGGAATAAGTTTTCACATCATATTATTTAAAGTGCATTTTTGCTGCAGGTCATGGGATAACAGCAGTAAAGGAAAAAGCAGGAACTACCCTAGGAATTCATCATGCAAGTTCAGCATCTTCAGAAGCAGCAGAGCATCCTGCGGCTGAAGCATCACTTACACGTAGGTTTAAGTTCACTGAAATCTCTGGCACTTTTGACACTGCCAAATGAATTCAATTCACAGAATTTTAAAATTTTAAGATTTTGATCACAGGATCCCGTTTACTGTAACTTGTGACTTACAGAGGTGAAAAGATGCTCTAGCTTACTCCCTTTTTAAAAAAAAATTATTCTTGTTGTTGTTTGTTAGAAGCAGAAGATTCTTTTGACCAAAGCTCTTCCGAGAATATTCCTCCTTCTCCTTCATCTGGATCTCGTGGAATGTTGTCAACTATCACTAATGTTGTACAGAACACAGTGAGTTGTTTTAATGGGCCTCTTTTCTCTAAAGATTTTCCACTATTTTTAGTTCAGTGCAGGTCACATTTAACAATTGTTTGTTGGTTTGGAGGTATCTGTAAAAACAGCTTTCTAATAAGCCTATTTAAAGTTATTTCCACTGAAACTAGCCAATAGAAATTCATTTTCAATGTAGCTGAAAAATTATGAGCGTGGGGTAATGCTAGTAAAAATACACAGAAAAAAACAACTGTTTCTATAGATGTTTCCAGAGTAATCACACACCAAAATTTTATAAATCAGTTCGATAAGGCAGTCTCATTCTGTCCATGGTAGACTTGGACTCCATATTTTTCTTGCCTAAAATGTTCCCAAAGATAAGCTGCTACTTAAGATCAAGTGAAAATGGTATTCTTAAAATTTTCATTGTCAACAAGTTTTATTTCCTCTTGTGTGGGGCTTTTAATTAACTACAAATATTGGTATTTAATTGAAAATGTATTCAGAACAATGTAACATAATTGTATGAGCACAGAAATCCTATTGTTAGCTAGAGCAGAGAAAATCTAGGGAGCTGAATGTCCTAAGATGGTGTCAGCAAATGTAATACTCTTTACAGTTCCTATTAGCATAAAGTGGAAAGGAAATAACTTCATTCTTTTATACAGGGGAAAAGTGTATTATCTGGAGGCTTAGATGCTTTGGAATTTATTGGGAAGACAACCATGAATGTCCTTGCAGAAAGTGATCCTGGATTTAAGAGAACAAAAACACTGATGGCAAGAACAGTTTCTCTGTCTCAGGTTGGATTTATTTTAATACAACACTGTCACTGCAGTTTCACATTCATTTTCCAGAATTTCAGATGCCTCAGGGAGAGGCTTTATTTATTGCAGTAGATATTGGCTAGGCTTATGAAAATAAATATTATGCTTTGTATTTGCTCTAGTGTCTTTTTCTTCACAGATATTACAAAAGGTGATGTAAAATATCCTTTCTGCATAATTATATTCAGTATAGTTGATGAGATAATATATGTGGTAATAAACCATTATGCTCCAGAGAGACAATCAAATTATCATTTTTGTAACAGCTGTAGCATAAACATCACTGTACTACTTTGCTTGAAAATGAGTAAAAATGGAATGTGATGTGTGGTTCATTAGGAATCAGAGCTGCAAAAAGGGGCATCTTATGTCCAAGTAAACTAAAGGTACCCTTGGAGAGGAGTTGTGTTATGATTTGTATCTTTAAAGGTTCAGAGACATGGTAATAGAACAGCAGTACATGCACTACCAGTGCAAAATCATTTTAGCTCTCCTGAGGGGAAGAAAGCTGCAGAAATCAATAGACATGGAAAAGAAACTTTGATTTTTACATTTACTCCCTTGTAGAGAGTGGTAAGGGATTTCTCTTTTAATGAGATGTTTCATTTTTTACTATCGGTCATTTTAAGTTGAAACAGACTGTTACTGTCATAGCAGGCCAAAAACAAGTAATTCTTGTAGAGAACATGGATGCAGTTACACATATGACATAAATGTGTTGCAGCAGCACTCTGTTTTGAAGTTTGTTTTAGCATTGATAAAGGGGAAACAAACGAAGGCATAACTACAATCTCAGTATCACAGCTGAAGTCTGTGTTGTGGTGTGGTTCTGGATGTGTATGTCTAGTTAAGTACTTGTAGCCATTGTGCTCAAGCTTAAGTTTGAAGAGTGTATTTTATGGAAGGCATCCCAAAGCACTTCATGCTATAATGACACTAGATCTGCAGTAATGAAAGTGGTTCCTATGAAGACTGAAAACTTTGATCAATCTGGGAAAAGCTATCTGGGTTGTAGCATTCACATATTTAAACAAGGCTGTTTATACAGGCGTATTTGATACCATATAAGAATTGCTGGCTGTTTCTAACGCAACTAGGTTTTGTTGTTGACTTCATGGAGGAATGGATTTGACTTTTATTTAATTTCAGTGTTCCAAATGTTTTTAAACACATGAAAGAGACAAGTAGGGTTGTAAAGTAACTCAAAATCAAGTATGAAGAATGATTAAAATAAGCCTGATACTGCCTGTATAGGACAAATCTTGCAGAAGCAAAACAATTTTCCATTTTAAATGATTGAGCACTAGCCATGCCTGATGCTTTGTAATTTGTTAGTCAGTACAGGTAGAGCAGACTAAATTGGTTTTAGCTTTAAACTGGCCTATGAGCAGTTTAAGCTATTCTGCTGACTATAGAGGCAACCTAATAAAGCTAGATGTGTAGGCTTAAAGTGAGCCTTTGAGAATACTTTCCTAAATCATATGCATAAATCCACCCATGAAATCTGATATAGAAAGTGGTACATACTGATTTTCATGATTTTCATAACATGGTGCTTCATTATAGGTGATCTGTACATAAAATGTACAATGTGTGATTAACTTTTTCATGATGGGGACTGAAAAAATCTATCCTCAGTCTTTTGTCATAGAAATTTTGAATAACACCACAGTAAGTGGTGTGAATTTACCTATATGCAGGTTTATAGGTGATTTAAGATGTAATTGAGCATTACTTAAGGGCTTTACAGTGGCAAATTCATACAAGAGAGACCATGCTTTCCTTGAAAGTCTGCTTTATAAGAAAATCACTCCAAAATATCTCCAGGTATATGCAGTATAGTTCTGCCTCATCCTTGGAAAGGACATGCCTAATTAGATCTCTCTTGTCAGTCTTGCTGTCACAAAAAAAACCCACCAATTTTAGTATCTACTAAAAGTATTTTATGTACATAAGAAATATTTATGTAGATACATTTTTTATGCAGACAAGTAGGTCTTGAAATAATATTCTTTACATTCTGTGGTCTGTGGAATGGATTGCAGGAGTCTTTAAGGTTGCATATGAAATATTTTTTAGTTTTCTTCCGTTGTAATTGGTAGCTACATTTATGAGATGTTATTCATAGCAGACATTGCTTTTGAAAACAGATTTTTTTTTTAACGATGAGCAAACAAATAAAGATGGCTAGCAATTATTATTGGGGAAAAACACACTTAGAATGCTACATAAATATTTTATTAGACTTTTTATTAAAAAAAAAGTTGGGTATTTCAGCTCTGCAGGTGTGATATAGTCCCAAATTTTATTACTACTTTCTAAACAAGCAGAAGCAGAATGTAATATAATCTGTCATAGCTACAGCGCCACCAATAAATACAACAGGAATGATGTATATTTTTGCAGCTGCTGAGAGAAGCTAAAGAAAAGGAGAAACAGAGACGGGCCCAGCAAGTTACAGTTGAAAGAACAGCACACTATGGACTGCTTTTTGATGAGTTCCAGGGTTTGTCTCATCTTGAAGCTCTAGAAATCTTGTCAAATGAAAGTGAAAACCAGGTACAGTATGCAGACTGGATAAATCACAATAACTGGTTAAAAAAAAAAAAACACCTGTTCTTTACTTTCATTTTGCTGTGCAGTTGCATGTGAAATGAACAGTAAGTTTTCCGTCAGCTTCAGAGAAAGCTGGTGTGGTCTCAGGGTTTGTGTCTTCAGGAAATTCATTTCAATACGCCTCAATTTAACTCAAAGATTAGCTCGAAAGAAACAGCTTCACAACTGAAAATTATTTCTTTTGAGATCGTATAGTGGATATCTTTCATCTTGTGATGCTACGCAGGCAGACGTCTGTCCAGAATTTCAAGGGGGCTCAAGTCTTTTGTTTTTGTATCAGGCATTGATATTTACATTCAGGAATTTCAGACATACTGCAGCTGGAGGATAGTGAATTAAAACGAATTCCAGGTTAGTTATTCAATTCCTAAGTTGTATTTTTGTTTCTGTTTCTAAGCTTACGTAGAATGACCTCAAGACTAATTCCATTACTGGGAGTATATGAATGCTGCACATCTCCCCAAAAAACATCCTGAAGTTACTAACACCTATCTGATACATGGTTGCTTTTTAATTTCAGTCATCAAGTTATTTGTGCTGCTACTAGATCAGTAGATCACTGACCGTAGAGAACTGCTGTAGATTCCCATCAGTGGAATTTTATACTGAAACATCTTTCTGAATTTATTTCTTAAAATGTTTTCTCTTATTTTTGTAGTCAGCACTCCTTGCTCTCTGGGTGGTTTTTAATAAAAAACAGAAAAAACAACTTTTCTTTTTATAGTTGCTCTCACAGATAATAGAAGTTTTAACAGAAGTCAGGTACCTACTATCCATATTTTCTGTTTTCTACAGCTATGTCTGAAAGCAATATTATAAATTCAAAGCCCCTATGTAAAGGGGCTTTAAAAGTGAACAAGAACAAAAAACACCTTACAAAACAGGAATGTAATATATAGTAAACAAGTTCAGGCCAATGGTATCTGTCAGTGCTCTTTTACTGTGAGATACCACAGGGTAATACTTGCATAAGTTATAACCATGGGGTTTCTGATGTGCTGCATGTTGTGTCTTAGATAATTCCTAGGTAACTTGGTGACAGTCCTGCTTTTTCCTCTATCTGGAAGAGGATATAAGCACACAAGACTGAATGCAACTGCCTGGATCAACAAGTCCAATTGTCTGACATACATTCTAGGAGGCTCAGAGAATGTATTCCAAGTACACCACACTACACATCCCCACCTATAACACTGAGACCCATGCCAGCAGCCTGAAAGCCACACTCTGGGCCACAGGAGGAATGGAGGGAGACCAAAGGCATTGCTAATGTACTAAGTCCTTCAAATAGCAGGGATTTTAAAATTATTTTTAGCTTTCGCTTTAAGATTTTTGCAGTTAATCATATGAAATGAGCAATGATACAGAAAGGGACAAACTCCAGAGTCCTTTACAGCTTGAGTTGGATCTCCCAACATTATCCTGTATTTACTCTGAACATTTGAAATTAATATAGCAATGTGGAACACAAGAGAAGCATTTCGTGACTCGCCAGTCACAAGTAGAGAGTAGCATCATGAGATTAATACATTACTGCAGTGCATACAGTGATTAAAATAATGTTTCCATCTCTCCTGGGTGTTCTATTACATCACGTATGCGGGAGCTGCACATATCTGAGATGCCCATGGATATCTCTAAAGATCTCTCAGTACATTCTTCAGAACAGGTAGAGCAGTACACTGTCAATAAGTTTTGGTGGGATTCTGAGGGAAGAAAAATGGGTGTTTTTTTTCTAGCTCTTCCCTTGATTGTTCCAACTAAGTATGAATTGTCTGTGCTCTTCTTGCCGACAGTCTTTACACCAATCTCAAATGTATTACAGCTTGCAATTAAGCCACAGTTTTATAATTCAGAGTAACTGCTCTGCTTGGAAGTAGAGACCTGATGATCTTGCAAGGCTTGTGTAATTTTTGTGATACTCATCAGTTTTTTATGAGAGCTAAAAATATATCTACATATTTTGGAAGGTTAGAGGTATTTGGATTTAATGGAAGTTTCTACTAAACCTGTTTTGGCATCAGATTCAAAATTATCAACTTAAGAAAGGCCCTGTTTCATTTAGGGATGCTCACCCTTTCTTTTGCAGATTCAGTCATATTTGGAAACACTTGATGGAGAGCAGTTGGAGGTTGTGAAAAATGATTTAATTGCTATAAAGGAGATTTTTCTTCCAGTGGAATCAGATGATGAAGTGGTACAGGCACAGAAAGGTAATTAGAAATGCAGAGAATTAACCGTATGAACAATTGTTACTTCTGTATATAGTCATTTTAAAAATTGCAATCCAAACTAATGTCTGTTATCTCAATACTCCTCATGAGAAAGTCACTAAAATGAATACTCTTGATGTTCTGGAAGTTGGAAGAACACTTAATATTGGATTTATGTTGTAATTGAAGTGTGAGGTAAAGAAAATACAAGGTAAGAATGTATTATACTATTTTACCATATCATCATTGAAAACAGAAATAAAAAGGGAAAAAAATCTGACTGAGGCTTTCTTACAGAGTCTGTTTCTAAAACTGTTTAATCAGAAAGGTTAGGATTGTTTGGCAGTGCTTTTCCATTTAGCAGTTTCATCCTGACTTTGCACCCTTGCTTGCTAGATGGGAAAGGATTAGAATCTAGTTAAGGGGACCTAGAAAAGCTGAACTTTTTGAAGGAGAAGTACTTTGAAACAGTGTGGCAAAGCTACCTTCTAGATATTGCTTGGCAAGATGTGGCATATAGAGCATTAGAAATAAGTTAATAAGCAGGTACACACATTAAATACCGCAGTGCACAACGTTGGACCATCTGGGACTAACATGGTAATCCATAGATCAATTCACAAAATTGTGGATCATCTGACTAGTGGCAATACAGATGTCTTAAACAGGTCAGGACTTCTGGCATTCCCCAGAATAAGCTGAGATCAGGAAAAGTTACCGTAATTTGTGTCTTCACGCCTGTGAGATCCATACCCAACCTATTCTAGCAAATAAAAAGAATCCCCTTGACTCAAAATTAACTCATGCCATTTAACACTGTATTTGGAATCTTACTTTAAAAGATATTTCTTTGCATCCTTTTTATCTTTTCATAGATGCTTTGTCTATAAATCTACGTTCTGCAAGATATGTCACTTCTCTGCTGTTCAGAAAAGGCAGAGAAACTGTGTTCACATCCACACATTTCAAGTGGCAGATCTTTTCCAGACTGCATTCTTTCTAGCAGCGCTTATGCAGTATGTGTGATGTCTCTCACAGGTAGACTATTGCTTCTCAGAGGAGCAGCAGGTGTTCAGCGTGATGTCTCAGTATGGATGAGTTTTGTGCTGTTTTAGAGCAAGGATTCATTATGTGTGTTGTGCCTTAACTTATGTGGTATTTACTCTGGTAGTTAGATGTTCTGGTGTGTTTTTTGTTTTTGGTTTTTTGTTTTTGGTTTTTTGTTTTTGGTTTTTTGTTTTTGGTTTTTTGTTTTTGGTTTTTTGTTTTTGGTTTTTGTTTTTGGTTTTTGTTTTTGGTTTTTGTTTTTGGTTTTTGTTTTTGTTGAAACAAATCTGCTTAGCACTCTGCTTGAAATGTTAATTCTTAAACATGCTGGCACCAAGGCAATGAGTACCTTATGAAAAAAAAGAACAACATCAGAGTGCTCCGGGTTTTCATCTGCACAAACATCTCCTCTCTGGGACAGCAGGAATGCTAACTGCACCCCATCCACCACCTTGCAGTGAGATGGATGTTGGTTCAAGCTGCAATTCAAAATGATGCATGTCCTTCTATGCAGCCAGACTCCATATTTATTAGTACTTGAACTACAGATAAATTTCATCTATTACTATTAAGTTGAATGAATGAATTTTAGTTCCACTGGAGGACACCAAAAAATAAAGAAGTTAATCATCCTTCAGCATAGCATTCTTCAGTCTCCTGACTGGAGATTGTGACATTTCTTCAGCCTCATCTCTAACCCAGAGTACATGCAACACTGCAGAGAGAGAGCTCTGAACTCCATGCAGTGCTTTGGCATGACCCCTTGAGGCAATGTCCTAGTCACAAAAATGTGTTATCTTCATTAAAATGTGTCAGAGGGAGTGAAGGCTTCTTAGGAGCTTCATAAAACTTTGCGAGTCAGGAAAAACAGACCTTTAATGGGTTGCAAGAGCATAGCATCTGCAGTGTTTTTATCAAGAACAGCAGATGTAAAAAAAATCATAAAAACTTGAGGGTCTATTCACAGAAGCCCTCCCGTGACAGCTGTCTGCCATTTTCAGATAAAAACAATATCTAAGCTTTTACATATAACACTGGGTGGAATTTGCATGTCTGTTTCCCCAAAGCACAGTATTGTTCAACTGTTTCATAATCCACTCAGGCTTTGGTTTGCCAATCTTTATAGAATTCAAGTTATATTCCAGCAGCCCTCTCTAGTCATACTTAACAATCAAGTTTTGCACTTAGGAGTGAGCCAATGCATATTCCTGTCTGAAAGCGCACTTCATCCTTTAATTTACGCTAAGCAAGTGGTCTGTATTTAATGTTAGGAGAAATTTTAAGTATCATTTGGCATCCAGTGTAGATAAAAGTACAGTTTAACAACAGGTTGGTTGGTCAGGATTAAAGGCAGCTCATGTCTTCTCTAAAGAGGACTTTATTCTAGTTTATGCTAAGCAAGATCCTATTAAGCACATTAATAGGTTTTACGCTTACAAAACCAAGTCTGTAAGCCATATGTTCATTTAATGGCATATTTTTATTACAAAATTATGTAGTTTTGTTTAAACTTGGTCATCTAGTAAGAGGGAGGAGCAGGCTGTGTTAAAACTTAGGAGAGAATTTTGAGTTTGGTCCTCCTTGCTAGTTAGCTTATAGCAATGACAAACTTACCTTTCATAGGATTTTCCATGCTTCTATGTTTGATAAAACTTGCAGGTTTTTTCCTTTATATGTTGAAGCCACCCCCTTGCAGAAGCCAGAGATTATCTATTGGTGTCTGAAGATGTTAAAACTTAGCTAGGAACTGAGCAATATTTTAAAAACAAGTTAATTACCACTTACTGACTAATTATGTGCCAGCTTCTTGTAATCAAGTCCATGTTATTTATGTGGTGTCGTTTACCAGTGCTATATACGGATATAGATATAGATATAAAATAGGCCAAGAGGAAATTCAGTGTCTTGTACTTGAGTATCTGAAGAAGAGTGGCCATTTGTTTTATGTAAGCTCTTTGGATTTCATTCAGAGATGTTAGGGCGGCTTTCAGTCTCTAAATTAAATGCTTTTAGTCCAGCACAAGGAGAAATCACTGCAGTGATCTTTGGAGGGCTGCTTTAGGAAAGGAGTGGGGCTGGGCTTTGTTCTTGACAACTTTAAAACTGGGGTTTGATATTTTTTGTATCTTTGCTAAGCTCAGTGAGAGGTGGAAAATCAACGGGAAAAGAGAGGAAAAGGATGTTTTCTGATAACAGTAGAAGAAAGCCTTTGATTTTCCGATGTGTTCTTCGCACTGTGATTGTGCAGTCCTTTCATCTATTTTTCACTGCAGTGTTTTTTCCTTTTCAGTTGTTCATGAAATAACGAGAGAAGCAGCTTTGCCTACATTTGAAAGCCGTTAACAGCAAAGATTTCATGCGCAAGCACATGAGGTTAAGGGAGGAAATTGAAATGAATATGCCAGTTATCAACAATTTTGTCAACTCTGCAGTGATTTGGTGAACTGCCTATCTGTTTTCAGTGTGCTGCAGTTTATAGAACAATTTGGCATTGTCTTAAGAACAAGTGAATTCAGTGTGTCCAGAACAGAAGCAAAGCACGAAGCAAGACATAAAATTAATTTTTGAAGTAGCTGAACTTTTATCAGGCTCAGTAGGGGGACTTTGATTTTTAAGTTATTAAGCTAAAAAAAATGGATTTTGCATATTCCATTAGGAAATGTTAATGAAGATTCCAAACTCCGTCAGTGTAGCTTAACAGAGGAACCTAATTTACCAACTTTTAGGAGCCTGGAGCATGCTAGGCAATGGCAACTGCAGTGGTCAAAGGGATGTGTATAACATAGGCAAAGTTAAATACCAGTGGTATTTACCTTTACCTTGTGCAATAAAGATGCAGGTATAAAACTCATTTCTCCAAAAAATCCTTCATGTAAGCCAAGCTCAATCTTAAAGTCCAAAGAAAACATATTTCTTAGCTGTGGTTTGCATACAGAATTGAAAACATATTTTCCAGTGTTTCTGACTGTTTCTGACTGACTGTGTCAGTATCTGGCCCAGGTGCAGTTTTTATTCCTTGGCTTGAAAGAATAGGTTGGTATCTCTTCTTTGGTTACTTGATGGGTTGTGCATTTTCATCAGGTAACTAGGAAGCATGCAGCTTCTCTGCTTATCTGTCTTAGAGAAATATAGCAGAATTTAAAATGAAGTGGAAAGAATAGTTAGTGTCAAGCTAGGACATCTAATTGTATAGCTACCTCTTGCTTTCTCTCCTCTTTGAGCATCTATCTCCCCTTTCTTATAATCATGGTCACCAGTCTTCAAGTTCTAGAGTATTTGCAGAAGCTAATTGGCTTGAAGTATTAGATTTTGTTATCATTAATATTTGACACAAAGTGTCTTTCTCTTGCAGCAGATATGGGAGAAGAGTTTGTCAGCATGCTCACCGAGCTGCTATTTGAATTACATGTGGCTGCAACTCCTGACAAATTGAACAAGGTTGGTGCTTGTAAGTGAGCTTGGGAAAGAAGGATATCTTTGTTCTGGTCTGACACAGAATTGTAGCTAGCTCAGATCAGACAGTTCAGAAGACTGTAGTATGGGAGGGTGGGACTAAAAGTATAAATACTTTCACAGAAGACCTGAGATTAGTGAGGAATACAGTTGAAATGCCCAGCTAGCACAGTAGGCCATGTTAGAAAGTCTTGAAGCAGAGAAGTCTCAGCAGAACAGAATCAGCAGACTTGGTCTTAGGTATGAAGAACAGTGGCAAAGTTCAGGAGCATGTTTCTGAAAGACTTCTCCAGACCTTCTCAGCTAGAAAGAAGCTTTAATCTCATCAAGCTTTAATCATCTAAAAACTAGATGGCTAGAAACTAACTACGTTAGTAGTCACATTTTGCACATTAAAGGTGATTCAGCTGCTGATCTTAGGCTCAGATGAATGTTTTTCTCTCTAGCTGCACAGATAACTTACTGATAACCAGTTTAGGCTTAGGTTGTTACCTGTTTTAATTCAACTTTACCTTTGAAAAGGGAAATAATAAATTTCCTACTAACTACAGAAGTTGTCTCAGAAGCTTGGATACAACTTTAAGGTTTTTCCACTTTAATCTACTTTCATGCCTGGGAAGGTAGCAGGAAATACAGTGGTTTTTCTAATTATTTTTCTTTTAAGAGTTTGGGATGACTCTCTTAACTCTCCAATATTTTTGCTTTTCTTTATACCAATCTCTTCTTGATTTGGGAAAGTTATTTCCATGCAAATTCCTTTGAACAATCCCTCCTTAAGATGCAATATTAATCATTTTGAAATATTTGTAAGCACTAAACACTAATTCTTTGTGTTGGCTAAGAACTTCATACCTGTACAGGATTTATCCCTGGCTGATCCATCTTTATGTAGCCAGAAATGCTTCTCCCTACAATTTCTTGAAAATACACTTGACTAAATGCCACCCAAAGGCTTGATGTGTTTAAAACTTCTGAATGAAAAAAAATAATAATAATGATAATGCCCTATAATTAATATTTAGGAACATTATTTGATATTGCCTATTTTAACTGTACTTTGAGGTTGGGTTCTTTGTTTGGCAGGCTAGGAAGAAAGCTCATGAGTGGCTGGAAGAAGCCAGTTTATCCACCTCAGCAGACATAGAAGAGAAACTAAAAGAAAAACCTGGAGAACCTGATGAAGAAAAGACTGAAAACGGAAAAGACAAAATTGACAACGATAAATCAGAAGTAAATAAAAGCAAAACTGTGGAGGTAAAATACCTTTGGAGAATAAGCTTAATTAAGCAAATGAGATTACTTCTTTATCTTAGGTATTGGTACTACATGTTGTTCTTATTTGTTAAACTCATTGAATTATTGAGGAAAAATTAATACATAACTGCTCAGTGCAGACCCAACAGGAAATTAACTTACAGAAATATTTTTACTGATGGCCATGAGTAAATATCAAAGTACCAAATCCTCTGCTCATCATATTTTCTTCCTGTCTACATTTCTGTGTGTTTGCATGGATATAAACAACACGCAGTGAGCTGAGAGATTCTGTGGTGTAAATCTGAAGAACAGGGAAGATTGAATGTCTACAGTCCTTAGGATCTCTTTCTCCCAGTCACAGTACACAGCAAAAATTCTTCAGCTTTATTTAAGCTCATGAATAGCTCAAATCACAAACAGACCAAAAAAATAATATTTAAGCAATTCATAAGTGCTATTTCTCTTTATGAAAGATAACACTGAGGGCTAAATGTATTCTGTTCATTTAGACAGCTCTTCTTGTTGAGGTGGTTAATTGTGACTGAATATTTTATGCAAAGTTACAACAATTTTAAATGTGGTCAGGATCTTTGTCAAGATTTTTTAATTAATTGTAATTAAGAAATCGTCTGCCATGGTTTCCATTGGTTTCCATTGCCGGGGAAAAGAATCCAAAGAAGGAAATGGAGTTATATCTGTATATATTATAGATTTTTATGCGATTGCAAATTTCCAATTGGCACCACGTTGTGAAAAGTTGTGATGCCAGAGTGCTAGATAGATTTTTTTTTTTCTTTTTTTCTTTTATCGTTGCTGATAATAAGTGCTTTTTTTATTGGGAGTTTTATCAACTCCTCATCTGGAAATTCATCTGATGAATGACTCTACACTTTAGGCTCAATAAAAGACATTATGACTTATCCTACAGTAAAGGGATCTTCGTATTTTTTAGGGAAGACTTTAAAAGACCTATTTTAGAAAGCCTGACAAATTTCCTGTCCAAATAAATGAGAGATTTGTTCTTACTAGTTTTCTTGATCACCATATGGTCTATATTTTTTAATCTTTGGGTATTTCATTTTTCAGTACAGTTTCAGAGGATGACTTTATGTTATGTGTGGTGGTATCTCTATCTGGGGAGGAGGAGATGTATTCTACGTTTCAAATTATCACACACGTATGTATATTTATCAGTGCTGCTATTATTGATTATTTTGTTCTTTATTCTTACTTTAAGGAAATCTACATGCTGTCCATTGAAAGTCTGGCTGAGGTAACTGCTCGTTGTATAGAACAGCTTCATAAAGTAGCAGAATTAATTCTACATGGGCAGGAAGTAGAAAAGACAGCTCAAGATCAAGCAAAAGTACTGACAAAGTAAGTATTACATATTTCACATATGATCGTTTGACATTTGCTTGAAAATCATTAAGCTCTGTTGAGCTTTTGACACTTGAAGGTGCGGTAAGTTCATGAATCAATACACAACACTTGGCTTTAGGGGGCTTGATGCTGTATTTCCTCAATCAAGTCACGTAGGCTATCTATCAGTAACTTTGTAGTAATACACAACTGAAAATACATAAATTTAAGAAGTCAGTTTATGCAGGAGAACTCAGAATTTGGATTTATAGCTCTCTGTAGTGATAGGTTCTGCTGATTTGAGTGAGTTTTGCTTGCCTCATAAGGATTTCACCCCAAGATGTAAGCGCTTGAGTCCTAAGTAAAATATATCAGCAAGTGTTTGTCTTTAGGGCTAGTAGCCCTAGCATAGTCCATTGAAATGCTCAAGTCCAAAACTAAGTACTCAGATAAGTGCCTTGCAGAATTAGAGTAAAAGTATGTTGCACTTCACAGGATGAGGTTTGATATTATATACTTGTAAATACTTACCAAAACAGCTAAAGATCTAGAATTAGAACTAGGTCTCCATTTCCTCTTGTACTTTAACCACAAGTATACTTCCTCTTCTAGTACAGAGTAGATGTTTTCTGTGCTTAGATAAGAATCTTCTCACTGTTCTCATTAAAGTTTGATTTATTTCTAACGGTATTTCTGGGAGTTGTGTTGCTACAACCATCAGAAAAACAACAGTAAAACTAAAAGCTTAGAATTTTAAAAATTGAAACATTTCTTCATCAAAAAAGAGCAGCGTTTAAGCCAACGTGACAACATTTTGCTACTGTAGTCAGCATTGAAATTTTCAGTGGAGGAATATGAAACTTATATTATGAGCAAAATCTACCTCGAGATAATTTAAAAATTACTAGAGGCGAAACTGCTATAGGAGCATTCCTGGCTTCCAAGATGAAGTTGGTGCCTGCAGTAGTCACAGGCTTTTTATCTACTACCAGGAAAAGGTTGTAATTTTGTATTTGTCTCTCCTTTTCTAAAACAGTTTAACAAGTGCTATGTGCAATGAAGTTTCATCTTTATCAAAGAAGTTTTCTGATTCTTTAACAGCAGCTGGGGTAAGAAAACAACATTTTCTTTACCATTTGAGCTTTTGTTAACATAGTTCACTTCTTAAAATAGAAAGTATTACCAGTAATAAGAGGGCACTTATTTCCACAGATCAAGAACACAGTGTGTTTTCCTAGCAGATTCCTAGAAATGTGTAAGTCTTGACAGACTGCAGCATGTCCTCTGCTTTCTAAAATCTCTTTATAGACACCATTCTCCCATTTTCTCATAAAACAAAATAATCTCAATCTCATGAGAGATTAGAAAAATCTCTTCGGACTTCCACCTTAAAAAAACACTCTGTCTTATATCCCAAAAGAGGCCATTTGGGAACACCCAGTTATCTGTGGCCATCTTTGTAGAAATGTCCGTTCTTTCCCTTTCCCAACCCCTTTACTTTGCTTTCACTGGCGAAGGGAATGCTGTTGTGAAGACAAATGGGCAGACACTGCAGGGGAGCAGCGGGGGTCTTTTCAGGGTAGTGCAGGCTCTGCCTTACAAGATATTTTAAAAAGGACTGACGTCTGAGTGTTCTAGCAGGATCCAGAGGCAAACATTTTGCTGATGCTGAAATTGTTCATGAAGATCAGAGAAGAAACCTGGTTCTCCTGATTACTCCAGGATAGAATGAATATACATCAAAGGAAATTTCCACAGCAGTTCCATGAGCTCTTCCAACACATCAGTGAAGTCTTTTTTTTCAGTTATTTGTTAAGAAGATAATATCCTGGATTGCTTTTGTTTTGAATAATTTACATTCCTTTTCATTACCCTTGAAGAATCTGCTCATTTTGCAATTTGGGATTGTGTTTTATCATATTTTTGTGACATACTTGCAAAAATATATGCACAAATGAAAATAAATTTCACATGAAATATTAAGCTAGGACAACTCAGAAAATTGGAAACAGAAGCTGACATAAGTGTCACACTAGGTTTTGTGCTCATCAGCTCTCTACCCAGATTTTAGGACCTAATTGATCTTGTGCATATTTATATGGACACAGGAAGAAATCAAGCACAAATACACTTCCTGCTGCCAGCATACTCTCTAGAAGAAAGCTTTGTTTGGTCTGTCTGGTGATGTTTAAGAACTGCCACATCCCTGCAAGCTTCTAAAGCATGATATTTTTCAATGATTTGATAGTGAAGCACTGGAACAGGTTACTGAGATTGGTGGTGCATGCCTCATCCCTGGAGACATCCAAAGTAAGGCTGGATGGGGCTCTGAGCATACTGATTGAGCTGAAGGTGTCTGTTTACTGCAGGGGAGTTGGACTAGGTGACCTTTAAGGGTCCTTTCCAACTCAAACAATTCTATGTGGGCCTTCTACTCCCCATGATCAGTCATAGAAGCAAGGAGCACCCATCACACAGGAATGTGCAACAAAATTTGCATCTTCCTGTATGTCCCAGTGGCTTAGTTGTTTCCTTAAGCTGCCAGCAGAACTTGGTTTAACACATTCCAGTATACTGCAAAGTACATTGACTTGTAGGAGACAGAAATAGTTTAGAAAAGAAAACTTGTTTGTTTGTTTTCAAACATAGTGCTATCATAATTAGCTATGTCTTTATAATCCAGATGTTAGTTGTAGTGCTGGCTGTGCCCATACTCCATAATGTTGCAGTATTTCTAACAGAGCAGTAATGCAGAATTAAGAAATAGCACCTTCTCTTGCTATGTAATATGTCTTTCAAACTTAAACTTATTGATGCATGCAGCCAATAGTATTTGATACTGCTCTCTATCTGAAACAAAGTTTATTGACAGTGAACTACACAGTACTTTCTGTAATGGATTTCCTAATAACTGACTGTAAAATTGCTTTTCTTTTACCTAATCACCTTCCCTTTGTTCTGCTATGTCTGAGCTAAAATGAAGTTTCATCATGTTTCTTTAAGTCTGTAATATGAAAGCCAGAAGGCTACAAGGGGTCACCCTTCAGTTAAATTAATGGATATTGTATTCTGTGTTCCAAGTAAGTCTGCTATTTGGCATTAGAAGAAAGCTAATCTTCCTGGAGTTTAATGTCATTCTAAGAAATACAATGCAATATATAGAATGGTGAGAAGGAGGAAAGGAAAAAACTTTTTTCTTTATGAAAAGCAATAGAGATGATGACTCTTGGTTTTCTGCGGCTTTGATTCTGTAGCCTCTAGTAATGTCTCTGCTCCATGTACCCATCCTCATTTCTGGCTGGTAATTGAGCAAAATGCTGTGTGTGCTGAGCCAGTCATACATGTTCACTGGCCAGCCTGTGTTGTCATAGAATCACTCAGGTTGGAAAAGACCTTAAAGATCGTGTCCAACCACGACCTAACCACACTACCCCAATTTTAACAACCTTCTGCTAAATCATGTCCTTGAGCACTACATCCAAATAGTTTTTAAACACATCCAGGGATGGTGACTCACCACCTCTCTGGGGAGCCACTGCACCATCTCCAGGCTGAGGGTCTGTTTCACTTGTTTCTCCTTCTGAAGGGGAACAACTCTGGGACTTTCACTTCCACCTAACCACAGATTTTCAGGAACCATCTAAGAGCATCCTTATCCTTCCAAACTTGCCCTTGAAATCAACCTGTGTCTGAAAAACATTGAGGGGGATGAAAAGGGCACTGGCAATCAGATGGGAAGACAATGTAATCACATAAATCTCATATCCATAGAAAACCAAGTAATGTGAAACTCTGCATTACATGAAAAAGTAAAATCCTGTGTCTGTCTCAGTTCATTGTACTCAGTGATAGAAATGCGTGGGGACTACTGAGGTGTGTATGAAATGTAGGCACAGTTAAAGGGAATAATGTGATAAACAATCTGAATAAGAATCAAGGTGAAACAAGACCTTTCAAGAATCCATAAAAGCACTGCTCAGATACCAGTGTATTTATGTTAAATGTATTTTGTGGCCTGACATTTCATTATATTTTCTGTTTTACAGAGCAATATGAAGGCAGAGGTTCTTAACCCCATCATTGACAGTGTGTTATTGGAGGTAAGTTGTCACCTTTCTCACACTAGGAATGCTCTGGTAAGATTATTTCAAAATGAAACAGTCACATTCATGTCTGAAGACAGAACTCTATATAAAGTAATGATGATACCATTCTGGCTGCTGAGTGCCAGCTCAGAAACGTCGTGTTTTTGTGTTCAGCCTCTCCCACAAACACTGTAAGTAGTAATACTGCATTTGTGAAGGTTTGTGAAAGTGTGTGACTAAAGTGCAACTGACCAGCTTAATTTCTGCAGCTTATTGGTCAGAGCAAAACAGAAAGTTTGCAATGTGCTACTGAGCCCTTCTTTAACTTACGCACAAGTTGCCTGGGCTAAGTCTGCCTCTAATTGCTCTGTTAACAATTTCAAATCTTACAAAGTGTTTCTTGCTTTCAGACAGTTTCAGCCTGTGCTTTTCTTTAAAGTTTGGGTTGCAGAAATGCTGCAGTGTTTCCTATCCACAGGCATTTAGATTTCTTCTAAGATTCACAGTCCAGCTGCATTGGTCAGAGCATGGATAACCCTGTGTCAGGCATTCATGAGTGATTTCTTCTATGATTCAATGTGATCTATTTTTCACCAGAACAGCACAGTGAGTAAAATGGGCCTCAATTTACCATGGAGAGAAGAGGTCAAGTGGGAGTAATATGCTCATAAAGTACTGAAACATGTACTGTCTGCAGCATGAACTCTCTTCCATCAGCTAATCAGATCACATCTCTTTAAACAAACATACAAACAGCAGTGACTGCAGTTTGCTGTTCTGTATCTAACAGTCACGTTCTTTTTAAAAATGATGAAAAGGTTTTTTTAAAATAAGCAATTTTGCATAATTCAGTATCTTTAAGGAAAAATTGAATAAAACTACTTCAGATTACTAGAGATTCCTTATATTATAGGGTAAATTTGCTGTTGCAGCTGACACATCTTTATATCTACAGGACTTGCAATGTCTGGGAAGGACCAGAATAGTGGAACAAGCTGTTTTGTACTTCTATAACCTCATTATTTATATAGAAACACCTATTAGTCCTGCTTGAGTTCATTAAGTATTACAAGCTGCTGTGCTGTTCAGTGTTAGATATTCTGTAACTACTAAGTGGTGTATTTAAATCATTATTATAATTCAAACTTTAATTTCAGTGACACTCCTTCCACCTATACCAAATTTAAAATTGGTTCATTTGATGGAAGGAATAGTTGATTTGTATTTAAAAAGTCAGATCCACTTCTGAATACAATGCCATGTTATTCTACTCACATTACTCTCCAGGAGTTCAAACTGAGGGGAAATCAGATTTTTATGTAGCAATACAGGCCATGCTTATTTACTGTAAGCCATTGTAATGCATCATTTTTGTTATCTACAGATTCTAAAATCCTGTGGGAATACATATGCTAATAACGTGTGATGCAGATCTAACAAAGACACTTTATTCTAAAACTACAGTGTAATTCCTGAAACACATGACAAGTAAACTGATGAACCTCACTTTCTCTCCCCATTAGGGCTGCAACAGCACTACTTATGTTCAGGATGCTTTCCAGCTATTGCTTCCAGTGCTGCAAATTTCACATATCCAGACCAGTTGTTTGAAAGCGCGAGAGTGATGGTCTCCCTTCAGTTGTCACTTCTGGGCTTAACAGAGACCACAGATCTAATCCCTTTAATGTGTACAGATGGAAGAGGTGGTATGGAAGATGTCTGACCTACAAGAGTCTTCTGAATCTACACAATGTGGTTTTGCACATGCAATATCCAGCAACATCTTAAAACTTTTAGACTTTTAGACTTCAGAAACAGTTAGAAAATTGAGTCATTTCTTTTCCATCAGAGTATCTACCATTTGCATTAATTTAAATTGGATTAATGATTTACTGATATTGACATAAAAACAGATTCTAAATGTTGACCCTTGCGTTTGTATGCAACACGTGAAGCAAATTAGAATTCAAAGTTCTTTAAAATATGTCAGCCCAAGTAATAATTTCCTTTGCTTGCTTCCTGTCAGTTAAAAATGTGTATTTCAAAAGGTGCTTTCAGTATTCAAGTTTAGTCAACATGAACAAATTACCATAGTGTTGCGCTTGTTAAATATTATTTACAGTAGTAAATGATAACCTCATAATAATCTCACCACTTACATAACACTTTGTGTTCAAGGAGTTGCACAGTACGAGGCACTAACTTTGCTGAGTTAAAATTCTGGAGGGTATGCATAGAGAATTACACTAAAAAGAAATGGGGTGAGGCAGAAGTTTTCCCTTTTAATTAATTGACAGTGGTTTATGAAACACCTTCCCCAAAATAATCTGCTGTCAGATGTGTTACCAGGTTACCATTTTGGGTTCTAATTTGGTGCTTAAATATTATGAACCTTTTTACCAAAAGGAGTTACAAACACTGACAAGTCAGAAGTATTGTTTTTGGGCACAACAGTGAAGTTATGAAGAGAGGTGGTGAGACAATTGCTGTGGGTATGGTGGAACAGTCACCCCTTCTTTGAGGCAGTGGCTTGACAGTGCAGCTGAGCAGCAGGAATGCTGCAGAATAACACTAAGAGCTGTGATAACTTCACGTACTGTTAGCTTAAAATCCTGAGCTGTGAACTTCAGTGTCTCTTTAGCCCAGTTCACCTCCAAAGACAGGAAGACCCTTCCAATATTTTACGTAGCCTGTTCTCCTGGATTTTTGATACTACGTTTCTCACAGCTGTTGTGTTTTTTTTTCCTCCCGATACACTCATGAATTGTATTGAAATATTTTTTAATTCTTGCTAACATATGAATATGTTTAATCATAGATGCATAGTTCATACATTGTAAAAATAATGGAACAGAAGAAGTAATTTCCTGTTTGTTAGAAAGGAGAAACCATGTATCTGCTTTGCATATGGTGAGTCCACAGAAGTGATGACAGGAAGGTTTGTTTCTGTCTTACGCTGTTGGCCCTGATCTGCAGTTACAGGCATTGCGACTGCAGGAAAGGATGAAGTTTTCACCACCCCTGCAGTCACTTTGTTATGCAAAATGTATTTTCTGCCGCTCTGTAATTTTAAAACATCTTTCTGGGAAAGTAGAAAGAGTACAGCCTTCAAATCCACTTGCACAGAATGTGCTTCAAAAAGTTCTGGGAGCAAAAGTAAGCAAACCCATTGGCAGCTGGAAAGGGAAAGAATGTTTGACATTCGTTGGTATTTATGCTGTACTGAACAGCTGACTTCATTACAGTGTGGTTTAAAAAAAATATAAAAAAAAAAAAGGACACTGGAAAATGTAACTGGTGAGCAGACTAAGCAGTCTGAGGTAGGATACAGCTCCCTCCAACCACGGTATCTGTGCTGCTTCCATCTGACAGTGCTTTATTTCTGGAAATGTGTTTTCAAATGATTTTTTTTTTAAACTCGATGTTTCTCTGGCCTCTGCACTTTGAGAGGAATAAACATACTCCTCTGTGGTAGTCCTGTCTGGTTGCTGGAAGAAACACGCGTGCACGTATGTGACCAGGAGTGACTCCTGTGTACACATGGGCCCAGAACAACTCCTCACTGTGGATTACTGAAGACCACATGCTTTCTCCATATACTTGACCATGAGCTTTCAGTTCTAAGTATCTGGACACTAATTAAAACAGTAAGAAATGTGTAAAAAGTTCTTTTGTGTAAAGCATTTCTTCCTGTTCTGTGCTGGCAAGCAGAATATGAGATCTGGTTAAAAACTTGTTTATTTTTCAAACAAAGACTGTCAAGAAAGCCTGGTGTTTTCAGCTCTCAATCATTACAACTTGGACTTACTCTTACTTTAATTTGATCATAATCTTTTGTCAGGAAGCCTTGCTGCCCCTGTTGGAACAGAGCTCCGTGGCAGGTACATGTAAGCACAGTATCACTGCCCAGGGACTCGTCCAAGGGACGTACCAACAGCTCTTTTATACAGTTCCTGTGTTGAGTTAATGTTTTCTGATAGAAATGATTTTAGTTACTTTTCCTTATGGACCTTTTGTTTTCCTCTGAAATGCAGTGCAGAATGTATAGTGTTAAGCCTGTCGGAAAAATGCGGTAACTAATAGTGGTGCTTTTTAGCGGGGGCTGAACAATACTGTATTAGAAGCCTCAGGGGATAATGTTTAAATGGTTGAGGGACATTCTTAAGACAAAGATTGCTTGTCTGAGCTATTCCTTGTGAGAGGTTTTGCTGTCTTGCTTAAATTATGTATGTATTGAATAAAGTACCTTGCCCTGAAGTAAAAAGTTATAAAAATAACGTGTAGCATTGAGTGCTCACATCCATACAAGATAGGAACAGAAACAGGGCACAGTATGAATATAGGGATACCACATGTGATCTCAGATTTATCCCAGGAGAACTGTAATGCTGAATCTTTAAATCAATTTTAGGCAAATAATATTTTATTAGAAAAGCACTAGATAGATGTAACCAGAATATTTTATTTACATTGGTTTGTATTTTTCCATCAGTCAAATAAATCATTTGAGATACAGAACTGGGACGGTGTACTAAAAAGTGTTATAAAGAATAACGTGATGAGAAGTGTACTGAGTGAGGTATTTCTGATTTTGTGATATACCTTTGGATTGACGAATGGGATTTTATTGAGAGCCTGACAAAGACAGACGTTGCCATAAACTTTCACGGGAAATTCTTCCTTCTTTCACCTTTTTCCCAGTCAGTACAGCGAGTGTGCTCTGGCATTTGTTGAACTACTGGGTTTTAGGTAGTTATTTAAAAAAATAGCCTCAATTGTGGAAAGTGCCTGCTGTTCTTGAGCAACTTGGGTTTTTGTGACATTTTGTTCACTATTGCACACAGAGGGGAAAGCTTTGACCAAGGCAGGCTTTTGAACACTAGGCTGAGAAATATACCAAGATTAAACTAAAACGATGTCTGCACACCCACAGGCTCACAGATAATCCACTACTACAGGTCTCAGCAAAGTAAACCATGAGGTAAGTCACTTCCCATACTTCTAATACACAAGGTATTTGCTTTTTTTTCTTTTTTTTTCTTTTTTTTTTTTTTTCCAAACAAAGCAAGCTGTAATTTGTTTGCTGCCTTTTAGGGTGTAGTCTATTCATGTGTAAACATCTCTTCCCCATGATTTGCTCCTACACTCCAGCATCCATTGCTTCAGACAGCTACACAAAAGAACTGTCTCTTCTACTTCTTTCATGTTGCTTAGATCACCCACTGAAGCCCTTAATATTATTCTCTAAAATATGCCTTTATCATGTAATACAAAATTACAGTTATTACAAGTTGACATCTTTTTAATGTCTCCAGTGTCACCCACTGGTCAGAATTCACAATAATCTGAATGAGTCTGAAACCCTGCAATATTTTGAGTGACAAATACAGATTTTCACATTTTTTTTTTTTTTTTTTTTCCCAGAATCAGAGAAGTGGTTTTTAGCACACAAGCAGTCACCCTGCTCATAGGATTATCTTTGAGACATTCTGCTTCTATCTCAAATGACAGCCCTGTCCTTTCTGTTAGTCTCAAAAGAATGTAAAGAGTGGAAAACTACTTTCCTGAGTTCTTTTAAAAACCATCTGAGAGCAAGGCTTAAAGTGACACCCTCAGCCAGTCTGACCTACTTTGAGATTCATAGTCTGACTGTAAAGCCCTCTGGACTTGACGCATTTTTTTCTGTTTCAGGTCAACCTTTGTTGCTGAGAATATGAGAATATGAACAGCTGCTTTATTGTGCAGCCTGTACGTTTTCCATGCTCAGATACCAACCTCAGCATTCACAATGCTCAGTGTTTATAGAATTGTATTGCTGATGGCGTGCTGTTTTGCATTAAAAAAAAAAAAGACAATAAAATGTCAGAAATTGACCTGTATTAAACAGATGGAAGAGGAAAGATTATTTTTCAAAGGCAAAAAAGGGCATACTGTCTGAAAACAGAGATAATTTTCAAGATTGTATTAGAGAAAAGAGTCTTTCAAAGAATTTTTCAGCATTGTTCAAAATAAACAGGAGATGACATCTGATTAGTTCCAGCAGAACTGGAATAACAGCACTTCTGAAGTAAAAGAAAAATCTGCGTGGAGTTGAAGGAAGGCAAAGACAAGAACATTAAAGGCAGTGAAGCTCAAAGTAAAGAAGACAGCTAATTTGTGCTAGATCTGCAGTGCTCATTCTCCCTTTATCACCTGTACCCCAAAAGTCTCTGAGCACAGATCCGCTAAGAACTTATTAGCCTACCCATTTTGATCTCCTTTTCACAGCTTCTCTTTACCGTCTTTCAGATAGATGCTCTAATAGACTCAAGAAAGAGCACCAGCTATTCATTTTGCCTTTCAAACATTTTATCCAAGGAGTGAAAGAATATTTCTTCTTTAATTGTACAGTAATGGGCAAAGGGAGTCTAAAAAGTCGGTAGCAAGGCCTAACTGTAATTCTTAGTGAACTGAATTTGCTGCTGCTGAGAAGAGGAAGGGGTGAAGACGTTACTCAAACAAATGTAAGCTATTCCTCTTCTGTGCTAAAGGGGTGAAGCTGAAAGGCATTCAACAAAAGGTGCCAGATCTGGAGTCAGACAGTGTCACTTACAGCCAGAATGCTGCAAACAACTTTTACACATCTTTAAACGACTCTCAAGCCATTTACTAGACTTGTAAAACTGTTATTCTTACTGCCCTGGCTTATCTCACTGCATCAGCAGCCTTTACTATTCTTATTTTTAAGGTGACAGAGCATCTTTCCTTCAGTCCCCTCATCAGTTCTCCCTCTCACCCCATGACTATTTCACACATTCCTGTATGAGGTAGAGCCATCGGCTCTGCCTTTCCGTCATTTTTGTTCATCCAGCTCCTCCTCACCTCCTTCCCCCCCAGCTTCTGAGGTTCTTCCTCCTATCCCTCACATTGTGCCTGAGAGGCTATGCCAGGATATCCTTCCTCTCTTCACATACTCAGTTTCCAAAAAAACCCAGGGTGAAGACAGAGGATTAAAATGACTGAGCAAATTAGTTGTTTTTTAGTCTCCTCCTCCTTCCTTCAGTGGAAGTGAACAGGTTTAGGAAACAGTCAAAGGAGTGATTCCTTCAGGACACCTTACCCCTGCCCCTGCCCAGCAGACTGGCCTATGTCTGTGCCAGCTCCATCACCAGCAGGAACCAGGTTGCCCTGAATAAGTCAGACCCTTCCTCAAGGCCCAGGAATGAGTTTTGTTGCAGAGCTTCTCCTGGTTGTTTCCATGCTATGCATAGATGGCCTCTGTGCAAAAACATTCATTCTCACAACACTCTCAAAACCTAGAAAAGCTTTTTCTTTTCAAATGCAGAAGTGAAAAAGAGTAATGAGCAGAAAGACTCTCATAAAAAGGCGACTTTAACAGCACGACCTTCCTATCCAGGAGAGGAAATCAAGGAAACTTGTATACACGCACCCTTGGATCATGCTTTTTTGTGGGTGATATGGAAGAACTGTCACACCACTCCAGCAGACAGACTGACTGGTAAGCAGCTCTCTGACAGAGACCAAGAAGCCTTGGTGGAGAGCAAGTTGGATGTGGCCGACAGTCTCCTTAGCTGCATTAGAAAGAACACCGGCCAGTAGCTCAAGTGAGCTGATAATCCACCTTGGCACTTGTGAGACCACTCCTACATGATTGTATCTGGTTTGGAAGTGAAGCATCAGTAAACTGGGGTGAGCTCAACAGAGAACCAACCTGCCTGGGGCAAGTGTCCTGGAGAGACTGAGAGAAGTCTCTGCTTTCCTACAGTTTGGATCCTACCTGCAAAACAAAGTAAGCTCTACTCAAGAGAGAGATTAAAAGGTTTTTCTTTCTCACAGCAGTAACTCAGGAGCTGCAAACTTTCAAGACAGTAAAACATTTAGAAAGCTGTTGGATAACTGTGGGTAATAAAGTCACAATTTCTCCCTCCAAGGAGAAAAAAAGAAGGAGGCTATAGGCAACAACAACAACAACAACAAAGAGAGAAGAAATAAATTACAGGAGAAAGGAAATTAAATTGGGGTCACAAGGAGCAGGGCTCTCTCTACCACCAAAATCCCAGGATTACTGAAGGGGAAGAGTGATAGATAGTGCCATCATCTGAAGCATTTAAAAACTGACTCAAATGGCCTTAGCAATTCTAAAGTAACTTTCAATAGGTATTTCCCTTCCATCTGTAAGTAGAGGTTCCACAGAAAGGGGGGGGGAAAAAAAAGGTTTATTTTATAGACCGCATTAAAAAATCCATTTCTGAAAAGCTTTAAGTTGTTACCATAGATAAGCAATGAAACTAAAAGCCCCTAAATCAAGAAAGTCAGTATTTTTCTTTGGCATTTTTTTATGAGATGGTAACAAACAACAGAAACAAATGCTACAGTTTTGTACAACTAAACTTAAAAAAAATCATATGGGCTCACATTATTCTGAAGCTAATGTTCACAACTATTCCTATTAAATCTGAACTGCATCATGCAGTGCAGTGGCTGGAGAAGCAATTTCAGAAAGCTTCAGGAGAGAAAAGCTATATAAATGTAAGGGATGGAGGTTATGAAGTATTAACGTGACGCTAAATTGCTGCATATCATATTTGCAATGGGCAGTTTACAATCTGTTCATCCTGATGGATTTAGCACAAGGGAGTCTGAAGCCCTAGCTCTGCAATTTCTGTCTCTGCCTACTAATTTATGGTTAGATTATACGCACAAATAACGTGTTAGAGCCGAATGACTTTGGGACCCTGCTCAGCCCAAACAGCTCCACTATGCTCAGAGGAGCAGTAATAAATGGAAAGTAAGGAAAAGTTCCAGGAGATAATGAGTTTGAATACTAATGACCTAAGCTAATCCAAAAAATAGAAATGCAGTTTTTCAAAAAGTACAAAACCCATTTGGCATCTTAATGGCTTAGAAAATAAAACAATAATAATGATTTAGTGGATTTAAGCCAAATGTACAAATTTTCCACGTTTTTTTCTTTATCCCCTGAGATGTTGCAAAATTTATGAATGTCTTCCTAGGTTGCTGCAGAAATTAAAATGTACTGCAGAACTCTCTCCTTCTGCATTCTGTTGGCCATCTTCCTCAACAGCAAGAAATGATCTTTCTTACACATCTCAGTCACCAGGAGATTTAAAAAAGCTGAAAACTATACTCATTTCAGGAAAACATAGGTTGATTTCTATCTTTTATCAGTATTTTATTCTATGGAGAATATAAATTTCCTCCCAGTTAGAAAAATAAATTATTGTATGGATTATTTCAGGACCTTATGATTAAGCATAAATCTTGAACGAACAGAAAATAGATGGGAATCCATAATTTACTACTGAAGTTGATTCTAAAGCAAAGTGTGTTTGTCCATTATTCATATTTTCTTAATACCAAGTAGTTCTCTTAGATAAAATGAAGCTTCTCAACTAAACTGCACAGCTGGCATTCTCCTAAAAAAATGAATAACAGAGTGCCCAAACTGGAAATAGAGATGCTGTCTTCTGCGGTGTATTGTTTCTTTCTTTCATGCAATAGAAATTGTATTTCATAGGGTACCACCTGAAAACGAAAGAAAATATTAGTATCAAAAATAAGAGGAGGTTAAAAAGCAGTATTTTCTTAAATGTCAATGCAGTGCCCTTCACAATGCTACATTTCTCTCACATTTACAGTAATTAATTTTCCTCTTACGAAAGGCAAAAAGGCAAAAAGGCAAAAAAAAAAAAAAAAAAAAAAGAGAATTCTAACTAAGCAGTTATTTACATAGAAAATATACACCAGATTGGAGGTAAAGAGCTACAAAAGACACCTGTCAATAGAATTATGGTTTAGGTACCTGGTCCATGGGTAGAGGAACCCCAGAAAGAACCACAGGCCCTCATTTTCAGGGAACATTGGCAGCATGGGGCTATCTAAAGCATCCAGTAGGCAGAGACAAGCTGCATGGGAGAGCACTGGCCACACACACCCAGCTCAGTGAGCCAGTAAGATGTAAAGTATTTCAAACTGGGCTTCTGCTGTCTCCATAGAGTTCACTGTGGAACTCTCTTTTAAAGGTAGGTGATGATCGTCTCCTTCAGAGTGGAACTTGCTCAGTTATTTCTTCGCCTCTCCTGGCAGCAAGATGAGGAGTGTTCTGTGCAATACCTGCCTAAATCCCACAGACTCTTTCTCAGTGTCAACTCCTGGACATCTCTTTGTGAACTGATCCACTTGCTGAAGAGTGTTCAGAAGTTAATTAAGTAATTCTTACTTAGTGCTGCTCAGCCAGAAGTTAAATTATCCTTATGAAAACTTGCAGACCTGTACCCAATTTCATTTCACATAGTATACTTGTTTATAACAGGACAAACTTGGAAATAAAGAAATAAGAACAGCTTTTTCCACATTCCCAAATGAAAGCCACTCTTCAGTAATGATCAGTGAGTCTTTTGAAAGCTGGACTGCAGCTCCTGTAGACGCATGTGATGCAGAGACGAGATGTGAAAATGCCCAGATCCAAATCAAGCTCAGTTTTAGTTTTCAGGAAACTATAAAGTGCTTCAGGAAAAAAGTGCAGCATTTCTTTAGTACTTATTCTCAACTGAGTGGAAAAGCAAATGCAGCTTGTCACCCATTCTGGTAGTTCATGTAGCTGAGGGCTGAATAACAACATCTGTCTCTCTTTTCCTTTATGCTGTGAGAACTAGGATAAGAAGTGTTTCTTTGGCTGTGAAATCATACTGGAGGCAGCAGCTGCTGAAGCAATCTAGCAAATGTGTAGGCAGGATACAATGCATCAAAAATTGATGCCAGCTAATGGAACAGAGGTTTCAAACAGACTATACAGTGCCTGTTACAGTCCAGTTCTGCAAGCACGCAGGACTGCTTCCCTTCAAAAACTTCCAAATGTCTGTCTTGGAGAGAAACATATCCAGTGTGCTCTTTAAGCTGAGATCAATAACCGTGCCAAGTACCCTGGAATGTGCTCAGCAGACTGATTCTGTGAGCTTTTTCTTTCTAAAAGGAGTTTTAATTTAAATGAATAATAAAGATTTGAACCTATTACAAGAGCAGAAACAGTAGGAGAATTATCTTTTGTGATACTTAAAAAAAAATAATATCGGATCAAGTAACTTCATGTAGTCCTCAAACGAATTTAAAACTGCACATGGACATAAATCTTTTTTCATTGTTATCTATCGGAATCCATGAAAGCATAATACATAAATAAAATTTCATGTTCCAAGAATGGCCAACTGGAAAATCCAGATGTGGCTGAACTCAGCGTCATCACATCCAATTTTATTATGGCTCTAATCACCAGACACTTAGCAGTTTCAAGCACTCAAATGATGCTTTTCAAAAAATCTAGAAGGATCCCATCAATTTGAAATTACACCTACTGTTCTTTACAAATACAATTTACAAAAAGAGCCTAATTAATCTCACTCTCATTTCCAAGCACATTTGCTCTGTGCTTCCTCTGCTAGAATGTTTTGAACAGTTTCACTGTTTCCCCTGCATAATTAGTATCTTCTGTTGTTTGTGTGGATGTCTTGCTTGAAGACATACAACAAGGGGTTCTTTTAAATATGAGAACATGTATGTGAAGTCACAATTACATAAGGAAAATCAAGGAATCATAGAATGGTTTGGACTGGAAGGGATGTTAAAAATCCAGTTCCAAGTCTCCACCATGGGCAGGGCTGCCACCCACTAGATCAGGCTGCCCAGGGCCCTGAAAATCAAAACTATTTTAATTATCCTACCTGTTTGTGCTACTAAATTCTGCAATGAAGATATTTGAATACCTCTTCAGGAAGGCAGAAGGAACCTGGGCCCAAACACAGGTAATATCCTAAATAGACCAGTACTGAATTAGATGTTAGTGTGGTATTAGACTGGATTCTGTACAGCTGAATTTCTACATTGCGAGGGAAAGGAGATATCCTTAGGAAATGGCAGCAGTGATGCCAATCTGAATGTAGAATAGGTAGGTATAAAATTGTCTCACGTGTGCTTACTTGCTGATCTCTTGTGCTGTATGGGAGGTGACGTGTCCACTTGCTTTTGGACTGCTAGAGAGGAAAAGGATACACCAACTTCTTTTATTTTCTGTAAAAGTGGTTTTCATCTTTTTAGCCATATGTGTTCCTCTCCTGTGCATTCTCCCTGTCAGTTACCTGTCATCTACCTTATGTTCCAATTTTATAATTCATTTCACCTGAAGATAAGATTGTGCCTTAAATTATACATTCACTGGGAGACTAACTTGTCTTGCTTAACTACACAGCTATCTGTCACTCAGAAAGAAATACAGAGATGTGAAGCACTTTATCTGAAAGCTCTCTATAAAGAGAGATGAAAGTGCTGATGGCAAAAGGAAGCACACTAAAATTGTTGGCAATTGCTGATGTGGAACTTTCATTAGCTATTATGCAGCCTTTGACACATCAACCATTTTTACTAAGAGAATTAATGGGAGGCAGGACAATAAGATTATTTCATCTGGTCCTTTGGGGCATTGACTGTCAAAGAGACGAATGCAGTAAATAAAATGCTTAGGGTAACAATGACCAAATTGTGTGAACTTGATCTAAAGACAGCCCAGAGCATGACACTGGACACTGTTAAAAAATAATAATAAATGTCCACAACAGTTGACTCAAAGATAGTTTTCTCTTCCTCCCTTCTTCCCTCCATTTTCTTCCTGTTTTTCCTGTTCTTTCTTTCTTTCCTTTTCCTCCTTTCTTCGTCTCTGCTTTCCTCTCTTCCTTCTCTCCCTCCCTCCTTTCTTCTTTCCTTCTCTCCACTCCTTCCTTCCCTTTTTCTCTCCCTCCCTCCTTCCTTCCTTTTCTCTTTCCCTTCCCTCATAAGATGACAGCACTTCAAACAAGAACTGTCAGTTCAGTATCTGCCTCTAATTTCCCCAAATAAGGCAGAACACTGTTCTGTCCTTAGTCAGCTGTGAAATCCTTTAATGCTCCTTTTGAGACAGAGAATACAACACTGCTTCCCTTTAAAAAGGCAGAGGACAAAAATTGTGAGTGGGTTCACAATACTTTTCAACCCATACACATGTGGTTGTTACTCTGCTCTGATCAGTGCAAGGTTGAAGTGTGCCTGTGGCACGGGAGAGGCCAGCGAGCCCTGAAGCAGTCTGCTTTGGGGAGGACAGACCACCACCGAGGGATGGACACAGACACAGCTGGAGAAAAGTCCTTCTTTGGGACATGCTTGCTTCAGCCTCAAAGGACAAGTGTAGCTAAAGCCTTCCCTGCATAACGATGATTCCAGGACTAAGCATCAACAAAACCTCCTTGCTGAATGTTCTAATACCTTTAGATAGGCTGTTCACCATATATAGGGCTGTTTTAATGAGTACAGTGAATTGACTCTTATTTGTTCACTTTTATTTCTTACTGCAATAATTCTTTTCCCTACATTGTTTTAGGGAACTGTCATTGAATCAGATGCATTCAGAAATGTTAGTTTCCTTATGGTTTGTCATGCTGAATTTTTTAAGTTAAGGAAGCCTAGCTTTAATATATCAATTCAGTCTGTCTTCTTCTGATCTGCTCTCCTGGATTCTTATTATCAATGCACCTTCTTGTTTCTGTTTTTTCATTTATCACAGAAAAGAATATTCATTGCTGACACTTCAGATTTAAAAAAAAAAAAAAGCAACGGACCCAGATAAACATCTTATAGCATTTCAGAGCTGCTAAAAATAATAGTTGATGGCAGTAGGGTTCATTAAGAGTACAAGTTGATGCAAGTAGTGCTTCATAAGTTAAAAGCACAACACAATCTCTTAGTTTTAGCTGGGAGCAAACATTTATCGTCACAGTGCAATTAGTAATGAGGAGTCACCAGAAGAGACTGAAAAAGAAGTTGGGTCTCCAGGGCTTTATTCTAGCACCCTGTCACCTGAAAAGCAGTGCCTCCTAATGCAAACGTTTGCCCTGAATAAAACGCTCATGCTTTCTAACCAAATAAACAGCAGCATTGAACTCTGCAGTAATTCTTATGTCATCATTTGACAGCAGTTAGGAAATATATCTACAACTGTCACACATAAACAGAGAACTGTCTTACAGCACCTAAGAGACTTCACTCATTCATTTTTTTCAGGACAGTTGGTAGTATGGTGGTTTAATAAAGATGGCAGAAATAGAGAAGGATTCTTAACTTCAGCACTCAAATAATAATAGTTTTCTTGAAAACATACAGAGATATTCAAGTTACCTAGACTGAAAAGATTCTCCTTTGTCAAAGGTATATGGATGCAGAAGTTGTTGAGAGTTCTATCAGCTGAATATTTTCTTGTGTGCCTGTTGGTACGAGTGTGGTTAGAGATATGCATAGTCCCCATTACTTCCTGTCCATTGGTTACCACCATACTGCCAGATTTCATTTTGTTAAGTATTCAGAAAGAAATCACCCGTATTTTACTTACTTTGATTTAGTATGTTGTCATGAGAAATAGAGCTTGTTGGGGACAAAGCTTAACATAGCTAACAGAGAGATCTCCTCCTGTCTCCACACCATTTTAAATCATGTCTTTCTCAGGAAGATTTAAAAGCAGTAAAATAGATGGATTAAAAAATGAATCTTATCAAACCTTCATTTCAGAACTCTCAAGGGTACTAAGATACAGGATGCTACAAAAAGTCCTCTCATATTTCACGCCTTAAAAATTATGGACACAGAATGCAATGTTTGTTAAAAACGAGTTTTATTCCTTTCTGAAATCTTAACAAACAAAATGAAGACTACTTATTTCCTGCTCCTTACAGCTTCTGTTGCACTTACTGTGTAGCTAATGTCATTACAGAAAAAATAGATAAACACTCTGTGCTGTGGTTGATGTTTTCTACAAGCAGATTCAGTTACGTGGAATTGAGAAAAAGCATCACTCAAAGAAAAGTGGTTTGCTTGAAACACACCTCAGCAGCTGAGGTATTTTCAAATGTGTTCCTCTACAAAGTGTGCAACTCCAGAGAAGGTGCCTCGGCCAAACTGAGAGCTTACCCAACACCCTGGGCTGCCAAAATTTAGAGGTGTAAAACACTTGTGATTTAAAAACTTATGTGGATGCAGGGGAATAGGCACACGTTAGCTTTGAGGAACACAACCTCATGGCTCTTGAGTTACCAACTTGCTTCACAGATCCAGGGCAGGCACTGTGGTTACTTTTATCAATAGGACTGAAGTCAGATCTGGAGAAGGGCAGCTGCAAGCTCTATCACCAGTGGAGCTCTGGCAGATTTTTATCTCAGGTTAGAACCCTTCTTCACTATAGGCTTAACTCCAAGTTCCTGTATTTGTGATTTGCAATCCATGTGTTTCAGGGAAGCAACTGAGAATGTGATAGAAAGGTGATGTTCTTCTGATACTCTACCCTACCCTTCTTGTCAAACAAACAAACCAATCAGATTTTATCAAATTGATCACACCTGTGAATGGCTCTGTCAATTCTTTGAATTTAATAATCATATTATTTTTCAATCTCAGTACTTAGGTGTTTGTGTGCAGTACTTTAATGCAGCCAGCTCTTTCCTGTTGAACAAACTAGTCTTTGCCACCAGAGACCAAAGCGCTACAGACTTAATGAAGATGACCCTAGCACTCATGAGAGAAGCAGATCACAGCCTCCTTCCACATCCAAAGAAACCCGATGTACTTCCAGCCAGCAAGATTTCCTGCAAGCAGTAACAGCAGTGTTGTTAGCTACTGAGCCACCCACAAACATAAGTAGTAATGAGCTGCATTTTTGGATGAAGGAGGAAGTGTTTCTTCGCAGGAATTGAAACAAGACTAAAACAGATAGTGCTTTTCTTAAGCTTTGAGACTATTCCTGTGAGAAATGTTATTCAAAATCTGGTTGCAATGGAAGATGAGATGCAGATCTAATTCTTGTTTCTCCAGGCACAAGTAAGTCCTTCTCCAGCCACACTCTTAAATAATCTTTCCACCCAATGTCATATAATATTAAATAATTATGTTCTGAGTATTTATCCCACATACTGCATTCATTTCACCTGGCTGCCAGCAGTCCTTCTGAGGGAAGACTGTGTTATGACCACGAAAACAAAACTGTTCTGATACAGCACAGCACTGAAACAAGCTTATTTGGTATTTCTCAAGACACCTAATCTTTTTCTTTCAGTGACAGGCTCAGAGGTTAATCAAAGACATTACTTCAATCAAAAGTGTCCTGAATCTCATATATTATCTCACAGAGTTCTGATTAGAACATCTACAAAGCTGTTCCATTCCTTCTTTCTATTCTACAGTACGGAATACATAAAACAATGAAAGCAAAAGGGGTACCAGCAGATCAATCTGAATGTTTACTTCACCTCCAGGAACACAGACATTAAATTTGCATGGGAAGGCACCATAACATTTTGTTTCTAGAATATTAAGTTTTGTGAACCTAATAGAAAGTCTAATGCTGAAGTGGTTGGATCTCCTGCAGAAAGGAAGAAGTGGCCCTACAGAAAAGCTGATGAGAGTCTAAGAAAACTCATGACATCCAAGTGGCAAACAGACGAATTTGAGTGATCTGAGTTGGAAGAGACTCTTACATGTCATCTAGTCCAACTCCCCTGCAATGAACAGCTCAAAAAGGTTGCTCAGACCCCCATCCAGCCTGACTTTGAATGTTTCCAAGGATGGGACATCCAGCACCTCTCTGACTTTTCAAGTCATGTTATCTTTCTCTGTTTCTTGGTAGCCTCGTTTTAGAACATAACAATGTCAACTTTCAATCTTTGTAAGTTCTCATAAGATCTATGGATGGGAACAACTTAAAAATTGCCTGCAGTTTTGTGATAATATGCTGCCCCATAACCCAGCTAGTCTCTTTCAGAAGAAAAACAAAGAATCTTGCTCAGTTATTATTTGCCAGCATTGCTGTTCCAAATTGCTTTTTTAACTCTGCTATTAGTGCACAGCTTTGCTGCTTATGATTCCATATGAAGCACAAAAAAAAACCAAAACATACATCAATTTTTTCAATACATGGTAAAGATCGTAAGATTCATTTTTTGAAATACATCATCCAATTTAAATACACACAAAGAAGATATTCTTACACTTTTAACCTAAAAAACCTAAAAAAGTCACTAGAAATCTATGTAAATAGCCATAACCCTATTTATAAAATTGATGTTAGTCTGTTTGTATTACTTATTTGAGTAATCTGTTTCTAGGCATTACAAGTATTGTCAGGAAGAGGTATATCTTTACTGCACTTTTTTTTCAGACTTTTTGCAATAATCTTGACTTCCTGAAGCACTTACTAGAATACAACAGCCAGAGAAAGTTAGAAACAGTATACTAGCTTTGGTTCCAAGCTGAAACCAACTTCTTGTCACTTATTCCAACTGTTGTAATGATACACAATTAATTTATTTTGTTTTGTGAATTTTATCATTTCAGACACATGATTATTTCCAGAAGACAGCCCCTCGGGGGACGATGCTCATTACCGGCCTCCACCTGGACATAAAGCCATTGATGACCACTCTCTGCCAGCAGCCTTTCAACCAGTTTCTTTTCCATTGAGTGATCCACGCATCAAATCCACATCCCTCCAATTTGGAGATAAGGATGTGGTGGGGGACCATGTCAAAGGCCTTGCTCAAGTCCAGGTAAATGACATCGGTCGCCTTTCCCTTGTCCACCAATGTCATCACTCCATCATAGAAGGCCACCAGATTGGTCAAGCATGACCATCCCCTAGTGAAGCCGTGCTGGCTGTCTCGGATCACACGCTCATTCCTCATGTGATCAAGCATGTCATTCAGGATGATCTGTTCCATGATCTTCCCAGGTTAGAGATTCTCTAGAGATATTCAAAGTCCACCTGAATGTTTTCCTGTGCAACCTTCTGTAGGGAGCCTACTTTAGCAAGGGGTTGGACTAGATGATTTCCAGAGGTCTTCCAGCCTCTATGATTTTGTGAGTCTGTGTTTGCTTAATACTAGTTCTAAACATACAAGGCAAACAGAAAAATTTGAGCATTGTAAGGTACTTACGTACCTTGAATACTTGATGTACTCAGATGACAGTGCTCTTGTTCAGGAATTATGGGCAGTATCTTTATGGCCTGTGCAGTAAGTGGAATCAGTTGTCCGTTGGTCTTCGCTGTTAAAAGTTAAAATATTTTTAACTCACATAGTTAAACAGCAAATACATGTAGAATGTCTGAATATGCAAGTTTGAAAATCAATGAGAACTATCTGATTACAAGACAGAGGTGCATAACCAATTTTTCAATAGGATTTCAGTGTCCAGAGATGCAGATGTATGTCTGAAAGTCCTGCATGTATTAACCGTGTTCTGGTATCTCACTTCTTCTGCATGCTATTTAGTCTACAGCAGGCTGATGTGAAGTCTTTATGGAAAGCAGCTGGGAGGTAGGGAACTAAATTGCTCATGAAAAGTTTACTAGTAGTGAAAATACATGCAAATTTGGGTTTAACTAAAAGTCTCCCTGTATGGGAACTGTTCAGTCACGGCCTGAACCACTGATTGATCACCTGAGGAAAAGACTGAGTCAGCCCTGGGAGCACAGGTAAAAGCAATTCAGCTGTGTGAGCAGAAGTCACAAGTGGAGCCTGGCTGTACCTCTCCTAGACCCCATTTAAGGGCTGACTGACACTGGGGAATGATCTCTTTCTGGAGATCCCCCCTTTGTGGAGTCTTCCCTGCCAACCTAGATCTTTGGATACAGGTGAGCATTCCTTCCCTGTTTGTTTCTTTTCCCATTTTCACCATGGCGATCTTTTCAGCTGTAACACCAACTGTAATGCTCCCCAAATACAAAAACCTGTCATTGGCTGGTTGAGAAGAAACAAATTTAGAATGTAAACTTTCCAATTCATTTTCATATGAGTACAGCCCAGATTGTCACTAAGGAACATTTGATATGGTTTCAGGTAACTTGTCATATGCACAGCGAGAGTATCTAGGTGTCATATAGTGGTTAAAAGAGATGGCATTATGTACCTCAGAAACAGGGAGTGATGCAGTGATGCCTTTAGCACACTGCCAACAAGGATGCTGATACAGTATCTTACTGGAGTACAGATAAAGAAAGACTGAAATAGTGTTGCCAGGCCAATGAGGTCAGAGTTATTGATGCAATAGTGCATTTTTCAAAGAGCTACAGAAGTAGAACCCAAAATATTTTAACTTCAGGTCCACCCTGTCTCTGACAATTCATGACTTCAGTAAACTTATGAGTAGGTTTCTGCTGTGTTTATAACAACAGAATGTACTGTAATATGTTTAGCTTCATCTCTTCTTCAGTTACTGTATCAACCTACAAATTAAAAAGTAGAGTTTGGATCTTGGTAATTAAGAAACTGAATATGAAAAATAAAGTTAAAATAAACCTAGGGCAAACTTTAAAGACTGATCTTATTCACCCTCAGGCTGAACCCTGAAAAAATGAGAATGTAGGCTTATGTATCTTTCAGAGCCTTTGTGTAACACTGTTCTGCATGCATGCAAACTGAACAGAGAAAGAAAAGACCACTCATTTAAAAGCACCCTACTGAAAGCATACAAGAGCTATAAAAGCTCGTTAAGATTACCTGTCCCTTCTTGATTTTATTCTCCTTTCTGAAACAGCAAAAGACCCAAAATGGTAATTAACTTCCACATTTTTTTCCTCTGGAGATGTTGCGTCTTTGAAACGAGCAAGTCTGTGTTTAGTATTAAACATCATGATAAGCTTTGCTTTTCCCAGCATTATTCATCTAAGTTACAATGACAAGGACAACAGCTATGTCAGGAACTAACTGGGAAGAATCAGAATCAAATATGTGATGTTTCAATTGGCCAAGATTAAACAAATCTCTCCTGTCTTGGCTTTGCATCTAATTAATGCTGTAGAAGTTGTATCCTGCCTGTCCTCATGCTAAAAAGAAAAAGTATTGCAGAATACAAGGGCTGAATCTGAATTCAAAGGGATTGCAGACCTGACACTACTGAGCCAGGGATTGCTTCTACTTCCAACCTTCAACTAACCTGAAGTTGCAGCAGTGTCTCAGAGAGATGGCAGAGTGGCCCATTTCCTCTAATCTTGTAGGTTAGGAACTATTATTTTAATATGATAGCATGGAAAGCAATGTAGGAATTCAAATGACTGATGGAAAATTTACCTAATTGTTTCTTTCATGCAAATTATAGTTGCAAAGCATGCTTATATCAGATGCTACGGATGTCACAAAATGTAAACAGTCCAGAAGACAACAGCAGGCCTGAAATTCTAAGGTTTTATTCTCCAAATTCTGGTTGTCATTGTGATCCTGCATCATTCTTCTTTAAGAATGAGTTATAAATCTACCATTCAATTGCTTAGTGGCTTTTTTAGCATTTTATGGCATGTGTTTTAAACAAGCCAGCCCACTTCTTATGTTCCTGGAGAGTCCAACATTTCTGTATCTGAGAACTGCAACTATTTCTCATTGCTTGCAGCATTTATGCTGTTTTTCTACTTTTCTCTTAGCCTGAACAAAGCGTGTCAGGCCACGCAGTCAGACCTGCTGACGCAACGTCTTTTATTTTTATTTTTTTACTTATTATTGGCATACTTTGGGTTTTTTAAAAATTACTTTTCCATTTGAAATGTAGATATAAATGTTGATGCACTGGTCTCTTGCTTCACTGGATAGTTTTAAGTGTGACTTTTTATGCCAAGACTGCAGCAGCTGAGCTCTGTATCACCTTGCTAGTGGCCTTTGTTCAAGTTGACCACTGTTTCCCTAGGAGAAACACAAAACACCTCATCAGCAGCAAAGGCCACATGAACTGCTGGCCATCGGCCCCAGCCTGACCCCCAGGTATGGGAGGCTTCTGCTCTTGCTGTTGTATTGGGAACGGCTGCTAGCCTTCAGGAGGAATTTCCGTTGCTGCTGGGAATTGAGGCCAAAACACTGATGCTGGCCTTTGCTAACAGTGAGCTCAGCAAACATGGAGTAGCCAAGTGCTGTGTGCATTTGCTGACTCTGGGCTAAATTCACTTTCACTAGAGAAAATTTATAACTCTAAGATTTCAGGTAAGTAGCACAGATGTGAACATACAAATACATTTTTGTAATCTACAGGCTAATGGAATCTCAATTAAAAATGCTACTACTTTGATAAGTACAATCTTTGGAATACTCAATACCATGACTGCGATAAGTTCAAAGTCTGTTTTGGCAAATGCAGTACGAACATGAATTAATTTGGCATGGCTGAAAGCCAGGAGCGTCATAATATAATCAGAAGAAAACATACACTGGAATTAACTTTGCATTACTGTGAGCAGACTCAGAGAGTGAGTCAGGGAATCCTGTATTTGTATACCAAAATGTAATGAGCCAATGTCTGACTTTGTGAGCCAATGGAGCGTTGCTGAAAATGAGAAATAAGACACAATTTCAGCGATGTAGTAGGCATTATATCTGAACTAAGATAGCTCACAAAGACTGGAGAGTGCTAATATGATGATATTAGCAATACGGTTCCCTTTCTGTACAGTACTCTTCTAGAACAGAAGTGGGAAGAGGATTTTTTCCAGGAGACATTATGCTGCATTCAAAACAGGACAAAATTGAATGTCTTTTTTTTTTTTTTTTTTTTTTTTTTATGCTGGGAAAATGAGATCTGGAATCTATAGAGGTAAACTTCTAGTATGAACTCACGCTGTAGCTTATAACCCACATACTTACATTAATGAAACTTACAATACGAATCTGCTAGGCAGACTCACTCATAGGTATTAAACCCCTTATTTATGCAATCTGTATTTCTTATGCAACTGTTGTTTTTTTTTCCTATTTCTTTTCCTTTTTTCTCTTTTTATTTTAACAGTGTAGTATATAGTTCATGCACACTGTTCTACTCCCAAAAGGTAATTATGTGCCATGCCTCCAGGCTTAAACTCTTTTTAGGATACAGCTATATGAGAACAGCAATATTTAATGAGTTGCTAATAGTGGAAAATGTATTTAAGTGGTTTGGCAAAAGTGCATTAAGGAAAAGGTATACGAGCAGCATAAGTATAGCTACCTTCCATTTTGCTGGAATCAAGGTGATTTAAGCAATGAGCCACACGTGACAACTTAGCAGTTTCTGAGGTCTTTTAGAACACCTTAGGGAATACTACCTATTACTCATAATTTCTATTATTAATTTATTAAGCTGTTCCAAAACCTCTTCTACTGCCTCTTCAATTTGAAAAAAAGGAAGTCTTGAAATAAAAGCCTCTGATATGGGAATCTCCCTAAGATTCTCTGTCATGAACACAAAGCAAGAAATTGATTTTTTTTTTTTTTTTTTTTTTTTTAATCTATACTTTGAACTACTACTGTCAAATCCTACCCAGTATGAAAATGTTCCATGTCTGGAAATATAGGTCAGCCATTTAAAGAACTTCTTGCACTGAACAAAAAGCATCCTGTGCTGTTGCAGCTGAATAAAGGGAAACTGCACTGTCAGTTTAAACCCTACAAGGGAATGTTTTACAAAAACGTAATGACAGATCCAAAGTCTAGATAACATGTACTGCTCTGTATGTATTATTTTTTTTTTTTTAGCTTAACAGCACAGTGATGATACAATCTACATTCATGACCAGAAGAACACACTAAAGCTTCCCTAATATCACTGTATGTGACTATTCCTTTAAAATACCATGATTTTCTTAAGTCAGAAAGTTACCATTTCAGTCCCACCATAGAGAATATACTGTAGATCTTTCCTCCTTGCCACTGGGCTGGATGGTAATGATTCATGTACATAGTGGCAATAACAGTTTTATATAAGCGCTGTGAATTATTTATTTGTAGTAATACATTGATACTAAGCCACTAATTTACTTTGCCTCCTTAAGAAATTATTCTCAAAGTATGAGTTTCCTTCTTTGTCTTTCCTTATCCTTTCTGAACTCTGAATGCTTTGAGAAGTATCTATACTCTTTTCATCCATGAGATACCTTCCCACCCCCTTGTAATACAGAGTTGTTTATTTTCATTACAGTGTTTCCAGGATGGTTGTACTGTCTTCAGTGAATCTCAGTGTTATGTTTCTAGATTTCAAGCTATATACTCATGATAAATTAAGTACTATCAAGGGCTGTCAAGTAAGTAACCTATCACAATTTATAACCAACTATCGCAGTTGCAAATCCTGGAGCTGGAATGAAGTAAACACTTTCCACATGGTTCGGATTCTACTTTAAGTTGTATAAATTGGGAAATTGTCTGGATTCAGTAGAATCATAGTGTGTGAAATCAGTGAATATCAGATTAGAATAAGGCCCATTTTTGCAGTCTATACAACTAAGCATCATTCCGAGTTAAATGTATAGATTGAAGCAGGAGGAACATGGAAGTAAGAACAACAAACCAATATGGGATTCCTGTTCTCTTCAGTACAATAAAACTACATTTGAATTTCCATAAAATTTCATAATCAAAAATGCCTTTGGATATTCAGCACTAAAGATGACATTGTGCTAATAAAACAGGTATGGTGAAGCTACTAAAGACAAAAGATGTCAGGGAGATAATCCCTTTCCTGGGGGATGAAAATAATGAGCTCATAAATATATCTTAGAGGTAGCTTGTGCTCTAAAACTGAGGAGTATAAATTGTACTCCCAGGAGAGTTCAGACAGACATGGAGCTATTCACTCTTTTCTAGGTAAAATTGAAATGCCATGAGTTACTGAATTGCAGAGGGAAATTGCAATTCTCTAATTCTTCAAGAATTGACAAGACAAACAGCGAGGTACCCAAGCCTAGACAAATTTAAAACCATTTATTTCATTTGCTGGCTCTGTAGCTGTTCTTGTTTTAAATTCATTCAAAGCTATTATTCTTCATGTTTATGTTTATCTTTGAGAAGACAGAGCTCCCTTTGTGGAACCATTATTGATTGAAGTTATTGAAGTATATGACTTTTCCTGCAATATCAGTAACACTCAGAGCCATATTTGCTAATTTACCCTCATACTTATTTATTATTAAATTCTAATTTTTGCAAATAAAACTTTGAGTTTAGCCATGCCCCTTAATTTATCTGTGCTAAACACACTATACTCTCAGAAGACCATATTTTAATACCAATCTGAAATTATTAAATTTTACTTTGTTGGAATCTTTCTCTAGCACTGGGCTGCTAAGTGCCACCAGAGACATTCTCTGAGCCATTCTCTGCTATCTCTGTCCGTCCCATCCTTTAGTAGCTGATTTTGTCAAATCATAAATATATACAGCATACATTTGATTGCCTACATTTGTGTACACTTTCCATACACTAAGTATTTGGCTGCAAGACTGAAAACATGGCATACAACATGACTAAAAATTAAATTGAAGTATTAAAAACAACAAAACAACAAAAGGGAACAGTCCTTAATGTAAAACATTTGGAAGACTGACAGAAGCATTCCCACATAATATATGTCATTGTACAGACTCACTGTGAGAAGTATTTATTTCTGATCTAAATATGTTTCTATAACATAAGCCAGATCAATTTTTTGTAGGATCAGGGTAACTCTGAAGCAAACCAGAGGCATCCCTTGACAGAAAAGACTCAAAAGCATTTCTTGAACTCTCCATGCTTCAAGATGTGTTAACTTTTTATTTCATTTTATATTACCTACCAGGAAATAGATGAACTTTAGTAGCAGAAATGGTTCTTATATCATGTCTGGAACCACTTTTCCCTTGATCAGTAGAAACTGTTGCTGCTCCTCTGCGCTTACAATCTGTTTTAAACAAAATGAGATATCCTTAGCTATGAAATAATATACATCAATTATTAGAGGGAAAGTGGGTAAGCCCCCCCATACTTAAACTATTTAACATCTCCCATGAAAAAAAAGGAAGGTTTTGTGATAAGGTCTTGAGGAAAAAATGAGCCTGATGGTTTTTTATTTTTCCAAATTAAATTTTATGTCTTCATGCTTGCCCTTTTCAAATTATTCTTTCCCTCCTCTGGAGCACGTACCTTGAGAAAATTTTGGAAGGTTATCAAAAAAGTCACTCTGTATGTTCCAGTGGAGGTTAAAAATCTCACTGCTAACAGTGGAATAGCTAGAGTTGAGTGTACTGGAATCCTAGGAAGCCTACAGCTTATTTGCTAGTTTGTGGTGTTCACCTTTGGGAGCACAGTATAAGAACAAGCTCTATATCACTGAGAGAAAGATAGAGATGATCTTATTAGCACTGATCTGTAAAGACAAAAGTCCAGCTCTCAGCATCCAACAACAGACTTGCCCCAGTATTTTTATTTTGGGAATGCTAAAAAGGAAAAATCATCTTTAAGAAATTCATAAAATTAGCATTGTTTAGGTCATGGTATTCTGTGAACACACAACTGAGATATAACATGCTGAAGTCCTAAGTCTGCATTCCAATGGTTAATGTTAAAGGATGCTCTGGAATTGGCTTTAAGGCAAGACTGGAAGAGTAATGGTGAAAGAACTAATTTCTAATTTAGCTCCTTTGCCATGGATCAGTTGCAACCTCCTCCAAATTTATTTGGCTATTTTATTTTATGCACTCTTGGAAATAACTTCATTAGTGTTTCAAAGAGTCTCAGAGTCTGCCAGACAGAATATCTTGGAATGTCTCAAGAGGAAATGAATAATTCCACATTTCTTACCAGATTTCAGTAGTGCTCAGAAATTAAGAGAAAAAGTACTGACTGAACTATGACAGTAAAAGTTCATAACAGCTGTTTTAGGCTCATAGTGATATTCTGACAGATTCTTCAGGCACACTGAAAAAAGCAGTATGTAGACTTTTGATTAAAGATGGCATAATGTATACATATAAGGAATAAAAGTTTCAAGTCTAATTTTTATGTGCTTGTCTTTTTGCCAGTAAGATACTGATGTTGTACGTGATGTTATAAATTGTAAATATAACTAATAAAAACACTGTTCCTCTACAAACAGGAAATGTTCTCTAGAAACTGATTAGAAATCAGAAGCCCCCAAAAGGCATCTTTTCTTTCCTGCTTGTGCCTACAACAATTCTGAAAAACTTGCATTTAACAGAAAACTAATGTTTAAGAGTAAAGGTAGTAAATCATTAATCATCACTACTAGCAGCTCTGCATTAAAATGAGATGTTATGACTCAGAGTGAAGACAATCACACTCATGACATTTGTGGTAGCTTTCAAAATGCAAATAAAAGTCCTTCAAACCAGAGCATTTAATAGCCTACTTATAAAGACCTATTTTACAGTTCATGGAATTTGTACATGTATTAAATTGCATTCAGAGTTTGGTTCCAGCAATAAATAAAAGGTCATGTATTTTAACCAAGATAATATGATGAGGTGATTGTTTTGTCATTTTGAGGGGCTGTCACTTTAAGCAATTGTTTCACTCATTAATTAAAAATATATGTATAAAATATTTATATTATGTAAATACAAAAAAAAAAAAATATCACAGAAACATCCTGATCATGGAAACATCTTGTGTGTAGGCACTCTTCTGCCTTCTGTTCAGCTGTCGTTAAAGCTAAACTCCTGTTGCTCTTTCATTACAAATCTGCCTGTGGATATAGTTAGGATGATAATGGGAATGCATGTAGCTTATCATTTTTTTATTACCCTTGTGACCAAGGTCTCTGTTCTGTAGCTCCCAACTACAAGGAGAATGGACATCTGTCTGTTAATAGAAACTAAGTGCTGGTTCTCAAGAAGTTTCCTACTCACTCAGGCCTGACACAAGTAGAAAGTCTCAGGAAACTGCTGTGAAAAGCATTTGAAAGCTGTTCTACTAGGTAAGAGGTTAAGTAACTTTTCACAGTGATGAAAGTGTATGCTCCCTGTACCACATAGCTCTGACTTCTAATAAAAGGTAGAGACCAGTAGCTGACAAGAGGTCAATTTTCGGCATAGATTTTCTGCAGAGTACTTTATCTTGGTTGTCCAAAATTCTCATGCTTAGAGTACTCCTACACTTTTATTCTTGCTTATCCATGGCATAGTGCTATAAGAAATATTGTGAATCCTAATTTAAGACTCTGGCCCAAGTGAATTGCATAGGAAGAACCTGTTTTGTTCAATGAAGGCAATGTGTAGAAATAATCGTTTCTGTTACAAAATAACAAGTTATTCCATAGCAAAGTTAGTTTTTTAATTGCTTTGAGTACGAAGGGGTATTTAAATCTGTTTATAATGGTCATTGGCATCTCTGCTTAAGACTTAGATCAAAGATCAGGAGTATTCATTTCATCTACTGAAATGAGTCTGAAACTAGAAGCTCTTTAGACAAAAGACCATAGGCTACCAATATCTGTCAAAAAAACAAAAACAAAAAAACAAAGAAACAAACAAACAAAAACAATAGACTTCATTTAACAGCAAAAAGCTTGGATTTGCATCCACAATTCAAAGATGAAAGGGATCAATCATCTGAGTATTCCAGATGTTTCTACTACCTTACAATTAAAATACTGTTGTCTGAAACACATTATAATAATTGATAGCTTTGTTATTGTCAATTTTTCATAATGTAGATGTTTAGTTTCGTGTAGATGAACTTGTTACTTACAGTTTTGGCCATTTTCTTGGACTATTTTGTAGATGACAACTGAAACAGTCAAGACAATAACAACTGGAATCATACTGAGCCAAATGATCTTCGTCATACACATTGGATCTGTCCATTAAATGTAGAAGAGATCAAATTAAGCTGGAAATCACAATTTTACATGCAGCTCATCCAGTAAGAAAATGCTTCAAAGATCAATGTTTATATTTAATGTAAAACAAGGAAAATGCATATCCTCCCTTCGCTTGCTTTTTAATGGGACACAGAAGAAATTGATTCACTCTTTAAGGTTCACCTGTACTGGCACTCTCAATTTCCAGGTCCATCTTCACATATTTTCCTTCAAAGAAGGAAAAATATTATACATAGAAATTTTCTTATTAAAAAGTAAGAAAATACCTCCCATAGAAAGCCCATGGGGAATACATTTAACAAAAGCTACTTTGGGGAAGAGCTGGTGAGAGTCTGGGCGAGCGCAGGAGGAAAGCTGCTCTCTCAGACTATGGCAACTGAGACATTAACCCACATTCCTGTGGAATCAGTTCAGTATCAAGTGCAAGCCTGTACTGTGTACCACAGAGGAAGGGCATGGAGAACTTTCCTCCCCAAAAGACCTTTGAAACCTCTTTGGCAGCTGCATGCTAATGCATACCTTGACAAAAAAAAATTAAAACAATTACGTCTAATAAAATATTAAGAAAACAAACAAACAACAATTTGACTCTGACTCATAAAATCATATTACTGGCCACAGCCAAACCACTGTTTTCCCTCTCTTGATGTAGAATACTATAATTAGACCTATATTAACTTTGAATGACTTCTCCTCTGAGAAGTCAAGAGGTAACTACCAATGAGGCTTTCAAGTAAGCACAGTTCATCCTTCCTAATTCATAACTAAAAAATACTTTTTATAGAAGTCACTTAGGCCTTCTCCTTTCAGACAGGGGACTGTACTCCATCTTGTAGTAATTCGTATTGGCTTGCATGCCAATAGTGCCCAGTCAAAGCTCTGTATACCTCTCTAGCTTTGTTTTGAAGTAAGCCAAATAGTTGATAATTTTTATCAATAATTTGAAATTACTATTAGGAAATGGTGGTGAGATCATAGCTTTGAAGTTAGTGGGCAAGTTGAAAACTATGCTCATATGTAGTCCTATTAAAAAAAAAAAATTAAAACAATTAAAGTGCCCTGTCTTTACTAGGATTTAACCTGGAAATATTTTACACAGGTTTATCCAACTCGAAAACGCTTAACTTTTCCAGCAAAGGCATAGCATAAAATGTGCATTTGCCTTACAAAACTAAATGAATGTAATAATTTAGCAATTCCCCAATGGAAAGTGTAGCATACATGGGCTGGAAGGCCTGACTGTCGTCAGGCAACCTCCTGCAGCACAAAGAGAAACTTAAATAGCTGTCAGGCTGTCCTCTGGGAAAACTAAACCTAGCTCAGCGGAATATTTCTCTTTTAAGTAATGCTGAAAGTAGAATGTTGCTGCACAACATTATGAAAAGTCAAACTTGTCTAATGGTTGTTCTGCCTTCAAAGTTAACTGAAATTGTTTAATTTATCTTCTACACAGCAGAATTATGCAATTATGGGGGAGGGAAAAAGAAAAAAAGTAATTCCAGCTTTTTTCAAACATGTATTTTGTAAGTCTGTCATCATTAAGTGGAGAAAAAAAATTACGAACATTTACAGATGGTTATTTTTCTGTATTGTTTCTAGGAAGAAAAAAAAAACCAAAAAACAACAAAACATAGCAAAATGTGTCAGTTGACTACTTACAATGGTCTTTTACTAAGGGACGATCAAAATTGCATTGTTTTGTTGTGAAATAGTTTCAAATGGTTGCTGAAAGCAGATAACTACCTACTGCAAATTTTTTGCAAGATGCAAATTGTTTCCGAATCTCCTTTGTAACTTACATTCCACATAAGACTTCAGTTGCAGTGAAATATTCATACAGCCATTTTGGTCATTGATCATAGCCATGAGACAAGAGTGATTTAGATATTCTTCAGCTGCACTTCTTCCTCTGACCATGGAGTTGTTGATGTGGATTTCCAGAATATAGTAGGTACTATGCTCTACTTCTTCATTTGCATGAAGCATGGTGAAATTAAAATATTTATAAAAAGAAATAGCATCTTCCATGTTCACTTCAGATGAGACTTTTGCTATAGGAACTACAAGTTTACCAAATAAAAACAAACAAACAAAAACAAAAAAACTGTTAAATAACAGTATACAATGAGAGACAACTCTCAGAGCAATAAAATATTTTCTGTCTTATTTAAGAAAATAAATAGTGCATTTTTACATTACTGACTATAACAAAATGGACAAAATGTTCAATCATCCTGAACAGTTATGAGGAGTACTGATTATCTTTACAAAATCCATTTCCCCAGCAAATTATTGCCTTTTTTTTTAATCTTATAGCTAGCTTCAAAACGTTGTTGTTGTTCTTGCTTTGTCATATGTTGTCAAAGCTAACAAAGCAAAAGACTGAGCTATGAAAGAAAAGAAACAATAAAAGCTGTACAATGATAGACATCTGCAGTGCACATCCAGCTCATGTGCTATTAGTTGCAGAAAGCCTTTGTTTCATTTCAAACCACAAGCTGTGAGGCTTATAGAACGTTAACAACAAATACAGGTAAATGAGACATTGTCAGAAGTGTTAGAGTTGTGTGTTTATAAATGAGAACAGAGTTTGTCCACATATTCGCTTGTTTTGGTATTTTCCACGCTTGGAAGGACAGCTCTGTTTTTCAATAAGGAAATGATGCCGTTTAAAGAGAACTGCATTTCTCACATTCAGGTCTTGGCCTCCTGCCCCTGTAGCTGGCAGTGTTAGGAAAGCAAAATTCAGAAGCTTCTCCTCCAAATGTTTTCAAATACACTGCAAGTGCATAAGGCACAGAAGGAACATACTGCTACTACTCTGAAAAACTGTGGATGTTGCTAAGTATTTCATACTGCTGGGCCTGTCCTTGTTCAGTGCTGCCTTCTATTAAAGAAATGCCACTAAACCTTTATGGACATTATAGATTATATGCACAAAAATGGTCATTCAGTTCTTTTAATTTCTGCATAGCTGCCATGTAAGTAGTTACCATCTTCGATTTATTTCTTCAGATACTTGATTGCAAATTTTCATCATATAATATCAGCCATCAGCAAGCAGAGATCCACAGTGACTCTTAAAATTAAACCTATTGAGAAAACTCATCAGAAACTATAGAACTCTATTTTTATAAAATCCAGCAAGAAAAAAAGAGATCAAAATGCATTCGTAAAAAACCCAGCTGGTAGGGGTCAAATTTGCAACAGAAATAGTTGGACAAGGCAATCTCACAGCACTCCTTGCAGACCTTGTGATAATGAATGTTCCCCCATACACAAGATCCTCAAAGAAAATAAATCAGCACTCACAGCCAAGAATAACTGCTGCTACAAATATGACAAAAAAAACTGTGTATTGCAGCAATGCAAAGAATGCTGTTAAGGAAAAAAAAAAAATCAAACCAACCAAACAAAAAAATAACAACAACAGTATCTGTAGAGTTTGCAAAGACATTGGAGAACAAGCACCATATTATCATCTTCTTCAACTACCAAACCAAGCTATGCATCTTATGCTATAATTAACTACTTCCAAATAAAGTACTTTGCTTTTCCTACTTACTTTTTTTATCTATTGGTCTTGATTCTTGATGATAAACATTCACATCTCTGCCGGATTCAGACTCTGAGTACTTAGTATTTGACTGTTGTTCACTATTAGAGGACAGGCAAATACATGGAATATTTTGGAAAGCTGAATGATTTACAATGGTCTTCAGTAAGACAATCTGATTTTCTCTTTTTTGTTGCAGCGATCTTTTGCAAGAATTATTAAAAGTACAAAGTGGAAAGGTGATGTTAATTAATGAGCAGGTATCCATGCACGATACAACTACAGTGTTAGCTGAAAAAAACAAAGAGTACTGTATTAGCAAAGCCATCTCTTAGAGTACATGGATAAGTAAGTGCATTTAAGTTTCATGTAAAATACCCTTTAACCATCATACAATGAAATGCACTTCTTGAGGGTTATGGCAGAATATCGCATGCACCATCAAGCAAGGAGAAGCAAGCAGAGAATATTTTCCCAACATACATTTTGGATTTTATTACTGAGTTACATGGAATATCTTTCAGTACTGAGTTGCATTTGTGGTGATCTCTAGTGTCATTCCTGTTTCAAAGTTGTTCAAATTTCAGTGTGCTTGAAGAGAAAATGAAACCCACTTGTGTTTGAAACAGGAAACATAGCCCTGCAACCATGCAGTTGAACCCACCAGAGTGATCACACTGTAAAATAGTTAGGAGAATGAAAACTTTCTCTCCAATGACACTTAAACCCACAGAAATACTTCTAAATCCTTCAGCCACCCTTCCTGCTTTTTTTCTATTCAATCATTAAACTTAATGCACAGTGTTTTTGCTAGCTGAATTTCAGTACCAAATTACTGCAGCTGAAGCACATTAATGCAACAAATAACAAAAAAAAAAAACCAGTGTTAATTATTAATGCATGTTATTTTAACCGTCTTCTACATTAAAGCAAGGCTTTATTATATGAACTGTGTATTTATACTTGAGTTAACCTTGAACTATTTTTTCAATATGAAAGAAATTGAAGATTAAAAATCTTCTGGGACTCCAACATGAAATATGTATTTGTGAACACAAATAATCCCTCCCGTGAGTTGATGTGGTGTTAACCCATAGTATTGTAGCTATGCTTCCAATTCTGGTAGTATCTTTGCATGTCTGTGATATGGAAATTTTGCATCTAACACTCATTATGAGTGATACATTCATAAATCCTTACATATAGACAGGAAAACAGCCTTTGATTGCTCCAGTACTCATCTGCAATCTGACCGTTTCAACAGCCATCTGTGCTCATATCAGAGCTGCCTGGCCTCGGAAACAGATTGGTGAAGGATTTCAGGCAGGAACAGAAATAAAATCCAAAATCCAGTGCCAAAGTCAGTTACCTTCACTTTACTAACATTATATCAGAAAGTGATAAACTCATAAAACATAATACATTGAAATGTAAGATATCATATATATGGGTAAGAAAAAATCTAAGATTTTATGTTTCCATTAGGGAAGTCAAAATATTTTCCTCAAAATGCTTTTGATATGACCATTCCGGAGTGGAGCAGTTCTTCCAGCTGGAGGAGGTGGTTTGGGCAGCCATCTTCCAGTCAGATGAGCCAGCATCAGACGGAAAATGTTTACCTTCCTGGCATGCATGTGGGGAACTGGTCAAAGACTACTGCCACAGCTTTCAAGGTCAGCAAACGGCAGTTCCCCACCAGGCCCCTTTCACTGAGTTTCTACACAGCCCTAGGAGTCTGCTGACTGTGGTTAGAGGGTCTGTGCACAGCACCATGAACTCCATGTTGCATCTCATGCTCCACATGACCAAACAGGCTCAAGAGCTGCCTAATGCTGGCCAATTTACAGAGCATAAAGAGTATGTTAAATGATTGGAAAAGTTTGAATGCTGTCCTGTTAGGGAGGGTACTTACCATCCTCTTGCAAGATCTTTACTGAGAAAAATCTGTAACCCACATATTTAATATTAAGAAATTCTCTGGTTATTAAATCCTTTACTAAGCCTCTATTTAGTTTTCTGTTTTGTTTTCTACTGAAAATCCAATTCTATTAAAATGAAATTATTCATAGGGAAAATTTGAATTTGTACAAAAACTTATTTGCCTTTAAGAAAATAATAAATATTTCATTTTGGATTAGCTTAACTGTTATTTTTTTTTTCTTTTGATCTATGATACTCGGTTTCAAATCAATTCAGCAGTGTACAAAATCGCATTTTTATCACTTCTATGCAGAAACGGTAGCAAACACATAATATGTCAGAGATGGCAGAGGCCTACAGTACAACATGGGGAGTACATACACAATAGATTTATATAGATAGATTTACAGGGGACACTGTCCATCAAATAGCCAGACTCAAAGGAAGAGACCAGAATTGAGAGAATCAGGCTAAAAAAAAACCAACATCTTGTTCTAAACCAAGGTAGTGTAAAGCTTCAGAGACTTTCAGCCAAATAGATCTGTTGTTTTACGAATTTGAAGGAAACAAGTTTCAGTTTTGGTGATACTGAACTGTTCTTTTCTGATAATTTTTTAATGGCTTGGGTTAGATTTCTCCCATAATGTCTCCTTAAGGCATAATCTTCAATTTTATTCACTGGAGTCAAACTGACTCTGGAATCAAAATAAATGCTAGAGCTTTCCCTAGGATAAAAAAATTGTAAGTTTCACTTACATTACATTAAAAACCTGAAGTACCTGCAGTGTTAATGTGATCTTAGACAAGCCTGTGGAACAAGGTCTCAACCACTCATTTCGGAGCTGATCATAGAAGGCACAGTGGCTACTTTTTACATGTCACTGAAGATTTCCAGTAACAAATTTTTGTGGGGAAGTAATGTCCACAGCCTCCTATGATAGCCAGCAATTTTAAACACCTACAGGAAAGTAATTCTGTACATTTTAAGCTTGCTACACACTTTGGATTAAAAACAGTTCCCAGAAGGTTTTCAGTGAACCAGAAACCAAATTCCTTGGAATTTTCATATTAAATTGTTCTGTGTATTTACTTTCCTCACATAATTCAGACATTGTTGCACAGTCTTTTATATTATTCTATAGTTTTTAGAACATCCAAAATATGACTATGATTCTAATCTTCCAAATACAATTCTGTGCAGCGCGCTGCTCATCTTCATTTTATACATAATGTGATTAAGACCATACATAAATTTCAGAATTGCAACAATCATGTTACTGCAGCGTGAAGCAACTCCAAGAAGAACAGTCTAGGACAGTTACAGTGGAAGAATGCAATTACTCTTGAATGTTTGACAGTAACGTCAATGTTTTCTTCTGCCGATATTCGTGGCATTGTTTATTTGTGATGTCTGTGCTAGTAAGTCCTTTGATCACTTCTGAGTAGAGGTAAAACATTCATTATTCCAACATCGTAAACTGAATGATTGTTTTCATAATGTTTGAAACTTACAATAGCTTACCAAGTTTGTTGGTTTATTATCTATGAAAAACTATAAATTATATTCCAGCCATTGTCACAGTGGCTGGTTTTGATGAATCAATATAAAAATATAAATGTAAGTAAACGAATCTTGGTATATTTGGTATTAATTTGTTTGCAGAAAATTACTTCATAAAGAAATTGCTTCATAAATAATGCAGTGATACCTAGGAACAGAACAGCTGTCAAGGGGATTCTTTTTATTATAAGATTTACCTTATGCAAAAACTTACTTAGGAACAGCTGTGACAAAGCTATTTTAATATTAATTTATTTATGAATTTTTAAGAAAGCACTGAATGCATTGGTTACACTCATATACTTTGTATTCATCTTAAATACATTGCTGACCTTTAGGATCACCAATATGTATTTGGGATTTCTGTTAATAGATTTGCTTCACTGAGTTATAATACCAATTCTGCCCTACTTTTTTATTGTGGTACCTCTGCATCCTCTGCTTATCTCCTTCATAGGTTATATCTCACACCAGACAGTAACCGTATGAAGATTTATAGCCATTTGTGTTGAGAGATTTAAAAAAGAAAACTTATTTTTTAAAGACATGGGTAGTAGCTGCTACTTAACATACACCTTTCAACTACTAATTTAATGAGGAAGCAAGTAAAAAGTACAGTTATATGCATATAGTTACTAGAAATTTTGCAGTGTACATAAGCAAACAGCAAACTTTTTTCAAATTACTACATATAATTAATTCTGTTAAAAATCTAAAGAAAACAATCTATATATACAACTTACACAGTTCATACGACTATAGCATCGTAACTATCACTTTCAGGAAAGCACATGCCAACTTTTCAATTGCAATTAGACTTGAGAACAAGCAAGGGGTCCTTTAAAAGCTGATCACTCACCTTCATGGACTTTGAAAAACTCAGGTAAACATAAAATAAACATGGTGAGTACTCCTAGTGCTAACCTGAAGAGTTCTGATTTTTTCAGAATCAAGCACATGCCACTGAAGCACTCCCATCTAGTACAGAGGTGGCAACTTCCTTCCTGGTTTAGCTTTCAGCGTGGTGTGGGCTTTATGCAAAACAACATCTATCCATTTCCTTTTTCTAATATGACTTTTTCTTTTACTCCTTGTTATGTTGTGGAGAGAGTAGTTCTGTCCTTATGTTGGCATGTCTGAGAATGATTCAAGTGAAACAATGAAGATAAAATTAATGTATCAGGATGAAAATACAAGAAAACACACACATAGAAAACATTTCATTCATCTGGGGCAATTTTGTTTTAGGAACATCACCCCCTAATGGCCATTTTCATATACCTTCTGAACAATAATATAATCATCTTTGCGAAGAAATGTTGTTCTCCTTTCGCCAAGAAGATTAAAAAAAAAAAAGTCAGAACTTCACTAAAAAATAAGTCAGATGAGTCAGATATGTAGATTTTATTGTTTTATTTATATACATGTGCACTGGGGCCAGGATGTGTGCATATGATATTTAACTTCATGTAGTACTGTATCTTTAAGACTTTGATAGATTGGTGATTCAATCATTACAAGTTCAAGTTTCTGATATGGTAAATAAGCCATGTTTTAAGTCCAATGAACTGAGGATGAGATGTTCATAGCATCATTGTGCCTTATTCTCAAAGGACAGCAGATGTGTTGCAAATCTGTACTGTGTCTTCAGCATGTTATTAACCTTTACATCATGCGAAGTCTGGAAAGAGCCATTACTATTTCTATACTGAAGTAGTCATAATTTTACAGCTAAACTTTCCAGTTAGAAAAGTGAAATCCAGATGAGACTGCAAAGAATATTTCTGGAATATTCTGCATAAAAGTATCCTGGATAATGCATATGTAAAAACAATGTTTCTCAAAGATAGAGCATCTAGAGTATGAGAGAATTGATTAATGCAGTTCTTTTCTGACAGAATTTTTCCTACAACCCATTAAATAGTGAGTACTGCCAAACAGAAGCAATGCCATTGAAGTTAAAATAAGAAATGTCCCATGAACCTGAAATGCCCCAAATGTTATCTAGTTGCCTCAAAAGTTGAGTAAGGCCAGGTGGAATTTAACCCACTGTAGAAAGACTTTTGATGGAGCTTTAATAAATACAAACTTGTTAACACAAAATTTTAAATGTAGCAATTTTATGTGATGAAATCAATAAAAAGAAAGCAAAATGAGCTAATTTTATTTGGATGGTGTAACCTAAGTAGCAATCATTATAATAATACATAATACATCTGAGTTGGAAGGGATCTTTAAAAGCCATCTAGTCCAACTCCTCTGCAATGGACAGGAACAGCTACAGCTGGATCATCATCCAGAGTCCCATCCAGCAATGATACAGAAAGTCACCAGTATGACTTTAAAATATAAACTATAACCACAGCACCATTTATACGCCATTTCAGCAAGTTAGCTCTACATTGTGAGAGACTGTGCTGCTCCTGAAATATCTCCCATATTATTTATACTTTCCTAGGTTTTGCTGGTGTTTACTCACCCCTTTTGCCCAGACAGAATGAAGAAGTCTTTCAGAAACTGCAGGAGGACTTTGGCAAGTAATATGCATGTCTATCCCTTTCTAAGACACTCAGACTTTTTTCAGGCATGTTTTAGCTCAGTCTCCCGTTCAGGAGAATGGCACAGGACCTGTCCCTGCACCCCAAGGACATCCTATGCCTACGCATGATTACCCCGAGACAGCTCCGTGTGTGTAAATGGGTGTCTGCCTGGACTGACCACTGACTGCAGTGAAAAGCGGAGTTTTCCTGCTTGGGGACACACTTCTGTCCACCTACTTAATAATTTTTCCACAGCTTGACGCAATTAGTGTCTTTGAAAACACTACTTCGCAGTGCAATTTAGTGAAAACTGAGTAAATCTTTCAGAGTCAGTCATGAAGACCACAGGCAGACGGAGCACTCAGCCAAGTAGGCTGCGTGTCCTTACAAATTAGGCAATGAAAGCCCAACATGCATCTGCTTCAAACACGTCCCACCATGCTTCACCGATGATCTCGCACACCCTTAAATCAGCTTTATCAGTCAGAGGCACATCTGACTTGTCACACAGTCTATTAATTTGGAAAATTATTCTACTTTTGGGTGGCAGAAGTCAGCGATAAGGTGCTATGAGGAGTGCGGCAGAGGTCAGAGTGCGTCTGTTAAAAGGTGAGCACAGGCTGCCACAGCACTACCCGGTGCCATGAGAGGTGGTTAAATGTTGTGCCTTGTGTCATTGCTGATTTATTTCAACTAAATGGAGGACAGAGAGCACGACAGAAATAATTCGCTTCGCCGTGTCAAAATGCAGACAAGGGTACCCAGCGCTCAGAACGAGGTCTGCACCCGCGTTAATTAAGGAAAACCGTACAGGCGAACCAGCGCCTCCCTTCGCCGCCCGGCCGACAGGGGGCGCGCGGCGCCGAGGGGAGCGAGCAGCCCGGAAGCGGGGCCGTTGGCTGGGGCGGTGCGCGGGCCACCCTCTCAGGCCGGGGGGCGGGGCCGGCGGCACGAAGTAGGCGTGGCGATAAGCCCCACCCTCGCCGCGGGTCCGCCCCGCCCCTCCCTCGCGTGCGCGGCCGGCCCCGGGGCCGCAGCCGCCGGAGCGCGCCCGCGGGGAGGGGCCGGCGACGGGGCCCATGGGGACCCGTTAGCGGCGGGGAGTGGCGTCCCCGTTCCCGCTGCTTTCCCCGGCGCAGAGCGGCAGCGGGAGGGCGGGGGGTGCCGGGGCCTCCCTTGTGATTTTTTTATTTTTTTTCTTCCTCCTTTCTTTTCTCTCTCCTGGCCCTTCCGGACCGCGAGAGGTGAGAGGGCGGCGAGAGCTCGACGGCGAGGAGAGGGGGCTGGGGCTGCCGGCTGAGGGAGGAGAGAGCGCGGAGGAGGAGGGCTCCGGGGGCGGCTCCCGCGGCCGAGCGGGGAGGGAGGGAAAGAGGGAGGGCGGCGGTGCCGCGGCGCGCTGTGCCCCGGGCGGGGTGCCCCGGCTGGCACCGTTAGGGGCGGACGGGTGTCAGCCCACTGGTGCTCCAACTTCCCGCTGTCCGAAGAAACAGCGAAGAAATCTAAGTCTTATTTTCAGTAAGAGCTGCCGCTCGGGTCTTGTTACGAGCGTGGATAGGAATAAAAAGCTTGAACTCGCGGTCAGGTCGGCAGCTTTTGCGGAGACAAACGCTTTGTGTTGTGGGGATGCGTCACGTTGGAAAACGGATCACAAGATGTGTTCAGTGATCTTTCCCGGAACTGTCCTTTCCGTTCTTGTGAAGGTGTTTTTGCAGCAGAACTCCGGGAGATGCACGCAGATAAAGACTTTCTAAAAACACAAAAACAAAACAAAGCAAAAAAAAAAAAAAAAAAAAAGGAACAACAAAGCTTGAACTTCAGAGATGCAGTCCTGTGATAGCGGAGATCACATTTCCAACTTAACGTTTTTCCTGTTTTCTGCTTGCTGAACAATGCTAAGCAGCACAATGCAGGACAGACCCAAACTGATGGCAGTAACCCTCGGCTGAGGTAATGCTATCCTCTGCCACTCTTCAGCATCATCAGACTGTCCTTTGAGGATGTCCTTTGGAAGGGCAGGTCTGCTGCTGGAGCCAGCTGGCATGTAGATTTTAAAGTGTTGTGCTAGGAAGGCAGTGAATATGAATATAAAATTAGAAAAAAATCCACAGAGATTGAAAAAAATCTTGCCTTAAACTGTTATGGTTCAAGCTAATTGCAAACTGTTGCTAACTGGTGACACACACTGGATGAAGCTGTGCCAATTCTCTGATTCTAGATCACCAGAATCAGTGGTTCTCATACTCCACATTAGTATTGATGTAGTTCAGTGTTTCAAGTTGTGCTAAGGGAGATTACCTAAATGGGCAAAACATCACCCAATAATGAGAGATTTTTCAACTTTTAGGAAATTGCTGTGTTTCCTTTACAAAACACAAGGTGAAGATTTGCCTCTTCTTTATCAGCTAGATTTCCCTTTTATTACAGCTAAATGGAGGAGTGCATTAATTGCAAACCTCGCTATCCACCACTTGCTTTTTTTCTGTGGGAACAAAATTGTTGTTAAACTTTCATTCAAAATAACCAACAAAGCAACTGGAGATCATAAATATTGTATTAATCGGCTACATGGCCTTAACAGATGCAGCCATGTAGGAGTGATGAGGTTATGGGCTCCAGGTGAGTTCATGTTACTGTTTTCACAGCTGGAAGGTCCTTGCAGGTGGTAGGAAAGATCAAGCTGTTGAAGGTCAGATATTAGGTATCACATTATGCATGCAGGTGCCATACAGGGCTGTTTTCTTTCTTCTTAAAGTGACTGTGGTCACTTTGATTCAGAAAGTGGATGCATGCTGTCTCAGCAGGCTGGATTCTTCCTGGAGCTACACCTAGGCAAAGTAGTGAAAATGTACTAAGGTTATTTAAAAAAATAATTATAATAATCTTGTAATGCGATGTTTCTTGAGAGTTTATGTATTCAGATTTCATACTCATTCCCCCTCTTTTTTTGAACAGTTTGTTGTAAATGTAACTTACGTAAGTTGTGGAAGGATCTGAGGTGACAGTTGCTCAGTGGCACACTTCAATCTCCTTTCTTTCAGGTTATGAACTGAGGGACAAATGAAAGTTCTGACTGAATAGAATAGGCAGTCTGTTCTCAAGGTTTTTTCAGTGCCTGGTTCTGATCTCTTCTCACTGTTTTCTGTCTGTAGATTATTTTCTGCCTACCTCATCTCGGAAAGAGGAAGACAAATGGAGCTACATGATTCTGTAAACACCTAGAGATCATTCTGGTGTTGTAGGTAATTATTGTACTTAGTCAATTCCAGTAGTGAATGATGCTACAATGAATGTGAATTCAATCCACAAAGGATTTGGGCCTTCTCAGTTACACCTTCGTTAAGTTTTGTACTACATATTTCTGAGGGCTTCCTTCTAATGAATGCACACAAGCAGGATTTGACTTTGCTTTGCTTTTGTGGACTCAGATGCTAATGTTTGGAATGTTTGTGTGTGTTTTTGTCACTTATCATGTCTGCTGTTTATCAAAACATGCTTTATAGAAAACTGTCAGTAATACTATAACGCTCATTATAATCTTTTCAAAATACATGAGAAACTTCCATCCTCTAATCTTCTAACCGGTATGGAAAAAGATGGAATATTTCTTACTGAATCTGTAAGAGAAAATATTGCTTTAGAAAAATGCCTATGACAGAAGCCTGCAGACTGCTCAGTCAAATCTTGTTACGTTGATAATACTAACTGGCTTTTTACTTTCTTTCATTTTTTAAATGGAAAGTACTAAGACTTTTCTAAGCCACAGCCATTTTCAAATGGAGTAGCTTTGACACATACACAAAGCAAAGGGGTAAAAGAATGTTGGGGGGAGAAAAAGGAGTATTTGCCACAGTATGGCTTTATCTGAACTCTTTGTAAAGTAAAATACTGCTGAAGAAATAGTGATGAGGGTAAGAAAGTGCTTAGGGTGTAGAAAAATTAAAAAAAAAAATCTCTTTTCTTCCTTGTGAGATATTCCTGCACTGGGAATGTTGATAAAACAGTTTCTGTGAAATAACTGTGTACTTCACCATTGTCCAGAATTCGTTCATGTCATGATACAAATGCTGAAGAGAGGTGGTCTTTCTTTCTATTTATTTTTTTATCTGTCAAGTCAGTAGCAATTTAAGATGTACATACATCATCATACATACATGATATATACTGGTTTTGACAGAAGATGCTTTATTTTGTTCTGGGGAGCTGAGAACTTTGAGTGGCTTTGCAGGAGCAGAGAGTTTAGAGGATTGTTGTAATCTACACACTGGAATAACAGGAAGCGTGCTTCAAGTTGACTCAACTCAGAATGATTGCTGAGCACTAGATATCCTTTGTAGCTGTCTGCTGAGACAATTCTAGTCCAGAAGTACACAACTCAACAATTTTTGTCACCACCTCTAAAAGAAATAACTGAGAATTCTGGGCAAGAGCTATTAAAAGATCTTATTTTTCTTTGGATGTTTTCTGTGCGTGGCCGTAACACTTCCAAGTTAAGACATCCTTTGTTTTGAAAGCTTTCAGCTTGAGTCTGTTGCCATCCTTTGTCCCTTCAAAGAGTACGGTGAGCAGTATTGGTCACTTTGTAGTTTTTTGGGGAGTTGGTTGTTTTGTTCTTTTTATATTGCTTCTTATTAAACACTTGGAAGTATTTTTACTCGAGATTGCTATAAGATATGTAAATTAATTATAATTTTCTTTTGTATCACAAATATTTCTCAACAGTCAGTGTATTGGAAAAAGTTAGCATTTTAAGTTGGTATGGTAAGTATTTAGGTTAAATGAAATGTGTACCTGTAAGCCTCTAGCACTTCAGTATTTTTATTTCTCTAGTCTTGAGGAACAAAAAGCTTGTCAGACATTTCAGCACCATATCCCAAGTTTAGCATTGCCTTAGTGGTAATAATAGTGGCAAGTAATTGGCAGTCAGACTGCTTTTGATAGGTATGACGACTGTCAGTACCCACAGTAGGAGAGTATTTGATGTTATATTGGTTTAGTATGAATTTTCCTGGTAGCTCACTGTGGGAGAAATACTTCTGTTTTACTGCAAGGTAGAACACTTAATTATCAAGTGGGGCTGCTGAAGAGTTACTGTATCTTATGGACAACACTGGCATTTTTAAAGAGGACAAACTGTAAAGTTGAGAAAGGAATTAATTTCCATGTGTTCATAGGATTATTTTACCAGCTCATTACCTTTTCAGCCATAACTGCAATTGATGTTGAAATTCCGATGTATTCCTTGACAACAGGATTCAATTTGAAGAACAATTTTTGAATAGTAATCTGTGTTTTTTTCAAGAGTATCCCTCAGATTTTCAGAATTAATGGAAGACTTTATGTAATGGTGCAAGAAGAATTTGTAAAACAGAAAATTAAGGTTGAAGAATGGCTCCCTCTCTTCTAAAAATGCATCTGAAGACTTGTCGCAGTGCCTTAGCTAACACAGTGTCAGAATAGTCAGCCTACCTATATTAACTCTCCATTAAATTCTTTAAGAAATTTTCAGTAAAATTCCTTGAAATTTGCAATAGGTTGCAATTCGATAAATTGTCACTTAATAGAACATTCTATTTTTATTTTGTGAAATCTTATGTGGTCTTGTATTATGCATCCAGTGATGGTAGGCTTTTTATCTTCACAGACTGTATTTATATTTCTGGACGTCCTTTAAACTGTATTCTAAGCCCTTTCCTATTTAAGGGGTGCATACCTTTTTAACTTTGAGATTGATGGTACGGAATTGTAAGGATTGGAAGGGACCTCTGAAGATCAGGTTTTCCAACCTGCCTATTAAAGCAGGATTTCTAGAGTAGGTTGCACAGGAAAGTGCAGATGGGTTTTGAATATCTCCAGAGAAGCAGATCTCACTTCTCTCTTGGGCAGCCTGTTTCAGAGTTCTGTCATCCCCTTACAGTTTCAAAAAGCCATAATTTGTCCAAGTGTTTTTCATGACTACAGCTTTTTAAGCCTTTGAAAAATATCTTGAAAATGTAAGCTGTTTCTCATTCTTACACATCCTCAATTTTATGCAGGGAAATGAAGGAGAGGATAGGTTTTCATTCTGTTTAGATTAAACATTAGTAACTAGCAGAGTGCTGTGGATAATTTCTCTTTTTAAGTCCCATTTCTAGTAGTCTTTCTTTAAATGTTTCCTATGGCTTGCAGTTGAAGACTTCAGCTCTGTAGGCTTTCTGTCTTCATCAATAAAGCAGTTCTCAGCTTGGCAAAGCATTACACAAACAGCATTGGAAAGGAGAACATAAAATGAAAAATTAATTAGCTCTCTGAAACACTGGGCATTAAGAGGCCAGAACCATGATTATTTATTTCATCATTCTTTGTTCTATGATTACGGTGTTCTGGAAGATGTTTGTTTTAAAAAACAATTTCTCCTTTTTGATTATCAGTTCTAATTTGAGTTCAAACCTTTGAGAAGAAAAGTTCTGCAGCACGCACTTTGCTAACTAATATCTGAGGTATGTGTTTCTTCTAGAAGATCACATTAATAGCAATTATTAAAGAAAATTAAAAGACCTGTGACTAAACAAAAAATAGTTCAACTTCGCAACTGTGAGAAGTTTTGATTTTTAAACTTAAGTTGGACTTAGATGTAGCAAAACGGACTTGCTATTCGTGCTTCCGTATGTTTCACAGTGTTTTAAGAATAAATGGAAGTGCATTGTGTTTTAATTTACTTGTGGTTTGGTAACAATGCTCAGTGTTTATTGACAGCCGTATTTTTGACTGCAGAGCTATTTGCACGTAACTTTTTCAATATTATCATCAAATATGCATGTCTTGCAGCCTATCAAACTGTTGGCTGTTTCACTTTCTAAGGACTCTTCTTTTGGAATTTTTTTTCCTTGGAATTTTTAAATCCAACTTACAGTATAGATACCACTTGTAAAAGAGAGAACAATAAAAAAGAGAAGGGGAAGAATTTTTTCCTCCTGTGCTGTGGTCAGAATGCCTTCTGCATCTTCATATCAGCCTGCTCTCAAAAACTGTTTTCAAATTATGCTACACTATCATGCAGTCTTAATTAGAACAAAATAAAAATAAAAGAGAGAGATGCTTAATCTCAAATCTGTCTTAGGTTATTATTTTTTTTAATTTCTCATGTTTGTTTTCTGATGTTCCTTCTGTTTCTTCTGCCACCTCACTGTTCTCTCCTGTCTTTTGAGGCTGTAAAAGGCAAATACTGATAATATTTTGGTATGATATGGGCTCTGAAGGCAAGATGAAGATGATCAAGTAATCTGTCTAGTATAGATTTGAGTTGATTTGGGGAGAAATGGTGTCATTCATCATTCTAAAAATAAAAGTGCACACCGTCCTTATGCTTACTGTACGCTCATTTTCAGAGTCAACAGCACCTGTCAGCGTCACCTTAAAACACTCCTCTAGAATAAATGAAATATTCACAGTACCTGCTAGGTAATGTGTGTGTATTCATAATGTACAGAAAGACAAGAATCGTGTGCAGAGAGGTTTACTATCCTTTGGTGTAAGGAATGCAGAGAGCAGCCTGTCTGAGTTACCAAATTAATGATGTGCTGATGTGTAACACGTACGCAGTGAGGAGAAATGACAGAAGCTGATGGGAAAGTAAAACTTTTCTCGGTGTCTTTGGTGATGGAACCTGCGTGCAAGCAATCCATACTTGTTATGAGTAGACAATGTATTCTGCGTTGATTATTCATCATACACAGTGTAAGATGCATTGTTGGTAGATATTATAAAATATATTCTGATGGCCTAAAAGCTGCTTTTGAATATTAAATGATCACTTTGTCTTTGCCAAAGATGAAACCGAAGTTTAGATCTTTTTACATTTAGTGAGAGAAACAGTATTTTGGATGTTAATGTAATCACAAGCTTGTGCATTCAGACTGTCTAATTAAAACATTACAAAAGTAGGGATCTAATGATGTTATCATAACTTGATAAGCTTGGCAAGCTTTTCACCAGGAATTATAGCATTTTAAGCATGGAAGTAAAGCACATAAAAGTAATTAACTAAAATTAATCTATGCATTTATAATAAATGTGGGCAGATGAAGTGATAAGTAACAACTTTTCTTGGCAGATTTTTTCATTACCAAATAGAAATTAAAATTGCACTTTTGCATAAGAAATGGACTGGAGAACAATTACACTTAAAACAGATAAAGTGATAATTTCTTTACATATTCAGGCATTATTGTTGAAAATTCACAAGCTTGATAAATGAATGCTTTATAAATATCGTAAGCTAGGTAAGTACTACTTTTAGTACTTTCAGCTAATGGTGAAGATAGCTTAGCAAATGATTGCAAACCATCTGAAGCTAATGAGCACTATGTGTAGTTGTACAATATGTTAGTTTCTTATTTTCCTTTAGATTTAGTTAGATTTGATGGAGGAGAAGAAACAACAACATCTGATAAGCCAATAAAGAAAGTTTTTTGTTAATTGTACTTTTTCCCTCTTACAGCTTAGCCAAATGAGTTTGAGTTTTCTTTAAGCATACTAGCTTGACTATGGACCCCATTCTGCTAGGAATGCCAACAGTTCTCCTATTCCCATTGTTTGTTTAGTATCCTGTGTTCCTCCTTGCACTTTATTTATGTTGCTGTTGCATAGTACTCTCTCTGTGCAGAACAGGAAATGTTTTAGGAGCCCTATGAAATCAGGGGTGAGGCAGCTAAGATGATGGGTCTGTGCACCTCTGGGATAGCTGAACAGTTAATTCAGTGAGTGCTTTAATGATTTAAAGGCTTAATGCTACCATTATTGCTTTCTTTCTCAAGGTCATTTTAATTTCATACAGTTGTGGAAAGGTAGATTTGTGCTTGAACACTATGTTTGAGCAATCTCTCAGATACCGTGATGATTTTCTTTGTTCTTCTTTGTTTATAAATCCATACTCAGGTGATATGTAGCCAGTCAAGGTGAGGCAGTTGTGAATTCCCAGAAGCAACAGATAAGAAGCTTGTGAGCCTGTAGTTCCCCCAGACAAGCTGGATTTGTGTCTTTTGGTTTATCAACCCCCTGATTATTCTTTTGCCTGTCTGTTAATTTCAGTCAAACTCTGACAGAATGTATCTTTTTGTATGCTTAAATTTGTAGAAGGTATAGAATATATATGGGTAGGTATGGAAGTCCAATAAGTAATACTGCTTGACTTGCCAGCTGGTGAGCCTGTCTGCTTCTTGGCCTGAATATGGCCAAAGATTTTCTTGTACTACCTGTCTTCCACAAGGTGGGGAGGGAAGTGTGGCTGTGTGTGAGCAGACTGTGAGATGAAGCACCCAGGGGAACTGGAGTTAATGTTAGAAGAGCCTGTAAAATAAGTATAAGTGGAGAGCCAGAGATTATTTTTGCACAAAACTGCAGACAGAAAACTTAAATGAACAAGAAATGAGTCTTGGCTAGTTCTAAAGCTCTATTTATTTACTGGCAGTGGTTTACTTACTGACCCTGATTCAAATTATATTTGAAAAATACTACTCAGTGTATGTTTTCTCTTTGCTTACTGTATCTATTTGTATTGTAAGTTTTACTTTCTGATTACAAAAAAAAAATAAAGTAGAATTTATTCAGATTGGAATAATTATTTCTATTGATGTTAAATTCCACTGCTATTCTTCGCTTCTATCTTGATGTGATTTTATCTTGGATACTGATTATAAATATATAATATGGAATATGTAGTGATTTGATACAAGATTTAATCTGAAATTAATTAGCATCCAATTACAGAAATAAAGATGTTTTCCCTTCTGTGCCTTAGATTCGTGTTATTTGTGGAACAGCATTTCCAGGAACTTTTGCAGAAGTTGTGGGTTGGCTTTTTCTCTTTCTCTTCCTGTACATCCAGTTACCTCAGTTGGCAGTCTGCACTCGTAAGGATCATAACCACAGTCAGGCAATAGACATAAATGTTTTCTATCTAGCCAATCTTGAGCTCACCAGGGAGGTTTATTTCTATCCAGCTGTTACTTTTAAGGCTCTTACAGTATAAAGGCACTTAACCTATGGAAGTACAGAAATAGAATTGGGATGCTTATTTGATTATATTACTAAATGCAAGCTGTTAATAGTGCAAGTCTTCCTGTATACAAGCTGTACGGAAGCTTGTATACCTTGAGCACTGTGTGCAGTTTTGGGTGCCGCAGTATAAGAAGGAGATAAGGCTATGAGCATTCAGAGGAGAGCAGCAAAGATGGTGAAGGAACTAGAGGGCAGTGTGTATGAGAATTGGCTGAGGTCCCTTGGTTCAGCCCAGAGGATTGGAGGCTGAGGGGAGATCTCATGGTGGCCTACAGCTCCTCATGGGGGGAGCAGAGGGACAGCACTGATTTCTGCTCCCTGCTGACAGTGACAGAATCCAAAGGAATGGCATGGAGCCATGTCAGGGGAAGGTCAGGTTGGGTGTTAGGAAAAGGTTCTTCACCAGAGGGTAGTGGGCATAGAACAGGCTACCCAGGGCAGTGGTCACAATACTGAGGTCCTGGAGATCAAGAAGCATTTGGATTAAAACTCTCAGACACAGTTTGAATTTTGAGTGGTCTTTTGTGGAGCCAGAAGTTGGACTCAGTGATCTCTGTGGTGTCCCTTCCAACTTGGGGTAATCTGTGCTTCTGTGATGTATCTACTGAGCAGTGTTTGTGCCATAACTCATCCATAGCAGTGACATGTCTAGGGGAGGTGATTTGTTTTTACTGTCTCAGGATTAATTTTACTTTTCATTAGAATCAGCCATACTAATATTCCCGGTGTGTATGAAATAAGAATCTTCTGCTTGTCTTAATATATGTATGACTGTTTGAGCCTTTTGGTACAGAAGACTGTTTTTGTCAGTTTGGGGATTGATGTCATAGTGTTGTCTATTTCATATTGTAACTGAATTTTAAAAACACACCATACATGGAGCACCGACTTTTTGAGAGTGAATAAGCTTACTGCAGTTTTTCCTCAGAGATAGTTCTGTGTTAGCTTGTAAATGGTGCTGTTCCTGATGATGCCTGAGTATCACCTGGGTAGGGAGAAACAGATGTGAAATGTTCCAGTGTTAAAGAATGTAAATGTCTTGGTCAGCACTGTTCTGTGTGAGCCACTATGTTGCTCAAGCCAAAAAAATCTAGGATCTGGTAGTATAATCTTCCATAACATATGGAAGTGTCTATTTTTTTCTTTCCTTTTTATTTTGAGTAAAATAAACTGTAAAATAAGCTCTTGCTTTGTAAAGCAAGAGTAAAGCTGTGTGCTCTGAAGACAGAGCATTCAGAGCAAAATGCTTGCGCTTCTCAAGGGTGGTGTGCAGTGCTAAGTAGCAGAAAGTTGCACTGCAGTGCCCAGAATTTGGCAGCAGCTCATTTCTGCTTTGGCAGTGCACTCTAACTGTAGTGTTTTGTGTTGTTTTTTTTTCTTTTTTCTTTTTCCTGGGTGAATTACACTTGCTGCTGAAAGGGGCTTCTTACATAAACATGAATCAGAAGTGCTTGTACTTACCAAAAAAAAAAAAGTTGGCATTGGAAGTGATCGTTGTTTTATAGAGTCACAGAGCATAAGCACAGCTATCTTTCTGAAGTCTTTGTTAAGCAGTTTCTATAACTTTTGGACTAGAACACAGGAACTGGGAAGAAAAAATAGTGAACATTTAATACTTCTAGCGTAATCATACAAGCAGGATTGCAGTATCAGAGCTTGTCTATAGCACGTTTTTTGACAATTATTTTAATGTCCTGAAATAATTAAAAGCTTAAAATCTCTTTTCAAAGGGTGTTAAATTTTGAATGCCTTTTTATGCTCTAAGTATGTATTTGATTAATTCATGAACATCTTGTGGTCAGTGAACTGTTCTGGTGCTTCAGAATAAATATCTAGCCTTACTATAAATATTGGCAGTAGGATATTACCTCGTTATATCTTAATGAGTCTAGTTATGTCTCAGATACATCTTTTGATATGTAACGATTTTGCTAAGAAGTGGGTTTTTTTTCAGGAGAGAGAAACAACTCTTGCAGACAAAACAAAGACTTCAATTTTGACATTTTCATTCTAAATTAGCACTTAAAAAGATAATTAATATAAGGACTAGCTGAGCCTTTAAGTCCCTAGCTCTTCAATTGGAAAATGGGTAATTTCAAGTTCATTTGACAGAATAAGTACCTTGAAAATGTTATGTCTGAATTGCGATGATGTTGGACGGCAGTAGTTTTTTGAAGCCAAAATGTAGGGGTGACAGTAAAAATGTTGCCATGAAAAGTGATGTTGAGATTCAAATTTTAAATGTTCCTCAAAAATGTATCTGAGAAACATTTGCTTTCTTGAAAATTTAACTGACTTTCCAGTGGAACAAAAAGTCACAATGAATAAAAACACATAGAACTAATTTGTTAAATAATTATTTTTCTATTTAGCCCATCAATGTACTTAGATGTATCTGAATATTTGGAGCATATCTACCCTGGAATTATGCACTAAAAATATTTTAAGAGTAATGGTGTTACTTAAAATTTAACTTTTTGTTGGATTATAATTTTCCTTTAATATCTGTATGAACAAATAGTTCATATGTAATATCTGTAAATGTCTGTAAAAGTTTTTGATTAAAAAGTTAATTTTGTTGTCTTTTACTACAAGTTTAACATACAATATGCATTCAAATGTTCATTTAATCACAAGACATAATCTGGAAAACTCCTCTCCTGCTAACTGTCTGCAAGGATTAATTTCTTACTCTGTGGAGCTGCTCATATGAGAGAAGTTGTATATTTAAATGTTCAGCTGCTCCACTCTTAAGAGTATCAGTCATATTAGTCAAAATCCAAGTTCTCAAAGCTGTCTTCCAGTAATTTTCCACAACCTCAGTAATGTCAACAGAATCCTGCAGAATCATGTTCACAAAGAGGGTCGTGTACTTGTATTCAAAAAAATTATGACTCGCCACGAGATAGAATATGGTTATTCATCTGCAATAAGGTCGGAAAAGACCTTTGTGTATAAGTAGTTTGGGATCCTCTTTGAAGTCTTTTGCCTTAGTAAATTAAAAAAGAAAAAAAAAGAATACTTACAAAGTGTGTTTATACTGTGTTTAATTAAGATGGTGCCACCCAGTTTACTTTTTAGCAGGTTTCTAAGAAATGTGTTAGTGTATTAGAAAGACCTACAATAGAATGTAGTCCTGAGTGTGGGCGTTTGGGTTTGTCAGCGCCCACCCGAAGAAGAGATATCAGAGATGAGGTTTGAGTGGTCCAAGTAAATGGCTGTCCTTCCAATTCATCATCTGAGATCTCCACAAAGGTCAATAACTCCCAGCAGGGGAACCTTATAAAATCTATTGTGTTGCTTATAGTAAGGAAGCTTGTTGAGAAGAAGGAGGCATCAATTATTTCATGCAGCCTTACCAGTTTAAACTGAATTAAGTGCTTCATTTTGTCATTTTTTTTTTATACCAGCTTGTATCTAATTTATATGAAAGAAATATATATAAATGTATTTTATATTGAGAGCATATAAAGAAGCAAGTTTGTATCATCTAGAAAAATGAAAGAAAATAGGAAACAGTTCGTTCTTTTAAAACCACAGCAGTTTCTTTTCTAATCTCTGTTTGAGCCCATAGCTTTGCAGCTGGAAAAAAGCAATAATTGGACTGTGTTTCCCAAAGTCATAAGAAAGTGCTGAAAAAGTGACCGAGTTGGCAAATCTGCCATTGTCTTAGCTTACTTTTACTGGGTCAGTTTGAATTTCAGATGAGTCTGTTACACAAGAAAAAAATTCAGGTCAGTCCTTACGTATAATGCATTTACCATACCAGTAGAAGGAAAACTTACTTTTTATAGTTAAATGGATAATTAAAATACTACTGCTATAGCAAACATTATCAAATACACCGGTAGCTTCTCTTGTTTATCCACCTTTGAGAAACAGTAAACAGCAGCACAAAATGTAAAGAGAGGATAAATTAAAAGATGCCATTTATTATTTCTTGAATTGTCCTGTAGTTTCACCCAGCTTGTGGTTGCACAAAGGATGATGTTTGAACAGTACAGCTAAAGCTTCTGAAATTTACATAGCTGTACAAGCTGGATAGGGACTAGACCTCTCATATTTTTGGTTTAACATCTATGTAATTTTTATGCTGATCCCCAGCAAAGATGGTAACAGATATATTTATCTACTTGATTGTCTCATCTCTCAAGTTGCCCTCAACTATTTTCTGGATATGCTGCAACTGACATAGTACATCAGTTTTGGTAGACCAGGATGTTAGCAAGGTACAAGTTCTGAAATGTAGCATCTCTTGTAGAAAATAGCTGGAATATTGTGTCTATAGAAATGTGCTTTGATGGCTTTTGTGAGAAGCAGTTTCATAAATGAGTTCTGAGCAATGGTGGGTGAGTTTTCCAGCTTAAAACTGGCCTCTTCAGCATTGTAGTTCCTAAGAAAATTGCGTAATTTTCTGCTGACATTAAGTCAGTGTTGGCTTTTTGGGTGATAAAATTATGCACTCTGGAAATTTTCATCTGTGCTCTGCATACAGCCTGTTACAAAGAGCATTGCAAGTATCCCAATTGTCAGATCAGAAAAGCATATTTTGTAGTTTGCTTTCTTCATCTGAGAGATAGTTAACTTCTACTCTTCATGGCAAATGTAGGTAAGAAAAGAAACAATTCCTGTAAATTGACTGAAGTTGTATCCTTGAGAGCTGAACAGACCAGATGAACTGTGAAGACTGAAAATGTAAGTCTATTTATCAAGGACTGATAAAATCCAGCGTCTCTTTGTTATTCTAAAATTGTTGTTAGTATTTGCTTGTGATTGGAATTAGTCTCAGCAGCTTAGATCTAACTAGCTCCATATGTCACAGAGGGAATAGGCCATTTTTCAGAGGAAATATAAATCGGTTGTTGCATGTTTTGTCTTTGTGACTTGATTTCTTCCTCTTTCAAATAAAGACATTTTGGGATGGTTTAATGCATTGCGTACACTGCTCATCTAATGGGAGTTCTGTCTCAGAAGTACAAGAATTTCTTTTTCTCTCCTCTGTCGCAGTACCTTTAAGCTGATGTAAAACAGCTGATTCCATATGATGAGAGTGAAGCAAAGGTCTCCTGTCGTCCATCGTGCAGTGGGTGTCTGGTGTCCTGGGCAGTGACTGGTTAGCCTTGTTAGCCTTTGTTGCTTTTGCTTTTCGTGATGTGTAGTGAATGGAAACCATTAGCTCATTTCAGATGTAGAATGCTATAAATTTTTGTTTACTGCAGACCTAGATTTGAATCAAGGCACAGCAGGATGAAAGGCTCTATTACCCTGTACCAGACCCTCGAGCCTTCGAGGCTCTTCCTGTACTGTTCTCTGTTGTTTTATTTTTTATTTCAAGTTACCACATGTCCTGCAAAGGGAAAAATATTATTTACAGTTCAGTTTTTCTCAGTACAATGGGTTTTAGTCCTTTCTGTAAATTTGTTCTTCAGCAGTGCAGCAAGAATTTTGTTTGCTTTGTGCATTTTTTTTTTCCTCTCTGTAGAAGCAAGAGTTAACGGAATGAGAAGAGATTCTGAGATGCGGTACAGGAATTACTTGTCTGTCATTTGTGGTTTAAGAGAAGGGGGTGGTATTCATCTCTCGAAAGGGCTTTAATGAGTACTGTTTGGTGCTTTTGAAAGCTAATGGTCAGAGAGCAACAGAGGCAGCCTTGGAGCTTTTAGGGCAAACTGACTGGCGTTTTTCCTGATGGAGGTGATTGTTTTACCTTCTCTCTTTACCTCGGGATTTTTCATCGCCCGTTGCCTTTTGTTCATATTCAAATGACGTGCCGTTAAAGAAGCGTTTTTGTGTGAACGCGGTCCTTTCCCCCCTCCTTCCCCTCTACAACCGCTGCTTGCCACAGCCGGGCAGAGCAATGTGTTTCTCTTGTCTTGGTTGGGTGCACAAATCTTCTTTTATGCGTGCTGCTTCTTACCCTGTTGCCTAGACGATCGCTGGCTTTCACTGAGGATGTCTGGTTCTCGTAAAGACTTTGACGTGAAGCAGATTTTAAAAATCAGATGGAGGTGGTTTGGTCATCAGGCGTCAGCCCCTAATTCTGCAATCGAGAGCCACCAGGGAGACTTCTGGAGCAGAGGGCATAATGTAACGACTGGTGGCACAAAGTTTTTAGATTCAAGTGACCTGCCTCTAACAGCAGTTGGTTACAGGAGGTCCAGCCAACAGGATTTCCAGAACTCACCTCCTTGGCCAATGGCATCCACCTCAGAAATCCCCGCATTTGAATTCTCGGCCGAAGATTGTGGAGGTGCACGTTGGCTTGGCAGACAAGAGACAGATGATAGAGCAAGTGAAGAAGAAAATGAATCGGACAGCAGTTCGTGCAGGTTAATTGTTACTTTCCTATTGTGGGAAATGTGTTTTCGTTTCATGTATGCAGATAGCGTGCATGTAAAAGCTAGCCTTTATCCTAGATTAAAATGCAGTCACTGTGTATCGGCTACAGAAAATGTTTTATAACCAGGCTTTGGTGTATTTACTGTGACCTTTTTAAAAGGCAGAGCTATGTGTGAGTAAATAAAGCTTGACCAAGTGCACGCACTTGTGTTTTCAGTATTATACCCAACACATGCTGACATGAACAAGGTAGTGACCACCATGAGATGATGTTACTGGATGCTTTTAAAATTATTTTGAAGTGATGCTGATTGTCTGGGTATGGTGAGAATCAGTCTCCTGCCAGTTTGGAGGGATCTGGGGACATGTAAGCTTCTTGTGACTCTTATCTGTTATTTCCATGTATTTCTATGGATAAGGGAGATGGCAATTTAAAAAAAAATAAAATAAAAAATACTTAGACTGTAAGACAAAAACATCATTTTTGCTTGTGCATGTACAACTTGAAGAAAAAAATAGTCTATTGTATGTCAGTCAGGTTATGCTGTAAGCTAATACCAGATGGCTGCTTTAAAATGATCCCAGTTGTGTGTGGGAGTGTCTTAAAATGTACCCAGTTTAAAAGGAAAAAAACCCAGTTTTCTGTATCTATAAAAATATTATAGTGTTCTTTTTCTCATGCATGTAGTTCATCTAAAGATGAAACTGTAAAAAATTGTTCTTAAGTGAAAGGTGTTTTGCAGTTGGTGGAAAATTAGACAAGTTAATATCTTTCTTGTTAAACGTTATTTTGTTTCTTTTATCTGTTAGTGCATTCTTCACTGAAAGTATTTTTTCTTTTGTACTGTCTGTAGCACAATAATGGTTAGCTTGCCATTTCATGGGAATTTTAGGGTATTTGCTTGCTGGATTCTTCAGATAATTTGCAATCATAAGGCTTTTTGAAAGTATGTTGGTTTAAAAGGATACACTGCTTCATAAAGCATATTAGGGGCAGATAGTAGTTAGATTGTAGTTAGAGCAGTTTTACTGTTTTGCATTCCCCAGGAGAAGAATTCATTTAGTGCAAGGATAAAGCAGTCTAGAATATAAACACTAACTGTTTGTGGTTTATATAAACTTTAAAGACTGGAGCAAAGGAGGGAAAGTAAAAATGCTTAGGAGTCTACACTGTGTATTTGTTTTTGCCACTGACCTACAGAAGTACTAGTATTACAGTGAAAGGAAGTTCTGCATACTGATTGTAACAGACAGTCTTATCGTGCTGCAACACACGGGTAGCTATAAATAACGTACCTCTAATGAGTTCTTATTTTAAGTGATATTCAGGTATGATTTTTTTAAATAGCAACATCACTAGGTAGTATATATAATATAGATGTAACATCACTGTATCACATGTTTGTGATGTAAATTTTTTGGTAAAGCATTACCCCAAATAAGATATTCTCACCATAGCAAGGTAGTCAATATAGAAAAAAAACATGCTGTTCAAATAGATAAATACGCAGCTTGAGATTATTATAGATTTGCTTTTCATAAGAGGAGGAGAATTTACACATGACAAAATTAGTTACTTTGTAGAGCTGATGAGCTGCAGATACATATTGAGGGAGTGGAAGAGATCTATATATTACTATATATATTTTTTTTGCAGACGGACTAGTAGACTTTAATGCTTGTAGGATTTGAAATTAGTAAATTTGGAGTATCTTTTAATTATTCATTTAGTCCCAAATAGCATCTGGAGTTGCCTGTAATTCCTTTGTTGTTTTGTAATTCTTGCTGGTGTTTTAATTATACACTTTAAATATTTAAGGTAACTTTTCAGTTCATTGTTGGCAACTTAATAAGGTAACTAATGGTAATATAAGCACTTGCTTTTTATCATTACCTATAGTTTTGTTTTTAAGAGTAGACTGTACTTAAACTGTACCTTGTTCCTTTATTAAGAATGTTTAACTTACGTAAGTCCACCCAACAACTGGATTATCTTTCTAATGTTAAGAAATTGAGCAAGTGGTTGTCGTCTTGTTATCAGAAATACTTCTTATCTATTGACCTCATTTGTGTCGTTTTCAGAGGACTTTTTCCCATGTGAAAACCCTGTTTCCTCCATTAGAAACAAATTGTGTGTATGAAAAAGTCCTTTTTAAAAAACAAACAACTTTGTGAAGAAACTCTGGGAGTTAGCTTGCTTCTTCAGTCCTCTCCAACTTCTTGCCCAAGCCCTGAGAGTACGAAATGACAGAACTGAGGTTACTGCTTTGTGTATTTTTCTTCTTTGCCATGTTATATGGCACAGGTTAAAAAGCATTTTGATTGGATCTCTGTCATTCTAAGAGCTTTGGATCATTATGGGATTCATTTTGAGAAGGCAATGTAGGATTCTTTTCTTACAAGTACAGAGCTTGGTGGCATAAGGGATAAGCAAATCCCAAGTTTGGTTCTGAATTTCTGACAAAGGCTGACACTGTTTGAGATCATTCAGTTTCAGGGGTCGGAGCTGGTTGGCTGTAAAGCTCTTTATATAACTCTCGTGTTGAGATCATCTTGTCTTGAATGCTAGTTTAACGAGTCAGGTATGAATTCTTCACTGTTTTTCACTTCCCATATTTCCTCTGTTGTGGATGTTGGTTAACTTTCCTAAGGTGTTGACCATCCTTTCAGATTTGTAACTTCTTAAAGTTTTCCAGTGGTGTACAGATCCTTGTATTGCAAATTAAAGCCTATGAGGAGTAGCTCTGTTTTTCCTTAGTTTTTGTGGGTGCCTTAGAAGCAGTCCTCAGGCCTTGGAGGCAGCGCAGATAACACACTGATAATACCTCTAATGCACTACTATGCAATGTGTCATGCAGTTCATTGCACCCTGGCATGCGTTAAAATGTTGGAATTGTGTTACTGTAGATATATAAGCATGGAAATAGGTTCAAATATAAACACAGTCACATTTGAACACTAAATACAAGCACTATGTCAGAAATTGTCATTTGAGGCCTAACATTGAACAGTTCAGTAAGATGCCTGCGATCTCTAAGACAAAGTCTGGATGCAGAGGGTAATAACTACTCTGCATTTGGATTCTGTATAAACAGTGTTGGAGTTAGTACATTAGAAGTTCCACCCCAAGCCTCTCCTCTCTAATGCTAGAGTTCTCAGTTGCAGCTGAGATTCTTGTCTTAATAACTTTAAAGAAGAAAACATATAGCAACATATGAAATGGTGGAAACTGGCATAGTGTTACTTCGGTAGGTTATGTTTTGGTCTCCATATGCAGCGTCACTGAACTTGGTGGAAGCCGTGTAAACAACAAAATTGTTAAACTATTTTTAACAATATTTTGAAAAGTTTTATTTTAAAGCAAACTAAAAGCAATATCGAAGTTATAAAATTCAGATTTATTTGAAGTTACGAAAGAAAAGTCTTAATATGTATCCTAATTTGTCTTAGAGATACTCTCTGTGTTTTCTAATGACTTACGGAACTGACTAATATTTTTTCCTATTATTCTCCTTTGAAGTGTCTTTATATTTACTTTGTCTTAACTATCTGTTCACTTTGAGATATCCATATTGGCTTGTTGATTTTATTTTACTTAAATGTAATGGTTTAAAAGGTAATATTGCACATTTTTCAGAAGATTTTAAAATTCATTTTGAATTTGTTTCTCTATCCCTGTTCCAAAATGAACAGTTTGAAATGTGTATTTCTAAAGACAAATATGGAGGCATCTAACCTAAAAGGCATGTTCTGAAAAATAATTCAGAACACAGACCATGAAATAACATGCTTGAAAAAAAGATTTTTGCAAACTTTGTTACAGTCAAGATTCTTAATTATGTTTATGGGTTATAACAAAGATGTGTGATTGCTATGAAATGACTATTGTAACTCTTGCTTTGAAATGAATTTTGATACTTAAAACTAATTAAGAGAAAGATGAAAATCCTTGTACTAGAAGCAGATTGCTTCTCCCCCATAAAAAAAAAAAAAAACAAAAAAAAAAACCACAACTCTTGTAGAAAGATTTAGTAAATGTGGGAGGAAAGAAGGCTGGTATGTGTTCTAGTTTTTGTTTTATTTTGCTTTCGCATTGAAAACTCTGCTGTGGCTTTGTTTAAGCTATGAGCATGAAACCCCAAACAATAGCAGAAGGGGAGATATAAATTTAGCTCTTTGGTTGTCATTATCTATGTTGTTACTTTTGAAACTCATTTTTGAGTGGTTTACTACCAACTAAGTTAATTGCTTCACTGCTCTGTAATGAGCTGTATTAATGGGCAAAGCACCTCATTCTAAACATCCTACTGCAATAAATAATCCTTTTAAAATGAATATTTTTCTAGCATAGCTTCTGCGTAGTTTTGATTTTAAGGCATATTCATATATAAATATTAAACAGAAGTCAAAGAAAGCTCGCATCTTTAGTACATTAATTTTTATGTCTGTCACTAGGATAATGAAATGTGTAGCTCTCGGGAAAGAGCTTGCCTTTAGGGTAACTTACATTTTTATGATTATTATAATTAAATAAATAATAAAATTATTAATTGGCCAGTGCTAGATAGGATCTTTTTGACATAAAGAGACCAAAAAAGCAGAATTGAAGTTGAAGTCTGCCAAAAGAAAACCCTACAGACTAACATTCTAAGATACTCGTAACAAAAATATTTCTACTGAATTTGGTAAAAATGCTATCTTAAAGGAATATATAGAAAAGATTTTTTGGTATGTATAGCTATTTTATGTGCTGGCAGCCTCAGTCTTTTCTGTAATTATCTTGTTAGTAAGTGTGAGGTGTGCAGAAGTCCCTCTAGCCTTCAGGAAGGAAAGTTTGGGCTATACTTAGAAATAAATCTGAATGAATCATATTCAGAGGAAGCAGAACTGCTTGTGATGCTCAGAGGATCACATGGCTGGATGCTTGTCTCGAGTATGCAGATCACAGATCAGCATTCAATACGGAGTTTCCTTGCTGGGCGGAAATGACATCCAACAAGAATCCTGAGTGACTTTGATACTGCTCCTGGGATGAGGAAAGCAGGTTATTCCCTTCCTCTGTTCTTGCCTTGCTTGTGTATTCTTCCATTTTGTCATTGCTGAGGCTGAACTGAATAGGGAAACAAATTTGTAAGAGTGTTTGAGGAAAGGGTTAAGAAGGATTTAAATTTTTCATAGGCAGTCACTGTGTAATAGGCATAAATAGACCTTGAAGCTATAGCTTCCCTTTTGCGTAAGCACTTCAGCTACCTCTTTCATGTTCTCTTTATGGATCGCTGAAGCTTAATGTTTCTTTCCCTTTCCTTTTTATTTCCCTGAGGAAAATAGTTTTTAAGGTACTGGCTACAAGAGAGAATGGGTATGGTGTTGAATTTGTTCAAGCAGGGAGACTGAACTGAGTGTGACTGAACTTTGTTGTGTCCCGATTGCTTTATTTTGGGTCTGTGGAAAACACGCTCTGCTGCCAGTTTCTTTTCCATACTGCATGAGTGTGGCGACTGCTGGTGAGTGTTGCAGAGTGCACGTGTGTGCTCTGAAGTCTGGCGGTAGCTCTGGTCAGGCTTTCCTCCAGGCAAGTGTCGCTTGATGAAGATTTTTCATTCTCCACACTACTTTGTTGCCTCTCTGGGTGTATCTGCACAACTCTGTGAGGCTGTAATGTAGATCAGATCCCTGATACCATGTGAAATTCTGTTTTCTTTTGAATAATTGTTAATGATGTAAGGTGAGGAATCTGGCTTAAAATGAAGTTCAGCAAAAAAGAGTTGCTTTCCCTGAGTACATGCTCCTTCACCTGTGAAAATGCTGTCCAGTTCTGACAACATAATGGTTTTTATCATTACGTGGTGAGTCAGATAAGGGAACTGATGTGGCACAAAGTAGTTTCTTCCAACTCTCATCTGTTTTTCAGATATGAGTTCCTTGATTCTGTTTCCCACATGGCCACAAAGAACACTTGTTCCAGCATGTCAGAGGTCCAGTGGTAGAGCAGAAAAGTGACTCACAAGGGATGAGAAGAACTTGTTACAGCTAAAATAGATGCCTAGCCACTACTTCAGAGCACACTTGAGATATTTAAGTCCTTAGAGGGAAGTAGGTAGGCAGGTGTCTCATTTCTGATCCATTACTAGATTTGGGTTTCAATTAAGTGTCACGTTACTTGGCCTACTTAGCTATGTGAGTACAGGCCCAGGCGCGCACACAGGAAAAAGCTTTACGGAACGTTTTTCTCCTGAAAGTTTAGATGAGCAGGATGGAGATCGCGTGAATCCATGTGTTTCCAAATAGTACAGTAGATCTAGTATTCTTTCAAGTTATCTGCATAGTGGAAAGTGAGAGAATTGCAATCAAGAAAAAGTGTGCTTCCCTCAGTATCTTTAATTATGATCCAGCTCCTTTGTATCCTGGGTCCATGCATTCTTTTTACTTTTTCCTTCTTACTGTTTTCTTGTATTTACAAGGACAGTGTTTTCTCCATCTATCCTTGCTTTTCCCCCATACGGGCTTCTAATCTGTTAGATCTCATTTCAAATACTTAAGGCTTCATGAAGTAAGATGATGGTGGTATAGTGGTGTGTTTCTTGATTTATATTTTTTCCCTCGCATCCATAAAGTTTTTGTAGTTCCTTATATGCCAAGTTTTGTTGTAGCCATCTTAAGCTAAGTGTGTATTGAAGTGGCAAAAAGTGTGATTCCTTATTGCATTCTTGCATCACTTTTTCACTTTGTGGAATCTTGTTGGATGCCTGTTTTCCACAACGTCTACAACTCTATAGATATGATTATTGGACTGATGTCTGTGTAGGCCTTAGTTGAAGAATACAATGAATCATAGTTTCTGTTTTTGCAAGAGCTTAGATAATGTTTGGAGAAAGAAAGTATGAAAATAAATTAAATTGGAAGGGAATATGAAATTTTCATTTTATCATCTGTATAGAGATTGTTATAATTTAATACTGTGTGAACTAAGTTTTCTGTTACTGTCTTCAGCAGAACCTCCAACAGCAGTCATACCATATCATCTTGTCAAACTATGGAGCCCTGTACATCAGATGAATTTTTTCAGGCTCTCAATCATGCTGAACAAAGTTTTAAAAAGATGGAGAATTATCTTAGACACAAACAGCTATGTGATGTGGTGTTAGTTGCTGGTGATCGTAGGATTCCAGCTCACAGGTAAGCTTGTAATGACCTGAAGTAACATTATATTAATTTACAAATGTTTCTTCCAAGTTTGTGTTCTGTTTGGAACATTCTAAATAATTTGCAGTACTTTAAACATGCTTTAGCTTTTTAACGTGTATTTGGAAACTAAAACATAATTTCTGTCATATGTGATTCAGCATCAGAAATGACCATGATGTTCTCACTTATTGTCTTGAAGCATATAGTTGGATGTTTGCATAGCAAAGTAAGTCTCAAATGCACCTTCATACTATTAAAAGCAGTAGTGGCTTTTGTACAACAGAATGGAGTAAACAAGTTTTGTTAGACTAATTTTTTTCTTTGTACTTCCAATTAAGTTGTTGGCTTCATTGTTAGTAATAAGGACAGTCTGTCTGCATAGTTTTTTGGGTACCATATTAACGAGAGTCTTTTGATAGTAGACAGGTAAGTGTTAAAAGGCTAAATTAGATCAAAAGTTACCATATCTGTTTTTCCATGCCAGGAAAATACTTAAGATTATTAAACAAAAGTATTAATAACAGAAGCATATTACAGTATTTGATGCACAGTTCTAATAGTTTAAATAGGTACTTAATTATACCTAAGCTGTGGCTTCATAAAGTTATTTCTACAACAGAAATAGTAGCCTAAACTTTCTTGTTTTCTATTGCTGATTTCTCCCATCACAGTGAAGCCACAGGTTAATAAAGCAATAGTTAATAGAAGGATGAGGAGATGTTGGTATTTTGGGTTTGGTATTTTTCTGGGGAGCAGGAAGATAGTTACACCATAACTTGTTATTACAGCTTTCTGAGTGAGCCTTCGTTTTATGAAACTTCATTTTTCCCAAGATAAAAGCACACCTTACTGCAATTAATAAAACAAACAAGTGGTCCTGATCTTTACCCAATTCCTGATCCCAATTCTTTGTAAAAACTTCTGTGGATGATAACAATTTTTTCAGAGGGATGAGGGCAGTGCAGTTGAAGAAGCTTATTTTATTTTCCTTATGGCTACAGAGTTACATATGATCAGTCTTTGTCATATTCAGATTCATCACAAAATTTCATCATTCCTATGGAAAGAGTAAATCATATGGAAACAGGGAGTGCTTTGTGCTCTTGTGAGGCCCCATCTGGAGTACTGTGTCCAGGTCTGGGGCTCCAGTACAAGAAAGACAGCTGTTGGAGAGGGTCCAGAGGAGAGCCACAAAGATGATCAGGGGACTGGAGCACCTCCCCTACGAAGACAGGCTGAGGAAGCTGGGCTTGTTCAGCCTGGAGAAAAGAAGGCTGTGGGGTGACTTCATTGCAGCCTTTCAGTGCCTAAAGGGAGCCTACAAACAGGAGGGGAATCAACTCTTTGAAAGGGTTGATAACTGCAGGACAAGGGGAAATGGTTTTAAGTTGAGGGAGGGGAGATTCAGATTGGATGTGAGGGGGAAGTTCTTTACAGAGAGAGTGGTGAGGTGCTGGAACAGGCTGCCCAGAGAGGTTGTGGATGCCTCATTCTTGGAGGTGTTCAAGGCCAGGTTGGATGGGGCCCTGGGCAGCCTGGTCTAGTATTAAATGTTGAGGTTGGTGGCCCTGCATGTGGGAGAGGGGTTGGAGCTTCATGATCCTTGAGGTCCCTTCCAACCCAGCCCGTTCTCTGATTCTGTGGATTTGCACCCACTAAAGTAATTTAAAGTCAAAGGGCTTTTGACTGCTTGCTCGAAATTGCTGTAAATAGGAAAAATAGTGATTAATACCAACATAATCTTACTTCCTTATGTGGCATGGTAGCATGTTTGCAGTATACAGTTCTGGGGGTTGAGTTTATTTAATGGTTAAAAAGTATGGAAATGGTGCAGAGGACAGCTGCTAACATCTTGTATGGACTGGAAGAATTTACTGCAAGATGAACAGAAATAAGACATTCCTTATACTAAAAAGTTCTTTAATGTGGTTCATACCTGTTCCTCATTTATTTATAGAACTGATTCTGCTCTCAGTTTCTGCTACTGCATCTGTCTCTCTAGCAATGAGTGCACGCTCCCACCTTTAATTTGCGTTGTTCTTTTAGGAGGCAAAGCTTCTTGCTATAGTTGGAATGTTTTGTTTTAAATATATGTAATAGTTAAGGACAAAGAAGTGCACACTGTGCTTTTAGCAGGAGGTGGAAGCCTTAACGTTTGTCCTTAGTTCACTTTGTAACATTGGAGCAACCTACAAAGAAGCTTTGTCTTTTGCACAGTAAATTATTTCTCTTACTGTTTTGTTTTTCCAGACAAATATAAGAATGACTTATGGTCCTCGTCTCAGTATATTCAAAGCACCTCACTGAAAATTGAACTTTTCTGTTGCAAAAAGGATAAACATGAAAATGTTAAAATTGGCTCATATTTTTACAAAGCTTCTGTAAGATTGACTTGATGTACTTGTAGTACACTTGTGGTGTAAGGGGGAAAAAAAAAAGTGTAGGATTTTTTTACTGCCTGCATCAGCCTGTCCAAATTCAGACTTATTTAGCATTATCTACAGATAGGAGCACTCAGTGTACTTTATCATTCTATTGATTATTTTATCTTAAGAACTTAATTAGTAACAAAATATTTATTAAATAGATGCTAGATTAAAGACTTGACAGTAGAAGGCATTGAAGAAAATAAAGTTCATTTACACAGGACAGTGCTTTTTAATTTAAAAATTGGTAAGAATGTTTTTCACTGTTATTAATCCTTCTCTCATACATAGAGTTTGCAAATTATCTCTTTACAACCTGCTATTTTTAATATCTCCTATATTTTTTCTTAATAGTCGGTTTCTACTTCTGATTATATTTGAATGTTCTGAAGTGTATAAAGTAGTTAGAGAAAAGAGCAGTGAATTTGGTATTTGACAATAGTAAAGAGCACAAGTAATAAATTACTATAAAGTTCTGAAGATTTTTCATTTGAATCTATTCAAAGAATTAGGGCTCCGAGTCTACTACAAATAAGAGTAGCATATAGTTTTCCTGAACGTGGTGTTCTCTATTCTTTTAACTGTTTATCTTCTCATTCTGTGCTGAAATTATAGCTAAAAAATTCTTCAGTAGGTCAAAATCCTAAAATTCTTCTAATTAGAAAGGAGGACAGTTCTCAACAAGGGAAAAGTGCATTATATTCCTGCTCCCTTAGCCTTGCACCTTCGTAAAGAAATTTTGCTGGGCTCTATTAAATGTGCGAAATGGAATCTAGTTTTTCATATCAGATGGTAAATGTTTCTACATTCCAGTTTATCTTGCTCAGCTAACTGTAGGCCCATAATAAAAAGTTTGGTTTAGTTTGTTACAGCTTGGTGTTCAGGACATTCACTTAAGAAATGGGATGCCTCAGTAAATTCCCTGTCCAGAGAGGATTTAAAGCTTGCACCATATTAGCAATCTGAAAATCTCTGCAGAGACTTATTTTTTTCATGTTGTTGATACTGACAGATGAAAGTATAAAAGGCACAGGATGGAAGACAAATGGAAGCTCACGCACTTTCATAATTAAGAAATTTGTCTGGAAGAGTACAGATCTTGGTTTGGAAACTTATTTTTACTTTCATGGTTATTTACCTGTGTACTGCTTTTCATATGACTTAATAGTTCCTTTGTTTCACACACTGTATCATTTTACTTTGTAATTATTTCATTGTTGTAACTACATGTTTACAAAACTTTAACACAGTGTGTGTCTGAAAAAACAAGTACGTATAAAAGTAGTTCTTTTGTGTTAGGTGTTTGTTGCTACCAACTGGGATTGTGTAGAAAAATTTTGCTAAATTTATTGCCATCACTTCAGTGTGAAAGTGGTAAAAGAATTTTGAAAAGTTTGATTTCCCTGGATGAAATTTTTTACATTCATCTGTATTTTTTCTCTACATGAGAGACTTGTAAGTTGGCCTGAATGATCCTTGTGGTTCTTTTCCAACTTGAGATATTCTGTGGTTCTGCATTTTTCTGTGCAGTAAAGAGAGAAGACAATTTTCTGGGTATAATTCAGTAACCAAATCCTGCAGTTTTATCTGTGTAGAATTTGACAGTTGCTGGTAATTAGATAAGGAGAGTAAAAGTGGAATATGTTCTACATAAACAGGAATACAATGCCAACTGCATTATAGCTGTTTCTTTCTGACATTTGGCACTGTTAGAGTCTTCTATAATATCACTGTATGCTAATTTCAGGTATTTGTAGGCATTCTGTAGGCAGGTTTTAAGAGAAATATTACACTTAGGGGAAAAAAGCACTCACAATTACAAAAAGCGTAATTTAATTTTGTAGACTGAGGAAAGGCAGTATTTTGTGGCATGTGTAGTTTCCAGTGAACTCTTGATGCAATTCAAATATTTTAAAATTAATAATTAGTTATAGAGAATAATTTGTAAATGATGGCATAGACTAACAGGGAAATTGGGGATTTTAAGTGTCATTTCTAGAATCATTACGTAGATTCTCTTTTGAAACAACATGCTTGTCACTTGGCTATCGAAGCTTTTTTAGCAAAAATATCAAAATCTACATGGGGAAATCCTTCTGTGGACTCTTTCAATACATGAATGTACAACTGCTTCACGATATATAATCTGTATGTAGGAATGCAGTTTATTTTCAGACCATAAAAAAAAAAAAGAGCATTTGATAGAAAAATCAGTCACTAGCAGTGAGACTAAGAAATCAATGAAAAGTGGATGTCCAGTGACATGAGTAAAGTAGTAATTGATTTTTATTGGCAAGTGACAGAAGGGACAAGAATAGGCCAGTTAACTGGAAGTCTGCCTCGGTTTTTTCTTACTCTTATCTCAGTGTCACTTTATGTGTTTCTTTGAAAATTGTTGCATTTAGAGAATTATGTGGATGCTTGTTGTCTAAAATCAAAACAAAATTACTGCCAGTATAATGTATGTATTTGCATATTACCTGTATTAATCCACTCTCAGACTGCACATGCTGTTTTGGCATATGCAAGTCACTCTCAGGAAAACAACACTGTGAAGCCTATCTACCTTCTCATGATTCTTAACAGAAGTTAGCGAAAATAGGAAATGAATTGCATCTTACATTTTTAATAATTTCTTTTGGAGGACTTCAAGACTGGAAATCACAGGGACTTTGCTGATACCACAGCTGGTAGGTGGTATTTGGCATTCAGCAGTTGTTGCTAAGATATGTACAGTCCAGCCATTTACTGAATAATGGTGCAGCAAACTGAAATAGTTGCACTGTTAAAAAAACAGAAAGAGGTCTGTGTCAATATTAGGTGTCAGGTTCTTTTTCCCATGGCAGAGTCCTTTCTTTTTCAAGCTGTATTTCACACAAATTCAGGTCACTACAGAGATTGAATACTTTAAGCTGCTTGGTTTTTATTTAAAAAAAAAAAAAAAAAAAAAGAGTTAAAATATTACTATTGTTCTATTATTGTTTTGAATGAGAACTGAAACTTTATTTTAAACATAAAGATTTTAAAACAGTATTATTCCTTTTTCACATACATTCCTACACAACTCTAATCAGTTAGCAAGTAAAAAAAAAAAAACAAAAACACATTACTGGACTGTAATTCTGTCCAAATGGTCATCAGTCAAAGTTACCTTTTCAGTGAATTTTACTCTTCTGAAGTTTCTGATCTCCTTCATCTTAATAAGCCAATATAAAGATTCCACAGAATAAAGTAAAATTTTCTGAAGTATGGGATTCATTGAACATATGCAGATATGCCTGATTTAGTGTTTAGCAACCCTTTCCCACAAGCAGGGGGCTGGAACTGGATGATCTTTGAGTTCCTTCCAACCCAAGCTATCATCTTCATTCTTATGTGTTATGTGGAGTGGCATTGAAAAAATGTGGAATATATACAACAGTAATTCAAACAAATGTGTGATAAGCAGTACCATGTATACCTACTCTGTATCTTTAAATACTCAGAATTGTTAAAAATAAAAAAGCTCCATACATATCCACAAACAACATTACTATGTTAATTAGTTTCTTCTGTGCAGCATATTCTTCTCCTTTTGGGGCTTTGTTGTCTGCACCATCTCTGTGCTGATTGTGCATAGTTCTGTCAGCAGTAATAGTAGATGAATGTATGTGTGCACCAAGAATAAAAGTTTTAAAGCACTTTGAAAAAGGACTAGCGAGTCATTCTTTCACATTTAGAAAAAGTAACTGATACAATACAAATGGAACTCAACTTTACTTTTTTATTTCAATCATGTTTATTTATATTCACCTTCCAATTTATGTGGTTTTGTGGGTTGTGTCCATGTTAACTATTAAAAGTCACTGAGCTTTGAAAGAGTAATTTGTTTGCTTCAACAGCAAATGTAGATTCAGTAACAGTACTTCATTATTCATAGAGGGGAACTGGAGTGTGGAGCCATTTATCAATTGAAAAATGTTTTTCTCACTACAGTGTTTCTCTAAAGGGCAAAATAATGAATCATAGATTAACAAACATCAGATTGACTAAGATTTTTTTTTCTTTTTTTCTCTTTGTCTCTCTCATTTTCTCCTCCACTATGTGCACAGATTGGTTCTCTCCTCCGTTTCGGACTACTTTGCAGCAATGTTTACTAATGATGTAAGGGAAGCAAGACAGGAGGAAATCAAGATGGAAGGTGTGGAGCCAAATGCACTGTGGGCTCTGGTTCAATATGCATATACAGGTAATTAGAGTGAAAATGGGAATTTTGTCTAATGAATTGGCCTCCTGTGAGCATTGTATTCCATTACTAGATTTGAAATGCTCTTAGGAATTCACATAGTTTCTTACTTATATTTTAAAAAATTGATCATTGCTGTTACTTGAGGCAACGTGGTCAGATATGGTTTCTCTGATAATACTACTTTCTGATGGTTTACAAACCATCTTAATATTTCAAATGTATCTTGACTGATGACAAAAGGAATCTTATTAGGTTTCCCTTTCCTTGCATCATTATAGATATTAATTTTGAAAGGCTGGTTACCTACTGCCAAAGGGGCTGTTTTCCCAGCCTTATGTTCTGTCACATAATCTGTAAATAATTCTCTTGTGTCTGAGTTTTTGGGGAGTTTAACAAATCACAAAAGTGAAATTATATCATCTACTTTTTAATATTGATAGGTCGCCTTGAATTAAAAGAAGATAACATTGAGTGCCTGTTGTCTACAGCTTGCCTTCTTCAGCTATCTCAGGTTGTAGAAGCATGCTGTAAATTCCTCATGAAGCAGCTTCACCCATCCAATTGCCTTGGAATCCGATCTTTTGCTGATGCACAGGGTTGCACTGACTTGCACAAGGTGGCTCACAATTACACTATGGTACGTTGTTATTTTAAGCATCAGCCACTGATTGTAGTAAAGAAAATACAGAATGTTTATCTGAGTAAATACTAATGTTTTTCCCTCAGAAAGCCTTGATCATTTTCCAAACAAGAATGCACATATGTTACCATGACGAGAAATGACACAATAACTGCAAAATTACTGGCTTAGAATTGGAAGAAAGGAGGCAGGCATAATGTTTCCTTGTAATGATATTGGGATTGTGTGACGTGCATTCAGTAAAATCTTTCAATGGCTAGTTTTTATTTCTGTCAAGCTAAAAACTACAAACTTAACAGTTGGCAAACTGCTGTTGTCTGGCCCAAAATAACAGGTGAATTAATGGAAAAGTGTCATAATGAACAGGTGTATTCAGGTTCGAAGTTACACCTGAAGTATGAATGTGGATATTCACTGCAAAAGATTCTCCATTACACTTCTTTGCACTGGAATAGCAGCATGGCATCAAACAGTTTGATCTCAGGCTATACAATATGTGGCTAAATAAAAATGAATTTGTCAATGATATTTTCATAGCTGATTTAGAGAAAAAAACTGACCTGCTAACTAAATGAAATTCTGTCTTTTTAATAGCCATCCTTCTGTTTTAATGTAGAATGTTCTTTTTTACTCACAAGCATATTTCAGTAATGTTAACAGCAGAAGGAAGCAGGATGCTTATCTCTGAGTCAAGTCAGTTCATATGTTACTTGCAGATTTTTGTAAAGGTATTTTCCTCTCTTCTTGATGAAATTTCACCTATGTAAGCTCTGGGACCTGAATGAGGGCACAAAGATGCTGCGTAAGAGATGTGGGAAATAAGGTAGTACTTAACAAGCTTGTGTGACTTAGAATTGCGTTATCACTATGCTTAGATGCAGGAGGTATAAATTTTTGTCTTGTAATTACTACTAGAAACTCATGGCTTTCTTCTTGCCTGCTGTTTGTGTTTGGTTTGGTTTATTGTTTGGGGGTTTTTTGGTTGTTTTTTTTTTTCAGTTTTAAGAAGTGCTATTGTTTTGTATCATTTTTTTTCTTGACTTAAAGTAACTAGATTTAATACGTATAACAGCTTCAAGTAGCAGTCTTTCTTCCAATTATACAATTTTTCCTCAATGAGTAGATATATTTAAAATTACTTACATGTTGAAATTTACCAAAATAGGTCATCAGTGTGCAGATAGTAGCATATATATTTGTATTTTTGACCTTCATTATGCTCAAACAAAATTGAGACGACTGCCATTAGATAGACAGTCAGATGAAACAGTAAAGATAAATGTGCTTTGTGCTTTTGAGTATTAAAATTAATGCAGAGAGAGACAGTGGTTTAAAAAAAAAAAAGAAAAGAAAAAAGAACCTCCCTCCTTTGACCTGTTTGTTCGTTTTTCAGAGTAACCTTGTGTTATTTCAATGTCCCTTACAACTTTTATCAGCTGGCTGACAAAGATCAGAATAGTAACGAGCGTTAGATCAGCGTAGGTGATTATAGTCTTACTATTTTGACTGCCAGTTCATGATTTTTTGTGGGGGAAAGAGGCTATGGACTTTCTCAAAGCTGTTATTTTAATAGCCTTTTGTTCATATCACAGGAATATAGTTCTTTGCCTTTTGGACTTTATTTACTTCAGTGGCAAAATTGTGGCTTTTTAGGCTTTGGTGGGATGAAATTTAAATCAGGTGGATTTTAAAAAAACATTTTTAAAACTAATTAGTTGTGCTAGATGGATTCTTCCCAAGGCCTTTTTTAATGTTGTTTAGTTCCAATGGAGATGTGAAATTGAATTTTTGTAATAATGAGTAATAGAGAAGCAGCTTCTATGGTTCGAAATGAATGTTGCTATGGAAACTGCATAGAAATACGTAGTCCAATTGAATCGTCAATTAAAATAAATCCCCAAGTAATTTCATTTGTTTAAAAGCTGTTTGAAAGGAGGAAATATTCAGCAGAATTAAGTGCTGGCCACTTGATGCTCTTCCCATTAATTGTTGAATCACAACAGTTACGTACCTCAGTAGTACCTGTAAATTCTGTTTGGTGAAATATGATGCAATCAATTAGGGATTATGCTGAGCAGTAGATACTTCGAGCATTTTCATGTAATTGTCCTTCTTTCAAAGTGTGTGAAGTAGGAAGTAACAAACAATTTTAAAAAATAGTTGTATTTTAATTTATATATGTTATTTTCTATGAGTTCTCCTTTGAAGATAAAAGTAGATTGCCATATACTTTTTTCCTCAACTAAAGCAACTTCTCAGTTTTAACAGTTTTTAAGAGATGCAGTAATCTTGATTAGCATGTTAACAGATTCATTAAAATATAAGTTTATATGAAGACCAGAAATTCAGATGAAATTAGCATTTGGTTAAATTGAAGGACCAACCAGTGAGTTATCCCAAAAGGCCTGCTTTTGTTAATAGACCTGCTCTGCTCATTAGTGTCATTGGAAAATACTAGCATGATTTTATGGCATGGCTTTAATTGCACAGTACAGTGTGATTAAAAATATAAGTGAATGAAGTGGATTTGAATGCCACAGCTCTTCATATTAAAGGTATAGACACCTTAAAGGTAGGATATCAGTGTAACTTTACTTTATTGCTTACTCTGTTGGCAGTTAAGCTGTTGATTCAGAAGAGAAGAAAATTCAAGGTTATCATCAAAACAGGTCAATTTTTTGACACTGCAGACAAAGTGAAGCTTGAAAAATCCTCAGGATGCATTAAGTGAAACATGAAATAAACTGAAGTGATCGCTTGTGGATGTAGCACTCTTTGAAGAGCAGCTCTGTTCTTTTTTTGATTTTTTTAATGCATCAGGGATTTAAAAATACAGTCGGCATGATCATGAGATGTATTTAGATCAAGGTATCTTTTGTACAAAGAGTTTCTTGTTTTGCTGTAGTTTTGGGATCATATAATTACAAATCTAGGCATTTTACTAACCTGGACAGTAATGTCTCTATTCGCTTAATGCCTTTTCACATAGAGTGCCTTCTGTGCACTTTTCTTGCCCTCTAGCATAATGCCTACTGATCAATTTTAGCAGTCTTCATGTCTGAAGAAACGTTTTGCCTTGTTTGTTTGAAATAGTTGATAGTGTACCTAGAACCTACACTAGCTCCTCTTTTACAGAGGAAGATGGTAAACCAAAGAGAAGTTAATTTCAGTTGAGAAAAAAGTTGCCAGTATTATTTTCAAAACTTTAAGTATCTATGGTGAGCAGAGCTATTCTTAGGTAATTGGTAGTATCTTCGGTAGTCTAATTTGTACTTCATTAATTACAACTTAAAAAAGAAAAAAAAAGACATTTTAAACATTAAATCTGATTGTGCTTTAGTTAGTCCACCTGGAGGTGTCTTTGTAATTTTTGTTGTTCACCTTTCCACACGTTAGAGCATAGTGTCTGAGTCATGCTGAATTTCATCAGAAATCTTCCAGACATGAAGAGAAATAGCTACACTTTTTTTTGTCCTCAAGAGGCCAGACCCCTCATTTTTATTAGTGCCTGAAACAAGGCTTTTATATTTTTGCATATATCATTGTAATTCACTGAAACAGCCATCAACTACATTCTCCTTCAGATCTAACGAATCAAGCACTTCTTGCTTTTCAGTTGTGTCCAGGTTCAGAGTATAAACAGATCTCTGTGGCTAGAACTTCCTGTTGGACATCTGTGTACAGTTCTTCTCAGCTTGGGAGTGTTTTGATGCACTCTGAGATTTTTTTTATCCTGATGGAGAGCAGGGAGGGCCTAACCATCTAACTGGATTAAACTTGAAAATAAGTATCATGACCTTTTTCATGTGCTCCTAGTATTTTTTCCTCTGTACCAAGACCCAGGCAGACCTCCAGTTAAGAATGTAAGTATTATTCATTCTGCAGCTGCTTAAGGGTGAATTTAAGGTTGTGGTCTGAATGAACAATGCTGCTGTGTCCCTGTGTTAGCTAGCACGTGAAATTCAGGCTGCTCGTCTGATAAACTGAAAGTGCAGGCCATTTGTTCTCTGAAATATCCTGTTCTTCCACAGAGAGTTCCCATAAGAAGAAGGAAAGCAAGGCTAATGAGGAGGTTAAGAATGCTAGGAGATACACTGGCTTCTCCTTTTTGTCTTCAGAATCTGTCTGTAGAGGAAGAGGAATTGTCAGATTTTGACAGATTTTGTCAGACATAGGCCAGAGATTGTGGCTGGGAATGCTTTGATACTCTGTTCAAAAGGAATCTTTACTCTAAAATTAGAATGGGAGCAAGAGGAAGTTGAATTTGCTCCCATCAGAACATGGTTGTCTGCAAGCAACAAGAAGGAAAATCATGCTTTTTACGCACAACAGCTGTTGAAGTGATTAAATCCAGGAAAAAAGCTTTCCAGAGAAGACTTCTTATTGTCTTAGACAAGATCAGCTTGTTGTTGCCTTCAGAGACAAAGGAAACTTTCCATACAGGTGCTTTTCCCTTCTTCTTCCTGTGATCCAGATAGACAGTGTGGAAAGTTTAAGGTAGTAAGTGTTGACTTTTCTGTGTCAGTGCTCGCTGCCTGTCTGTTCACCAAAACTAAAGGCACTGCTCCAGCTTGCATTGCATACACTCCAGGACAGAATCAACTGAAAATCAGCAGTGAAAGAAATAAACCTAGTAGAATCTGAATGTCTGTGAACTGCATGTTTATTCCCTGGAAATAATTTTCAACTGTAATTTACTCCCAAACTGAGTAAAATAAGCAAACTGCTTGTGTAGTGTTGCTGAGTATTTGTGTGGTCCTTTCACTGTTTATAGTTCTTATATTTGTGCATTTTCTTTAATTTTGTAGTAAATACTTAAAGAGGAAAAGACAGTTCTGTCTCCCTTGTAACCCATTACAATTTTCATGTGCAATTGCTACTTTTATGTAGCTGGTTGGATCACTCTAGTCAGAAAACTTTTCAGATAGTGTAAAATTTTCCTTTCTAAATTCTGTCTAGGAATTCTGTCTAAATTGTCTAGTTGCTTGCTATGTGCACAGATAACACTTTGAGGTCTCCTCCTAATATCAACTCCAAAGATGCCAAACTGTCTTGTATGTTTTTCGTGACATTTTCTGCTAAATTCATATATGTTTTGCAGTGCTGGTCTTGCTTCGTTTTCAAGTTTCTTCCTGTTGTTTTTCTAGCTCTAAAGATGTGTTTTTGTGTGTGTATGTCCTAATTAGAAGTCTTTTCATTAGTGTGCATTTTCTTCTAAGTCATTTAACAAGATACTAAAGAGAACTACTTTTGTTATGGGGCACAGTTAGACTTCCACAACTGTGGATCTAGTGCATGTTATCCTCCAAGGGTTTTGGAGATATATGGAATGTAAGAGCAAAACCAGCATGCAGTTATTTAGCTGTCTAGCAATCAACAGTACATTTACTAAATTGATGATAATACTGTTTTATTGTTGTGAAGCTACTCTGTTTGGAGTATGAGGTAGTCAGGTTTTGAGCTATTAATGTGTAAGAACCTGTTTATAGACTGCTTCTACTTTGCTTTCCTTTGTTGCCTCATTAAGGTGCGTGGCGAAGGAAGTTAAATATAATCTTACCCCCTTCTCTTACATTTAAAAATAAAAAATAAGATTCAGGTTTCTCACTGTAAGTGCATGGTGCTGATTATGTTTCTATGTGCATACTCTTCTGCTGTTTCTACCTAAGCTTACGAGAATCCATCCAGAATGTTCTGCATGTTCCTGAAGTATGTGTTCTGAAGTAATGGGATATCAATGTGAGAAATGTTATATATTGTGAATTTTCTTACCCCAAAGTAAGGATTTGTTGCTGGAAATGATAGAAAAAAGTTATAAAATTGAATCTTAATAAATGAAAGGGTGTTCAGTATTTTGGATTCTTTGTTTTGCTCCTGCCAGTCTGTTCGATCAGCTATATAAAGTGTATGAAGTAATAAACTTCAAATGCCCCAGTGAAAATCAACAATGAAATTACTTCCTCTGAAAACAAATTGCCATACTTGAATCTGCCAGTAATGAAATATATTACAGCTAATGTGCCCATTAGCTGCTTGTAGTATATTGTGCTCTTTGCTTGACAAAGTATCTTCATAGTCAAAAGAAACAAATTGTACTTTTTTTTTAACGTACTGTATAAGAGGGGCCATAAAAGTCTAGGAAGTAATTATTAGTCAAAATAACTCAGTAAATATTTTTTCCTTTCAGGTCAGTACTCCAGTGGTGTTTACTGGCACAACTGAGAGATGGTGTGAAGGAGGGACGAGTGGGAAAGGATAGTAGGAATTCATTAAGAGAAAAAAACCAAAAACAACAAAAAAAGTGCAACCGTCTTCAGATGATGCCGGCAGCTATATTAAAAATATATATTTTTTTCTTTTTCAGGAAAATTTCATGGAAGTAATTAGAAACCAGGAATTTCTATTGCTGCCAGCCACTGAAATTGCAAAGCTTTTGGCAAGTGATGACATGAATATTCCTAATGAAGAAACTATATTGAATGCACTACTTACATGGGTTCGACATGATTTGGAACAGAGAAGGAAAGATCTCAGTAAACTCCTGGCTTACATTAGACTGCCTCTGCTTGCTCCACAAGTAAATTGTTCAATTCCTCCCTAGTTTATACCATAGTTATAGTAGGCACACATACAGCATCTGTATAGAGATGGTGACAAATCACAAAAGCATCACAAGATTCCTTAGTGTTTTGGATTCTTAGAGCTGCATATAAGGACTTAACATGTTGTATAGTCATGATACTTTGTTGTGAACTGCAGCATGTTCTGATCCTAACCTGAGATCTGACTGGACGTGAGGGGGTGGAGCTTCTATGAAAAAAATTGCTTCCATTGCCCAAAAAGATGATTATCGAGGATATATTTGTCACTAGAATGTGTCCTTTTAACTATCTTCTTTATGGAATTTGAACAGCATATTTTGAACAACTGTATTTCCTTCATATAGCTAGCAGCTGTTGTCTTTGAAATTTAGGAAATGCATTTGCGTAAATCATTTAGAATCATTTGTTTTTTTCTATAAACTCTTGGTAATCCATCTTTGGGTACTTCTTGTTCTTTCTAGTCATTACTTTTTCTCCTCGTTGGACGTTTACATGTATTGTTGAGGAAGACAAGTTTGTTTTTTTTTTTAAATAGTTTTGAATGACAGTTTTCCTATGCGAGGAAACGATTCCTCTTGTCAGTGTCACATGTTATGTGACATGTTATCTGACAGCAGGCACGTAAACTATTTGATTTCTTTTTTTCTTATGCTAGTCTTCCTTGCTGTCCCTTGATTTAGTAATATTTAACACTCATGAAGTCTAACTATTTTGTCTCGGATTTTCAGTTTTAAGTTTTCTCTATTAAATGAGGGATTTTTTTATTTTTATTTTTTTACAAAATGTGAATGCTAAGTAGAATTCATTAACACAACAGAAACTGAAATTAATTGATTCAGCGATACATACAAATCATGTTGTGTATTGCCTCTGATCCAGAACCTTATTGATGGCTGGTAAGATGCACAAGCAGGTTTTGTGGTATTAATATTTTCATACTGTTAATAAACAGTATGCAGTGGCAGTATTTTCTTGCTTGTGACCTTGACTTTGCAACACTCTGCTTCTAGAAGCATAATACAGTGTAAGAAACCAATTTACCTTGGAGGAATTCTTTTTTTTTTTTGAGCTTTTAATTAATTGATGTTTAAGTACAAAGTCTGTAACCATTTGTATTTCTTTTATTTAACTGCAATTGAAAAAATTTTGTAAGGTGAAGGTACAGAATTTTCTCCAGAAGTATACACTGTAATCAAATTATGTCCAGTGAATAACTGATTAGGAAAATAGCAGTATGCCACACAAAAGCAATATCATATTTCACATATTATGAAATTTATCTTTTATTTTTTATGTCTTTGCCAAATATATACACTTAAATTTTTAATACGATATTTTGCTGTTGCCCTTTTCTTTATTAACTTTAGCGAGTTATAGTGCTTAAGCTGAGGGAGCAATTAGTGCAACAAGTAAATTGGGTTAAAGTGCCCCAAATAGCCCTAATGAATTTTCACAATCATGTTTTTTTTTATGATGACATGAGGCAATCTGCCAGAAAACATAACATAATGAAAAGGTTTCCAATTTTACAGTTGAAGAGTTAAAGCTATTTGAAAGAAATAAAATTAGAAAATTGAACAACTTGCCAAAATCAGTAATGTTGCAAGCAGAACTGTAAAGAATACTAGACTGAATATACTTGAAAAAAACTTTGGGAAATACTTCAAAACTGTAGCACTGGAACAAAAAACAAATGTGATGAATTGTCAGTTTCATTAGTTGTATTTCTATGCATTTCTTTGTACACAACATTGAATTGTCTATTTCATTAATGCAAACAGTGTTCTAAATACTTGTAAGAAGATAAAGATGAAAATTTGTCAGCTTCTTAAGTTGTAAGGTGGCCAGTACTCCATCTCTGAAAGATGAATAAATGAAAACAATGATTAACCATTTCCTGAGTTACAATATGGGTTCATCTTCCTTTCTGGTCAAATATCTGTGCTATATTTCTCCTCATCAGGTTTCCAGTGACTACAATTTCATGTTCACATATCATTTGTAACCTACTGAGTTATAAGTGCTTCTAGTACAAGGAGCTACGTAAATAGTAAAACTTGGAAATAATGGGAAGGAAAACTTTTACTTAAGCCAATTCCAAGTACTTTAAGTGAAGAATGTTTTCAGAAGATTCTTGTACAGTAAATTTAATTTAAAGAACATTTTAATTTTTTGAATACCAAAATAGTCTTCTGTGGGTTGCTCTGAAAGTGATGCCTCCTGATTTATTTCAATGGAAATTCCAGCTACAAAGAGAACAATAGCACTATTTGAGCAATTTCTCAGCTACACAACACTGATTTTCAAAGTAGCCACCACTCTTAGCCATGTATTTTTGCCAGATATGAACAAGAGCCTGCATGCCACACTTCTAAAAATTTACATGGCTATCTGGAACATGATTTGTCTTTCATGTCACTGTTGCCACTGCTGAAATGCACCACCCACTGCCTCACTGCGCTCACACCCACTGATAGGTCTCCATAAATATTCAGCAAGCACCGAAGAATGTCACTGGGTGCAACTTATTCCACAGAGAATTCAGCGACACATCTTTGCTCAATACACACTTCCATGTTGGACACCACTTTGTTAGAGTGCCTTTCCACTGCCATCTGTCACACAGCAACAGAATGTAATGGAATATTGGTGGGAAGCTTCAGCCTCTACTGCTGTACCACCACCATCCGCCTCTGATGTTATGGGTCAACAAAATGAAAGGCATTACTTTCAGAGCATCCCTTGTAGATTGCATTTATTTTTATCTGAGATTAAGTTATTTTCAGAGATTGAGACTGTACTGTGAGAAAACTTCTCTGTAGTTTGGGAGAGGGGATAAGAAACCAGTGAAAAAGGTAGGTTGGTTGTGTTTTGTTATTGGCTGTCAGCAGCTCAGCACTAAGATCTCATCGTGGCTTCTGGACTTGGTATTTCTAATGTTTATCTGGATTTTGTGCTGGGAACAAGAAGCATTTCTCTTTCTTATTCTGACAAGTGCCAGTGTCACTGTAGGTGTTTCTCTTGTTTCTTTTCTTCTGTTACTCAGGCCATGTCTGATAGCTCAGAAGAATGCCAGTTGTCTAGTCTTGTAAAAATTGTAGTTGGGACACTTAATCTACTAATATATTTTTAGCAATCTAACGAACATGGAGTACAAAAAGCTCCAGAATCTTTAAACTTAATTTTTATTAGTAGCCTTTATTTAGGTCAGATAAAAATGTAACACTTCTCAAATTTGCTAGCATCTTTGACAATAAAATATTTTTTAAATGTTTGTAATAACTGATATCCTACTGTGGGTCACTGACAGAGTTCAAGAATAGAATACATATTAAAGCATTCAGCCTGTGCCTGAAGCAGCTTTCACAGGACTGGACTGGGTGCATCTGGGAATCATAATCAGAGAGTGAAATTGAACTGACTCACATACCTGAAGTCCGATCTGTTTCCTTGAACTTACTTGGGGTGGCACTGAAACATGATAAGATTTTGTTTTCTTCTTTGAACCATTAGGCTTAAGTCATCCATTAAGATCAGGTGGCCTTCCTGTTTTTCATACTCAAGGGTTCTGTTTAAAACCTGATTTTTTTTAATTGTGTTTTATCTGTACCCTAATCTTGTTTATATGAACTTTTTGAATATAAGTCTGTTCTAAATCAGGCAATTGAAGTTTTTGGATAAACCATTTTTCTTCTAATTTTGTTTTTATACTTTGTGCGGCTTATAGCAATTCAGTTTGTTTAATTTCAATCTTTTTTGCAGTTTCTGGCAGATATGGAAAATAATGCGCTCTTTAGGGATGACATTGAGTGTCAAAAACTCATTATGGAAGCAATGAAGTACCATCTGTTGCCAGAGAGACGACCTATGTTGCAAAGTCCTCGCACCAAACCTAGAAAATCTACAGTGGGAGTGTTGTTTGCAGTTGGAGGAATGGATGCAACAAAAGGTCTTGGCTTATATAATGATTAGTTGCTGAGGGTTGGTTTTTTTGTTGGTTGTTTTTTTTTTTTTTTTCAAGAAATGCTGGATGTATGTTTTTATAACATGTAAATTATATAACATATTCCATTAAGTCAACATTTTGCAGTACAGAAAATAAACATCATAAAAGGACAGTGTACATTAGATTTAAAAAGGTAGGTAGCATTGAAGATATCAGAAACATCCTGGAAGCTACAGTCATGATCGATTTGAAATTGTCAGAGGAATATCTGATTTCTGAGTAGTAAAATGTTGAATTGAGTGAAAGCTAACTCGCATTTACTTGAGTGGGAAGTAATCTGGAGAAAGAAGACAGTGACAGAAAATGTACAAAGGTGACATGCACAGGTATAAAAGCAAAAGTAAAACTGCTTTTTGACTAATTGTTAAATAGGCCTGTCATCTGCTTGGATGCTTTTTTTCTTATATAAGCTTCAATACTGTCTAATGGTAGTTAGAAGGAATCTGGCAAGTTTGAAAAGTTATGATAAATAATGTGTTTTCATTTATTCTTTATTTTGAAGTTAATTCTTCCAATTTTTAGTTGTTTTTCATCTTACAGTCTGTGTTGCACTTGAAAGGTTCATGTCACATAACTCCAGATTTTTTTCTAGTATTATGAAACAATTGATTTCAGTATATAATTGCATTTAACAAAGTTAATTAATATTCCTAACATTCATTTTACTAAAGGCTTCATTCTTTAAAGATGCTAAAAATTCTGCTTTTTGTCTTGAAAAGCACTGAAAAATCCTTATCTATTATGCTGTGATTGGTTCTTGAGGAATTCAGAAAGGACTATTTGTATACCCAGTTAAGAACGTGCTGTAGCATTTTATGTTGTCATGTAGAATCAACATATTGCTGAAATAATGGCTATTTTAATAGTTCAGATTAAACTTGTTTTACTGACTTGTGGGTGTTGTCATTCAGGAGCTACGAGCATTGAAAAGTATGAGCTTCGTACCAACATGTGGACTCCCGTTGCAAACATGAACGGACGAAGATTACAGTTTGGAGTTGCAGTCTTAGATGATAAATTGTACGTTGTTGGTGGCAGAGATGGACTGAAAACCTTGAATACCGTGGAGTGCTACAACCCTAGAACAAAAACTTGGAGTGTAATGCCACCTATGTCCACACATCGTCATGGTCTTGGTATGTAGCTTTCTGTAAAAGCTGAACACTTACATGTTTTAAAGGGTTAAGTGATGAAAAATTTTTCAGGAATTACATCTTGGAGATACTGTGGGAGGATGTCTTTGTTTTAATGCCAACTTTTTATTGACCTAGTTTTCTCCTTCAGATTATATCCAGCAATGGCTGCTTAAAGAAATCTGGTTTTTGTTTTAAAATATTTCTTGATGCATACCGAACCATCAATAGGAAAATGTAATCTTTTTTCTTTTTTTTTTTTTTTTTTAGGGGTAGCTGTATTGGAAGGCCCCATGTATGCTGTAGGAGGACATGATGGCTGGAGCTACCTGAATACAGTAGAAAGATGGGATCCGCAAGCTCGTCAATGGAACTTCGTAGCTAGTATGTCAACTCCAAGGAGCACTGTTGGTGTAGCAATACTAAATGGAAAGTATGTGAAGGCAACTTCCAATTTATCTAATATGTAATTACAGGTTTTCCTAAATGACTTATTTCTCTTGACATAAAAGATGTTGATAGCATTAAGAACCAGTGAGACTCCAGTGATTTCCTCCTGTTGTGATAGCTTGAAAAATCAATTTCCAAAATCACTGTGAAGTTAGGGAAAGAATACTCACATTGTATCTTATTAACTCAGTGAGAATAGTAAACTGGCTGAATTAAACCTCATCTGGAGTGGTACCAGAAATTTCTAAAGCTGCTTTTCAGTGAAAATATACTTAAATCCTTGTGCAAATCATACTCAGACAACTAGGTCATTTTGTGCTGTCATAGGACATGGTTGCGAGTGGCCTCAAGTCTTCCCAGTCCTGTTGGTTACCACAAAACTGAATCAATTATATTTAAAACTCTCACAGCAAAAGAGATTTTATATACTTCTCCAGTGAGAAAGCTCCAGTAACTTCCCTGAGCAACCTCCTTAACTGTTAACACAGCTTTGAGTTCTCCATTTGTCAATTCATAAGTACCTTTTGCTGGTTTGTTATTTTTTTGTTTGTACTATCCGAAGTGACCATGGAAAATTACTATTTTCCTTCCTATTTGCACAGCATGTTTTACTTAAAGACGCATGTTTTTGCCTCTTGTTCTCCTTTCACTGTATACTTCTGAGAATGATGACTGTTTTTAAAACCTTTTTTTAGGGGTTGGAGACAGCAGTAAGGTATCTCCTTAGCTGTCTCTTCTTAAGACTGCCCAATTCTCAAACGTTATGTTCTAGCTCCGTCATCATCTTAGTGATCATCAGCTGGACTTGATACTGTACAAGAAGATCTTACACCAAAAGCCCGAAGATGGACACAGTATCCAGATGCAATCTTACACATACTGAATAAGGAGGAGACCTTAGCTGTGATTAATTGAAGTCCAAGTCTATTTTTGCCAAGCTGCATTTTCTTCAGTCATCCCCCACCCTATACTATTGCCTGGGAATATGCCATTCCATGTACAGGACTCTGCCTTTGCTAAACTTCTTAAGACTGCAGCCACTTTTGCTGCCTCTCTCTTAGAATAACAGCCAGGCCCTTCAGCATACCAGCTACTCCCCTTAATTTGATGTTATTAGCAAACTTCCTAAGGCTGATTTTCCATTACATTTTTTTTTAGATAATTAATGAAGACATTAAGCAGTATCAAGGCACTTTATCAGCCTGGGAGGAATGGCACTAGTAAGCAGCTGCCAGCCAGTTACTTCATGCTGCTGATCCACAGCCCTTTGCACCCAGCAGTCTATCCTGTTTTCCACCAGCCCTGCAGTCAGCTTATCCAAATCATGTATTTATCATTATGGATAGTGAATACCAAGTTAACCTAATTTACTATTATAATTATATCAGAATATTTCACTCTCTTGACCATAAACTTTTTCTTCCTGGCTATGTCCTGACACATCTCCCTTGAGCTTGCCTGAGTACTGTAAGCAAAAAGCTTTTCATGATTTCTTTTTTCTTTCTTTTTCATGGAAAGCTTAATTAGTACAGCTGAAATGCACTTGCAAAGGGTCCTGTGAGATCTGGAACAAGTCCAGGAATGAATGAAAATGTTCACCTGGATGCAGGAAGCTGGGAAGAACTTGAACAACTAGCAAGCAGAGTGCCTTGGGCTGCTTTTGGACCTGCAGACTCAATGCTTAAGTTAGGTCTGAAGCTTCCTGTGTATTCAGCAGAGAGTCCCAGGTGTGGCAAAAAGCTCCAAAAGTAGTCTCACATTTCTCTATTATTTTAGAACATAGCTTAGACCCTTAACATAGACAGCAACCTTAGATGTCTATAGTTAAAGGTGTGAAAGTGCATGCAAATTTATTACCTTTAAGCTGCAAGCAGTAATTTCTGCACATTCTAGTAATATGTCTGTGAACTGATAGATTCCAGATGATTTGCTCAAAACCTTTGCACATAGAATATACCCTTTTCCATATCCTGAGTGTGAAATCACTGCAGAAGTGATCAAAATTCTGTTGTTTCTAGGGGAATTGAGAGCGGTGGGCTTCGTTTAAATGCCATGTTGCATAAAAGGATGATTCTTAGTCATATTTTTTTTGGAACTGCAATATGACTTTCTAATATACTTTTGTACGTTCCTTACCTTAAACAATTTGTATTACTAAACATGGGCACTTCCATGGAAATGCATTATTTAAAGAGTACTAATTTTTTTGTAGTTAAGTTTGTTAGTTAATATATATTAAAAAAAAAAAAAAAAGTTATGTTTCCCAGTCTGAGAACATCTTGAATACAGCTTCACAGTAACTGCTGGCAGTTGTTAATACTATCATCATATAGAATAACAGAATTGCTTGGTTGGAAAAGACCTTTAAGATCATGAAGTCCAACCATTATCTAAAATTACCAAGTTCACCACTAAACACACACAGTACTTAATGTTTGTATGATAAATATTTAACTGTACTCTAACTTGCTTTAAACTATCACAGGATGTCATAAGTGTTAATTCGGGTGATATCAAACTGCAATTCACCTCTAATGTGTTTCTTCTTCTTTAAAATACCTTCTGCATTCTTTTCTTTTTCAAAGTAACAATGCTGGACACTTCTGCTTCTAAGCCTACATTGCTTATAAATGCTGCCTAAGCTCTTACCTAATTTTTTTTGTTACTTCTAAAGATTCATCAGTGGTAGTGGTGCAGTGCACCTAAATCAATCTTTTCTTTCCATCCTTATTTTCCAGAGAATTAAAATCCTGTTAATAACAAATGCTAGAACTGAGGAAGCTAGGCCACCTAGTGGATGTAAGGGACTTAACATAGCACTGCTATTCATAAACTAAACTTCAGGCTCAAAAATACTTGATACCTAAGAAGAGGCAGGGCAGAGTTCTTGCATAAGTAGATTACTGAACTTGTTCCTTCGACGCTGCTAGAGATGCACCTTTGTCAAATCACACATTTTGAAAATCTTAGCTATGGACACAAGTTGGAATGTAAATGTGCTATAGGTATAATCCATTTTCTGTCATTATTATTGTGTGTTAATCATCACAGTAGGAAAAGATTGGAGCAAAACTGTATGATCTGAGTTTTAGAAATAGAATATTCTATTGAAAGTCTGAAGTCTTTTAAACTTAGCTTGTTAAGATATTTGGAAGTTCTTCATACATCCATCACTGGAAGCTTGCATCTTGTTCAGGCAATATTTATTGACTTTTTTTTTCCCAAACTTTATAGACTTTATGCAGTTGGTGGTCGAGATGGAAGTTCTTGTCTTAAGTCGGTAGAATGTTTTGATCCTCATACAAACAAATGGACCCTCTGTGCTCAAATGTCAAAAAGAAGAGGTGGTGTAGGTGTAACCACGTGGAATGGGTTCTTATATGCCATCGGTGGTCACGATGCCCCAGCATCAAACTTAACATCCAGGTTGTCAGACTGCGTAGAAAGGTAATATCCCAATGAAAGCATATCCTCTCAGTGGTTCTAAAAATGCCAGTCTGTAGAGTGATTTACCATTATTTCATTGAAATAGCTTCTTAAAAAATTAGTTTAATCACATAATATCACATTAAGCTTCTGAATAATTATTTACCACTATATGCTGCAATAAAAGTCAGTTTTCCAGAGATGTTACCTTATAAATGAATTACGAAGTAATTTAAATTCTATCTGCAGCTTAAGAATTGCCCTCTTTCACTACATTGTACTTCTACTTGCAGCATGAGCTTTGTCAGCATTTCCGTACTATGATCATGTTTGCATAAAACATACATTTCTGCAGTACTTGGAATAGAGAACAAAAGATGAAATTGTTAAGAGTTCATTACATCTGTGGTCTTTATGCAAACAAATTAAGACCACTTGCTTCTAGGTAGTATGATCTGAGGATGGTCTCTTGCCCAAATAAATATATTCTTTGTGTAGTGCCTTAGAACTCTTCAGAGCCGTGTGATTCCATCAGTTGTACTGTAAGCATCTGTACTTATTTTTGTCTCTTTCTGTCAAGTTAGTTTCTTAACATAATGATAGCATGGACCCTCCTACCTAATTATTAGTTTGACTTGTAAAGAATGCTGATGTTATTCTAGAATGACATTTTTTTTCATTAAACTGTCTTTGATTATGCTTATGATACACAGTTGTGATTAAGAAGTACTGTAGATTGTCTTAAGAGTTTTGCATTTCCTCTAGAACTTTCTCCAGCAGGGTTCTTCAGAAAATGGTGATCTCTCTCCCAACAAGTAACTTTTAGAACCACATTCAGCTTGAACAGCCCATGCTCTGATAGTTAGTAACTATCACATACTTTCTCTACTTCAGAATAGTATAGCAGCAGAACTGGGTTCCAGAATGGTATGTTTTTCAGTGCAGTAAGGAATATGCTAGGAGCAGCTATGTGTGTATGTATTGCTGCATGGAAAGCAGCACAGAGTGGATGTGTAACTACTACTGTGTTATCAGTTGACTAAAGAAACATTTTAGAAGAGTATCAGGGAAAATGGTCCTTTGAAATTAACACCCAAGTCTGTGCTGCAATACCTGTTCCCTACTACACTGAGAGTGTCAGTTCCAGTACTTTTTTTTTATTCTTGAAATTTTGGCGACAGTTTTAGAGCATGACACAAATTATCTTTTAGGTATGATCCGAAAACAGATATGTGGACTGCTGTGGCTTCTATGAGCATTAGCAGAGATGCAGTGGGAGTATGCCTTCTTGGTGACAAGCTGTATGCTGTTGGGGGATATGATGGTCAAACATACCTTAACACAGTGGAGTCTTATGATCCCCAGACAAATGAATGGACACAGGTATAGTTTCTGATTAGAACACGCTATGCGTTTATTTCAAGTGTGGCTCTTTTTGCAAAGAGAATACTCCATTTCTTTGAAAAACTTTTGTTAGTCCCCCACTCTCTGCCCTTCCCCCCCATTTCAAGCTGATTTGCCTTGAACAGAGAGTTGTTAAAGTCTGAATTTTGGGCCAATATTGTATGTTTGTTTATTTTAAGTCAAGATAACAGTGTGTGTGGATGGTACCACCTCTCTGCTGCAGCTGTGCAGCCATTATTACAAACATCAAACATGGTCAATCTTAAGAAAAAAGATTTAAACCTGACTACGTTACTCTCATTAAAGTGTATTTTTGCTTACAGGTTGCACCATTGTGCTTAGGAAGAGCTGGAGCATGTGTTGTGACTGTGAAACTATAGGTTGTTTTCTTTGAGAAGGTGACTTTCTCCACTACGATGGACTCAGCTGATATCTTTTTTCCTCAAGCCAATTAAGAATATGAGGTGCAGGATATCTACAACACAAAGTGTTTGGTCTCTGACCTACATACATATTACTCTTTTGGACCAATATTAAGCACTTTTTAAAGAATTATCTTTATTACCTGCACATTGGAAGAATTACAAGCAAATCAACTGCAACCAAGATGTTGCCAGCAAGGGACCTCCATTGAGGAAATACTAAGAAATGAGTGAAAACATTATGAACTCGCTGGGATAATCAAATGTTACTGATTTATGGCCTTGACTCCTCAAACATGCAGAGAAATCATGCCATTAATAAATACAGTTCCACTGATACAATTGAGGATACCTCTGGGTGAAGCGAGTTACAGAATTTAACCCCGTATATTTAATTTGCCTATAATAAACATGTTTTTCTGTGGGTATCTGAGCTATTACAGTGCAGGCTGACAAACCAATGCAAACCATTGTAAATGGCAGGTGTAATGCTTGCCTTAAAAATGAAGTTATGTATTTGGTGAATATTTGCACTTTTACCATCATTCCTAGTTTAGAAATACTTTTATTTAACCAAAGCCTTATTTTAAATATTGTCTTATAATGCTAACAGAAATCTGCTATTTAATTATGTCTGTAGGAGGTTTCTGAAATCCAGTGTACTACTTGGATATTCAAAGGTTTTCTGTAAGATGGAGAACATTGTACCTTTTCTCTAATTTGGTTTTTATATTTACATTGCTATTTTTAAGATAAACTCTATAAGCATGAGTAACTATTGGGAAGAATTCTGAAGTGTTATTAGAAGTTAACCAATTTAATAAGAGCACTTTGAATTTTTCAAAACATTCCATTGCATCTAGACTAAGAGTCTACTTTGATTCTCAATATGTTTTACATGAGGCTTTGCACTACTGTGAAAGGTATAATTTTATAAGATGAAATGAAGCAATTGTCTTTTTCTCCAGCGAGGTTACTTCAAAATGCAAAGAGCCAAACCGCCATTTGAGCATGTTCAGCATCTTGTAGGAGAGTTGTGTATGCCTCACAGGATTTTTTTTTTTTTTTCAAATGCTTTATAATTTGCCTTTTTTGACTCCTACACTTTGCCACACACTCGTTTGAACAGTCTGAATGTTCTCTGGATGTCTTTTTGTATTTGCTTTTCTGTGCCTTGTTCCTTCTGTCTTCAAAGCGGCGGGCAGTGCGGCGTGCTGCTTCCTGAGGGAGCGCTGAGCTGTCAGCTCACAGAATGTTTTCCAGGAGTTAGAAGTGTCTGACGCCCAAAGTCTTTGTACATTTGTAATTTTAAATTTCATGTGTTCATGCTCTCGAACTATTTATTGGTTTAAAGGAAATTACTAAGCAGTGAAACTTGGTGTTGAAACCTGCTTTGTTTGAAATGGAATACAGTTCATCTTAAATGCGCTTTCAATGGATTGGTGCCTTTTTTTCTTAGATATGTCGATTTTGCGTATCCGAATCTGTACCTTTAATTAAGAAAGATTATTTTTACAGCATGCCTTTGTTGTACGCGGTTTACGAAACCACCCTTTTCTCCTGTGCGTACGTGGCTCCCTATTCCTCCCTGCGACGTACGCTAACGGCCGCGCGGCGCTGTCGGAGGAATCTCCGCTTTCCCATTGGCTCGGGAGAGCGGTCTCGCCTTCCGCCTCTGATTGGCTGCTGTCTCCTCCCGCCTTCTCGTTTCCGCGGTGACACGGACGCCAGGGGCGGGAGGGTTCGGGTTTCCCCCTCAGCTGGGGTCGAGGGTTGCGCATGCGCGAGGCGCTGCGTGGCGAGCGGTGGGCGCGATGAAGGTGAGTCCGCCCGGCCGCCGTACGCGGGGAGGCGTTCGCTGATGGGATCGCGGCGACGGCGGGGTCAACCCGGGTGATGAAGTTCGTAGTCCATGCCGCCTCGGCCGCCTCGGTGCGGTGCTTGAGGCCTGTGAGGGGCGCGCGGGGCGCTCTCAGCCGCGGGAGTTCCGGGCTGCGGAGCCGTTACCGTTGGCCGCAGCCTTGGTAACGGCCCTCAGGCTGCCCTGCTGTGCTCCTGTCCGCCCGCGGCGAACGCTTCTTGCTCGCGGTTAAGGGTCTGGTGACGTGCGGGGAGCTGGAGCTCGCCACTGCTTTACTGAGCATTTCATTAAAATGGCTTCAAAGCGGAACGCGGTTGTCAGGCGTCGTTTATGCCCGTGGCACGCAACGCTTGGCTTATTACTAGTTAGGGACCCCTGGGGAAAAAAACACAAACCAAACAAATACACCTGAGTGTTCGGGGAACCCCAGGCGTGGTGTTTGTCGACGATGTGGCAGGGGAGAAAAAGGTGAAGTTGTTGGCGTTGTCTTACAGACTTATAGGACAGTCTGTGCAGATAGAGTAAAATATCCGGAAGCTGGTAAGTTCTGCTGAGAAATCAAAAACTTGTACAGCTGAGTTGTTTTGCAGCCACGGTTTGACCCAACAATTTAGGAGGGCAAAACAGCTACATGACTTTAAAAAAATAGATACTGGGCTCTGTTTTGCATCCCCTGTGACTGAAGGTGCTATTTGATCCTATGCTTCTCCATAAAATTCAGGGGATTAAGTACTGTAGTCTTCGGATACGAAGAAAAGAGTCTGATGCAGTCATACAAGAGGAAGAGTGGTCCCACTGATAGGAGTCTCAGCAGTTCTCGGTACAAACACCTAGCATCAGCAACTTCAGTTCCTCCAGCTTAAGCCAAAAGATTATTCTCTTAAATTTTGATACTTTGATACATTAGAATCATCTGGAAGCTGGTGGTGTTTTTTTTCATGGGGGAAATTCCAGTATTGTTTTAAACTTATGATGGTAACATGTGTTATTTACCCTTTTTTTTTTTCTTTTTTTTTTTTTTTTTGTGTGTGTGTCTCCAGCAAGTATTCAGTCTATTAGAAAAAGCTTGGTCTGGTTCCTCGGTGCATTTTGCCTGGCAGAAAACTTTGGGACATTTCCTTGCTGTAACAGGGTAAGATTGCAGATGTTTACTGCATTTGTCCACAGTAATCATTGAGAGTAGAGCAAAAAAACCAAGTTGTTAAATAAATGTGAACCAAAGCGAAATATCTGTAGTTTCCTTACAGTTGTATATACATAATACTTCTGAGCCGTGTTACTGCAATTATAAAATCTGAATGTAGGAAAAGTTTTTATTTGTAACTTGATAAAGAATAGACAATAATAGATGAAGAAAGGGAATAATTTTATGTGTTAATCTTTTTTAGAGGTGATCACACTGTGAAAATTTTTGATCGTCACGGTCAGAAGAGAAATGAAATAACTTTACCAGGGTAGGTACTAAGATGAGTTTCAATTGTTTTTTCTTTTTTATTTTCAAAGTGTTTATACAGTCTGAGAACTTCATAGGAACAGATGGTGGTTGTACCTGGAAAAGAAAACAAATTGATGAGCATGTATGGAATACGAGGCAGGAAAATCTGAGCTGTGCTAAGCTATCAAGGATAGCTGGAAATATACATCCTCATATCTGAAGCGTTATTTATTATTACTACTAATAAACTCAATATGATTCATTAAAAATATTAGAAGATGACTAGTATGATAGTAAGAAAGAATATAACGTGGTCATATACAGGATATCCATGTTATACTCTTTATGACTACAGTCTTACCAGTGCCTATTTTCTAGGGATTCGTATAGTAGTCTCACTGAGGAATGATATCCTGTGCTTTGGTGTCCTTTTGCTTGTATCACTGGCATAATGTGTATGTTGGCATTTTCACTTCTGATTGGGAGTGTGCTTCTGAAGTGAATCTCCCTATTTTTCCTGCTTAATATGCTTTCATTCACTCTGGAGAGTGATATTTAGAGTATAGAAACTGGATTTCTCTCAGAAGAAATTTTAAAAGCGACGTCCTTTGGAAGATGCAGTCTCACTGCTAAAAGGCAGACAGTCCATCAGAACAGAGTAAAGGTGGCCAGGTGTACACACCGTGACTTCGTGCCCTCACATCACTGTGTTCTGTAAGTCTCCTTGTGTTGGGCACCGTTACCAGCTGATGTAGCAGTAGGTATCTAAGAATGTAGTTCAGAATATCAAATACTTCCTGCTCTAATAGTTGATGTCACAAGGGTTCTCTTACCATTCTATTGACAGAATTTTCTTTCTTTAATACTTTTTTTTTTCCTGTTTGTTTCTGTTTGTCCTCTTTATTCCTGTTCTTGACGTTCTGATTGGCTCGTGTTTGTACATGTTTTTTGGGAATAGACAACTTTTTTTTTTCTCTAGACTAACCCCAGGAAGGTTTTAAAAAAGGAGAATTTGAGTTGGAGGCTTACTGAGTTTGTTTGTAGCAGTGTAAGTTTCAGCAGAACACTTCTAAAGTTGCTTGTATTAGAAGTTTTAATTTGAGTGACAAGAACTAAGACTTTCAAGGAAATACCTTTTGAACAGAAGCTGTGAACTTGCATAGTGGAAAGAGAGGAATGGTGTCAGATGGCGCTGATACTCAGTCTGCAGTATATGGTACTTTATATGTGTGTTGTAAACAATGCTGTTTCCAGTTCATCAGAAACTCTTGGATAAACCTGTTCTGATCATTCTGGGAACAATTTGCTAAAGGATTTTCCTGCTTCTGAAAGACTTTCTTATCCAGGGTCATTATACTTATTGAAGTAGGAGAAAAAAATCCCAACAGTGAATAGACTCTAAGTTAAAGACATGACCTTACAGGAGGTTTTCACTCTCTTGAAAATCCAAGTGGCAATATTTCAAGTGCTTCAGCTTGTGTCATTTTTATGAGATTTGGGTATGGGCACGGCTGCTATAAAAATACGCTTTCCAGATAAGTCTGTCGTGGGCTTGCTTGGTAGGAAAGGAGAAGGGCAGGTACTTCAACTGCAGAATTACAGCTGTTTCTGTATACTTTTAAACATAGTTTAATGTAATTAATGAAACTACATGTTTTTTCTTCAGTAACTGTGTTGCTATGGACTGGGATAAGGATGGAGATACCTTAGCAATAATCGCAGACAGATGTAGTGCCATTTTTCTCTGGGATGCCAACACAAGCAAAACAAGCCAATTAGACAGTGGCATGAGGTAAGAAAGTTTTTTTTGTTTGTTTGTTTGTTTGTTTGTTTTTAAGAGGTGTTTTTGAAGACTTAAACCACTGTGAGCTGCTCAGCAGCTTATTCCATTACCTCATACAACTTTTTATTACTTCCATTATTTTGTGCACACTCAGGTAGTTCTGATACTTGTTTGTAGAGACTGTTTGCTTCCTTTAGAAGTTCTGCTTTGGTGTGTATGGTTTCATAAAACTTCAAAACGTGTATGCAAGTATGACCTCATTGTGGCCTTCCAGTATTTGAAGGGAGCGTTTAAACGGGAGAGGGTACGACTGTTTACGTGGGTTGATAGTGATAGGACAAGGGGGTTTTAAACTGAGGCAGGAAAGGTTTAGTTTGGATATTAGGAGGAAGTTTTTCACACAGAGGGTGGTGACGCACTGGAACAGGTTGCCCAAGGAGGTTGTGGATGCCCCATCCCTGGAGGCACTCAAGGCCAGGCTGGATGTGGCTCTGGGCAGCCTGCTCTGGTGGTTGGTGACCCTGCACATAGCAGGGGGGTTGAAACTAGGAGATCATTGTGATCCTTTTCAACCCAGGCCATTCTATGATTCTATGAAAATGTTTTTGTATGTAAGGACACAAAAGGAATCTATTATGGAAAGTAATAATTTTCTTTATTTTAGGGATTCACTGTCTTTCTTATTGTGGTCTCGAGTAGGAGCTTTACTCGCTGTTGGAACGACTAAGGGAAATTTACTTATATATAACCGTCAGACATCTCGCAAGATTCCTATTCTTGGTATGCATTGTTTTGAACTTAGGCTTGCACTTTGGAATGGTGGAGTTTTGTTAATATGCATACTTTCCTTTTTTTGTTCTGTGTGTGAATATGTGAATCAAAAATGTGCTTACGTTTAACTTTCATCATCTATTTTGTTGTAGTTACTGGAGTATTTCTGTAGTTCAGTGTGTTAGCTGTGTAAGACACCTGTGGACAGAAAAATTAAGGGTAGAAATTTAATTTAAATAAAAATGAAAGAACAGGGGCTGTGCAAGTTCCTGTAAGGTCAAAACACTTCCATCTACGATTGAAAGGTTAAAAATTAAAATTCGACTATTGAATTTTAATTTATCTGTTAAGTTTCTTCACATTCTGATAATCTGCATTTGAGTGGCCAAATACAGTGTATTTCTGTACCAGATTTTTTGTTTTGTTTTGTTCATTTGTGTTGTATGTTTCTTTTCCAGGTAAGCACACTAAGCGGATTACTTGTGGTTGTTGGAGCACTGAAAACCTCCTGGCTCTGGGTGGTGAAGACAAAATGATTACTATAAGCAATCAGGAAGGGGATACTATAAGACAGGTAGTGTTTATAATCTCTGTTTGATTTTAAGGCATACATGGATACCTCTGGTTCTTGAGAGAGCTAGAGAGATACAGTGTAAAGGGTGTTGATGCTTTTTCCGTATCTCTGCTTTCAGGGACAAGGAGGCTTTGGGAAAACTGATAACAGGAGGAGTGCAAATCTAAATATTTGAACCTCTGTGTTATGCAGCATAATTTGTGCTATTAGGATCTCAATAGCTCTGCTTCTCTTATCTGTTATCCTGGCCTATATCTTTTACAGGAGAATCCTAGGAGTGCAATCTTAGGTTGACTTGCTCAGTAGCAGCACAGGACAGGTCTCACACAACTTTTGTTTTGCTTTAGATCAGTTAAATAGGGATCTTGCCTTTGGTATTCAATGATTTCTTCCAGGCTGGCCCTCTCGCATCCATGAGAGACTAATTTCAGTGTTTCCTGTAAGTCTATTCAGATCCTCTTATCAAGCATTCCATTTGCTCGGACAGATCAGTCCTTCCAAGCAATGACAGTTGCTGCACAATATGCAAATGAATATAATTCTCTTTCTAAATTTAACAAATGGTGTTTCACTCATGATTTTCAAAGGTCTTTCATAGCTCATTTCATATGCTTCCATCTTTGTGTCTGAAGACCTATGTGGATGAAGAAATAATAAATTAAGTTCTTAGGATGTGTCTGTACTTTAAACTAGCTAGCTTCAGTAGAAGCTGTGTAGTCGAGACAGCAAAGACAAACCAATGTTTCCTTATGAGGTTTTCTAACCTCATATTGACTACAAAAGCAACTACTTTGCTGTCACTGCATGGACCAGATAATTTTTATTATTACTGTTATACTCTGTGAATATTGCATATATCATTTATGGTGATTATTCTCTCTGATTTTGCATTGCAATAATCTTGTTTCTGTTGTATCAGTTAGTGCTGCCTGTAAAGCACTGTTGTGCAGAGCTTCCTACTCATTTGGATCTTTCCCTATCTAAATTTCTAACTTTTTAAGATACTTTTCAGCATCATTCATGGTAACACATCCTTAAGATTCAAACTAATTTCATGTTTTTTTCAACTTTTTTCATTTTTGTTACTCAATGCTGTAGCAATTCTTAATGCTTAAATATGCAGGGCAGAAATAATGCAATTATTTATCATTGATATTTGTTGCATTGTGTACTGATTTTTCAATCCGAATTTCTTTCTTGCAGACCTCAGTGAGTTCAGATCCCAGTGATATGCAGTTCTCAGTTATGAAGACTGATGAAAGAATATCAACCAGGGAAAGCACAGTAAGAAGTCAATACAAAATCCTGCAAAAAGTGTTAAGTTGATGTTTCAGGGTTTCTGCTAGTAACCAGTGTTGGCCAGAAAGTAATTTTACTTTTTCCTTGACTCAGTACTTTACTTTGAAGCTTTAATTCTCCTTAACTCCACCCCCCCCCCCCCCACCCCAGATACCTTTATTTTCAAGCTTTACCCCTTTGCTCATTAAGGATGTGTCCATGAAAACATGGTGGCTAGCAGTAAGACAAATACAGTGGTTTTGCAGTAATTTTAAACACAATAGATGGAGGTAAGTGCAGGTACTTAAAATACACAGTGTAACTGTACAACATGCAGTGTGGTGCGTGGGAAACAGCACGGGAAAGTCTCAACTATAGAGATGGTTTTCTGCAGTCAATTTTGGAAACAGATCAACACTCATTGGGTTTTTGATTTGTGCAAGCCTCAGTGTTGATGAGTCTAGACAGCCATCTGTTAAACCTCTCTTATAAGCATGATGCTCTCTCTAAATGGCTACACTTTCACTGACTTCACAATCTTTCTTGAGGGAATCAAGTTCCATCGGATCCATCAATGGTGAAGTACAGAAAAATGGGGTAATGATGAGGGTAGCAGCACATATTAGTAAATGATCAGTAACAAAATACGAAAATGAGACAGAAAATTCATGGGTAGCAAAGTGATACTGTGTTTACAATTAGTCCAGATCTGTATACTTAAATATGGACAGTGTAATTAAAATTTCACAGTCAGGTATAATCTATGCAGTATAGAATTTCTACTGTATTATATTGATAAGGACTTGCAGGAGTGTTTTTCTTCTCTGCATGAAGTGCTTTCTCTCCCTGGGAAAATTTTAATTAACAAATATTTTGAAAATGCAGGAAGTTTGTCACTTTGATTTTCCCTGCTGCTTCGGGGGGCGTGCAATATCCTAGGCTTTTCTATTACTGTTTTTTTTTATTACGGCTCTTAAGTTTGCTGTAGAATGTTGAGGAACATCTCTAAGTCTGTAGTTCTTGGTGTTAGACTTGAATTGTCTGTCAGCAGTTTAAACCATATGGCATTTATTATCTGTTCTTGTAGAAGGTTTGGCTTGATAATGATCACTTCCATTCTGTTACTTATGACACTGGAAAAAAAAACCCTTCAAGTTGGAGCAAAATAAGCAGTGTGTTAACATGCATCATAATATAAAATAATTCTTGTACTTTCTTAGGAGAGTTTAGGAAATTGTATTTCTTAAATATTTCATCGTTAATTTGCGGTGGAATTATAAGCAAACTAACTCAAGTGACGAAGTAAAATTTTAAATTTGGGCTTAATTTAGGAATTACAGGGCAGACTTGAAGTTTGTACTTCTGAATTAATGGATTTTTAGGTCATTTTTTTTGTCAATTTGGAAACACCTCCTATTTCTAAGTACAGCTTTGTATTTTAACCTTCCAGCTCTTTACAAAAATAGTCTCCTTTTTAGACAAGGAGGACTGGAACAGAGGGTAATGCAAAATTAACTTGTAAACAGCCCTTTGAAGTATCTTCATTAAAGAATAAGGTGAAACAATCTCCCCTTCCTTGCTTTTTTCTAAAATTAGCGTTTTACTTTTGTCTAACAGTCACATGCTCTGGTAGCAAAAATGGTATTAAAAAGAAGTTCACTCAACCTCTCTTCAACTCTGAAGTCCAGCAGTGATCCAGGTTTCATCAAATTAAATGACATACCTAGACTGATAACAAACAGAAAAGATGCGTGTAAAGAAAGCTGAACAGACTTTCATACTTGAGATAGCAACGTTCTGATAGTCTTCCCTTCAGCTTTCCAGATAGAAATTCTGTGGATCAAAAAACTCATCGTAGTGCAAGTGAGAGTAGTCCAACAGGATCCATGTGACCTCCTGCCTTTTCCTCAGAAGAAGTGGGGCTCTCCTAATGCTTCTGCAGGGACAAGTGCTGAATTTGAGATGTGTGTTCTACTGGGCTTGCATTTAGAATTGTGAACCACTGGTTCACAAGGGGAATAGCCTGAAAATCTCTTCCATTATTAATAAGGATTCAGAATTCAAATTCATAGCATTCTGAAGGATTACTGTAAGTTCCAAATCGCAGCTTTTAGTGAGAGTGTTGAGCCTTATTTTAATGTGACTATTCCTCCTGAGTTAATTTTTTCTTTTCATTCATTGGCAGGTAAGTGTAGTGGTTGGCAAGAAGACTCTCTTTCTTTTTAATTTGAATGATCCTGATAACCCAATTGATCTGAAATTTCAGCAGCCTTATGGCAGTATTGTAACCTACAGATGGTAAGCAGAGCTTCCTTAATGCAGCATTCTCATATTAACAAGCTGTAGATTTCCTCAGTAGTTCTAATAAATGCTGATAATGAAAACATATATCCCTTGCTCACTAGGAAACTTTCTTAAATGTATGAAGCTACATTTTCTAATTCTTAACAATTCAATGGCTGTGAAAGTAGGATTGCCAAAATGTAATTGCCATTGGTATGTTCTGCTTTAGAATGGTAGTACTGTTACTGTCCTGACAATAGATAAAATTGAGAGCTTTGTAGGTTTGGATGAGTTGCTAATGGAAGAGCTATGGTGGAGTTGCATCTTTCAGCTATTTTGTTTACAAAGTTAGGTAAAGTTTTTGTAGCTCCCCTGCTAGGTGATATTCCTTTAAAGAAATTCTGAGCCAGAAGCTTCAGCTCTACATCCAGAAGTAGCTGTCCTGTTTCTATATTTTTGAATTGTGACGTGGTGTCTGTTCAGTCAATGTGCTGTTAACATTTAATGCTTACGCTTAAATTCTGTAGCTGAATGCTTCTTTATTTTGGGGCACATACCTGACAAGGTGTGCCCGGATTGTTTCCTTTGTAATATTGTATTTTTTCCCAACTAAGCAGATGAGACATTTGTTTGGATTAACCTTGGCATACTTGTAACTCTTTCTGTTTTAACCTGCTTATTTGTACTTGACACCATGAATATTAAACTGTCTCTTCACAAACGCACACTCTGGCTTTACTGCTATGTTTGTAGTGGTGTGCCTTAAGGGCTGAATGACTGCCATTATTATTTTTGGCATAGCTTTGATAAAAACGGAGTCAGCAATAACCTTGAAATTGAAGATTCCACCTCCTGGCACATTTATACTAATGAAGATATCAAAGTTCTTTCTCCTAGCATCACTGTCATGTATGCTGCTTGCAGAAAGTAAAGGGGGACAAAAGAATGTAGAAGAGAGGATAGAAAGGGTTTGTGATTGAATGCTGAGCACCCTTGTGTGACAAATTTGTATTTGTTCTTTAGGAATCTTTGATTGTTTTTCCCTTAATCTGTATTATACAGATATATATATCTGTTTTATATATTTCTATATTATATATATATCAGACTATATATATAATGTTGTTCTACATTATATGTGTGCATCTCCATAACTTGATTGTTTTTCCCACTAGAAAGAGGCGTTGACAGATTACCTCAGTAGCCTGAAAGAAAATGCATTTTGCATAATACGTAAATAAATCTCTTTTGTTACTTTTTTTTTTCTTTTTATCAGGTATGGTGATGGCTACATTATGATTGGTTTCTCACGAGGGTGTTTTGTAGTCATCTCTACACACATTCGTGAGATAGGTCAAGAAATCTTTCAAGCTCACAATCATAAAGATAATCTAAGCTGCATTGCTATATCACAGTCATTAAACAAAGCTGCATCGTGTGGTGACAATTGGTAAGTGACAGTTTTTATACATAAAGAATAGACTTCATCTCATGTAACTCTAGCTGTTTGGCATTAGAGCTAGTCTTCAAGGCTTCCAAAGAAATCTGTGAGGAGAAGATGAGAAGAATTGCTCTCTGGAACTGCCTCTTTGCCTAAAGTTAGAAGAAGTTATCCAATATCTCTGCACTTTCACTTAACTTTATAGTCACTAATTGTGTTTTTAGGGTTGTTTTGCTTTTGTTTTTTTAAGTAGATAAAATTCAATACTGATTCTTTTTCTGATCTGTTATTCATCAACTGAAAAGTCCTAATTTCTTTACTATGATTGATTGGACATAGATGCTTAGTAACATAACTATTCATTTAAATCTGTACTGAATGTACTGATATCCTGATAACTTCTGTCACTTGGTCTTAACTGCAATCTAGAGAAAAGTATAAATGTGCAAGCAATTAAGGAGAAAGTAGTTACAGACTGGAGTTCTTCCAAAATATACTGTGCATGTGATAGAACATGCCCTGTCTCCTCTTCCACTACTTCCTGTTCCTGTAATAACCTGAATTCTTCAGTGGAGAAGAAGCTGAGTGGCAGCAGTAGTCTGTTCTGTCCTCAGTTCTCCATGTGCACGTAACCTTAGCAGGCTGTTGATTTAAGACACTTGGACATCGAGAGCTGTATACCTATGAGAGAAGCATGGTACAACTTCACGTCAGTTACTGCACAATAAGGATGGTTTTTTAAGTCATTCTTTGGCACGTACTAGGTAACATGAAAGCTCCTTGTGTGTGTGCATTGCTCTTTAGGAAATTTTAGATATTTTGCATTCATGCTCTCATTTTGTTCCATTAGGCTGTCTTAATTGGGTTGGGTTGGGTTTCTTACAATTTGTGATGACTGAGAATTATGTTAGCAAGAATGACTGTTTATTTTTGTTTTAGCATTAAAATTCATGATCTGTCAGACCTGAGAAAGATGTATGCCATAATAAACTTGGATGATGAAAACAAAGGTATGTTAGTAATTTCCTTCAGGGAGGCAATTTTTATAAATCAGGTAAAAAATAGAATTTTGTGACTGTTTACATGTATGTATTAACAAAAAGTATTGTTGAAAAACTATGTAAAAATGGAATTTATTATGAAGTTTTTATTTCCCAACTGGTATGCATTAGGTGATCCACAGCAAAAATGGGAACATACAGTTATTTTTTGAAAGCTTTATTTTATCTTTTTGGAAGAATAGAGAAGTGCAGCTTTGAGAATATTTGATCAATTAGAGTTTGTTAGGTTTTAGGTTTGCGATTTTTTTGTGTGAGTTTGTGTTGTTTTTTCATCTCTAATATTGTATATTCAGATGATAAGATAATGCAAACTGTTTTCTACTTCTTTCCATGCTTTTTGGGTGGGTGAATTTCTTAATGCTTTTCTGCATCTCATTTACTTAGGGGGGATGATGCTTAATCTGGTACGCAAGTTTTCCTCCAGTGGCTTCCAGAACATTGTTATGGGACAGTGTTCTTAGATAGTGAGTTACCACTGTTGTGTATCTGAAAGTATTTCGCTTGTTGTCAAGTCTTTACTCTTAGGAAGATGCTAAATTAGTAAATTATGGGTTTGGTCTGAGTGATTCCATTTTATCTTGGAAATATTTTAATTGGTTTGGTTTGAATACATTAGTACCTATATTCCTAGGTGTGAATTCCTACTATTGTTACATTTTAAAGTGAAAATACTGCTTCTTTGTTTCATTTCAGTAGTCAAAGAAATGCTCTTTTGCCAAAACTTGTCAATGTTTTAGGTGTCAATCAGCTGGCTTGGACAGATGATGGACAGCTGTTGGCAGTATCTACACGAAGAGCATCCCTCCATGTTTTCTTGACAAAGCTTCCAGTCCTTGGTGATACTTGCAGTACACGGATTGCATACCTCACTTCTCTTCTTGAAGTTACTATAGCCAATCATGTGGAGAGAGTATGATAACCTTTTCCTTTTAAACTTCATTTGGATAAAAGGAAAGTAAGAATTACTAATGGATGGAAACTGATACTGTTTTTCTTACAGGAACTACCAGTTACTGTCTCTGTTGAAGTAGAGCCCAGTTTCATTGCTGTTGGTGTTTATCATCTGGCTGTAGGAATGAACAATCGGGCTTGGTTTTATTTGCTTGGAGAAAACAGTAAGCATTAATTTCATTCTCTTATTTTAAGCAGCCACATCATTGCTTGTCTTTTTTAATGAATGTGGTATTATGCTTAGCAGTGCTGGGCATTCTGCATTGGGCAATTAAAAAGAAAGAATTGCCAAATATCCCTATTAGAACAAAATAATGATTTTCCCAAACTGGAGAAGGTATGACAAGACATTATAATTAAATGAAATAAAACTTCAAGTTCCAGATATTGGTAATGAAATGTTGAATGTTTCTCTCTCTCTGTAGATGTGAAAAAGCTTAAAGATGCAGAGTATCTGGGTACAGTAGCAAGCATGCATCTTAATTCTGATTACGCTGCTGCTCTCTTTGAGGGTAAAGTCCAGTTGCATATGGTAAGAACTCAGTCAGTTTGGATTTCTGAATTAGTAGATTTAAGCTGAACAAGTTCAAAAAAATTTTAAAATGAGATAAAGTGGAGTAATCTTCTGTTAATGGAGGTAGAAATAAAGTTCTTTATTTTCTATGCTGGCTAATTAAAATATAAAACTGATTTTCTGGAAACTGTAGAAATATAAGCTACTCTAGAACAAGTGAGAGAAGCTGTTTTCTTGTGAATTGTTTGTGTGATAGGAAAACTCATTTCTGGACAGTTTGATACAGGCAAAACTTTGATATCAACAGTGTAGTTACAGTGTAGACTTTAAGTTCATTTTTTTCTTATGTTTAGATAGAAAGCGAAGGTTTGGATGCTGAGGAAGAAAGAGAAACTCGACTCTTCCCAGCAGATGATGATAAATACCGAATTTTATGCCATGCTTTAACTGCTGACTTCCTCATATATGGCACAGACGTGAGTATTATCTCTGTTTTTATGGATCTTTTAAAATTGAATATATTTCTGTTCAAATGATTTGAATTATTATCTTTTTTTTTTTTTTTTTTGAAGAAAAAATGACGCTACTGAGAAATTTACTTTGAATTATTTTCTATGCAAAAGCAGTCAAAGTTGCATCCAACTTTCCCTTACTATTGCACTTATATGAGATGTTTTGGCAGGAATGTTGTCTTACTAATGTTTGGTTCAAAACACTGCTTTTTAGTAGCAGAATTTAGTTTTGTTGTAGTAGCGAGATGATTGGCAATCAAAGTATCTTCCAGATGTAAGAAAAAAACGTATAGGGCTTATTTTGAAAATATATTGATTTAAGTGGTAACGTGATAGATGTGGACCCAAAGATAATGAGGTAAGCGAGTGTTATAGTGTAAATGTAGGTCTCAGCTTACTGTTGAACCATTTGACAGATGATAGGGATTTTTATTTTTTATTTTTGTAAGTGTTTCATCAAGAGAAGAAGTTAGGAGAACTCTGAAGAATAATGTGAAAATGCTCGTGGACTTTTCAGGAGATTTTCCTCTGTATGAAGCATATCTTTTTTTTCTTTAGTATTTTCTGCCGAGGGAATACAGGGCACATTTGACATTGTACTGTGCTCTTTATGACACATGGTGATGTACTGACCTTTCAGAGGAAAGACAGAGCTGCTTTCTCTACTCTTGTCACTGATTTACAGAGCCATTCAAATTAGTAGCAGTTGAGGGCATTGTTATTTCCTCAGGTGCCTTTAGCTAGTTAAAACTAGTACTGATAAATTTTAAATGTTAAATTCAGAACTGATCAATTTGGTGTGTGCAAGTTTTACAGTTGACTTCAAAAGCCGCCTTTTACTTCTGCTGTTGTTGTTTGTGCAGCACTAGTTGAGAAATAGTGTTTATCACCAGTGAGTTTGATTGCTTTTTCCCCTGTATTGGATAAACCTTATCCTTAAGGATTTTTGTTTCTTCTTGGGACGCAAATTATTCAGCATTGGTTGAAGGCTAAATTTCTTTCAAGAAAGAAGCAGGCATTTCCCCTCATTTCAGAATTGCGCTATAATGTCTCTCCAAAGCAGAGTGAGTTTTCCTCCCCCTTTTCTAAAACTATTTCATGGTTATCTTTGGCTTGAAGACGAAGTAAATGGAACCTAAACAGGACTAAATAAATAGCACCACTTAGTTTCCATCGTTTTTCTGTGAAGCATTTTCTGTTGATAATTCAGGTCTTGGCTGAAGGTCTTACTTTTACAGTGGTTAACTGTGTGCTTAAAGGAGGACATCCAAAGTTTATTTGAATTAATTTAAATCTCTGGATTCTTAGTTTATTTCTTGGTATTTTTTGATCTCGGGTAGTTAACGATAGAACTAGTGCCAGTTAGAGGAATAAGAAATAATAAACAGCTGTTCCACTCTCCTGTTACAGTAATAAATATTCATATTTTTTCATAGAGAAAGGCAGGAAGTGAGGTAGTGAGGTGGGTTTTTTCTTTCAAATAGAAAGGCCCTCCTTTTTTTTAATCCCACCCCCAAAAAGCCTCAAGTTTTCCTATCGTGCCTAATAATGTCCTGCAGTAAGGAAAAAAGTCAAAAGAAAAGTGGAAATGCTGTTTTTTCTAACATGTTTTTCATACTCAGATCACTAAGATGGGAAAAAATCCACCACAATCAAATCATTATCTACTTGCCAATTACTAGTGTCAATAATAGCCTTTTCTGTTTTTTTTTCTCCTTAGACTGGAGTTATTCATTATTTCTACATTGAAGACTGGCAATATGTGAATGAATACCGTCATCCTGTCAGCGTGAGAAAAATTTTTCCAGATCCTAATGGAACCAGATTGGCTTTCATAGATGAAAAAAGTGATGGCTTTGTCTATTGTCCAGTAAGTTAATGTGGGGTAGCCATGCCCTTATATTTACAAGTCAGGTCTCCAACTATCTTGTAAAATGTGTTTTATAGAGAACAATAGAACTTCTGTTACTCAACACATATGCTAGAAGAAGAAATTGCCACAAAGGCTTGAATGGTAAAGTAAAGAATAGTAATGGAAAGAAATAAAATGTGCCATAGTAGATCAGGGTAATTTAATTACATGAAATGCCTTTCAGAAATTGTATATTAGTGTATTCCAGTACTGATATTTTAGCTAATGTTAAAGTGCTACCTTTCAGTTTCACTGCCTGTCCCATTGCTCTTCTTCTAAGGAAAGTAAGTATCATGCTTGTGACACGTATTTTCTCCATTTACTTCCTTTCTGAATTGAACAATTATGCTATTCAGAGTCACTGCTCATAAGAAAACTTTTTGTAATAAGAATCTCATATTTCTGCGCCACTTCTATTCCTCTATTTTTAATCATTACCTGAATGAAAATTTAGCTTGTTTCGTTAGTCTTGCTTCCTTGTAATTTTACTTTTGCATTCTTTCTAGGTAAATGATAGAATATATGAGATTCCAAATTTCTCACCAACCATTAAAGGAATCCTGTGGGAAAACTGGCCAATGGATAAAGGTGTTTTTGTTGCTTATGATGATGATAAAGCATACACTTATGTCTTTCATAAAGATGCCATTCAAGGTATTGTAAATGCTTTGAAAATCTCATCAATTACTTCAGTTACTAAAGCAAAACATGTTCTGTTTTTGATTTGTATTGAATATTTCCACAACTGCATATGAAAATGAACAGTACAGAGGTTTTGAAGTGTTAACTGTCTAATAAAAAAAGTAACTATTGTGTAGGTTTCTCTGCAGATTTCCAGCAAGAGACATTTTGATTTTAACCCTTCAAGCTTCTTGCTCCTACACTTTTTTGTCTGATAATTGCACATTATGCTTTAGTTGTATTTTGTATGTTGCAGGGGAAACTCTCAGGATCAGATGATAAAACTTCTATTCACTTATACTATTAACCAATACTATGTAATTAACCAAACTATGTAATCATAGCTATTTCTACATAGCTATTTCTACCAACATTTGCAAAATTATTTTTATCATTTATAATTTTTAACTTACTTTTTCTATTTCAGTGGCAAATGTACTCTTTTACAGTAGATTGCGACTATCAGAATTAGAGACCTGGAGTTAATAGCCAGCAACCTTGACCAGTTACCACGTTTTTTACCCACTAGGATTTTTTTAAATGATATCTTCTTTCTTCCCAATCTTTGAATCTAGGATCGAAGATTATATTGGCAGGTGGTACAGAAGTCCCCTTTTCCCAAAAACCTTTACTGTTGTATAATGGAGAATTAACTTGTCAGACCCAGAGTGGGAAAACAAACAGTATCTATCTCAGTACTCACAGTTTCCTTGGAGATTTGAAAGACTTTGGACCTAATGAGCTGGCACAAATGCTTACTCAAACGTTAATGTTGAAAAGGTACATCTGTGTTTTAATTTTATTGTGTCAATATTTTTTTCTGTGCTTATAGCTCTATACAGCAGACATGGTTATCTGAAACTGTCGTGCTGAATGCGGATAAATTAGATTGATCCATCATGTCATATGATGGTGTCTGTGCAAACCAAAGTAAGAGAAATAGTGCTGCTTTCTGTTTTTCCACTGTCAAGTAGAAGTAATTTGTTCAAGGCAGATTTGGGGTCCTTTGACAGTGGCTCTTCCAAAACTGGCTGAAGGTTCTTCTTGCCTCACTCTTCTTGCACTGCATTGAAGCAAAGCAAAATCAGTATAATGGCAAAACTGCCAGAATAGGGAAAGCAGGTGATTTCATGAAAAAGAATGGTAAAAATAGCAGAAACTTTAAGTTATGTGTTTGTACTTCTCCTTTGTTCCTGGTGATTGTCTATCTCTCCATGGCTTAGAAGTACAGATTTTTTTTTAGTTTTCCCTGTCGTAGTATTAGGGGAAAAAAGAGTGGAGAAGGAAATTTAGGTACAAGAAGTATTGGTTTTAAATTACTTTTGCCTTCATAGATTTTCTGAAGCATGGGGGATATGTGTACTTCTGAATGACCAGTCTAGTTGGAATGAGCTGGGCAAAGCTTGCTTACATCACATGGAGGTGGATTTTGCAATACGTGTTTATCGGACATGTGGGAATGCTGGGATGGTGATGTCACTAGAAGAAATAAAGGTAAAGCATAGTCTTTTTTAAATGGGGAGTACTGTGGTTTAATTCTTCTTAAGAATTTCTAATTTATTTTTTTATTATTATTATTATTATTTTAATTTTTTTTTTTAGATAATGGGTGAATCGTTTTCAAGAGACTTAGTTATAGAGGAGAAAGCATTCAAACCACAGAACTCTTGCTTGGTTTCCTCTTCGCGTGGTTACAATACTCTACTGGAATGCAGAATTCTTTCCCATATTTTCTTGAAAGGAGTAGAATATACATATTCATGTATCAGACAAACTCTCTATCCTTTGCTATTTGTAAGAGAGTGTTTAAGGCCACTAATACATATTTTTTAAGCAGATTGTATTTAGGTATCTGAAAGTGTACATAAAATAGTACCTTAAGAATATACTTCTGCAAAGTGTTGATTTTAGACAGCATTTGTGGCTTTGAGGTACAGTAAGAAAGTGAGAACTTTCTCTGGTTTGTAGAATCTGTTACGCATTGTCAGATGTGGGGATGTATTGCTTTACTGTGTATACCGGAGTATGTTACCTATAACTTCTGTTTTTTAATATTGTTGCACCTATTGTGTCCTTTTGCAGGGAATAGAAGATCACAACCTTTTAGCAGGACACCTTGCCATGTTTACTAGTGATTTTAACCTGGCTCAGGATTTATACTTGGCATCCTCTCGTCCTATTTCTGCACTTGAGGTATTCAAAATGAGTAAATATTTTGTATGCAATTTTCTTCACCTTAATGTTGGAATATTTTACCTTCTGGTAATTCTGCCCTCTGTGGTTTTGTTCTTGCTATTGTGTGACTTGCAGACACTCTCTTTTAAGATAAATGTAGCTTTCTCAAATAGTTTACATCCTCCTAGAATACTAGCTCAATAATTGCACTTAGACTAATATAAAGTTCATATTACAATTCAGAATTTGATGTCTCCATCAGAAAATGGTGCTCTTCTTTGTTAATAGATGCGAAAAGACTTGCAGCACTGGGACAGCGCACTTCAGCTGGCTAAGCGTTTGGCTCCAGACCAAATCCCGTTCATATCAAGGGAATATGCACTGCAACTTGAATTCACGTAAGTTCTCCTGTAAAACTGTAGTGTAAGAACATGAGAACCAATGCTCATGCTAACTAGAACGTGCAATTGAGATACTGTAGCTGACAAAGCTCAGCTGTAATGCTGAGTTACCAGTTTTTGCAGCTGTAAGACTATAAGAAAAGTTTTGTAGAAATGCTTCATGCTTGAGGCATAGTACTAGTGATTTTTGATTGATTACAGTATATTTTTGAATGGTATGTAATATCATCTCCTAAATAAGTACTTTGTTGCATGTGAGCATTTGGAAAATAGAGAAAATTCACAGCCTTTAAGACTTCTCGCATTGGACAAAAGCCTTGCATTTAAAACTTTTGCTTGTTTTTCCTTCAACACTCAAGCCTTCATATTCTTACATTTTAGATAGAAGTGTGTCAGATTTCAGGCCTGACAGTCCTCAAAAGAGAATTATTAACCATTAGCTGTGATATTAAGTCTGAATTGTGGCTCTGCAGATTAAACTCAGTCAGTTTAACTTCTAACCTGAGGGGAAAAGCTCTGTATATAATTCCTGTTTTTGTAATACCTCCAGAACTGTTGGAGGATGCAGTCACAGACAGGAGGGAACTGAGGCAACTGAAGCAGTGAGACCATCTATAACTTCTGTTCTAAATGTACTTAAAAAGAAAAAACATCAATTTTCACTGTTATGCTGGGGGAAAAAAAAAAAAAGTAGATTGGTTTATTTTCCAACAATATTTGTGGAAGTAGAGGTGAAATTATTGAGTTGCGTTGCATATATGGGTATTCTGTGCCTCTCTGTCATGGAATTCGATTGAGCTCAGTGTAAAGGAATTGAGAGATAGCCTTGCCTTTTGATTAATAGTTTAATAAAGGGAAATGCCATAACATACTGTGTAATTCCTTCTTTTGCATACCTCACATCCGAATTTGCAGTTTTTATCTCTTAAGCAAAACAGCTACATGCATAATCTGTCTGAAAGATCTGCTAGGTAGGAAGGTAACGATCTCTTCCAATTAAAACTTGTTCCACATAATTCCAATTTTCTTTCAGGGGCGATTATATGAATGCTCTGGCACATTATGAGAAGGGAATCACTGGGGACAGTAAGGTATTACTGATAGCATGTATAGTATCAAATACTGCATTTTCAAGTGTTTTGTTTCAGATGATTTGAATTCAGCTTTTTTATTTCAGTGCTAAATCTACACAACTATTGCTTTGGTGATAGCAGTCTTTTATGTACTTGTTTGTGTATTTTTAATGCACAGAATGATGCTTTCTCTACTCATAAAACACTATTGCCATTGTGTTCGAATGGAATAATAAGACTTAGTTTGAGCAGTTTCACAGTAGATGTGCAAACACTACTAGGATTTCATTGTTAAAGCAAAGATCTTCATTATTCCTTTGGTTATTCTTTGCTGAATTTTTATCTACATAAAGACAGGCTAGGATTGCATTACAAAGTAGACATCTTATTCAGTAGATATTCTCTTATTCTGGCATTATTTTCCCTAATATTTGCAAAATGCCTATTATTAAACAGCTGAAATAACAATAGGGGAATTTAATAGAGAAAATAGCAGTGTTTTCTGAATTCAAGCCATTTGCCCTTATAAAAGTGTTAGTGGCCTTACTATCTTTGGGAAAAAAAAACAAAAATAAAAAAAAATAAAATGAAGAGAGATTACAAGCATATTCCCTTCTTTTTTTCTACTGTTGGCTTTGAAGGAAGGAATGAAGTAGCACTGAGCCATTTGTAATAATATATTCTCTGTATGCTTGGCCGGGACAGATCTTGTAAGTGAAATACAGAAATAAAAGACCAAAGCTTAAGGAAAAAAAATTAAGCAGAGCTGTTCTTAACTGGTAAAAAAATAGCTGAAGCTGAGCAAGAATTTCTAGGCAAAAATTGATTTCACCAAGTCCATGTAATGTTTTGTTATTTTGAATCAGTATTTTGTTACTGTGGCTTTTGCGAGCTGCAATTTCTGATACATAATGTCTCTGCTTTCCTTTTGGTTGCCAGTACCAAGAACATGATGAAGCTTGCCTTGCTGGAGTGGCTCAGATGTGCATTCGAATGGGAGATATCCGTCAGGGCGTAAACCAGGCCATTAAGCATCCCAGTAGGTTACTAAAAAGGGACTGTGGAGCTATTCTGGAGAGTATGAAGGTATTCAAACAAATTAACAAAGCCTAAGGTTGAGTATGTGAATACATTAAGATACTTATTCGTAATCATAATTTGCAAATGATATTACAATGATTTTCAATATTATAGCAATTTTCAGAAGCTGCACAGCTGTATGAGAAGGGACAATATTATGACAAGGCAGCATCGGTGTACATCCGGTGTAAAAACTGGTAAGTACAGATTGCAGGGAGGTGTTCTGTTTGTTGTAACAGAGGACTTGACGTGGTGCTCTTTGGAAAAGAACAAGTCTGCAAATGTCTCTCTGGTTTTGTGGTTCCTTTCCCCAGGCTTGAACAAGAAAAGCATTCACCTCTTAGAAGCTTTTGTTGGTTTGAATACAGTCCTACTGGAAGTGGGAGTCTTCCTTTTTTTTTTTTTTCTCCTTTTATTTTTCCCCTATTTTTGTGTCACAGCTGCAGTTTCCAGTTCTTTTTGCATGTGTGAGTGTGCGTGCGTGTGCACCCTGCATCTGGTCATTTAGTTCATGCAGTTTCTTTTAAGTTCATTAAATGTTGTTGGTCATCAGGTACCTAACTAAGTCTTTGAATATTCAGACAGTTGGAAATTGTCCTAACTTGCTTGTTCAAATGGAGTCTATAACTGTTAGCTGTCAAAACAACTAACGTAATGTTCTGTACATCATTTTAGAGTGGAAAGTGGAAGTTTACAGGGGAGAAGTACTATTTTATGGAGAGATTCAGTCTTAATTGTTATCTAATTTCATTTTATGCTGTTTTAATAGGAGAAACTGAATAAAGCAGAGATCAGAAAGATACCCTCTCTTTCATGCAAGTGCTCTAAAAATTAGGCTGGAATATTATGCTCATTTACAATGCAGAAATTTATCCTGCTGTAGAAGTGTATCAGCAGCGTCATGGTGAACCAAGAGAACACTTTGTTAAATAAGAGTAGCTTATGTATAGTGATAGACTTGATGTGCAAGCTGGGAGGGGCATGTTTTGTTTCTTCAGGCAGAAGTAAGCTCAGCTCTCCTGAAGTCCTAGGGAGTGCTCTGCATTCTAGGCACAGAAGGGACATTTAGGGCCTGCCTCTCTTCAGACTCACACGTGCTCTGCTCTGTTGGATGTTGTCATTCAGAGGATCTGCCTGTAATTGCCTAGAGTCCTCTGCACAACCTATAGCTGAGGCTCAAGCACACAGTCACAGGAGGCAACTGGACTGGTATTGGTTTCCTTTGTACTCTTGCTCAATCAGTAAGATACAGTTTTAACACTGTGTTGCTTCTGTAGATGAATTGGAGACAAAAAGTGGCACTTCTTATGCTCATACATCTCAAATGGAAAAGTTTCTGTGCTCTTTAAGCCCGTGTGCTCATGAAGCAGTCTGTTACTTCTCATTCTATTTCCAACTATTAACCACAGCTCTTTAAACATTTTAAAGTGCCTTCAAAGTTTATACGTTATGTTCAAATACTTTCTTTTTTAACCACCTTTTCAGTATTGATATAAATATGCCTGTTCTACCAGAGAAAAAGGAAACCAGAAATGTTTCTTCACTTTGTCTTGTCTTTCCAGGACAAAGGTTGGTGAACTTCTTCCTCATGTTTCATCTCCAAAGATTCACCTACAATATGCAAAGGCCAAAGAAGCAGATAGCAGGTGTGTTTATCAGCATTTATAGAATATATAATTGTTATTTATGGCGTACGTTATTTCTATAAAATATTCTAAAAGACAGACTTTAAATTCTGCATAAAACATGCTTCTGAAAAAGGATTCAGAAATACCCAAGCATAAATATTTTAAACATAGTCTATGGACCTTGATTTTTTTCCCATCTAAACATTATTGTCTTTATAACAGAAATTATTGAAGGTTTTGCAGTGCTGCAGCAATACAGCATTCCAGTTAATGGAATATTGAAGTTCAGTTTGTTTCTATCAACTCCTTTCATATAAAGCTGTGATTTTTAAGGTCCTTCAAAATTGAAATAATCATGGAAGAATTTCAATCTGGAAGCAAATTACTGTTACATCTTAATAGCTGCTCTTGCAAGGCACTGAATAAAGTGAAATTATTGGCTGAAATTATAAAGACCAAAACAGGCCTTTGTCATATCAGCCAATAATCACAAAATTTTAATCACAAAGTTTAGTTTTCTGCATGTCACTGCCTGTAGGGAAATGGAGTTCAGAATAATGATGGCTTATAAGATGAGACAACCAAGGCTAAATGCTTGGATGGATGAGACTAGAAAATATTATTAGTGTTAACTGCATAGTGCTAGAATGAGAAATTTCTTTAACTCTTTTATGGAACAGAAAATAGACTCATTTTTTGAAACTGTGCTACTAGTTATCTGTTTGGATTTATTGTTCTTTCACTCCCGAGTGATTTAATGAGCTGATAGAACAGATGAACTACTTCTAAGGTATACAAAAAGGGATGCTTGACAGAGTAAGTTAAAAATACTTCTGTCTCAGCAAGAAATGTACTCCCAAGAGAAAATAATGTGGGGAGAAAAGTTAGTAAATACAAAACAAGCCTATTTATGCAAACTGAAAAGGAGGTGTCACAGAATAACCTCCCAGAAGTAAAATAGTGTATGTTTCTTTCATACCATACTGAAAAGAGTTATTTAAAAATTAGAAAAACTGTTGTAATTTTTCAGGTACGAGGAAGCGGTGGTAGCTTATGAGAATGCGAAACAGTGGGACAGCGTAATCCGACTGTGTTTGGATCACCTTAATAATCCTGAAAGGGCCGTTAATATTGTGAGAGAAACCCAGTCTCTTGATGGGGCAAAGATGGTGGCCAGGTAATAATTATACGTTAAAAAGTTAATCACTTTGAGAACTGTTAACTGTTCCTTTCTCCTGCATTGTTGCCAGAGGATAAAACTGTGCTCAGTACAGTAAATGGAATTTTTTTTAAAAAAGAAATCCTATAAGCTTGTAGAATATATAATATTTCCTTGAACACATTCTTAATACATCCCATAATTTACCCCAATCTAACACTGGCTTTTCTTTCTACTTAAGTAGCGTATCACTCTTAAATCGTGATTGCGGTGTCTAAGTTAGTGATTTTCTGGATGCAGCTATAGAAAGCACAGTAAAATGAATTGTTATACACAATTTTCACTTTAACTTCTTTCAGGAAGGTTATTCTTGTATATTAGTTTTTATTGAACTTATAGCTTATGAGATGGGCAGTTAGAGTTTTAAAAGCATGGAAGAGGTCATACCTGTTGGAAGTTGGTGAGGCATGCTGGTGTATCAGACTCAGTTATTAGTGCTTGGTTAATGACTATATACTTCAGTTTAGTGATTTGAGTTCTTTAAAATTTGGATGACTAAACAGGTACTACTTTATTTCTTTCTAACTCTTCAATTGAAAATTACATTAACCTGAAGTAGTGAGTTTAGAAAATAATAAAGGTTTGCCATGCTGTATTATTTACAGTAAGTTAATTTTAGTAACCTATTTAAAAGATAAAATATGTAGATACAAAATTAGAAATACATCATACTTGCATGCCACAAAATACAGTATGTTTCTTAAAGTTTGGAGCATTCATGGTGTTACCTAACTAAGGTATTAATTTATTCATTCCAACTAGATTTTTCCTGCAGCTCGGTGACTATGGTTCTGCCATCCAGTTCCTGGTCATGTCTAAATGCAATAATGAAGCTTTCACATTAGCCCAACAGCACAACAAGATGGAGATTTATGCTGATATCATCAGTGAGTATTCCAGTTTAATACTTCGCACACAGTATGTTTTCCTGTACTTTTTCTTGGTTTAGACCAAATTAAAGTGATAAGAGAAGGGATGTGTGGTTTTGTTTCCCAGCCCTTTCCATTTATTTTCAATCACCATTGGCAGATTTGGCGTCCTGTTTTTAATTCAAGTCTATAAGCTTTGTTTCACTTCCAGCTCAGATGTTTTCAAAGGCTGGGCTGTGTTAGAGCTCTTTCTGTTTATCCACAGAGGTAAAACGTTTGTCTAGACTGTTCTTGTGTGTCAGGTGAGGAATCTCTTTTTTGACTTGATGTATTTAGTAATACCTTAGTATTACCAAATTTTTCTAGGAGAGCTGAATTTTATCTCTTTTCCTTCTGAAATGGTTCCAGCTCTTAAATGTTTGTGTCACTTTGTCCATTCTTTTTTTTTTTTTTTTCCCCCCCCAGAGGCCATTTATGGCCTCCTGCTGTCACAGCAGGAGACTAAAGAGGGCCTTGCAGAGAAGCTGACTCGCACCTCAGGCCTTCAAATCACTCAGTGGCCAACCTGTTGGTTTGCAATATACGTTATGCTTTTCTCTTATGTCTACAGCCTTCTTTGTGGAAAGTTTCACGGAAGTGTCTAACAAACTATCTCATCTTTTCAATAAAACATTGAAAGTTTCCCTTTTAAAATCTTCCTTTAAAAAATGCATTTCTGCTAGGGTGGAGTAGTTACAAAACTTCACAGCAGTTAGCTTGGTGATATACTATTACAGCTGCTTGTCAAGGTGGGCAGTATTGCTCTATTATTCCTTGCGCTTTCTTCCTTCTCTCCTTTCACAACAGCACGGCTCAAATTGTAATGTAAGTGGGTGGAAACAGGTTTTAAACCTAACTTTGGAGAAGAGGCTCTCTTTATGTGTACAGTAATATGGCATCTTGGTTAGAGGACTCAGTTGTATTGCCTGCTAAATGGTTAGATGGCTCCTGATAATCTTTTACTATGCAGTACAGGTATACCCTCATATTCTTAAGCTGTAAAAATGATCCTAATGATAATCTTAATATCATTTTTTCTGTTTTATTGTTGCCAAGACATAATGAAAAGAATAAATAATATGTCATAGGCCATTCTATTATGTCTGTAGCAATCCCACTACCACGTGAAATCTGTGGAAACAATAATTTCAATGCATTGAAATTACATTTAGTTTTTTAGGTAGGAAAAAAGCACTCAAGCTGTAATTTGATTCTACTTGGCTTTGTTTTTTTCTGCATAATGGGAATTTCTTTCTTTGCTAAGGCCCTTTTCTTACTTAATAGAAATACTCTGTTATCGTGGCCTTCTCTCTCTTGCAGCTTCCGAGGGTACCAGCAATGAAGATTATCAGAGCATTGCTCTGTATTTTGAAGGAGAAAAGAAACATTTTCAGGCAGGAAAGTTCTTCTTGTTGTGTGGCCAATATGGACGGGTCAGTACATAAATGATAAAGCAGTGATGGTTGACTGTTCATAGGAACTGTTGAAAATACTGTACTTCCAAATCAAGTTCACTTGTAGACTTTTATCTGTCTTAACTGATACATGTACTGATACAAGAAGGTGTTAAAAAGCTAAGTAAGGTATCTGTATTTTTTATTTGATTCTATGAATTATGCACTGTCATGCAGATAAACTTTTCATAGCCGTAGAGGCACCAGATGGATTAATGTCACATTACCCTCAGTGAATTTCTAAGAGGTGTAAACATATAGGTAAAATTTGTAGTACATTTCTTGACCAGTGAAGATTTGGTTGCCGTAAAAATAGTTTGTTAAATAGTGTTGCACATCCAAGTGTAACCAGATCTTTAAAAAGAAGGGAGTGTGTCAATTGGCAGGCAAGTCTGGCAGCTGATGCTTTCTAAGTGTTTGATTCCTACTTACTGAGCACGTGCTAAAAAAAAGTTCCTGATTTTTGCAGATTACAGCCATCATAGGTGACTGCTCTTTCAACTGGAGCGGAAGAGGCGTCTAATGCCACATTAACCACAGTTAAATGAAGATATATGCCAGGATTTAGCAAAGACTTGACTCTTTTTTTCAGGATTAAAAGCAGCCATTACCTTATAGCATATGTGGCTATCCTGATGGCTATAAAATACAGTCCATCCATTGTGCCATTTTTTTTTGTCAAAAGACAGAGAGAAACAACTTGGTAAAAATGAGAAAAATGTTAATTTCATGTATTTCAACTTAAACTCTTTTTCTACTTCTTTTTAGGCATTAAAGCACTTTATGAAAAGTCCAAGCACAGAAGATAACTTGGCTATTGAAATGGCAATTGAAACAGTAAGCAATTTTGATAAAATAAAATATTACTTATCTTTTCAAGAAGTTTACTTTCAGTATTGTGGCATTTTCCCATCATCAGTTGATAAATAAATGTAGCTGCAGTTTTTTTATGAAAAGTCTGCTTGTGTTGTATTTTTTCTTTTTTCCTCACAGTAATTTCTTCTGTCTTTACTTAATAGGTGGGACAGGCAAAGGATGAGGCCCTAAAAAATGAACTGATCGATTATCTCACAGGAGAGAATGATGGCATGCCTAAGGTATTGTATTTTTGTCACTGCTGTTGCGTCCTGTTGCTGTACTACAAGATCATTTGAGTTTATTTTATCCTAAAATTTTGGTAGGCACAGATTGCTTTTTAAGGATTGCTTTCACTAAGGAGTGAGGCTTATGTGATCATTCTGTGAGTCATTTCACCCAGTAACTTCAGTTTCAGAAAGATGAGAAAGCAAGTGTCTGAGATACAGTCATCTTTTTCTAAACTCTGTGGAGACAGCAGAGGAGGTCCAAATTAATGCTCACACTGAAAAAAGACAGAAGTTAGCTGTTCAGATCAGTTAGCACACTGGCGGTTGTCTTTGCCAGATGGTCAGGCAGCATGTGTGTCTCAAGACAAGCAACACTACTGATGTCTTGTACAGTGGGGAACTGGTCATACTGTCGCAGAGGAAGAAAGTAAGGTAGTACTTAGGGAATGAAGAACAGAAACACATCAACTAATGAGATACGTTGTGGACAGATTTTCAAAGTTATTCAGCCCCCCTTGATTTCTTAATCATAGAATCATGTCTTCCAACCCCATGTCTTGGGTTGGAAGAGACCTCAAGGATCATGAAGCTCCGGTCCCCCCAGTCACAGGCAGGGCCACCAACCTCCCCATTTAATACTAGTCCAGGCTGCCCAGGGCCCCATCCAACCTGGCCTTGAACACCTCCAGGGATGGAGCATTTGTCCCATCCATTAAGTAATTAATGACCGTGTTCTCAAAAGGACATTAGCCCCAAAACAATTTGGAAATGTGAACTGAAGGGAGAATTTGCCATTGAGATCACCTGAAAATGTAAATGCTTCCTGTGGATGCCCGTGTGACAATTAAACCCTTTAAAAATCTAAAAAATCCTTTTCTTTTTTATTACTACATAGCAGTATTTAGTTTAAAGTTTGGATTGTTTATTCATAGCTTCAGTTTCATCTGCAAATACGGGCTACAGTTCTGTGAAAGAAAACACAGTTTCTGTTCTGTGTTGGAGAATACAGTCCATATTGAATTTATAAGAAAATGAAAGAACAGGAAGTACATAGGAAAAAGATCTTAGCTGACAGATTTTGATATATTAGTACCAATACCATACTTTTGGTAATAACAGAAAAGAATAACTCAAAGCATTAGCAGGACGTATACTATACAAGAAATAATTTTGACTATATTGAGTTGATGTGTTTTTGTTTTTCAGGGCAAATTAAAAATATCCACTGTAAATACGCACCATTAGGGTATCAGAACTGCAGCAGTTGAGGTTAAGATGATAAACAGCTCTTTTGTGAGGTAGCATGCTGGTGTGTTATCATGTTTCTTTGAGTTCAAGCTATAGAAAAGCAGGCTTCACAAAGCATTTTTTGTTTTGATGTCCATAGAAGTGATGGTACGTTCAGTCATATTTGGGTTTGAGTTCATGGGGAAAAAAGAGTGAAAAAAAAGCCTTCAAGTTTAATTGCCTGTCACAGGAGAGTTTGAGTGCAAGGAGTGTGAGCCAAGTGGAGCTGCAGCCATGTTTATCTACCTATGAAAGCCAGACCAGGTGCAGACACTACAGTCTGCAATTCATTCCTTAGTCAAGGAACTTAAACTCTTGTATGACCTCACAGTAAATACAGTTCAGATATGAAAAGACATTTATGGAAGAGTAAGTTCTGTCTTAGTGAGGGGAGTGGGATTTGGTAATAATGAAAATGACACAGTGTTGGCACAGTAAGGTTATTTCACCTCTAATATTACAGATGCGGTTTATGATTCTGTTGTGAGGTTAAAAATCTCTGTCCTCTCAGCAGAGTGCCCAGAAGCAAAAGATTTAATATGTTAGCCTTCCAGACACTAGGTAGACAGTTGATGGCTACACCAGCCTTGCTTTTGCAAAATTAGAAATTGGGAAAAAACAATTATGTATGTAGGGTTTTTTAATTCACTTCTTAATATGTGTCTGTAATTTGAAGTTTGAACTACAAGAAAATTATATGAGAAGTAAAAAGTAATGAAACAAAATAGAATCCAACTGCAAGAGACCAGAAGAGAATGAAGCCAGTAGAGACATGGTACAACAAATCCCAAGGGAGCCTATAAACAGGAGGGGAGTGAACTCTTTGAAAAGGTAGATAACAGCAGGACAAGGGGAAATGATTTTAAGTTGAGGGAGGGGAGATTCAGGTTGGATGTCAGGGGGAAATTCTTTACAAAGAGAGTGGTGAGGTGCTGGAACAGGCTGCCCAGAGAGGTTGTCGATGCCCCGTCTCTGGAGGTGTTCAAGGCCAGGTTGGATGGGGCCCTGGGCAGGCTGGTCTAGTATTAAATATGGAGTTTGGTGGCCCTGTATGTGGCAGGGGGTTGGAGCTTGGTGATCCTTGAGGCCTCTTCCAACCCCGGCCATTCTGTGTTTCTGTGATTCTGCGATCAGTGTAAGCAAAAGTAATTTTGTATTTATGCTGTAAAGTGGTTGGGCAGAACCTGTCCCATCCTATCTTTTTCCTGTTGGCAGCAGCCTGCCCACTGGTTGTGCGTAGGGTTGGGTAAGGGACGTGAGCTGGTGTCATCTGCATGGTGAAATGGTTCTGAAGGTTGTAGGAAATACTCAGCAATTGTGTGAATGCCATAATTACTGTCTTAAACATTGTTCTGAAATTCAATGTAGAGCTTTCTTTTCCTTGTTTAAAAGCTCTTTCTTGTTCTTCTAAACGCTTGAATCCAATCTGCCATAGTCTCTCTCAGTGAGTAGCATCATTTTACTTTATCAAATCGTAACTATTTGTTTGAAAAACAGATGTAGAAATCAATTCTCCCTTATCCTTATTCTGCTGGTACAGAGCTGCTGCTTCTGAAATTTCCAAGAGGGGGGTTTTAGAGAATAGTGGCTTTTCTGTGGTAGCGTTCTTGTAAAGCTGAGTGTAAGAGCAAATTTGAAGTAGGCAAGCAGCAGAAACTTGCTAATCCCTTCAGCACTCATCTTCAAACCCAGCAGTCGCTCAGAGCAGCCTGGGTGCTTTTTTCAGCCAATGTCATGTGGCTTTAATGAAGCACCATATTATCAAAAATATTATATTAAGCATACATTTGACACACTGTTGTCTCATAATAAGCTAGTTTGTAATGTGTTATTATGTTGGCTATTGCATTTGTTGACTTCAGCATGCTAAGATTCTTAATTTGTCATGTGTGCTTTAGAACTTTCCAGGAAGCATTAAGTAGCAAAGTTCTGCTGTTCTGTCTGTGCATGTTTTCTAGGCACAAACATTGTAGAAAGCAAAACTAAGTTGAAATAATAGCTATCTAAAATTAAGGTCAGTTGGTTAAAATTAATTATTGGAATTCCGAAGATTTTAGGAAATGTGTTGACAATTGAAAATTCCTTTCTTTATTTATTATCTTTTTAATGTCTAGCTTGAAAGGTTAGAAAGTAAAACATAAAGCATTTCTTAAATGCCTTCTACTTTTGTATTTTCTTCTCCATATGGCTGCCATGTGAGTTACTGAAATCTGTTCTTTGAGATGCAGTGAAGGACGTGGCAGTTCCCTCATGAGACAGCTACTCTGTCCCAGGCAGAACAGGGAGAGGAGCAGCCCAGCAGGGCAAGTGCACACACAGTACCCACACCAGGAACTGTTGGGAACAGGGGAAAATCACCCCATAGCCCACGCAGCATCATCATTTTCTTGTGACCCCATTCAGGGAACTCAGGATAAATAATATCCACTGATACATGTGGTTGCATTTGTTTCTTATCCAGATAACCATTTCAATGCTGTTAAACTACAGCTCTTACAACCTTCTAATTTTTGACTGTTTAAAATTCTGTTACATCATTACTTGAAGTTAATTATTTTTGCTCACTTCATGTTTTGCTTCATAAGGAAAGTTAAGAGAAGAATTTGACTCGCCCTTTTTCTTTCTGCATACTGGTCTTCCTTGCTTTTATTTCTGTGATTTTTTTTCTTCTCTTTTGCTTCCTGCATCTTGGATAGGAAATTAATCTTTGCAGTCATTTCTTTCTTGGGAAATGTGTTTATACATTTCATATTTCTTTTCCCTTGAATTTCTTTCTTGATTCCTTTTTCTTTTTCCGCAGTGTGTTTTGAGACCTGTATACAAAAGCCGCACAGTGTTCTGGAGCGCAGCCCAAGTAGTTATCTTTAAAGAACTTGTATACAGTTCAAACATAAAACACACATTGTGTTTGGCTTTACTGATAATATCACAGAATTGGTTCAACTTGGTTTTGTGTTTGTTGCTGTCCTTAAAGCTGCTGATGTGTTTTGTTTCCAATTTGCCTCTCTCTGACTGGGGAGCATCCCATTACGTGCTGTATTTCAGATTAAATTGGCCTTGACTAACAAACCCAAGGATTGTAACATACAGACTGCGCTTTTGTTTAATCTCATTTTTGAAATCACTGCTAGAGGTATAAAATAGTGCCCCTAAACCAGATTTTTTTTTCATGTAACAGTTCCTCTTCCTTGAAAGCAAGGCTCTTCTATCCAGAGTGTGTATTTCAATGGCATTTTTAGAAATAAGAATCTTTTGGACTCTTGTCAATTTTCTTAAAATACGTCAGGAAGCCCAAGTCTTGTGTTGACCTTTTTTTTTTGTACTGGTGTATGGGAAATCTAAGTCCCTTTTAAAAAGCAGAAGTCCTGGTTGTTTTCTTCATCTTGTTTTTTGAAATTTTGGTTTAAAATTATTATTTCACCAGTTTTCTTCACATTGAATTAAGCTGCTGGATTGTCACTTCTTGGGTGAACCCTTGGCTGCATTTCTCATTCTTGAGTTCCACAACATACCGACAGTACGGGGTGCAGCAAATTAGAAACCTTATACGTTTTATTAGCCAATCGTCCCCTTAATTTTCAGTTCTTTTAGCTGCCCTGGCCCTCACTCACACTAAGCTGTGCGTTCACCGGGAGCTGTAACAGTGACCTCAGCGAGGGTTTGGAGTCCCCTTTGCCACCACAGGCAGCACCAACCTGAGCTGTTGGTTCTCAGTTCAGGGGCCTCACAGCGAGCGCGGTGGACGAGAGGAGGAAGGGAACACCATGCTTGCCATTTACCAGCATTAATTGCTTTTGTCTGACTTAATTAGGATGCTAAGTACCTATTCCGCTTGTACATGGCACTGAAGCAATACAGAGAAGCTGCCAGAACTGCTATAATAATCGCCAGGGAAGAGCAGCGTTCAGGTAAGTCAGGTTTTTCTGATAGGATAGCATACGTGATGCTGTGGCATCACAGTCCTGCAGGTACCATTGTCAATACAGATCATGCTATAAAGCCTCACTCTTATGGTAAATACGAAGCTTTTAATTGTATTCATTCAGTTTTGAATTTGAAATAGCTTTTCTGAAAAGATGGGGATTCATAACTGCATATTAAATCCTTGGAAATAAATCAAGTGATGGAAAATTTCAGCATTCTTCATATTCAGTGGTGGAGGCTGCTTGAAACTTTACTTTTCTGTATAACAGATCTTAGAGTTGCAGTTAAACTACAAAGAGTTTCCAGCTTTGGATTCTTTCCATGTGAAGATCCTTCAGTCTTTGCATGTTTCAACTTTCAGTAGATGTGTGAAGGAGATGGGCTGTGCCAAAGGGTCAGATACCTGCATGCCTGAGCCTTGTTTTTGCCTGAAGTTACAAACAGAAAAAAAAGAAATAAGAAGGGACAGGGCTAGAAGCGAAATAACTGTCTCCTCTGCTGGCTGCTTTTGCCATGGCAACAGCCCTACCAAAACACTGCTTTCTTTTCATTACAAATAAGTTAAGAAAAATATCCATAAAGGAAAAGCAGCAGCCTCAGGAACTGGAGGACAGTAATGTCCGTAGAAATTAACATTAATGGACAAACAGCAATGGGCTGAGGCTGGGGCCTTGACAGACGTGGTTTGCCAGGGCAGCACAGCAGTAAATAAAGCATTAATGCTGATAATGTAAGCAGGAAATGTACAGGCTCAAGGGTTTGATTATTCTTCAGCTCTTTGAATCTGAAAACGTGTACCTAAGTTGGAGTGTCCCATGTCGTAGCTTATATTCACTGCTTGCACAGATGTGTTCAGAAACTGTTTGAAAGTAAGCCCTGCATTTTTCTCAGTAATATCAGCTGTTCTGCAGCAACTGTTTCTTCTGCAGAGGCAGTCGAGGGTTTTTCCCCACTTCCTTCAGGAGATTTCAGCAAGTTTGATTTTGAAGTTTTCACCGATATGGTTGGTGAAACTTTTCCTTAACAATCCATTTAAAATTCTGTTTCAGTCTGTACTATTCAGTGCATACACTTAGGGTATGCCATTTCCTACACAGTTTTCCCTTAAATTGTTTCTCATGTAATACTCACATGATATTAGGACTGATCATGCTGTGCCACACAGTTCCAGCAGCTTGATTCAATGGCAGTAACAACACACAACAAATTGCTTTGTGCAGATGGAGAGAAGCAATGCTTGGTGAAATAACTAAATCTAAAGTTTTCCTTAAGCGCCTCCAACTGCGAAGAATATGACTTTGTTATACTCTAATAACGACAGATAAAGAATACAGGAAGAATCAGCTAGCTAAGAGCAGTCTGACCATACTGAACACATTTTAATGCTGAATCTAACTACGTTTAGAAGTTAATGAGCTCCTGTGGTTTCCAGACACCCCTCGTCAGTGATCTGGAAGCAGTGCAATGCCACAAATTAACATTCACATTTAAGTTCTCTCCCTGAAAGGTTTAGGGTTGGTTGGTTGCAGAGGCAATGAGTTGCCAAAGCAAATGATAAAGTAGTTTTCTTAATTAAAACTACCTTTTCTCTACACTGTTGTGGAAACAGTGTCTCTTGGATACAGCATCTTCCATTTTTGAAGTTTTATTATGCAAAGTTGTTATTCACATAAATGTTTTGCTACTTCTGCAAGTGTATTTTTTTCTTATTTAATTCCCTGGCCGATACTGGTTGGGATCCTGAGACAAACAACTGCTTATGACTTTGCAAAGAAATTGTCACGCAGAATTTTTGCTCTAAGAATCAATGCAGCTTCATGTTTGGCTTCCTTACATGTTATTAGGTTACCAAAAAAAAAAAAAATAAAAATTACAATTCGGTGTTGTTTGTTTTTAAGGAAATTACCGAAATGCACACGATGTTCTTTTCAGTATGTATTCAGAATTGAAGACCCAGAAGATTAAAATTCCTTCTGAGATGGCTACAAACCTCATGATTCTACACAGCTATATTTTAGTGAAGGTAAGGAATCGAGAAGCTGAGTTTTTACTCACATTGCACAGTCTCTGGTTTACTGACGTGTGCTTATGGGTGCTTTGTATTCATGAACTGTGTTGCCACGGAGGTTGCAGAATGGACTCCAAGTGCAAGCTAATGGCGAGCTTCAGGAGAATCCATACCTGTTTGATGCTTCTACCTCTTTGGTTAGACTATTCTTCTTAAAATACTGAATAATTTAAAACCTAAGTATGGCTTCCTTATGCATATGGCATTCATACTTAAAATATGTGCACTGCTAGTACTATGATTGGTCAGAAGCAGATCACTGCTTTTATTTGTCAACGGTTTACGGGCTGGTTCGGCCCGGTTCCGTGACTAGAAGGGCGGAGGGATCCGCGGATCCGCGCCCCCGGGAAAAAAAAGAAAATAAGGGACCCCGAAATAATTGAAAACAGTGGCAACAATCTGAGGTAAAACAAAGTAATTTACTAAATATGGTATCAACAGAATTTTATAAGGAGAGAGAATGTGAAATTGATAGTGGATCGGCCTTACCACAACGCTGAGATGAGAAGCGCAGGCAGAGAAGCGCAGGCGAGAAGCGCAGGCAGAGAAGCGCAAGCGAAGCAGCGCAGGCAGAGAAGAGAGCATCAGGTGACCTTGCCGGGAGTTATATCTCCTCGCTGACCGCAAAGCCCCCTGGGGAAACGTAGCTGCTCTTCTCCGCTGGACAGGCACCCGGAACTTGAGCATCAGCAGTCAAACCCCCAGTACATTGCATGATGTTATGATGTGGAATACCGATAATGAAAAATCATGAAACCATGACATTCCACCCCTTATTCCACATCACTACATCATGCTTAATATAGACAAACAAAATATAAACACACGCACTAGGAATTACTGACTGCACTCCCTCAACATCAAGTTCCCTTGCGGTACACATTGAACATCCCCGTTTTCCTGCATCACCCACCAAGTGGACCCAGGTCCCTGGGCAAAAACAGTTCCACGAAGAGGTTTGTCCTTCTCAGAGGCTGGAATAACCCAAACTGCCTTTCCCAACATATTCTTTACATGTACAACAGGGACTTTATCTCCCTCTACGGTATGTAGGGAGCTGGACTGGGTTGGACCACCACGATTGATAGATCCTCTGGTATTGACTAACCAGGTGGCTTCTGCCAAATGCTTCTCCCAGTGCTTAAATGTACCGCCTCCCATTGCTTTCAGCATAGTTTTTAACAACCCATTGTATCGTTCAATCTTACCTGAGGCCGGTGCATGGTAGGGAATATGGTAAATCCACTGAATACCATGACCTTTAGCCCAGGTACCTACAAGAGAATTTTTAAAATGAGTCCCATTATCTGACTCAATCCTTTCTGGGGTACCATGTCGCCACAGGACTTGTGTCTCAAGACCTAGTATGGTATTTCGGGCGGTAGCGTGGGGTACTGCATAGGTTTCAAGCCACCCAGTTGTTGCCTCCACCATGGTGAGCACATAACGCTTACCATTACGAGATCGTGGCAAGGTGATATAATCAACCTGCCATGCCTCCCCATATTTGTACTTTTGCCATCGCCCTTCCTCCCAGAGAGGTTTCATTCTCTTGGCTTGTTTAATTGTGGCACACGTGTCACAGTCGTGAATGATTTGCGCAATAGCATCCATAGTTAAATCCACCCCTCGGTCTCTAGCCCACTTATATGTCGCATCTCTCCCTTGATGGCCTGAGGTCTCATGGGCCCATCGGGCTAGAAATAATTCACCCTTGTTCTGCCAGTCCAGATCTATTTGGGCCACCTCAATTCTGGCAGCTCTGTCTACCTGATGGTTATTTTGCTGCTCTTCAGTAGCCCTATTCTTGGGCACATGGGCATCTACGTGACGCACCTTTATAACCATATTCTTTATTCGGGCAGCAATATCTTTCCACAGGTCAGCAGCCCAAATAGGTTTACCCTTTCTTTGCCAGTTGTTTTGCTCCCACTGCTGTAACCACCCCCATAGAGCATTTGCCACCATCCACGAGTCAGTGTAAACATAAAGCATTGGCCACCTCTCCCGTTCAGCAACATCCAAGGCCAGTTGGACAACCTTTACCTCTGCAAATTGGCTCGATTCTCCTTTTCCTTCAGTGGCCTCTGCAACTTGTCGTGTGGGGCTCCACACAGCGGCTTTCCATCTACGGTGTTTCCCCACAATACAACACGATCCATCTGTGAATAGGGCATATGTCTTCTCATTTTCGGGTAGTTCATTGTATGGTGGGGCCTCTTTAGCACGTGATATCTCTTCTGCTGGCGGTGTTCCAAACTTTTTGCCTTCAGGCCAGTCCATGATCACCTCTAGGATTCCTGGACGGTTGAGATTCCCCATCCGCGCTCGCTGCGTAATCAGCGCAATCCACTTACTCCAAGTGGCATCAGTAGCATGATGGGTGGAGGGACCCTTTCCCTTGAACATCCAGTTCAGCACTGGCAGTCGAGGTGCCAGAAGGAGCTGTGTTTCTGTACCGATTACTTCGGAAGCAGCCCGAACCCCCTCATACGCGGCTAAGATCTCCTTCTCAGTTGGAGTGTAGCACTCTTCAGACCCTCTGTACGCCCGACTCCAGAATCCCAGGGGTCGGCCTCGAGTCTCTCCTGAGGCTCTTTGCCACAAACTCCAAGTGGGACCTTTCTCTCCAGCAGCAGTGTAGAGGATGTTCTTCGCATCCTGTTCCATCCGTACTGGCCCCAGGGCCACGGCACGGGCTATCTCTTGTTTAATCTGCTCAAAAGCCTGCTGCTGCTCAGGACCCCACATAAAATCATTCTTCTTCCGTGTCACCTGATAAAGGGGGCTTACAATGAGGCTGTAGTTTGGAACATGCATTCTCCAAAAACCCACTACACCCAGGAACGATTGTGTCTCTTTCTTATTAGTGGGTGGAGACATGGCACTGATTTTGTTGATCACATCTGTTGGGATGTGACGACGGCCATCTTGCCACTTTATACCTAGGAACTGAATTTCCTGGGCAGGCCCTTTCACTTTGCTTCGCTTAATAGCGAAACCAGCACGCAGAAGGATCTGGATTATTTGCTCTCCTTTCTCAAAAACTTCCTTTGCTGTGTTGCCCCACACGATGATGTCATCAATATACTGTAAGTGCTCAGGAGCACCTCCCTGTTCCAGTGCAGCTTGGATCAACCCATGGCAAATGGTTGGGCTATGTTTCCACCCCTGGGGCAAACGATTCCAGGTATACTGAATGCCCCTCCAGGTGAAAGCAAACTGTGGCCTAGATTCTTTGGTCAAAGGAATGGAGAAAAAGGCGTTAGCAATATCAATGGTGGCGTACCATTTGGCTGCCTTTGACTCCAATTCATATTGGAGTTCTAACATATCTGGCACAGCAGCACTCAATGGGGGTGTGACTTCATTCAGGCCACGGTAGTCCACCGTCAGCCTCCATTCTCCACTGGCTTTACGCACTGGCCATATGGGGCTGTTAAAAGGTGAGTGAGTCTTGCTAATCACTCCCTGATTCTCTAGTTGGTGAATCAGCTTCTGAATGGGGAGCAAGGAATCCCTGTTGGTGCGGTACTGCCGTCTGTGCACCGTTTTTGTAGCAATCGGTACTTGTTGCTCTTTCACTCGTAGCAACCCCACGGCAGATGGATCTTCTGACAGGCCAGGCAAAATAGACAACTGCTTAACACCTTCTGTGTCTACAGCAGCTATTCCAAAGGCCCATCGATACCCTTTGGGATCCTTAAAATATCCCCTTCTGAGGTAATCAATACCAAGTATGCATGGAGCCCCTGGGCCAGTCACAATAGGGTGTTTTTGCCAGTCTTTACCAGTGAGGCTGATTTCGGCCTCCAACATAGTCAGCTCTTGGGAACCTCCAGTCACCCCATGAATATAAATTGATTTTGTCCCTTGGTGACTCGAGGGCATTAGAGTGCACTGTGCACCAGTATCCACCAGGGCCTTATATTTTCGTGATTCTGATGTGCCAGGTCATCTAATCCACACAGTCCAATAAACTCTATTATCCCTTTCCCCCCCCTGGCTGGGGGCAGGGCCCCTCTATTTGTTACCTTCACTGTCTGCAGCAACTGGAGCAATCACCTTTTTAGAGAAGTTCACCTTGGTGGTTGATTTGTCTTGTAACTCTCTTACCCGTGCTTGAAGTACAGGAGTAGGTTGTTTATGCCACTCCTTCATATCTTCTCCATGGTCACGTAGGTAATGCCACAAGGCAAAACGTGATGTGGTCTTACTGTTGTCACTTGCTCGAGCAGGAGAACGTCTTCTTTTGATAGCTGAGACATTAGATGCCACCGGCTGGGAGGAAATCAAGTTGATCAGCCCCTCCAATAGGCTGTTTTGGGGATTCTGGTCCCCATTTGATGTATCCGTTACCTCCATGGATTTATCAGCTTCAGGCACGGTTGATAGTTTGTCTATTATATCTTCTTGTTTGTTTTCCATTCTGTCCAGCTTTTCAGCTACCTTTGTAATGGCTGAAACACAAGCTCGCAGAGGGCTTAAATGTAACTCAAAGTCTTGAAGTTTATTAACCAATTCACTTATAAGGGGTCTTCTTTCCCCTCTGCCATACATTGCTGCAAATGTGCTGGCGTACCTTTCTGGTGCGGTCTTTGTGAATGTACGCCACATGTTTGGTGTACACCTGACTCTCTCGGGATCATGCTCTTGGTCTGGCTCGTCAGGAATGAAATCGGGGCTATGTAGCATTTCCACCACAGCATATTCTCTTAAATAACAGATGCCTTCTTCCATATCAGCCCATTTCTTTTTCTCAGGCATCAGATCATCTTTGAAGGGGTATCTTTCTTTTACAGCTAACAACATCCGCTTCCAGAGGGTAAAGGCCTGGTTCTGGCATGTACTAATACCTCTGTCAATGGCTGAGTCCCTAGCAACGCCACCCAGTTGGCGAGCTTCTCTACTATCCAGCCACACACTGTTGGCCCCATTGTCCCAACATCGAAGTAACCAAGTGGCAATAGGCTCATTTGGGTGACGTGAAAAGTCTTTTCTCAGACTTCGAATTTCATTCATTTTCAGAGATCGATCAACAATGGTAACGATATCTTGCTCACCTCTTACTCTTTCGGGACTTCTTGTTGCCCTCATTGGCGCCGGTGACCGTGGTCTTACTGAGGGCCCCTCCCCTGGACTTAGGGGTGCTTCTTGTGGATCTTGGAGCCACTCCTCTGGACCTCTCTCCTCTTCTTTCTTCTCTTCTAACTGAGTCGAGATTCGTTTCATTTTCCGTCCTCTTACAGGGGCAAGTGACATCAATTGTGGTGCTTCCTGTAGTTGATCAGGTTGGTCAGTTCCAATGCTCTCATCCTCCAGTTCAGCTCGGAGCCTGTCTCGTTCGCTTATGAGAGTATCTAGCTCAGATTGGAGGGTGTCTTGTTGAGATTGAAGACTGTTGAGTTTGGATTGCAGGGAGTCTCTCTCAATTCGGAGGGCATCTCTCTCAGATTGGAGGCTGTTTCTCTCGACCAGGAGACTCTCTCGCTCATTTTGCACTGTTTCCCTGAGACTCTCCTTTTCAATTTCACAAACTCTCTCCCTCTCCAGGATAGTATTGAATAAGGCCCGGTAAGCATTAGCCAGGCCCCAAACAATTTGGGCCTCCTCAGATCTTCCTGAGCCACGACATTCCTGTCTCAAATATCTGTTTAAATTTTCAGGGTCTTTCAGGTGTTCTGGAGTAAAGTTCCATGACACCGAAGATTTCCATCTCTCTAAAGTCTCACCCAGGCCTCTCCACATTCCCTGCCACTCAGTATTTACTGGTTTTGGGGCAGACTTCCTCAAAATATAATAAATACTAATAATAAGTGAAATGGTGAGCAGTACATTCACGGAGATTAATAACGTGATCAGGTGAGCATTGAAAATCCGCATAAAGAATTCAAAGGAGAGGCTGGAAACCTGCTTAAAAATCCCCAACCCTGTAAAATTAGCAGCTCCCTCTGGAATGGTATGCCACATAATTATTTCCATCCATGTTTTCAATTGGCTATATATACCTATTGCTCCATAGAGCAAAGTGGTGAACTTAATTAAGGCCCAGTATGTTTTTAGCATTAAGAAAGAAGAGACAGTGGCATGCAGCCCCTTAAAAGGCAGTTTCAGTAGAGAAAGCATTTTTTCTCTTTTTTTTTCTTTTACAGAAACAAGATAGCAAGGCTCAAAGTTTACAAATATCCTAGAGTATTGGCCGTCCGCCTGGACTTTTCAAGGTCACGCTTTCAGACAGTACTGGTGAAACAGATAAACTTTCCCAATGAAGCTGTCTGAGAGCGGAGAGAGAGATTTGTTCAAAAAGCTAAAAAGCAACTGTTGCCCGCATTCTCCACCAAGAATGTCAACGGTTTACGGGCTGGTTCGGCCCGGTTCCGTGACTAGAAGGGCGGAGGGATCCGCGGATCCGCGCCCCCGGGAAAAAAAAGAAAATAAGGGACCCCGAAATAATTGAAAACAGTGGCAACAATCTGAGGTAAAACAAAGTAATTTACTAAATATGGTATCAACAGAATTTTATAAGGAGAGAGAATGTGAAATTGATAGTGGATCGGCCTTACCACAACGCTGAGATGAGAAGCGCAGGCAGAGAAGCGCAGGCGAGAAGCGCAGGCAGAGAAGCGCAAGCGAAGCAGCGCAGGCAGAGAAGCGCAAGCGAAGCAGCGCAGGCAGAGAAGAGAGCATCAGGTGACCTTGCCGGGAGTTATATCTCCTCGCTGACCGCAAAGCCCCCTGGGGAAACGTAGCTGCTCTTCTCCGCTGGACAGGCACCCGGAACTTGAGCATCAGCAGTCAAACCCCCAGTACATTGCATGATGTTATGATGTGGAATACCGATAATGAAAAATCATGAAACCATGACATTATTTAATTGAAATTTAATTCTTTAATTGAAATTGGCCAGTCAGGAGGAAACCACTCAGCCTGTGGCCTTCTTGCACCCCCCTGCCTGCCAGCCATAAGGCAGCAGCCTGCTGGTGGTGGGCTGGAGACTAGAGAGAGCTCTGGAGAACAGCTCCCATTAGTCTCTGGTTCTTCCTCTACAGCTTCATACGTGTGCTCAGTTTCACTAACAGGCTGTGGGCGTGCAGCTCCGCAGAGGACAAACACCAAGAGCAGGAACTGCATTCTGCTCTCTGAAGCTGCAGTTAATTTGGTGTGTTTGTTGTATTCCAGACTCACGTGAAACGTGGCGACCACATGAAGGGAGCACGTATGCTTATACGTGTAGCCAACAACATCAGCAAGTTCCCATCACGTGAGTACTGACAGCATGAATGAGTGGGCTGTGCTCTGCAGGGCAGCTCAGGAGTTATTGTTAGAAGGTACCTGGGGTGCTTCCTCACTAGAGAACCTCCAGGAGGGATTCCTCAACCAAGGTTAATGTGTCTTTAAGCACCATAACTGCAGTGCTAAGTAGCCTGAGCCATGCATGAAGTCTCAGATCGATCCAATGAGCTGACGTTCTGTTTTTATCACGAAGTTGAAGTAGCCTTCTTTTGAAAAGGCTGCTTCTGTGGTACGTGGAACATTTAGAGGAAATTTTCCTTGACACTGCTGTCATGTATGGCTGCGGTACTGACAGTGCACCTCTCCTCACCTGTGCAGACACAAGCTGTTAGATAGGTCAGTCTGTCTTCTCTGCTAATTCTCAGCCAGTAGTAATCCCAGTTAGTGTTTTAGCTTTTTAATGCCAGGGTTCTCTCTCAACACATCGCTATAATGCAGACTTTAAACAGCATAGACCAGATTTGGGAGAAACAATTATAATCAAAACATTCCCAGTGCCAGGCTGTGCTGCAGAGGTACCAGGAAGGAAGAGGTGAACCCATAGTTCTTGTGTGTGGTTACAGGAATTGCACAGATTTGTGCAGCTGTGTGATATAGAAAAATTCTGTCATCTTTCATCGACACCCTATTAGCACAAAGGTTTTAAACAGTAGTATTAGTAAATAATTATTGCTATTGGTTCATTTTGTTGCAGACATTGTACCCATTTTGACGTCAACAGTGATTGAGTGTCACAGAGCAGGATTGAAGAACTCAGCCTTCACTTTTGCTGCTGTGCTGATGCGACCTGAGAATCGCAATAAAATAGATCTTAAATACAAAAAGAAAATCGAAGCGATGGTCAGGTGAGCAGTGTTCATCTGTACTTCCAAACATTTGCCAGGCATCAAAAGCACTGTGAAGGATCTGTCTTCAAGTTCAAAGAGCTTGAGTTTTTATTCATGTTTGTATGTTACCGCTTAGGCACCCAGACAAAACTGAGGCAGAGGAGCCAACAACAGCCTGTCCCTACTGTGCATTCCAGCTCCCAGAGTGTGAGCTCTTATGTCCCAGCTGTAAAAACAACTTGCCATACTGCATCGCAACGGTGAGTGCCTCTTCTACACCGTGAGAATGAACACAAAGCTGCTTTTTTTGTTTCCCATTTGCACTTTGCTACTTGATTCAGGCTAAGGCTTGGCAGTTTCTTTCCAAGCTGTTAGCAGATCAGTGGCACCCAGTCCTCTGGGGAGCTTCCCGTGTTAAGTACTGGGCCAGTACTGGTTTCAGTATTCAGTATTAGTGATCCTGACACAAATGAGAAGCCCTACTGCTTTTGCTTCTGAATTCTTTACAGTCTGTTGAAAAGGGACAGTGTACATTTCCCAAGGAGAGAGACATGCAACTCACCTCTGTCATTTCCTTACACTGAGTTAGCTCCTGTACATGAACATTTCATTTCTACTAGTTGAAGGGATTTGTCACACTAGAATTACAGAATAAGTGCAGATTTACTAAAGCAGGAAGCAAATAATAGAGTTAACATACATTACTTTTAATATTAAAACTAAAGGATCAGTCTTACAAAAAATATTAATAGTTTTTTAAACCGTTTTACTCCATTGGCTTAGCAGAATGCTGCCATCTGTGTACATGTCTATTCATTTCTGTTCCACATATTTAAGCTGTCTCTTGGTTATGGTTCCTTTACATCACAGTAACATCATCAGGGTTATCACTTTTCTCATACCTTTTGAAAGCATCAAAAACAAACCATTGCTGCACAATGTATTAGAGCACAAATTGTTAAATACAGTTCAAGGCACTGCTGGGCTTCGCGATGTTGACCACGGAACATAAGAATCTTCTGCATCAGACTCCAAGAGGAAGCCAAAATTAAAAAAAAAAAAAAAGCTGTTTCAGCTCTCTTGCTGTGTTCACAGACAGCTGAGCCCCTGGGCTCAACTCACATGGCTTTGCTGGCATTTTTTGAACCTTACGTATCACCAAAAATCTCAGTAAATTTACAGTCACTTCTTTCTACTCATGTATCCACAGGGGCAATATAGAATTGCCAAACTAAAATAGTTTTTAAAGCGATAATTTCATTCTTTAATTGATAAAAAAATAAATACGAATTGTAGTGAAAACCTCGTTTATCATTTAGAGCTCCTTTTCTAGACACAGTATTTACACAGTAAGCAAAGTAACAGTGTAATGATGTGGGTTTTTTCATTCCTTAACATCTTTAGAACTCCACTGCTGAGACTTTTTCCACAGTAACAGACAGAAGCTGAACTGCCAGGTGTAGCAGGGGGAGGACTGACTGCTTTCTCTTGTGTGCAGGGTCGCCACATGGTACGGGATGACTGGACTGCCTGCCCACACTGTGACTTTCCTGCCCTCTATTCAGAATTCAAGACGTAAGTTGGGATTTTTTTCTTCTACTGCAGGATTCCAGTGTTCGTTCCATCTAACATCTTTTAAGGCATCACTTTCAAGTGAACCACCCCAACAGCAGCCACTGGAATAGGAATTTGCACCTAGCACTGGGTGCAGACTAACAAAGCACTCATCACTTAGAAACTCCTCGTGGTCTAGTGCCAGCTGCTCTGGTCATGGTCTGCTGCCTTTTCCTCACGCCCACTCAGCCAGCAGCAGCCTTTCTGTTGGGGCTAGCTCTCAAATGTTTAAAAAAAAAAAAAAAAAAAAAATCAACACCCAACTCACCTTTTCCCCAACTAGCCAGGAACAGCTGCTACTCAGCCTGCATCCCTTACATTGTATACATTACAGGACTTACTCTCAGGCACAAATATAGTGTTACAACCATCCTTTGACCTGTTGCTCCTCTTCCTTTAAAACAGCATGTTACAGACTGAAAACATATGTCCAATGTGTTCTGAAACAATCAACACTGTTCATCTTAAGAAAATAAATGACTGCACGCAGTACCTCAAACAAGATGACGTGGATGGCTAAGCTCAGGTATGTATGAGATCTTTGTTTTGTGGAGCTTCATGGGTTTAGTTGCTGAGGTTGTAGAGTTTTGTTTTTTTAATTAGATAGCAGGGCTCATTTGAAAGGGCAGTAGCCATGTTTCCCAGCAAGGAAAGTTCAGTGTTCAAGAGTTTAAGGCTGCATCTCAATCCTTCAAGTTGTTGAGGTGCAGATTTAACATTGGCCCTTAAGTATACAGAGGGTATTGCTTTTTTTTTTTTTTCTTTGCTTCATTTACACCAAGCAGGCCAGCAGTGGCAGAAGCCCTTGTTCACATATTCAGCATCAGTTCTGAGCTTTCATCACTTCAGTTTCTGTTAAACAGTTCGTAAGTTTTTAGGTATTTTGTTCTGGCTTTAATTGCAGCTATAAAATTTAAACACAACAAGTTTTGGAACTAAATCCCCCTCTGCTTTGCTTTTTTATGGCTATGGGGTCAGTTAAAAAAAAAAAAAAAAAGCCTGATAGATGCAGCAAAATCAGAACTTCTGCCAGAACGTGCTGTGCCCTTAAGCAAAAATAGAAACGTCCTGTGAAACACATTTTATTGTAATTCTATACACTGCTTAATTGCTATAATGTACAAATATGCAGATTAGGATTTACTATTTACAAGATTTCAGTACATAATAACAGAGGATTTATTATAAAAACAGTCATGTGAAGACTTGCATAAACACCAGGTGACTACACATTACATTTGCATCATGTTCATGCACCCTGGTGCTTGTTCTACAAGAGTAGTTATGGCTTGTAACACAGCACGTTCGGTACATACAGCACTGCCCCCTGGGACAACAGGAGCTACAGCTCCTCTATAAGAGGAACATTTTCAATGCACTGGTTCTTTATCACCAGATCAGTTAAATGTTCCTGACAGAAGTTAGATAAACAAAGTCACTTCCAGAGCAAGATTTTTCTGTTTAATGTCTTGTTTTCTCTTTTCTTTTACCTTCTTTTTTTGTTGTTTCTTCATTTTTCTCTCTTTTTGGCAGCTTGGAAGACTTCACCTTTTTTTGCTACAAAGAGAATACAGGGAAAGTTTAAAATTCCAAGAGTAACCTGGCAAAAGGTGTAAATCAAATGCAGTGAATTAAAAAGAAAAAAAAAAAGGGAACCAGGGGAAGAACCTCTCTCCCCTCCCCTTTCAGGAATCACATTTTAAGTGCAATGGAATACAGACACTACAACATTGTCAGAGTTCCTGGGTTTAGCAATAAAGGCAGGGAAGTTTGCTGCTGCTGTCTGTAAGGACATGACCAACACTTTTGTTATATACATTATTTAATGTGTTACAAAGGTGTCTCACTGTGCTCCAACATTCTAGCAGAAAAAAAAACAATGAAAATAAACTTTTTTTTTTTTTTTTAATACTACTAGAAGTCAGGGATAATGCATTTAAAATCTACTCTTGTTTTTGTTTGGTTTTTGATTCTGTTGTTACAAGTCCCAGAAGTTAACATAAAAAGAAAAAAAAGTTTAGTTTGGTAGTGTAATACTGAGGAAGATAAATCACCTTGATCATTGCATCACTTTCAACAGTATCTTGCTCCTCCTCCTCAGATTGGATCTCTTCCACATTCAGTTCTCCGTTCAGTTCAGAGGTCCCCATGGATCCTGACTGCTGTCTTGACAACTTCACAGAATGAAGGGAATATGGAGTCAGATGCACCTCTTTGTTGTAGGCACGTGTAAAAGCTGCCTTGACCTGTTAGGCGCAAAGGAAACACTGAGCATCAGCTTAACTAGCAGTTTATTTGTATATTTACAACCTCATTTTCAGTTGACATAAGTACTTTACCTGCAAATCTACAAATGGAACAGTGAGTTGAATGTCTGATTGCAACTCTAAGTCTTTTCTTTACTGGACTTGTTATAAGAAGTCTTACCAGAGAAAACTATCCCTCACTTCTGAGATCATGCCTTACTCCAATCATCGCTTTTTGGCACTACATCATTTGTGAACAACTGTCATCAAGGATGATTTACAAGGAAGGGTAACATTTCATCCAAAATCTGACGGACACGCTGAGAACTTCACAAAAAAAAGAGCAAATAGCCCCCTGGTTTTATGGTTTTGTTGCCCTTTTATTTTTAATGTCTTAATAAAAATATTTTTTAAAGTAAAATAAGTATTGTTACTCACGTATGTTACCTACATTATGTATTTGACATGTGGCCAAGACAATGCCTCTTCACTCGATGGAACCCAAGGCACAGGGTTGGACACTCGTGCTCAACCTACCTCTAAAACAACTGAGGCTGTGTCCCTTAACAGGATGCCTCAACAGCTGAACTGCTATGGATTTCCATGTTCAATTAAATTAGAGTTCATAAGAGTATGCATTTGCATCTTCATCAGCATACCTGTACCATAACTATCATTGCAAGATTTCCTTACAAAAGATGTGAGAAGAAAAAAAATTACTAGTAAATCTTACCTTGGGATCCAGCTTTGAAAAAGGACTGGGTTTACCTCCCCACATGCTTATTTCCATTATGTTTTCAATGTCTTCTTTCATCAGGCAGTAAGAGTCCATGAATGCTATAGCATCTTGTACCCCATCTGCTCCAAAGGCTTTCAGTGGCTGGATGAGTGCATCACGCAGATGTGACAAATATTCCATATTTACTGTCCTCTTGCATGCTTGGGTTCTTTGTCAAATTGAAACAGAGAAGTAAATCTGTAGAGCTCAACACAGCTTTTTTTCTAAACACAACCTCTAGTTCATCTCTCAGCAAATGGATGCTCAGCTGCCTTAAGAGTTAACCACAAGCTGGGTTGCACCATTTCTTTTGTCACACTTGGATTAGGGAAAACTTAATGCAAGGTATTCAGCACTCAAAAACCCAAATGTCTGGGGAAACACAACCCTAACCTAAAAAAGGAAGAAGTGTCCACAGTCTGACTGTTGTCCAGAATAGCGATATAAAAACATCACCAGTCTATGAGGATACTCCTAGAATATACATTTAAGACTGTACCAAAGAGAGCACAGAGTTACTGGCAAGTAATGAGCTACAGAATGAGATAACTTGGTGCATATCAACAGAGACATCTGTACTACCTCAGACTCATGTGCATTGCCAGTTCTTGGATGATACGTTCGTGTTTGCCCGTGGATGAAAATTTCCCCAGCCAGCTGGGAAAGACAGGAAACTGGGACATGTAACCTCTCATCAGCTCCCCAGGAAGAACACTCGAATAAATAGCCTGAAAAAAAATGACACACACACACAAAACTTACTTAGAACATAACGGATTTCATTTCACTGACACCCACCCATACTACTCCACTTATTTCACTGAAAACAGCTAAGTGACTAGAGATAGCTCCACACTACAAACAGTTCACCTTAAGACAATCCTGGCTGTTTGTTTCTGTTTATCCCTTTTAGATTACAGCTTCATCTCTTGTACCACCCTATTTGTTACCATGATGTAAAATATCTGTCAAGTGATGACTTTTTAAAAATGTTTTTTCTTTCTAAATGGTTTGCTTCTCTAGTTTAGAGTACAGTCACACACACAGTGCTTGTTTGAGTGCAATCAGCTATCTTCTCCGGGAGATGGACATGGTACAGCAAACACTTCACAAGAACACAGCTGCTAAAAGATTTAGCTATGAAGCTATATAACCTCAGAGGTCCCTTCCAACTTGTGGTACAATACATTCACTGATGCCAGTTGCGGTCCTTTACGCACAAAAAAAACCCAACCCAGTAGCCTTGTAGCATACGTGAGTATTAACGTAAGTTTAGATGTTTTTACAGTTTATAAAGAAGGTTTAAGTTTTTTCAATGTTTCAGAAGACTGTTTCATGATGATACAGCATGAGGTCATCCATGTGATTTATAGGAAGCTGCTCTACTCCCCAGCAGGACAGAAGCATACTACATAAAGCACAAACTATAATAGGTCATCAAATTACACAGACAGTTTGAGGTTTGAGTCTTACACACTGCACCCCATAGGTAAAGCACACAAAATGAGTGTTGAGTGCTCACCTGTGTCGGTAGAAGGTTCCAGTTTTGCTTGGTACGAATCTGTTTGTCCACCAGATCACCATCACATATACTATCAGCAGCTCTACTCAAGAGCATCAAGTGTTTCTTCAAATCTCCTCTGGAGGAAAAAAAAAAAATAATAATAATTGATTTTATTACAAAGCAAAGTATATACAGAAAGGTATTTACATTTTACTCTTTGTGAAATTCTACATGAATTTAGGGTATGGAATAACTCACCCAGCAGCAGCAGGTTTCACATGCACATAGTTCTCTTGGACAAAGAGAGGTGCTAGGGAATAGTCATGGAAGAAGAGATCTGATTTGTCTATAAGAGACATACGAGAAGCCTCCTCTCCAGCAGCAAAAACTTTCCGGACAACATCAAAAGGGCCCTAAATGATAAAGGTATTTCAAGAAGTGGGTTGCAAGGTAAGCAAACCAACACTCAGCACAGTGTCAAGAGAATTACTATAGTGACTGTACACAGCAGTATCTGGACTCATCAGCACAAGCTCAGCGTCCAGTACTGTCCTTTTAAATGTGCCTTTTCAATAATGCTTTGCCAGTTTTGAGAACTGAGTTCTAAGATTAAAGAATTTCCTCCTAAAGACAGCAATCAAAATGAGAAGTATGAGATGAAGTATGTATCTTCCTTAGAAGACAGCACATCAAAATAGTGCTGGATTAACTGTTGACCCATTACTTGTGGCAAGACTGACATGTATTCAAAACATTTGACAGCGCCCTGCACATCTAGGCTATCAGTGCTTTCCTTCAGAAGATGCCTACAAACCCAGTAATTGTATCGAAATATCACAGTACCAGTCAGTCCAATCTTTTACACATACCAGTTTGATATCCTTTTTGGCTCTGCCAGCGTCTGTTTTGGCCTCATCGTAAGTCAATGATTTATCTTTTGCACACCACATATTGAGATTATGCAAAACCTAGAAAATGCAAGTGACAATGTTGTAGCATAAAAACAGAAGAAAAAAAAAAAGCCTAATCTTTATACCTAAATTCATGCTAACGCTGAAAATGGCACTGACCTGTCTGATGTCTTGATTTGCTGCCAGGATTATCTCGTTCATAGCAGGTGGTGGAATTTTCAAACCTTCTTTAAATGCAATAGACATCATGGCACCCTGTAACACAGACAGTTCTGAGAAACTGACAGAGATTTCCTATTAATTCTTTCCCTTACAGAGCACGTTATCAATGTGCTGGGTTGGTTTTTTTGTTGTTGTTGTTGTTGTTTTTTAATTAAATTAAACTGTTTTCTTTATGAACATACAAGTCAAGTCAGTCCTTGACACTAGTATGAAAAAAAAAAAATGAGATCACTTAAAAAAAAAATAAAAATCCTTGGATGTATTTAAGATGGACATCTATATCTGAAAGGCTTTGAGATATTTCCTCCCATAAAGCCAGACAACCCCATTTGGGAAAGCAGAGTAACTCAGTGAGGTGACCTGCCAAGTTTCAAGTGGTGTTTTCCAATTCTGTATGAACTGTGCCACATGGAGATAAGATTGCTGCTCTAATTCAGTGCAAGCCATGCAACCATCTTTACCTTAATCTGTTCTAGACGAGGTCTCTGAAAACGAAGATCAAAACAATAGTGGACCAAGGAACGAATTTTCGGATGGTTTCGGTCATTACACATACAGATGATGGGTATCTTTGTGTGTTTAATCAAACCAATCAGTTCCTGCAATTTAAACACATTATAACAATTGCATCAAGTACCTCAGATGATGAGAATGCTTAAAATGTCATATCAAGCAGCTTTAGTCCCTGCCTTAAATCAAATCTTTTTAAGATTGAAGTCAATAAACCAGATCCTTGCTGTCGTTGTATTTCCATAGTGAAAATGTTGCCCCTTTTTCCTACTTCTTCTGCTTGTTATTCTCTTGAGCTCCAATAGTACTGACATCTAGTCAGATACCAGTTTGACCCAGACTGTGCCCAGAGGGAGCACCCATCTTCAACTATTCCCTGCCACAAGCAGTGAGGAAGCAGAAATAAAAAGATCGACTGTTCCCTGCTCAAAATAACTCAGCCCTGCACATTCAGCTTAAGTTAGCACAGCAATCTTTGGCTGTCCTAGTGGAGGTGAAATTCAGTTCATTTCAGATCTTACAAGGTAAACACCTGTATCTGAGCTAAAGGTTTCTACGCTCTTCATCAAAGTACTGCACTGACCACTGAAGAAGGTAACTGTTCCAAGCTAGATTACAAACCTTCCACTGCTGGTAGACATCAGCTGCAGAGAGCCTGTGATAAATTCACCTGTCCAAGAATAAACATCTATGGTGCACACACCTGAGCTAAAAGGTTTGTGCGTTTATTTGTTTTGCAGAGGTTGGTGGTTTTGTTTTGTTTTTTAAACTAAATGTCTTTTTTCCATTTCTATCACTGCATAATACACAAAAATACATTACTAAAACAGGTCAGTGAACTATACTCTGGAGGAACTGTGACCCACAACTGAGGACAACAGACAGGCATGAAATATGGCATGCACTCTGCAATGGCATCAGCTAATAACTGTAGTAGTTTCACCTGAATCCCTCCTCTGTCTTCATTGCCTGCCATACCATCCACTTCATCCATGATCAATACATGTTTCCCGCTAACTGATGAGGATGTGCCTGAAAATGAATATGGACAAGAAAATGAGATTGCAGTACAATATTTTATTCCAAAGGGAATAAAATAGGATCTTGCTCAGAGTTTTACCCAGTGTTTTACACATTATGAAAGCCCAACCTAGACAGCTGAAGCAGTGATGAACCTTTTGTCCTAGCTCTGCCAATGTGCTGATATGGAGTTCATGTTCACAGAATAGAGCTGTCTGTAACTCATGTCACCATCCAAGAATTAAGTGCTTGGCAACAGAAGAACAACTGCAGAGTCCTTCAGCAGTTTGTGCTGATTAAGTCTATCCTCTTATTAACAGGATTTAACCCTATGTGGAGGATGAATTAGCACAGCTTACTAAATTAAGCTATTCTTATTTGAGCCTGATCACTTCCATGTGATGAGCACATCCAATTCCTAACATGACTGTGCAGTAAGGAAGCTCTGTCCCTCCTGTAACTGCTCTATAGCCAAGCCCACCCTCAACCAACAGACATACCAGAACAGAAGCCTTTGATGCTGGTGTTGTTCAGTGATTCAGCAACTACTTCCTTTAGACTGTTCTTACTTCGAGTGTCACTGGCATTCAGCTCCACATAGCTGTACCCCAGTTCCTAGTACAAACATACAAACCACACAGAAAAGTGAGACCACAGAGACTGGTGAAGAACAACAGCATACTCAATTTGAAACAGTATTTTCAGAATTCAAGAAGAAAGCTTTTACAACACTATTTCCAGATCTAATCTGTGGCTTTGATTCCTTTCTCTCTTTATCTCTATGTTCTCACACTCCAGAAATACTTACAATCAAGCATGGAATAGACATGCCAAAAAGAGAACTGTTCCACCTCTCACCCCATCCCCTCAAAAAAAAAAAAAAAAAAAAAAAAAAAAAAAAAAAAAAAAGCACACAGAGTTTGCTGTGAAAGATAAAACTGAACTGTCCCAAGGGACAGAAACAGAATTATGAGCCAAGGCTGGCTAAACTCTATAGTATTTCCAGATGCATATCCAAATCTTGTGCACAGAGTCAGGAAAAGAAACATGCCACATCCCACAGGAAGCTGACGGAAAGAAAAGCTTTTAACTCTTTAGCAGCTAGAAAATACATGACTCCCTCCGCAGCTGCACCACTTCACAGCAGGGCTTGTCTGCTGCAGTCCCTGAAGGAACATAAACCAGCTGCTCCTTTATCAGCAAACTCTCCCAGCACAGGCATAGAGCTGCAGCAGGGTACTGCACAGAGTTTTATTCCTGTAGCTTGGGTAACCCAGTTTTGTTAGCCTTGTCTGAGCAGCAGAGCTAAGCACTCTGCAGAGAGACCAACAGCAGCCGTGTGTGAGCTAGGTGGAAAAACTAGAAGCAGAAAGACTGCACCAGTGCAGAAATCAGCACAAGGTCAGCACACTCAGCTCCAGGTGCAGCAACAGCCAGGGAAACCAACTCTGGGTTATCGACCCTTGGGTTGGCACAAAGCTCTAAGGCCTCTGGAAATGGGAGGAGGGATGAAAGAATGAAAAGGCTGAAGTTATTTTTAACATTTGAATTGTAGAGAGCGGTGAGCCTTATTTCCCAGTACAAAAGACCAGACAGCTGCAAATTCTTCCCAACCCTTGTAAACTAGCAGTAACTTTCTAAGAATTTCTTGAGAGAGAGATTTGTTCTTAAGAACAAGATCATCTGTAACACGCTACAGTATCACTATTAATAACTTAGCTTTAAAGGCATTTCTACCATATGGAGCCCTCAGCTGACTGCCATGAAACAGTGGAACAGTGTTGCACTGAGTTTGCAAAGATTAATTCCTAAATTCAGATTTTGAAATGGACACCCAGCTCTGTCAATTTCTCTCATCCTAAAGAGACAGTCAAGTCTGGGAAAGGTATCTCTGTTAGTTAAAAAAAAAAAAAAGGAAAAAAAACCACCATAAGTTTGCCAACGGCACTTTCAAAAAGCTTGCCAGAATTCCAGTGTCTCACCACCCTCTGAGAAAAAAGTTTTCCCTAACATCCAATCCAAATCTTTCATTTACAGCTATTACCTCCAGTGCTATCACCGCACTCCCTGAAAGAGACCCTCTCCAGCATCCCTGTAGGTCCCCCCCTTTAAGCGCTGGAAGGCCACCCTGAGGACTGCACAGAGCCTTCCTTCGGGCTAAACGTGCCCACATCCCTCAGCCTCTCTTTGTGGAAGAGGTGCTCCAGCATTTGACCACCCTCGTGGCCCTCCTTTGGGCCACCTCTAAGTCTGTTCTGACTAAACAGAGCTAGGCTGGGAACAGAACCTGGTAGTTCAGGCAATAATCACCTGCACACATCCATATAGAGGATCAGTATAAAATAAAGACTTGGGAACCAATTTTTAAGTTTGAAAACTAATAATTAACGAGGACTCACCTTACAAACTAAAGAAGCTGTGGTAGTTTTACCAACTCCAGGTGGACCAGAGAGCAATGCTGCTTTAAAACTAGAACCATCATCTTTGCCTCCAGATTTGTTGGTCTTTGCTATAAAAGAAGATTCTAGGTTTTACATACATACATAAACTGCACATTTGATGTAAACCTTCAAAGATATCAACTATTACAGGAGTTTCACATTTAAGGCTTGATATGAGTATCAAAAAATAAAATATACATGCATCCTAAGTATATGGGCAAAAGCAGTTTAAACTGTACTAGGTAAGATTCTAAACTGAAATATTAATGCAATATAACTATTTCAGTAATTTTCCAACAGCAATATCATAAGGAACAACACCACAGAAGAAACCAACTACCTGTGACAGCTGCAGTGAAGCTTAAATACTACTTTCTCATGAAAGACTGTCTGTAGGGTTACTCACTGCACATGCCAGTGGCTACTTGTCAGAGAACCTTAACCACTCATCTTGTTCTTACGCATGAAGCCAGCCCTCTAGACATATTGCTAGCCCACATTTCCCCTTGTGCACAGGCAGGTTAGCACTGATGACTGTTTCTCTCGGTAAAAAAAGAACCGAACAGCCTGGATGCTATTTATATAGATATTACTGCTAGATTATTTTCATCTGCTTTGGAAAACAGTCACATTTAAGAAAATACCACACAGTACCTTCAGATAGAAGTAGGGGGTAAGTGAGCAACTGCTTCAACAAAACACTCAGGCTCAACTGTTTCTAAAAACCTGCATCTGAATTTAGAGTCATTCCTACTGAGTAGAGTTGCTCTCCCGGCACAGAGGACCCCCACCAGCACATGGTACCAAGCAGTGCAACTGGCACGGAAGAACAGAGAGAAGTTAACCATGCTCACCTTGTCCATCTTCTGAGGTATTCCTGTACCAGCTTCGAAGCCATCGGAGGAGTTTATTGGCACAGCTCTGCTCACCCTGCTGTCCAATTATCGCCTTAAGAGATGCAGGCTTGTATTTATCTACCCATAGTAATGTCTCTGTTTTATTTTCACTGCTCTCAGAAACCAAGGTCCCCTTAGATTTGGGGGCTTCTTTCTTCTGCACAGTTTGATGTTCAAAGTCCTTAAGCTTTCGAATGGCAGTAGCTTCTTTCTTGACAGATTTGAAGGTACCTCCCTTTTCAGGTGTACAATTACTTTTCTTCCTATCAGCTTCCCTTTTGAGAGGACTAAAATTCCTTTTGCCAGACTCAGTTTTCTGTGGTGTCTTTTTATGTCTTGACTCTGCCTTCTTTGCCTTTGAAAAATTAAACAAAAATTAAAAAAAAAAAAAATAATTAACATGCTGTGCTTGAACATAAGCAGAGGCATGCATAAGAAAGTCACAGAGCTTGTGTACTGATAAACATCCCAGAGTAAATCAAGGAACATTCTCTGAAAAATAAACCACTATTAAAAAATGCCACCAGGTTGTGTAGCAGAACCCACTACACAGAAGTGTTCTGGTCAGTCCAGGAGTAGTCCAAGTTCCAGCACTCTCCTTCCTCACTGAGTGTGATGTGTTATGAAAAGAAATCATTTGAAACCGATGACTGTCAGGTTGCAGAGAACAGGCCATCCATCAGACACGTACAAAGCAGAAGTGCAGATCTTAAACAACAATTCCAAGTTTCAACACTAAAAAAAAATTTAACACTAGGAACACTTCCAGAAAACACATTTTTAAAAAAGTGAAGCACTCCTCTCAAGTACACACTTATAAGAGAACTGCAGCAGCTGTCGTTTAAGAAAGCAGAGAAGGTATTTAACCCAAAACAAACAAAAAGGGAGTGAAAGCAATCAGTACAACCTCAGAGCTGCTTCTTGGGATGACATCAACAGTATATGTACATGTGACAATTCATGTCTAGCCACATCAGAAATAACAGTGCAATATCTATGCCAAACATAACACATTTTTTACACTTTATCAGCCACTACAAGCTAGATTTAATCGTACATAAGATCTTTAGTATGGCTTTAGGGGTTGTTTGTTTTTTTTTTCTTTCAGTGAAGTCTGTTATCTAAACACATGGTTACTTATAGCTCTAACACATACTAGTACAGTCTCTGGATACCATATAAAAATCAAAGAAGAATGCTAAAAACTAAAGCCATCTAAGAAGATACAACAATCCCTCAGACAGCTACCTAAAATACCTAAACATGAAAAACAATGTCAGAGTATAAGAGGTTATAATAAACCTTATCAGTCCAAAGTAGAACTTTTAAAACACAAATAAAATTTTTCAGTTTCAATACTTTTAGCCTATGAGGTCAAGCTGACAATCACAGATAAGGCTACTGTTAAGAGAACAAAAGATCAAAGCACCCTGCTATTTAAAAAAAAAAACAAACAACCAAACCAACCAACCTCTGTTTCAGCTGCCAGCTCATACTTGGACTTCTTGCCTGGCATCGTTCGAACAAGATCAAATAGGCCATCCTCATCAATAATTTTTGTCCCTAAAGCTGATGCCTGGGGGCAAAAATAAGAATTAAGAGTATGGTAAATGAGAGTTACATAATTCACTTCAAAATCCTTTCACAGCAAAGGCTACGTTTACGAACACAAAATAAAAGCAACAGAAGGCTGTTGTTCTTAATACACGTGTGTATAAACAAAAATAAACTGAAATCGTAACTATGCTGAGTAACTTTTCCTTTTTAACACACGTTTGTAATGCTCACTCTTTTCAGAGGATAAATAAAAAACATCAACTCAAGTAAATTATTTCTGCTTCCACTTCCCTCAGGCACAATGCTCACCTTTTCACATTTAGACTGTCCGCAGTCTCGTCCCATAACCAGATAGTTTGTCTTCTTGCTGACATTGCCAGTTACTTTTCCTCCGTATCGTTCAATCAGAGACTTGGCCTCATCTCTTTCAATGGACTCCAGAACTCCTGTAATTACGAACGTCAGGCCTTCCAAGCAGTTTTCAGCTCCCTGATAACCATAACATGGAAAATATCATTCAATCATGCAGTTCTACAAATACTCCTTCAACCACGAATTGTTGTGGTTTTTGTTTTTTAAATCTTTACCGTGTCAAGTGCTCTATGAAATTTTAAAAATTAACCTAATCTACCTAGCTACAGATAACAGGTGTAGAAGTTCAGAAACTATTAGAAGGAACAGCTCTCAACAATACATCACACATTCCTAACACTTTCTGCTTCAAGCTCAGCACTGTCAGTCAAAGGAATGACAGCAAACTTCAAACATTAAGACCAGTAACTATTTTACATCAGCATGGCTCCACAAGCCAGATAAGGAATTTCATTTCTCAGTATATTTTCTTGCGTTCAATCACTGCTTGGCATTCCAATTTAGCTTCCCGCCCATTAAAAAAACCTCAAATAGTGCAGCTGATGCTTGTTAGATCACTTATAACTAGAAGCCTATAATGCACACCACTTCTACATACAGAAATTCTACTGTAGCCAAGCTTACTTGAGGAATCTCTTTGGAACCCAGAGCTTTCGGACCCTCGCGATTGAGGAAGCTTCGGTAGGCTTGATAGTTGCTTCGTCTCTTTTCAGAGTCCTCAGGACTTATAGACTTGAGCAAAAGAAAAATAAATACACGGTACATACAAAAACACACTTATTAAATGCATAAAATGCAATGAAAAACTCCAGGATCGCAGTGTAAATAATTTTTATACAACAAAGATAAAGGAGAACTAAATGTCTGTTTTTATCTATTAAAAAGTAACACCAAAGCCCACGGGATTTTCTGTTGCTGTTTGGAAAAGGAGGTTGTGAGTTTTTTTCCCCTCTGGGGTGGGGAAAGTGAGAGGGGTGCTTACGGTGTTTTTTTTTCAGTTACACTTTGTTTTATTTAAAGAATTGTACCCAATATTTATTCTCAGTTTTCATATCTTTATCTGTATTCAGCATATATGTGTTCATTTTATTAATGAAGTCATTACTTTAAATTCACATCCAGTTTGATTCCAGAATGATGATCAGTTACTGACATGCTATAGTATGCTATGGTAAGCAGTAGAAATGCTAAAAGTAGATTATAAGTCATGTAAGCTTTTTATTTTTAAAAATTAATTCAGGTAATAAAAAAAAAAAAAAAAGATGAAATTATCAAGGTTGGAGGAGAGCTCAAAATCATCAAGTCATCAACCCATCACCATCATGCCCACCAACCACGTCCCTCAGTGCCACATCTATGTGGTTCTTGAATGCCTCCAGAGATGGCAACTCCACCATTCCCCTGAGCAGTTTGTGCCAATGCATCACTACTCTTCTGGAGAAGAAACTCTTCCTAGTATCCAACCTGAGCCTCCTCCACTGCAACTTGTGGCCATTACCTCTCGCCCTATCAAAACGCTACAGGCTTTCCTCTCCCAGTTGCAACTGTTATTTAAATGCCAATAAATAAATAAATAAATTATTTTATGATTAAAAACTACATTTTGAAGTTGCCAACAACTGTTGGAACATGTTCAATAACTTGTTACTGAATCAGGCAGTTAAGAGAACACTGAACTCCATTCCTATGTAACATTTTAACAGTAAGAAATATATTCCAGAAACAGGAAATTTCAGAGGGAGGGGAGAAGAAAATAAGTGATGTGTCTTTAAAAGTATAGCATTCACAAAATCATCTATTTCATTTGCTGTCAAAAATTGGTGTTACACAGGTTTTCAGGAAGTTACATGACAAAAAAAAAAAAAAAGCACTTCACTGATTTTTCAGCATTCATGCACATCTTAGTGAGCATAAAAGAATGCTCAATTCCTTGATGCACTTAATCTGTATTTTTCCAGCTAATTTACCTTATACATTTCTAGAATTGCTAGGAACTTGAGTTCTACTAAGATTCTAAATTCTTAAAAATCACCCAAAATACGCAAAAAAAAAAAGTACCTGGATACAACAGTGACACACATACAATAGGGAAATTGTTTTCCTATAAGCTCCACCAAGCCAACTATGTTTACATGAACAGCTCCTACCTCAGCCTTCTTGGGAGAAATTTTCTCCTTCTTGGGTGTTCTTTTCTCTTCTTTCCCCATAGCATTTTTTTCTTTTGATAGTAAGTTTTGAGTGCCACTTTGCTTTTTAGTAGTCTCCTCCTTCTGTTTTAGAGCCACAAGCTTTGAGGTAGGTTTCAAAGGCAAGGTTTTCTCCGTCAGTGCCCTTGCTATTTCACCAACAGATGGATGTAAATTAGGCTCTTTTGAATTTTCAGATTTAGTTTGTTCTTTTACTTCACCTGCCGAGTTTGTTGCTTTCGCTTGAAAGAAGCAGAGAAGTGAGAGTACATAGGTGAGAACATACTGAAATTTGAAAACATTTCATCAATCCATGCTATTAGCAACCCACCTCTTTGGGATTGTTTGTATCTTCCCGTCGCATTAGGACTGCTCTTGATGCTCAGCACCGTTTGCTCCCCCGAATCTCTCCGAGCCTAAGCAAACAAATGATGCAAGTTAGAAATGTGTGTCCCAAAACACCACTAAGCCCAGACTCTTTGTTTTCTAACTGTTACAGTACATCAGACGGAATGACATGCACAAAAAAAGCTGATCCCTACCACAAGTGAGAATCCTATCAACAGAAAGCAGATGAGCAAATCCTACATTCAGCCATACGCGTAATTGTTTAACTCAAACAACAGACAAACTTCCAGTTTGTATGTTTCAACTCTCATAGTAGTAGCACTAGAAGAAGCGTTTGCAATATCCGAAAGAGCTATCCCAACTTCCAAAACCCTGGATATATAACACAGGAACTGTTCTACTGTACCATAAGTGGTCCTGCACCTCATACCACAAGCTATGGCAACTAGGAGAACTCCCATCACTGGGGTAAGAGATAAAACTGAAGATCTCTGCTTGCCCCTTCTCTCTAAAGATGGAGCATACTCTCTTCCTTCCTTTCTCTTCCGTCACTTCTCACCATCCTCTGTCCTCGTCTCATTTTGCTTGATCTGGTCCTCAGGAGACAGAGGAGCTAAAGCTGACCTACAGTATCGGTCCTCAGCATGTCACTTCACTTCAGGTATGAGAGAGACAAGCAGACCATTTCTGCAAAATGAGCAGGGATGAATGTAAAGCTTTAACCTAAAGGATATGATCCCTTCCATCACAATCACTGTTCAAATGAATGAGTGATGCTCTACAGTGCGTACGTTCCCTTGGAACTGAGACTGATTCAAAAGCAAATCTCAGCATGCTGTAGATGATTGCTCACTATCCTCTGGAACTAAACAAACTATCTCACAGGAAAAAAAACATACACTGTGAGTTCCTAAATTCATAAAAATCAAATTTGGATCAAGATCGTGAACTGTGAATGGTTGGAGAATGGAAAAATCATAAGGAGAATCATTCAGCTATTTAAACCATTCTCATACTTTAGGTACATGCCTTCATCCACTGAGATTATACATGGAAACAATAGTTAAACCACTGATCTCAGCTGTAGTATGGCAGTAACGAAGGCTTTTTGCCAAACAACATAGATTCTATGACCCACTCACTATAAGATGAAACCTACAGACAGGTACACGTGTCATGACGCAGATGATCTCCATTAGTAGAAAGAACAGAGGAGACAAAGCAGCTTGGATGCATCCACTGACAGCTGGGACAGACTTAATTAGAACTATAACTTAGATTTACATTTCAAGACAAACAGCACAAAGATATAATAGTGCTTACTGTTCTATTAGAAATGACATAATTTACTGAGTGAAGAAATCCCACGAAGAAAGTGTAAGAAAAGTGAGTATGTTATTTTCATGCAAAAAGAATTTTTTTTTGCTATTTTTAAGGCATTTGTGTGGAAGCCTCATAATTTTAGACACAGATGAGGTGTCTCAATAAGATAACCCCTAGCAATACAATTTCGAAAAACCAAAGTTTAAAAAGAATTCAACCTTTTTCTTCTGTGGGGTTTCATCCAACATTGCCAAAGTTCTAGCAAATTCTTCATCTTCATGCAGCTGTCTCTCCAGCTGGGAGGAGAAAAAAGAAGTTTTAGAGAAAAGATGTTTCAGTTCTTCTATCTTTTAAAACTCTCTACTGTTCAAGACAAAATATCTAAAATAAGATGGCACATGGAGGGGGGAAATGCCCTATCAGATTACCAGGTACAAGCAAGTTTCTGAAGGTGGCACTACAGAATGACCTGCTTCCCCTGAAATGACATAACTAGTGCAAAACTAGAGTTTGTTGCACTAGACACATTAATAGGCTCATACAATCTGTTTTTGAAGTTGTTTTCTGTTCCTTCACATCTTTGTTTCACATAGCAAGGTGAATGCAACACACACAGTTTCAATTGATCTTCAAGTAACCTCTTCTATCAAACATAGCCATTTGGGGAAAACCTCTCTTCCTTAATCAATGTGCATCACTGTAAGTAAATACTGACTGCTCTTCCAACAAAACAACAAACAATCATTTCATTACTATCCTAATGTCTAACATACCACATTGTAAGATTCAAGCAGATGACTTCATAACAATAATATACCACAGGCACTGTTTTTATGTGCCCATAATGATTAAACGAATGTCTTCCTTGTTTACAGTGAGATAGGGGAAGGGCACAGATCACCAAACACAAACCAGACCGAGGCAGATACACACCTGACAATGCACATTCCTCTGATTATATGTTAGATAATTACAGAGTTATAGTTATACAATTGCTGCTTTTGTTGAAATCACAGTTTTCCTAACATATTATTTAACTTTCCAATACAATAAAGCCAGATTCATCACACCTCTGGGGATGTCAAGGATAAGACCATGTTTTGCACCAAAGATAACTATTTCTAAGGATGCTCAATACTACCAGGAAATGAACAGCTTTTCCCAGAGTAAAGCCAACATGTGTGACAAGTGTACCTTTGCCTCAGGGAACAACACACATACAATTATGAGGAAGCAGAAAATGAGTTCTATGTGAAAAACAAGATTATTTTAGACACCTGCATGGGTGGAAACAGTCTGCAGAGACAGAAAATAGGGGAAACATTCTATTTATGTAACTGAAATAATGCCTATAAAATCACTGCCTGACTGCGTTTGCACAAATCTGCGAGAGTTCAAGCACAACAGAGGTGCGTGTGCACATGTAATTTATAGGATACACAGACAGTCTATCTTCATTTCTTAACATTTTAAGTTAAACAAACTGCCCTTGGCATACAGCAACAGATTTATACAGCTTTTACCTCCGAATCTTCTTCAAGCTGCAGTTGCCTAGCAATGGCCTCATCATCTAGTGTGCTGTCTCCGCTTTGTGAAGGCTATATAAGAAAAAAAATAGACCAACAGTTCAGTTTCCTCAACATTTATAAAAAATTCATTTTGTGTACTTCTAGAAAAGGACTGGTAAGTAGACATGCAGCATTTTATCCCTAGCTCCCTAACCTATACACATTTATCCAAGACTGTTTTCAAGAGATTTTACTATTAAAAACAAAACCATGGTGTAACCAGTGTATCACTTCTTCAAAGAGCTGAACATCTCTAAAGCTACCACAGCTGGTCAGCTTGACAGGGACAACTACACTGCCAATTTTGAACTTCCTCCACACTTCACTCGATGCTTTGTTATTCCATGAATACATACACTATAAAGCTCTGGAAAACAATATCATTCCTCTTCCCTCTGCACAAACTCCCCACACCCCACCTTCACCCCTTTCCAAACTATAAGCTACCTCTTTGTTTACTCCTCTCAGAAAACTGCTTTAACATTTTAAGAGAAGTTACGTGGGAAAAAGCAATAAAGAAAGCATTGCTTCCAACTTTATGCTCTCTTCTCAAATATAGAAGTACTACTCTACAATCGTATTTGCAGACTTGATATGCTTGTATATACTGTCAAAATTGCCCTTACACTTGAGTGGTTATGAAAAAGTAACTTTAAGCAATACAAAAAGAAGAATCTTCTGAAGGCCATTAAGTAAGCCATTTTGTCCTGCATTCAGACACACCAGCAACCTAAAGGAACACCATCAGTACTCACTTCCTTCCTTTTACTCGCTACCAGTTTCTTTTCTGATCGCTGGACACTTCTTGTCCCAAAGTAATCAAGAGCTGAGGTGGGAGTCAGTTTCACCGGAGATAATGGTTTGGCTTTAGCCTGTGCCTTTACATCTGCTTTTTTCACTGCTGCTGTTCCTGGACAACTGATTGCTGATGCCCCATTCTCCTTTGGTTTCAGGGAAATTCTCTTGTTGACAAAGTCATCCTCTTCATCTAAATATGAAGAATATTATATTACTTCTGACACGTGGCTCTCTTAATGTCTAGAGAATTACTTGCTCAGGTTGCATTAACACAGACCCTAAGAAAATACTAGGCATGTTTAGAAGTTGATTTGAAGCAAAAGAGGAAAAATAAATAGCCACATTCCATAACATAATATTTAGCATCTAAATAGCATAGCTAAGTCTGAATAAATTGATTGCTAAAATAAAGCTACAGAAGTCTGCAACCTGCATAAATATATTCCTTCTAATTTAGAAAGGTCTCCAGAGTGCCTTCTCTTACATAAGGTAGCATACAAACAGAAACACAGGTCACTGAAATCTGAACTGTCATTCAACTGCACAGCACAACTCTTGAAATAACATATGTAAAATCAATCTAGCTTTGTGTTTCATTGGTTTGTAGTATTCGTTAGTAGATCACCTAATGTATGCTTTGAACACTGTAGAACACCATACTTACAAGCACCCACAGTAGATTCTCACATATGATTATAGGGTATGAATAATTACTTAGTTATTTGTCAAGTCCTGCTCACACCTTGTGAGTGCTTTAGCAAAACATGCTGTTAAACTATCTCTGCTTAGTCACAGATTCTAGGAGCTATCCCCTATCCTCTGTATTTCTGCAGTTAAACTCGCTGTCCTCCCAGTACACCCAGAAGCAGGAATCTCAAAGAAATGCAGCCATTTCAGAGAAAGCAGGAATCACACAGGAGCTCAACATACAAAACCAGATTTTTCAATTAATAAAAAAAAATGACACCGCCGAACACAAGAGGCAGAGGAAGCAGTATACACAGTAGCAATAAGTATTAGCTCACAGATCACTGAACAAAAACAGAACTCAATTTTAGCTCTTAGGATTCATAACATCACAGAATGGCCCGGGTTGAAAGGGACCTCAAGGATCACAAATCTCCAACTCCCTGCCACAGGTAGGGCCATCAACCACGTACATTGTTTTCCTAGCAATGAAAGAAAGCTTGATAGTCTTCCATTCATTCTGGATCCAAACTCTTCACACAGTCAAATCAACAAAAAAGATCACCAAGGACTTCAAAGAGTTTGTGTGTCACCTTGTGAAGTCCTGCTGACAGTTATACAAATGAAACCCTATCACTGAAGCATACAAAAAGCTACGGATACCACTGCCAAACCATCAGATTGATGTAACACCACAGAAGAAAAGCATCCCTGGACAAACTTTTTGATTAACGATAAAAGCAGTTTCTTGTGAAATCCTCTAAGAATTCAGAGCACGAAAGGCATAAGAAGCAAACTGCAAGTAAAGCCCTGAAGTGAGCAGGCAATACAAAAGGAATAAGGCTCACTGACTGGCAAGAAACAGAGGCAGTCTTATTTGCATGCCCCTAACTGAAGTCTGGTTTTACTTCTCAAGATGTAGATGTTTTGACCGCTCACACAGCTCATCATGCACAAAAACATTCTAAGCTGCTTTATAATTACATTTAAATCCACATTACTATTGCTGTCATACATTCATTTTTCAGCCACTAAGTTAAACTCCCATATTTCTCATGCAAAAAAAATTGTTTTCTTTATCACTTCTCTAAGTTTAAATTAGATTGTATACTTGCTATCTCTATTTTATACAAACACAAATTATAGATCTTCACTTCTGGTTCACTGTTTCTCAATAGGTGGAGGCAGCCCAAGCGTTTTAAGCATCAGCTGTAACTTCCTGCCCCTGGTCACTTACTAAGCAGCACATAACATAAATCAACAGGGATACTGACTATTCCAGTAAAAGTTCAGAGAAAGAAAAATAGAGCAAAGTACTGCAAGGGAAGAAATTGGTTCAGCGGTTCAATGAAGAATGCCCGAAGATAAAAAAATAAAAATAAAAAAAATTATCTAGCAGAAAATGGAATTTCAGCCAATTCAATTCATGAGGCAATATATGAAAGACAAAACTGAAGCCCAGGTCCCTCTGAAAGCTTCACTATTCTCAGCCAATTACGCATTTTGCTCAGGCAGCCGTAGATCCTTTATTGCCATTTAGCTCACTTCAACTATTATCTATCTGGGAGAGTCAGACACCAAATGCTTTAGGCTCCTAAGCTACAGCAGCGTGAGCTCTGGATATGAGACTGCTCATCTCAAACCCAGTTTCAGAATTTTGCTTCTTTTGCTATTTCTAGTTTAAATGAGAAAATACATTTGCAGGAGCAAAATGCACTTATTAGTAAAAACAAGTTCATGTGAAAATAATTACATTCACTTGTTCAAGAAAAAGACATTCAGCTGACCAACCATGAAAGCCTTTTTTTTTTTTTTTTTTTTTTAAATCTAAAGACTGCTACCAAGCTGGAAAAGAATCTTTATTTACCACTGCTATCACATAATCTGCATGCAAGATTGAGTTTTTTTCCTTATTCACTTGTAACCACTTAAATAGCAATATAAAAAAAACAACAGGATATTGCTTTCCCTCAATTAGAGGGAAGTAGGGTAAATATAATTAACTTTTAATTAAAAAGGATGTGGATTTGAGTCATTTATGATGCCACTACTAAGCATCATGGATGACTGAAGCTCTGCTTTAATTATGTTCTTCCTAGAAACAACAGAATTGGAAGCATTTACACACTGCAAGTGCTCAGCAAGAACAAGAGACAGCACTTCTGGAAAGCCACATATAAATGTAAATAGAGAAAGATGGACAAGAACACTAAAATGGTCATTAGGAAACAAAGCCAATCAGACTGTCAGATCCAACAGATGCTTTATCAGACAGGTCCTCGGGCTGGTTTCATCCTGGGTTCATGAACTTCCCAAAACATCAGAAGTCTACCTTATCTCCAGGCATCCCTCGCTTATTTCCAGCATGTAAGAACTTGGACTTTTTCACTAACACTTTAACACCTCTTCCTTGTGCATGCCTACTGCCACAGAACTCAACAGCATGGTTGATTAATCAGCTGTACACTTACAGTGCCCTTACAGACACAAAGGTGACCTAATTTACAGCCTTAAAAGTATTAGGGGAGTGCCAGCATCACTACCGGACTGCTCAGATCACTGTTTCTCACCATATGACCAGTTCTGTGCTACAAAAATGGGAGGAAGACATTCCCACTCACAGAAACTAGACAACAATTTCTGGGAAAACAAAGAGGAAAGTTTTGAATTCAGCTGACAGAATAGGTCAGTTGCAGATTAGCAGCATTTTCATAGCCCTGCTTTACAGAAATTTCTAGGTGAACAGTTGAGATGGGATTGCAGAAGTCCCTGCCCCCAACTAAGGCTAAGAAATGTGAATTCATTTTATCACCAAGTAGATGACTTTTATTTCGCAGAACATTGGTATAGCAGCACACTACTATCAGAATAATATTTGCTGTTTATATCCACACATTTTGTGTGTGCTATAAAAGGAATGCATACACAGAAGAAATACATCTGAGGTTTGGGTTTTTTTCTAGCATTACCTCTGAAGACTTAAACACAAGCTGAGGACACGTATTTTAGTTGAGCTTTCTGGAAATTAAGTAGATGTTACAAAGAGAAAGACACTCGTGTGATTAATGGAACAGATGTGCATGACAGCCAGGAGATTGCTTTTAATTATTTTTGATACAAACACTACACATGAAGCAGGGTCTCTTCTGCGCCAGGTAATTTACAGGAACAAGCTGCCCTAGCAACAACCAAGAACTGTTACATCCTGGATGGGTTTAAAAACCATTCTGTGACACCTGAACATACCTGACTTCCATTTTATAGCAGCACAACGAGGTTAGTTAATTAACTCCTGCAGCCCATTTGCAACTGCTTGTTAGTGCTTGGTTTTAATACCGACTCCAAACACGAGCAGTGCATCTATACAAGGAATAAGCAGTATGTAGTAGGAAAAACATATGTTAAACATAAAAGCTTGCAGATTATCACATAAAGGCCTTCTATATACAGCTAAAGGATAGCATCCTTCCCAAAAGTCACTATACCTCCACTACTTGTGTAAGATGACAACACTGGATATTCGTCAGTTTTAGTGGTGCTACATCTGCACAAGGACTTCAGATGGCTCCTGTCCTTAAGGACTTGCAGTAGGTATTACAGCCACGCTGAAGTTCAGGGTTTACCAGTAATTAACAGTTCCAACACAAGTTAGGACTCTGCGTTTTGTATTCAACTTTTGCTCAAGGTGAACCTTTAAGAAAGCTATGATAACTGTCTCTCCTAAAAATGTATTCTCTATCACCCTCATCTAAAATCACAGTAGTTCCACTGCATATTTCAAAAACTGGTTTGTGTAGTCATTTAGATTTCCAGTGTCATTTGTCAACAAGCTGATTGATTTCAGACTTACTACAAACATGTACTTTAAACCACAATTGTTAGTGCTCTGCCTATATTCTCATGTCAAGGTTCCATTCTGTTATAAAAATTTAAAAGTCTACCAGAACCATTCAAGTACCATTCTTCAGAAATTAATTTACATCTGTTGGGATTTTCCAGTTAGCAGACATAATTTCAAGAAATTGTTATATTTTTCACTAAGGAAAAAGGGTTCTGGGATGCCAGAACCTTAATGGAATAACTGCCACACCTAAATGGAGTTATACACTTCAGTGCCAAACTATATAACCATTAAAACTCTTTCATCCAGTAAATTCCAAATGAAACTCTTAGTCAAATATGCACACTTCCGTTTTTACAAACGTGTCTAGTAAGACATTTTGGTGCCATTAAAATAATCTGCTTTCTGATATATTTTTAAATCTAAAATAAATGATCATCACCATAAATAATCTGCAAACCACTAATTAGAGCAACTCCCTTTAAATTAAATAAGCACAGTGCCATAGAAACTGCTGCACGTATCACCCTGGCATGCAATCACAAGTTATCGGTCCATTAACACTTTCCAGTTCATTACAGAGAGCTTGATGCACTTGAACTGATTAGTTTCACCATAAGGACCTGGTTAGTATCACCATAAGAGCAGCTCTATTTTCCCAAAGCAGATACAAGTCCCCTCCACACAATGAAGCTTCTTGTTCTGGTTTATTGCCTGAAGTTACCTGCATGATAAGAACATTCAGTGCTGTCAAAGAAACAAGGTGGAGGAAGAACCTTGAAGAAAATTCAAGAGGGTACAACTCAAATACGTGCTCAGAAACCTTAAAACTGATATTTGTAAAACAAGGAGGAGCTGTAATACTACTTTCCAAATGCAAAACTAAGTTTTCACTATAAAGCTTCTTCAAAAACCTAACAGGGTTAATAAAATTTTATTTAAGAAAACATATTTCATGTGAAACCACACCTTAGGAGAGGTAAAGGTCACTGTATAGGAATGGGGAAGTACTACTCCAAACTGCAACTCATGGCTCCTTTAACAATAACTACATCTTAAGAGCTAGGCAGGCTTTTTTTTAAACAATCCATGTCTTCGAGCTCAGGGAAGTTCCCTTTCATTATATAGTGAGATTTTTTACTTCCCTATGAGATGTTTCAATGTGAAACATGTTTATTCACTGACTATCTGCTGCTAGTTTGAACTAGTGGCTGGATTTGGGAGATTTTTGGTCACTAGCACCAGCATTTACCCATTTTTTTCCTGTCTTCTCTTGATATCCTCTGTATGAAAAGAGTTGACATTCAGCCAACACACTGGCAAGCTATGTTTTTTTTTGCCCTATATTTTAATCCTTGAGGAATGGCGTTCCAGTAACCTGCCATCCTACTCACTTTCTACCAACTTCTATTTTCCTAACTTCATGAGTAATCCAGCCTAGCACCTAGAATAAGGCTTTTAAAAAAAAATACAATATTCAGATTGTCAAAGCAATTGCTACACATGCAAAAATACTGTTGCACGGTATATAAGAAAGATTATTGTTCACTAAAAGCAAATTAAGTCACAATTCCTGCCAAATGGCCACTTATGATGAAACCAGGTAAGGTTCATTGCATCATAACAACAGGTCATCTTCCACAAACAAAATCCAAGGTTCCACACTTCTTTAAAATAACACTATTTAACAAGTACAACAAACATTTGGATTTTTCCCAATCCCCTCGACTGTTCTACCACAAGGCAGGCTTCCCCACCCCACCACTCCTTGCTACCTGCCAGAATAGCTTCACTTCACCCCTGGCTATCATTAATTCAAATAAGCAGTAAGTTTGTTTCAATAACAAAGTATTTCTTACAGAACCAGAGAACAATTACTCCTGCTTTATTTTTACCTTTCTAGAATAAGTGAATAAACTTCACAAGCTAATACTTCTACTCTTACACAAACCAGATACTAATTCCTGCAACAGTATTTAAGAAAACTGGATCCCACAGAGTTACACACGAGATCCCACAGAGTTACACACGAGATCCCACAGAGTTACACACGAGATCCCACAGAGTTACACACGAGATCCCACAGAGTTACACACGAGATCCCACAATGAAATTCAAGTAATCACAAGAAATTTCAAATGAGATCAAAAAGAAAATAAAAATTGGTTGAGATAACTGATTACCGAGTTCCTAATGACTACTCGATACCAGAAGACTTTCTCAATCATTTCTGAGGTCACTGCTCCAAACTCAGTGTTCTCCAAGGCTACGTCATTAGTATCTTTTCTACACTCCTATTCTTTTAAAAGATATTTATCCCAAGCAAATGGCTGGGTCACACACTTGACAGAAATCTCTCCTGAACTCCAATAAGCTGAAGAAACAGTTTATACAGATTCAGTACAAACAAAAATCAAGAGTTAAGTCTCAAGATTATAAAGGTGTTGTTTCAGACATAGACTAAGTCAACCTTGTGTGTACTTAACAGTCTTTAGATAAGAGCAACCTTGATCCATGGTTTTCAGGGATTTCACTAATAACCTCTACCAGCACTCCCATTATATCCCTATGAAGAAAAGCTTGATTACACCACCTAGAATTGCATCATGAACCTAATCAATGCTTTTTGTCCTCCAGGAATCCAATCATTTATCTATTTTGAGGTCAATGCTATTAAATATCCTTTATAATTTATTAGGAAAAGTATCAAATGAAATTAAGTTTTGAATAAAAGATTGGAACAAGCGAGATGGGAAAAATGTTTGGGATAGCTTAGCAAATTGAGTTCATCTCAACACATCATACAGTACAGCTAAATGCCAGGTCAAATATCTAGGACAAGTAAAATAAGTACAATCCATCTTAGAAACAGAAATTATGAAGACAGCCCGGAGGAGGAAAGAGGCAGAGCAAAGGAAAAAGCCAGCTGAGTCACACCTCTAATTGGATGCCATAGCAAACAAAACTCAGAGGGTTAACAGAAGAACTGGAAATCTAACACAAAACATGTTTTATCCAAGAAGGTTTGGTTTCAACACTGCACAGGCTTTAATCAGTTTCTAGGAATCTATACTGGGAAAGAACTGCAGCTAGTAAAGATCTCTAGAGCACAAAACAAATGTGTAAGACCTGATAGTTAAAGCCTTAACTAAACTCAGACTAGATGAAGCATGGAATAAGATGTAGGCAGATACCCTGCAAACATAAGAAATACCTCTGTGACCAAAGTCTGCCCGTACAGTGTTGTAACTGTGGGGAAATACTACAGTTGCTTTTGCACAGGCGATCTGAGTATGGTAACCAGTATGTGACATCAAAATACTTAAGTTTGTTTGCATTACAACAAAATCAATGTGAAGTTACAGTAGCTCCACTGCAGAAAAATATACTCATGATAAAAGCAAATCTGAAAAGAACTAATGTAACAAGGTAAGATTTAAAGTGAGTAGCTCTCAGCTCTGAGCAGTGCACCATTCAGAAGCAAAACACTTTTAGTCTTTACCTTACAAAGAGAAACTCAATCAAATTTAAGATGCTTTCAATCTGTGTTATTCAGTCAATCAGGAATCAGAACCTTAATAAGTGTCACAATTTTAATAACTGGATTCTTTTTGCCTGCATATACAGTCATAACCCTTAAGTGCCACTAAGAGATCTCTTACAGAAAATGCAATGGGAGAACAATTACTAATAAAAACATAACCAAAAGTTGCAAAAATCCTTGCAAATATATCAAATACTCTCAGGAAAAAAACCAAAACTCTTCACATGACAACACATGCATTCACATACACTCAGCCGAATGTTTTCAGATGCCAAATGAAGTCTATCCCCAAATGTACTGAAGTATTAAATTAAACACCAGAACAGTTGTTAATTCGCTTCCACAGACAAATTTCAGAGTTCACAAAACCTGAATATGCTCAATTCACAAATAAGACAAGTCTACATAAGCTGCTGTTTACCTGTCAACCAATACTAGCCAATACCAGCAACTTCTCCATAACATCTCAAATTTAATAAAGGAAACTGCATGATGTGAAGAAGTAACTAGCTGTAAACAAAACAGCTTCATGATAGAACAAAGAAAACCTGAAAGGACAGTCACACAAAAAGCAACACTGAGAAGTTATGCTAAGGAACAGTGACTATACAAACAACCACAACAAATTAACATGCAATCACCTTACAAAGAAAGTCTGTCCTTACTTTCCCATTGAAGGGTTTTACTTATAGCTTGAGTTAAGATTTTAATTTTGGTTCAATTCTACGGTTTCTAAAGAGAAGACTAAACCTAAGCAAAAATTCTGCTCAGGATATAGTGGTTAATCACTGAATATTTTTTTCCAAAAGGCAACAGAAGACTTGTAAGTGATCAAAAATGGTTAATGATAATTAATGGTTAGTTATATCAACTCATTCCCATAACAAGCAAAAACAGTTCCATAATTTAGAAAGCTGAAATCCAAGAGAGACAAGCATGGTATATACATGGCATATGCAAGTTTTTTTTTACCACTGGTTTTTCCAAGTCCTGTTCTTCCTAAGAGGCCAACAGTCAAATAATATATATATTTTTTTTTTTAAAAAAAACAAAGAGAGAGAGAGGAAAAGAAGGGTTTTTCTTTTTTGCAATCACCAATATATTCTGCAAAGTTTAAAGACATGGAAAATCATACAAAAATTTAAATGAAAATCCAGATTTTCAAGCCTTCTTATGGTAACCAACAGCCATTTCACAAAATGTGCTACTGAACAGCTTAATGATATGAAAAAGACATTTCTACATAATTGCCTCCTCTAGAGCTATGAAACAAATAGAAAAATTCCAGCTTGTGAAGTCACATGCCTCATTCAAATCACTACTCAGAATTACACTGCTCTCCACAATAGCAGAGACTAAAATTCAGAAGTGCTTTTTGTTAGCTTAAGGAAAACAATCTTTTGATCTCCATATGAGGTCTTATTACAAGTATTTAAGAGTACATCAGTCAAACAACCCTATGATGCAACCCACCCCACTACAACTGCACATGAAGCATCACATTTCCATTACCTGTCTCTGAAACATAGACAACAGGATGCTGCTTTAGAACTTTACCAAGTTTTGGAGTCGCTGCTTTCTTCTCTGATGTCTTCTTGGTTTTTTTCACAGACTGCACCTCCTCTTCTGAATCTGTATTTTGACCACAGCATAAATATATATTTCTTCCATATACAATATAGACTTTAAGTAATAAATCTTCTAACATCAGTTGATGTGTTCATATACAATCAGCTGTGTTAGAAAAAGGTATTACATGGAAGGTCAGAGCACAGCCTCATTCTTCTAAATTTTTCGTTGTTTGTTAAGAGTAAGGAAATGTTGTTAAACATTTAAGAATGGCTGCATCTGCCTAAAATCCCTCCTGAAAATGAATACAACTGTCAGATTATCACAACAAGTTTTAAAAATAAAACCTATAAAAACCATCCACACCTCATCACAATGGACCTTCAGCATAGATTCATTAGCCAGATTAAACTTACAAGCCATTCTACTGTGTTGGCTTATTCCACAATACCTATTTCAAAAAGCTATCAACAGGCTAGAGCAGATAAATGAGGTTGTATTCCTTGATTTCTCAGCAGAACACCGGTAGGCTGCCACTCAGCTCAACATCCTCTACATCCCAAAAGCTGCCAGGAGGACAAACCTATCCCAATGAAGATGATATATGCCAACATCCAAATAAGTATGCAGGACAAGCTGAAGCAGCAGACACAACTAGCATGTTTAACAGAAAGTTACACTTCAAAGCCTAGCTTTTTCCACATTAAATCCAAATATATAATTAAAATTACAATAACAGAAAATGTATATAAAAATATATTGAAAAAAATCCATGCCCAATTGACTTCATTCTCTTAAAAAAAAAAAAACAAAAAAACCTTCTCCATCTTTATGAACTCGGAGCAGTATTTCTCTTCTCCTACTTTTAATGGGCAAAAATTAGCAATATCTGACAATAACTGCACTAAAGTGAAATTGTGCAAATATTTAAAGGTAGAAGTTGAATTATGAATTATGTATTACCTTTGCACTCCAACTCTAAACAGAAATATTTCTACTGCTATTCCCTACAACAAGTTGTTTGCAAAACAGTGTATTTGAACACATCTGCCTGCTTATAATGGCATCATTCTGACAGACGCGAGTCACCCCTTTTCTTCTGCAGAAGTATCTAATTTCTACCAAGTCACTAAAATTTCAAGATAAAGTCTTCAGTAGAAGAACTGCAGAAACTCCTGCTGTCAGTTTGACAGTTTCACAGATGTTCAGAAGCCAGCCAGAGATTAAATGATATCACAGATAGGAATAATGCAGAAGTTCAAAAACCCTATTTTAATTTCACTAATCTGACAGGTTAATTGTTTGTGATTCTTTGTTGCTATTTATTTGTTTGGTTTTAGTTTATGAGTGCTATAAAAGGTGTTTTCCTTATTATTACACACAATATTTTTAGCAAATTATGATCAGTGTTTTAAATAACAGAAGAAATATGTTCCAGATGATAAATTTAAAACTATGGGATTGAAACATACCAGACCTCAGACACATACTGAAATACAGTATAGTATTTTTAAAGTCTCCTATAATACGTTTATGCAATTGTAAAGTTACAGTACACAACCAGTCACATGTATCCAGTGTATGGTGTTATTTATCCTAACAGGGCAGGAAAAAATAAAAATCCCCATAGTCTATATGTATCTTCATAACCACGAAGTTCTGGAATTTTAATAGAATTGGCTATTTAGCGTAGTTTTTATTTTACTTTTTAAACTGAGGTTTTGTTAGAAATGCACACGCAAGGCACACATTTCTCTCATCCATCATTTTTAACTATCAAACAATTATTACAGTGAAGCAATAAAAATCACCGGCGCATTCAAAGATACCTCCCTCTCCTAGCAGGGCTGCCCATAAAGTGCTTTTAATTGCATTTACAACAAACTAAGCACAGCTTTCTATCAGATGAGCATTTACCTAATCCACCGTTATGCAAAAGATAGAAAGGAGTATTCTGTGAACATCACCTGAATCATAGATTATTCTTTTTTTCTTGTATGCCTGCTTTTGTTTGGGAACATCTTCACTGGGTGAACTCTTCACCTAAAAGAAACAATTCATTGGCTCAACCAGCAAACAGGTCCTCCCAGCCTTTAATCAGCTTAAATTCATGAGTTTAAAATGACTTCTCACAGAAATTATTTATTTATGAGTATTACTTTTAAGAACAATCTTTTTCTAACTCGTGGGTGGGAGTGGAAGAGGGGCAAGGGAGAGGAGATGAGGAACTAACTGCACAAAGTTCAGCATGCTCCAAGTAAGCAGTAGACAATTATACTGATAGTAAATACTACACTTTAATGCCAGATTTTCAAGCTGTTCCAAGTTTTTAGAGTTCTGACTTTAAAAAACAGTGACACAAACAATTGCATTATCAAGAAATGAAGCACCTTACAAATAAGGAAAGCGACACTCACCTTTGTTTCCTTTCCCCTCTTCTTCCCACTTGATTCTCCTTCCCCGTTTTTTATCTTCTCGCTCTTTTTCACAGCCTGGCACCCCTGCTGCTTTCCAGGAGGCACAACGCCAAAGAATTTCCGGATATCCTATTTAAAGGACAAACGTTTTCATAAGTTTTTAAATACAAGTAACTCCTAGAAGTTTCACACCACAAAAGAGCAGAGCACTCGAAAGAACGAATATTTTTCTCTCAGCAGCTCCTGTTACAGTATTTGCTGATCTACAAGTTTTTCCTCAAAATTACAAAACAAAGACTAAACAGTTAAAAGCAGCTGCTCAGACACTGCACAGCTTTTCTCTTGTCTCTCAGTCACAAAAAAAGGTATTTTTCCCCTTTCGACAGCCACCTCATATACTCAGAATCTTTCATTAGCAATGAAATGCAGTTGACTTCAAACAGATGTCTGCCTGGGGTCGCTTTTTCCCACTTAATCATCACAAACTGAGCCCAAAGTTTTTGGCAGTTAACGTGACCAACTCAGGCATGAAGTAGAGTGCAATGTGAAAAGACAAAAAGTACCAGGAGCTACAAAGCAGCCTCCTGGCAGGACGTACCATACCCTCCATCTTCTAAGAAATTTAAGGCAGTGACTCTGATCTCACTGAAAAAATTAGCTAGCAGAGCAGCAAATTAAGATTTCAATAAAGAGAAAATTATATTAAGAACATAAGACTCCAAAAGGTGGATTTTGGAACCATATTTTCTTATCCTATCATAGAAGAACCATAAAAAGCTCTACTCAAGACTAGAGACTGAAGTTACAATTAAAATAAGCACCAGCCCCCACACAAAGCCCTATCTGACAGCTTTTATTAAACTAGTATTACAGCATCATTAAAAAAGAAGCACAAAATCTGTACCTCCTTAGTATCACCACCCCCAGGGGCAGCAGCCATTTTAGCTTCAAACAAAGTCTCTGATATGGCCAAAATATATGGCAGGTAAGGGCTGTGGCTCAGGGCCCTACCGTCCCCAGGTGATAACTATTCCCTATCAGAGAGCAGCAGCTATCACACACCTAGGTAGTCTTACCCCTCTTGCAGGGAACTTCCAGTAAACTAGTAAATGCTAAAGAAAGCATAACATGAAATCTCCATAAAAACATGATCAATGATTATGTCTGTATCAGGCTCCTTTTTTCTCATCAGTTCCCTCGTAATTTGGATTGGCAGAGTTTATTGGGCTGAAAACCAGTAGAATAAATAACTTGAGAGCATAAAATGGGACACATACAGATTTATTTAGTATGCTTAGCTTAAAGCGATTTTCTAGAATCAGAAGTGTTATTTCCCATAGAAATGCAGTCTGTTTACTTTTTACCTGCGTATGTGACTGATCCAGCAAATGAAGACTGGTAGACTGAGAAGAATTCCTCTTCAGTAAGACTGTATACGTTTCTATCTACGGAATCTGCTTCTCGAGGCATCAGTTCTCAACACTCAGCTATTTTACATACACTTCTCATGCCATAGTCTAACACTCTGAAATTCTGACCCCAGAGTCAGAATGTTTGAGCAAAGCACCTACTTAAAAAAACCCTAAGAAGTTATGGAGTAGATTCGTGGCCCAGATAACTCTATCAGCATTATTGACTTCTTATAAGGCAACACAACAGAAAAACTGCTTACAGTCCTCATTAGATCTTTTACATAGCAACATAATTTAAACACTACAACACTGCGAATCAAACTGACTTTAGATTAAGGTGAGATTTTCATAGTGATAGATGTTAGTTATAACTTTAAAATATCTGGTGAATAATTATTCTTAAATCACTAGTAACTCTATTCTAGTAATTTAACTAAAAACTCTTTGAGTGTGCTGATCTGCATTAATATTAGACTGTTTTGTTACGGACTGATGGAAATTATATGGAAATACCATCATATCCTGGATTCTGAAATGAAGACCTAATAAAGGAGATGCATGAAACTCATCTGCCTGCCCCAGCTTCTTCCACTTTCATCACTGTTCTTTGACTGCTAAAGCCTAAATCATACCACGTAAATGCTTATTTTCTGTCTCATCAGATCTCATGACTTTTTTGCTTTGTTCAAAGCAGCATCTTCTAACTATCAAGCAATCAATCACCACCACACTGCTTTTTCCTTGAAAGTACTATTGTAATATAGCAACGACAGATTCCAAAACTGCTTCCCTGTGCTAACACGACACTGTTATCTTGGCTGCAAATTATCAGTCCTCAGAAACAGCAGCACTTTTCCTTCTGTATTTTTATTACTGCATGAGTGTATTAACTACTGTAAATGTAACCACACAGAAGCCACCATTTCAGGCCATTTCTGAATAAAGGATTTTATTTAAGTAATAAATTTTCATTTCCCGTATTGACAATCTTCTTATGAGTGACTAACCTACAGAGCCCTAAGCTACAAAGGAAATTCAGCAACTATGTAGCATCTTCTTCAATCTTCAGTTATATATCCCCCAATTTCCTCCAGTCATCCTACTCTTCAGAAGGAAAAGTAACCTTGTTAGCCATTGCTGGGCTATAACAGACGGTGAATTTGAAATTGCGTGGGAGACCAGTACATCACAGTGCAACAATAAAGTCATCTTTCAGAGAAGTTTTTATCTGAGATTCATAACAGAAAGATTTTTATGCTATTTATCAAGGGATGCCAGACAATTCTTTGCACCTACTGCAGAAATGAAGCAGTATATGCATCTTTCAAAATGACTCCAGGAGATGCACTATGTGAGCTTGGTTCCCAGACAGTACTGCCAGCCACCATTCTGGTTTTACCTATTTAACATCCAGTGGCCAACTATATTGCTGGTATACAATGCCATTCACACACAAGTTCACCGTTTGGCAGAACTGCATATGCTCACCCAAATGAGAGAAGGCTGATAGCAACGTAACACTTCCTCTGGGAGCTGTGTCCTGTGTGCCTGTGGAGATGCACTCACCAGCATGACTGCCCCAGGCAATCCTCTAAAGAACTAAAGAGCTGGGGCTATGCTAGTGCAGCTCCCCGGGGTGCTTCAGCAGCAGCAATCTTATGCATAACTTGGAGCGGTTTCACACAAATGAGAGAGAAGGTCAATGAAACTACTGTTTAGTGTGACAGTTTAGAGGCATCTTAAATCACAGCTACCAAATAAAGGATTCTGAGCCACATCTGAGCACCAAATTTTGCAGAGACCTACCCACAGTCCCAGCCAAGGCTCAATACTTCTGATCACTCCCACTAGATTAGGGAGGTAGGTAAGACCAGGACAGCCTGAACAGCTGTGTTCATGTGGGCTGCCTCCTGCTCAGCTATCTTCCTAATAGCACAACCTCACTACTGGCTCTGCAGTCTAGCTCTTGCCAATTTTGACTATTGTTTCAAATCCACACTCTTACAAGACAGCAATGAATCACAGTAGGCTGCATGTTTTCTCTTGGAAGATTTGCATACCCCCATTTTCCTAAGGAGAAATAGAAAGCAAAACCCATTTGTTATTAGTACCAAAGAATGGTAACCCAAAGAGCTTGCCAGGATAACTTTCAAGACTTCAGCAAATATTCAGTTCAAAAAAAGTCATAAACATTCCATATTGGTTTTCTGTGACATTTTTCCCACAACAACAGCTGCTCCAGTGTTTAGATGACGGAGCAATCCCAACAGCATCAAACTCTTTAAGCAGTCGTTTTAAAAGACCAGTGTCCAATAATGCAGAATACTTTCCAAAATAACATCATACAAATATGTTTGTATCTACATCCTGAAATAGAAAACTGAATTTCACCAACTCAGCTCAATGACTGCAATGGGAAGCAGCACAATTTGAAGTATTCCAAAAGGTGTCCATAAGCGCCTTGCTTGTGTAGGATAGCTCAAACTTATGTACAGTCTATTTTCGTGCAAGTTCTGCAAAAACATCAGCTCTGACATCTGGCATCTCCAGAAAAATTGCATTACCTGTAATCAATCCTATAACATCACTTCAGTTAAACCAGTAATTCCTGCTTGGATAACTATACTGAAGTTAACAGTGGTACTGAGGCCCAGGTACTGTATGGCATTTCTAGAGCAGAATCCCAGTTCTAAGTATGCAGCAGCTTATGCCACAGCAGTGGCCCAGGACTGTTTCTCTCAGCTAGAGGTAGCTCAGATAGCTCTGTTCCCCACCACACATCCCCTCAGCTGTACCGGCACAGCTCTTCACACAGGAACTGGGTCAGGTAATTAATTTAGGTAAAAATTGAATCCCTTTCCCCACCAATCAACTCGTTGTGTAGTTGTACACATCAGCTCAGCACAGCTGATAAGCTGCAGAACCAATCTGACAGGGGACACTTCTGTTGGGCACTACAAGATAAAAGTCTGCTTGTAAGAGCCCAGTATTACATCCCAGCGTGCCCCAGCTGCTCCTGAATATCACAGAGCAGGGTACAGGGATACTGACATCGCTGGGTTTTTTTGCCTCTATCTCCACAGCTGCAGCACTGATGGCTGTACAGCCACTTCTCTTCAGCACTGGAAAGAAAAGAACACGGACTGAAGCAACTCATCCTTTCTCCATGCTGGCAGTCTTCCTCTCTTCTAGGAAGTACCAACACTGAGAGATGCGGGACATTCAGAAGCAGAATACCAGAAGGAAGGGAGGGTTTTCCAGGAAGTTCAGCTTTCTGACAAGCGGTGGCAAGGGAGGCAGCAAATGCCTTATTCTGCTGCAGAGCTTCAGCAGCCTGTGTGGGGCAACTGGTGACTTAAATACCACAGGTCATTCCTGTCAGGGCTCTCAGCGTTGGCAGACACAGACAGCACTGCCCATCAGTGCTTAGCACTGGGTAGAAGATATTAAGATCTATGTGAAAAGTCTAAAACCTAAGTTGAGCCAACCTGGCTTTGTAGAATATTTTTTAGTTAAGACAGTACAGAACTTGCACAGAGATCCACCTGAGCAGAAACTAACGTATGCGAGCAACAGACAATACAGGAGCTCATCTTATAATGGCTGTGTAAGCAGGAAGCGCTTTGGAAAGGACACATCGGGACACACGTGTGTTTATAGTTACAATCGCATTAGGGCTGCATCCTCCATTACTGGTAATCACGTCTACTTTCAGACTTTCAAGTACTTATTTTTCTGCGAACGCGATACAGCGCCCTGCGCTGAATCAGAAGCGCTCTCACGTATCCGGCCTACCACAAGAGGCGGGCAGCAGCCGGGCAGGCACCGCTGAGGGGGATGGAAGCAGCGCTGGAAGGCGTTGCCCTCAGCGGGCGAGCGCACGGCCCGTGCCGGTACCCCGCTGCGTCCGGGGGCGGCAGGAAGCGCGGACACCTCCCGCTGAGGATAGTAAGCAGAAGGCGGCCGGTTCCGTGTGCTCTTCCACACGCGGGACCCGGGCCCGCGGGCGGCGGCCTGAGCGCCGCAACCGCAGCACCGACGGCCTCCGCACCTCAGCGCGGGACCTACTCAGCAGAGAGCCGCGCCACGCGCCAACGGCTCCAGCGGCACGGGGGCTGCAGCCGCACGCGCCGGGAAGGCGCGCAACCGCCACGCGGCCCCAACGGCGCGATCTGCGCAACGCCGCCCCCCCCCACGGCGGGAGCCGCCCCCGCGGCGCCGGGCCCGCGGCCTTTGCTCAGAGCCCCGGCCCTCGCGGCGCGGGGCGGCGCTGCGCCGTTCTGCGCGCTCACCATGCTGCTGGCGGCGGCGTTGGTGATCTCGCTAGCGGGACGCCTCCGACTCCATGGCTTCCGCCCACCCCGCTCCCCGCAACCTTCGCGCCAACTCCCGCCACCGGGCGCGCGCTGCTGTCGTCACAGCGCGATGGGCGGGGCGGGGAGGGGTCGATCGTGTGGGGCGGCTCCTCGCGGTTGGTCCTGCCGCCCGCAGCGGGGAGCGCCGCGGTTCTCCGCGCCCGGCCCGCTGGGGGCTGTTGGCTTTCGGCCGGTTGCTCGGTTGTCCGCCATCCGTCCAGGCCTCGGGGCGGGTTTTCAGTTTTCTGTCGTTTGTGTCTCCGCTTGTTGAACGGTGGGGGTGAATGCACTCAGGGAAATGAAATAAACGTCAAACCTCCTCTCAGTGTTCGGTGTTTCAATTCGCTGGAGCCGCTCAAGCTCTCTGCTGCCAGCGGTGGAGAAAATGGGGGGACAGGCAGGACTTCCAACATCTCAAGTACTGCCACTGATTTAGAAAGCCACTCATGAAAGAGCAACAAGCCCAAGTCTCAGTGCAGCTTTGGGGACCACGGCCACCTGGAGTCTGTGTTCTATATTTTTAACATTAGCATAGCTTGCAGAAACAGATTTCTGCTTAACACATGAAAGAGCCAAGTGTAGCCCGCAGCACGGCCTGCGCTCCTCACTACTTTCTGCTTTTACTATGGGAGCTCGGCTGTAACGGCTATGCAAACAAAACCAGGATCTCTTTGGAAAAACATCTCTAGCAATATGTTTGTATTTATGTATTTCTTTCCCATTATGTCATTTTTAATGCCATGCCTGTTCCTGATGGGAGAATTAAAGAGGAGTTGAAAAGGCTGACATTTGTAAGAGCAGCACAAACTGTTTAAATAATGCTAAAAGAATTATTGCAGGTGGTTATCTCTGTTTGTATTTGATAACGCTACCTAGAATAACATCCAACAGAGCAGTATCTGCTTGCAGGCTTGTGACACATTCATGTTTCTTGGAAGGCAGGAGTTTATTAACCCTTCACAAAAAGAAGACCGGGGTACTTGTAAGGTACCGTTGTTCACTTCTGGTCACAGCAGGGGGACGATTCTCTATTTCTGTACCGCTGTGATACCACTGCAAGCCCAAAAAATGTGCTCTGCTGCAAGAACAAACCTGAATACCCACTGATATTATTGTGTGCTTTGCAAGATAAAACCAAGGCAGAATCCTTACCGATCCTGTAAGTGATCATGGGTTATGTTTTAAGGGCATACTGTCTTAATGAAAGTACTGTGTTGTTTTTTTTTCTTTTTAAGTAATAAAAGTTCACTCAGTGTCATCACCCTCCATACAACTAAGATAAAAAAATAGAAAACCTGAGTTGATTTCTACCTTTTTGAAAGAATGTTTGACTTTTTCTACTGATATTTTCCAAAATACATGAAAAAGTGTTGAATGTTAACTCAAGCTCTCAGCTTCTTCCTTGTTGAACAAAACCAGTTTTAATGTTGTTGCAATGATCAGTGAAGATCTTTTCATGTTTAATGAGAGGTTGTTTATAAAGAAAATACACCTTCTCATATTGATAAGTGAAACATAAATTTGTCCATTTTCCTTTTGTTAATATTTTCTAGTTTCTTTTAAAATTTTTGTATTCTAACATGCTGGTTCATTTTGGAATTGAAATAAAATTTCACTGAAACTATCTTAAAGTAATGTTTTATTTACTGCTGTACAAAATTTGTTTTAAATTGTAGGAAATAATGAAAGTACAAAACAGATAAACTTGCACCATAGCCCTGATACACTTCTGAAGTCCATAAGGCAATGATTTTCAGCTGTTTCAGGGACCAATACATGTCAGTCACTTAAGAAATCTTTATGATGTATCATGGAATAGAGATATTCTGAGCTTTATGTGTAACCAGAGAACCTCAGAAGTTAGGAAGTGCCTTAATACAATTATTACAGTGCTGTGATTAGGAAAACACAGCAACTAAGTTTCCTTCTTTTTTTCACAGCACTAATAAACATTAAAATATTCATTTTCTAGATGGTTGACTATATTTCATGTGAATCTTGTAGAGAATATTCTCATTATTAGAGTCCATATTAAAACAAAATGGAACAAAACACAAATTTATATTTTTATATTTTTTTCAAAACAGGGATTTGTGTCTTGTTGCAGACCAAAAATTCCAAAAGTTCTTTGTAAATTTATGATCTAGTTTCTATTGACATTAGGCTTTCTATAACAACCATTTTATCCAATCTCAAACAGTTTTTGCTGCATAAGGTGAAGATAAGTACACTGTGGAAGACAATTACATAGGTTGTGCTATTCTGGAGCCCTCAGTAGGCCTGAGCAGCTGATGCTAATGTAAACATCACATTTTTTTCTAAGTGAACTTTCTAAGTCTTTTCTCCATCTTCATTTGAGTATCTAGGCAGAAAGAGTGTCCTTACTCACATATGCTAACACTGCATACGTTCAAATTCACGTGTTCCAAATTTCTACAGATCAAGCCCCATGTTTCCAAGCTGAATCCATGAACTGAGAATATGTGATCAGTGTTCAAGTGAAAAGTTGGTTCATAACTGGAATTGCTTAATCAAGACAGAAGCAAGAATAGAAATTTGACAGATGAGAACTGAGCTTCCCAACTAATGCAGCATCAATGGCAGATGCCCTGGAGACCACAGCCTCTCCCAGCCTCGATTCATTCCCAAACCAAGGTTATTAAATGCACGGTTGGAGGCAGGAAACCCCACTGTGGACATCCACAACAGCATTAGGGCTGGAGCCTGCACTGACTTTGCCCCCTGAGCTGGTGCAATAATTAAATACTGCCTCTTCTCTTCCCTTCCAGCTGCACCCTCGCTTCTCAGCAGTCCCTGATCACATCTCACTTGGCTGTGCAAATTGTTTTCTGATTTAACACTCACAGTATTTCCTTTCCCCAACTCTTTGCTCAGCTAATCACATCTCTATTTCAAACTCAAGTCACTATATGATTCTCCTCAGTTTGCTTCCTTTTTATTAAGTAACGTTACAGACTAACCAGTTAAAATGACAAAGCAGAAAGAAAATAAATTCAGTCATTTTCAAACCTCGATTAGGGCATGCTCTAAGTCATATAGATAATAATGAAAGAAATACGATTAAGTTAGTAACTTAATCTCAATTAAGCACCTGGGAGCACAAGCCTCTGCTGTGCCCTTTGCATCTCATGCAAATGCACCACACCATGCTTGAAATAAGGTGCAAGCTGTGCTAGCCCTGCTGTAGTTGCTGGGCAGAAGCATGTTGTTTATACTTTGTCAATACAATTGCCCCAGTGCTTTGAGCTTTCATGGGTGCTTTGAGCTCAAGCATATGTTGATCATGGCATCTAACTACTTTAGCATTACAGTAGCATCTTTAATGACTTGTATTTCAGTTTTGCTTCATAGTACAGTACACACAGTTGAAGCTTTTAAATGCTAAAACAGAAGGATTCTGTTCATGCAATAACTAATCCAATTAATATTTCAAATGCTATTCCATATAATAAAAAGGAACATGTCAGTGTATACAGTAGATCCATTTGGTACAGGTCCTATCTACACCTCCCTTTCTCAAATTGCCTCTGTGGGATCTTTGCTGAGAAGCAGGGAACAGGTGCTGAGGGAGTGCTGGGTCTGCTCTGTTGGACAGATTGACCTTAGGTGAGCGGCTGCCCTGCCGCTGGAGATCTGCAGTGAAGATGTTGGTGGGAGCTTTCTCCATCACCTATGGTGAAACTGTCTCTTGTAAAGGCGCTGCTCAGATATGCTTACAAAGGTGCACTGAGGTAGATGTAGTTTTTTGTTGTTTATCTTATAAACAAATACATAAAATGTCTTTCATCTTCCACTGTTTTAATAATCTGAAGGTATGTCAGAATGGCATTATGCTATGCTAGAAGAGACACCCGTGCTGCTTGCAAACATGCTCTCACAAGCAGCAGGAACAATAAAGTCGTAGCCCAGCTGCCCATCTGGACTTTCATCTCCTGCATGTCAGCAGGGCTGATTCATCTGAGCGCAGTGCTGTACCTACGTGGTAAGTTGTTCCATGCTCAGATTTCAGCGCACGACTGCCTTGCAGGTACAGATCCATTGCTATCGAGCAACTCTGATTGTAGCATGAATACATTTTACATGACTTTATCTGAAGAGATCAAGACTGGCAGGTATCAGCCTTACGGTATTTATTAAATTTACCAAATCTTCACATGCGTAGCTTAGCTGTAATTTGAAATATATTAAAAGATGAGATTATAAAATATTGTCTAGCTGCTCTGTAAGATATTCCCTGTACTGATGGCCCAGCTGCAAGGTTATTAAATTAATAACAAAATAACATCTTTCAAGCCTAATTATCTTTGCTAATTATTTTTATTTTAAAAAATTAAGGGAAATTGCTTAAGGGCTAGTACAAACCCGTGTTAATTTCGTACTGATGCTGTACATAGGGCTGTACATAGGACTTTTATAAGCTATAACAGCAGTTGTGTGTATCTGGAATAAATTTAGCCTTGCCTTGTGTTTCTTTGTAATTACTGGGATATGCATATGTATGTTACAGTCTCTTTGTAGGCATGATTCTGTCCTGATTCTAGAAATAAACTGTATACTAATGCTGTATGTTACATTTCTTGCAGGCAAAATTAAACTCTGGGAAAAGACCCCCAAGCCCTTCTGGCACTCTTAGAATTTAACATGTGAGTCACTAAAAATTTTAAATCACACTTTAATTGAGGACTTTGTAATTAGAATTTTGTTTCTTCCTCATTTCCTTGAAATACAGTTTCAGGAGGAACAGAGAACAGGACAGCTTCTTAGCACCTTGTCACCTGTATGTTCCCATGCGAGTGACCAAGCTTTCTGTTTCGCTCAGGTAACCTATTTCCCCGCAGTAAGAACACAGCCGAGGTGTCTCAGTGACCACACAGAGGCCACCTCCCTAAAAATTACGCTGTTCTCTGACCCACCCCAGGTCTCACAGTTCAGGCTAAACATTAACAAGGCTTTTACAATCACAAGCTTTTAGTGAAGCTTTGATAAGACACTCCAGCAGTTAGCAGCAAGTGAAGACAGCCTGCACAGCAGGGATTCCAGGGAATGAATGGATTTTTTTCAGTATTGGTGAAGGGAATCTGACTTTTAACACTGGCGTTATAAAGCAGCATAATGCGTGGCCGACAGCTGAAGAGATTTGTTGCTTTTTGGACATTAGTTTTCATAAGGATAGTTGCTGGGCTTGCCGGAGAGGGAAGATCTGTGTGGAAAAAGGATCCCAACTCCAGTCCTGTGAGTGAAAGACAGATGTTTTTGTATGACAGTTTCCCCACAGAGTTTCTCTGGGGCGTAGGGACGGGGGCATTCCAGGTGGAAGGCAGCTGGAGGAAGGACGAGAGAGGACCCTCCGTCTGGGACCACTTCATCCATGCAGAGCTCAGAGACACTGACAGCGCAGATGTTTCCAGTGACAGCTACACCTTGCTGGACAAAGATGTGTCAGCTCTGGATTTTTTAGGAGTTACCTTTTATCAGTTTTCAATCTCATGGTCAAGGCTTTTTCCCACTGGACTGGTAGCAGCTCCTAACAAAAAAGGACTCCAGTACTATAACAACCTTATTGACTCTCTGATCTACAGAAATATTGACCCTGTGGTTACCCTGTACCACTGGGACCTGCCCTTGACGCTGCAAGAACAATATGGGGGATGGAAAAATGAATCAGTCATTGATATCTTCAATGACTATGCCACCTTTTGCTTCCAGACCTTTGGGGATCGTGTTAAATATTGGATTACCATCCACAATCCTTATTTAGTTGCTTGGCATGGGTATGGCACGGGTATTCATGCTCCTGGAGAGAAAGGGAAAATAACTACTGTCTACGCTGTAGGACACAATTTGATCAAGGTACAGTATAATAAGGATTTACAAACGAATCTTGCACTGTCATGGGAAATAATGGGAGAAATCAGTCATGTAATCAATGTTAAAAAATAATAATGAAGGAATGTGAAAATACCAAGAAATAGCCCTCAGCTAAGGCAGTCTTTAAAAGAATATTTTTTTAATCTTCATGTTTATTTAATTGTAGTCTCAACAGCTGACTCAGTAATTGTTTTCAGGTGCTTGTTTATTTCTCTATTTAAATTTTTGCTTACAGCATCTACCTATTAAAGATCACGGATTTCCTTCTTTATTCTTTTAGTTACACTGAAATGACTGTTCTGTCATTCAGCCACCCTAAAATGACTATTTTATTAGCTCATGCAGAGATTGTTTTTCTATTTGCTTATGGGATCAATTCTACTACTAATAGAAGATATGTTTATACAAATATGATTAGTTCTGGCTTAGTAAGATCATATTGCAAAATGTTTATCACTGACCTAGCAAGGTCATCAGTTCTTGGTTTTGGAAGATAACAAATGTTCCCTTTACTATTTAAGAGTTTCAAAATTACATTATTTCCATAGCCATTTCTGCATTTTCATTTTTATGTGAGTGTTATTTTATGTATCAGCTTTCTTCTACAGAATTAGACATCCAATAGATTTGATCCCGTGATCGGTAGCTTCAACAGCTTCAGCACAGGATCCTAAGTTCCTAATATTCTTTCTTTGAGAAGGGCAAGAAGAGGAGTCTCAAGGTTATATTTTTAAGGAAAAAATGTAGAGACATTCATGCTAATACCAAAAACTTAACAGAATTTACAGCATCTCTGATTTCATTCCACAAAGTAGCTTGTTCATATACTTAAGAGTTTATATTCTTATTTTCTTGTGCTGTAATTTAAAACGATCTCCAACAACAGCAGTTTAAGATAATTAACAATATAAATACACCTTTTTTTCATCTGTAGTGCTCTAACTACTTTAAAGAGCAAGTTGTTGTCCTGTCTTTTTGATAGAGAAGCTAGTATGATTCTACATGCTCAAGCAATGCCTAGGTGTCACAGACCTTTTCCACTGCATACCATACATTATAAATGTAATTAACAAATACATCTGAATGTATTTGTTACATAGAAAGAAGTATGCACGTTGGGAAATATTAATTAACAGTGTTTAAAATTTTCTGCAACTTCTATTTCTTGTATTTGCTTCCAGGCTTGAACTGGAGAACATCTTTTTTCAGAAAAGCTCACACTGCAGTCAATAGAAGTTTTACACAAAAGAGTCATCGGGTGTCCAGATTCAATAACTGATTTCAGACACAGCACATGAATTGACCTAGCTATAGAGATTTGTGAAGCATCTCAAAAAGAACTAATGCCCAATCATTCTTTCTGTTTTTCAAGTGCTACATAAGATATATTTGATACAATACATGTAAAGAATGTAATGCAAATATGCGGTATGGCTTGCCTACATTTCTGAGTGGCATAATTGAAACTGGGCTATCAGCTCAGCAGTGTCTGCATTTTTCCACATTAAAATCCATATAAACACCACATAGCATAAAGAGAGCAATCCCTCTGCTGAAGAATCAGCTGAGTGTGCCAGGAAGCCAAGCAGAGCCAGGCCTGATACACAAATTACTAAGTGACGTTTCTTGGTGAAGATTATTTAACTCAGAGTTGTTCATTCTAGCTTTAAAATCTATGCTTCTGAGCATTAAACAAATCACTAGAAAGAAGGATTTGGTGAGACTTTGTGCTACACACAATATGTTATTCTTGAGCAGAAGTTATTTTCATTTGTATCTTTCTCACAGCACTGTGAACATTACAGAATGTATTAGCAATTTTCTCCAGTGGCACTGTAAAACTCCTGAAGATTTCAGGTCTTCTTTACAAAGAATTGTAAATTTGTAGTAAAGCATCTGGAGTGTAATGTTTTGTGGTTGGAGGTGGAATTGAAACTTGCGGAAACTGTTGACACAAGTCAACACATCTTATATATATGTAGATATTTTTAAATAAAACATAGTTAAAGCCAGCATACCACATAAGACATGAGTGGTATGCTTTTCAAGACAGGTAGCCAGAATCTTTAAGAAATTTATTTTAATTCTTAACTAACAACTTTAGTAGACTGAAGAAAACCAACAGCTTAAAACTCAAATATTTGGTTGGGAAAAAAAAAATCCACGTTTCAGAACCAATAAAACAATGATCTGTTTCCATGAATGAAGGTCATTAGGTAAGTAATTATCTTATGAAGGATTTTCAACAAAAGAAGGATTTATCTGTTCTTTTCAAGCTCAGGAGACATATGCTGTTCCTAGCACAAGGTATTGCACATGCTTTGTCAGCTGTTACATGTGCTTTCTTTCTGCGGTTTGCATCCTTCTAATGAAATGGCCCAGATGCATCTTCTAAGAGCCAGCCCTCTTGTTATTCAAGACCCAGAAATAAAATGAGCTACTGAATGCAGAAGCAAAGGTTGCTAAGCAGTGCACTTGGGAGTTCTGCATTCAGAAAACAATACATAGATATTGATGTTTCCATCTAAAATATATGCCTATATATATTTTACACAGTGTGTCATAATGCTGCTGATCCTTATAAAAGATCTGATAGTATTCACATGGAAATGAATAGGAAATATGATGTTTGAAGCTTTTAAATTATAAATGGCTAATATTCTCACTTAGGTGAATCTCTACTCAATCAGATGGTAGTCACTAATACGAGGAACAAGTGAAATTGGATACCATGTAGAGAAAGACAGTCTGCATCTCCTTTTTTCATTAAAAGGGACTGTCCTTCACAAAAGCAACACTGGAACACAGTGAGGTGTAACTTGCCATGTGACACTGGAAAGACATATCAACAAAATACAAAAACAATGAATTAGCTTCTGAAGTACTGCTGAGGTAGGGAAGAAGAGACTGCACATGGGAAAAAAAAATAGATGCATTTCTTTGATTTGATAGTAGTTACATTGGAAAAAAGCAGGAAAATATGAAGCAGTTGAATCATCGTCACTGGAAATAAACAGATATTCATCTGATCAATTATCACCATTTTCTGTAGACCCAGTTATGTTCTTCCTGCTTCTTAGGCTGAGGTTTGTAAACACTACAAACTACAGACCAGCTATCTTTTCTTCTTCTGTATCAGTGCCCTCCAGACAGTTCTGTCCTTGCTGTGACAGGCAGAAACTGACTTTTTTTTTTTTTAAATACTGTATTTAAGACTGTTCACATTCCCTTCCGTCTTGCTCCTTGATGAAAAGTGCAGGAGAAAACTAGCAGAACAAGGAAATCGTGCTACAATTTTTTTTAATTGACATGTTTTAATAACACATTCTTGGAAAAGAACACACATGATGTCTACACACAGATCCATCACATCACAGATCAGGTTCCTCTCTGTGCCTGTGAGTTACTCCTAGCTCTCTGGAAGCAGTTCCTGTGCCAGGATCTCTTCACGGACACACTATTACCTCTAGGCTCTTTGGATGAGCGTGTCCCTGAGAAGTCCCATAATTCATTCTCTTTAAAAACAAATTTCTGCTGAAGGAATCAGGAATCATTTTATCTCTAAGTCCACACAGACACTTTTGCCCCTTCTCTCCTCAGGATCTTGAAAGATGAAGCTACACCAGTGCCCATCTTTCTTACAACAGAAGAGAGATTGGTGTCCATCAAGTACGGCCCTAGAGAGACAGCAGAATTTTTATGCTTACAAATGTCATTGCCGGAAGATTTTCCAAACAGTGTCAGTCATCAGTGATGACAGTACTTTACAAGGTTTGAATAAGAAATGATTCATACTTTTCTATACAATTTGTTGTTTTCAATTTAGCTTACTTACACTTCTTGGAAACCATCAGGAAACATGCAGTCCAAGTGCAGAATGGCTAACACTCATCAAATTCCATCTTAAAACTTTCAAACTTGATCACCTACATGTCCACAGCCATTTTTTCCTCCACAAGGATTCAGCTTCAGAGTCAGTTTGCAAAATAAAGGCGTTTTCTCTACTCTGACCACAGGGCATCTTTACCACAGACCAAAAGCGCCTTGAACCAAAATAAATTCTCCAAATAAGCCCCCCACACCTGCTCTGCTTCTAAAGTGATTTTTACACTGTCATCATCAGACTGTCTATTTTAGCTCCTCATTCTTTAAAACCCAAACAACTAAACACAAAGGGAGAATCTCTTTATTAGGATTTTTTTAAATTCTCTTGCTGGCCAGCATGCTGAAGTAACTCTACAATGTTTTGCGTATTCCATAGTGAGATATTCTATGAAAGCCACCTTATTGTAGCAAATCTTATGAATCTGAAAGTGTCGGTGTTTCCATGATAAGCTTTTTTGTCTATACTGAAAATAATGTACAGCAGCAGAGTTTGAAGGAGCATGAAAATATTTCAAGAGAGAACAACACTGTTGTCTTTCTTTTATTAAATTGACTTATTCTATCTAGCCTTTTTGCAGGGTTAATACTAACTGGCTTAGCACTCTTGTGACTTTGAAGTCTGTGGAATAATTGCTATACTAATACCAGGACAATATGCTGAAATTAATGTCATACGTATCTAGAATAAATACCCATTATTGATCCTGCTTTCGCTGTGTACTCAGCCTTGACATTTGTCCTTGATCTAACAAGGAAAGTGAAAGATTAGGGATTAAACCGTAACTGAAAACAAAAGATTAGTCAAGATTTACTCAAAATAGTAAGCGTAATGTATGATACAGCTTTTAAATCAACGTTTATTTCATGTTTCATCTTACAAAACAAATGCTAATTATCAGTTGGTTCCATCAGTAACAATTTGCAGTTAGAATACATCCTTCACCTGAGAATGCTAAGCTGCTTCACGGACAATTAACAGCTCAAAACAGAATTACTGGCGAGCAAAAGCTATTACATCTACAACAACTGCAAAAATCTTCAATATAGACAACTCACTTTTTTTTTTAATTGGGACAGCCCTTGGAATTAGGAGACATCAGTGATGCATATGAATTTGTGATGTGAAAATCCTACTTTGACTCATGCTAGATGCATGTATTTCTATTAGAGTTCTGCTCCTGTAGAATGGCACTTGTGGCTGCTTTCACACCTGCAGACAATGTTTTAGTAGTAACTTTATTTTTCTCTAATCAACTTCCTGAAATTGCATATGCAGCTAATGAAGTCTCCCTAATAGTCTTTTACCTGTCAGTAGTGCATTTTTAATTGGTTGTTTTTTGGCAAAGCCTTCTTACGGCACTTTATTTAGTAGTACGGGATTGCTAAGTTTTACCAGATGCCCCCATCCTGCTACCTGGCTGTGTGAATAACACAGCTGACTTGAGCAAAGTTTTTCTTGTCAAACCAACAGAAACATGTATCTTTCATTAAACAGGTGTTAGTAGGCTGTGTCTGCGGGAAAATATTCATTAACTACCTAAGAAATCAGTAAGGGCAGGTAAATACAAGCTAACACCAAAGTAAGGCTGGCTCTAGCAGCCACGTGGGGCTGGAGGGACGTCTGGGTGGGGACAGTGAGGGTAACTGAGGGGAGGGCACTGGCCACATAGATTTTCTGATAAGACTAATAAGAAATCCCTTTTGTAATATTATAACTGTAGCTTTCAGTTTTCTTCATGAGTACAATTTTGCTGGCCTCCCTTTAGCCTGCATCTCAAAGGTTAATGTTGTTTTATCAGTACTTTCAAAGACAGACCTTGAACGAGTGTTACAAGCATGACCTTAGAAACCATAAACAACTGATACACAAAATTTCACAAGCTGTCATTCCACAGTACTCCTGAGTTTAAACAAATACCCACCTGACATCAGGCCTTTTTTTTTTCTTTCTTTTTTCCAAGCAGTGCATTTCTAGATAAATTAGCTGAAATTATTGTTAAATGTAAGCAATGCTGTTTGGCTTTGTAATGTCAATCTAACTCGTAGAAGTGTTTCACAATATTTCTCCCTGTTTTCCTGGGTGCAAACAGTCATTTGCTTTAAAGCTTAGTGTATAGAGCCGTACTTCAGGAGCAATGTAAACCCTGAGTTATTGGACAACTCATCAGCAGGGGGAGGTGTCAGCTCCTCTCCTCTATCACATCCATCTCCAGAACATCCAGAGCCATCCTTCTCTGACACGTGCAATCTCCTTTTTTTCCTGTACAGGACTCAGAACAATGCTAGAGGCTCCTAAATCTCCAATACATTCGTTTTAACGCACAGACTATAAAAATTTTGACTTATGTGATTTCTTAACTAAATAATTAATGCGACATTCAAAGGTAATTCTGGTGTGTGACAATGTTAAACTATCTGAAACGCGACGATGATCTGAAAAATTGAATTACAATGCAATAAAATGTATGTTTTCATTGCCACTAATACACTTGGCAAAACTTGCGTCTGTCCCGGAGAAGGCATTGATTGGCATCACCTGAGTGCTGATATGTGCCATAACCAATAAAACTTGGGAAATGCAGCTGTCAGATTTCCTTTTAAAACCAAAGTGATGCTGCTGTCAGAATGAATACTTCAAAGGAATAAACTTTATTCTGTTCTGTTTTATATACTGTCAGGAAAACTATAATTATAGCAACTTCAAAGAAGAAATGAACTGTAAGCCTGGATCAAAATTCTCACACTGGGAAAGAACATTTTGTTTCAAATTTTGCAGCTGCAGCTTAAGGCTTCCTCCACATTTCGTACATAGGATACTTAAAGTGGAAAATTTGTATAATTAGTGCAAATTCAAACAAATGAAAGTGCATCCTAAGAACAGAACAGAGGGGATGTGCCCTGATCACAGCAAATTCAGGAAGCCCCCATAGCACAAAGCCAATCAGTAGCACAGAGCCAACACTGACAGAGGAGACATAATTTGAGATATATAATTAATGTAAAAATTGTAATTACAGTTTAAAATTTTAACTCTACCAACAATCAGTACTTTACAAAGAAAGAACTAGCCGGGACTGTGCAGATCACTGATATCTCACTGTCAACAGCTGTTTGGTCTAAAATTAGCTGTAAGAGCCATTTCACATATCTGCTGGAACATCTAACCTTCAGACCTATATCAAAAGGCAAAAAGCCAAATGCATCATAGCAACAGCACACAGGAGATGCTGAGCGTTACCACCATCTAAAGACCTTGCATTTTAGCAGATATTGCCCAGTGTATCTCTTCAGGGTGATTGTCGTATCTTAATCATTCAGTGACGGTGCCACAGAAGTCTGCAGCAGATCAAACCTAGCTACCTGGCTGGCTGGCTGCCTACACAGACACAGATTTATTAAATAGCAGCAATTCAACCTTGTTTTTCTTTTCTCAGGCTCATGCAAAAGTCTGGCATAACTACAAGAAACACTTTCAACCATATCAGAAGGGACTGATGTCCATAGTCTTGGGATCCCACTGGATCGAACCCAACAGATCGGAAGACGCTTTGGACATTTCTAAATGCCAGCAGTCTGTGGAGAGAGTACTTGGATGGTTTGCTAAACCCATCCATGGGGACGGCGATTATCCAGAAGAACTGAAAAATGAATCTTTTTTGCCACGCTTTACTGAGGATGAAAAAAAGTACATAAAAGGAACAGCTGACTTCTTTGCATTTTCCTTTGGTCCTGATAACTTCAAACCTCCAAACACTCTACCAAAAATGGGACAAAACTTGTCGCTCAATTTGAGAGAAGTACTGAACTGGATTAAACTGGAATATGACAGTCCTCGGATCTTCATTGCAGAGAACGGCTGGTTCACTGACAGCCATGTGAAAACCGATGACACCACCGCCATCTACATGATGAAAAACTTCATAAATAAGGTGTTGCAAGGTTTGTGCACAACTGAGCTGCTGGATTCTTTTTTGGATTTTTTTTTTTGGGGGGGGGAAATTTTAAAGATAATTTAGCTTTTTAATGACTTGATCTTTTTTTAAAAGGCATAATGGCAACTAAGTTAATTATTAATTATTTCTACTGCGTAAGTACAAGCCACAGATCAGGATCCACTGGTGGTAGTGTTGTACAAACAGAAAAAATATGTAGTCCCTGTCCCAGAAAGCTAAAGTCCAACATCTGGGTACAAAACTGAGTCAGAAATGAATGTAAACAAATACATTGCATATCACTTTTCACTGATGGCAGCCTGACTGTAAAACCTTTGTGTGGGCACATACCTTGACAGCAGGAAAATAAGGCAGTGACAACAGGCTGTCATTGTCGTGCCAAGCCCCTACTTCAATGCCAAATGCACGGAATTAATCAGCAGGAGAATGGCAATCATTCTTTGGGATTACACCATGCCAAGCAGAAGATAACGTGTTTTAAATACACAGGTTGAAGATTGGTATTCTCACTTCAAAAAGCCAGAGGGCAGGATCTGCTCTCTGAAGGCCAAAGATTTAATTTTATATAAAACATTAATGCTGTTAATGTCTGAAGCCTCTGCAAAACCTATATTTTTCCATTTCAGTGCTGGGGGGTAGGAGACACCACTGGTTTGGGTGCCAGCGTCAGCTGAGGCCATGCCCTCCTGCACCATGCACTGTGTGCCATGCTGCTGTGGTGGGTGGCCTAGGTCCTTCACAAAAACATTTCTAATCCTCAGCAAAGGGAAAAGATGTAAAATCAGAATGTCTGATCATCAACAAACAAAATCAAACTCCTAATGAAGGTTGCCTAGATAAAGTTGTTCCAAACTGCGAACTTCACATAACCCAGTATATATGACATAGCCTGATTTGTCCTGAATTTGAGGTTATATTCCTGTACTTGGTTTGATATTTTAAATATTGCATGGCCACAGAGGGAAGCCTAGAGACAGGACTGCAGTTGAAGATGCGTGGCAGGTAGATTACTAGGTAAGAAAATGCAACCCTCTTCTGCAGCAGATTTGACTGTAATAACCATCCGTGGGCCCACGCTTCTGAAATGTTTGGGTCAGTGCTCAACTAATAACTACAGGAACTGTAGTTCTGTATTTTTACATGTATCTGTATTTTTACATATATCAATACTTCAACCTGTTTCAAAATACAGAGTAACATCTTCATTAATGTTTTTTTTTTTTTCTTTTTGTGAAGGAAATTGTGTCTAACCAACAATAACATTCCAAATATATTTTCATATTTTTGCTGACAGAAAAATCTAATCTAATATAAATTAGCTCCTTACAGCAAAATCAATTTTATCTGTTTAACCACAAAACATCATTTGTATAGGCCAGATTGGAATGGGTTGGTGGCTATTGACATGGCATGTGTGTCAGAGGAGAGTGCTGAAAGCTTTGCACTGCATGCTTGTAACTTATAGTGCAGCGAATCACGAAAATAAGTTGCATAAAATCATCATTGCTATGAACAGATCCCAGCTGCCGTTCCTAAAGGCAATTGAAACATCTTTTACAGCTGTTACTTTCCAATATGTATGTTAGAGTATTAAATATGATATAATATAATCATGAATGTTAATTTCTCTTACACAGCTATTAAATATGACAACATAGATGTGTTCGGTTACACAGCCTGGTCACTCCTTGATGGCTTTGAATGGCAGCATGCCTACAAAATCCGGCGTGGATTATTTTATGTGGATTTCAAAAGTGAAAAAAAGGAACGGATTCCCAAGTCATCTGCACTTTATTATAAACAAATCATACGGGAAAATGGCTTCTTCCCAAGAGAGTCTACACCAAGTGTTCAAGCTCAGTTTTCCTGTGACTTCTCCTGGGGTATTACTGAGTCTGTTCTGAAGGTAAGAGTAAATAAAATGCAGAAATGACCACTGGAGGCAGAACAATTATGAGCTTACTTCATGAGTAAAAGACTGGGTGCAGTACCTTTCATTCTCAGTGCACACTGTACAGCATCTTTTTTCCCAACATTTTCCCGCAGTACCTATTTCAGCTTTAAATTTGGTAGACAGTTTGGTAGACAGACCAATGTGTATGGCAGTGCTGAGATACTCTTTGTCATCACATACAGAAAGGTAGTCCAATGAAAAAAATATTAACCACCTCAAATACCAACAAATCTCTATAATTTATCCTACTTATCAACGACTGTAGGGAAAAAAAGTAAAGCTTCTATATATTCTGTTCAGCATTCTGAGTAAATATACAGCATAGAAAAGACCACTTATTTTAAATAATATTTCAAACTTCACTGTATTATGCTACAAATTGCACAAGAAGTGTTAAAAATAACAGTAAAGATATATCCTTTTCTACACAGATACTTGTTAACTAATAGAAGATAGCAGAGATGGAATTCATACTAAGCACTACACATTGTTTGTGTCAGATATTTGCACGGGCAGAAAGACTACCGGTAAGAACAGGGACTGGACTGTTGTGCCATGGTTGCACAGGACTGACCTTGGCAGCAGTGCCAGAACAGTGCTCACCTGTTACATCCCCTGCTGCCTCTGCAGAACCATCAGAACCGTCCTTTGTGTGACCACAGAGGGAATCCATCTGGGGCATTTACCTGTGTGAAAACGGACCTAGTGTATGCTGGCGGAGGGGTCAGTATGACCTCATTTTAACATACTGCTTTCCATTCCCCAGGCAGAGTCAGTGGCATCCTCACCCCAGTTCTGTGATCCAAACCTCTACCTGTGGAACATCACGGGAGATGGGCTTCTGCACAAAGTGGAAGGAGTGAAGCTAAAAACCCGTCCGGCACAGTGTACGGATTTTGTCAGTATTAAAAAGCAACTTGACCTCCTGGAAAAAATGAAAGTCACCCACTACAGATTTGCACTTGATTGGTCACTGATTTTACCCAATGGAGATTTGTCAGTGGTCAACAGACAGGTGCTGAGGTATTACAGATGCGTGATTAGCGAAGTGCTAAAACTCAACGTCCAGTCTATGGTCACCCTGTACTACCCAACGCACGCCTACCTGGGCCTGCCGGGCCCTTTGCTGCAGACAGGAGGGTGGCTCAACCAGTCTACAGCCTACGCTTTTCAAGACTACGCGGCTTTATGCTTTCAGGAACTTGGTGATTTGGTTAAACTTTGGATTACAATAAATGAGCCTAACCGACTCAGCGACGTCTACAACAGGAGCAGCAGCGATACATACCGGGCAGCACACAATTTGCTAATAGCGCATGCCATGGCCTGGAGAACATATGACGAGCAGTACCGGTCCTTCCAGCACGGCAGAGTGTCCCTGTCCCTGCACTCAGATTGGGCCGAGCCTGCCAACCCCTACTTTGAGTCCCACACCAAAGCTGCCAACAGGTTCCTTCAGTTTGAAATAGGCTGGTTTGCCGACCCCATATTTAAGACCGGAGACTATCCAGCTACAATGAGGGAATACATCCACTTTAAAAACAGAAAAGGCCTCTCACACTCTTCACTGCCATCTTTCACAAGCGAGGAAAGGAAGCTCATTAAAGGTGCAGCTGACTTCTACGCGCTGAATCACTTCACCACACGATTTGTGATTCACGAGCCCCAGAATGGGAGCCAGTATGAGTTTGACCGTGACATCCAGTTCCTACAGGACATCACCTGCCTGAGCTCCCCTTCCCGGCTGGCAGTGGTGCCCTGGGGAGTGCGCAAGGTTCTCAAGTGGATTAAAAGAACCTACGGTGACATAGATATCTACATCACAGCAAATGGAATAGATGACCAGTCCTTGGACAACGATGAGCTTCGGAACTATTACTTAGAAAAATACGTACAAGAGGTTTTAAAAGGTGAGTCTATGATAGATTCCTCAGAGCTGTTTTCATGGCACAGACCCGGGGCACAAGCTTTGCCCGATGCAGAGGCAGATGTAGGAAGGGGCCTGCATCAGAGTAGCTAGTTACTCTGAAGTCTGTAAGAGACAGCATTTAATGAGAAATGCAGCAATGCTGTGTTGTTAGGCTGAGACCCAGGCAGTTATGGAAAGGTCCCTGAAAGGCACTGGTATCTGAACCGTACAGCCAAGGATGCGCAATACATCCCTACACTATTTCCTACTGACCGACACCGGAGACTTCCCTGGCCAGGCCATGGGATGTTCAAAAGCCCCTCTGGAGCAACTGTCCCCTGCACATCCTGGCTCTCCAGGAGCTAAATATGTGAAAAATGAGGCAGGTCTTACTCACAGCTAGCCATGGCTTCAGATTGCTTCTGGATGCTAACAATAAGCAGAGCATTTTTCCTCCAGTGCTTAGCTCTTTCCCAATTATTACAGAATTGATGAACATTTGCTGGTTTACTTTTCATGTCAATTTCACATTACAAACAAGGGGACAGTAAGTTATTCTGCTGCTACCCAAAGGTCACTTAAAGGGCCACCATCACAGTGCTCCCAATTCAATTTTCAGATAGCGTGATACTTCAGACTATTCATGGAAACATCTCCCTAGTTTACAATGCTTTTGCTGAGTCTGGCTCACATCCTCAATTATGCTTTGTGCTTATATATGAATGAGAGATGTTTACTCACCAAGGACTGTTATTTATGATTTCATTCAAGTATTTTTTGCCCAGCACTTGCGTGCATCAGGGTAACAGTCACATATGATAAGGGTCTGAGCAGCTGGGTCTGGAATAAGGCAGGAATTTCATCAACACCATTCTCAGGACCCAGCTGGCTATCTGCTCTCCATCTGCAGGTAGGTTCACAAAAGAGCAGGGCCTTGCTTTTGCCAGAGGAAAGCTCCCAACTCTAAGCCTGCTCAGACCTGCAGACTCAAAGGAAAACAGCTTGAGAGGCCTTCCACCTCCTCAACTCTGCGTGTGTGGGAGCTGGCATCCTGTCACCTTGCAAAGGCAGCAGCTCTTACCTCCAGCTGACATTAGAAATGAAAAGCTGGGAACATCAGCATTTGCACAGATACAAGATACCACAACGTGTGGAGGAATGAGGGCAGTGAAGTTCATCTCACCCTCATCCACCTCCTTCTGTCAATGAAGGTATCATCCGAATGTTAAGATCGCTTCCTTTTCACATTGTGGCCCACGTGCAAGGAAGTACGAAAAGTAGCAGCACTTATCTTGGTCTTTTCAGCTACAGCTCTGAACTGCAGGCCTGGTCCCAACTGCCTAACGCAATGCGGGAGGTGGGACAGAGGTTGGCTGGCACTTACTGAAACATTCCCAAGTGCCATTTGTACATGTAGACATTCAGAGATACGGGCTACACGTCTGTGCAAATCCTCTTTTCATAGGATAGGTCCACAAAATTCCCAGGTTCAAACTTTTTTTGGAACAATGATGCATTATTTCTAATTAATACAGCGGAAGCTGAGTATTATTAGAAGCAATAACTGCAATTAAATATTTTATGATGTAGTTATAGTCTTTAAATGAATAACCATTTGAAAACTTAACTCATTACCAGAAAGTCTTTAAGTCACACAAAATTTTATTAACAATATTAACAGCTCTCTATTTTTTTCCTCCCAGCATACTACATTGACAAAGTCAAAATTAGAGGCTACTATGCATTTAAGCTGACCGAAGAAAAATCTAAGCCCAGATTTGGATTCTTCACTTCTGACTCAAAAGGAAAGCCTTCAATAAAATTTTACAATAACCTGATAAGCAATAATGGCTTTCCTGCCGACTACTCTGTCTGTGATCCATCCAACAATGACAAGCAGTGTAGCTTCTGTTTGTTTGTTTCTCAGAAGAAGCCGTTAATATTCTTCGCCTGCTGTCTTTTCTCCACTCTGATCTTGCTTTTAACTATTATTGTTTTTCACAAAAGAAAAAGAAGAAAACGTTTTAAGGCAAAGAGAATCCAGCGCATTTGTGCGTCACTTTAATAAGGGGCACAGGCCCACTTTCAACAGGATTCATGACTGTGCATTCTACAGAGGACCATGTAGAACAGGCAACTGCAGAAAAGCACTATGTGAGTCACTCCAGTTATACACACCGAACACCTCAGTTGAAAACAGAAGGTAACTGTATGCACAGGAAAACAAGCTATGATACCTGCTTGAAAAGTGAAATCACTTTTCTCCACTTTCTGTACGTATGAAGAAAACGTTATGCCTTTCCTGTGCCTTGGAATAACCTTACAAATTGTGTGACTTGAAAAGAGATATTAGTCTGTGAGAACTGATATGCACTTTTATACAAACTTCTTTGGACCAAAACTTCCTGTGATGTATATTCATGCTATGAATGATGTTAAACACGAAGATGCAATTGGTAGTTTATAAATAAAAGTGTTAGCAAACACCAAATGGGTAGGTGCAATCACTATCTGTAGCTTCGCACTTTTGGAGCAACAACCTAAACATTCTGTCACTTCCAGCTGCCCCTAAACACTGAAAATAGCATCAAACACGAGGTAAGTGATGCAATTTCTTTATTGTTATACAAGCATACAGAACCTCAATAGTAAGACCTGAGATATGTTTATCTCCAACTTGCAGAAACAGTGCTACCTAGAGAGAAGCATCCTTACCCATCCAAGGCAGTCACCACTTCTTCCAGCTGCTAGAGTCGAAGTCCATACACCCACACAGAACTACCAGGGTACAAAAGTACACTGACATTGAAGAATTAAGGCAGCTAAATATTGTGGATCCCTATGAGCCGCCAACTAGGAACTTTGCATATATCCTCAAACTAGTACGCGTGCAACCGACTAAACCCCCACCACCCAACCTTGAATCTCAGTTCATAAATGCACGATTACTCCTCCAATCTATTTCAAGTACTGGCCAACATCACAGGAAGTTGATTTAGTCAAAAGGCAAGTAGCAGTAAAACCATGATTCTTTTGAACATGAAAACACTCTGCCAGAACAGCAAATGGCAGGAATGTTACAGATGCACACATCCATCACCTGGACAAAAATCTTCCGGAGCCCGTGCAGACACTTCCATGTGCAACCCATTCTGGGGAACTGCTTTAGTAGAGGGTTGGACTGGATGACCTTGAGAGGCCCCTTCCAACCCCTACAATTCTGTGCTCACTGTGTAAGCCAACAGAGAATTCCAAAGACTGACTTGGTGGGATAGCTTGAACACAAGAAATTGTTCAAATTTCATATCTATAAAGTTCAGTTCAGTGGTACAGCACTCCAACCTGATCTGACAGCAGAATCACTCAGTTGCTTTAGGTACTTTCCCTTTGCATGCAGAGTTGTTTCCCTTGTTATTAAGCTTTAGCCACTTTATACCAGTATTTTATGCAATTCTTTTCAAAACTGATGATAAAAGTTACAATGTAGATTTTAGCGTAGCATAGAAACAGCACAAAAGTCACAGAAAGACTTGACATCTTAAAAGAGAAACAAAGAAAAAAAGTGTAATCCACAGACACAAGTCACATACTGAAAATCCGCTGTATCTGCATTCTGATGTAGGTATTTCAGTTTTCTTAATTCAATGTTGCTCAAGCCATGTAAGTCATGTGTTCAGGCTTACTCTAACCCTGCATCCAGGTTAAAAAGTCTCGTAAGTTGGCTTTAAACAATTCCAGATTGTTTTCAACATATTTCAGATCTGGAATTTCCCTCCAGAATCTGTATGTGGTCATCTGCTTTTGTAATCACTGGTTTGAGGTTTCGAATACTAAGAAAAAACACTAATTTCCTTCCTTTGAAAACAATGTTGTTGCTATTTTTTAATGTTACGATTTAAAACTACCACTCTGGGGCTTTATGTGGCATGAGGATTCCAATCCATCAACTTCTGGTGATCAGAATGTTCCGAGAGAAGTAACATTGCACAAGACTACAAACGTACAGAGCACTAAACTATTTACCATGACTATGTGACAATGTGCTTCTCCAGATGATGAAGACCTTGAGCAGGTCCACATTATTATCATTTAGATCTTAAAAAAAACAGACCAAGATATGAAATATATTTTATTTTATTAAACCTCTGATCTTGTTCAGTTGTCATATTAGATGTCCCAATCCAGTACATGCTGATATGCTCTCTCATTTTTTGTTTTGTTTTTTTTTCCAGGACCCAGACAACTGTAAATAAAACATTGAAGAACTTTTAAAAAAGTTTTACCTAGCAATGCAAACATGACATTCAAAAGCCTGCCTACAGACATAAAACAAGTTCATCTGGTAGTTTTAATACAAAACAAGAAATAATAGCGCCAAAAAATCTGCCCAACTTATTCAGACAAGATTACTTGAAAATAAGTAAATGCTCAAAACTGTATAATAAAGAGAGAAGTTGTTCTATTTCTTATGGAACTCTGTGCAGCGCTGGCAATCACTTTTTCTGTAGCCTGTAAGCACCTGATATCTGCCTGCTGCTAATAAGATTTAGTTTATGAAATTCACTTCATCAGGATCCTCTGTCTCAAGCTCTGGTTCAGAAGGCACACATTTATCTTAAATGCAACTCAGCCTGTCTCATCCTACATGAGTTATATATTTGGACCACATAAGGATCCATACACACCTGAAATGCATCAGATTCCTCAAGCAGTCAAAATTCTTAAACATCAAATCCTTGTGCTCAGTGTCAGTAGCAAATTTACATTAACAACTATTTATCACTGTTTATCTGACTTTTGTTTACAAGCATTTACATAACTATGCAGAAGACCCTAACATGTAAAATACTATCCTTTTTTATTATTATTATTATTACTTTATTTAGAGAGAAAAAAATAAAAGGAAAGCCAGTGTATAACTAGGAGGAGTCTTAGTCTAAGGAAGTTCTCTCTGTAATAACTGGAAATTGCTCTTTCATCCCAGGTCAGCTGGCTTTCAATTCTCAATTATCATCCAAACTAACATTCACGCTATTGAACATTCAGTTTAATGTTCATCCTACAGCAGCATGAAACGACGTTATTAAGAGATGTGAAGTTGCTGTCAAGAGATCTAAGTTTCAGGATGTAAAGAAGCTTCATACGATTGCATCCCTGTAGTGAACATGGTAAAATACTGAGTCCCTGTTGAAATAAACTTTATCAAACCCCCAGTTCAAGTCACAATCTCCAGACACTTCTCACACACGCTATCTCACATCCCCACTGTTCTCAGCTCCCATGCTCTGTACACCATAGACTTCAAGATGCAAGCAAAGGTGCTATGCCTGTCCTCAGAAAGAACTGAACACACCTGACAACTACAGCACCTTAACGTACAAAATAATGCAAATCCACGTAGGATGACACCAACCTATTAGTTTTACTCATCTGCCTGCTGTACTGTTCCTTTCTCGGAGACGTAGATACCGTCCAAGAATTTCCTGATATCTTTATTCTTGACTGTAGTGGCTTGCTGGATCAAGGCAGCTATGAACAAAGCAAAACCATTAGCATAAGAGATCTAAACATAGTTATCTCTAGTGTTTTAACTAATAAAACTATCACTTGGAGGAGGGAATTATCAACTTGAAATCATGTCAGTTCTAAAGAAAGAAGTATGCACTTCACTCAGCACATCTTGGCAATGAGGCAGAAACATCTGAGCTGTCATTTACTTCAGCATTGGAGAAAAAGAACAGAAATTGTTTGCTAAACTGATATCTCCAGATAAACTCAAAAGTATCATCACATTTTCCCTTGCAACTACTTCACAAACCTGAATTGGAGACCAATTCAATGTCATTCCCTTCAAGGATCAGCTCATCTTTCTGGGCTTGAGAAACGGCACAGGAAACACCTACAGGAAAGAAAATGCACGAATTCGTTATCAGTGAAGACAATAAACACATCTTAAAGACACAGCATTCAGGTCCCAATTTATGGATGAAAGCTCTTCTTCTGAGCTCCATTAAAAAAGGGGCAGCCAGCAGGGAGACAGAGGTGATCGTCCCGCTCTCTTTGGCTCTTGTGAAGCCCCATCTGGAGTACTGCCTCCAGGCCTGGGGTCCCCAGTACAGGAAGGAGGTGGAGCTCTTGGAGCGAGACCAGAGGAGGGCCACAAAGATGATCAGAGGGCTGGAGCACCTCTCCTATGAGGAAAGGTTGAGGGAACTGAGCTTGTTTAGCTTAGAGAAGAGAAGGCTCCAGAGAGACCTCACTATGGCCTTCCAGTACTTGAAGGGAGCATATAAACTGGAGGGGGAACAGCTGTTTACGTGGGTGGATAGTGATAGGACAAGTGGGAGTGATTTTAAACTGAGACAGGGGAGGTTTAGGTTAGATATTATGAGGAAGTTTTTCATGCACTGGAACAGGTTGCCCAAGGAGGTTGTGGATGCCCCATTCCTGGAGGCATTCAAGGCCAGGCTGGATGTGGCTCTGGGCAGCCTGGTCTGGTGGTTGGTGACCCTGCACATGGTAGGGGGATTGAAACTAGATGATCATTGCGGTCCTTTTCAACCCAGGCCATTCTATAATTCTATGATTCTTATTCTAAACAACAGATGAGCTTCTATGACTTAAAATGGTCCTTCCACAACTCTTCCAAGATTGTCCTCTCCCAACAGTTTCAGCACACAGAGATTACTTCCCTTCAACCCAGAGCATGACTTGCACGTTACTGCATTACAGCATTAATCACCAACACAGCACATAAGCTGGAGAATCTGCCAGCATGACCGTCAGCTAGGTGGTGCCAGTTTCTACATTCTTGTGCTCATGAAGACAAAACCGGATACAGACCAAGTAAGTCACTGAAAAAAAAAAATCCTGTCCTCTGCTATGTTAAGCACCATATTTACACAAGAAACAATAAATACCTTTCTAAAGGACAAGCACTACCACATTCAGGAATCTAACAGGAAACTTTCACTTGCACAGAAAGTATCACAAGTGCAATTCTATAGTACGATCTACTTAGTTAATTGGTGGTAAACTAACACTTCACTAACACCTATCTTTGACGTAAATGTTGATTTAAAAAAATAATCAAGTACAGTAGTCAAGCCCATCTTTAACACTACGCTGTAAATCGAAGTCAAAGCCCCTGTACCAACTCCACACTGCATCTACCAGGGAGTTCTGAGCAGTCTGATGCTTCATCTGAACACATCCTGAAATACCATCTGTCACACACACACAGAGTAGTGGAAGTATTAAAAAAAAAAGTCTGAAACATCAAGATAATTATGTTTCTGAAGTGTTACAACTTTCCCTCCACAGTTTTTGTAAAAATTTCAATGATTGGTTCAATTGTCTTGGTGCCTGCTAACTTCCCATCTACTCAAGATCTCCAGTGCCTTAGGAAGCACTGGGATCTGAGATCCCTCTACACGACACAGCTATTTGAGACAGGATTACAGTTACCTCTGGTGAAGTATCAGGTACTTTGTACCCCAGCATGGTTTGGTTGTACTTCTTTGACCAATAACTGGCTGTTGTTGAGAGATTTAGGACATTTCAAGGTGCTAACTCCATCACAGTTATGAAGTGTGCCTGCATACTCAAAAAAATATCCCATTTTCTGCTTGATGCTTTGAGCAGCAGTTTGAAAATGAGTGATTACTCAAGAACAGAGACAGACCCAAGGCCCCATCCACACACTGCTCCAGATACTACAGGATCATATAATAGATAGTCATTTGGGCTCAACTCTTTGCCAGGTACAAAACTGGATGGACCGACGCTCAGTCTGGATATTAGAAAATTTCTTCTCAGAAAGAGTGGTGAGGTATTGTAACAGAATGCCCAGGAAGTGCTGGAGTCACTGTCCCTGGAGGTGTTTAAGGAAAGGGCAGACGTACTAGTTAGGGATATGATGGAGTTGTCAATATTGATGGCAGGTTGGACTAAATGATCTTAGAGATTTTTTCCAACCATAATGATTGTATGATTCCTTCTGGAAGCTTAACAATGTCCTTCCAATGTTCACCTTATTGGGCTTCTTGCTAACCACAGGTACACAGAGCTGATGGGTAAGACGAAAACTGAGACGTGCTCCTGGCTAATTACAAAATTAAAAATACAACTCTTTACATGTGTGTGAAATTAGATGACTTACAAAGTTTAAAACAGAAACACCAGTCTAAAATTGAGCACCAGAAATTCACACCAACAAACTCGGTGAAGACCAAACAACAATGAAATTAAACGCTGGGATCCTTTTAATTTCTACTGCAATGACTAGCTTTAAGTTTTCTCATTACAAAGGATAAATTGCAAAACTGTTATTAACCACAGCAGTAAATGTATTGCAAGGTCACATAAATTCAGACAGACTGAAAAATGCTGCTTCCAGTAATCTGCTATTTCTTGCTATCAGTGGCAGCGCCGAAAGGGAATAGCTTGAACCCTATTAGAAATAACTGAGTACAGTATCTCCAGACGTACTCACCTGGCCTCATGCGCACCCTGCGAATGTACTTCTCTCCCAAAAAGTTCCGGATTTCCACAAGTGAGCCGTTATCCTGGATAACTACATTGATTGGGAAGTGAGCGTACACCGACCTCATCTTATAACGGAAGCCCTGGGATAAAAGGCATCGTTAGGTACTGAAACCAGGAAATCACAACTCATCCAGAAAGGAAAACAGATGCATAAAGCTCACTGGTTACACTTAAGAAACAAATATACTGAAAATACGGTCCTTGCAAGGACAAGACACTAAGCCCAAGAAACATCCACAGCTTATTGTTCATGCCTTCCTCCCCCTGAATTTGTTTGATATCCAAAAAGAAAAAAGAAAGCTGTTCACATGCATAATATCTGACATGCTTAGAAAAGCTCATTCAAGTCTGTCCACTCTTGCCACAAAGATGCCATTTGAAAACTAAACTTACCAGCGTAACACCCTTTATCATGTTCTGTACATGGCTGCAAATTGTGCGAACTGTTGCCAGCTCCTTTCTGTTACCCCACCACTTGTCAACACGCAGCTATACAGAAATAAATAATAACAAACCTGTAAGTTACATTCCAGTACTAAAAATAAAGTGACTTTGTGACAAATTAAGAACGAGAAGCTATTAAAAGCACAGATATACTTTATTTCTTCAAAAGACCGTTAAAGGCCCACCCAGCTCCAGCCCCATGTAGTGACCACAATCACACAAGAAGTTTTCTTCTTCTTCTTGTCCCATCAGTAACAAACCTGCAGAGAAGCTGAGACAGGCAGCAGGTCTAAGAAGGTTCTGAAACCTTAAGCTGAAGGATGCAGCATCCAATACTAAATGCTGAACTAGTTGTTCTGAAGTCAGCCTATTACATGCAAGCTATCCATTTCCTCAGTTACAGTGTTAGGATCCAGTGCTTTTCTGACTGTAGTAAATGCCTACTAAAAGTTACCAAAAATCAGCCATTTTTGCCTCTTTTTCTTCTGTTGAAGATCTGTTTACACCGCATGAAAATATTATGCACGTATTTAGACAATCAGCCCTCCCAATTTAACTTGCCAATTCCAAAAACTAAATGTGCTGCATTACTTTCAGTTAAAACACACCAAGCAAAAGAACAGCATACAATAGGTATCCCCTTCCCAATACTGAGAACTGCAACCACACAGAAAAACAATCAACACCACTCCAAGACACAAGAGAACTTCAAGACAGCCATGGAGTCTGAGCAGGCCTCAGCATTCCACCAGACCAACTCGTCCCAGGAAACATAAAGGAACTCATTTGCACAGAAAACAAAATCAGAAACATCTGCTTGAAGCTCCTAGACTTTTCAGGCCTTTGAACAGGCCGTGCTCCCCTCCCCCCCACGGGCACGGAGCACAGCCCCGCAGCACTCACCTTCCTGCGCTTCTTTCCCAGCAGGGACAGCTCCACGTTGATGTGGTTGAAGTCTCTCCGCAGTGTTCCCCGGGGGCCCTTCACGATGACCGTGCGGCCCTTCAGGGACACGGTGACTGCAAAGCGAGCACAGACAAACGCACGTTACGGCTGGGAGGCCGGCAGCACGAGAGCCTTTCAGGAGAGTGCTACGCACCTTGATCAGGGATGTCCACGGTCTGGTTGCTGAGGATGGTCTTCATTCTGCAAACGACAACCACGAAAAGCTGCAGCCCGGGAGGGAAAGGCCCTTCTTCTTACCCCCCGCTCCTCCCACGCCTTTCCCCCCACGCACCCCGCGGCCCGCAGCTACGGGATCTCCCAATCTTCTACCGCCGCCGCTACGGCCACGCGTGCCCGCACGCAGGCCCGAATCCGGGCCCCAGGGAGGCGGCGGCCTCCGCGCCCTTCCCCGCAGCAGGGCCCCGCCGGGCCTAGAGCGGGGAGGGGCGGGAGGGACGGGAGGGGGGACGTCGGAGAAAGCGCCATCCCGGCGGCTCCCCCGCTCGGGTCGCGCCCAGAGCACCGCGGCGGTGCGGCCGCAGCCCCGGTTGGCCGCTCGCAGCCCGGCGGGGCGGCGCGGAGCCGGCCTGCCGTAGATGGCGTTGGATGCGGCCGCTGGCCGCGGCTCACCTGGCGGCAAGCGGGGCCGAAAAGGCCGGCGTGTGACGTCATCACGTTCTTGTAGCCGGTCGCGAGCCGCCGACGTCATCGCGCCGAGGCCGCCGTCCGAGAGGCGAGTGAGAGCGAGCCCCGATGCGCGCGAGCCGGCGCGGGCGGTCGAGCGCCGAGAGCGTCGATCGGGGCGGCGGTGGGCGTCGCCATGTCGCTGCTGCCCGGGGGCTGCCGCGGCGCCGCCGCTACCGCTGCCCGGCGGCTGCTGCTGCTGCTATCGGGGTCTCACGCACGGGTGGGTGGGCGCCGCCCGTCAGCCGGGGCGTCGCGGCCGGGAGCGCGGTTGCGCGCCTCAGGGCTCCGCCGGCGGAAGGGTTGAGAAACGCGCGGCGCGGTGTGTGTGCTGCGGTAGGGTCCGCGCTGCGGCGGGAGGAGTGTCGGCAGCGGGTCGGGACGAGTGGCTCCTCAGCTCTGCTTAGCGCTGCAGTGGCCGCACCCGAGTGCTGGGTCCGGTTCTCCGTCTCCAGTATGAGAGACACGCAGGGCCATGGAAATGACAAAGGGCCTAGAGCTCCCAGAGCTGGGGCTGTGCAGCCTGGAGGCGGCGTGGGAGAGAGGTTCACGAACGGGCAGAAATAGCTGAAAGGAGGGTAGAGCCGAGTTCTTGGTGCCGGCGGGGCAAGAGGCAACGGACCCAAACCGGAGCACGGGAGGTTCCCCCTGAACGCCAGAAGCGCTTCTGTGCTGTGTGGGCGACAGCTCCGGCACAGGCTGCCCGGCTGCGGGCTCTTCTTGGAGATCTTCAGAAGCAGCCCGGCCGTGGGCACTGCTCTGGTGTCCCTGCTGGAGCTGCGGCTGGGCCCGATCTCAGCCGTGCCGTGCTGCTCTTACTGAGGCCGCGTCCACGTTGAAATAGTACGTTTCTGTGGCTGACTTAACAATATACATCTAAACATCAAAATCCTGTAGTCTCAAAAGCAAAAATTAGTCCATACAGTGATACTTGTATCAAAAAAATGTTTAATTTAGTCTGACACTGAGATATCTGGGGACATTAGGGAACAAAAGGTCACTCTTTTTGTCCATTTTTCATTACTTAAAGTGAAGGAGAGTACAAACGTTTAACATAAATGCGGTTGGGAAGAGACTTGCACGAAGTCTGTTGCAGAGCGTATAGTAAATCACCAAAAGGAGTAATGGTTCTTCGGTATGAAACAGTAATTCACTTATAATTTAATACATAAGACTGCTGCTTTTTTTTAGGTGTCAGAGAGCCATGTGTGTAACCAGTACAGAACATCAAGTTCTTTGCCTGAGGAGACAAAAAAAATTCTCCAAAATGGACCAGACTTAGAGGACTTTGTATCAGGAGATTTGGCAGACAAGAGTGCGTGGGCTGAGTACAAAGGCAATTTAAAGCGTCAGAAAGGAGAAAGGTAAATGTAATTTCAAACAACTGTAGTTGCTTCCATGCAGTTTCTTGCATGTTTAGTATTAACTGCAGAATGTATACCATTTCCTTTTATTAAATTCTGTTGTATTGGCTTGCCAGATTGATTTTTCATGGAAAAAAAACTCAGTGTTAACTCTGAATATGTAACAAAACTAAGACGTGATGGTATTTTCTCATTTGAGTGCTTGTGCCATACCAAGTTATAAATGCACATCAGAGAGTAGCATACTATACTTAAAGGCTGAAAAAAATATTACTGGTATCAAAAAATAAATTAATGCAGAATAAGTTAAAAAATACTTGAAATAAAGTATATTCCCAGTTATACATTTGATCAGCCTTCTTGCTAATTGTGTACCTTACGCTGTCGTTAATTGTTGTGTTCTCCATTGTTGTACTATGAAATCCCATCATTACAGCCTTAAACCTTCCAGTGACAACAAATTCCTGTTTTTGAATACTGGGATGGGAATATGTATAGAAGAGAGAAGTCTGTTATGACTATGAGTGATATTAATGCTGGCCACTGAGCTGCGTCAATATTCAAGGAACCCTTCCTCACTGGGATATGTAACAAATTGAAATGAATCTATATAATTAATGGAAATTTACCATGTAAATAATGTGTTAATGTATACATTTGTTTGATTTTTGTTCAGGCTACGACTTCCTCCATGGCTGAAAACAGAGATTCCCATGGGCAAAAATTACAATAAACTGAAAAATACCTTGAGAAGTTTAAATCTGCACACGGTAAATCTAGTATCAAACCAAGGTTTCCTGTAGAAATGATGATGATTTGTTGTTTGTATGTTTGTTTTTGTGGAGGACAGGTAGACATTATGTCTTGTATGGTCTTAGATGCTGAAATCAAACCCAATGCTGATTATTATTTTTTTTTTTAATGTTTTTTTTTTCTGCTGTGATTTTAAATATTAGGACTTAATACTTGCATCATCAAAGAGATCAAAAGATGCCAATTGTAACTATTTTTAATGGAAATGCACACAGTTTCAGGGACATATACATATTTTGCAGGAAAAGGAATTGCTGAAATTTCTATTTGCTTAAATATACCCTCAATCATAGAATGATAGAATGGTCCAGGTTGGAAGGGACCTCAAGGATCATGAAGCTCCAACCCCCCTGTCGCAGGGAAGGCTGCCAGCCTCCATATCTAATACTAGCCCAGGCTGCCCAGGGCCCCATCCTACCTGGCCTTGAACACCTCCAGGTAGGGTGCATCCACAACCTCTCTGGGCAGCCTGTTCCAGGCTTACCACTCTCTTGGTAAAGAACTTCCCCCTGAAAGGTGATCAAAAGTGGTAGGTATGCATGGAGAGCTTTTTTTTCTGTTTGGTTGGGTGGTTTTTGGGTTGTGTTTTTTTGAGCAAGATGTATCATGGATCTTGTGAATACAGTATCTTGTGAAATGTGTAAATTTAAATACTAATGACAATCTGTGCTAACTAATAAGGCAGTTACTCAGCTGAGGAGTTGTTGGCTCTGGGTTTATATATTAGAGGTAAAGAATGGAAATGGATGCCAGGAAACAATTATTTTCTTCCTAGCCATTCTGCTGACTTCTTCCATAACAATGCGTAACTCTGTTAATCTCATTTATCACAGATAAATGAGGAATTAGGATTATTTGTAGGCTAGTACTGAAATATAGTACCTTCCTGTCTGTTTAACTTCAGGTATGTGAGGAAGCACGTTGTCCCAACATTGGGGAATGCTGGGGAGGTGGTGAATATGCTACAGCTACAGCTACTATTATGGTAAGCCATTAACTATTTCTCACGTATTTTATAACTGTTTGAGGCACTTGTAGCATATTGTTGGATATGTGGCAACCTCTGCTGAAGAGGTGTGGGTTTGTTACATGAAATGTACAGGAAATCACTTCTTCGCCTTTTTCTTTTGTATTGAGACGGTCTGATATGCTGAAACAGCATATGCAGCTGTTTCTTGGCTGAGCAATAGTGATGTGCAAAATGTAAATGTGGGAATGCCTTTCTTGTTTCAGCTGATGGGTGACACGTGCACTAGAGGTTGCAGATTTTGTTCAGTAAAAACAGCAAAAAATCCCCCTCCACTGGATCCCGAGGAGCCTTACAACACAGCAAAAGCTATTGCTGAGTGGGGCTTGGATTACGTTGTATTGACATCGGTGGACAGAGACGGTTAGTGTGCTGTCACTGATGTCTTCCAGTGTGGGCTCAGTGCAATTGTTGAGAATTCTTCTTTGAAATGAGTCAACAGTGCAAAACTTTGGAAAGTGCCTACGTACTCTTAGTATCTCTCTATACCTGGTAAAATACAATAGAAGTTACACTCAGAGGATCATCTTTTCCAACCTAAATTATTCTGTGATCACATCCAACCATCCAGCTAACCCTACAGCAAAGCCATGTCCATAAGTGCCCCATCCACATAAGTGGATGGTGGTGGACTCCACCCCTCCCCTGGGCAGCCCGTTCCAATGCCCAACCACCCTTCCCACAAAGATAGTTTCCTGAGACTCAATTTCAGCCTCCCCTGGCACAGCTTGATGCCGATGCCTCACGTCCGACACCTTCCTCTCTTGCCTCCTTTCAGATAGCTGAACATAGCAATGAGATCTTAACATTAAAAATATACAATAATTAATAAAATATTGTAAGAACCTTTTTCTTTTTTCAAAGTACACGCACTATATTCTCCTTGATCAGAAAAAAATGACATTCATACATGATGCTGTCGCAGAACACATTTCCAAAAGCTACACCTGAAATAAATTATACTTACTAGTATTGAAAGTTGCTTTTTGTTCTGTGGTTCTAGTAGCTCTTTTGTGGTGACATCATGTACATGAGAAAAACGATTGTAAGGACTCTTCAGTATACTTTAGGTGATTCTTCAGTATACTTTAGGTGAAAATCCAATAGCTTCAAAGTGGCTTACAAGAAAAGAGCAATAATGCTTAGTTGGCTATGTTTCAGGTTTTTTGTAGGATGGTTTCTCAGATCAAAAACATAAATAGTTAAAGTCATTTTGTTCTTAGGCTGACAGTGAACCCACAAAAACAAGTGAATATGATCCAAGTGTGCCCTAAATGATCATACTTAGTGTGTGTGCAGAGTGAGGCTTGGTAGAATATCTGCTGCAAACCTTTGGCATAAGCAGTAAGATAAGATGAGTTTTATCTTTGACTAAGAACTCCTTTATGAGTTTGGATTTAATTGTGACTCTGCTTTTTTTTTTTTTTTTTTTGGTCTCTGCTAATAAGTAAATGCATTTCTTGAGCAGAAAGGTTAACTGAATAATTGAAATACTTCTAGATATGCCTGATGGTGGAGCAGAACACTTTGCAAAGACAGTCTCCCATCTGAAAGAAAGGTACGTTAATAATGTACTACTGTTATTAAAACTTTATTGTTGTATCTCAGTTTCAGTTGGGGCGGAATTGTTTTCTTCAGAGGGTCTGATATCATGCTGTATTTTGGTTCTAGGAGAAAAATACACACTGATAACACACTGATGTTTATAGTTGCCTGCTTTTTTTTTTTTTTTTTTTTTTTCCCTGTAACGTCTTACAGAGCCAAAACCATTTGCAGCAAAGGGCCCCAAGGAGCTGGGAGGGAACAGAATTAGGACAGCTGACATAAACTGGCCACAGGGACATTCCATGCTATATTACATCACACAGAAGGGGTTTTGGAGGCATGGGGGTTCATTTCACTCTCTTTCGCTACTTGGGGGGATGGCTGGGCATTGGTCAGGGGGTGGTAAGCAATTGCTTGTGCATCACTTGCTATATTTGTCATAATTATTATCCTTTTCTTTATCTTAGTAAATAGTTTTATCCCAACCCACAAGTTCCACTTTGCTTCTTTTTGATTCTTTCCCCCATCCCACTGGGAAGGGGGGAGTAACCAAACAACTGCGTGATGCTGAGCCACCTGCCAGCTTAAATCACAACACGTGGTATGGCATGCAGGTCAAAACTGTCTTTAGCTGAATTCTGAGGGGCCATACAAATAGAAAAGTGTGCCTTCAGCTTGTTTATGTGCCCTTTTTCCCCTATTATTCATATTTCTGGTACAATAGTCCCAAAATATTTTGAATTGGAATGCATTTGCAATTTAGCACAGGCTTATTTAAAGCTAAGCACTGGATTATCTCTTTGACCATGTGTCAGGTCAGAAACACATCTCTGTATTTCAGAGCTATAATAGTAAAACAGTATTTAAAACTTCGTGCAGTAACCTGTGACTGACAGAAAAATATTACATATGGACCGACCGTAAAGAATGGGTTTTGTATTATTTGACTTTCATTCTATTTCAGCTCACATCAGTAAAATCACGAATTAAAGACATTATGTTTTGTTTGAACAATGATATTATAAAAAAGCAATAATGTCAGTATTTGCAGAAATCTGTTGTTTTAGCCATATATCCCAAATTAACTTCGCTCTGCTTATGAGAGCATCATCGGTTTGGTTATGTTTGGGTTTTGTTATATTGAACCTTTACACATCCCACAGATGTGTTTATTTCCAGTTTCTTTTTTTCAGGAACTCAAAAATAGTTGTGGAATGCCTTACCCCTGATTTCCGAGGGGACCTTAAGGCTGTGGAGAAGGTAGCACTGTCAGGGCTGGACGTGTACGCCCACAACGTGGAGACTGTTCCAGAATTACAGAGGTAAGCAAGAACGGTGTGTGTAAATGAAAGCAGAACACAGTATACGAGGAGAAGGGATTTTGTGAAAGGAATTCTCTGTGACTGAGAGCCAGAGGCCTTTATTTAAACCTGCTTTCAGCCTGCAGCTCTCCCTCCTCTGATCTCACTCAGAGGCGGCACCACCGCTCCCTGTTCCTCCTGAGGTGACCACAGGCTGTGGTCAGTGGGCTTCTCAAGTCAGAGCTTTGTCCTAAAAAAAAGGAACAAAAGAACCGAAACATTCACTCTGAATATAATACTCTGTATAGCAGAATCCCATTTTGTCAGGTTCTCTACTTGAGCACTAGGTTTTGTTTCACAGCACTTCAGTACTTCGAACTAACACACAGCTTGCCCTGTGGCAGAAAAGGCGCAGGCCGGCCAGGCGCTGTTCCATCCCCGGCTCCCGGCACTCTGCAGCCTTTTGGCTTTCCGCAGCTGTGACGGTGCGTCGCCTTCGCGATCTGACAGTACTCTGCCACCAGAAAAAGGAGCGCTTCCCTGCCTCGCAAGAACGTTCTGTACAGCTCCGCCCGCAGCCACGCGGTGCGCTGCCGCAGAGGGCAGGGCCGGGAAGGGAAGGGACGCTCCGGCCGTGAGATCCGTCGCGCTCCGCTTCGCGTCGCGCCAGCCTTCCCCTGCCCGCCGGCTTCCGCTCGGATAGCCGGCTGCTGCCGGCCGTCTCAGCGCTGGGGCGGCGGGCGGGGAGCTCCGAAATGGCGCGGGGCCGCGTTTCCCAGGCTGCTTCGCGCGGCGCCGCCCTGCCCGCCGCCCACCCGCAGAGGGCGCCCGCGCCGCGCCGCGCCGCGCCCGGGCCTCGGGGCCGGCAGGCGGCCCGGAAGGGCGAGCCGTGCTTTGGGCTTCGCGGGATGTAACAGAACGTAACTGTCGTGGTGTCTTTAACTCGCCTCTGTTCTCCCCGTCGTGTTGAAAACCTCAAAGGAAAATCCGCGATCCCCGAGCCAACTTCGAGCAGTCCGTCCGTGTGCTGAAGCACGCCAAGGAGGTGCAGCCCCGTGTCATTTCCAAAACATCCCTCATGCTGGGGCTGGGCGAGACAGATGAGCAGGTGTTTTCAACGATGAAGTGTGAGTTTTCTTACGTTTTCTTTGCTATTCATTTCTAAGAGGAGAAAAGTTCCCGGTGGTTAGTGCACAGAAGGCATTTTTCACAAGATACTTGTACATCCTGCGACGTTGCTCCCATATCCAGCTGAAGGATTGTCTACCTGTACTTTATCCCGTGTATAACAACCGTATTTAGAAGGCAGTGGTACAGCCTTGTTTTTCTGCAGCTGTGCCGTATCAGTTCCTGCCCAACCTTCCCCATCCTTCCTGCCCAGCATTTCATACAGAAGTGTGAAGTTCAGCCTCAGGGCTGTTTGCATGTCATGGATGTCTTTGGAGCCATCCAGTTACTCTAATCTTATTCCTCTCCCTTCCTCTGTTTAGAAGCTGAAGAACATGTAAATGTGCTGCTATTAAACCCATTTATTACAGAACCATATTAGTCTAATCAGAGGTTTCAAGGTAATAGTGAGTGCAAATGCTGTAAACAAAACATTATATTTTCTTTTTATTTGGCTTGGGGGCAAGCAGTCCACATAGCCAGGAAATATATAGAGGTATTCATGCAAAATCTGATCCCTCAGACATCTCTGTTCAGAGTGCCCTTCTAGCCACAGCAAGCATTGCCCTGCAGGCTAGCTGACTGCTGGGTGCCTGGATTACTGTCAATAAGCAGACAACCTGAACTCATTTGTTGCATCTTGATTCTAGTAAATATCCATCTTGCAAGTTTTTGCAGGCATTAAAGCTAACATCTACCCTTCAGTGTGTAAAGCTGGCTAAAGGTGTTGGCAACTTCCCTTGGATTTATTTCTCTTCATAAAAGTGCTGGTAACTTCAGCATGAAGGCTTTGAACCAGTGGAGAAGTGCCAAGTGCATGCATCCATTTCCCTCAGGTGAAGGCTTTGACCTAAAGATGCAGTGAAAAGCAGCAAAACAAAAAAGAGCATGTTGTCTCTGCAGTGAGACAAGTGACTGCAGTGCAGTGGTATTCTTTCCAGCTCTGAACTAGAGCAGGTCATGCAGCAGCTTGGATCTCAGAACGAGGTGCATTGCTGCTGCTTGTGGAGGTTGCAGGCTCTGTTCAGGGAGAGCAGAATGTACCCCCTGCAGGGTGCTGTGGGGTGAGCCTGGTTCAGCCTTGCACGTGGGGTGTTAGCCACTTGCTGACAATCCCTCGTGATGCTTTTGCCACTAACAAGGACGTTTATTTTTACAGTGTTGCGTGAAGCAGGTGTGGATTGTTTGACTCTAGGACAATACATGCAACCAACAAAACGTCACCTAAAGGTAAATATGCCTTTAATTTACAGACAGAATTATGGTCTTGTGTACCTTGCAGTAAATTCTTCTTTCTAAAGTGAGGCTTGATTTGCATCCTTCCCTTAACTGTGGAGGTTGGGAAAAATTTCCTTCCTTGTCTAACTTTATTCCCATCTGTTATGGACTCCTTGCTAGAAATGGCCCCAGCTACAATCCTTCCATCTTCTGCAGACTTTCCATTGCTACTATTAGCTGGGCAGACAGCTGGAGCTGAGGCATGATTCTGCAAAACAAGTTTCCCTGTATGCCTCAAACAGAATGGCTCAAGTCAGCTCTTCTTCGCTGATCAGTAGGCTGGCCCTTAATGGTGCCATTTCAGCTGCAGAAATTACCATTTCTTCCTTCTACAACCTGTCCAGAGCTTGAGTCTCTGTTCTGTTACTCTGTTTCACTGAAATAACTTGCTAATAAGGAGATCTGTAGGACTACTATGCTTTTTATTTTTACTAACTTGGACAAAAAAGGTTTGTGCAAAAGGACTGTTTGAAAACAGAGCTAAGAAAATGAACGAAGCAACAACTTTTCAGCTATATCTGTTTTGGAATGTAATGTTTTGAATTGAGATTTAATTGTTTCATTTTGCCATATGCTGTCTATTTTTATTTCCTTTACGCTAAGGCCTGATCAGAATGAATTCTTTTCACTCAGGTTGAGGAGTATGTAACACCTGAAAAATTCAAATACTGGGAAAAAGTAGGAAATGATCTTGGATTCCATTACACAGCTAGCGGGCCTCTAGTGCGTTCCTCCTATAAAGCAGGTACATTACTAAGCAGTATGAAATTATTTAGGATGTGATATTTTATATAATCAAGCTAAAACTGTGAGGTAATAGGCAAAAAACTCACCTTTTCTCAAGAGCAAATTATCTAGTCATGCTTTCTTTTTTACTGTTTACATTTACATTTTTTGTAGTTCATCTATAGCATGTATTTGTGCAATTCTTGGGTGGCTTGTCACCTTAAATAAGCTGATTTTTTTGCCAAAGCAAGCTTGTGCTATACTTAATGCACAAGGCAGGATTCATATATAGGGTACACAGCCTTCCGTTTTTCCATTACAATCTGCTGCTTGAACACTTGAGGCTTTAATGGAGCCAGTTGTTGCTTGTGATGCAATTTTGATGTTGAAGGCAGAATTTATTTACAGTGCCCTAGAAATAATTAGCCACACTTAAGGCAGTGCTTTTTCTGACAAAGCAGTGTGTGTTAAGTAGCAGCTGATCTTAGTGGGACTGCCGTATAGGTGCAACATTCTGCTTTTTCCTAAGGAGAGAGCACAGAAGGGTGGTTTGGGGCACCTTGCTTCTCAGGCTATTTGAAGCAGGATTTATAGTGGGTTTCATTACAAGTTGCTGCTACTTCATAAAATAGGAATTAATTTTTAATTAAATCAATTCACCTCGACCTGATTGAAAACACAAAGCAGCAGAGCTTTTTCATAGCTCTGAACATGAAGAAAATTCAGATTTTGAGGGGATGGATGGTATTGCTTGTTGGATTTGGCTTTTTACACATCCTGGCTGTTTGTATTGAAAATGCAGTTGTGTAGAACTGAATTGCTATAGAATATTGGTAAGCCCTAATACAAAATACAATAGGAATGCACATTGTTTTGCTTCATGTCCTGGAAACACCTAGAAATGACTTCTGGTGCTTTTTTGCCTTTTGATTAGGTGAATTCTTCTTGAAGAACTTGGTGGAAAAAAGAAAGACGAAAGTCATCTGAAAATGAGAGTGAACCTATTTAAAGCAGCCAGTTCTAAGGATCCTTTTTCAGCACATAATTATACCCAGTTCCAGAAATACAGAAGACCAGATGGTGGAGGCACGAATAAACTTACTATCTTTCCAGAACATTTTACTCTTACCAAAACACTTACTGTTATTGTACCTAACTCCTGGCAATGCTACAACTGTGTAGTCCTTCCAGCATTAAGTAGTAAATCAGAAGACAGAATTGGTTTTGAAAGAGCAAAAGCAACTGAGGTAAGCTGAAATCAGAGGTTTAAGTAAACAGATGTGATGCTACCATCAATGTTGCTGCAATTAGGTACTGCTTAAGATGCCAATAATAGGTATTTTGAAAGGCAGTGAGATCTTGCTGTGTCTTACCATTACCATGTAACACAAGCTTGCAGGCATTGTGGGAAATAAAGGAATTACAAAAAAGCATCCATGACGAAGGACCACATTAGGATTATTTTGAACCACACCAGAGAATTACTGTTAATACTTGTTCAAGACATGTCTTTTGCCTGCATCTTAAGAAAATTAACTGTGCCATTCTGAGAGCTAATGCTTTGCAGGTGTCTCAAAGGACGAGTGTCAATAAGGTGATGAGGTGAAGAAAACAAGATAGTTAACTTTGTATAGATATCAATTTAAAACATTAGGAAATTCATGGTTGCCATAGCAGCAGAGAGGGAGCCACCTTTAGCTTGGGTACGTACGTGACTGTTACCCCTCTGCTTTGTACTGATGCTGCTTCAGCACTGGGTGTCCAGATTTGTGCATATCCTGTACTGTAATTCTGCTCTGTTGTTGCCTGGGGATTAAAGTTCTGTACTCCACCTAAGGGTGTGGAGATGGCATTCAGGCTGGGTGCCTGCCCCAGGAGGTTTGATCTGAGTATTTACTCTTCTGCATTCAGATTTAACTGCACTGTGGCTAAAATGTAAAGTCTGTTACGTACTGTACTAAGCTCAGGTAGAAATAAAAGTGTGGCATATGGTACAGTAGCAGCTGTACATTTCTGTCTTTTCAGTCATGGTAGCCTCTCCCTAATCATTCTCAGCTGTGTGTTCTGAACAGTAGATAAGAATTCTTAAAACTGGCTGAAACTTTTATTTTTATGAAGTTGTTGGGAAATATTCCAAGAATTTGTTGTCTAGTTATAAACTCTTCTCATTCCAGTAATCCTGGAGCTGGCTGTAGTACTTATGTACACTTTCGTAGTCTATAGAAAGGAAAGAGGACCCTCCCACCACACCACGCTTTGCAAGATGTTAGCATGACAGCTAATCAGCAAGTGGAATCTTGGTATTGTCACAGACAGCAAAAGTCAAACTGCCACCGAGGCCAGTGTTGCATAATTGGTACTTCACAAAATAAAGCACTAAGTATAGCAATACTAAGGCATTATGAAGACAAATTAGCTTTAAACTAAAAAGGAATATATTTAATTAAATAGTATAATGGTAGTGTAAATTAGGGAGAGATTGTATGTTCTTTATGGCTCAGGCTTTATGCCTATACCTTGAAAAGGTGAAAATTTTAAAGTTTTTAAAGTTATCAATAAGACTGCAAAGTAATCTTGAAAAAGAGCAGAAAATCTTGAAAGAGAGCACCTCCCTTCAGCTGAAACACCACATAGCAGAGCAGCAGAAGGTTGGCACTACAGCAAGGAGTCTGAATACTGCTCTGCTAGAGCAGGCCAGGTGAGGTGCAGCACTAACCTGCTGATACCCACACATGTAATGACTGCCAGCTTCTATTAGAGGCCCTCCTATAAATAATGGGCTTTGATAGAGCAGGTTTAGGAAGCTATTATTGTAGCTTTTGCCAAGTTACTGTTTTCAGTATAATCGACACCAGAAAAATGAAGAAAAATTCTGAGCCATACAGCAATTTTAAAACTGCTAAGAGGACACTGCACAATGATCATCTATGACTTTTTTTTTCTTGTTGAGACAAATGTTTCTATAAAACAGTCTAACATTATTTCATATGGTAAGTTTTTGGTCTTTTTTACAGACTGCTGCTGGGTGGATCAGAAGATGATCTCAGGCTTTACACAGCTGTCCGACAGCAGGCCCCCAGTTACACAACCTCTATAAACTATTTCCTAGTCACATGCTTTGTATGGCTTCTAGGGAAAGCAGTCATATTTTGGCTTCATAGATGCATTTTTGTTTCATTTCTGAGAGTCTTTGAGGACCTCTGACAATTTGTACAACACAGATGACAAGTTTTAAAGTTCTTTTTCTAGCTGAAAAAACTACTTTTCCAACTATCTTTCATCCCTATTCCCATTTTTTCCCCTATAACTTTATATTAAAGGTACCAAATACTCTGAGGTTATGGCTATAGATTCAGCACATGACTTCTCTAATCTTGTTTCTGAAGAGATTTCACATTTAATATTTGTGAAGCACTTAATTCTGTCTGCACTTCTTATAGTACTGTACGCCTGCTTTGTCAGTTTCTGTTGCACTCAAGAAAACAGTTCTGGGAATAGGATCTCAAGTCAACGTGTTCTTTAAGAGAGTGACCTTTTTTAAAGCATCATTATACCAACCGACAACATACAAAGCATAATTAAACATTACACAGCCAACTGGAGATTTGCTGCACCATCCAATGACTTACAGAAGTGTTAAGTTAAAAAAGAAGGCATTCATTTAAGAATAGATTTGTTTTCCATCTGATCAGTGAATAATAGGAGAGTAGGGGTGTCCCCTTTTTTCACTACATGGGAAGTTATTAAAGATGACATTCAACCTCTGCTAGCAATTCTCAGCTTGAATTGAGGAAAAAAAAAAAAGCAGGTAATGAAGACCTATGCCAGTATCCCTAGAGCAATTATAGATAACACATTATTATTTCCTGTACTGACACTTCATTTTGAATTTCAGATGTTGAGCATTATAGCATACTATAAACTCTATGTCACCCCCAACAAAGCTTCAAGGGATGAAGAGAGGTATAAACTTACTAGCCATCATGAGAGATCCAACTGCTCTTACACTGCTCTTTGTAAAAAAAAAAAAAAAAAAAAAAAGTGTTCCCTCTATTCAGCTGCAGTGCTCTTGGCCATCCTCATTCCAGGAACAGTTTTGTCTGAATTAAGAGTTTAACATCCATACAAAGAAGTAAAAAGAGTACATCATGTCTGGCACTTGGATTTAGTACTGTACATCTTGAGTGAGACAATTTATGCAGCCCATATGCTACTCATAGGCTTGTATTAAACTGTACTGTTTCAGCTGCTGTATTCACACTTTTGCAACGAAAAATGGTGTTACAGTGGGATTGCATTTTATTAAGAAACATTAAAAAAATTAGAGCACAGGAATCCGTTATTCATATTACACAATTCTCATCAAGAATTACATTCTGTAAGATCCCATAGACACAAACCCAATAGCACTAAACCCCATCTCTTTCATGCTTTTTTCGTGAGCACAAGCCTTCAAGAAACAGGAATACAAGTCATCTCCAGCACTATTTCCCTGGCAACTGTACTCTGAAGAAGATGAGCGGTGATTTTGGCCTGTGGTGAGGTTCTTCTGCATGTATGCAAGATGAGCCCTGAAACAGTTCTACCCTAATTATAGTTCAGGGCAAGAGTACTACTCGTTAGCACCCTCTCAATCCCAAAGGAGACGTTACCAGCTTGCTCTCTCTGGTTCTGCTGGGGTAGTGCAGAAAGATGTCTGCCTGTATACACCAGATGATCCAGCATTCTGGAGTTTGAGTACTCACATTTGCCACACCTGTATCAGAGGGCAGTCTTTGCTCTAGGTGTTGTATGAAAGCAGCAATAATGACTTGGGAAGAGGAGACACCACTATGGAAGGTAAGTTTAAGGCTCTATAATTCCCATTCATTTTGATAAGCTTCCAATATGTTCCTCACATAAGAATCCCGTGTGTGACACAGCAAAAAAAACAAAACAACTTCAGGCATGCTTGCCCAGAGTGATGTAGAAGCCATTGAGGTGCATCATCTGAAAGCATTCAGCTCCAAAGTACACTTAGTACAGCCAAACAATTAACACTACCTTGTATTGCCTCTGCAAATTGTTACACGTCCCTCAAATCTTCAAAGATCCATCCTCAACCTTACATGGTACCTGCATTTCCATAGTAAGTAGTGACAGTAACAGTCCTTATTACCAAGACATTGATCTTGTGCTCTCAGTACAACCACTGACATAGCATACTTGAAGGCACAGCTGTTGTACACATTCAGAAAGTAGTCTGTGATTGCTTACAAGATTCTATTATTGAACTAAGACTTCCATGCCTTCTAGTTCAAATCCTCTGTGATCATCTTCCCTTTCTAACACTTTCTCCATTTCACAACCCCATGCAACAAGCCAAACACAGAGTCTATAATCAAGGACTTTAATAGCACTGGCCAATTTAAAATAATAAAAACAAGTAGAAAGAAAGTAATAATAAAGGCAAAAGTATCATGATAATAGAGGAACTATTAATTCCTGCTAATGAAATGAGGTAGCAAGCTGACTATGTACGGGGCTGAATTTTTTTTCTTTTTAAAATTTTCTGAACAGCAGAGAATAATTCTTGCAGATTCATTAAGATACTGCTTTTATTCATAAGATATAAGCAGAAAGGACAGTAGAAAAAGCATTAGCTTTGAAGCTAACATTTGCTTTCTACTTGGACTGACACTGAATTAAGGTATGTCTGCTCAAATTCTGTGTTTGAACAAGCAGCAGGCAGAATGCTCTTCTGCTGAAGGAAAGTTGTATTGTGATAATTTATGAAAATCATGCCCCAAGAATCTGATCAAATCAGTAATTTATGTGCTGCACATGGAATGTAGGCAAGAACCAATAATCAGGAACAAGATTAGCCAGTGGATTGGTTTATAGCTACTACTCCACTGCCAACAAGTATGTGACAGACATCTGCAGAAGCCACCTGGCACCCAACAGATGCAGTTCAGACTGCATCAACGCTCGCTGATCCCAGTCAGGATCAGGGCAGTATAGTTGCAGTCAGCTCTGTTTTAGGTCTCAACCCAGAACTACCAAAATTCACATAGAACTCATCTTTTGACTCCACTACCAGTTAAAACAGGCATGTAAGGGGAAAGAATTACCCCAAATGACAATATAAAAAAGTGAGACCAACTGAGTTCCTGATCACTGTCTATAACTGGACTAAAGTAAAATAGATGTTCCATTTCTTTTGTGCTCATATCGCTTGAGCATTTACACTTAAAGTGCAGTGTAGGAACACTTCTGGAAGCAGAAGTTTGTAGCTTGAGCGTAACTTTTCCTCTTAAAGATTGATTCATTATTAAAAACAGGTTTGTACCATCCTCAGTAACCAAAATTGCTAGAAAAATAGAGATTTGAAAAATACGCTGAGTTCACGTGTATCAGGTACTGTTTTCTAGTGTAAAATCGGTTTGTAGTTTATGAAAAATATCCTTCCTTAAAAAAAAAAAAAACAAAAACAAAAAACATAGGGTTACAGTTATTATCACTAAGAAGGTGACAGAATTCCTTCGGTACCTATTAAACATTATACTCTGGGCTTTTTGACAGGTGGGTCCTGCAGGCTGAACTTCGGAATTTCACAAGAAGAAGCAAAAGGGATTCTTTTGGCTGACACCTTCTTCCCAATTGTTTCAATCTGAAGGGGGAAAAAAAAAAAAAAAAAAAAAAAAAAAAAAAAAAAAAAAAAAAAAAAAAAAAAAAAAAAAAAAAAAGAGAAAAGCACATTTAGCAAGTGAGCATGACAAACAGTCACAAAGGCAGTGACAGAGAGTTTACTAATTAAATCCAGGTCACAACTACTTTTGAGGAACACTAGTAGCTATGAAGCACATTGTGTACAAGGACAATTTGAGAGTACAAGTGCAAAGAATTTAGAAAAAAAAAATAAAATAAAATCGGCCTTTCACTTGTTCCCATGTAGAGATTTAAAGAGTTGCATCCTGGAAATTTAAGTATTCATGTGCCCCAGCTTCCATACAACTATCAGTATAAATAATGCCATCAAATGTTACTGGGTATTCAGAAAGTGTGTTTTCAAGTCTCCTTTGTTTAGAGATCTCTATCCATTAAATAAAGAAAAGCTTCCACCCTCTTTCAGGGAGTGGGTTGTTTCTCAAACAATTCAACTCTGCAACTCTAAAGACAGTTAGCTGTTTAAGAGAAAGTTTAGACATTCAAAGAAACCGGGGTCCTACAACATTCTGAAAGGGAGATTTCTGATAAATTCTACATTAGATTAATGTAAATTGGTAGGATGAATTAGTAAGAGTGGGGCTTACAGAGGACTACACATCCACCAACCAAAAAATAGAAATGAACAGTTCAGATGCCCAGTAAGAACATCTTTCCTGTGATACTTGCTAAGTGTCACTGGAAGGAACCTTGAGGCCCACCCAGATCCTGCTCCTTGCCATGTGCTGGATCAGGCTGCCCAGGGCTCCATCCAACCTGGCCTTGAATGCCTCCAGGGATGGGGCATCCACAACTTCTAAAGGCAGCCTGTCCTAGTGCTTCACCATCCTCAGAGTAAAAAATTTCTTCCTAATATCCAATCTAAGTCTCCCCTCTTTTAGTTTAATACCATTCCCCTTGTCATATCTCTACCATACCCTCTAAGAAGAGAGTCTCCCTCCTGTTTATAAGCGCCCTTCAAGTTCTGGAAGGCTGCAATGAAGCGCTCTCAGAACCTTCTCCTCTCCAGGTGGAAGAAGCTCAGCTCCCTCAGCCTTCCTGCAGAGGAGAGGTGACCCTCCTCTGGGCCTGCTTCAACAGCCCTGTCTTTCTTATGCCAAGAAAGTACTGCAGGGCAGACACAAAGCACCAAAAGATAAAGTATTCTAAGTTAAACAGTTTAACTATTTAAAATAAGTTTAGCAGAAACTTAATATTCTCAAGATGGACATACAAGTTACCTCAGCACGCTCTGAAAAAGAGTTGTTTAAGCAAGCATGTCGTATTTGCCTATAACAACTTCACTGTTATCTCCACAGCAGTTGACAGCAATTCTTAATTAAATTACTTGTAAGCAAGCTTATGTTGTTCAAGCAGGTGTAAAAAGAAAAAAAAAATAAAAGGAAAATCTGTGGCCATTATGCAAGTAAACAGTGTACTCAGGAATATGTTACGTAAAGCAACTAAAACATACATCCAATCTGTCTTGCTGATTTACTTGTAGTCTTGTCCAAGGGTTTGGTAACTGTAGTTTTAGTCAAGTTCTTTGCTAGAAGTGGTTCAAGACTTGCTTATATTACTGAGTATTGATGGCATAGTCTAACATAGCTTGATTCTTTTAAAGGAACAGGAGATTTCAAAACAGCAGGTACAGAAGGTACTGAATGTGCTAGTGGAAAAACTAATATAGACTTAAAGCCTCACACGAAGACAACAGTTTCCCTCTCCTTGCTATTCAATCACTGCAGTGAGCAAAAGTAGGATTAAATAAACTTCAGAAGCAGCAGCATCAAATTGGTTACCTGAAAGCCAATGACTTGTAGCTCGTTATGAAGATCGTCAAGAACTCTCCTACCATCAAATATAAATGCAGGCTTCAGCATCTTCTTGTGAATACGCTCATAATCCAACTCCTGTGAAAAGCAATTAAAGCAGACACAGGAAATAAGTAGCCTAACACTGTCTTTTATTCTTCACTTAGAAGATTGATGAAGGTGACATTTTTACCTTAAACATGTCCCATTCAGTGCAAATTACAAGGGCATGAGCTCCATCACAGGCTTCATATGGATCTTGACTTATGGTGACCAACCGAGACACTGTAATAGAAGGAAAATAAAGTCTTATCCTGCACATATCTTTTGCAAGAATCTGGTGCACCCCAACAAGATTTCCCTTTGTCACCCTACTCAAAGACTCTCAGGTTGCTTATCTAAACATGTCTTCTGTCAATACATTTGTCACTTTGATTTTACTTGATGAAAGTAGCTTGTATCCAGCATATGAACAGATAGAATCCAGGCACTTAAGTGTTTGAAGTTAAGCATTCAAATTTAAAGAACACAGTCAAATCAAAAACATCTCTAGAATTGGGAGTTACTATTAACTGATCAAATCCCAACTCTTATCAAGGTCATTGCTTAATGGTACCTTGGTAAGTACTCATCAGTACTTAACACTTATTTAATTCTCAGTTCACACCACAGTAAATAAGTCTGTGTACACTATGGGCTGCATTTGTTTGCCTCAGAAGCCTAAAGGCAGCCCTCCAGTCACCCTCTAATTCAAGGAGATGTGAGGTAACATACACCTTCTTCATCACAGGCCATTTTCCTCACTTTTAAAAACAACTTGATCTAGGTCTTCTCTCCTAACCACGCACCCTCACTGGCCTGTCCCTCTCACATAAGGGAAGTAAGAAAAGAGGTCCTAAAAACCCTTTTTTCCTCCAAGATGCTTCTAGTCAAAGACAACTACTTTAAAAATTTGAATTTTTAATCTGTTCATTCAAATTGGAATTAATTAGGAAGCACTGATAAATGAGAAAGTAATACAAGGCAGGATGCTGTACAGTGAATTCCAGAATTATTTCTTTACTTCTACTTTACGTAGGCAGACAAGATAGGACTCGGGGCAAAAAGGAGCTCACAGAGCAACACTAGTCTCTCTTACAATTGAATGTTCTTGCTTGTCTTTCCCTAATTCACACAGAGAGAAAATTCTCTTCTATGTATTCAAGCATTTGAGAAAAATATACAATAGTACAGAATTACATTAGCCTATAAGAGCAAAGGGGAAAGAGAGAAGAATTACAGTAATCTTCTGAGCTAGGTCAATTTTCTACTTTGATAAGTGTAACTAACAGCAATCATTTCCATGGTGAAAATGAATACATAATATTTAAATAGACCTTTTGTATTTTGAGAACAGAGTTTCTTCTGGCTACGGTGGGGAGAGGACAGTGAGCATAGAAATTTAATGTAAGCATCCTTACCTTGGTTGTCTTCTGAGACACCTGGATGTGAGAGATCCAAGATGATTTGTTCCTTTGGTACTTTAGGGTCATAGATATGGAGCTTTGCTCCTTCATCCATTAAATACTTGCTAATGTAGATGCTAGATGACTCTCTACAGAAGAGAATTAAACAGTTAAAGAACCAGCTGGTATGTTTTAATAACACAAATCTTCAATTGTCGTAATGCTCAATGTCAGAGCTTTATACTGGTTTTACATTAAATGTCTTAGCAATAATCTATGCCAGCAGCAAAATAAAAGTCTTGAGGGAGGCCAAGGAGAGTAATTTTAAAAAGTTTGCATCTCTTTGCTGAATCATGGAAGAAATAGGTACCAAGTCGCAGTACTGCTACTGACCATAGGTAACAAGGCATCTCTCCTAAATATGTCATGCAAATTGTAGTTGGAGAGAACTGTATCAAGACTGTCTCTTATAAGAAAAGAGAATTAGCCATCTTTGGGGAAACAAAGATGGAATTTTGGCTTCTAATAGCAATTTGAGTCAGCTGCAAAAGTGTTAGCATTCTTTACTGGAAGGACTCAAGAAGCACCTTTTGCAAGTAGGGACTAAATAGAACAAGTTATCTGTTTAATTTCTGAATGATTCAGGTATGTTGTAGAGATCAAGAATCAACTGTCTCACCCATTTAAGAAGCACTATAATACAAATCATTGATTCAAATGAGGTTAAGGATCCCATATCTGAGCTGTTTTTGTTAATAGAAGTGAACTTATGGGTTTAGCTGCACAGCTGTATCTAGTGCAGGGAATCCATGTTAATTAATCGAATTCACTTTCTTACCTTGTGTCCCCAGTATCTTTTTTGAATGCAAATCCTAAGATAGCAATCTTCTTATCGGTGACAGTATTGAACAAGCTGTCAATAATACGGGAAGCAAATCTCCGCCTCTGATAATCATTCATGTCTATCACCTGAAGTTATACAAAAACATTATGGCTTAGAAGAGAGCTATTAACTATAAGCCAATTGTACTAATGACCAAGCCAAACTAGCCACAAAAGTTCAATAGATGCTTGAGAAATTAAGTATTTTTATTCAGTGTCACATAATCCAAAGGTAAGTTTAGTTAACTTAAAACTTGAGACACATACAATTTTAATCCATGACTGCAGATGCATTTACACACACACACACGCACACACACGCACACACACCCCATCTAGTTGAAAGGCTGGATTTTTTGCTGTTTTACATTTAATTGAAAAGAAAAAGTTAGAGGGGGAAAAAAAAATAAAAAAATCACAGCTGTCCTATTCTAGGCAGAACCGTGGAAAGTTAGAGTGACTGATGTTACAGTGACATTCCTTTGCTAGACCTACACTTCCCTGCGTGCCTCTAGCTACTGTAAGAGCTCTATATCTTATAATCCACTTTAAGAGATTTCAGTTCACAAAACTCACATTGCTAAAGCAGACTTTGAAGTGCCTTGCTTTTGATGTCATATGGAAATGTGTTCATCCAGCCTGATTGTTCTAGTGCTTTCCTCCCAGCCTGCTTCATACTTTGACCCTCAGCCTTTAACACACATGGCACCAGATCATTAGCAGAAAAGGGGAGAGGCTCCTCACCTAGCCAATATTTACCACAAACTGAAAAGAACTATTTTTTCCCTATTGATTTTGAGATTTTCAACTCAAAGCAGGAATCAACAGCAACCTGCAAAACATACAATGTAAACAGTACAGTTGAAGGATGGTGGTGAACTAGGTTTCTTCAAGTAAAAGAAGTGAAAGCAGTGAGATTTTGTAATTCAGCAAGGTGTTGTAAAGGGAGGCACGTGACAGGCAGTGATGGACAACATAGGGATAGCAGGCAACAGGGTAAGAGAGACATTTCTTTCTGTAGGTTCAAGTGCTGAAGACAACAGTATTAGAGAACCTTGTCCTGCCTAAAGGCCAGACAGAAGAAAGTTTGGATTCTGGGACTGCTCTGATCAGCATATCCTTCAGACTTTGTCCAAGGTCTTCCATGTACATGCACAGGGCTGAACTATTGACACTGCAATGCTCACATCACCAAGGAAGGGACTCACAGAGTTGCTTATTCAGGTGCTTATGTGTATTACAGAATGACCCAAGCAGCATGGGCTGAGGTAGGTAGATCTCTGCAAGTTGACATTGCTCTGAGGAAGCAAGAGGCACAAGTAAGAGGTCATATTACATGAACATAGCACTCTCTACATTATCCTAGCTGTGCAGCAGCCATTCTTGCTATCTGATTTGACCACAGCTTAAGTGACTTAGAAACATTGCAAAGAAATGCTCTTAGGAGAGCATGAAAGCATTATAAACAACTAGTTTAAAAGTGATTTAAGAATACAACCCCTTAGACTTACTTGTGCTAGATAAAACCCAAAGAAGGGCAACAAATCCAGGGAAGGGTCTGGAGCACAAGTCTTATGAGGAATGGCTGAAGGAACTAGGATAATTTAGTTTGGTGAAAAGGAGGCGCAAGGGAGACCTTATTTTCTACAGTGATCTGAATGGAGGATGTAGAGAGGTGGGGGTTGGCCTCTTCTCCTTGGTAAGAGTGATGGAACAAGAGGTAACAGCCTTGAGTTGCACCAGGGGAGGCTCAGGTTGGATATTAGGAAAATTTCTTCAAGAAATTGGTGAGGCATTGGAACAGGCTGCCCAGGGAAGCGGTTGAGTCACTGTCCATAGAGGTGTTCAAGAACCAAGCAGACATGGCACTGAGGGAAATGGTTAGTGGGCATGGTGGGGATGATGTGACAGATTAGATGATTGAGGTCTTTTCCAGCCTTAATGATTCTATGAAAACATTCACAGAGAAAATGGTAAGTGTTCCTATACACTTGAGCTGCTAAGATATCAAGTAGGTTGTCTTCTCAGAAGTATGCTTGGAACCAAAAAGTCTAAACTGAAGTCGTCCCTTGTCTCTTTCAAGACAGTATTTTTTTCTTTTATTATTCACCATGTTATTAAGATAACATGATTAATTCCTGCTCCAAGGATTGTCTATCATCTCTTCACATCTTACACAGATTAAAAGCGATGCAAACAGATCTCAGGGTCTAGACTCCTTCTCTGCTATACTAAAGCACTCAAGTTCCACATTAAATCAGACTCCTCCTGGGCACTTGCACAAGGTTCATGCAGTATGTTAGACTCAGCTCCAATGACAGTACTGCAATTCTCTGTACCACAGACTAGACTATAGACTATCCTAATGAAAGCATTTATGGAACATATCAAACCAAACATCCTCAGAGGCAGACAGCATAAAATCCAAGTCTTTCTTTTCTCAAGCAGTTGATGTAAGAATTGCAAGAAAGTAACTAGCATGCTAACTAGCCCCTTGCTGGAGGCTAAACCATACAAATGTGATGTACAAAGCTACAGGACAGAACTGACGATGTAATAAGCTGACATATATATAACACAAGGTTTTCTGAGACTGTTTTTAAGTAGAAAATTAGGAGTGACATCCAACCAGGCAACAGATAACTAGAAAGCAGTATGAGAGACTTTTTGGGGAATTGACTCCTGCAAAGCCAACAGAGCCAAGTTATGGTTGTGCTTCACATTTTCTATTACTGCTTCTAGACAGCTTCACGATTCATTTGGTCCAGACAAGTTAATTAACTCCAAACAAAGGCTAAGATCCCACAAATATCAAGTTACTTTTTTTTTTTTTTTTTTTTTTTTTTTTTTTTAAGGGATCTCAGCCCAACCCCCCCAGCACGACAAGTATTTTTTAAAACTATCCCTGCCTTAACACCAAGTTGGAAGAAGCCTTGTGTGGACAATGCTCTAAGGCTGAACATTGAAGAAATATCATTCTGTCAAAAAATAAATACAGAAGTTTAAAACTTGTACCTGTTGCCAGTAGCGAGCTACTTCAGGTAAATTCAGTGCCTCGCAAAGGTACACTAAATTCAAGACATCTTTCTGAAAACAGCTGCCTCCAAATCCTGAAAAAGAGGATTATTACTTCAGAAGCGGCTTGTATTAGCAAGGTACTACTCCAATCTTTGTAATCAAGTAGCTTTTGGCAACCATTGAGAGTATTATAGTTTTTCTCCATCATATCACTGCTAGTAAGTGGAAAACCTTACGTACCTCCCAGAACCAAACTCCTCAACCTGCTTTTTGTCAGTTACAAAATCCTGAAGTTTGCCTCAGATCCCATTTAAGTCAAAACAAGATTTAAGCCAGGCTCAGAGAAACAAAGAGCCTCTAGACGGCAGAATTATTTGCTTTCCAGTAGTACCACCTAGAGAGGTATGAATATGTCTCAGAATAAACATGTAAAGGGAAGGTTATGTCCTCCCCTGCCTCCAAATGGCTGTCTATTCACAGGCAAGAGCCAAATATCACAAATAACTAACAGAGGTTTGAAACAATTAATAGAAAGATCCTTGACCCTTAGAACTCAGTCCCAGAAGCAACACAATATAGGCTGAATAATAATAAGCTAATGGAAATTCTGGTAATGCATTTTCTATTTACTTTCATTCTTGCATGTACTTATAAAAGAAAAGATATTCAATAGCATTATTTTCAAGCCATGCTTTCTAGCATGAAGGTTCTATGATTTAATCTCATTCCATAAGTCTCAAAGTTTCTTGTAACAGTCACCACTACCACATCTTATTACAGAAGTTAGATATGGCCATCATGTGTTCTAGAGACATCTCCTTTCTTCAGGCCACTAGAAGCTATTCCCAAAGAAAACTGGGAAGACGTTTTGCAAAGTGCCATCATCTGTGACACCTAGGAGAAAAAAAGAGAAAGAAAGAAAAGAAAAAAAAAGATCGTTTCACTCACCAACACTGGCTTTCAGAAACTTATTTCCAATTCTTTGGTCTGTTCCAATAGCTCTTGCTACTTCTTCAACATCTGCTCCTGTAGCTTCGCACAGAGCACTGATTGAGTTAATGCTGCTGATTCTTTGGGCAAGGAAAGCATTAGCTGCCTGAGAATTTAAAAACAAAACATAGTAGAGAGTAGATAGAGCTGAGTTCTTCTGGAAACCAGGATGCCCACAGATCCACAAGGAGCAAGATACTAGAGTAATTCCTCTTTCAATACCATGTAGCTCTACTGAGACACTAAGTAGTAGTAAGGAGTGTAATAGTTCTCATTACCTGGCATTTATGTAAGCATAACAACATAGTACTAATGTTGCAGAGTTGGAAACGTTTTACAAAAGCAGCTGCTCTACTGGCAGTTAACCCCTATTAATAATAAGAATGAAAGTAAGGCAAGGAGCTGATATCATCTGTTAGCTCAACTGAAATCTCTGGAAAAGATGAACACCCTTTGACATATACTGGGTCCTCCAAATCCCAGATGTCTTTCCTATCTGCACCACCCACTTTTCGTAAGAGTCTGCCTAAGAGCTTTGCCTCACTTGCATCCTTCACTGATTGCAGTAACAGCAATGAGTAACACTAACCAGTTTAGAGAGTTCTGAGGACCAGGTATTGGTTGTGAGGATTTTTTCTTTAGGCACCCAGTGCTCATAAACAGCACAAAGAGCACGGACAGCTTTCTGTCCTTCTGGAGAATCATCACCACCAATGAGCACCCTATCTGGATTTTTCAAGTCCTTGATTGCTGTTCCTTCTGCAAGAAACTCTGGGTTAGACAGCACCTGCAGGTACAGAAATAAAGTATGAAACAAAGAACAATAAATAAATTATTTTTATTTTATTTTTAAAACAGCAGCCTGCTCAGAAATCCACATCTGACATTATGCTTACCTGCAAATCCAAGTTAGGCTTAGTATTAGCATCAAATATTCGACGAATGCTCTCTGCAGCACGTACTGGAACTGTGCTTTTCTCAGTGACAATTTTATAGCCATTTGAGTTTTGTACAATCCGCCTAGCACAGGCTTCAATGTATTTCAGATCAGCTGCTCGCCCTTTTCCCATCCCGTAAGTCTTGGTGGGAGTGTTAACCTAGTTACAAAAACACAGTCAGGGAAGAAGTCTTTTAGGTCTCTTATCAATTTCACCTATTCAGTAGGTCTTATGTTATGACACATGCTTTGCTTCCCTGAGCCCACTTCGGTCCTTCCTCACAATTACTCTAGCTGCCATATCAGATGAACAGCTATTAGCTTTCTCAGTTACCCATTTTGTTCTCACTGGCTTCTATTCAAACAGAATTCAAACAAGAGAAATTCATAGCAGCTCTGCAGGCTTCTGCAACACTTAGGCCTTATATTCTAGACACAGCAATAATTTCTTCATGCTTACAGTCATCTTTTGTTTCCTGTCCCATGCTGTAAGTATAAAGATTACATGTAGAACCTTGCAGCTAGCAAGGCAGTTATGCTTTCAACCTAAGTGTAAAACTGCTGGAAATCATTACAGTGAAGTACACAGAAAGCATGCAGGAAAGCACATTTAGATTAAGACAGAGGATCCTTTTCATTGCAGACTCAAAGAAATAGCAACAATGTGTAAAACACAACAGCATTTCTTCAGTCAGTGACAGGAAGCCAGGTGGCAATACATGGCTTGTATCAGTGGCAGTCATCCAACCAAGCAGCATTCACTCTACCCCTCAATGGAGAAAAACACTGTCAGAAAGAGAGCTCTGTACTGAGGTGTTCTAACAAAGAAGGGACCCAAAAAAAAGGAGGACTTCAGTAACAAAACCTAACTGTGGCCTACCAAAACAAACAGAAGTCAGTTCTTTTAGGCTCCACATTATAAGCAGTATGACCTTTCCTGATAAGGTTATGTTTACTGAACCTGCTTCTCCTAATGGTGTCAATAGCTTAGAAATTGTGATAAATTTAATGAAGGATATTAAGGGAAAATCCTGCCAGCTCCTGTTTAATTAGTTCACAGGACTTTCAAATCTTCTAGAAACAAGCCACCTTTATAACCAGTGATCAGATTGGTTACATCCCAATCTAGGAACCACATAAATATTTAAATCCCATGGACCACAGTGCATTACAGAGACAGAACTGCACTATATTCTGCTCTAAGCTCCCCCGCACCTCACCAAGACAAACACTGGCATTATCATTTTGACTTAGGGCCTGCTGGTCTGCCAAATACTCTCCTGGCTAGAGGAAACAAACTGCAAGATAACACTAATATAAAAAGTTTACTACTTTTCCCACAGTACACAAAAGAAACAAGAAGTCAGTGGCACGGTGACACAGCATGGCTAAATGAATCCTTATGAGAAAACAGAGGACTCTTCCTAATTTTGTTAACACAGCAAGAAGAAAAAATACAAACTCACAGAAATAAATACAAGATCAGCCTCTCTGATGGCATCATCAATACTGGTGGAAAAGAAGAGATTTCTTCCTCGACAGGACTCCACCACTTCTTTTAACCCTGGCTGGAAAAAAAAAAAAAACAAAACAAAAAAAAAAAAAAAAACACATAAAGAAAACAGTTAAGGTAAAAAATGCCATACATTAGTCACTCAGGGCACACAGAGCAGTAAAAACTGCTATGCACAAACAGATGGAATGCCTTTTCAGATCCAGCGATGCTTTTACTCCATGTTTTCAGTCTGTCAAATGTGAAGTAGTGCCTCTGCAGCTTTATAGGGAGAATTCAAAAAAACAAAAACAAAAACAAAAACAACCAGAACAAACCCCTGTTTCTTAGTCAAAACACTCAAACTGTAGTCTCAAAGATTTCATCCACACTGAGCTGCTATTCACATAAGAGTTTCTAGGAGTCAGTTATTTACATGCTTAATGCTATTACCATGAGCAACAAATAGCATCACTCTACAAGTGGTTCTTTAAGTAAGTTCAAGAATGAATCTTAAAATATTTCCAAGGCTGCAGGCACAAAGAGGTGTTCATAGCTCTCCTTGTCCCTCAGCTACACAATCCAAGATCTCCTAAACTCATGAGCTCAAATCTAATGAACTGACTCAGCATTCAAAATAAATATTCTCCCATCAAATTATCAAGCCCAAATCCTGTGGAAGAAAGGTTGAGAAACAGGAGATAAAGACAACACCTTCTGTCAACTGCTCATGTTTGGACAAGGTTAAGTTTATATCAGAACCACACCTGCACTGTGAAAGCACCACAGGAACAACTTGATGAGATTCTTTCCAGGGCTTAAGGCACTGGAATACTTCCCCTTCTCTTAACACATCCATTTACAGGTGCATGAACAATCCTCTGTAGTAGAATGGACTATGGAATCTTTTAATTGATCTGTGACAAATGTATCCAAATGAAGCCTTTATGTTTTGTTTGAAAAATCAAGTCACATATTGTAAACTGGTAATCAGTCTCCAGCTTATAAGATGTCCATCATGACAGGGGTGAGTAATCACTAGGAAGGCAAAAGTTCACCGTACAGTGAGAGGAAAAAAAGAAGCAGAAGCTTTCTTGTGCAAGACATTTTTGCTGTCTCACTTTATATCAAATATTTAACTGAAGAGGAAAGCAAATGTCAACATAAGCAGACCAACCCATGAGACAGTCCCAACTGTAACCCCTCTAGTATGTAAATAAAAAGGTACCTCAGTAGAAAGTGAAAAAGTTTCCTTGTACCTTGTGATACTATGAAGAAAAAGTTGAAACAAGAACAAATTGAGTAACAAACACAAACCCCTGTGTGTGTAATGACTCAAATTTACAACAGCCTGAACTAATTCTTGGCAGTTTTTATACATTCTTCATAAGTAAAAGACACCATTCCAGGAAACAGATGTGTTGAGGTTTTTTTTTTTTTTTTTGTGTGTGTGTGTGTGTGTGTGTGTGTGCTTTAAAATAAATAAATAAATAAATAAAATCAGGTTTAGTTAAACTCACTCAGCCTAAGTGTTAATACAAAACAGAGCACCTACTTTCGTAATCTTCATTCAAATCCTGCTTGCTAATCTGAGCATTACACACATTTTCCTTTGAATACATATGACAAACGAAGTCTACTTATCTCTGTTCAGAGTCATGCTATAGGCTTGTGGCTTTTCCCTCCTGTAAGCCAAGTCTTCGAGCACAGGGAGGAATCAGAAGATTCCTGTGTTAATCCATTACGATTAAACAAGGTCCCAGGAGAAAGTCAGCATCATTTAGCACAACCAGAAAAACAGTTTCATTTTTCATTACTAGGCTTTGATATAGAACCTAGATATTTTCCTGCACCAGACGTATTCAATTATTGTTTCAAAAAACTGGTTTAATGAGTGGCAGTGACACATGGCTGTTCCAGAATGGTGTCTCTAAAGGACATTGCTGTGCCACACTTCCCAAGCTTGGGAAGAGGGCCACGTGAAAGTGCTGTGCGGTGGGAGGGAAGCAGAAGCAGCACAACTGAGACAATAGGGGACAAGTTTACCTCGTAGATGGGGAGCGTGTCTGAATTCCAGGCATTGATTCTAGCCTCGTTGACATCTACAACAGTGACTTGGATTTTAGGACACATCTGTGCAATAACGCTGCAGGTTGGCCCGCCGACGTAGCCAGCACCGATGCAGCAGATCTTCTTAATCTCAAACATGATTGTTCTAGGAAGAGGGGGGTGGGGGAAAAGAACCAATGGTACAAATGAAAGTCAGCGGCCAGCCATCCGAGCTAAAGGCTCTCAGATCGTCAGCGCTCTTCTCTCGGGCTGCCACAAAGAAGCGCTTTCAGGAGACCGGCTCTAAGAGGCGAGCCGCAGTTTACGAGGACGGCTTTCAGACCTGCCCGCGCCGGCCTCGTTCACGGGATCCGGGCACCGAGGAAACGTTTCTGCGGTCTGTTTGAAAGCCGGCAGCTCAAGCAGCGCCTTCCAGCCGAGGAGCCGCCCGGGCCGCGGGGCGCCGAGGGGCGGCGGGCAGCCGTGCGCCAGGCCTCGCCCGGAGTGATGGGCGGGAGGCCGGGCCCGGCTCCGCAGCCCCTCTGCCGGGAACAGGAGCCGCCAGCCCCGCAGCCGCACCGCCCGAGGGGAAGAGGCCCCGACGGACCGCCGGGGCCGCCAACCGCGCCGCCAATCCCGAGGACTCACCGCCTGCGGCCGCGGATCCGAACAGAGCGCCGAGGGGCAGATGCTCGAGGAGCTCAGGACGACGCACCGCTATGCGCGGGGCGGCTATTTAAAGGGCCGCCGCGGGGCTGAGGCGGCCGCTTCATCCCGGGGAAGCCGAGCGAGGCCCGGCCCTGGCCCCGGCTCCTCCCCGCGCAGCCGGCCCGCCCCGCCCCGCCGCCGGCGAATGGGCGCCGGACAGCTCAGGCGGCCCCGCGCAGGCCCCGCCGCCGCCAGGGCTGTGAGGGGCCGCAGGGCCCCCGGGCGCGCCTGGGGTCTTCGTGCCCGGGCTGGGCCCTGACGCAGCGGCTTCGCTCGGCTACGGGAAGGAAGCGAGCGGTGCTGCTGCCCAAAGCAGCCCGGCGGGCTCCGGCAGGCTGAGCTGCGGCGCCGAGATTCGCGCTTCGCCAGGCGGGGCGGCTCAGGCGGGCACCTTTCCTGCCTCGGGCGGCTCTGACTAGAGAGCTGGGTTCCGGTGGCAAAAAATGCCCGTGAATCACTTTTGGTCTTCCAGCCGTGCTTGCTGGAAAAGTCGTCCTTCCTTTTCTCTCACGTAGTACAGAGTGCTCTCAGCGAGGATAGGTTGTTACAAAGTGGATAGGTAATAATAGAAACACAGTGTGTGAAGTCCGCATGGCAAACAGTGCCGTGATAAGGCGGTGCAGTTAACTCTGCTTACCTGCCCTCACACTGGGGGCACTGCCCGGCGATCTGATGGCCCTCTGTGTTAAAGTCCTTTGGTGTTGCTCATAAAGTGCTGCCTTGTTCTCATGTGGCATTTTCACCCATAGCTATTGAAGTATGTTAAGAGATCAGAATTTTTGTCTTTCCTTTGGTACCATTTCTCTCCCTGGAAGGTCCTGTACCCATGTAAGCTGGAACATATCCCAGCTCCCTGTCCCTTGGCAATGGTGCCATGGAACACACACATTTCAGCTGAAAGAACCAACTCAGGTGTTGGCATCAGCACAGCGCACTGCTGAGTCAGTGTGGTTAGACAGGGCTCCCTGCAAAGGTGTCAGGTTCACTGCATTTATCCTGAAGTGGAAACAAGTAATGCCTTGTCTCACTGCTGATTTGCACAGGTGTCTCAATTTTGATCACATCTTTTTTTTTTTTTTTTTTTTTTTTTTTTTCCCAAGGGGAACATAGAGCCTATGCAAAGCATGGTGAGTTCCCACTACTGAGTCAGTCCTACAGCCTTACATATTCCATTGTCTTCATAAACTCAGTCTGTCTCCTTAGATCTCAAAATACCACAAATGCACAAATTTGTATTAGACCAGGTTTCATCTGGTCTACGCATTAAGCGTGTTGTCCATGGAGCAAAGGACCTTCCTGAGAGCCCACACTGCCCTGCTCCCTGCTGGAGACTTCGACCTTGAATTCCCTTTGCCAGAACAGTTCTAGATCATCCCCAGAAAGGTGCTGCTTTTGGTGCTTCCCTAGAACATCTACTGTGGCTTTTGTTAGGGTACTGTGGGAGGGAAAAAATTTGGGACTTGAAGTCACTGGAATGAAAAGGGCACAGATCATGTCTTGTTACTGAATAATCTAACTTCTAAATGACTGTGTGTGTTTAATTTTTTGTTTACAAGAACACAAAGTGTTTTACAACACAGCACAGAGGCAATAAGGCTTCTGTTAGGCTTCAGGGTGCACCTTTGAACTTTCTGCCAGGGTGCACCTTGAACTCACTGCTAGGCAAGCACAGCTCCAGGCAACAGGAGAACAGATGAGGCTTCTGCTGGCCACATTTTAAAATATGTGTGAATTCTGCTCCATTTTTTGAAGGCCTGGTGTGAGTTGTCAGTTCTTTTGCATCACAGGAGTAGTAACTGAACATGAGAAGTGAGGTTCTGTGTGTGTTTTAATTTAGCATTGCCTGATGACTAGATCCCATGGCTCCCTCCTCCAGCACACTGGCCAGCCCAGACCTCTGACAGCCTTTCCTTCCTGCCATGTGGGGAGTGCTGCACTCAGTCATGGCTATATTCCCTTCTGGGACACAATGCTTAAAAGCCAGGTGAGAGAAAATGAAGGTCTGCAATGACCTCTTCTTGTGGAGAAATTCAATAATCATTCCTTTCAATTAGCAAAACATAATGTATAAAACCTGAAGCTTGACAAATTCCAGTTCAGGACAGACACTCTAATAGTGAAGATAAATAAGCATTGAAAAAGTTCAGGGATTGTCCACTTCTGGAAAGTTTTTCTAAAAGATATTTTCTAGTGCAAAGAAGAAATAAGAAAGGTAAATTCTATGCCATACAGGGTTTCAAAACAGATGTTTAGAGTAACCATATTTGGCTTCCTAACTTATGAGTTTAATATGTATATGATGCAAGACTTAAACTAAAATGTTCCCTTAGCTGGTTGCTGAAAGGTATTTTGGCAGGGCTTCCATTCAGCTAAACAACAGTGTCAGTGAAGGACTGCCACCATCCTAAGTAAGCAAGCTTCCTGCAAACTGAGTCACAAGTCTACCCATAAGATTCGTCTTTTTTTTTTTTTTTTTTGAATCAAAATTGAGAAAGCTACTGATAGGACTAATGGATCACTCTTCCTTCATATATTTTAAAGACCATCATTTGCATAATAATTTAACTAATCTATACTTACAAGAGCATTGCTCACACGTCCATGCTGCCAGGAGATCCTCTGTTCAGATCCTGGTGCTGCCAAGCCTGCACTATACTTCACAGGATAGTGAGGTGACTACCATGATTCATACACACTTGCTTGAGGAGAAGAGGTATTTTTACAGGTAGTTGTGAGTTTTAGGATCCAGCTACACATTAGATAGTGTTAATAAACCAGTCAATAACTCAGTGTTGGGAGGTGAACCCCGAAAGGTATATAAAATGGAAAGGTACTCAAGTTTTAACAACGCTTTACTCTAGGTCCCTAGAGGTACATCTTCTGTGTGTGTTGAGATCTGCCACCATCTCTCCAGGCCTAATTCGGTTACTTGTCTCATACCCATTCACCTTTCCTGAAAACGAGCAGTCCCTATGCTACATGCTCTCAGAGACCTGATCTTCAACACACGCTTGAAATACAACCCCAGCAGAACTGAGCTGGATGTGAGCCAAAGCTTTCAGAGTGCTTCATTCAAAAAACTTGGCCAATGCAAGTGTTGATGTTGTTTTAATGTAACAGCTCAGCGGCCAGAGCACGTACCAGTGTGAGCGCCGGCTGTGTGCTCTGTTTGTGTGAGGAATGGCGCAGTGGGCTGGAGGCCACGTCCCTGCCTCCCTGGCAGCTGCGGACCTGAGGAGATCCAAACGTTGGTGCTGAGCAGAGGGACCACCCTTCACCTCTGTATACAAAGTGTTATTACATGACACCAGAGAGATTGCAATTTATGAAGAACTTGTAGGATGGGGGGGAGGGGAGGGTGTGGAGGGAAGAAAAGAAGAGAAAACGAGTATGTGACGGTGTAGCCTCCAGGTCAGCACCTTGGTAGCAGAGGTGAGATAAGGATAAGCGAAGAGCCCTGGGCATGAAGGAAGTTTTGTGTCAAGCTAGTGAGTGCATAAAGTCAGGTTAAGATTTGAGCTGATCATTAACCAAAGACAGCTGTGTTTGTGCAAGCAGTTTGGTACACTGACATCTGACACAGATTCAACAAATGCCATTGTCCGCCTGGCCCTATTGATCACAGCCCAGCCCAGCCCAGGGGCTGTCCCACGTGTACAGTGTGGTACAGAGCTGCAGGCATTCCTGGAGCAAGGGGCAGGAGCACCCAGAGGACTTGTCCACAGACCTACTGGACCTGTGCCCGAATCCATGCTTTGTGTGGTGCAATGCTGAGAAGGAAGGAGACGCAGCTGAACAGATTACACAGGGACATGTAGGATTGGGCCTGTGCACTCCTCTGGAAAAGGCTCATGCAGCTGCATCACAAAAACCTTATGGCAGTTTTGTATACTGTAAAGAGGACATATGGCTGGGTGCCTTTGCTCCCACATGTGTTCAGAGCCAGCTGCAACATGACTGGGCACGGTGGCACAGCCTCAAGTCATTGTGAGGCAGAGGACCTGGTTCTGCTCAGCATGCTCGTATGCACGCACTCTACTCACTTCTACTACCTTTGCAGCTCACCAGAACCTTGACTTTGCTGTTGGGCTTGACTCTTTACAAGGTTATACAGTTTATGATTAATCTCATGCGATGCTTTTGTAAGTGACAACCAGCACCTCCAAACTGCAATTATTATAATTTGTTCTAAAATGCAGCAAGTTTTTGGTCAGGGTCCATGAACCTTTTCATACATCTGGACAACTTCAGCTGGACTCGAAGACAATATAGCAATATAAATAAAACCCCAAAGTCATGCAGGCTTAAAATAACCTATAAAAATCAAAGAAAGATTACTCTGAAAACTGAGAATGTCTTTTTAAACTCTATGCTTTTATTTCTTGCACAACAAAGCTTTGCTTTCCAGTATGACCTTCCTCTAATTAGATTCTTTAAATCTCTCCATATACACAGAAATTGTTCATATTTCCTCCCAGGCATGATTATAGCTGAAGGCCTCATCCACTGTTTAGTAAATACTCTTTTTTTTTTTTTTTTCCTCCTTTTTCTCATTTCCCCTCTACTCTGCACTGATGAGGCCTCACCTAGAGTACTGTGTCCAGATATGGAATCCTCAGAACAGGAGAGATGTGGACCTATTAGAGCACATCCAGAGGAAGGCCACAAAAATGATCCAAGGGATGGAACAGCTCTCCTACAAGGACAGGCTGAAAGAACTGGGGCTGTTCAACCTGGAGAAGAGAAGGCTCAGGGGAGACCTGAGAGCGGCCTTTCAGTACCTAAAGGGGTGGCTATAAGGAAGAAGGGGACAGATCCTTTAGCAGGGTCTATTGTGATAGGAAAAGAGGAAATGGTTTCAGACTACAAGAAGGGAGATTTCGATTGAATTTAAGATATAAGTTTTCCACAGTAAGGGTGGTGAGGTACTGGAAGAACTTGCCCAGAGAGGTGGTGAATCCCATCCCTGGAGACATCCAAGGCCAGCTGGACAGAGCTCTGAACACCCTGATGGAGCTGTAGGTGTCCATGTTCATTGCAGAACTAGGTGACCTGTAAAAGTCCCTTCCAATTCAAAAGATTCTATGATTCTATGATGTTCTTCTGAAAACCACACACATACCAGACATCAAAGCTCTTCCTGCAGAAGCAGGGGTGTCTAAAATTGCCTTCATTCTTCATTCTGACTTGCTTGAGAAACATACAGAAGGCACAGGTCTGTTTGAAAAGTTACAGCTTACATTTTTAAAGTTATACACATGACATTCTATTTTACGAGATATTTATTTTTAGATTATTTCAAATTTAGAAATTAATAGGTTGGTGTAGTCCTACATCTTATACAAAATCTAACAGACCAAGACAAAAGGTTACTAATGATTGCTATTTATTTTGTTAAGTCAATAAAAAGTGCATAGTACAAGCCCTTTATCCCAATCCAAGTACTCAGTAAAAGATTACTAGGAAACCGCAAATGGCACGGATGATTTTTTGTTTGGCATAATTCAGACATTTTAAACCACCAATTTACATTAGATACATCACATCATCACTCTTCCTTTTTCAATAGTGAACATTACAAGGTTAAGTGATCTGCAGACAATACATGAATACATACAATTTCTCATTTTAGAGCATAATTATGTTAAGCAGACTCTAAAAATACTATTGTTTTAACAAAGTTCTAAGCGAAGGTATAATTGTAAACTTTCCTCCACGTTTCCCAAGTTGCTACAACTTGTGTCTCTTACTAACTGAGCTTAAAACCCTTATTGCAGAATTAATCATACCTGAAGCTTTGCATCCCACTTATCTCTTCTGCCTTTCTTTTCAAAATTTACCATAAGCACCTGGAACCAAGATAATACGGTTATGCCACTGCAAACTACATCACTAAAGGCCAGATTTCTGCCACTCTTACTAAAGCTGCTACTAGTACATTATCTCAGAGTAGTTCCACAAACTTCAGTGCAACTACCAGATGAGTAAGGCACTACTTAACATGAATAAGAGTGGCAAAACAGTCCTATCATTAGTCATTTTTTAATTAAGAGTGGTGATCTGGAGGTTATGTTTAGAGAAAATTAAAGAAAGAATTTAAAGGCATACATTTTGATTTGGGATAGTGGCCTGGCTCTTTAGTAAAATATTTCACAATAAAATATTTCCAATGTTTTTCTTTTACATAGAAAATTTAAAATAGCAATTTATCTGAAGAAAGCATACAGACATAAAATCACTGGGACAATTACTCAGAGGAATTTCAAGCAAAGACAATTCATTTAAAAGTAAAACACAACACACTCTGAACCAAAAGTTTGTTTGCCAAGACCACTGGAGTTGGGAGCACACAGCGAGGTTCATAAATACATCCATGGACATTTAAGAAAAGCAATAATGATGCTCATGAATGAGGAGCATCTGCTATAAATCTCACCAGCCTCCAGCAGGATGAGGAGTGACTTGCTCTGGCTGAAATGAAGCCTGTTTCAGTAGTTGTTTGTTTGTTTGTTTGTTTTTAAATCAATTGGAAACCTGTGTTCAGCATCCAGTAGTGAAGGATTCTGGCCAAAAATTCTTGGAGAAAAGGTCAGTGTAGCCTATAATGCATACTTCTTTCTAATTCAACAAAATGATTCTGAACTACTTCTTCTGCATCCAAAATATAAATGTACTAGGAAGGCAAAGAGCAAGCACAGTCAGACTGTCCCAGTGGCATTTTTACACAGTGTTTGTGGCTTGGACAGCTTTAGACACAACAGGACAAACTCTCTGTTTCTCTGCTGCAACTCCATTGCTTTACACAGCACTGCATCTCTGTCACTGAAAGAACTTATTTGTTTAGATTTTTAACAAGTACTCCGGTGCTTGGGAGCACACTATTCCAAAGAAATTTAAAGGGCAATTACATAAAGTTACAGAGGCTGTTCTCCAGGTCTGCACTGCTCCTTTGTGAGGAGGCTCAGCTGGCCCATTGTTTGCCCTGAGGAGGAAAAACCTGTGTCTACCAACCATGGGATCTGAAGTGAGATTTTTCTGAGAGCCCATTAATTCAAACCTTTATGCATATGAACAGTTAGTCCCTTCAGCTCCACAACTAAAGTCCTCAAGAAAAAAAAGGTTTCTAGAGTAAGGCCTTGAATCCCCATTTGTCTGCTCTACTGACCGTTATGGAAAGAAGCTCTGTGTTGGTAACATAAAAATGTTCTTTATGTTATTCTCATCATTTTTTCATATTGATCAAGAAAAATATACAGTGTTGCTTTTCTGTACATCTTTAAAATGTTCTTAAATTAATGTACATAAAAAATTCCTTCCCATTTGCTACAATGGGAGATGTGCACCTGTACGCGCACAGCCACACATACACACGCATAACCACACCACACATACACACAAGTATTAGAGGGAAAAGACATGCCATACGTAGTCACCTGCAATTTCGTTATTCTACAATTACAACCAGTAGTAAGGATGAAATGTTAGGAATTGCTGATAACATACAGGTGAAAAAACCTGAACATCCAGAACGTTTTGTATACCAGAAATTGGTAACCTCTTGGTATGAATTCATCCTGCTCAATATACGTTATGTTATGGATAAAAACTTAAGATTCTGATTATTAAAAGACTAAGAAGGACAAAAAAATCTATCAAGTTCTTCTCACTTAGATTTTTTTTTTCATAAATTCAGTAAGTAAACAAATCTGGTTTTGGAATATACATTTTGACAATATATTGAATAAGATATATCATTTACTAAAGAACATGATTAAGTTAATTTTTGGTGGTATCCTGTTTTTTGTACAGCTCTCAATACGTATGTCTAGGCTTTGACAGTGGCAATTATCACATTCACTTCTTTGCGTGCACACACACATGCACATTATTTAGTTCTAGTGGAAAATTCATGCTTTGGCCAACAGCCCTGAAAATTATGTTAGTGGTCCAAGGACCAGGGCAAATACAAAATAATTTCTTTGCTTTTCACCACATCTGTAAAATAACAGTTGTAACTGTAATACAACTCTTAAAAGTATACTGGAGAAAAAATATGGATTTATCTGAAGAAAGATCAGTAATAATTTCCATTACTATAGATGCACAGGGATTTTAATTTTCTTTCAATGAATACCAGAAACCACTGCAAAGAAATTAAGATCGCTGTAACAGAAAAACACTGAGTGGAATGTCCGCAGTTATGATAACAACCAGAAAACCCTGCAATGCCTCATCATTATTCAAATTATAATCTACTAGGAATTGTAGTAACATAAAAAGCAAAATTGAAGTAGCTAAAAGTAGTTCATGAACATAACCGCTGAATGGTAATTCTGCACTATATAAATGAGAAAACAACAGTATTGAAGGGAGTTTTGCAGTAATCTGGTCACTTCGTTCATTTGGTCGTGCAAGGTTTTAGCTGCTGAACTTCTCTGATATTGAAAGCTCTAGTCCAGTGGTGGGGCTGGTGGTTCTTGTCCCTAGGGGTAGGATAGAGGAAAAGAAAAAAGAGCACATAGAGGATTAGGAACAGTGTCTCATAGAAAAGAATTGAGCAATTGAAAACAAAACAAAACAATACCCCAGGAGAGTTACATTGTGCTTTAAGGTCTTTCATTACCTATTTCAGTCTCCAGATATATAAGCATCAGACAACAATGCTATTTCCTGCACCAACAGTGATTTTTTTTCCAAGATCCTACATCTAGGATGAAGGTCACCTTCCCAAGTTTTATGACGTGACTTTTTTTACTTCTCTATAATTGTCACATAAGAAGGCAGGGGGCTGTTCCAACCAGAGATAGTGTCCAGAGAACATTGTAACCAACTCTCGGGCAACAACATCTGCTCCATTTCATGGCAGACCTCACAGCTGGCCTTCACAATTCTACATGCACTTTGATTTTACTTATTTTCATTGTTAGTAGAGTTCCAAGAAAATGGAAAAGAAAATACACAAAGAACATTTTAAAGGAAAAAAAAAAAGACTATAGCACGGTCAGTATTAAAACCAAATACAGTTAAACTACTACAGTCACTCACATTATGTGGGCTGGTGGGCTTTCCGGCTGTGCTGGAATTTCTCAGATTACTAGGTCTCAGTAAGAACAAGACGAATGCAATCACAACCCAAGCCATCACTACCATGGCAAAGCTGACGACATTGTCACCGGACAAATTTGGTCCTGGCACTACATACAAGGAAAACTCAAGTTATAAAACAGAGTGACAGCAGTTCTTTCCTCAGAATGAAACAAAACAAAACAAAACAAAAAATCTAAGGAAAATATTTTTCAATAGAATTTTCTGATTAGTTCTTCCTTTGTCTTTAAGGCAAGTAATTCTTTGTTAGTGTTAAACTTCTAAAAAACATTCTTATCACTTTGAAAAGAGAGAATCTATTTCATAAGACCTCACTGAAATGTTGAGAATTACTACAAATATTTCTTAGTTTATATTAACTAAGGTGTTGAGACACAATCACATGGAAATAAAACTGAGAATATCCTTTTAGACTGTTGATTAGTGTTTTTGGATCAAGAAGGTCTTGCAAATATTTGCACATTTGAAAATATCAACTTCTCCCCCCCAAAACACAATTTAAAATAATCAAATCATAGCTAATGTTGTCAGGTGAAGTGTGAACCAATGCACAAGTAACTAACTATGACTTATGGTACTTACACGGGTCTATTTACACTAGTATTTAAGGACTTAACATCTTCATTAATTATCTGGATGATTGGGCAGAGCCCCAGGTAGCACTGTTCGCTAGAGGAGAGAAGTCTCCAGGGTATGTCACCAACCAGTACAAAGACCTGAAGCAAGAGTGCAAAGAGGACAGAGCAAGGCTCCTTTCAGTGGTACTCAGTGACAGGATAAGAGGCAATGGGCACAAACTGGAACATGGGCGGCTGAACATCAAGAAACAACTGTGAAGGTCACTGAGTGCTGGCACAAACTGCTCAGAGAGAGGCTGTGAAGTCTCCATCCCTGTAGATACTCAAAAGCCACCCGGATATGTGCTTGGGCACTCTGCTCTGGGTGTCCCTGCTTGAGCAGGGTTTGGTCCAGGTGGACCCAGAGGTCCATGCCAACTTCAGCTGTGCCGTACTTCGGTGACCTAACAGCATTCACACAGCAGACCAACACTATTAAACCCTGTTACATCTTGTGGATTGACCGCCACACATGAAATCTGTAACACAGCATAGAATTCAACTTGATTCTCAAGATTAGCATCTTCATTTCATCAGCATTTTCATCAGTAGCTTCCCCTTCATGCTGACAATAAAGCAAGTAATATTCTAGTCCATAAAATCACACGAATCAAAGCACTTTGTTTAGTACTGTAAAAAGCTAATTTTCTTTTCTCGCTTCCTGAAAATGCACTTTCTGAAACCAGAAGAAAATCTATTATTGAATTTAAGTGTTAACTGTTTTCAAAAGCAATTAATACAAAGCTATAATGAATAACCTTCAGAACAGGAAGGTCTATTCTATTTTACTACTCCAGCTAAAACCTTTAACACATGAGGACACTTGTATCCATCAGATTTTTCACTTGTTTCATCAACTCCATGAACCATCTCACTTTGGAGTCAAGGCTGGATGCACTACTTGTTGAGAGCTGCTATTATTTAACATCTGTTAGACAACTCATACCCAGTGAACTGCTGAAGTCAGTCATTTCCTTGAAAGCAATTGCTGCTCCTGAAGAATCAGTGCTGTGATACCAGGTACCACTGTTATCAGAGGCTCTTCTTTGAAAACAGTTTCCTCATAACACAGCTCAAACAGAGAAGTAGGGCACTGTGGGGAAGTTTACAGCTATTCCACACACAGCACTCTCTGAATGAACACTGGGGCTGTTGTACTGACGTCCTTTACTGACATAATACACACTGAAAAATTCTCTTGGAGGTCTGAATCCATAAAAGGTGCTATAAATGAGGAGCAGTGCAAAGATAATAAATGAGAATGTTACAGCCTTTAATTCATTAAATTCTAACACAGGACTGACTCAGAAAGCATATAATAATATGATTTAACAGTATTTTAAATCTTGGATGACCTTCACTACATACGAAGGCCAGCAAAGCAGCACACAATTTTGTATGAAATGAATAACCGCTTTACTTTTAAGCTTCCAGACAACATTAGCAGCTACCCTGAGACCACCCTCAGCAGCACACAGGACAGCCTGAGGTACCTGCTTTGCTGTGTACACTCAGGAGAGCAATGAAAATTCAGGTGATGTGCTAGACTTGATTTCACATACAATTGACACTACAGATCATGGAAAGCAGTAAAAGGAACCACGGTGGGAAACCACAGGCATTCCTACAATACACAATTTCTACCCAGCCTGTTTTGTAATACAGTTTGGATTGAGCCAAATGCACCAAAACGTGTTCTAGACTAAGACAACAGCTGATCTAACACAGTTGGCCCTGTACTACCTACTCAAAGCATGCTAGATATGAAAACAGCCACAATACTGTTTATACTATTCAAGTACCGTTAAAGCCACTTCATTTACAAATGAGCATATGTTTTAATAAGGATGTGAGATATTTCAGAATCTGCTACTTTGATCTTTTGACATAAGGAGGTGAGGATAAGCAAAGTCTCACATACATGGGGTGTTTCACTTTTCCAAGCTTTGCAACAGAAATCAAAAGAACAAGCAAGACCTTGTTACAGCTACTGTGAAAAATAGTATGTTGTGAATCTTTCACTAAGAAAAGTTCCATCACAGAGGTCACAAAATAATCAGATGAGACCAGCTTACGGATAAAGAACAGCTGAGTGAAGCTGAAACCAAGTAGGATGGAATTTATCCATCTATCCATCATCTATGGGTAGAAAAAATATTTTGAGAGTTCACAAACAAAGTGATTTTAATTACAATTAATATTTTGCAGGTAATTTTGGGGTGGTCTTTTGATTTCTTTGAGATTAAAGGTTGCTTTTAAGAGTACCTAGTATCTCCAGATGACTAGGAAACTGTCCTGTCCTGATCTCACAGATGAGTGCCCCTGCCACCATCCATTATGATTACAGTAAAATCTATTTCTTAATTTTCAGTTCCTGGGAAACACCAATTGCTATGGAATGCTGCGACACATTTCTCCCTTGTAAGCTGTGTCACTGGGTGAAGTGAAGCTTATAGTCTCTAACTCGGCTAATCACAGACCACGAAATCCAGCCCGAGGTCTTTAATTTTCATTGTCTCTGATCCCTTAGACCGAGTCTGCCTACCTACCCAGTAACTCTGAACGAAGCCTGGAACAGTTCATCCCTTGGAATTGTTTACAGTTATCTCTGTGAAGGAGAAAGCTTCATGAGGGGCTGCTCTGAGACTGGGATTACCACTCATAGGAGATAATGACTACAGTGAGTCATAACTGTTGCTCCATGTGCAAGATATAATTGTTTGGCTTGCTTTCACTTATAGAAACAGAGACTGACAGGTACAGCAGTAGGCCACATAAGCTAGCCTGCTCTCAGAAAAAGACAAGAAGGCAAAAAAAACCTTATGTAGCCACCTCATTTAATGTTCTACTGTATGACAGTCAAAGCTAATAAAACGATGAATTTGGGAAAAATAATTTCTACAGCCTGAAGGTCAACCACATCATGATCATGCAGCTGAAATCTTAAGAATTAAAATAAGCAAATGCCTTGTTAAGTACTCCTCACAAGAGATTAGTTCTCCTCTTAAAGTGCTATTTTTCATTCAAAGTGAGGTTGCACTCTAGAGAAAAAAGAGGAAAGATTGCATTTCTTTTACTGCAAAAGTAGAATCTCTGTGATGCTTTTAGGCTACCATCTCATGGCAATACTATTTCCTCTTGGATGCTCAGCTTTTAACCGTTTAACTTCTTCAATGTGGAAAGGCAAAAATACACTCTCTGACTTACACGTTTCCACAGCGTTTTTAACCGTGCCTGTTCTGTGAAAGAAATGCATGAAACCATATGAAGAGAAGTATTTTACAGATGGATCATCGAGGAAGACAAAGAGTCTGTGGGACTTTCAGCAGATAATCCATGCAAGCTGACAAAATCAAAGGCAGGGACAAGGAAACTGAAGAGATCTAAAGAGGATTCGAGTGGAGGAAGGGAGAAGGGAATTACCAGAAAAGGGAGGGAAGGGCTGGCAGACATTTCATGCCATTAGGTCAGGCTGCTGTGACTCCCCTGGAGGAGTACAGCTCAAGATGAGTCACAGATTCATTTTAAAATACATAAAAATTTGGAAGTAGGGTAGACAGTCATCTCTGACTATTAACATTACAAACTAGTAGAGCATTGAAAATAATAGTAATCAAAATATGAATGTGGTAATTCCAGATCAGAACATCTGGAAATTGCTTGAACACAGAGATTAAACTCAGGTGGCAGCCCCTAATTTCCTTCCACAGGATAGGATGACTTCAAAGGGCCACTAGCCATCAGAGTAGCCCAGCAGCAGCTGTAGAGTCTCCTTGGACTGGATGAACCACTGATACTGCCACTGGAAAATGCACTCTAATGTACTCACTGAAATGGAGGGAAAACTGATCAGATGGACGCGTGCTTTACATCACAGCAGGTATCCTGATGGAGAACAGCCATCAAGCAGAGAGCCCAAATGCTCTCTGAAGTGGTGCTCGTTTCCTCTCATACGTAGAAATGTAAATCTGAAAGCACTCATTCCAGTCCTGGGAGGAAACTTTCAACAGGATAATGGTGCTAACAACTGTAAGCAAGAATTTAGAGCTAATAACACAAAAATCTGAGTGAGGGAGTGTTGTACTTCAGCTAGTGCTTCTGTTTTGACTTGGCTCCAAATATCTACAAAAGATCTGATACCAAGAGTTGAAGAAACAAAGTGTTCTCAGGAAGAATCAATGTAGGGTGTTCCTGATAACTTCCAGCTGGTTGCAACAGCACAAGCACAACACATGACGTTGCTGTGACACAGGCTGAACCACAGCCCTGACATTTCCCAAAACAAAACCACACACATTTCATCAGTTATTCCACAAGCTTGCAGCTTAAGAATCTGTCTATGACAACATTCCCAGCTGTGCTTCCAAAAGGAAGACCAAATCCAGGGAATGAGCAAATGGGTGGGAGTACAAGTTTCTTCATATCAAGGTCTGGAAATGAGGAATCAAAGGCAGCAAGTAACACAAAATGGAGCCTGGAGAAGAGGAGATCCAACTCAAACTTAAGTTCATCATGATACAGCTGAAAAGAAAAGGTATGAAACAACAGACAGAAGACTGGCCCAGAATTGTTTTGATCTATGTCTGAATATGTCTCTAGAAGCTTTTCCAGGCTCAATCTGTTTATTTTTGCCTTTAACTCCTGGGAGTCTCACAGACTTCATGTTGGCTCAAAGCATGGAACCACAGAAGAATCACACAGAAATCTGACAAACAGGCACTCACTGTGATTGCATCAGCAAAAAAATACCTTTGCTGGAACTAAATTTAAGGCAACATAATAATGTAGAAAGGATTTACTCTATAATTTCTGCTTTGGGCTTTTTAAACAAACCACTGGTTTGGAACAATTGCTGCCAAATTGCTTGCATCTGCACAGAGAGCTATTGCAAGGATCCTTTCAGGATGGAAAGCTATTTGCCACAATCCATTCACGTCTCCACTGTACTATGACTGTATAGCTTGAAAGCTATCCCACAAGCTTTGTGCCTATACATAACAGGACTTACTCATTTATACAGCCCTTAGTCTGAGATCTTCATAAATATTGATGACTCCTCCGATTTAAGTGAGAATGTATCACTGCTTGGTTTCAACCATGAACTACAGTTCACAAGGCTGCACAGCCTAATTCCTGTCATCTGCCTTTCCCTCTCCTGGATTCAAGAAAAAACTTGAGATTCGAGAAGAAACTAGACATAGCAGCCTAAGGAAGGAGACTAAAACATCTTCCCAAGGACTGCTGCATTAGGGAGAGGAGTCACGATGGAGGTCCCAGACATACAGCTAATTTGGAAAGCCCAAAAGGAAAAACAAAGCCAGTAGCACTGTTACGGCAGAAATGATTCCCACTCTTTTGTGTTTTTTTTTTCAGGGAGCATCTGGTAAAGCTCATAACTTTTCCCCTTCAGCTTATCTTGACAACGATTCTGGGTGTGTTTCATGCAGGGAAATCATAGTGCAAGTACAATCTAGATGCCCATCTCCGAACAGGATTTACTGTAGAGTGAAGATGAAGAAACGTGAGAGTGAAGGAAAGCATGCATTCACCCCAGGATCCTGGAAACCTTTACCAGCTCCCAGACCCATAGGAGACACAAGCATTTCTTCTAAAAGAGTAATAACAGCAGCTTCTACTTTCAGGAGCACTGCTCAGGTATTCCCTAGAAGACTTGCAATAGTCCTGATGCAGGCTAATTGAGTGAGCTCATATGCTCACTCATATAGTAAAGCAGTATAGAAAAAACAGATCCACTTCATTTTTATTTATAAACACTTGGCAATGTTTCCTTTAGACTATGAAAAGTGTAAACAGAGCATCTCAGGGCATGTTCACATTACTGCATAATCTCTGCACAGCTATAGTTCTCAGCAGAAGCTGGTAACACTTGATCATCCCAGTCATGCTCATTGTTTGGAAGGTATTCTTGATGTGTTTCACAGCAAGTTTCAAGGAAGTGTACATATAAGTACTCTGCTTTGTTAACTATACAGCCACCAAGTCAAACAGAAATTCAGCTGTGGTCTATGTCACCTTATCAGCCAAAGCTGCCATAGCTGAATATCCAGTGATATTCAGCTGCCTTGACAGTAAGGAGGAAAAATAAAGTTCTCCTCCAAATTCTCTCTTTTGAAAGAATTTTAAATAATCTTACTTGGAAGTTAGTGGTAAGATACGTAATACTTGGGGCTTGATCATCCTTGATGCTGACATCTCCCACTTGCTTAGCATCCTCTTCCATATGATGCATCTCATGTACAAATGTTAAATGTGAGTCACAAATTCTCAAGAATTACCTCCCTCACATAATGGTTTCAGTACCTCAGTATTTGATTTCATTTAATATGTTCTTATAACATTTAATTACAGCTGTTTATTTTACTTTCATGCTCTTGATCTTAACAGTTACTCACATTCCTGAAGGCATTCTGTGTCTGTGCAGTACGACTGTGATTGTCTCAGCTAGAACAGAGAAAAAGAAAGGCATGACAGTTAGCAATGAGACTTGGTCAGCTTGTACCGAAATCGAGATTCAGTTTAACTTCAGAGCACAAGTTCAAGATAAGAGAAATTGTAACTTTCACTGAATCACACAGCTTATGGTACGCAAAGAATCCCAGGTACTGAGGTAGTTTCCAAACCCTATTTACACTGGAACTTTAAATCACATGACTGACCTAAAAACAAATGATCAGACTGTGATAATGGTTAAATAGAGAGATGTAATATTAAAGTTTCACGTTTGAATTTATCAATTACTGTAACTCCATCTAAGATATTTCAATAATAGATTTTAATTTGTATCTCGTTTTACCTACTTGTTTATGGGTAAAAATTATAAAACTGTTACAGACTGGGTAAGCTTGCTAACTGTAAGAAAAGTCAACGCTGGACAACCTGCCTATCAGTACAACTATTTTATTGATGGCAGAATTGCTAAAGACACAAATATTACATTCTTTATCAGGAAAGGCTAAATGGATGGGATTTAATCTGCTGTATTATGGAAATAGAGTCTTTTCCTTGCTTAGGTAAAACTACACTGATTAATAATTACAGTTCTAAAAAAAAAAAACACAGAATGGCTGTGATGCCTTGTTTAGAACTATGATCTCCTTTTTGACATGTTTTATGTCACAGTAATGTTACAAATCCCAATACTTCTTCTCACAGCAGGGTAATCTGTTTATTATCAGTGTAAATACACAAATGCAAGATAGAAGAGATGTTCCATATGAAAGAAATAGGTGAATAATTTCTACAGACCCAATTTTCATTTGTACTGGCATCACTGATATGTTTATTAGCAATATGTAGTCATAATATTAGAAAAAGTACACCAAAGAAACAGTTGAGCAACTACAGGAGGAAGACACTCATGAAATGTCAAGCTCCTTTAATTACAATGAACTTCAATAACTAGCCATTTGAGAAAGAACTAAAAAAATATCATTAGAGACTCATAACATTCTTTCTCTGATTAATCTATAAATATCTGCTAAATTTACTGAGACTACCAGAAAGTTCCTTAGGAAGTACAGGGAATGTTGGGTACCACCTTATAGCACTTTCTATAGATAAAAGCAGCAGCAGGGGAAATTAAAGCAAAAGACTTCTACTTTGTTGGTTGATGAAAGACTCAACATAAGCTGGCAATGGGCGCTTGCATCTCAGAAGACCAACCATATCCTGGGTTGCACCAAGTGAAGTGTGACCAGCAGGCCGAGGGAAATGATTCTGACCCTCTACTCCGCTCTCGTGAGACCCCACCTGGAGTACTGCATCCAGTTCTGGTCTACATATTAGAAAGAAAATTCATACGGTGAGAGTGGTGAAACTCTGTAACAGGATGCCCAGAGAGGTTGTGGATGCCCATCCCTCCCAGGATGCCCTGTAGAAGCTGGATGGGGTTCTGAGCAACCTGCTCTAGTGGGAGATGTCTCTGCTTGCAGCAGGGGGGCTGGGACTAGATGACCTTAAAGGTCTCTTCCAACCCAAATCACTCTATGATTCTATGATACTTACCTTACCAGAGAAAATGGTATCAAAGCATGCATACTCCCTGGCCTGTTTATGTAACAATGAAAGCTCGGTTTATTTTCAACCTTTGGACATCTTTCTCAAGGTAGAGGTTTTACATTAGCAGATACTACCAATCTGGAATATCTGATGCTGAGAGATTCCTGAACTGAGAAGACTGGATATTACTCTGACCATATTTTAAAAACACCACAACATAATCACCTATTCTTGTAAGGGATTAACACTGGAGGGGGCTTAATTACAATCCCTGATTTGTAAAATGCCTGCAGTTTGCAGGTATTCTTCAAAACAGAATTATGCTCAGAATTAAGACAGGTAATAAGTATGTGACCAGAAACACAGCGCAGGTCAGCCAGCATATAGCATCCACCTGTCCCTGCCCTGTCCCCAGGATGGCTAGGGACAGTGCTATCTTGTTTGCCCAAGCTAACAACACTGCCCTGGGGTTCTCCAGGCACTATGTTATCTACCTCCATTTCCATAGGTTACCCCTGTCCAAATACAACTTTGTAAAACCACGTCAGTAATGTTTCTATAAAAGCCATCTCAAAAGTGATATGTACACCTTGTATTGCCATTTCTGCATCAAAAGCCCACGTTCTGCTTGAAAATGCCTACTGATGCAGCAGGCCACCTGCTCAAGACACAAGAAGTATTAAAGCCCTGAGATTTTGTAGGCCTGGAGGATGATGTCTGACATTAGGATTTTGATTATTGTCTGTAAGACACAGAGTTTTATCTCATCAGCAAAAACTGGGGACTTCTCAAAAGTCAGAACAGGCTCCAAAACTCTAGAAAGATAAGTACTACTGGAAACACCAATGACAGAAATATTTCAGTAAGTGAGAAATGCCATTAGGACTTGCTCTACAGATCTCTGCTGAAAAAGAAAAAAAGATAATAGCCTGCCAATAAAGAAAAAAGTTTACGTATGGAGGAACAATGTAGAGAGAAACTTTTACAAGGTGCAGTCACCCATACTCTGACAATAGGACTTTGTTTTCCAAAGAACAGAGACAACAAACATTGCATTTATTTCAGGTGATTGAGAAATCGACTATACAAGGTAGGTTTAGGAACATCAATTTATTATGTGAAACAGTTACAGAAAGAAAAAGGAGAAAACTAGATTTTTATAGTTTTTGTTAATAATCCATGTAAAATTCCTCTGAATTGAAAACAATACATAGCTATATAATAGTGCAGATTTAATGATCCTAGCTAAAAAATTACACTACTGCATAGCCTCTGTGCGTTCATATGCAGCAGTAAAAATATTTCTTAGAAAATTAACTATTCCAGTTAATTAAAAAGTTTCTTACAAAAACCACTTGTGCCAGAGATGTGACTGACAGAACAGGATCACTGCCCACTGAGTCAGGAAGACTGAGAAGCCAAAGATGAAAGGACAAAAACCTATTAACTATCTCCTCATGTTCACTTCTTTCCCAACAATACACATAAAACTTCCCTATCCTACAGGCATCAGCTGTAGGAGGGCTCTGTATACCAGCTAACAAATTTGTCTCAATGACAAGCTGTGTGCTGCTCTCCTGGGATGAAACATGGCAGATGACTGAAAATGAGCAGCAGTAAAAACAGGTTTTTCTCAACTCTCTCAGGTGAAATAGGTTGCAACTCTATGACCCAGTACAAATTTGATATTTTCCAGTCACTAAATTAGCCAAAAGACAAGAAAAGATTCTGGCACATGCAAGAAAAGTTTATGTAAGGTGAATAGCTGGAAAAGGTAATATCTTTTGCTGAAACAAGACTGTTCCCTTGCCTAGTGATTAGCTCTCTTTCCTGAGAACTGTACCATCTTTAAGGGACATAGCAGCTGCTGGAAAAAAACTTGAACGTGAGACAGTTCAGTTGTCAGATAATTGAAAAAAAGAGCTGTTACCAGAGGTTTTAGCAATGGCAGCCACCACCCTCCACAGCCTCTAGCGGCGGCCAAAGCACACACAGACACAGTAAAGGGACCCCGCTATCAGCTCTGGAAATTTTTTTTGCAAAGTTGCTGCAATGAGCAAAGTTTCTAACTTTTTTCCCATGCAAACCTAACGGATGAGCAGACATACATGCTGCAGTGTGGTCAGGGCGTGAACTTTTCCTGCATGCTAGCTGCTCCACAACATCACAAGCAAAGTAGTGAGCCCAGTGAACCAGCTTCATCTCGCTCAACAGAGAACTTGTTTTTCCAATACAGTGACCTCAGCCACTGGGATCGTTTCAGTCTTCCCATGAAAGAAATTCCGCTGCTTTGCACTTCCCACTCAGCACAGACAGCTACTGTGGAGGACTGAGGCAGCTGCCCACCTTCACACTACCTTCTTCTTGTGTCAGCTCCCTCGCTTCCTCTTCACAGGACTTTTCTGAAACTCTACAGATGACTTTCCAGAACTTGCTGCCGCAAGGTGCCACAAACCCTGGCACTGGTCCTGCAATCTCTGCTCAGAAAAATTGTGCTTTTCATTAAAATTGACAGCAAATGCTTGAGGAAAACTTCAGCTTTTTTAAGGGTTAAGGATATTACTAGGGTTAAAAAAAAATAAATAAATAAGATAAAGACAAAGCATAAGGTTGAGGAATATCAGGAAGACAGTGATGATGACACAGCTCACAAGTTTGTTGCTTTCCAGAAGAAACAGTGGCATCATCTCTGTCCAAAAGTACTTCCCCACTCTAAAACAGTGCAATGAATAGGTAAGAAAACAAGAGGAACAGGACAAGTAGCAGGAACACGAGGCAATGATCAATGACGTTTACTGTCAGTGGCAGATGAGCTGAAAATAAATTTAATAAAACTACTGCCTTTTAGAGAAACCTTTGAAACTGCCCAAAGCAGAAATAAAGTCCTCAGAAAAGACATGATGAAAAAATTAGCAAGTTTATGATCCAGGCCAGGAAAAGATTCCCATACCAAAGATTGCAGTGGAAGAAAGCCCAGAGAAACGTGTGAATGAAACAGATAAATTGGCTACCAAGATAAGAGAACAGGAATGGATGGTTGTGGCAAGGAAAAGGACAGATAAGTAGGGAGTTAAAGACAAATAACCAACGATGTGGTCATTTATCCCATGAATAAAAGTTTGAAATGGAACCACAAAGATTGTTGATAGAAAATTTTGTGTGATACTAAGGGCAAAATATCATCCCTTATGAAAATACCCTTTTTGCAATTCAGAGCAGTTGTAAGCTCTGCTTTTTCTCCCTAACTATGCCAGAAGATGACAACCCTGTGACATATTCCTGATTGGGAACTGATGCTCCTGGGTAATGAAACCACTGTTTAAACTCTGTTAGCAGCCACATCCAAAGTTAGTAAACAACATGATAAACAAATTGCTCTGGTATGGTAGGCCAGTCCTGAATATGGGCCAGACTGCAAACTGAATTGAAGTATTATCCACAGAGTTCAGATTTCAAGATGCATAAAATTGATACCTACATGCATTATTCTGCTACAAGCTGGCCAGCAGAAATAAGAGAAAAATAAGGTGGAAAGAAGGGCATTTCGATGGAATTGTCTTCTAAAATGCATTAGCTTCTCTTAGAGATACAAGAAAGAAAACAGCAAACACCACCTTCCCGACTCCCACATTTTTATGAATAAGTGTAGAACTAAGATAAAATAAATACACGCTCATACTGGGACAGTAACAGTCTGGTATAAAAATACAAGTTTGGTCCTGTGAGGTGACAAATCATTGTCTCCCTCACAGCAACACTGAGGAAAGAATGGACGGTACCTTTCAAAGCAGCATTCCCAGCTTACAAACCAACTCTTGAGACCCAGAGTGGCCCACCAGTTATGTCAGAGGGAGAACATTACACTGACTTCCATGGTAAAAGACATGACATTTTATGGATAAAGATGCAAAAGTAAGTATGAATGCACATGAACCCTGATCTAGGCAAGAGCTTGCTCCTTCTTGTTTTCTTATTTCTCCAGACTTGCTGATTCACCTTGGTGCCATATAGATTCACCTTTTCAACTCTTCCCTCTTTTTTTTTTTTTTTTTTTTTTTTCCCAATTGCATAACTTCTATTGGCATCTCATTTTGTAATTTTGCTGGCCTTGAGGGCCTAGGAGATGACTGGTATCCTTGGCAAACATGAAGCAGAATGAATTAGCAGAAAAAGAGTCATGTGAAAGAAGATGATGTAGTGTGAAAGTCAGGGTCACCATAAGAAGATCACAGAGCCTCTGATGACATGAAATATCAGACAGCAAATGGTAAGATAGAAATAACTGAACGATGTTACTCCAGAAAAGATTGAGAATATTCACAAACAATGACATCTCCCAAGACATCACTAACAAATGCGTATCTAAAATACAAACACAGAATACACTGTTGGATATTTTTGACCAGTTGAAATGAAAAGCATGCTCCCATGCAGGAGGCCTTCAAGACAAAAGCTTAGAACAAGAAGTTCTACCAGTTTGTACTGAGTGTTGACTATAACCATATGTGGGTTAAGAGATAAAGCACAATGTTCCTCAAAAGAGATGGCTATAACACAGCACTGATCATCAAACCCAGTTCAGCCATTCATAACACAGCTTCCATCAATGAACAACTGCTGAAATATCAAGCTGCCAGAATTTTCAATGTATAATCTTCCAAACTACTTGTAATGCTGTCTTCCAAACTACTTGTAATACTGTCATACCACACAAGCTCTATTTTAAGACAGTCATGAGGGGTGACTGACAAATTATATTTTTATAATACATGTATTTAAGTGTAATATATTTATATATGGATATATTTATAATATATTTAAATATAACATTTACAATTTTCTAGTTATATACGTATTCACCAACATATTTATTCTTATATATAGCATTTGGAGGAGTCTGAGAGGTGACTTCAGTAACACCTCCTCATTATGTTGAGCCATGACATCAGAGGTGGACACTGGTGGCATAGCAGTAGAAGTTGAACCTTCCTGCCAATATGCAATTATATTTAGTTGCCATATGACAGATGGCAGCAGAGGGCCGCTCTGACAAAATGGGATCTGACATGGAAGTGTGTATGAAGCAAAGATGCATCACTAAACTCCTCCATGTGGAGAAAATGGCACCCACTGATATTTGCTGACACTTGCTGAATGCTTATGGATACCAACCAGCGGATGTGAGCACAGTGGGAACAGTGGATCACCTCCACTGGTGCAGATTTTTAAGGATGTGGCATGCAGGCTCTTACTCATCACTCGTGAAAATGCATGGTGGTGGTTGCACTGAAAAATACTGTTTTGCAGCTGAGAATTTGCTCTTTGTATCTGTTGTAGTTTCCATGGAAATAAATCGGATGCATTACCTCTGAAGTGACCTACATATATGTATATGCACACAAACACAGAGGTTAAAAAGCAGTAGCTACTATCATGCTACTAAACTCACGGATGCGAAATACAAGGCACCCTTTCAATGAGGTCCTAAAACCTAACTCCATATAGGAAAAAGTTGACTTTATGGGATGCAAGTATACACCTTATGTTTTTTTTGTTTTGTTTTGTTTTGTTTTTTTTTTTTTAAATTCATCTGTCTAGAAAAATAGCCTTCATTTATACTGCTTGATCTAGAACTAGTTTATAGATTATTAGCAGCACATGACTTTTGGGGCCATAACTTGTGCAGTACCAGCACCTCGAGCACCCAGTGACAACTTAGTTGGGTGAAGGGTGCTCAGGACAGGCTTGCGTCCTGCCACTCTACCCTTACGTTTTATTCTTTTGGCTCAGTAACTTAGAAGGTGCATCAAGACTCTCTCCTGCATCTCAGAAGGATGATAGTTTCTTCTTTGTCCTAAAGAGCAACCTAATGTTTAGTTCTTGGGAAGGGTCTGTTCTGAACCACCTTGGGCTACAAGAAACCAGGAACTGAAGGCACAGGTCTGGTAGAAAAGGGGACAGTGAGAGTAAAATGTAATTTCATGCTGTCCAGCTGCCTGGCTAAGAGTTATACACTGGAAGCAGTAGCAACAGCTATTAAAAGAAGAATTTGGAAGGCAAATGCCATGGAATATGTGTAACAAGTCTCCAGGCCAACTTCCACATTTAAAAGGTCACATTAAAGTATCACAAATTCATTCGGTATAGTTTTGCTCTGCTTTCAATAGAAGGCCACGTCAGTAGGGTAACTCATTCTTGCTGGAAGCCTGAAGGATTATTTAAGTCAGGCTTATCTGTGCTTGCATCTTGAGAGCTTTTCAATCATTTGAAGCACACAACACAGATCTATTTTAATCATCTGTGTTTATTCTGTGCTGTTTGCACAAAGTCTCACTCAGCCAGGATTCATGGTTATGCTGGATATTATTCCAGACCATGCCAGTTTATGATAAGAGATTCTAAAATGACCCAGCCAAGAGAATTATGACAGAAGAGTGTTTGAACCTTTTCTTTTTTGTTAAATACCTTGAAAATTTGCATCTTTTTGTTATCCAGAAATCCAACAGCACCTCAAAATATTAAGCAGATTAAAAAAAAAGAAAAAAATGGAAAAAAAAAAATATATATATATATATATTTGCTCTGTATTCCTTAGAGTTTTTGAGACATTCAAGCCTTCTGAAATAATAACTAGACATGGGCCATTACTTTGCAATTAGCTACAAAAGAACATAGCACAAAGCTGTAATTCCCACAGAGATCTGTAAGGCCATCATATCTCAGCAGAACTGCTGGCAGTTCGTCAGAATGAGTCCTTCTGTATTACAGAACTAAAAATGCTTTGGGTAAAGAACATATTGCTCATTTTTGTAGAACCTAGTGTGAGAGAATTCTAAATCAAATAATACTTTATCGGAGAAAAAACGAGAAGGAAAAAAAAAAAAAAGCATCTTGATGTCATACAAAGTTATGTGCCATCGGCTCACTCTGACATTTCTGGCAACTCTAAGTAGTCACACACAGGTTTTGGGCTTCACAGAAGATGCTCTCTGCATGATTATCCCAAACACATACACTATGCTTTCAGTCTAGTTTTCAGACTTGAACTGGGCCTTGGAATCATGGATCACCCATGCTTACTCAGAGAACATGGAAGTCTGGAGGAGTAACACAGTGCAAATAAAAAGACTTTCATTTTGCAGGAGAAATGTTAAGAAGGGGAAAACGGAGATTTAAATATAACATCATTATTATCCAGAAGTTTGCTATCCTCTGCCACAACTAAGACAGAAATAATTTCCTCTTGACACCAAAGAACATCCTTCACTTGGTTCTTTCAAACAACCAGCCCCTTGTCTAACCGAGTCCCTCCCACTAACGTATTTTTTTGTCTGTTGTTCTTCCCTCTTGAACTTTGGCTCTTCATGTCAAAATAAGTTTTGCAGAAGGAGGAGACAGAACAGGAGATAAAGTCATGCAAGCTAACAGATCCGTTATTGTCTCTTAACAACTCTTACATATCTGCAAAGGATGGAAAATCTGGTGGTATTTTTCTTCTGTGCCTATTTCCTTGTATAGAAGTTCCCAATTATCTGCTATATCCATAGAGTAAATAGTGAACCCAATGTACAATAGTCAGATTGTTAAACAACTCCAAATCACAACAGATGGTGCTATGGGTATTATATACTGGAGATGATATTTATGAAGTCCCAGTCAAAGACTTTAGATCTCTGCTGTTTGCTAGGAAAACTTGAAAATCATAGTATCTGCTTATTATCTACAGGGGCCATGCTACAGAAGTTTACTATGTGCAAAATACCAAAGAGAACCCTGAAAAATCCACTTCAGGAAAAATGTCAGAACAATTAAGAGAAGATAATTCAATGCCATTGATGCATCAGGGTACAAGTTGTAAGAACTGAGGGTATGAATGGTATCTTCCAGTTAGCCTAACAAGCAGTGAAAAATCTTTACAAATGTCATATGCATTAAAGATACACAATCTACTGTTCATAAAACCTTCATAGTATTATGAAACAAAACAGAACCACACTTGCTCAAATAAATTGAAGGACAGAAAAATAATCAAGCCACACAGCTAAAGTAACAGTTAGGCTTTTTAAAATAAACTGCTTGTTTCTTTGTAACTTTCTGTGGTATTTCTAGTAGCAGAGCAGAAGAGTTTAAATGACAATAAGGCTTTTTCTTTGAATAAGCATTAATAAATTGTAATGACAAGATGAACTGATTTAGGGTAGAGATTTAAACTGTATTTTATCTATACACAATTATAATGTATCCATCCACAAATTACGGTACTTGGAATACCAAATACATTTTATAAGAGTTTCAATGTAAATGCACCAATTAACTTAGAAATTAGAAGTCACGCTTTTGGGAGTTAAAAGGAGAATTTCAGAATGTAAACAGACTTTTTGACCCCCTATCGACCTTAACATAACACTATCACTGAAATTTTCCATACAGTTAACTCTAATGAAAATCCTGTGTATTTGAATACATATATTTTAAGTCTACATTTAATAGACACAACTGAATACACTGCGACTTCTTCATCAGCATAAATCTTACTTCTTATCAGCACTGATCTATACAGTTATAAATAAACTGATCTGTATAATTACTTTAACTGAAATGTGAGTTATTAAAGTCTTTACCATCAATCATGTTATTTTTGTATAATGTAACCACCACACTGAAGAATTCTAAAAGTCCATTTCCATACTTGAGCAACTCTGATGACTACATTGTTCTTCATCTTAACTCTGAACTTCTAAATTGACAATGCTTGGTCTGGAGATAATTGCAACTACCTGTTGAGTCCTGATAAGTACTCCCAAACAATAACATCACCCCAATGTACTCTCACAGAATCACAGAATGGTTAGGGTTGGAAGGGACCTCAAGGATCATGAATCTCCAACCCCTGCCACATACAGGGCCACCAACCTCCACATTTAATACTAGACCAGCCTGCCCAGGGCCTCATCCAACTTGGCCTTGAACACCTCCAGAGATGGGCATCCACAACCTCTCTGGGCAGCCTGTTCCAGCACCTCACTACTCTCTCTGTAAAGAACTTCCCCCTCACATCCAATCTGAATCTTCCCTCCCTCTACTTAAAACCAATTGCCCTTGTCCTGCAGTTATCAACCCTTTCAAAGAGTTGATTCCCCTCCTGTTTGTAGGCTCCCTTTAGGTATTGAAAGGCTGCAATGAGGTCACCCCACAGCCTTCTTTTCTCCAGGCTGAACAAGCCCAGCTTCCTCAGCCTATCTTCATAGGGAAAGTGCTCCAGTCCCCTGATCATCTTTGTGGCTCTCCTCTGGACCCTCTCCAACAGCTCTCTGTCTTTCTTGTACTGGGGCTCCAGACCTGGACACAGTACTTCAGATGGGGCCTCACAAGAGCAGAGTAGAGAGGGACAATCACCTCCCTGTCCCTGCTGACCACCCCTCTTCTGATGGAGCCCAGGATACCATTTGCTTTTTGAACTGCAAGAGCACATTGCTGGCTCACATTATGTTTTTCATCTATCAAGACTCCCAAGTCCTTCTCCACAGGGCTGCTCGCAAGGACCGCTCTCATGTGTTTTATTCCTATGAACAAGAGTTAACAATTTAGTAGGTAGCAGTAGGGAACCATTCTGGGTATTAAGCATGGCTGGATCCTCCCCACCATCTCGCTAGGCTAGCTAGACTGCCTAGCTTTCTTGCATCCCAATGGTTTTGGAATTATGGTCTTGAAGAACCAACTTTCAGAGCTAGTAGGTATCCAGACTCCACTGAGATTTGTGGAGCTCAGCAGCGTTGAAAAACAATAAGCAAGGATTGCTTTTAAAACAAATAGTAGAATTCTTGCTCTCTCATATTGCGTACAATTAACTGACAAAACAAAAAGCTCAGAAAGCAAACTCTTAATGAAGCATAAAAATTACAGATACAATAATGGAGATTTAGCAAGTACGCTAAATCATGCAACAGGCCACTTGATACTCTGGCCCTGACAAAGTTATCAGACTTTTCCTTTCTAGATTTTGCTGACTTATCCCAGATAGTGATTTGCTCTTCTACATCTAGTAACAGCTGTTTTGCCTTTTATGATAGATGAAATTTGGCATTTCTCACAACTCCTCAGAGTTTCAAATGTTGATTCATATGATCTTATTGGAAACTGAACACTGAGCAATAAATTCAATTCTCGCAGCAACACAGGAACACTGTTAGACTGGTATTGGTAACCACTGCCCTGAGGGTTCCTGTGTTGTGAACGCACACTGAGTAAGTGTGCCTCCAGATCATACACTTACAGCCACCTTACACTGCTTGAAGTATTCCAGGAACAAAATCTCACAGACAAATCATCTACAACAAGAATCCTCCAGCCACTGCAAAAGAACACTGGCTGACTTGTGCCACTGTCTATAGGTATCTTCTAACAAAAAAGGAAAAGGTGAGAAATGCAGAAGTGGGGACAAAAGTCATACTTTGTGCTTCATATTTGCAAGTGACAAGTCTCAGTGGAAAAAGTAGCAAACACCCATTCTCCTTTCTCCCTCCCAGTTTCCTGGAGCTTCCTCTGCACTGTTTTATCATATGTCCAGAAGAGTCAGGGTCAACACAAGTGATGCACACAGCACATAGCTCATGATAAGAACTAGGCACGAATTCCCAGGACAGAAAACGTGTGTCCACGCGAGGGCAGCAGGGAGCAAAGGGGAATTAAAAAGCTAATCTATCATTCAACAAGCGAGACAAAGAGCAAACGAGTTATTATGATCCAAAAGAAAATATATTTGCTATACTCCCACAGAAACAATTAGCAAAAACAGGTTCTCAGGGTCAGCTCCTGCCGAGCAACATCCTGTGGCCTCAGTGATGTGCCCTCACTGCATCAGAAACCATGAGAGCATCTGGGAAAGCTGAGAGTATTTTGAAATTGGGCCACCTAGCTGTAAAGTATGGGCTAGTATGGTTGGGCATACTTACTAGCACAACTTTGTGCCAAGTGTGCTGATCTTTCAGAACTGTGTAAGTAGCCTGAATGATGTAACTGTTCATCTTCCCTCAGCACTTTCAGCCTGCATCCAGTCTCAGACTCGCCTATATGTGACATGTTTATAAAATGAATTCAGCAGGGGCTCACCAGGGGCTGGAGCACCTGCTCTGTGCGGGGAGCCTCAGGTAGCTGGGCTCATTCAGCCTAGAGAAGAGACTGTTTTGGATTCATCTAACTGCAGCCTCCAACATCTACAAAGAGATTACTGAGAGGACAGAGAAACTCTTCACAGGAGTGTATAGCAGAGGGTATGAGACATTAAACTAAAACAATGGATGGAACAAAAATTCTTTACCAAAAGGACTGCAAAACATTGGACAGAGTTGCCCCAAGAGGCTGTCAAATGCTATCTATGAAGGTTTTTAAGACTCATTCAGAATAAAAGCCCTGAATGATCCAGCCTGAATTCACTGTCAACCTCTCCTCTGAGCAGATGGCTGACCTAGACCCTTCTGTCTTGAATAATTCCGCCAACACTAGCAAATAGGCACACTTGCCTTTCACTCCACGCACCCTAAACAATTCTACCACCTGCTGAGTAATGAGATAAGAAAGCGAGTCAACCAGTCATGACTCGTAAGACTCAGGCAAGCATAAGCTGCACCATACCTTGACTCTACCAAAGGGAAATAGTATCAGGCCTATGAAGCACAGGGAATTACTATACAGATACGCTCTGTTTTTCTGGTGTCATTTTAAGCTTTTGTTCAGCAGGACACTACACAGGTTTGAGTTGTTTGACAACCTCAGCTTTGATGCATAGCACAAGGATTTCCATGGTCATGTGAGACAAGTGCTTGGCATTTCCTTTTGCCCTTGCAGAGGATGATTTTGCCTTCTCTTGCAACCAGTGACTGAGCCCTCCCACTGACAGAGGCCAGTTGCGTTGTTCTGGTTTTACTTTCTTTGTTTCCAGCAATTCTTTAAGTATGGTCTATACGTGATTTTGAGAAAGCATTCTTGGTATGTGGGCCCAGAAGCACAAAGTAAAAAGATGGTGGCACAAGTTCTGCAGTGCTGTGTTATGGACATCTGTGGTGAACTCTGATTACTCAGAGTAATTCTAAAAAAAAAAAAAAAAAAAAAAAAAAAAAAAAAGAGAGAGAAAAGGGAAAAAAAAAAAAAAAAAAGAGGCTACCCAGGGTCCCTGAGAGCTCAGGTATCTATCTGGCACTCAGTAACTTAAAAGGAAATCTAGATCCTAAGGAAGAAAATGGGATAGAAACAAATTTATGAACATCCACAAAAGGAATTACACGAAACAGAACTCAGTATTCACAATCACTGGCTTCTCAAATTCAGTTTTTAAAGCACAGTTCAAAAAATAAAGACACTGTTATCTTGCCACATGAGCAGGTAGAATTTCATATGTGTGGTATTACTCTAAACTCAGAGTTTGCAGGATAATTTCTTTGTTTTTGTGCAGACTTCTCTAGATACAGAGAAACATTACAGTAGAAATAATGCCAGTTCTGTAGAAATGCAGCCCTGGGAAATCAAGAGAAAGCTATAATCTTTATTAAGTACTCAAATATTCATCAGAGAGTCAGATATAAAGATTCTAGCTAAACATGTAACTGAATAAGCAAAATCAAAAGCATCAGTAACTGCAAGTGTGCAAGTGCTGAAGCAATGCCTATATAATCACACTTCCAAATATAAATATTCTCGTATTATCCTTACCAGATTAATCAGTCTTCTCATTGCATGTTCATGTGAGCAAATGCATTCACAAGGATCAAATCCACCCTCTGCCATGGTTCTCTGGATAAACCTGAACTTTTCTGTGAACACCTAAGAAGAATAAAAATAAAAGTACAATGAACTCTTTTTCAACTGACCTTATTTTACAGAGACTACCACATCAAATTTCAGCTCATTTAATGCCAGGGTGAAAAAGCAAAACAAAGCAGGGTAATCCTATTATTCCTTTGGCAGCATGAATAAAGAAGTCTGGTATGTGCAGTTGCATTTTGATGTTGCTGAAAGCAGTGCCTCACGCAGGCTTCCTCAAAGATCAAAATAAATTTTTTGCAAAAAAATTTTTTTTTTTTTTTTATCTCCCCTGGGTTTTCCCACACACCACTATGAAATGCATACTGACAAACAAGAACTACAAAGATTAAGTCCTGGTTTCTCATCTGCACAATGACACTCTTAAGTGTATAAATATCATTTGAAAAGTCAGGAGGAATTTTTCCTCTCAAATCCCCTTACAAACTGTTGGCATTCTCCCCTGAGATCAATGTACAGTAAAATAATTTTAAATCCTGTAACTTCTTTGCTAAAGGGAGAAATCATTCTTACTGTATAACGAAAGCAAGCGGCAGGGGTGCAAAAATGGATATACTTGGAAATGCTTTAGAAATGGAGCTGTACACACTAATTTTAGATCAAAGAAGTAGGCCATTCAGTCAGCAATATAGAAAAAAAGTTCAAAAGATGCAGTAACGGACACGGTAGGGAAGACATTCTAGTTTATTCCCCTGCTAAAACCACTTCCATCCCAGACATGTCAGCAACAGTACAAGTATACCATTACTGTCCACCAGTAGTTCCATCAGTAATTTAATTGATGCTCAAAATGCGTAGCTGAGTGGAAGGCAATTTTAACCCTGTGATCAAATCAGAGATTGTTTTCTCTCTAATAAGGACTCTTATGATGCACTAGATCTGTTCTGCAATGCGTGCTTGCAGCCAAAAGGTCAACTGTATCCTGGGTTGCACCAAGAGAAATGTGACCAGCAGTTCAAGGGAGGTAATTCCCTCTGCTCTGCTCGTGAGACCCCACCTGGAGTACTGCGTCCAGTTCTGGGGCCCAACACCAGGACACTGAGCTGCTGGAGCAAGTCCAGATGAGAGCTACAAAGATAATTAGAAAGCTGGAGTACATCCCCCAAGGGGCCAGGCTGAGAAAGCTGGGGGCTCCTCAGCTAGAGAAGAAAAGGCTCCGGGGAGACCTTATAGGAGCCTTCCAGTACCTGAAGGGGGCCTACAGGAAAGCTGGGGAGGGTGGTAAGACACTGGAACGGGCTGCCCAGTGATGGTGGGGATACCCCCTCCCTGGAAGTATTCATGGCCAGGCTGGACGGGGCTTTGAGCAACCTGGTTTAGTGGGAGGTGTCCCTGCCTATAGCAGGGAGTTGGAACTAGGTGATCTTAAAGGTTCCTTCCAACCCAAACTATTCTGTGCTTCTATGAGTGATACTTTTAAAACACTATTTAATTAAAGCTAGATTCAGACTTTGTGCTGCACATGCTGGGATCCTAACTATGAAATAACCAGCAGGCTTAATAGAGGTGGGAGCAGAGGGCAGATCAGCATTGCCTATTCCCTAAAATAGTAGTTAATGAAAGTACCAACCATTTTATGAGCATGTGCTGAACAAGCAGATGTGTTCTCCAGACTTCACCTTCAAAAACCTAGTGTGATAACTACACAAGTATTTTGATGTTTTAATCTTCTTAGGAGAAAGAGTGACAACCCACAGGCTTTAAAAAATCTCCATAGAAGAGAATGCATCACTACAGTAGTTTTTTCCACTACTTACCTCAGAGTGAAAGAAGAAAACACATTTCACATGTTCTTCCCCTAATTCACTGTGAATGCTTGCCACTCTTCTATATTTTCCTCAGCTGTGGTGCAGAAGGCCAGGTAAGTAAAAGAAGGTAAGAGATATCTGTACCTGCATTACAGAATCTTATCTTCAGTACGGTTACCTGACCACATCTCCACTTTTTAAAAAAGAATACTGAAAATAAGCAAAAAAATTATTGAGGAAATGGAAGAAAGATTGTTTGCCTAGGCAATGAAAAAGGTTAACCTGACAGTTTACTGAGAAGATGACCAAGAGATGACTTGGATATGTAACAGAAATGCACCTTCGATTAGAAAAACAAAAGTAAGTATTGAAGATTTCTTCAATGAAGGAGTCAAAGCCATATGAAGAGCCAATAGCTGGAAGCTGTAATGAACCAAATTAAGAAGACAGGGCAGTCATGCATTTTAAGCATTAGGGTAAACGATCAGTGTGACAAATGCCAGAGAGGTGGATTTCCCATCTCTTCCATTCAGATGTGCTTCAGCCAAATAAAGGTCCAAATACAGAAGCAAGCAGGTTCAGATAAAATGTTCTGCATTATGTAGAAGAGATGATCTAATGATTCTTTTTGAGAGTTAGTTAAAAGCAACTACACTAACATCCCTGACGTTACCTCAGAACCACTGGAACTGCATGGCAATAGCAGAAGAAAATTTTATATTGCCCAGGTTCCCTGGACAGTATGTCACTTCAGCCAGAGTAGCCTTTATCAAACTGTTCTGGCATGAGGAACAGGTAAAAGCACCGATTTTTAAGTAGCACAAAATGCTTTTTCTGGACACAATGCTGACACTTAAAATAAGGTGCTGGAACCATGAGAGTTGCAAACAAATATTTAATTCCCACTTGGAAGAATTTAGGAGTCAGTAATACATAGTAATGGCACAACAATTAAGAGAGCAGGGGTATTAATCTGTATACAACTAGAGAAATCAAAATATCAAATAAGAATCTTCACAGTGAAACCAAGCCAGCATTCTTTGTAGAGAATAAACTGAGAAAGATTAGACAGTAAGTGGGGAAGAGAAATCTGTCATGTAACATCACAAATTTAAGTAGAAGTGTGCTAGAAGGAATTTACCCGAAGGCACCTGAGCTGTACATGACAAATTACCTTAATGAGCTAAAATAAAGCAGAACACATGTCACCAAGTAAAATGCCTTCCAAGCTTTCCAACACAATTTCCCTTATGAGCTTTCTCACCTTCAAATGACACTTAAAGGAATCATTCTTTGTCTTTCTGTCCTCCAAGCCCATAACAAATTCTTAGTGGCAAAGGAATGAGGGTAGGCCATCTATTGTGAGAAAAACACTATTTTTCCTTGAAGAACTAGAGGAAACAGATTTTACATGCAGCTCTCCAGATATAAAGAAACTCCACACTATATGATGATTTCCACTCCTAAAATGACACTTCTGACTACGTTCCTCATTAAAACCTTACTGGCTTAATAACTTATTTGTAATACACTTTGAATGCACAAAGTACTAGGTATCAACTAAGCTCTGTAACTAGATCTAAGTTTATTAATGTTTTGTGACCCTACATAAGCTTTGGTAATAAGAGACTTTTTTACCTACCCTGGAGCAGGATTCCTTGGCTCTATAGCATGCACTCAGGCAGCCCACTCATACGAAATCCTGATCCAGAACTGCAGTTTGCTTCCTGCCTGCCTCCAGTACCTCAATTGTCCCATCCCACGTCAGCTGCTAGCTCGTTTTGCCCAGCTCTGACCTCTTTGCTATGAGTCACACCAGTTCTCCACCTTCTGCAAACACAGCTCTTTTACACATAATCTATGACATTAAGTAAAATAAACCCTTTTTTATTTTTTTTGATCTTTTCCTGTTGGTCACAACCTTGGTTTTCTTGGAATTTAAAGCTACAGCGCCAACCACAGGCAAGTGCTCTGACCAGGAAGGTTACTTTTACCCTACTTAAAATGATTGTATTTTACTTTCACTACATTATTGGTTACACAGCGTTTAATTCTAGGTTTACAAATATTTGGAAGATTTGTTTGGTAAACACAGCAAAGCTCTCACTGATAACAACCGAGAAGATACATACTATGGCCCCTAGACTAAGCAACCTGACAGAAAACATACAAAAAAAAAAAAAGAGAAAAATCAGTAAATGCAGATAAATATGAAGTACCATCAAAGAATCAATACAACTTTAAGCGTAAAGTGGCCCACAGAGACAATCATAAGCAAAAGCACTGAAATTAAAATCCTGTAGTCAGTGCCAGGATGATTGTAACTCAGGAACAAAGAGGAGAACAGTCTCTGATGATTTAAGACAGAAATAGCTCATGCTAGAAGCCCCCCATCACCTTCTATCTGAAATTGTAGGCAGTGAAGCCATAATGAAAAATACTTCTACACAACGTTTTAAATCATGAGAGTCTTCTCAGCTGTATGATTATTGCAAATCGTTTTTCTCCTACCATCTTTCCCAACACATGCCCTACAGCAGCACATTCTATTTTACACATCTAATATCAAAAAAACAATCTTTATAGATACAATCTAATTGTTGTGGATTGTTTTTTTTTTTTTTTTTAACCTGGAGACTCTTCTGTACTTTAAATTATTGTAATGACTATACATTATTTCTTAATTCAGCAACACGTCTCCTGAGCAAATAGCATGCAGCTGGTGAGCTCTGGGAGACAGAAGTTATACTCCGCCTCTCTCCACCCTCACCATTACAAAACAAAATTCCTTTTTAGCATGACAGCCAACAAGACATTTTGTCCATTCTTCATGCGGTTGGTCTCCAGTGTGACTCCAATTCTACGCTGATTAATGAGATAGTCAAGGTACAGGTGTTGGTGAGCTCTATTCCTTGGCAGAAAGGAGTGTATAAGAACATCATCGCAGTACTTGAAGGAACACTTGCTATACACAACACATACTCATCTTCATCATCACATCTTCATATCAAAGCTTTATGCTCATTAACTCTTATCTTTCCTGGGTCCAAGCAGACTTAAAATCACACACACAATACAAAAGAATGACTGCCAAAAACTATTTTTGCTGTGCTGCTAAACTGAAGGGTAGAAGTCACTGGGAGCAAAATACCTCCATGCAGCAGACAAGTAACAGAATATTTCTGCTTTACCTTAAAGAGAAACAGAATTCCCTCTATTCAGCTCCCCGATGCTGTTTTACAGACAACTGCAACAACTCCAAGCACAATTGTCAAATACTTCTATCTGACAGTTAATTTTGCTGCTGGGTTCGGCTTTAGCAAAGTATAGCAGAAGAAATGAAAATATGTACAAAAATTGAAAGAAAAATTTAGAAAAAAGCACATGACGTGTTGAGGCTCTGCAGGCATTCTGAAAAATGACGAAGGGTTAAAATGAGCAAAAGTAACACACAAAGCCAGAACAATTCACTCACTGAAAGATAAAATATCCATTTTTATCTCACTGTCACAGGCAGAAACCCTCTCTCCCATTCTTTTCCATGTTCTTCTAAAGGATTTGTGTCTCCATAGAAGGATTTGCCTTCTCACATGCACCTAAGCCATCTTGATATCCATGATCCCTACAGCCTCTTATTCTTTCTGCAGTTATTTTCTTCACAGCGCATTCCTAATCACTGCTTTTCTAGGGCTCTTCCTTCTGCTGGCCACTCTGTCCCCTGGGTACCATAAGCACACAGAAGCACCTCAATTGTCTCATTGCCAGGCATGCCAAAACGCAGTGGTTCAGCCTCTCATACAAGTGGTTACTCCAAAACCTGTTTCTAATCCTGCCTCTCCTAGGGACTGGCTCACCCAGCCCTGCCTGGTTACATGAAGCCCAATTCAACATCAAGTGGGCGTATAACAAAATAATACAGAAAGGTATCTCCAGCAGAGCAATGCTGAAATATTGCTTATTAGTAGCCAACCAACAGGGAAGTCTACACATTCAAGCCCAGCAAATACAAGCTAAACTCTTCTCTGTGTTTGTTATATAGCACTTTTCCCTGTTGATTGCCATCTTCTTCAATATTTGTACGTGCACATCCACCCTCTCACAGATCCCCTGTTCTTCGTTAGCCTTCTGATAAACTACTTATGGTCAACTCACTTATCTGTTATTTAACTTCCTATTATTCCGGCTGTACAACTTCTTGTGTGTAAGAAAGGGCAGGGAATTTTATCCATTGATTTCTGCATCAAGTTTCTCTTCAAATTGAATTAGAGCACAGAGTGGAAAAACAACAGACACAAATTCGGGGGGTTTCTCTCTCAAATAAACAAACTGAAGATAAGGACATGGCTGATTTCACCTTCACACAAGTTTGTGGAATTCCTAGCTTCTCTATCACCAGAAATAGAACTCATTTCCTATTACCAGGGCAATATAAAGGAGGAACAAGGCAGAAATGATAACCAAGCTATTAAAAAAAGCAAAGGAAGCAAATAACTAAACACAGGATAAAGCTTGGACAGCGTAAGAAAACAAAAGCATTTGTATTTGAATAGGGGAGAAACATCAGAAAAGGAGCTAGAGACACGGGCAGAACACGAGAACATATGCAGCGCTTTAAAATAAACCAATGCAATTCTGCCAGAAATCAGTGGCTGAATACTCCTCACGCAACAGAGAGGACATTCCACTAACAAACCAGAACAAATTGGTCTGTACTCCTCAGCCACCAGCATTAAACTTCTGAGGACCGGCAGAAATGAGCCTGAGGACTCCCAGCAAGATTTCCTCCACAAAGCAACTTCCGTAGTTCACACAAGGCTAAAAATAGGCTCTGTAACAAGGAATTTGTATACAAATTGATACTAATTAAAACATTCCAGTCATCTGCACTCCTCTACCACTATAATTTGAATCATTCAAATAAATATTCCCTCACAGAACTTTAGTCTGAAGCACTGCAACACCCCATTTGGCTATTTTTACAATGGTTAGTATTATCAGATTTTTGTATTTTTATAAAGCCCTTTCACAGAATCACAGAATGGCCAGGGTTGGAAGGAACCTCAAGGATCATGAATCTCCAACCCCCTGCCACGTACATGGCCACCAACCTCTGGGCCCCATCCAACCTGGCCTTGAACACGTCCAGAGATGGGGCATCCACAACCACTCTGGGCTGCCTGTTCCAGCACCTCACCACTCTGTCTGTAAAGAATTTCCCCCTGACATCCAACCTAAATCTCCCCTCCCTCTACTTAAAACCAATTGCCCTTGTCCTGCAGTTATCAACCCTTTCAAAGAGTTGATTCCCCTCCTGTTTGTAGGCTCCCTTTAGGTATTGAAAGGCTGCAATGAGGTCACCCCGCACTTCCTGAGCCTGTCTTCATAGGGGAGGTGCTCCAGTCCCCTGATCATCTTTGTGGCTCTCCTCTGGACTCTCTCCAACAGCTCTGTCTTTCCTGTACTGGAGCTCCAGACCTCGACACAGTACTTCAGATGGGGCCTCACAAGAGCAGAGCAATCACAAGAGCAGAGGGACAATCACCTCCCTGTCCCTGTTGACCACCCCTCTTCTGATGGAGCCCAGGATACCATTTGCTTTTTGAACTGTGAGAGCACACTGCTGGCTCACATTAAGTTTTTCATCCAACAGGACCCCCAGGTCCTTCTCTGCAGGGCTACTCTCAAGGTCTGCTCCTTTCAGTCTGTAAGCCTACTGCACCGAGTATTCCCAGGAGGTCTTCATCCAAGTATTAACCAGGCCTGACCCTGCTTACCTTCCAAGATTGGGCATTACGAGGGTGGGATGGCTTCAGGCTATTAACATTTCATTAACAGTACAAGGAAAACTCTCTACCATCATCTCTTCAACGCTCACAGCTACACCCCACTTCTATTGATGCAAATGCTGGCACTCCCACTGCCTTCAGTGGACCAGGATCTAGTGGCGCTTGAAGGTGATGGATCCCTAAAGAGCTACTGATGATCTTTTTCTACCAGGTCTATTCCTGGGCATTAAACTGAATTTTCAGGACAAAAGAGAACCAGCTGGCTGCATGGGCACAGCAGCAGAACAGCTGGATGTCAGTGTGGGGGCTGCCACTGTGACGTGTGGCTTCAATTACAGCTTTCTCCAACTAACTGTGCCAGAACAGATCATCCATTTAGCTCCTCCATTGAAAGGAGCTGCAATGACTCTCAGCCAATACAATACCCAGAGAGAGTTCCTAGACACAGCAACACTCTTCAGAAGCAATTCTCTTCAGTCTCTTTCCTTTCAATTCCAGGGGGTAGGGGGAATGAAGCTGATTCTGTACTTGAAAGCAACAGCATGCCTCCCCGGACTTCCAGCTGTAGCCTAATGAGTTGGCAAATATATTTTTGTGCTGCAAATTTTCTCAGGATAATTAACGAGATCCAAGATGAACTTTTCAACGCAGCCAAGCCAGTTCCTCTCCTCATGGAAAAGAACCGTGCACACAGCTGGTGTTAGTCTGGTTGGTTCCAACAGAGACATCAAGGCCAGCAGGAGCCCCACAAAAGAACCGCTCACTCAAACACATCCTCCTCCAGGCATACCAGTGGGTAACTTTCCTACTGTCTCACAAATGATTTGGCATTTAAGTAAATTAGAAAGTAATTTTCCAGTGCCATCCATCTGGCGCTTCTTACAAATGCTAATTTACTATAAAACAACTTGTTTAAAGTAGAAGCAAACCCAAAGAAACTAAGAAATGCCAACCCAGCTACTGAAGGATGCTACAGTGATGAGCATAAATCAGAGAAAGGGCCTCTGAGCAGAGACAGACTCAGAACTGAGGAGCAAATGCTAAGCATCCCACTGATGGGGAGGTTCAGGCTGGATATCAGGAAAAGGTTCTTCACCAGAGGGTGGCTGGGCGTGGAACAGGCTCCCCAGGGCAGTGGTCATGGCTGCAAACTGCTGGACCTCAAGAAGCACTTAGACAACACTTCTAAATATAGGGGTTGAATTTTGTGTGGAAACAGGAGTTGCACTGCTTACGGGTCCCTTTCAACTTGAGATATTCTATGATTCTATAATGGTTTCCCAATGGCCTCACAGGACTGCTGCAGCACTGGTGCATCCCTCATCCCCATGGGTCCACCATTGTGCGACAATCACATAGGGAGCACTGTTAGGCCACCTGTGATGTGTTCATTGGGACTTGCTCTGAGTAGATCAGGAAAAGGATTGTTCAGGCGACAGTCAGCAACACTGGCACAAAGAATAGCAAAGTAAGAACACAAGAACTTAGATGCTTACAATATGGACAAAGCCCTCTCACAGGCAAACATCACAGTTCTTTTCTCACTGACGTACGTGCAAAGATTGCGCTGCTTTGAGGATGGCAGCACCTCACACAAAGCTGGCAGCAAGCTTCCTGCTTGTGGCCATGACACAAGGCTGACCAAGGCTGAGTGTGCCCGAGAGCCTCAGCTCAATGCAGAACAGTACACTAGGGAGCTGCAGAAGATGGCACAGATGCTGCATTTGGTTTAATTAAAGCTATTCAGTGTCAAGCACAAGGCTCAGAGACAAAGAATTCACACGTTCAAACCACCACTGCAGCACTGGTCCCTGCTGTTCTTTTCACGGCCTGTCCCCATTACCTGGAAGAAGGGAGATTTTAGACTTCAGGGCCATCAGGTTGCGGTCAGTGACCAAAACCAACTCCCTCCAAGCTTCCTAAACAAGACACATCAAGATTTAAAAAGCTATTTACTTATTCCTGTGCAGGTGGCCTCACATTTCTTCTGGTTAAAGCACTTGAAAAGGAGCTAATTATGCACATCCAGTCATGGACTGAAAAAGCAGACCAGCTATTTTAGAATTCATTTACTAATATTTGATGCAGAACGTTATTGCCTAACTCCAGCTGTCAGTATTCGGTCATCCTTTTAACAAAAGGATGACATTTTTCTGAAAGAAGTTTTTTGCAACATGAAAGCTAATTAAGAGACAATGTCAGTGGCACAGAACATTGTCCAAGAATAACACTGTTTCTGCTAAGCAAATGCCTCAGCTTTACTTCAGCATTTATTTCTAAAGCAGAAACTCTGACAGTGGTCTAGGACAAAGAAATTATTTATATTACACCAAATGACTAAAGGAAATTTAATCACTGCTAATGCAGAAGGGTGAGCAATCCTCTAAAATTACTAAGCTATTACATTTAACCAGTTCACAGAGCAAATCAGGAGTCCTCTCCTGCAGCCCTCTGTAAGAACTCCTATTGACTTTAATGGGATTTTTCACTCAAGTGGTAACTGTAAGATCCAGCTCCAAGGCAAATGTGCTTACTGTCCTGCTCCTGGTTCATTTCTCCAACACTGCAGACTATCTGCAGCTTCTGCCGACATTCCTCCTCACATTCCTCAGTCTCCTAAATTCAGCACTGGGGCTACACGAGCACCAAACCCGCAGCCCCACGGAGAGCACTGCTGCCCTGTGCCATGTGAGGCGGGCTGGCAGCTGGCACTGCTGCACACAGGGAGGCTCCATCTAAACACACGGCCACATACGGATGGACGCTGGCATTCCAGGGAGCAGACTTCTGCAGGGAGGCAAGAATGGGTGTATGGAACATGTTCCTCTACCAAACTATGTAACCTATTCATAAAACATCCTTGCTCTCGTTCCAGTGTTTATGAATCAAGATTCTGATTAATACATTCAAATGTTCCCGAGCAATTTAGGAGCACAACATGGATGCAAATGCAGAACTCCTTCAGCGAGGCTCAAGGCGCCAGTTCCTGAGCAAATCACTGCGGAGTAACAAAGCCACCACGCAGCAGCTGAGCTGTGGCAGCTGCTCCCACACAGGCTCTGAGCCCGTGGGACCTGTAAGCCAACGGGACTTTGCTGAGTCTGTCAAAGAGAAAAGTTGAGCTGAGACTTCATTCAGAAGTGCCACGGGCACCCAGACAGCCACTGCAGCTCGGATGGCCTGAGATAACTCATTTGTCTGACATAGCTCTTTTTGGAGGCTCAACAATAGAGAATTTTTTAGACATGTCATCTCTCTGGAAAAATAAAGATTAAAAAATTCTCTTATCCACTCCTTTACAAAAAGGTAATAAAAACAAATAAAAGTGACAGTATTTCCTCTGTGCTGAGGCAGAAAGTGCAGCCCTAAAGCATAAGTGATTAAGTTTTTTGAGACTTGCTTCTTAAGAGCATAATTACTTAGATTATAAAATACCTTACTAATTCCTTAGAACTGTAGAAATGCACTGTACCTTAAAATTACTCCTATCCCACACAAACACAAAAATTATACTGAAATTCTCTGGAATATTTTCATTATGTTTTTTCTCCAGAGATGACATATGTTTCTAATAACTTGCCACTGAGAAAACAGATTTAGCAGGGTAGCAGCATGCTGAGAAAGATAGCAGGATTTTCAATTTTCAGATGAAAGCAGCTCTATTCCCTGGCAGCCCTGCTCCCAACCCCTCTAGGCCAGATCAAATTTTATCTGAAGCTAGTGGATGCCTGTCTTTGCCTTACACAGAAGTTGAATCAGGTTTTCTACATACCTGAAGCAAACAGTTTGAGCTCATAAAATAGAGCCTTTTAACGAGCACTTATACCAGAGGGAAGCTGTAACAATTAACAGGATTTCTGGGCTTTGTTATTTATTTATTTTTAGCTAACAGAAGACCCAATTTTTAATCCCAAGCCGACTTAATACCCATTCAGCAGACTCGCTGCCCCATCTACATCATCAAAAGGAAAGTGCTATGCAAATGATACATGTCTACCCAGCACCTACAAGGAACAGATTTTAAAATCTGTTAATTAGCATAAGGAAAAATTCATGGCACTACTGACAAGATTGCAATTAGTTGCTTTGAAAAACGTATCACATTCATAAAATCACAGAATCTTCGTCTCCAACGCTTTCCTCCAAGAAAGAAGGTATTTTTCAATCTTTGGACACAACCTACATACAAACTTGAAAGTGAAGCATCCAGTGACTCCTGTGTCCAAAAAGAAGTCTACGTAAAGCAATATGAAGGTGGTGAGTCCCTAGCCATGCTGCAACCACTGGCAGAAGTGTTCTCATTGAAGCCATGCAGGTCACAGTGGGAAGCTTTGTTTCACAAGAGCTGACACCAAACTTTTCTTCACATTCTCATGTAATTTTATTCAAAGTTGTTTTTTTTTTTTTCCCCACTTTTACCAACTTTCTCCATATGAAAACTGACTGAGTACTTTATCAAGTTCTCTAAAAATACTGCCTTACTAAAAATATGATTAAACAGCAAGACATACACGAAGATATACCAACGAACAAAAGAAGACCAGAAGTCTGTTACTGTAGTGATGACAATTTGACAAATCAAACATTCCAACTGCTTCTCTCATACTAATAGCTGGGACTACATTTTTGTATGGCTCTTCTGTTTCTTTTGATAAAATCATTTCTTTCCTAGGAGAGCTTAGTGCTTTGGATGTGACATTTGTCTATCAGCTTTGTAAAGTAAGAATTAAACTATATTTAACTCTAGAAAGCCATGGGTTTTAATGCATGCAGAGCTGCTGAAGAATCAGAATTAATCTTAATGAGAAAAACTTTTATCAAGTGTAACTCTATCTTTTCCTACCCAAATTGGACTAATTTGTTCCATTATCTCTAAAAATACCAGCTAGACACTTTAACTAAAGCCTCCAAAGCGTGTTTGTTCAATTAACAACCATGCAAATGTACAACCACTCAATCATGCCAGGGGCTGCTTCCTGAGCATCTTCAGATCTCTCATAAAAAGCTGAATGAATCACTGCTAGGGAGCTTCTTCTTGCCCATGCCAATACCATGAGATAGGTGCCAGGATGCAAAGAGGGCCATGAACATCCACTGTACCACTGTCAAGGTCTGTCAGAAAGAAGACTAACACAGCCTGATCCTCCTCTTATACATGACTATATTCCTACATAATGAGCAGTGGAGCCTTTCTTCAATTAAGGTTCCTTGGGAATTGGGAAGCTTGCTGTCGGTGAGTCAAAGCCTGCAAAGCTGAAGGAGCTGTTCTGGGAAAATCGTTCTTTTTTCTGTTTTGTGGTTTGTTTTTAACCTGAACAAGCACTGCAAGATTTGGCTGCACAGTATACAACCTTAGAAAGTTTTCTCAACTTGCACTGCATTCAGAGGGGATTTGGAAGCACTTGGATCTTCCAAGAAGCACTCCTCAGCATCTTGCAGATGCTTCATTAATGACCAGATAGGGTCTTCATGTATTAATAAATCAAGGAAGGAAGTAAGAACAGAAAGAATGCTTAACATCAAGCGTGACAGTGTAGAAGAGTATGCAAAGCAGGCTCTCTAATTTGCTTCCCAAGCAGAATATGGGCAGATGACATCAATTTGTCTATGCATAAGTGCATCTGCCAAAATATTTCTACATCTGTTGTGAAAAGAAACCTGGTAAATGTTCAAAACATACAGCGTAAGGATCTCATCCCTGGTGTTATCAGAGCACCAGACACCTCCATTCATACACACTTATGAAGAACAGAAAGATTTTGTTACTTCCACTGCACTGGCCTGAATTTCTGCAAAGACTCTACTATGAGGAAGTCAGCTGAAACAAAATTTGGCCTTTAAGAGTGTATGTCAAATACCTAAAATATCTAGGAGGGAAAATTCTGAAACATAAAACAAACTTTGTTTTATTACACATCTGTTATGCAAATAACATTCACACATCACTAATTCTAAAGTCTAAATATATGAAAGCAGAAAATGAGAGGTAATAACAAAACAAGAAGTCAGTCTGAAACCAACTTTCTCTAAATCCAAATACTAAACTTTTGAAAGCAGATTGGATAGTTACAGAGGAATTAAAACTATCATGTACTTTTAAGTTGTTTTCTGTAGATGACTTCTCCAATGACAAGTATATTTTTCTTAACTTCTTTTAGAAAGAAGGAAGAACGTGGACTGCAGAATGCAGCACAAATAACTGCATCACGCACTCGGGATTTAACAGACTAAATGCGTGACTTCAGTAACGTGCTGCGAAAGTGCCACAACAATAACAACATACAAAATCCCTAGAACCATATACATAATATTTATTTTTGTAGCCAGCAGGCTAGAAAATGATTCAACCAGGACAACAGAAAGGCTCCTGCTACAATCTCAGTTTGGAAACAGACTCTTTTTGCTTATGGCCCTGAGTGGATCAGGGTCTTTCCTGCTTGTCAGAGATGCACGTGGCTGAGTACTCTGCGAGAGGGCCAACAGCACATTCACCAAGCCCTCACACTAGTATTGTGCCTTATGCAAAATGATCTTAAACCAATTAAAATACAGAACTCTGTGCTATGCTGGGGTTAGGCAAGAAAAGCAAATCTTGCATTTTAAAGAAAGGGGCAACGGAGCCAAACAGAGCTCAGATTTGCCTACCCCAGTGACATGAGAAGGAATTGTGCTCAGGACTGAAGTGACTCCTGTGCTGCCAACCGTTACAGTCACTATTTTTTGCCAGCTGCTCCTATTGTTTTGAGCTACCCTGCCAATGACAGGGTTACTTCTTAAAAAAAATAAAAAATAAAAAAATCAGTAACAACAATAGTTTGACTTTTTTCATCTGGACAGGTCATAAGGATGTGAAGAATGAGACAGAACTATCAGGGAGGTTATTCTCTGATGCTACAGACAGGAAGAAATCAGCTAAAAAAAAAAAAATCAAAATGAGACTAAGGATTTTCTTTCTGACGTCTGTTTTTGAAAGTAACAGAAGTAAGTAAAGGTCAACAGCACTGTAAGAGCTGAGCATGAAAGACTTCTTACAAGTGACCCAGTGAGGCTCATTGCAGATAGGCAACCTGCCCAGTGGGCACATTAACATTAACATAATACGTTATTTTAAAAGTTGGATGTCCTTATGCTTAAAAACCATAATGAGTTTTCATGACTTCTCAAGACAAGGATGTTTACCAGTGCATAACGCAAACACTCCCTACGCCACTAAGCATACAGTCTAAAGGCAGCCCTGACTGCGGGCCAGGAGAACAGGTGTTTGCCGATCCCGGGGCAGGTCACACGCCGAGGCCCGAGCTCTCGGGGAGGGCAGAGGCTGAGCCTGGGCAGGACAGCCGGCAGCGGCGCTGGGACAGCCAGGGAGAAACTGCCGCGGCGCTCCCCGGGGCGCCAAGGCCAGCAACGCTCTGCCCCGCCGCAACGCGCTACCAACCGGCCCCGGGGGCACACGGACGAGGGCTCCCGCCCGGAACCCTGCCCGTAGGAAGTTAATGGCAGCGTGACGCTGTCATTTGGAGGCTCTGTTTTACAGGATGCCGTCCGCTTTCTCCCCTCAGCCTGCTTTTCGGCAAGGGAAGCGCATACCCCGTCAGCGTGTCACTCCCAGCTCCTTTACAGACAGAAAAACAGAACCTCTGGCTGACTCCGAGATCCTCTAAAAAGCCACAAGCGTGCGACTTCGCGCTGACAACCCCAGGAACCGAAAACAAACGAGGGAACCCCACCAGCCACGCAGCCGAACGCCCGCGAAGGACGAGCGCCGGCCGTTCGGCGGGCCGGCACCCGGCGAGGCGCCCGGCAGCGGAGACGGTCCCGGACTCCACCGGCCTCGGGGTAACTGGGGCCGCCCGGGCCGCGGCTCAGGCCGCTCCGCGCCCGCAGGACGGAGGGACGGCCGGGAAGCGGGTTGTCCGCGGAGACCCGCCCGGCCGTGACCGGCAGCCGGCCTCCCTCTCCCCTCGCTGCCGCGGCGCTCCCCCCCCCGCTCACCGTGCTCCGGCCGCCGTCGCGGGATTGCGGAGGGAGAGAGGGCCGCGGGACGCTGCGCGGACGGGGCGGGCGGACTCGCTGAGGCGGCCCCGCGGCTCGGCCCCGCTGCTTGGGGCCGGCTCACACGTCAGCCGCCACGAGACCCGGATCTGCCGGCACCCGGCGGCGGCGGAGGGCCGGGGCGGTGCCGAACGGCTCCCGGCTCCCGCCCCCCGCACCGCCCCTCACGGCGCCGCCCGGCCCCTCCGCTCCCCCGGCTGCTCGCGTGGTGGGAAGCAGTGCCGCTTCTGGTGTGCTTTTCACTTCCCTGAAGAATGAGGGAATTTGTGGTGCAGTTCGTCGCTCAAAGCTTATTTGGATGCTCGTGATTCAGAAGGCTTCTCTGCAGCCATTCCCTTGAAATAACGTCCCTAGAAGCTGTGGTACGCAGAAAGGAAAACTTGAGACGGCGGTTTCCAACGTCACCCAGTTGGGCACCGTCATGCAGCCGTAGAGCGCCAATGCCGTGCCGCCATGCGAGGGTCTGGAGCAAGTCTTGCCCTGGGGACAGCGATACCATTCCATAACGCAACGGGGATCTCATAGGGAAGGAAATAATGCAGGGCAGATTACTTGCCTCGGGCCAACATGGATCAAGTTGAAATTGCAATGAGAAAGGAGGGCTGGATAGATGCTGCAATTTCTCCCAGCTCCGTAGCTCCCCATAGCACAAAAACCTCCTGCGATCTGACAGGGCTCACATGGGAGGACAGCCTTGGCTCTGCTCATCACGGTTCTCTGCTCTCACGAGGAGCTCAAGCCTTCTTTCACTGCTATGGGGATGCCGTTTATTTTCTTCTGAGCACTTTTTTGTAGCACTGTGTGCCAAGCCCACGTCACTCTTTCCAGCATCAGGCACAGGACCTGCTGGCAGTTTTGCACTACCAGCAATCCTTGGTGTGCAAAGCCACATCACTAACATGCAGCCCCAGTGCCCATGCCCATTGCAGGTCTGGCCCTGACAGACCTTGCAATACTGCAAGTGAACAGGGGCACAGACACAAAGCCAGGCCACCACAGAAAAAAATCTCAGGAATGATCCATCCCAGAAGCAAGCAGAGACAATTTCCCAACACCATTAAGAGCTCTGCGTACCTGTATGCCCCTCCATACCTAACACTTAGGGCCAGTCATTGCTCTAGAAAATGGAGCTGAGATCTGAAATCCCCAAACCAGACACAGCATATTAGTCCTGGCTCAAACAAGAGAGCAATGGCAAATCGTAAGTAGTGGAGAGAAAGGTTCCTATTGTCAAGCTGAAGCAGAAATGCTTAATACTAAATAATAATAAATAAAGTACTTCTATTTTCTTGCCTGTGGGTAAAGCTAAACTGTCTGTTGTTGCTAAACGGATGGAAAGCACACTTAGGGGAACTTGGAGATTGGGAAGAGAGTCTCGTAGTGACTGATCCATGGCAAACTTGTACAGTCGTAAAATTGGAAGGGATAAATTAGATGAGCTAGACAGGCTCAGATGCCTTGTCTGTAATAGCATGAACTTGCAAAGGTGCTGCAAAGGAGAGGCAGGAGCTGATGGAGATGAAGACCGAGCAAACTGCAAGAAAGCAGTGGGATGATGGCTTTTAGAGCTACACGAGAGATGACTTCCTCTACTGCTTTGAACCAAATGCAGCTTTCTTCAAACTCTGTGCTTTGCATCTTTCTGGCTCATTTCTCACACCATCCCATCCAGGAACACGTATCACATTGTAATTTCTTGGAAACGTCTCTTGATTAGGCATGCATGCAGCATTCCAGCCAGGCAGCATTCTAGGTGGGATGCAAATCTCACACCCCTCCCTACCCCATTTTTCTCCCCTCACATTACTACTGCAAAGCTCTACATATCTGTAAGTAGTTTTACATAACTGGTCCCAGTAAAAAGCCTTTTTCAGTATTGCATTCTGTACTATTTGCACTGTCTTTCTGACAACAAAATCTGATTATTTTTCTTTGTTTAACATATATGTTTCCATTGGCTTTCTTGAAAAGATGGGAAGCTAGTGAGCCTAATGAAGGATGGATTGTTGGAGAGTGATTTTCAGGTAATGAAACATCGGAGTATGAACTGTCAAGGAAGAGGAGCAGGCAATAGGAGCTATGTAAAGTACAGACCAGGAGCAAGAGAAACAATGCATAAGGTTATTGCTTTCAAATCAACAAGTACATGTATACTATATGTAGGCAGAAAGCAGCTAAGTATTTTACATAAAACATTCTGTCAGCATCCCTCAGTGCATCCCTCTGAATTTGGCCCTCCTGGTTCCCACGGGCAAATGAACAAGCCATAGCAGGCAATGATTCTATCTCAGCTTCCCACTCCCAGGTTTCAGCCATCTGCTCCCCCTCACACTCAGAAATTTAGTGCACGACTCAGCAATAAAATGAGATTCTGATATGGAGGCTGTGTTCAGACTCACTCTGTGAAGTGTCCCTCCTGGCAGGAAAACTACAATGAAAACAGTGATGATTTAGGCTACCAGTAATGACTTTATGAAAAAAGGCATGAGGTGCATTCAAGATCAGCTAGTAACAACAACAAAATTGTAAATCCATTGATTTTGGCACAGTAGAAATAATTGCACTGCCCACTGCCAAGCAAGAATACAAAGACAACTCTGATTGAAGGGCAGAAGATGGTAATGTTCTTTCCACCAATAACCCTGTACAATAGAGGAGGGTAGGAGTTGAGTAAAACTCAGTATGTCATTCTCTAGATCTGTCAACTGAAGGTAGAATGGGATTGGGCACTCTGTAAAGCCTCAGGCAGATGCCACATTCCAAATCACGGTGCTAGCTTTCTACTGCTTAACCCTAACAGGCAGTGGAAAAGCAGGATTCGTGCTGGTGAGCTAACCTGACAAATAGTGAATGAATTTGTTACAGATATCCAAAGCATTACCTTTCCCATTGTGAAGCACTCCTGCTGATGTTCTTCTCATCTTTGCTGCCTGACTTATGCTGCTAGGCATTGTATCACTCCCACCCAGATACCCTGTGGAATGGAAATTCTTCAGCTGCAATGCATACAGGATCTGAAAAATCTGAAAATTGGGCAAGTCCTCTTAACTTTTCTGTCTGCTCTCTCTTTTTCTTTAAGCAGTCCACATAATGCTGTTCCCAGAAGGAATCTGCAAGAAATTCAACTGCAAATTTTGATGCTGAAGAGCTACTTGGAAGTCATCTGTATCATGGCCTGAAAATGGCATCCAATAAGTGGAAAGAAAAAGACTGAAGAAAAAGTAAATACCCTTGTGGTAGTATCACGGTATGAGTTGCCTTTTGGCAGCAACGTCTCTTTTCAGCAATACTTTAAATTAGAAAGAGGCATCTAATTTTGGAAAAAGAAGACAAATCCTCAGAAAGGTTACTCACAGACATTCCTAGCTGGGATGGCATCTCACAGCACACTGGAGAATTGCAAAGTACTCTGGGATATTAGGCAGCAAGCCTGCAAATTAGCTGGTACAAAGCTTGTATTGTGTGTTCAGGTTAATGTAAAAGACATGTAGTCATTTGATCACAAGCGAGCCAAATTTATGCTGCTAGATTTTCTTAATGTGCAGATACAAGCTTAATGAACATCTGACCATAACCTAACCTGTCAAGGCTCACAAAAAAAATATGGCTTGGTCAAAAATAGGAATTCTACTGAAGCTGCCAGAGGAGGGCTTTTGTGCTCTAGAAGCATCAACTCACCAACACAGACTTTTAGATACCAGCCATCAGTCAGGGGAAATGATCACAAAGGATTGCTATAACGCTGCCAGATCGTAGCTGGCCAGTGATGTTTTCCAAACCAGGAAGTGGAGGAATGAACTCTGAAATGGAGAGGATGAGGATTATTTTACGTTTAGAATATTGACTAGTAGCTTAGAGTAACTATAAAATGAAAGGAGATCAATTGGAATGTTAACAGGCTGAAAGAAAATATCTAAGAATAGAAGATTAATGTCTGAACCACTGAATTGTTAATGACAACACTGACTGGTAAAGTCATTTGAATTAGGCCAAAAATTGGATCTGTGGAATAAAACCAGTACATCCTAAGTAGCCACACAAATTAGTAAGACAAAGGTCTGCTGAATTTCTTTCTGTTTGACTTATGCAATCTCTGGTAGCAACATAATTTGCAAATACTTTGGGAAATCCCCTCTAAAAATGCAGTCTAACTGGACCAACACTTGTAAAAGCTTAACAAATTGTTTTTCCTCTGGAGCAGAAACCATAATAGCAGCTGCACAATTGTGGTGGCTTTCTTGCAAAGAAAACACAAAAAGCAGTACGAACTGCTTCTTGAGTCACTGTAGTTCACAGCCATAAACTATCTGCAGCCATCAGCAGCTATCACTGCTACATTCGTCTGAAAAGTGTCACACTCTGTGTTCAGAGCCATTTCACCATTCTGTCTGAATCTGCCTCTGAATTTGAGTCAGAGCCCTCAACTGTTACAGTACTTATGGATTTGAAATAAAAATGAATTCCTGTTCATTTTCCAAGTGAACATCTCACAGAAGACATATCTAATACACAAGCCATGGGCACAAAGTTCAAGCCCGTTGGTATAATGAATGTATGTGTAGAAGAATGTTTTAGAGAAGGAAATGAAAATAGGACCCCAAAGGATGTTCTGAACACTTTATCTAATATGCATCACGGAATCAAACTTTTCTGGTCAGGATTTGGGCATTATTCTTATCTGACAGGAATATAAGTACTTTTGTAATTGCTAATTAAAATATTATTGATTACTCAGTATACAGTTGAAATTTAAGAGTAACTGCTCATTAAAAAAAAAAGGCATTACTTACTAAGAACAAAGAGAGATAAAAAAAGGGAAGACACTTCACATATGACTGAGAAGGTGTGTCAAAAGGCATAACTCATGCCAGTCATTAAAAAGATGGCAGCATCTGTGTATAGACTACAGAGACCTAAATCAAATTTTTGGAAGAGAATCTGATCTATTATCATGGTAAGTGATACTCTGGTTTCTGTAGTGCTTTCAACCATGGTTTTCATCTTGAATTTTAGAAGATGAGAATTGGAAAAAAAAAATTTAGGAATAACTCTTGTCTCAGCTTGCATGTGTACCATGTGAACTTAATGAGATGGTTTCAGCTTGTGCACATTTGCTGTTTGAGGATGTGGTATGGCACAGCTGGATTCTTGCTGCAGTAAGATATGCCAAACCTGTTGAAGAGCAGCTGTAAACCCTAGGTTTAAGGAAGAAAATTAGGATTTATATAGAGCTGATAAGAGTACCAGTTGGGGAAAAAAAAAAAAAAGAAAAAAAAAAGGAATTCTGTAGTATCCAGCTCATGCCTCACACTGCAAATCATGCAAAAATGCTGTAAGAAATTAATGTTTCTATGTTCAGAGTATGAATTTACATTTCCAGTGCTAAAGTGGGTTTTTGTGGTTACCTTTGTGTTAAGCAACTGAGGTTTAAATTGGAAACAGATGTTGCCTCTAAAAATGGAGGCATTTATTGAAAAAGGGTGAAAAGAATTTGAAGTTGGTGCCAGAGACAACTGAGGGAACTAGACTCTTAGTGGCACCCAGTGTCAGGGCAAGAGAAATGGGCACAAACTGAAGTGCATGAAATTCCAGCTGAACATAAGAAAACACTGCTTTGCTTCGTTGGGTTGAATGCTGAAACTGGTTCCCCAGAAAAGTTGCGGCATCTCTGTCCTTAGAGATAATTAGAAACTCAACCAGGCGTGGTCCTGGTCAGTGCGTCAGCTGATTGTTTTGAACACTTCTCTTGGATTGAACTCTGTGAGAGCACTTTCACTACAATTTCAATCGGAGGAAATTGAGTGAAATGAAAATAAGGGACATCCTTCAAGACACCCAGAAATGTATATGCAGGGAGATGCTATATATCTACACTATTTGGTGTTATAGGTTTTATGTCTGGTGTACGGTAGGGAAGGAACTAACAGCATAACAGCACTGCATTCCTAGGACTAGGATTTAGAAGCTGCAAAATCCTAAAAGACAATCATACAGCATGACTGAATTTCTCCCAGCATGACTAACCTCTAATTGGGGAAAGAAAAATACAGTCTAGAGTACTGCCTTTTAAAAGGTGCCAATTTCCAATTTACCATGTGATCTTTTCGCACTCTGTCAGGCAGATGGGAAAGCTGTAACAGGAAATTTTATGAGATGGGTTATACCTCACAAAAACTGCTATAATTGCTACCTCTCATTTGAGAAAAATGTTCAAGACAAGCTCCTTATACCCAAAATGAATCTTCTGCCAAAGCAAAGGAAAGTGCTACTACTGAAAACACAAGCACATAGAGCAGTAGGGATCTTCTAGATACTGTTCCATGAAATATTACGTGCTCGACAGACGCGCAAAGATGAGAAATTGCCAACTTCTGCTGCATTCAGAGAAACTGTACCTTACTTGATACATAAAGTGTACACTATTTGTGCCTTGATTGTTTAACTTGAATTTATCCTCAGTTTCTTCCTTTAATAACTCATCACATCCTCTGTGCTTGCTATCCACACGGCCAGACTGGAGACAATTAAATTAGGAAAACAACAACATCAGTTTATCTTTGTTATCTTCTTCAATTGGTAGCTACCGGTTTATATGACTTCAAATGCAGCACAATTAAGATTTTACATGACTGTGGTCTAAACAGTGAGTAATGATTTAGACTTGATGATTTAGTTAAATTAGTATTCAACCATAGTAAGACCAATAGAAAAGTTTCTTTTCCTATTACAAACATGTTCTAGCCTCCAGACTGCAGATATTTTAGGATGGTATCAACAGCAATACAACTTGATAAATTACCCATCTGTCATGGATGAGCTCTATTGGGAAGACTTCTGACAAACTTCACTAATTTGTAAATTTCTGTTCTAGACAGTTCCAAAAGATTTGTATCAGTTGTGGATCTGATGCCCATCATGACAGATTATACTGTAGTTTAGCAAGATGGCTATCAGATCTTCAAATTCTAGTTAGAATCTTCAAAAAGCCTCAGCATCCCAAAATTGCTAGATCAAGCAATACTAGCTGAATTCAGGAACTCTAGCTTTCCTTTTTTCTATTATTAAAAGGAGAAATATTTTCCTACTTTTTGGGATCCCTTTAGAAAACAGATAGACCATTGAAAGGATTCATAACAACTGACAATGTAAAATACATTGAAAATTTTTCTCTCTCTGGTTTTATTTCCTCTGTAGATTTCTTATTTCAGTGTATATGTTCTTATACTGTGATTGTTCATACGCCACAGTCTCTTATAACTGGAAAGCTTTTTTTGAGTTGGGGCCACATGCAAGGCATAACTACTGCCTGTAGGAGCCTGATCCCCATTTTGCACATCCCTCATCGCAGCCTGCATTGATGGCTGTCTCAGGTCACAGACATGAAGAGCAAGGTGTCCAGTCATATCCCTTCCTCCCAGGCAGACACAGTGGTGATGCAAGAGGACAGCGTGTAACATACAGTCCCTGAGTAAGTATTTTCTGTCTCCTCAAAGGAAAAGCCAGACAGAAGTATCCTGCAGACCCAAATCTGGTCTACACACAGTCAGCTGGACCACTTTGTGTGCAATGTGCTCTCCAGCAGCTAGCTCAGCTACACTTTCAGAAGTCATGTAGCGACTACTGTTGTGTGATTAAGCTGTGGCTGCAGTTATTTGATGCATATATTATGCAGTGCTTTTATTTTTTTATTCCGGATTCTCATTCTCATTCAATTTATGCTTCACAATGAATGCTGCTCCAGTTCTAATCTTAAACTAATTTCTTCTAATGAGACCCTAACTCCACTCCTAAGCAGTCATTCCAAAATACTAGCACCATTTTAATCTTCTTTTCACTTTCTCACAGCATTTAGCTACTTCTTTGTCTACTACTGCACTGAACAAGAAATCTAATCTTCTATCTTCATGGTCCTATATGCTTCAGCCCTGATGACATTTAGGAAATGGAAATTTTCTATGCGTCAGTCTGAATCTGACTTTGGTCTCTGTAGTCATTATAATAGCAGGGATTGTTATCCACTCACAAATCCTAAGGACAGGGAAGATGATGTCCCATTATCCGTGAAAAGCTGTCCAGTTACCTTTTCAAGGCAGTTCTAAGCCCCCTTTGTACCTATGAAAGGAGGAAAACTGAATTTCTATTAAAGTTACATAGATTTGATAATTCACTATAAATTATTACATTATTAGACAGTAATGCAAAATGCTTAAAATAGTGTAAACAGCTCAGTCTGAGTAGAACATGTTTGTAAGTGGAAATCAATATACTGGCAAAGGAGCATGGTAACTATATCTTTTTCATTATCTACCAAATCCTCTCTTCCCCTATAACTCTAATACTCATGAGACTAATAATAATACATTGTGAAATCTAATTTTGTATTCCCCGTTTGCTTCCATTTTGAAAGGACTCTCAAAAAGATGGCTGTCTTCTTTCTGTACTAGGAAGAAAGGAGTATAGCTTCACAACTTTATAAGAAGTGCTTTTATTTCCCTCTGATCAATCTGTCAATCTGCTGAGGCCAATTTTTTTCAAGGCAGATGCCCACTCACTGAGAATGTTAAGAAACCTGGGACCTCCTGCAGAATTATGACAAGCTTCTCACAGCCCAATCTGCTTTCTTATTATCATTATTTTTATTTATCTTTATATTTTGTGCCTTTCATAAACCCACAGGAAGCAGCCCCTGGGCCCCACAGTGTACATACCATCACTTGAAAACCACTCCTTCGCAAAGAAGTATTATTAAATAATAATAATAATAATTGTGCTGACAGATTTAATAGGAGGCTGCTTATTTCCATGTTTTCCTATCCAAGATATCAGGTTCAGATATGACATTGATTTGGAAGATATTGCCAGGTCACCAAATTAATGAAAGGTCCAGGACGTAACATCAGTTTCTAATGAAAGTCCCTAACAAACAAAGAAAAATGGAGTATTACTACTAAACTACCCAGAATCTCAGCGCAGGCATTATTTAATGGAAACTTTGCTAAGTCTTGCTGTTGAAGTCCTAGGTTGTAAAATCAACAGCTGAATTCATTTCTCATCTGACTCCACTAAGTCAAGTGAATTGCATCATACAATTTCAGGCTGACTGCACACACATCCTAAGTTTAATTAGTACACGTACTGTATTTTTAGTGTATATACTGAGGCTGCTAACCTGAAAAACACAACTTGTAAAGTGGGTGAATCGTGAGCGAATTCCCCACCTCTCCACCGGGAACGCTGAACGATTTCCGTTCTGCTGCTTTGAGCGTTTCTGACTGTAGTTCCTGAATACCTTGACAGGAAGGAGCAGGCAACGCCGCAGTCGGCAGCAGCGCCACAAGCTCCCTGCGTGGCGAACTGCTCGCCAGCGGAGGGATGCGTCTCGCACGAGCGAGGAAACCTGCGCTGTTCCACCCGGGAGAGGGCACTGTTCCACCTGGCCACGGACCGCACGCGGACACCGATGGCAGGAATGGGGAAGTCGGGACGGCAGCGGAGAACTCGGCCGACTTGTACGACCGGTAGTTATTTTAACGATAACGCTAATCTTCGGAATGAGTTGAGTCACCCGGACGCTGCCACAACAGGAACACTATATGACAGTCTGTAAACACGCAGGGTAAGCTTATTTTTGTACGTCTGAAACGTGCTAAGTGATCCACAGGTAAATAAAGCAGCTCCTGGAGTGTAGATCTCTCTGTACAGTCAAGATGGGAAAAAGAGAGCTGTAGGTGTCCCTCTGGTGTAATACAAGGGTTGCATTTAAAAGTGACGTTTTTAAATGAATATTTTAGTCTTCCAATTCATTGCTGATGACTTTTTTTTGATAAAGCGTAACATAAATGAGCATCTGAGCATTTAAATACAAAATTAATTGCATGTAATGCTAACATGACCTCTGAGGTTAATCATTTGATGGATGCCTCTTGAAGATAAAGAGTACAAAATACGTTAGAGTTTCAGTCCCTCTTTCTAAAATGTCTAAATGTGGATGCCCCATCCCTGGAGGCATTCAAGGCCAGGCTGGATGTGGCTCTGGGCAGCCTGCTCTGGTGGTTGGCGACCCTGCACGTAGCGGGGAGGTTGAAACTAGATGGTCATTGTGGTCCTTTTCAACACAGACCATTCTATGATTCTATGAAATGGCACTACGGATCTCTTGAGACAGCTCTCTCCTCCCTTAAGAAATCCCCCAGCAGCAATGTGAGAAGACCAAACTTGACATTTCTGATTTTTCTAAAGGAAAGAGGCCACAGTGGGGTGGGGAGAAGCCTTGTTATGCAAGACACAACAGAGCAAAAGAAGGAAAAAAATGTTGCATGCTGGAAAGTTATCGTTTCAGAAATTGTTTCACTGTTTTCACAGGGAACAACCTCAGAAATTCCAAATTCTCCTGGATAATTCTAACGGAAAGATATCCTACTGTGATGAACTAAATAAAATATAGAATATATTGAAATAGAAAAAAAATTGCCAATAATCTTAACTCGAAGACAGCAATTTAATCATACAGTGCTGTTGTAAGCAACCTGGAGTCCTCAGGCACCACACTGGATTGAGGGGCATCCACAGTCTCAAACAGATGAACCGTGTATGCCATGACTGCCCTATGTCTGCAGTAAGTCCAACATCATTTGTGCATGAACTTTTCCATGAAAATGTAGGGACATTTCTGACATAAAGGTTGTAGGATAGATAGTATTTCCCATACTACATGTGAAATTATATATTGTTTAGGATGTTTGGCTATCCTTGTATCAGCTAATGTATGCTGGCAGCCCTTTCCTAATGAGAGCTTAGGCTGATGCCTTAAATCACTGCCCTTGGTTTATAAGCACTGATCCTATAAACTTTCCTTCTGCAATAATATTGCATAGCTACACCTTCATTTAATACACCATATCTCATGCTCCCACTTCCAGAAGTATTTTGAAGCACTATGCCAAACATACTCAATGCATGGATACTTAGAGATGTACCTCTCAGTCTGTTACTTCTGATCAAGACCAATAGATAATTTTCAGCTAGTTTGCAAAAGCTGTTATTGAAAGAACTGTTTGCCTTAAGGCTAAAATGATGAGGGATTAATGAAAGAGCAATCTTCTGAAATGAGATGTGCAACAAATTTCCGTAATACAAGCAGTGAGCTGACTACGTTCAAGGGACTACAGTTTTATATTTTGTGTATTTTGTGTATGGATTTTTCTAAGGGTGAAAGACTAATGAGAATTTAATTCAGAGGATATACACAGAATTGTATTATCAATATGTTATGAAATATATATATGATATAGAATTCACTGAGATAATGTAAAGATGCTATGTTTTTGTGCTTTTCTAAGCATTTTCTGTTATGGCCTAAAAGCCAGTAGAATCTTCTGTAAAAATAGAGAATACTACAGTATTGGAGGTATACTATAACGCTAGCATGCTGACTGCATAAGGTACTGGAGTGTTATGCAGGATTTTAATGTGTGCAGAAATTGACCCCACTCCTTTCTGCCTCCAAAAAAATAAAAAAGCCTTTTTCTATTCACTATATTTTACCAAGAGAAAATGAAGAGAAAAATGACCACAAAAATGGAAGGCTGGAGAAATATACGGTGAATATGAAACACTTGTGAGATAAGTGAAAAATGCCTGTTCTAAGGACCATCGAAAAGAGTGGGTTATGGTAAGGAAAAGAGAACAGTAATTCATATTAATTAGATTTGCTTCTTGCAGTAGCAGACTCTGACATTTGTAACCCAAATGAGCACATGGAAATGATTCTAGATACAAACCAGGCAAAATCAGTGCCCTTTACTGTGGCCATTACTGGATGTCTACTATCTATAACATACAAGCACACTCACAAAGGATTCTGACACTAGATAGAGGTTATTTTTTCACTCTATTCAGAGCAAAATCTGAATATTAGAAACTTTTTACTCTTAGGAGCTGTCTGGAAAGACGTGAAGCATTCAACCTGCAGGTTAGATGTCCTGCCTTTTTCATTTTTGTCCGTAACACTCAATAGGAATTCAGCACACCATAAACCTAGCTTTCATCCTAATGCTCTGCAAAGCAGTTATTACCCCTGCTTCACAGGTAAGGACTTAGGCACAGAGAAGCCATGGCCTACGTCCTCAAAAGGAATTCAAACACACGATCAGGATATGCTCCATCCCCAGAGGTGTCCAAGGATAGGCTGAATGAGGCCCTGGGCAGCTTGATCTGGTGTGTGGCAACCCTGCACAAGACAGGGGGTTGGAGCTCAATGATATTTAAGATCCCTTCCAACCCTTCCATTCTATCATTATCTATCTGTGACTTTAATGTCTAAATTAGATGAAGGCCTAAGATCACACTGGAAGTCATCAAAATCAAACCTGGCTTAATGCGAAATTGTCCTTCTCAAGAAAGGTCTGAAAACCTCAGCTTGAGAAACTGCATTGTATATTGTGTTAAAAACAAGCTTGGGTTTAAAGATGATCTAATTTAATCATAGTACAACACTGCTGCAGGAAAATGGACTTTTTCCAGTCAAATCACAGGGGAAGAGTAAATACACACAGAATAAGGACTATATGCATCTGTATATAGCTGACAGGGTTTGCTGTAGTGTTGTTTTTTTATATCTGTCGGGCCTGTGCTTTCTTTAATGGAGCTATAATAGCCAAAATGCTGTGTATACGAACAGAGACAAGCTGATAGCACTTGCACATGACAGCCAGACCACAAGTAGACAATCCCAATCAGAAACCACTACAATCAGTTCTGAAGAAATGGAAACAAGCTGCTTTGTGAAAAAATGCCTCTTCTGCACGTTGTCTGGCACTGTACAGGAGGAGCAGGCACGTCTATAGACCTCTGTGTCTCAAAGGCCTCTAGTTCCTGAATAAGCAACTGCTGTAAACGCAATCTCATGCTCCCCTCAGAAAATGTACACCACTCTGTACCACACCACATTCTGCGCACCTCAGATCAGCCGGGATGATCCCTGGTTTCCTATTTCAGCTTTCCAGACAGAGAGCATCTGTGGCTTGCAGCTGCTGGTTCTGCAATACAGTATAACAGCTCATTACACGGGACTGACATTTCCACCATTTACTCTGCTTTTAAAATCTTGCAGCAGAATCCGTGCAAAGAAATGGTTGCTTGTATTGCATCCTGCAGTTACCTGCTGCTGGGCCTGCCGGGCCCAGAGTTGCCCTGTGCTGTGTGAGGAGCTGGGCTGGGTGCGAAGGGCAGACACTGCGGTTTTCTCAAGCGAGCATTTGGAAAAAAAAGAACGACAACACAACTGGGAATTGCTGTATAGGCAGGCTGAGCAGATTCTCAAAGCGTGAGAGAAGTCGTCCGGTTCCCAAGGACCTGCCTAGTGACTTGCCAGCCAGATGTTCCCTCGGAAGCACCTCAGGGGAACGCCGCTGCCCGGCCCGGCCCGGCCCCGCCCAGCTGCCCTCAGCGCTCCCGCGCTCCCTCGGGGCTCCGCCGTCCCCGCGGGAACGAGGCCGGGGAGGCCGCTCCGTCCCGGCTCAGCCGCCTCGGGGCCGGCCGGCGGCAGGGAGCGCCGTCAGGGCTCCGTCCGCACGCTCTTCCCCGCGCCGTCACGCCAGGCGCCGCAGGGGAGCGGCCCCGCCCGCGATATCGCGAACCGCAGGTGTCCCCGGGGCGAGACTCTCGCCCGCGCCTTCACACAGCGGCTGCGGCAGCCTTCCCTCGGGGGCAGTGGGGAAGAGGTTGGGGAGGGGGGGAGGCCGCGTCCCCGCGTCGGCTCTTCGCCCACCCGCGGTCCACAGCCCCGCTACCCCCGCCACGCCGCGCACACGGCGGCCCCGCCTGAGCGGCGGCCGCGGAGCCGGCACCCGTACCGCGCATGCTCGGCAGCCGCCGCCATTTTGGTGGGGCCGGGAGTTATCCAGCGGGAGCGGCGGCGGCGGAGCTCGCTGGGCCCGGCTCGGAGGTGGCGGCGAGTGGGTGCCCGCTGCGGAGATGGCCAACATCGCGGTGCAGAGGATCAAGCGGGAGTTCAAGGAGGTGCTGAAGAGCGAGGAGGTCAGAGCCGCTCGCCGCCGCGCTCCGCCGCCACCCTCCCCGGCTGCGCGGTGGGAGTGCGGGAGCGGGGGAAGGAGCGGGCGGCCGCCGGCCCGCGGGGGGCCTCGCTGCCCCTCGGCCCCACCTCCCCGCGCGGGGGGTGGGATCGTCCCGCGGCCTCGGGGAGGGGAACGGTGGTCCTCGAGGAGAAGGGACCCGCCGGGAATGGGGGAGAGGGGGGCGGCGGAGACCTTCTCCTGCGGGAGCCGGGGGAGCGGGGCCGGCCCGCCGCAGGCCGGGCGGAAAGCCTCCCCGTCGCGGGCCGGGCGGTGCGGGGCGGCGAGCTGCCAGCCGGGCGGGTGGGGCTTGCCCCGGCCTCCTACCCCGCTGCCCGCCCCTCGCGTCCCGCCGCCCGCGCAGCCGTCGCCCTCCGGGCCGGGCTCACGCGGGCTGGGAGTGATGGAGGGGGCCGGGGGTTCCGCCGCCTCCAGCATCGCCTTCGTCTCGCTCCTCTGCTGCACAAGCCCGGGTTTTTAACATCTTGAATTTTTTGCAGGTAAACCTCTGTTTATCTAGGCTGTTTCATTGCAGGACTTCCATTATCCCGGTGTAGGTTCTCACCTTCAGCTGGATGGCTTTAGAACCTCCCTCGTTTCTAGCTCGTTACCCAGTCTCCCTCGTTTTCACCTGCATCTTTCTGAAATGATGCGTACCTGAGGGCATGGGCACTCGAGAAGAGCGACCCGCTGCTCTCAGGGAGGCACTAAGGAAGTTCTGATCTGTTCAGGGGAATATAGAGCAGTCTTTGAAACATCACATTGGTACGGCTCTTGCTGTGCCTGTATCTGAGTTGGTGAACGTCAGCCAGATAGGATTTAATAGTTGTGTCGTCATCGTCGTCCTACTTGGGATGATGTTGCAGGTTAGATGCTTGTGAAATATTAATGGGAGCATATAACTCCTAAAGCTGGAGTTCTAGAAATCTGGACATGTTGGCGAGGAAAAGTTGAGAGGATGTCTTTCAAAATATATTGATGGTCTAGGGAAAATGTGTTTAGTAGTTGATGTAATTTAAAATCAAGTGCTCTAACAGCATTGTTGCTATACAGCTTGGATGAGCCCCTTGAAGGCCCCATACAAGCTTGGTTCTACAACTGACTTAGAGCCCAGGCTGACATAGCTAAGCTCTTGCACAGTGGTGACAGAACTGCATGTAAAGTGAGAGAAAATTCTCAGTGGGTTTCTTTGCACCAAAGCTACCAATTCTAAACCCCGTACCCTATATAACAGCTTATATTTGAAATTAAAGTTTATTTTAACAGCTTCAAGATATTTTCCCTTTGCCTTACTTAGGTGGAAGAGGGGAGGGAAAGAAAACTTCCCTAGTTTTAGGGGGAAATCCATGCAGATTTTTTATTTTACTGTAAAGGTTGGATCTGGAAAGTGCATTTTTCTCAGTTCTTGTTTCTTTAGTCTGTGTGTTGAAGGGCTCAGTGTAGAATTTTGTAAATGAATAATACTATGAAATGCTCTTTAAGCTGCACAAAACTCCCCATAAAGACCCTGATCCTAACAAATCTAGAATTATGAGATCTTAAAATTAAAATGCATGACTTTGGTATTTTTTCTCCTGCCATTAGCTAGCCATGTTAGAGTGTCATATTGATAAAGTAATTTATGTGGAATTGCTGTTTAAGGATATACTAATTCTCCTATCATGAAGACAGAATTTCAGCATTCATCAGCACCTGCAATTTAGACAACCACAGTGTATTTTGAATGTTTGTATGCTCAGAGGTGGTCAGGCTGTGGTATCAGTAGTGCCACTAACGAGAAAACATACTCAGTGAGTTGAGGAATGGAGGATGGAGGTATACCTCATATACAAATCAAAGAGGAAATAGTTGTGTTTTTTTTTGCCTGCATAATTTATGTACAGAAATTAGTCTTAAACCTTGTTCCTTTAAAAGAAAAAAAAACATAAATGGTGATGCTAAATTTGTTACTTACAAGTTTAAGTCCCTCTCTGAAGGCAAAGTGAGTCATGTTATTTGCACTTTAATTATTCTTCATTTGGTGCTTTGAACTACACCTGAGCATGGAGAGCAGCCCTGTTTCTCTGCAGATGCAGTAGGAGTGCAGATGCCTGGGGAAGACTTGAGCACGCTTGGAAAGAATACAAGAGGGGGTTTGCTCTCATCTTCCAATACTCATCTTGGTACTGAAGTAAGGTGGTAGAAGCAGAAATGTTTAAGAGGAGAAGCTGGGTTGTATTTAACTTCTTCTGCAACTGGAAGCACCAAATTTCACTTCTCATTATTGGAGAAGAAGTAATTCTGAAAAGTGTGCTTATTCTTGCTGTAAATAAGGTTTAATATTTATATGACTAAATATACTTAGTGCTTTCTGTTTATGTGACATTGAATAGTATTTTTGGGAAACCACTACAACAGCTTCCAATCTTGTCTTACTCTCTGGCTTGCAGGTAGGAGCTGAGGGATTTTTTGATGTGGTAGGAGGGGTTGACAGAGCATTTTAAATCTTCTCACACTTCAGCATTTTTGCTTTTTTTTTTTTTAACTACTTCTGGCTTTTTTCATAAGGCCTTGCATGTTATCTTTAGGAATGGGATATTGTAGAGATCCTTGCAGCTTTACATCTTTTGAGTTTATGAATGAGGTATGTGAGACTGACAACAATTTCCTTGTTGAGAATGCTCTCCAAAGTAGGAGGCTTTTTGCTATCCTGTAGAAAAAGTTTAAAATTCTCAGATTGATGATGTCCTGCATATGCAACAAAAGTGAAGCTGCTAGTCTAGATATAACTTCACTAGTGGAATATATGTTAGAGGGTACTGTATTGTGCCTGTATTAAAACTTAAAGTAGTAAACAGTAATTAACTCATGCCGTGTTTCAAATCATAGTCTAGGCAAAGCATCAGTTGCTCTCTTTTTTTGCTCTCTTTTTTTCTTCTGTCATTTCATTAATTTATTTTGTTAGTTTCATGGGTTAGGCTAAATTAAATTCCAAAGTAGGAAAACATATCCTAAATGAAAGTGTGAGGCTGCAGCCTGATGGAGAAACCAACAATTGGTGGACGGAGAATAATAGTCTGATGTTTATCTTTCTTCTTGATGATGGGGAGGAGGTTTTGGTGAAAGTTAGCTGGTATTATTTAGAATAGGGTTACTGGAATGCTAGCCAGATTCTTACATTCTTTGTAGGCAGCTATCTTATGAGGGGAAGGATCTGGCATTTAACAGTGAGTGCTGAAAAGCATTGTGTTCATTCATGGACTGGAGCTGACAAGTGGTTGTAGTTCATCAGGCACTTTAACGTGTAAATATTTTTTCTTATTTTAATATAGTATCACATGTTGTGCTTTAAGGAATGATGTTGTGCTGGCAGTGGAGGATTCAAGGTGAAGTTGACCATCCAATATCTTTAGCATATAAGGAGCTTTCTAAGTCGAATGCTATTATGTAGTGAAATTGCTTCTCTGTGGTATTGAGGATAACACTTTGGTAAACACGGTTTCCTCCTGGCAAGAAAAGAGTTGGTGGTATTCCTACCACAAGATGTTCCTCTTCCTGGTATCAAAAGGCAGAGGTTTATCTGCATAGAAGGTAAACACAGATAGAGCTGCAAATACATTGAACTCGACTGTAGTTGCAGAATATGAGTATCTGCAAGAGCAGATATGTGCAGTAACAGTTAAAATTTGTAACTTGAGTCCCAAATAGTTTTCAAGTGGAAACAGTATGTTGATGGCAAAAATTTAGTTGCATCATTTCTAACAAGGAAGTCGATATTTGTTCTGGTGTCTGCTATGTGATTTTGTGATGTAAAAGAAAAAAGGGAAGAGTAACAATTGTGTGCCATACTGTGTCCCTCCTGAGACAGCAAGTAGCTGCGGTGTTTGTTTGCTTCTGGTGGTCTTGGGATGCTTGGCAGTTTGTAAGCTGCTAAGTGACTTCTTGGTAATTGGGAAAGCCGTGAACTGAGGTTCAGAAAAACATCATTGTATCTGGCTTGCTCATACTTTTGAGCAGTCTTGGGTGCCAGAAACTGAATTCACTAAAATGGAAGCTTTTACTAGTAGTTGTGCTTCAGTGTCATTAGAAGGACCTGATGAACACTGTGGATGTGTTTTTTTTCTTGCCGTTTATTATGTAGGACCAACGCAGATGTATAAAAATGGAATGTCTTCTATTATGACTCCTGAGTCAGCAACGTAATTTTAAACAATACCAACTTTCTGCTTAATAGGCCAATAAGAATTGGCCAATTGAGGTCAAATGTAGGTTTACTAAGTGCAGAGTGTGAGTAGAGCTAGAGTGGGCCTAGTTAATTAAAAAAAAAAAGTGTAAAAATGAGAATGTCTAAAATGAGGTTGTATGAGGTTGTATTGGTACAAATCTCTGGTATGACTCTGAAAACTTGCATATGGCCTTAGACTGGGGAGGAGGGAGGCATCAGTGCTTCAAGTGCGGGCTGTTTTGTAGAGGGACGTGTAGAGACGAGAAATTCATGAGCTGACAGGAGCCTTGTGAAGTTAACTGTTAAGTGCCAAGTCCTGAACGTGGAAAGTAACACTGCACATCCATACATATGCTCGGGGAATGACTGGAGACAAAGCAAATTGGCAGAAAGAGACCTGTGGCAAAGAAGGCCAACTGCATATTGGGTTGTTTTAACATGAATGCGGTGAGAGGGATGAGGAAGTGGTTCTTCGCTTTCCCCTGCACTTGGAAGACCATATCTGGAGCCCTGTTCTGGGAAATCCATTTATGTGCCAAACTGAGTCCAGTAGAATGCCATAAAGGAGATTAAGGGACTGTAGTGTGTGATGTGAGAGAAGGGCAGATAGATGGCCACTTAAACCTACCACAGGTACTTTACTCCAGAGGTGAATCATACTCATTTCAGTAGTGCACAAGGGTAGGATGAGAAACAACAGGTAAGAGCTGGAACCTGGAAAAAAAAAAAAAAAAAAAAAAGGGGCCATTACAGTTGTCTGATTTCTCTGATTGGACAGAGAGACTGTTGATTCCCTATCCTTGGTGATATTCAAAAACTCAGTGAGGCAAGTTCTTGAGCAGCCTACCCTTGTTGGACCTGCTTTAAGCTGAAGGTGGGACTAGATCCCCTCCAAATGTCTCTTCTTGCATCATTTTATGTCTCTAGTATAAAGTTCTTTTAAATTAGTGGTGTTGTTGGGTTTTCTTTATTGTGAAAGGAAATGATAGGCTATAACTGAAGACTTTGACAGGTCCCCATAATGCCCTTCTCTCCAAATTGCAAGTATATGGATTTGATGCGTTGACTGTTTGATGGATGAGGAACTGGTTGCAAGTTTGTACCCAGGGAGTGGTGGTCAGTGGCTCAGTGTCTGGATAAGGATCAGTGACTAGTGGTGTCCCTCAGAGATCAGTGCTGGGACCAGTGCTGTTTAGTATCTTCATCAGTGACATCAGCAGTGGGATCAAGTACACCCTCAGTAAGTTTAATATGAGTGAAAATGTTTTTTTTACAGTAAAGGTAGTGAAGCACTGGAGCAGGTTGCCCAGAGAAGTGGTTGATACCTTGACCCTGAAGACAACTAAAGTCAGGCTGGGTGAGGCTCTAGCAACCTGATCGAGCTTGTAGGCATCCCTGTTTTTTGAAGGGGAGTTGGACTAGATGACCATTAAGGGTCCTTTCCAACTCAAAACGTTCTATGATTCTATAACTGTCACCAGACCTCATAAAATATTTTCTCTGCAAACAAATCAGATTTTTAAAGTAGAGTTTTTTCTTTATCTGAGAAGTTTCTGCTGTTCTAAGATAATGAATCCCCTGAGCTCAAATCAGACACTAGTTCACTAGTTTTTGTGTTTTTTTTTTTTCTGTGCAAGTTGCCATGATTTTTTTAGGTTGAATGAGTTCTGGGTTGGAACCATGTAGGGTAGAATGGATATGAAATCCATAATGCTTCTGGAACTTCTATTCATTTGAAATGTGAGGATCTTAGCTTGAAAATAGCCATCTTGTGGTATCCTTCATACCTTGCTGGAAAGAACTCTGCTGTGTATTTCAAACTCTGCCTATGACAACAGGCAAGGTTTAGAGGTGGTTTTTTTTATAATTAGAGGTTACAAAAAAGGGTACTGAAATGCCATTGCCGTGCACCTTTTTGTTTTCTTAATTCTGTGATGTGCTTGGCTACGTCTTCCAGTTTGAACTAGAAAATCACAGAATCAACTGAGTGTGGGAATGAGCAACAGAACTTGCCTTCCCATTACCAGTACTTGGCCACCTCACAGGTCTGGTCAAATGGTCACTAGTACTATATGCTGAGTATCTTGAATGGTAGATTTCAGCAGCGTTATTCATAACAGTAGTGTTTGTTAGCACCTACAAGGAAAGGCCTTCAGGATGATCAGCCTCAACTACCAACCTGACCCAGCAAGCCCCATTGTTACACCATGTCCCTTGGGCAGAATAACTTGAGATGGATCTCTGCACCTCAGCCTCTAAAGGATTTGGTCTATAAACTGCTTTTTCTTATTAATTTGCTCTAAACAAAACACATTTACTAGGGTGTTTCAAGAAAAGTTCTTACTATTCTCACTTCTAAGATGATCTTTCTGAACTATTGGTTTACTTGCATTTTACACCTGGAATACAATTGCACTTTTAAAAAAGTGTTATGTAGATGCTAATGGCATTTTTGTTGTTAGTATGAATCCAAGATTTCTAGTGAATTGTATTCACTAGAATACCATGCTAGATGGTAATAGAAGGCAGGAAGAAACTTGGTAACCACTGCAGTCAGGCTCATTTGATTGTCTTTTGTAATCTTTTAAAAACCTGAGGAAATGTTCAGTTGTTTGTTACAGGACTAGCTTAGTCAGTTTAGGATTTGCAGTTAGGCTGCAGCTACTAGGTGCTGCCTTCTGACCACAACCGTGTGGATCCCCCATAGTAGAAATAACCAGTCATTTAACCTTCCCAGTCTCCCATTCATTCTTCTATGGTTGTTTCTAGGAGTTTGACTTTAATAGCAAAGAGGTGTACGAGTTCTAAGGTTAGTTCACTTTACTTGGTCCGAAATTCAAAGATGGTTACTGTTTTACCATAGTAAACTTCTGTAATTGTAAAAGTATGCAAGAAAGTATTAGTTAACAGTCTTGAGTTGTGTCTAATGGTCTTTCAGTCACATTAAACTTGTTAAATTAGTGCACATACTTAGTGTAGTTCTTATGTTACTCACTGAGCTTCATTTCTCAACCCAAGTATTATTGTCACTACTATCCTTCATTTTTACACTAATTATTAGTACTGGTATTATATTAAGGAAAATACTTTTGGTTAAACATTATAGCTACTATGCTGGCTTTCAGTATCTGACAAACAGTAAAAGCTTTGCTGTATTTAAGATGAGAAAAGTTATTTTACCACAAAGATTATCAATTTTGAACCTTACATTCTGTGTAGATTGCTCTGAAAATAATGCCTGCTGTTTATTTCCATGGAAACTGCAACAGATACTAAGAGCACAAAAACACTGTTTGATAGAGAAGATTCTCAGCTACAAAACACTGTTTTTCAACATAACTAAAGGTAGGTGATGATTGTGCATTTTCACCAGCGAAGAACCAAGAGCTTGCATGCTACGCTTATTAAAAAAATCTACAGCAGTGGAGGTGACCCACTATTGCCACTACAAAAACACACCACCCACTGCCTCACTGTGCTCACTTCCATAGGTGGGTCTCCATAAATGTTCAGTAAGCATCAGTGAATGTCATTGGGTACCATTTTTTTTTTTCTGGAAGAAGGGAATTCAGTGACACACTTTTGCTCCATACCCATTTCCATGTTGGACACCATTTTATCAGAGTGCCATCTGTCACACACTGACAGCATGTAGCAGAATAATATTGGTAGGAAGGTTCCACCTCTACTGCCATACCACTGCTGTCTGCCTCTGACACTGTGGGGCAACATAATAAAAGAGGAGGGATTACTTCTGGAGCAGCCCTCGTATATCGTGCTCTAGGGTTGTAGTCCACTTCTGCACTCCTGACCTAATGAGTATTTTCCCTTTTTGGCGTCCATGAAAACCTATCACTGTTAATTCTTGCAATATTTGAATTGAGAGTGCGTGGATCTGCTTGCTCTGGGTATTTCATAAAACGATTATCCACATAATAAACAAAGTATCTCTGTGAGCAGCAAAAATACTCTTATTTGAAGAGTAGGTCAGTGTCTTTTATTCTGTTTTAACAGAATTGCATTGGGTCTTTGGATTGTTTTTGTAGTCATCAGTGTCCACATAGGGGAGAGAGATTATGAATACTGCTGGCTGCAGAAGAAGCTTCCTTCTGCACTTATGCTGTATGGGAACCCAAAAAAGTCAGGCAGTCATACCATGTAACTCCACTTTGACTATGCATGTGTATATGAGAGCTGAGCTCATGCTGTGTGCATCATGCTTCTACTGGAACCATAGTAGGAACTATCCTGCCTACTTTTGTCTGTTGTCACAAGACAGACAGAAAATTCTATTTGTTATTTCATCACTTCTAGTCATTACTAGCCAGTCAGATCAACAGTTCATTAGGAAAACAAAACCAGCTAATGGTTGTGTAAGTCTTGTTGCTTTGGAAAATCAAGGTTTAAGGTAACATGCCTTCATGGTCTGCAGTGTTTGTGTAATATTTATTGGGGGGGGAACAAATGGATTAGTCCATATTTTAAGTAGGTAATTTAGTTCAGGCCAAGTACCTGACTTTTTATTTTAACTGGAAATAAACTGAGAAAGCATTTTGAAGTTTTTTGCTGTTTGAGTAGGGGAGGCTATTGCAAGGTAAAGTAGCATGTTCAAGTGGAAATCCCTGTAACGGTCTGCTACCTGTTCCCCTTCTGGAATCCTTTAGAGCTGAGCCTTCATGGCATGTAGGTGTAAGCTCTTTTGCTTTGGAGTAATGGAGTCCATAGGGAAGCTGGGATGGAAGAGCTGTTCTAAACTACTTCCAAATGTACTCAATGAGTGAATTAGCATCATCAATTTAAAATGAGCTGAATCCTGCAGTTTCTTTAGATGTAGCATTACTAGCAGCCTAAGCAGAGTGGACTTGGAGTTCACTGCAGGATCTGCCTCAAATAGTTTTGTGTGTTTATAAAATGACTAATTTCAAGTAGAAATCAAACTGTTTATTAAGGCATTTTTTAACTATAGGGTTTTCTCAGTTGTTTTGCATCAAAAAACAGAACTCTGTGTGTGAAGTTTGAGGCAGTGTATCTTGCAGTCCTCCAGAATTGCTTGTTTGTGTAGGCTGAGCCGTGCTGTTCAGAGCAGGAATCCCTTGCACTGTGCCCCTTCTGACTGTCAGTATCTCAATGGTACTCAGCTTAGGTTCCTGTTCCAGTTCTGCAACTCCTGCCCACGATTAATGCTTCTCAGTACTGTAAATATCATGTGTGGTTAAACAGATATAACCTGTCTGTTCTGATGTAAGGGCCCTAACACAAGAGTGTAAGTGTGCTGCTGTATACACAGCTTTCATTTCATGGCTTCCCCAGTTTAACCACACCATCCTCCCAAGTGAGAGGCTGTGATTGTATAACCGTATGAGCTTGTGCCAGCATAGCTGTGTCAGTTACACCTTTGCCTGTCTGTGACTGACACAACTGTTTTGTCAGAAATAGTTGAGACAGCCACTGGAGCTGAAGTTTCAAAATACTTTTAGACTGTCCTAAGGCAGTGCCAAGAAGCAGTGTCACGTGCCTCTTGTAGCCTTGTCGCTTCCTACTTTTATGCTCCCCCTCCTAGTCTCAATTTGCAGTGAATCAAATAAGGGAGTTGAGTTGAAATGAATGAACCTTCTTAGTAAGATACTTCTAACCCAGATGCTTGCTGTGCAGCTCTGTGAGCACTTGCACGGAGCCCTGCTGCCTACTTATGGAGCTCTAGCAGGGGGAGAGTAGAACCTTGGCAACTGTTTGGCTGGTCTAAGCTGCTGAGAATGGGGGTAAAGTGACATTTTAACTGCTGAACATAGCAAGAACTGATATTCAGATGCTTTAAAGAAAGCTTTACTAAAATGTATTGTTTTGCAGAGTCTAGTCCAGCTCTTGCAAGATGAAGATGTTTTTCATACTTGAGATGTTTTGTTTTCTTACAGAAGGAAATCCTGCTGGGATTGTCATTGTATCTGAATACGTGTAGTAATACAGAATTTTAAAGTTGATGTTGGTTTAATCTCTGGTTAAATATGTTAACCGGAATTTGAGATAAATTTATGTTAATGATCAATGAAAATGTTGGTATGTATGCCTTGCAAGTACTACAGATATATCCCAGGGTACTCATTTGTATCTCCTTAGATACATTCAAATATGCTACATATTAGTTATATAGTATATTAACAAAGAAAGTTTTTCCATTAGAAGACAAAGCTAATCTGATTTCATTTTTTTTTTCTTTGTAAAATGAGTAACTAGAAAATACAGGTGAAACTTAGATGAAATGGAATGTGCAGGGTGAAAGAACTTCAATACTGAAAGCTATAGTAGGGTCAAAGAATGTAAGAGTGTTTTAAGAAAATGCATTTCTTTGTATTGATCTTTTATTACTTGGGAAAACTGCTCTTTAATGTATTTTAGACAGACTTTCCTTTCTTTTCCCTGCCCTGCCCCAATACTTGATGATGAGCATTGCCTAGAAGGTCAGCAAGAGCTCTCCCCGTGAATGTGATGTACTGATCTCAGCTGATTGTGCAGTACAGGTAATTCATAGCCATGACTGACAGTTGTGACACTTCTGCTTAACAAGCTTCAGGCTTTTTAGGGCTCTGGAGATGTTCTTTCCAACTTTTAAGCAGGAGTGAGTCTGAAGAAATACTTCGAAGCTATTGAGCTATCACAGCTCTTCAGAGTTTGTGACTGTGGTGGGGGGGAGGGGGCATTTTTTGCAGGGAGCTGAATGTTTTTTTTGTAGTTGAATTTGCCATTTTGCTGCCTCGCACTTCTGGTTTGCTTTGTAGTTAAGTGGTATGTCCTACCTTTTTTCTGTTCTCCCATTTCTGGCATAAGAGTGAGCTATCTGGATGCAGTGTGCTTCCCGGACTACTCTGGTGAGGTGAAGAAGAGGGAAGGCCAGAGAGCTGGAGGAAAGGAGGCGAATGTGATTATAATAATGTATATGGATTCCAACGGTTGGTCTGAAAAGAGAAGACTAGAGCACTACTTTGATGCAGGGGATGCATTTAAAAAGAAAAAAAAAAAACCCTATTCCTAAACTTCCTAAAATATTGAAAAAAGTGAGGCGGGAATGATACTGTGCCTTGCATACATGGCTTTAATCCTCCTTTTTCTCATTTATCAGTCTTGATCAAAATCATTTTAAAGTGAGATGGTAGAGCATTAGTTCTTGTAGATTCCTTGAATAAGGTTTTGGTGTGGGTGGAGCGTTTTCACCTTGACAAGTAATCTTAGTAGGAATTGTTACAAAACTTCTCTGGAACTGTGGAAGTAAATGCTGCTAGTGATGGCATGGCTCAGATATTTCAGGAGTTGTTAGCCCAGTGATTCAGTTACCAAATTGCTACTGAATCAACAGGAGGTGTTGCTATTCTAGGCTTGGCGTGGAAGAGTAATGAGGTCTTTGTAGGAGAAGTGCTTCAGGGAAAATCAGCTTGTGCTGTGTGATCACAGGTTGGATCATGTGTTGTGCAGTGAGGGCTGTTGGTGAGGCATGCTTCTGGAGTGCGTAACAGTGCTGTGGTGGCAGCTTCATTGAGGCAGCCCCAATGTCTGCGTGGGAGGCCGGGGATTTCTTCTGTTAGAGCTACAAAGATGAAGTGCTTTTACCTGTGTGATCCTCATTAAAAGGAAGTATTATAGGAAAACACCCCAGATTTGATGAGATGAACAATCAGTATGGTTAAATGTTGACCACTTCTCTGGGGATGTGGACAAATACAAGAGTTGGCAAAGCAAACTGAGCTGTGCCTTGCAAAGTCTATCAGCACAGTAGGAAAGGGATCCTTCAGCTACATAAATAAGTCCTTTTGCTACATGGGGGCATGGTGGAAACGAGGTATGATCCCCAAAACAAATAAATCCTTTCACTGAGACAGTGTGAGGCAGCCTACTGTTCTTCAAGGTTGTGCACAAAGTGCAGACCTCATCATCTCCTGGTGGCACTGGGCTTGCTGGTTTGTGAAGCAGTTAGCAGTAGTGGGTGTGTGCTTGTTTCCACTAAAGTTCAAGTTAAGAGGGAGTTGCTGTGAAAGCTGCTAGCGTGATATTAATGGACATGGAGAATGAAGGTGGGTATCCAAGCTGCTACATCGACATGGAGGGCCTTGGGGAAAACACAGAGGTAAAAATGCTGAGTGGGAAATAAAGAAAATTACAGCATGAGTTGACTGTAGATACTGCCGTTGGCTTTCTGGGCAGGAAGCAAAAGTCTGAAAGGATCTTTGAAAGAAAATTCTCTGGTCGGACAGATTCTGTGAAGAGTAGGAAAAATGAAAATCAATCTTAAATCTGCTCAGTGTAAGGAATATAATTTCATCGGTTCTATTAATAGCTTCCTTCCCTTCTCTGATGTATTTTCTAAGGTCATGAAAGATGGCGCAACACCTGATGCTAAATTTAAAATAAAAGAAGCCAATTAGTTGATACCTTTAAACAAGACATTAATAATTAAATACTGACTTTCAATTTTGGATGTGCTTGGTGTGGTCTTAAATCTGTAATGTGGTTGAATGTGTTCTTTGAAACCCTCTGCTTGGCTGTGTGGTCACAGGAGTTGCCTCCCTTCTGTGGGTTGAGACTTTTTACTTAAATTCTAAAGGCAAGTGTGTGTAACCAGAAGTGGGGGGGGGAGGGGAAGTCCCAAATCACTGGATTAATTTAGTAGAAATTTGGTATTCTTTACATGGTGAAACTATTATTTAAGCTTTTCCTTTATTTCCCCCCCCCCCCCCCCCCCCTTTATATCTGTGAGCATCTCTGGTCTGAAAGGCACACCTCTTTTGGTGGATGGCACTGAATATATAGACGACTTATGGGAAGGAAATAGGCAGTTCATCTCCTAGTGGTTGTTCAGTGAATTCTGCATCGTTAACACTTCACATCACGGATAGATCTGAGAACCAGCTGATGGTAACCATCATCTTCACGTTCTAATGCTATGGGAAGAAGGTACAAAATTTGTGACAAAAATAATGTGCAATTCAGGAAACCCCTGTTGCGTTCAGTGAGCGCTGCAAACACAACAGCAGAGTGGGCAAACCTTTAATAACTTCCAAAAATGTCACGGTGTTTCTAAAAGGGAATTTTGCTTTGCCTTGTCAAAAACCTTACTGACTGAAAGGTCTGTATGAATTTCATTAATATGCTCTGTGGACTTGAAGGGCAAATTGAGTGGAATATACAGCTCTGGCGAAGCATCAGGAGTGGTTTCTGGAAGGCATGTTTTCTCTGTATGAAAATAGTGTTTTTATTTTGCAGGCATGGGTGTGAAAATGCTGAGGAGGTGACAATGAGATTCAAGAGTATAAATAAATAGTACCTTATGCCTAAATATTAAAGATAAACATGATCTTAAGACTCCGGTGTTCTGTTTAGATCATCATCTTGTTCAAAAATAGTGAGCATTCCACTTGGGATGTCTGTCTTATTCCAGTGAAAGTGACAATGATGTCTATTATTATTCTAGTAGCTCTAAACCAGAAAAAAAGACAGCATTTAATTCAACCAGAGTACTTTTAGCTGGTTTAACAGAATGATCATGGTTTAAATGTAACTAATAAAAAAAAAACCCTTCACAGGGTTTTTACTACTTTTCAACTACGTTTCAACTACGGCTGAGTTGCTTTGCTTATTTTAGTGATAACATAAAGAAAATTAATGATGCTGCTAATGGTTTACAGATTATTTTTATTGGAGGAGGACTCCAGCTGGAAGATCCACTTTAGGTCACCATATTAAAAAATTAAAGCAATTCTAAAATATGAAGTATATTTGTGGGGAAATCTGTGTGAAATGCTTACTTACGACTCTTTTTCTCTGTTTGTTTTTAAGACGAGCAAAAATCAAATTAAAGTAGATCTTGTAGATGAGAATTTTACAGAATTAAGAGGAGAAATAGCAGGACCTCCAGATACACCGTATGAAGGCAAGTAAAATTTTTGTGTATACAGTCACTGTATGCTCTGTATGTCTTAAGATGGTTTGTTTGTAAAATTAATTAACATAAAAATTAAGAGCTGCTGTTTGAAAATGTTTATTTTTTTAAATAGAAAGTTTTTTTTTAAGCAGTTTAACACGTGTTGCCTGGTGCTCCTGTTCTGCAGCGGGACAGGCTGTCCAATATCAAACGTACAGGTATAAGCTGTGTGGTATTGATACAATGCTGGATATAGCATTAATAATTCTAGACATCTTAGCCATTTAGCATCAAGAATCAAAATTTTGGTCTGTGATAACTTTACGCGCATTTCTGTGGTCAAATGTAGTCATTAAAAAATGTACTGTTACTCTGTCTGAAGAGAATGCCATTACAAGTTAGATTTGGGATTAATTTATACTGGAGTGGGGGACTCTGTTGGACAGTGTGTCTACAGCTGTCTCCAAAAATTACCTTAGTGACTTTTTAGTGTGGAAAAGCTGATAGCAGTAACCACACACTTCAAGTAATCGCCCATTTCTTCAGTCAGGAAAAAGGGAAGTAATTCAATACATGCTAAAAAAAAAACAAAAAACAATCTTAGGAGCTAATAGAGCACGTGTGATTAAATACACCAAGTAACTCAGTAGTGCTTACAACTATGGACACTCTTACGTGTGTATGATAAATGTGAAGCTGATGGAAATGCTTTCTATTAAAATTCCTTGATGAAAAATCATGGTTTTTAAAAGTTGTTTTTTTTTTTAGTTACCTCTAAATGGTGTATTAGCAAAAATTCTACTTCATTTGAAATTTTAACTAAACTTTCAGTAAACAAAAATGTCTCAAGGACTGTTGCAGACACATTGTTTTCATGAAAACTTAATCAGTTTTCCAAGTTTTCAGTTGCTCTAGTTTTCCATGCCTCAGGGCATTGGTCTGAAAGATAAATTCTTATCAATTGGGAAAATACCTGAAAGCTGTGTTGTAGGTACAGGTGTACATGCACTCAGCGCTGGTGGCTACTGCTGGAAATCTGATTGTCATAGTGTCAGGGAGAAGCTCCCTTGGAGCTGCTTCACATGACTAACAGCTGCTGGTGTAGAAGCACAGAGCAAGGGAGGTCTGTCCAGCACTCCCACAGCTGGGACCCAGTGAAAGAGGAGGAAACAAACCAGTACAGGGTGGAGGATATTGGCAGAGGTAAAGGTGCCTAAGGCTGAGGAGAAAAGAAATGAATCTGGAAGGGAGGGAGCAGAAAGGTGGAAGTATCTTGTCTGTAGTGGTAGGGATATTTCCCTCTAGAACCCCAGACCCGGAGTTCCTCTGTCAAGCAAATAACAGTTCTCCCTCGTCTCCCATGTCTTCATGCCTTCCTGTCATCAGTCACCAGTGTTTAGCTGACAGAAGATAATGGTTGCAAAGTTGATAATTTCTTCAAGTTATAACATGCTTCAATTTGAAAGAACTACACTGCAGACATGAATGCACTGTCCTGGTAAACCTACTTGGAAGTTGATACTTCTGCTTAGTCGAGTAATTCTTTTGAAAATACAGTTGGTGCTGTAAAACCAGTCTTACTTACAAGATGATAAGGTTGCAAGTATTTGGATAATAGGAAATATCTCAGTTATTTCTGTTTGGAAAATGGTTTGAGGGCTGTTACAATGAAAGATGTATCTGTGTCACAAAACTTAAGAACTTTACATCAGTTCATGAGGAGGCTGAAAAAGGTTTTAATGCACATCTGCAGAACTGGATTCTGCGTTATGCTGGATAATTCCAGATGGACCAAAATTTCAGAAATGGAGCACTGGGTTCATACATTCAGCGTGTCTAGCTAATGAAAACTGGCATTGTGTTTAGTGCTAAATTTCTGATGGGAAGTGCAGGCACAGTTGCATACATGCTAATGAGTACGTTTAATGATGCGGATGAAAGGATATACTAGATATCCTGTTTGGAGGAGAAGTAGGGCAGAACTATTATGTACACTTATTGTGGCAGGAGGATAATGTGGCCACATGCTTACTTGAATCTGCAAGGTAAATAAACCAAGAGGCAAAACTAAAGCCTCCATCGGCCCAAATTCTGGCACTATCTGATGTTTGAGTTCTTCAAATGCTAATATTTCTGTAACATAGTTTTATACATTCTCTGATGTAGTTACAGATGGCTTGCCAGCATGTGTAGTTTATATTTTATGATTAAAGTGGAAATGCATGCTGCATAATTACTGATTTCAGTCATCTACAGTCTGAGCAACAATATAACACATACTTTATGGGGAGAGGCTAACTAACGTGGCCATTCAAGTCAGACCCTTCCCTGATACAGGAGGGAGTTTTTAGGGCTTTTGTGAAGTAAAACAACAATAATATTTATAACTGACCTCAGCTGATGAGGTATCTGAAAACAAACTGCTGCTACAGAGTTCTTTTGTAGGCCTTATTGGGACATTAATTGGTCTCGGGATGACTGAGAGGAGGAATGCAATCTATTCTTGACAAACGTACAGCTTTTGTTTTTCTGCAAGTGTTGTCAACTCATACTGATCAATTTTTAGAATATTACAGGACACGACTGCCACTGAAGTACTGCTGCTTTTCACTTCAGAACACTCATTTGAGGAGAGGACCTTTAAAAGCCTGTTAGCAGCTGCTGTTTTACTTGAATTCAAGAACTTGTCAATAGTTCTTACACACTGTAATAAAGATATTAATTTCGAGCCAGGTTTGCATGTGAGTTAGTGAAGGAATGTCTGACTGTAAATTCCATAGGAAAGGTTATTAAAACTTAGTCTAATTCTATCAAGAGATGTACTTTCCAAAAAGTGCAGAAGGAATTTCTTCCATTAGCGGTTAATTTGATCTCATGTATTAAATGCTGGGAAAAGATCATACAAGTGCATACTCCCTTCTTCTAAAAAATAAAGAAAACGGCAGAAATCTTAGCATTTTAAACTTAGTGTTGAGGAAATGAAGTTAACAACTGTCCAGACTTGTTTATTCTGTCTTCAAATCCATGGATTTAGCTGTAAACTTCAGTGCACAACAACTGTGCTTAATAAGGAACATTGCCGGCTTACTGGTCCCTGCCATTTTAAAATCTTTTGGAGTTGTACATCCCAGCTGGAAAAATCTGGCAGCCAAGCAGTCTGTTGTGGAGAAGGCTGTAATAGTCTGTCTTTTACAGGCACTGTCTTAATGGCATGCGGAAGAAATGGTTATATCCAAGGCTAGGATTTCTTATGTTGTGTTACAAAATGGTGTGGCCGCGAAGTCATACAGGGACGGATGAATTTTAGTAATCCAGGAACAGTGTAATTGTGTTTCTTGAAAAAATTGCTGCTCATTCAGAGAGAAGAAAAAGTGAGCTTAAGTGTCTGTAGTTGATGTAAGTGTTAAGTGTCTTCAAAAATAACTGCCCATGCTATCCTGCAAGCAAAGGCAAGCAGTCAGTTCAGAAACAGTGGTAATTTGGGGCTTATTATTTGGAGTTACTGTAGAGGGAACTGCATTTGTAGTAGGCACTGTAAAATATCAGCAGATACTAAACCATAGCCAGTTTCAAGTGTACTGTATTATACTGTATTGTATTTAAAACAGTGAGGTGTTGGTACCTTACAGTGTATATTTTTGGCACAGATAAAAAGATGCCATGGACTTGAACTGCTCAGTGTTTGTTTGTTGTTTTTTTTTTCGCATGTAGACCTATACAGAGAGTGCTTGAGATCTACTTTTGTATAGGGCTGTAGATAACAACTTAGGAATTCTTTAAAAAAAAAAAAAAGTATACTTAATGAGAGGAAAGGTTTCTTTCTGAAAGAACAGTGGTAGAGTGAGGGAGAAAATTAGCAAGTGAGGAGCAATGTTTTCAGTTTCTATAAAAGCCAAGTGTCTAAATTGGTTGTGTGTCTTGCTATGCTCTGTTCTTTTCGTCGTTAAAATGATGCCACTCCTTCCTGGCAAGTAAGCATGAGTAGGCAGAGATGGTTTGAGCTGGAAATTTTGAATGTTTAGATAATGATATAGTAACAGGCAGATGAAAACAAAATATGTTTAGATAAGGGCAGTAGAGTTCCATCTTCCAGATTCATGCTATCCTTTATTACATGCTGTAATTCCAGAAATGGTATTAATAGTCCTAGTATATGGAAGTACTGAATTGCAGAGGAATTGTAAATGCTATCTTCAGACAGTAATGTAGAACATAATGGGAACAGCATTGGATCCTCCTTTTTTTTTTCAAAATATGGTAGCTTAGATGGTTATTGAATGTTTTCAGTCCTGGAAAGCTTAAGGGAAATTAATTTCAACAACGAGGGGTAGGCAGGGAATCTGATTGGTAGTTAATAGGTGACAGAAAAAAGTCAAAATAACATAACATTCTATATTCACCCTGGTCACTCCTGTGGCCTTTTGCTTCATTTGATGTCTGTTTTGGGTACTGATTTATATTTTAGTATATTTTGCTTACACAGAATGGAGAAATTATAATTTTGGAAATAACTACGGGTGAATGTACACAGTAACATACCTAAGGAATATAGATTCTGATTTGTATACGCTGATACGACTTTATTAGATGTCACCAACATTCATTTATGTATAAAGTATATGAAATCTAGAAGTATCTTCTAGGTAATGCTTACTGGTAAGTTTAAATTGCTGGAAAATGTGAGCCTTTAGAAGAAGCCTAAGTTTTGCTGACTAAGCTTAATTAATATTCAGTTTTAATTTGTTTTTGTTTTCTGAAGGTGGAAGATATCAACTAGAGATAAAAATTCCAGAAACATATCCATTTAATCCTCCTAAGGTAAGATCAACATTTTTTGTAAAAATAATTTATTTTTATCATTCTTAGTTATTTGTGTATGTACCCATTTGCTTTGCAATACCCATCTTCCTTTTTTGATTCTCCTCTAGAACTGTCTTTTCAAGGTAGAAATCATGCAGGATGTGTAACTGTATCCAATCAGAAATCCACTGATTATTCTTCAGAGTACAGATTGATAATTTCTGGGCAGTGGTTTATTGACCCTCTTGTAATTTCTTCTTGGCAAGATGCAGTTTTCGGATAGCTTCACTTGATGCAAAGGATATTGATTTCTGCCTGCTGCACCGTGGAACTGCTGAAGAAATGCTGTAATAGATAATTGTTTGTTCTTTTAATTCTTTAAACCCCATATACTATATTTGGTAAAGTCTTAGGTTTAACCTTCCAAGTTTTCTGTTAATAATTAAATACAGCTAGAGCTGCAGTTATTTTTATGACCTAAGGACCAATAGAAATAGTAGGGTTTTACTGCAGTTTTTCTGAAGGAGTGGATAAAATGTGTGCACAAGCATGGGAGAAGCGAGAACTGTGTTAAACTTACTTTGTATGCTTCTGCAGCTTGCTGCCCTTCACTTCTGCCACATCTTTTATGTGTCTTTCTGGTATTTTCAATTTGTGACTGTTTCCATCTCAAATAGTGCTCAGAATAGTGTTTACTCAAGCTGTGTGCAGCTGCAGTTGTATACTCCTGTAGTCTTGTTTGGTCCCTTTTTCAGTGGCTTATGATAAGCTAGCAGAATCCAGCATTGTCTTACAGCTGTCTCACAGCTTTTTGACCGGCTTTCTGTTTAAGTCTGAAAGATGTTTTTGGCTAAGAATGTGTCCTGAGTTGTGATTATTTTCACCCTGGTATGTAATAATGGGAAGGGACTGGGAAAGAGGAGGAGGGGAGCAGTGTCGGTAGCACTTAGCTCTTGTCCTTTGAGTGACTTCCTTGGGTCTGGAGTGAAAGACAGTAATTTCTTGTTCCTGAAACGTCTGTTGGTTTCAGTTCTTTCATCTGCATGTGTTCTGGTGGGAGCTAAAAATAAGAATGGCTGAAACCAGTCGTAGGTCTTGAAAGATAAGTCTGTGGACCATGGTTTAATTGCTGCTTCAGGGCTTGATGCTCATTTCTAAAGCTTATAGGTAGCTGTTAGAAACTCAGTGCACTGTAGCACAGTACTGCTTATTCTGGAATAGATGGTCTTGAATTGGAGGCCTTTTGGCTTGTATCTAGCCCCACCTTTCATCTGAAAGATTTCTTTATCTTGTTCAGAATGTGGTTTGACAGCCATTGTTAGCTTGCATTCTCCATGAGAAAATAGTATTTACATGTTGCCTTCTGGTGGTTTTTTGTGTTTTATGTTTACAGAGTTGAGCTAGTTAATAAGATGCTCAGCAGATGCGGGCTCTTAAATTCTGTCCTGGAAAGCAGAACTGTTATGGTCTCAGCTATTCATACACTGATTATTTTGACTTTATTATAGTCCTGTATGTACAGTGTTTTGCTGTAGTACTTGGCCAGTAGTGTGTTGGCTGCACTGATTTGCTTGCAGATCAGGGGCAAAAGTTGAGAAGGAGTCTGTGCTGTTCATAAAATGATTGGCAAGAGTTTGGAGTGAGGAGGTGGAGATGAGAAACACTGAAACAGGTCAAAGTCATTATAAGGCAGTTAAAAGCAACTGAAGAGGTTTGAAGAAAATTCAGTGGGCATCCATGGGTTTGCATACATTCCTTTCAGAGGACAGTTTGTATAGGAAAATGCTGATTCTAATTTTCTCAGCATCTTTCAAAAAGCCACTTTATGTATGCTTCAGGAGCATGAATACACTTTAGTGCTAAAACATGGACACGATCGATGAACAAGTGCTGGGACCAGGCCTTCCCAACAGCAAAGAAAAAATTGTAATTTAGGTTTGGGTTTGTTGAAGGTCATTGTGCAAGTGGATGGTAGGAGTGGATGTTTGTGGAAGATAAGCATCCACCAAAGAAATGTTTTTGACACTCCAGTAGCTACCAGCAATTCAGCTGACCAGTGAGATCCAATACCTGTGTCTAGGGTTCAAGGATCTGCCTTAACTGAGCAAACTTTCCAGCACTTAAGCTGACTTTTGACAATGCTGAAGATGTGTCTGCTTTTCACTATATGCTTGTGTTTAAACACTGGTACTACTGGAGGATATTTCTGAGTGGCTTTGTGTGATGTGAGGATGTGCCCATGTGACAATATATGGGAAAACAGCTGGGGATGATTTTGGCACACTCAATGGAGCAGTAGTCTGTTTCTGAGTAAAGCAAGACTGTGTGTAACAAATGGACTTGAAAACATGAGGCCTCCTGGAAAAGGTCGTATGATAGTCTTAGCTCTGTTTTTAGTTTCATCTTTCCTAAATCAGTGTTACTTCATTATATTAGAAATGGTACATTTTAAATATGTTTACTTCATATACTGCATGTAATAACCACTGCATTTTAAAATTTTCTTGTATTTTAGGTGCGGTTTATCACCAAAATATGGCATCCTAATATTAGCTCAGTTACTGGGGCCATTTGTTTGGATATTCTGAAAGATCAATGGTAAGATTCCATATAGGCTTAAATGTGCAAAAATCAAGTGTACCGCTGTCCTAGATGGAAAGCAGCAGCTCGTGTTGCTTTTCAATTTGTGTTTGTAATGTCATGTACTCTTAAAGCATAAAGTATTTCAGTATAGTATTTTATAATGAAATGGCTGGGAAGTAACTTTGGAAAGTATTGAGTAGATACTAACTGATGAATGAGCTTTTTTGCAGATCAGTGTGTGTGTGTTTCATTGTTGATGTTGTTTAGTTCTCCAGTAACAAGTACTACCTTCTGCCTTCTGAGCTCCTGAGCATCTCAGCCTCCTGAAATGAAAGCAGAAAAAATAAGTACTTCATTTTGACTTTTGGCTTGCACTTCCAAATAAAATTAGTTCTGAGAGAGCTAAAACAATATGTGGAAAACAGCTGGGAATTTAGGAGTGTAAAAGATAACAGGTGGACAATAGGAAGGGGAGAAGAGACTGCCATACTGGTTCTATCTCAGTTATGGTTAATAATACTTATGATTTGAACTTCTAAACTTTTGCCTTTTAGCTGCTGGTCAGTTGCTGACTGAGTTGTTACTGTTGTGTTAATTTAAAATGTTTTAATAGCCCAAACCCTTGGAATAAATCTGTCCAAACAGTAAGAGATGAACTCACTGTGTATCTTTTTCCCCAAGTGGTAAAATCTTCAAGCAGTATGAAATGTGTGCAACAGTGTTGTATCACTGATCTGATATCCAACGAAATAAAGGAAAGATGAATTTCACTCTTACACGTCTGTCCCAAAGAAATGGGACTGTAATTCCCAGCTAGGTAATATCACTGTCTAATTCACATAAGCTTCAAATGCTTGTAACTTCTCCAGCTTCATCAAGACTAGTATTGGCCAAGCAGGTGGTAGCAGGGTTTGGAAGAGAAACTCTAGAGCAGAAGGTTTGAGTTCAGGTCTTGCAGCTGACGCATGGGGTGTATACTTTTATTTTTACATGATGAGAAGTTTTGCTGTGCGTGTGGCAAAGTATGGTATAAATTAGCAAAATGAATTGTAAGAAGCATACATAATTATTACTTGTCTTCATTTTTTGGAACTGCTTGGTTTTTCTTACAATATTGTACTGTAGCCATATTTTAGGCAATAAAATCTTTCAGCATACATGGTGCATTGTGCAACTTAAAAATACACTGGCTTTAGCTATATATGTTGGCATCATCTCTTATAGTTATACTGGAGATTAATGGCTCTTCAGCTGTGCAAGTGCAGTTTCCTGAGAGATCATAAGGCACATCAGCGAAAAGGTGTTGGGCAGAGAGGTGGCAGGCTGGTTTCTCTACTGGAGGTTTTTTCTTTGGTAGGTTGGTTTTTGGCTTTGGCAAAATGACAGACTCTAGGGGATGTTCTTTACAGGCATCCTTTCACTGATTTGAACATAAGTCTCACTGGGAGAGCAGGTTTCTTTCATTTAAGGCAAAGTTTACATAGTGAGTATTTATTTCTAGAAGCAAAGGTGGTTAACAGGGGACCTTCATTGCAGTGTCATTAATACTGTCCTTGGAAGAATTTGTCCAAAATGCTGAAGTTCAGGGTCTTGGCTTTTTTCCTTCCATCTTTTGCTACTCCGTAATTCCCTGTCTGGTTGCATTACTCGCAGTACCTAGACTTGTGACTTCAAGTATCTTCAAGGCTAAATCTTTCTGTACTGAAACTCCTGAACACTTTTCTGTTTGTTTTTCAAAAATGACATCTGCCATTTTCTAATGAAAACTGAGGAAGAAGTCCTTAGCAGAGGTCTTCCTTATTTATCGTATTTTGAAATAAACCCAAAAGTCTATTAACAAATTAAAAAAAAAAAGAAAGTTCAGTTATCTTCATATTACTTTAATGTGTTCATGAATTAGTGTTTCCTGTGAATAAGGGTGGGTGTTCTTGCCTTTGTATCAGCAGACTGGGGTTCAGGAGACCACATTTGTTTGCATTTCTGGAACAGGTCTTCTGTTCTTTCAGCAATGCCCAATGCTATGACTTGAAAAATTCTCACAGTTCAGTCTTATCCTAAAGCTGCTGCTTTAGGAGTTGAGCAGTTAATAGCTTTCAGGTGAGTTTTTGACCTTGTCAGTTGCTGGTGAAACTTTAAAACAAACAAATGGAAAAACAACAACAACAAAAACGTAAAATATCAAAGACAGTGGGCAACCATTAAGGCCCAAAGAAATAATGAACTGAAATTTGGAAAGGAAGGAGAGGAGATTTGATTTGTGCTCTTGTAATCTTTGGAAGCTAGATCTTGCATAGATCTATTAATCTGCATCTGCCAATAAAGAGAATGTTCTTACCTTCCCTCACCAAGATGTATTCAAAATGGGGATATTTGAAGAGGATCTTGCCTTATGTGTAATAAGCTGTCTGGTACAAGGAGCACTGATATCATACCATTTGTGTATTGCTGATAATGCAGTGATAATCATATATGTGGTGAGTGCAAATACAGCTATTATCATGTATTTGAACAGTTAAAACATCTCTCCCCTACTCTCCCAACCCATGGTAACAGTCTTCTATTCTAATAAGCGTGGTTGAGATATTGTTATGTATATTGGCAGGAGCTTTTATCAGCTTGCAAAGTAATGCCTTCAGATCATTTAATGAGTTTAATGAAATCTTCTCTGCAATATATGCTTGATACTGACATTTCTCTGCAGCTGTGGATTTTTGTGTTTAGATGTGTAAATACCAGTTACGGCAGTTTGTTTGCAAAACTACTGTTGTTTACCAGTAGAATTAAAATGGGGATGTGATTTTATAGAAAGAATACCATTTATGCTGGTCTGATCTGACTCTTTTGTGGTTTCACTTAATTGTAGCTTGCACTTATCTTTCAGGCTAGTATTCTATCCCTGAATTTTATTCTTAAATATAAGTTGTATCCAATACTTCCAACTGAAACCTGAGAGCTAAATTATCTGGAAGCTTTTCTGTGTGAATCCCTTGAGCAGTGATTTTTTCAAGCAGACATGTTGTGGTTATGTACGTTGCTACAAAAAACTTTTAGCTGTTATGGTTTTGACAAGTGATATAAAAATGAATCATAAGAATATTTTTTTGGTAGTGGCTGTACTGGAGCATTCAACCTTCAGTTTTAGTTGATAAGCAAAATCATTATAAGAGATAATATAACTTTAATAGGTTCATAAGCAACAACCAGCAAGTAATCATTTGGGCATCTAAATCTGCTGGAGTTTGCTCAGTTCGTTGGAGGGACACTAAGCCTTTTCAGAGCTTTGAAAAAATAGGCAGTGAATATTAATACTGCTTGAAGGAACTCTGCAGTAAGCCTGCCACTTCCCCCCATCCCAATGTCGATGTCACTCCATCCAGTCTTGTATTTCTCCTCTAAATAGAGACTGTGCAACAGGCTTCCACTCAAAGGCCTCATTCATTTCTTTTCCCCTTCCAAATTCGTAAACCTCTGGTACAAATTCTTTTCTCCAGGGTTAACAAGTTTAGTTATTCTACAAATCAAATAAATACTGCAGATTATTTAATAGTAATAATAATAATAATAAATGTTTCCAGTAGCTATGCCTGGTTGACAGACTGGAACAGCAATCTGCTGGCTGCAGCTGTTCCTGCTGTTCTGCTGGGTTGCTCTCAGAGGTGGAGTACCAGAGAGACTGTTTTCAAAGAGGAATGTACAGAACATAAATAAAATCTTCCTTAATAGAAAATTACTTAGCCTTTAAAGATGATGTGGGGAGAGGGAGAGTGCTTCGTAATCCTCTTAGGACTCTTTCAGCTCATCAAAAGGTAGGAGATTTCTTACCTCAGGCATGCTGAGCACAACTGGGTTGGCATGTCTTTCAATATTATCATTGTATTCATCCCCAGCTAAGGCTGATTATTTCTAATGGAAATGCCCCCAAGATGTTAAACAAAAAAAAAAAGTGCACGTTTGCATATCCATCAGCATCCAGGTTTTCCTTAGCAGAGTGCTTCCCTGCACTATCCTTGTACGTTTACCAAGTGCCATGCCATCAGAAAGCCTGCTTGGGGGATAGGAGTTGCAAGGTGGGGATTGTAAGTTCTCATTTCCCACCCGTTTGTAGATTCCAAGATAGCAGGCCGGCCTAGAGGCTTGGAGCATTTTGGGATAGAGCCAAAGGTTATAGTGAAGTTGAAGAGGTCCTGAAGTCTTGATACAAAGCAAATAGAAGACTGGGGTGCAAGAGGCTTACCTGCACCAGGTAACTGCCTGCTTTTTATTTATAATTGGTAAGACTTCAGGTGGATCTGTGTACCTGCTCTGAGCGCTGTATTCTAGGGAAGATGGGAACCATAGGAAAAACCCAGAGTAAATAACAGGCATGCTGGCCTAAGCAAATATGACCTATGAAAGATTAGCTATTTTAGCATGCCAATCAGCAAATGCAGTGAGTAGCAGTGGGCAATGCAGTGAGTAGCAGTGGGCAAATGCAGTGAGTAGCTTTTCTGAGAAACTTATGAGGCAAAGATATCAGACAAAAGTCTGTCAGGAGTGACAGAATACTCTGCCTCTGGCAAAGAGGAGGGGAGGGAGTTAAAACCCAAGCCTGCAGCTTCCATTGCTAAAAGGAATTGCTTGAATTTGATGATAGGTTGAGTTAGAAATCCACACCTAGAAATGAGCTTCAGGTGTAAGAAGAGATCAAAGTATTTTGTTCAAAATTGTATTCCTGAAAAATAGGCTGCTGATGAACTGGAAAATGTGGAAAACCTCTTTCTTTTGGAAGTTGGTTTTAAAGAAAATCCTCAACTTTTCTTGCAGCACGTTCTTGTCCAGCTTCTGGGGAGGTGATGCTGGGTGTGTGTTTTGTTTGTTCTGCGCCACTCTCAGCCTGCTTTTCTCCAGAACTGATGATGACACTTGTTTCTGCTTTTTGCTAATGAAGAACAGGTCCTGCTGCTTTTTTCTGATGCCTGTGAATGTAATTCTGAGCAGTCATTTCTGTTCACTTTATTATCCCAGAAGTAGGCAATAGGAAGAAGATGGCTTTTTTTTTTTTTTAAGGAAATTGGAGAATGAGAATCTATTTTTAGCTGTCCTTCCAGTTTCTTCTGGGAATTTTAATTTGCTTCTGAAAAAATTAAGCCTCATCTACATAGAAAATAAAGACTTTTGGCCTTTTGATCAGGAAAGCTAATTCATGTCCTAAAGGTAGGAAATGTTGAGTATATGATAGTTACAGTAAATGTCAGATTTTTTTTTACCTTTAACCACAAACCTGATTTTCCTTCCATTTAAAAAAAAAAAAAGCGTGCGTGTATTCATACATTATTAAAAGCTAAAACTGTAGCTGGTTTTCTTTTATAACTTAAAAATATTTCTTCAGGTGCTTGTGTCAAATGAAGGCTGTCGTATGCATGAGATGAAGAAGCCATTTTGAGGAATGAAAGTAAATTGTAAACTACATTTTAAAACCTTTTAACGTATATAGCTAACCCAGTCATGTCTTTAATTTTTAGAGTGAGTTCTGAGACTTGTTAGTCATCTGTATATCCATACAAATGAAGTATTTATTTTTCTTATCCATTTTGAAATTGGGGTGTCAGAAGTTCAGGTCCCAAGATGCTCCATATCAGTCTACAAACAAGAGATGAGTCTAGAAAGCCAGAGCCAGCAGGGGCCACGCTGGGACTCATGCTCTGTTTCTCCATGGCACCTCTTGTCCTCGGTAGCACCCCTGCTGGGCTGTTCTTTCTGCTCCTAGAAGGTACAGTGTAAATGAAAGTAAATTGCTTGTAAAAGCAGCATGTGGGGTCAGAACTCCGTTCACGAGTCCTGTCTAGTGCAGTTTAAATAATGGTAGTATTTTCAAACACCTGAAGTAGAAGGATTTCTGTGAGACAAAGTTTGGAACAGCTTTTTTTTGGTGAGTGTAATTACAGTGTCAGTTAGAGTTGATAGTTCATGTTAAGTGTCTCTCCCCAGAACAAATAATCCTAGACGGTGTAGTAAAACAACATAACTGAGAGAAAAAAACCTTGGGTTAATAGCATGTGTAGTGGCTGTGGTAGCTTCTGAAATTCCCTGCAAGAAGATGGAATTGGTTACATCCATTTGAGCGTAGAAAGGTGAGAAAGTTTGGTGGTTTGTCCGTTGACACCTGGGTGCCAGAGAAGTCAATACATTGCATCAAGAGTCATTTAGCATTAGCAGTTATCCAGTGGGTTGTGCCAGCAATGTATGTGTTGGGCAGGTTAATTTCAAAATGGTCTCAGAGATGGCAGAGAAGAGGAAGATTGTAAGAGTAGAATAGCACAGGTGCATGTAATGCAAAAATACTTCAATTCTTTATTCAGGGTCTTTCTTCTCGTGTGTGTGATTTAGGTATGGAAGAGCAAGATGGTTTGTATTCAGAGTTTACTGAGTTAGCTAGGATCTCTTCATGCAGCTGAGGCTGCATTTCAGTTACTATGTGTTCTTATTGGATTAAGTATCCTTCTAGTTAATCCCCTGCTTTATAATTTAAAGAAGCATTCAGCTAGGAAGCTGAAATACTTGATTTCTTAGAATACAGATCTTCTAAAAGTGTTAGGGGTTTTTCAGTTTTTTTGGGTTACATTTTGAAGAGTTAAGTGTACGAAGCTGAGTGCTTGAGGGGACTTGAAGCTGATGCAGCAGTTAGAATGAGACAATGTGTGCTAATTAAAATCTCTATCACATGGGATGCTTCTTCTCACTTGCATTTTGATGTGGAACATTACGCTGTGAAATCTCAGTGATTATCAAGTTGTGTTTTTTTTTTTTAACTTTCTAGGAAAAATATTTAAGAATTTGACATAATTAGGGAAGTATGCCTAATTGGACTGGTTAGCAACATAAGGGGAAAACCTTACATGCGTGCAGCTAGGAATATAATACTCGAGTGTCACAGATGTACCTCTGACACCTTACCAGCATAGGTGCACCAGATCTGCCATACCTCAAGACAGTGCGTCAGTACTGGAAAAGAGCCAAGCTTCTGAAATCTGACACTGGAAATACGAAAAGAAACAGACAGCAATTCTATCTGGACCAACAGATGAAATTCCTCTCTACCCATTGTAACAAACTCACTGCATTTACTTCCAGCCTTCTGGAAAAGGAGAAGCTACTTTCTGTTAATTAATACTTGTGTTGACTGATTATGCTTTTTTCACAACGTTCCTTTAGTCTAACTCAAATCTAAAATGTTGCATTTTTCCACTTCCACTGCCTCAATACTAGTAAAAGGTTGAATAGTTTTGTGTATTACCTTGAAGATCTGTCTGTGCCGGCAGCACAACTGAGTCTGCTGAACCGCTCAGCACAGCAGGGTCCTGATGTGGTTGCCAACGTGTGCCAGCTGGAATGGTAGATCAGAGAATGGTGTTCATGATCAAAATCTATTAAATTGTACATTTGAAATGTTACAACTCTACAGATTAGTGTGCAAATAATGATTTCATACCTTTTCTCTGAGTGATGATTGACTGTAGATACATGCCTAGTTTTCCCTTTTAAGAGTGATTGAAGTATCTTATTCTTGATAAACGTTGAGATGAAGGTAAATGATGAACTCTTAGGAGATAGGTGGTTTAGACTCCAGAGCCACATTGTGTTCAACAAACGTCTTTCAGAAATGCCTTTAGAGCACCATCGTTTCTACAGAAATTTCTTCTTACACTGTATGGAATTCTATCCCAGCTGAAACCAGGGCGACTGGTTAAAACTGTCAGTAGTATATCATGTTGGAATGAGAGGAAGTCGGGAGAGTACCTTCAGTTGCATGCTTCTGTAATTGTCCAATCTTTTTTTGCTGTGGTAGTGATTCACTATGTAAATTGTTAACTTTTTGGGGGGGAAGAAATGTAAAGTGATGCAATGCAAAAGATGTCAAATGTGTAAAATTCCTTATCTGGTGTAAGAATTTTAAATATAGGTCACTGTTTCTGTATATGTTATTTTCTTACAAAGAGTGCCAGCAGAGGGAGCACGTGTTGGCTGACAGTTTGGTACCCAGAGATTGAGCAAGGTGCTGTTATGGGTAGTAATGAAGGACAACACAAACTTCAAGCTAACTTCTTTTTTTGAGCAAGTGAAATTAATTCTGTTATGTGGGTAAGATCAGTTGTGTAGGTCAAAGGTTCTTATCCACATACTTAAAGCGTTGTTAATGACCAAGTCCCCATTTAAAAGCTCACTTCAATTAAACTGTGTTTTAATACCTCTAAACTGTACTAGTTCAAGATTCTAACTTCTAGATTTAAAATATCTCTATATATTCTCATATCCCTTGTTTTATGACTCTAGCAGCAGAGGTGTCTATAGGTGTGGGATTTGGTAAAGTCATTTTCAAATTCTAATTTCAGGGCAGCAGCAATGACTCTAAGAACAGTGTTGTTATCTCTGCAAGCATTGTTGGCTGCTGCAGAACCAGACGATCCACAAGACGCAGTAGTGGCAAACCAGGTAAGAGGCTCAGTTGACTGAATTGCTAGCATTTCTGTAACCTTCATTAACTCAAACTGAGTTTGGAACCTTGGAGTCAAAGATTTTTCAATCACCTATTTGAAAATTGCTTTACAGTAGGTGCGAGTTACTACAGTGTTCTGTTCTTTACTCTTTGGATTCCAAAGTAAATAGCAGTTACTGTGCAGTGTGAAAAGATGTATTTCTTGTTGGTCCCTTATTTAGCTTGTAAGAAATGTCAGGAGGTAACTGTGCATAGTAAAATGGATTCCAACATAACTTTCCTTTTAAACTTTCCTTTCAGGCTGCCTGGTCTGGTGGTTGGTGACCCTGCACATAGCAGGGGGGTTGAAACTAGATGATCATTGTGCTTCTTTTCAACCCAGGCCTTTCTATGATTCTATGAAAATCTAAGACTTATGTAAACATTTGTTTTTATACTGAAACAAGTTATAACCTGTTTATTGGTTTTGAATTGGCTTGTAGCTCCTCTTCTAGATTAGTATGAATGCTGCTGAGTGTTGATTTGTTAAAAACAAAAATCTTAGGATTAAATGCTACAAGTCACTACCCATGAGGCACATTTAATCTAAATGGAGCATTCTGTATTTTATCTTTGTAAGTACTTGAGTTAACTATTTTAGTCTAGTTGAATATGTATTAATGGAATTCTAATGTAATCAGCAAGGTTTGTTATTCTTCAGACAGTAGCAACAATTTATAAAAAAGAAAAATAGCTGGTGCTATTTAAAATGTTGATTGAAGATAGGAACAATCTTTCCACATCTTTAATCATTTGACAGTTTTCAGTAAAATCCCAAGTATGCATGTATTTTTCCTTTTTTCTTTGGGGGGAAAGGAGGGGGGAGAAAGAGAGAGAGAGAGAGAGAGAGAGAGAGAGAAGGCTTTGCTTTGTATTTGATGATAATAAGGATATATTTCAGTAACAAAAAAAACTCAAGCAAGTAAAAAGTTGTTCCAGCATCAGTCTCATCTATATCTCCTGTAAGTCAGCACACTCCAGGAAAGGGTAAGAAGTGTGTACTCCTTTCTCCTACAATAAAGTCTAGTCTATGTAGGGTGATAGTTAATCAGTTTATCAAAGCTGCCTGGTTTTAGAGAGAAACGTGGAGAACAGAGGAAACTCATTTTGTCCGTTGGTGGAAAAGCTGTTTTACATTTTCCTTTTTTACAAAGAACAAAAATAGAGCTTCCTATTCTGCTGCTGAAAGTCAAATTCCAACAATCTCATAGAAACACTTCAGCTGGAAATTATTTTCCCTCAGATAGAAAACTTCATGAAACTTCCTGGACTCTGGATTGCAGTTTTCCAGGTGGCCTTTGGGGATGTGTCTGGTGGGACTGTGGCACTGTGGTGTAGGGAAGATTCAGTTCCTCCCCTGCAGATACCTATGTGAAGGGCCAATCTGCTGTGCCAGCAGGTTGGCCTTTAGTTACACACATGTATGTAAGTAGAAAGTTGTTAAAATTCCTCTGAGAAAGGTGAAGGTTAACATCCAGTTCTTCCACATAATGGCGCACGGTCTTTGTTTTTTCCAGGTAACTTGTCTTGTCCCAACCTGTTGTTCCCTCTACTATCCCCAAAAATCTTCTTGAAAACAAAATCTAATAAGGAATTATTTATCCTAAATGCTCATTCTTTGTTTTACTTTGCTAATTTACGTAATTATTTGTTAGATGAGGTACAAGGTAGTATTTTCCTATACATGTTTCGGCTGAATTCCAGGATGAACACAGTGTTCTTCTGCTCAGATAATGGCAGTGTTTTCAGGTACCTGCCATCTTCAGACACTGTCCGGTGCCAAAACTACTTCATCATACTTGACTAGTTGCAGCTGGTTTTTAAGTACAGCAGCATAATTGACTGATTCCCAAAACAGAAACATCAGTAAGAGATTCTTGTGTGCTTTTCAATTCAGTGAGAAGCCAGATTATTTACAGATACCTAAGTAAAGGAGTTTTATTTATAGGAAACTGGAAGCTAGTTCTGAATAAAATGCAGTTATGCAATCATGACTTCAATTCTTTCCACTTCAGCTTGTTGCTTATTAGATCTGTCAATATTTTCAAATCCTTTAAAAAATAAAAAAAAAGTTTTCTTAAGACAGTAGTGTTTGGGGATGTTACTGATGCTACCCTTACTGCTTCCTCACTTATTTAGATGTAAAGATTAAAAATGTATTAGAGGCCACTGTTTATGTAAGAGTTATTTCTACCAGTAAATTAACTTCTCTATTTGTTTTAACACCATTAATAGTTGGTGACTATGTGGGGTTCTCTGTGGGGAGCAGAGTTAGCAGGAGGTGTACACAGCTCATGATGTAGTCGAATTGGGGGCTGTGCTGTAGGAAAAGTAAAATGAAATGTAAGAAGTACTGACTTGGACAGTACTTTACAGTTATGATTGTTTAGATGCATGGATAAAATACTAGAATAAGCGATTGTGTTTTTGTCCTTAAAATGTCTCTAAAATTGTGCATTTTCCAGCATCTTCTCACATCATCTTAGTGCTAATATTTATTACATAGGTAAGGATGGGAAAACTTTTTCAGGAGGGATGATTAAGGAGAAAAAGTATTCTTTTAATAAAGGCAGTGTATAGATATGGAGATTTAAAACTTGATTTTCTAGATGAAAGTTGCTGGAACAGGAAGTTATCATCTTGCTTTGTTGTATACGGCTCATGACAGATGACCCACTTTCCTGGCTTTTGAGTTCCTGGCACAGGCCAAAAGCTCTTACAATGGTCATTCTGTTGTTTGCTGAAAAACCTGCTAGTGACAAGATTGGTGCAAAATAAAATTATGCAGTGTATTTAAATGTTATTGTCTGATTAACAGTAGCTTGCAGAGAGTTGCAATTTCCTAGTTTCTTGCACATTCACCTGTTTTTTCAGCCCTTTTTCATGGTAACATGCTGCCCTTCCATCCGTATTTTGAGTAGGAGGTTATGTAGTAAAAGTCAGCCCTCCTTGAAATGCAGATGTCCTTTGTGTACAAAACCAGGCATCACTTCAGTGATGAGAGAAATAAACAAAAGTTCAGCGTGATGCATACTTCACCAGTTGCTGACATGGGAGTAGCTCATGCTTTGCCGCGCTAAATAGAAACGTTTGGTAGCTGTATTAAATACAGCTGCTGTACTCCTTCCTGGTCACTGCAGTCGAGAGCATTGTATTGAGAGAGCTAGTATTGGATTGTACACACACCTGTAGTGTGTCATTTAACATAAAGGTAAATGCATTCAATTAAATGCTTGCATAGGCGTTAGCTACGTGTAATGCTTACCTCCAAGTATTGTTTCAAAAACTTGAGTTGGATCAGCGTGAAATAGGGTTGAAATAGTGTTGAAGATGTTACAGAGAGAATTACGGAATGGAACCTGCTGCATCATCGTACTCTTTGGTTGGACTGTTGAGTTGACTTAACTTCCCATTCTCCCCTCTCTTTCTTTTGTATAGTACAAACAAAATCCAGAAATGTTTAAACAGACAGCTCGACTTTGGGCACATGTGTATGCTGGAGCACCAGTTTCTAGTCCAGAATACACCAGAAAAATAGAAAACCTTTGTGCTATGGGCTTTGATAGGGTAAGTATATACATGAGGTTCCCTTCCAACCCAAGCCATTCTATGATAGGTAACTTGAATGTTTTTCAGTAGGAGTGGGGCAAACATGTATGTGGCAATAGAGGGAGCCATTCAGATGTTGAAGTAAAACTTGCTATTTCTGTTCAATTTGGAGATTCAATCATATAGTTTGGCTACAGTTGGAGTTCTGAGATGCTTTGTTATTAGTAAATGAATAAATTAGTAAATCTGAAGTTCCCTCACCCTTTTTGAAGGTGAAAATGATCAGTTAAGACTTGGGTGAAAAACTAACATAAACTGATAAATGTGCAAACATCTCATTTCATTTCTCAGTCGCAGGCTCACGCTCTGAACACGTTACTGTTTACCTGTTTACCTTTCTGTTTGTTTTCTCATTGCAGAATGCAGTAATAGTGGCCTTGTCTTCAAAATCATGGGATGTAGAGACTGCAACAGAATTACTCCTGAGTAACTGAACCATGTAGAGAGCTGCTTCGGTTGTCCAGCTTGCCCCTTCTGGAGGAGCATCACCATCTGTTATTTTTAGGATTCTATATAGATTCTCTTTTAAAACTGGCACTCTTGCCTGATGATGCTATCTAGGCACGATTGGAGACTGAAAAACCGCTCTGTAAATAAAGCTAATTAAACGTCTGTGTAAATTTAAAAAGGGGAAATACTTTAATTTTTTTCTTACTAAATATTGTAAAAATTCTTTGAGCTCAGCTAAAATAATGGGGGAAAAACATGCCTACTTTTGTGTTTAGCAGTGTGACGAAAACTAGCAGGAACTTTCTTCAGGATTTTGATTTAGTAATTCAGAAAGCCACATTTTTGAGTGTTAGTCATCAAAATTGTTGGTGCCGCTCATCACAGCTATCTTACTGTTCTTAACATGGATCCTATGTGCCTGTGGATTGACCTATATTTGCATGCTTGTACTTAATAGACGTATTAGGTAGGGTCGCTGAAGAGAGCACCATTTAAGTACTTGAGTGTTCTTGTACCTATTTTCCTGAAAGACTTTAAAAGATTTACCCAAAGTTCCAAATGGTGACCTGTTCAGAACCTTTTTCTTCGTAGCTTATTAATTGGGAAACCGGATTCTCTTCTCCCTTACGTCATACAGCTAAGAACCCTCCCTAGATTATTCTTCATTCTGTTGGTATTGTGTGCCATGTATGGTAGTCTAGGCTCGCCTATGAAGAACATATTTTGAATTATCAATGATTTTCATCCATCGTATTTTCTACACACCTAGTAAGGGTTTAGTATGCCTTGATATAGCACAAGAATGGAGCTGGTTTTCTTTTTTTTCTTTTTGTCTTAAGTGGATGTAAAATGTTCTTCAGTATATCTTGGATAATATGACTTCACTGGATTTGAAGGAGGAAAAAGCTGATTCTCTGGCATACTGAGAATTATATTTTCTTTTGAGTACTTGATATGATGCAATCAGCTGTTTTTGCAGCAGTTTTCTAGCTTTATTTTGGGCTTCAGTTTAAGGATTGCTTTCCAGGTACTTGAAAACTCATCCTTGCTCGCATTTTTCTCTAGTTGACACATGGAGGCTGTGTTGGTGTTTTTACTGTACATACTTCAAATGCACATAGAAGTTTGTTCTCAATTTAGCTTTCTTTTGGATTGATGTTTCTGATAAACGAGAACTGAAACTTACCTTGGCTTGTACATACAGTCAGTCGTCTTATTCGTATTAAAATGACATTTCATCCTGAGTGCAAAAGCTTGAAAATTATTAGTTTTGCAACTTCAAACACTAGTACATCTATTTAAAGAGAGCTGTATTGTCTCTATGAATATGACGCTAACTTTTGAGAATATATCTGACAAGGAAGTTCAGAGAAATCCTGAGAATAGGGTGGGGATTGTCAGTGCTGTACCATGTAAGTCATTTTTCCACAACTGTTTCTTTTCCTGAAGAGTGTATTAATGGGGGTGGGATGGGGAGGTACATCTGGTTGGGTTTTTTCTTGGACTATGAAGTACAGGCTGAAATAGTTTCACTCTTTGTAGAGGTTTGTTTATAAGTTGTACTAGAGGGGATCAGGAACACTGTACCTGATCAATGTCTGGAGCATAGTTGTTGTGGAACAGAACCAGAAAATAGAGCTGTACAGACCTAACTCTTCAGGGATGTGCTCTGAACTCTTCTGTCCCATGTGTCCAAGCTTAAAATATTTTGGGGCACAGACAGCAAATACTTCTAACTCATATCAGTGCAATACTAAATGCATTTGCTTAGTCTTATACCTACTGCTTTTTGAGGTGTAGTCAGTGATCGCTTTTCTTGGATTTTCTTGAGTTAGTGTAAATCATTCTCGAAGATGCCAAAGGAAACAAATTGTTTTGTCTTTCTTTATATTTATTTATTTTTTTAAACAAGAAGCTGCTACTGTTCAGCTGGTATGCTAGGTGAGAACCAGGGACGGTAGGAAACTAGCAGAACGCTGCTAGTGTTAACCTCAAATTGCTGTCTTTTGTGTTGTACAGGGTAAGAACTTGATTACATCAAAGCCTTTTCTGTTGTGTTGTTTTATCCTGGTGGTAATTATAAATTGCTGACTGCTTTCCCTTGCTGCTGCTATTCATCAAAAGAAGGAACTCTGAAATTGTTGTCAAGGGACGTAAAACTTCTGTCATGGGCTTCTGCATGTGTCTTTGGATGAGATTGGTCTCCTAAGAGCACCCACTGGAAGCGCGTGTACGGAGATACCCAGACTTCCTGAACCGTGCGTAAAGGAAGATGGAGAGGGAAGAAGAATGGAAGTGGCTTTGAGGTGGTCATGGTCACCACTGAAACAACAGCCCGTTAAGTTCTGTTTCTCTTGTGCAGTTACCTCATTTTTGTCTCCATAGAAGAACACTTGTCTTTCCTTTCCCTTACATGTAGGTGTTGGACGCTACTTTTTGCCCTCCATCCCCACGTGCTTTACAGCAGAGATACCTTGATGCTAGCTCAGGTGCTGGCAGAGGGCAGCTTCTCAAGGCCTGAGCTGGGAAGGAGAGATGACCAACATTAAGGAGACATCGGTGGGCTGAAGTTCTTGAGTTCTCATGTTAGTCTTTTATAAGGAGTGGTTTTGTCGTCTTGATAGTTATCAGAGTTGAATATAGGAATAAGGTTGTACAAGGTTAGTTCAGCTGCGGCTGGGGCTGAGCCCCAGGGAGTTTACTATCAGCATTCAGCTCACTGAGTTTGTACAAAATGTAGTCGTGCTATCTGTGTGAGCATCGCCGTGTTCTGGGCACTACACATTTGCCAATGCAGAGCTGCCACAACGGTCACTCTGCTTCAGGCTCGGGCTGTACATTTTCTGCTTGCTTAAAACAGGAATTTTTGTGAACTGTGGGGACAGTTGCTTGCTGAGTACGATAAATCTTGTATTGTCTTCCTTCAGTATTTAAGAAAAGAGCTTGAAACAGTTACTCTGAAGTCCAGATGGGCCAGTTTTTCTAAACAAGGTGTTGCTAATGGAGCACACAGATTTCCAGAGCATCAGATCTCACTGCTCAATGTTCTAATGTTCATCTGGCAAAGTGGTTGGTGGGGAACCAGCAGCTCCTATCTCATCCACTTCTTCAAAAAGCAAAGTGTAATTTTGCATAGAGATAAAGAAATGTCCCTTTGTGTTGCCAAAAGCCTCTGTTTTCCTTTGAGTGCCAAACTCTCTATCTCTGGCCTCTTCTCCCCCTTGCCAAACTCTCAGCTTTCTCCATCGTATCTGTGAAGGAGTTGTGCTCCTGCTGTGACCAACTGGGACCTCTTGGACAAAGTGATGGTTCCTTCCAGAAAGTTTTGGCCTGCGGTGCTACTCCTGCACGCTCCGAACTTCCCTTTTGCAGCAAAAAGCATGCCAAGCCAGCAGCGCCAGAACTGGGTGTGAGAGCGCAGCTTTCTGGTGAGGCTCGTGCCAGCTGGGCACTGTGCTGTGCCTGGCCCAGGAGTTAGCTGTGGGGCTGGGTGCTAATGGACTAAGAATATTGTCTGCCTGTCTTCTCCTTTCAGATCAGAATAAAAGAAGAATTAAATAGTCAGGAAGGAGCTTACCTGGTGATACCAAGCCTGTAGTGGGTGTGAGTAACAAACATTCAAACTATGCAAATTTAAGCTGTGAATCAGACTGGTTGCTTGAAAGCCTATGGAGTGCTGCTTTAATGGGAGGGGGAAAATCAAACCTGAAACATAATTTCAAGCAAGAGTTCTTGTTTACTGCATCTGTTAATGTGAAATGTTCAGTTTTCAGTGAGGGGAAGAAGCTTGACTGTGTGCATGTCCCTTGCTTCCTTCCTAAATACCAGTAAAAGCTGGCTTAGGGTTGGAGGCTTGCCCAAAGGGGAAAAGGATAACCAACTGAGCAGTGTTAGTTTGGTTTCATGTCTGCTTATAAGCAGCCTTAAGGTCAGGTGTCCTGTCCTGCCCTATTTGTTGATGGCAGAAGTTGATCCAAAGCATCCGGAGGAGTGTAGCTGCTCACTTGTGCTGTGCTGTGCTCTGTAGGACTTGATGAGCTGAGAACACCTTTCATGGTGCCATCCATTGCATCGTCCAGCTGCAGCAGGAAGCCAAGGTGCTCACTGAGTGCCTGGCGCGTTGCCAGGGAAGGCCGTGTAGGTGTATTGCTGTGAATTGTTCTCGTTTTCCAGTCAGAGCCTTCTCTTTATGGCTAGGTGAAGGAGCAGCTGTTTCTTCCCTCTTGCTCATTTTCTCATCTATTCTGAAGCCATCAGTGACTGCACACAGCTCGCTCTTCTGCTGGTGCTGCATCCTCGGCCGGTTCGGCCATAGCCACATCACCCCAGCTGTCCTCAATGCATTTTGCTTCTCGCTCGGTTATTCCAGCTGCAGTGCTCTGTAGTTAGCAATTCATCTTTTCAGATCTGCTCTCATTCAGCAAAATCTTAGAACCCGTTTGCACTGTACTGTGATGTTCCTTCTCTGCTGTTACCTGCTTTGTAGGCATCAAACTCTCTGGCCGGCTGCTTGTGGCGCTGAGCCTTTCCTTGCTGGTGTCAGCTGGGAGATGTGACTCAACAGCTGAGGAAATGTACTGTGAAAATGCTGTACCTGCCCACTGCTGGTGCTGGGGGGTGGCTGGAGGAGGCTGCCCTCATAATGCTGATGTCAGCTGTGGATGAACCCTGCTTTTCACTTTTCCATCTGAAATTCTGACTTTTCTTAAAAAAAAACAAAAAACAAAAAAACCTTAAAACCCTCAAAAATATATTAAAAAGTCTGATAAAAGCTATGGTAGGAGGCGGGCTCCTGTGCATCAGCCTGCCTGTAATGGAGTGGGGGGGCTGGAATGCAGCATCAGTGTTTTTTGTCTTGAAAATAAAAACTACACAAACACTTTTGTACACAAATGATTTTTTAAATAAACACACATTTGAAAAGATGTTGATTTTTTTCACTGGGAATGCTTAATAAATGCATGTTTCCCTGAAAGCAGTTTTCATTTTATTTCTGGTAATTCAGATGGTTCTCATGTTCCCCAGTGCACTGCCTCTGTGGCAGCAGTGAGAGCAGCTGGGCTCTGTCCTGATGCTCGTGGAAAAGAGTGAGGGAGAAATTGTGTAAATTTAATCTGTAGTGAAAGCGTGCGTGATTTTGGCTAAGGCTGCCTCACAGCACACACGGTGTCTCCCTTAGAAAAAGAAAAGTGGTGTAGGCTGTGTCTGAAGAAAGAGAGGAAGAAGCCTTTGTTTTCTGCTGCTGCTCTTGTAGTTGTGCATTAACAAGTTGGTACGCTGCATGAACTGCGGCACTTCTCTGCAGGGAGGTGACGGCTCTTGCTGAGCTCCCAGTTCTGTCCTGTAGCTGGGGGAGGGCTCGGGCAGAGGCTGTGGCTGTCGCCTGCCTGGGCTGTGCTGGTGGGTTTGGGTCAGTGGTTGCTGAATGGAATAGGGTGGTCTGAAAGCTGCCTTCTGCTCAGCGGGAGCTGAGAGAAAATACTTGATGAAATACAGCTCTGAGCTGGGTTGCTGGCTGTGCATCGCGTGGTGTTGCTGTGCAGTGTGATGGTGTGACCGTGAAGAGAGGCTTTAATCTGTGATCACAGCTATGTTGTATGGTTCAGTTCTCCTGTATTTAACTTTGTGTTTTGGCAGCTGTAACGCTGACAAATTTTAGCCCTCAGCTGGGTAACTCTGGTAATGCCTATGCAGCAAGTCCAGGATGTAAAATTGTTTGAAGGCCAAGTTTGGGGCTGGAGCACCCATGTCTGGTATAATGTCAAATAAATCACGTTGTTTCACTTGGTAGCTGCTTTGTGGTGAAATACATCAGGTTTTTAGGTGGGTTTTAGCCAAGTGAAGAACAAATGCAGAGCGGCTGGAATTGTGAGGGAAAAATGAGAGCTATGGTGGTGGAGGGCGAGAAGTGGCTCACAATGCAATCCACTTACAGTGGGGCAGGAGGCTGATGCTTGCAAGCACCTTGTTTGCCCTGCCCAGGTCCCTTCCTCCCTGCATTACTGCCAGAGCAGCTGTTCTCTTTGCTGCTGGGCTGGGAGAGGCATTGCTGCAATGTGTTAAACAGGAGTGAGGCAGTGAGCTGCAGGACTCCTGCTGAGCCTGCTGGAGAGGTTGGGGAGGCTCTGCAGCCATGGTACCCACCTGTAGGCACAGCCCTGCCTGCCTCAGGAACCTAACCCTACCCTAACCCAGCCCCAGGTGGAACAGCAGCCCCTCACCACCAACAGCCAGTTGAATTGCCAGTCAGATTCGGAGGAGATTTTTGTTTCTGGAAGCAGGCCTAGAGCTGGTCAGCTCCAGTTCACAGGGGTGAGAGTTCATGGTATGTATTTCTTTGTTAGCAAAGAAATGGCACTGGAAATCCCACCACTGCCATATTTCTTCCAGCCCCGAGGCTAAAGAGCAAACCCTGGGTGTGGAGCAAGGCACGAGCACTCCTGGTGGTGGCCAGTGCATTTTTAAGTTGTTACAGGAAGGTGGAGTAGCTGAGATGTGTCTTACCTGTGTCCAAAGTGATTTGAATGAGCTCAAGTTATCAGCTTCAATAGAATGAAGACTTGTTTATGGCTTTCACCATTAAAGGGACAAAGTCTGTGAAATGAAGCGTGTGTGAATGTTCCAGAGGCACATTATGGCTGGGCTGGGGGATGCGCTCCTGCTTGTCATGCACATTGCCCTTTATAGCAATCTCCCACATTCAAGTCCCTAACTGGCCTGAACCACATCAAAACCCCAGGAGCAAACTGTCTGCAGGCCACGCTTGTCAGAAGAGAGAGCTACTTAGAAGCAGACATGTCCAAACAAAGTAAGTACTGACAGTTCACAAGTCCGATGGTGCAGAGGTAGAAAAAGCCAAATGGCTCTTAAGAACAAACAGGGAAAGTGCTGTTTCTCAGACTGATCATTTGTCACTCCTCTTACCTAGGAACAGTCCTCAGCTGTGACTGTTCAGCAAGGAGAAACCCATAGTGCTGCACATAAGGAGGCACAGCAACAGGACATGCTGGGGGCACCTAGCTGGAAGCAGCTCCCTAGAAATGGACCTGGGGGTTCTGGTGGCCACCAACCTGAACGTGACTCAGTAACATGTCCTTGCTGCTGACAAGTGGCATCCTGGCCTGTGTTAGGCACAGCACTGCCAGCGGGGTAAGGGAAGTGGTCTTCTGCTCAGCTCTGGTGAGGTGTCTCTGGAGTGCTTAGTCCAGTGCTAGGCTGCCCAGCTTGAGAGGCCTGGATATGACAAAAAGGATCTAATAAAAGGCCTGGAGCTCCTTTTCCGGGAGGAGAGATAAAGAGCTGGGACCGTTCAGCCTGGAAGGGGCTCAGGGGGATCTCATTAACATGTATAAATGCCTGAAGGGAAGGTGCAAAGAGCAGGAAGCCAGGTTCTTTTTAGTGGTGTGCAATACCAGGGCAAGAGGCAGAAGACATAAAATGTAGCACGGGAGGTTTCCTCTGAACACCAGGAGCACTTCTGTGCTGTGTGGGTGACAGCTCTGGTACAGACTGCCTGGAGGCTGTGGTGTCTTCTCCTTGGAGATCTTCAGAAGCTGCCTGGGCATCTCTCTGGTGTCCCTGCTGGAGCTGCAGCTGGGCTGGAGGGACCCAGAGGTCTGTGCCAGCCTCAGTTGCGCTTCTGTCCCAGATCTAGAATTTGTAACTGTACCTACTGGTCAGTTCATCTTTCTAGGAACAATGACCCAGTGGTGTGGACGGGGACAATTTCCTTCCAAGCCTACAGCCACACATGTGCCTGGCCTCCCTGCTGCTGGCCCTGCAGAATCACTCAAGCTGGGATGCAGCAGAAGCCATCCATTTCAGTTCTGCACCCCTCCCCCAACTCTGGGAGTCTCTGCACTTGCAACTGTTTGGACATCAAGAAAGCTGCCATGAGTCTGACTGTAATAAAATAAACAGATTCTTTTTACATATACATACATATATATTTCAAAGTAGGTCAAAGCCACCTCCCTTATCCTACTTAGAAGGATTTTGGTAGTATCTGCTGTGTCAGTGCATTCAAATAGTTGGTGCCTGAAGGTTGAAAGAGATTATACAAAAAAGCCCCTGACGTTACTGCCACACATTGTACTTACTGGTTTTGAAAAACGAGTGAAATTACGAACTCGTGTTATGAGCAAAAAAACAACCAAACAGGGTCAGCAGGAAGAGAAAATGAATGGGAAAGGCGCCTGCTTGAAGGTGTGCAATCAGAAAAACATGTAATGCTGCCTGAAGTGAACTGCCATCATTTCAAAGGACTCAAAGCCCAGTACTGACATCACAGGAGCACAGCACGGCTGAGGCTGGCAGGACCTGTGGGTCCCTGTGGCCCAGCCCCAGCCAGGACACCAGAGCAGGTGCCCTGGTCCATGGCCAGGTGGCTTCTGAAGATCTCCAAGGAGGAGAGCCCACAGCCTCTGCAGCCCAAGCCAGTGCTCCAGTGCTGCACTATAAAGGTTATTATTATTTATCTTTTAAAAGCATCTGAACGAAATTCCTTATATTTCAGTTCACCATGATTGCCTCTTGTGTGGTCACTGAGAAGAGTCTGACACCAGTTCCTTACCTTCTATCAGGTATTTATACAGAGAGATGTGATGGAGCCCCAGAGCCATGAAGTATTCGCAGTTCTCAAAGAGCAGCCAGAACTATCTACTTGTGCTGGGATAGACTCACGCTCCAAATGATGGCAAAGGACAGGTAGGACTTCCTCATAGCTGAGAGGAACACACACAGTTTGGAGCTTGGGGTTTACTTGCACTTTTCCAGTCTAAATCAAGCAAAACCTATCGCATAAATGCCACCTCGCCTCTGGTTTCTGGAAAAACACCTTAGAAATGCAATGTGAATGCTATTGTACCACGAGGAAGTATCACCACCAGCCTAGAATAACTCACAGTGAGCTCAAGATCAGTCTCCAAACCCCTACCTCAAACTAGGAATATTACAAAGCGAAATGAAGCATGTCCTTGCAACATCCAGTTAAGCATGTGGAAACCACTAGTGTGACAAATTAAGCTTTTAGGAAAAAAAAAAAAAAAAAAAAGGAATATTTGTATCAAAATGGCTGAAAACTGTTTCATAGTTTCAAAATAAAAGCAGTAAAGACATCAGATTTTCAGATGTGCATAGGAAAAACATCAACAGGAGAAATTCAGTTGTTAATGTGATGAACAACATACACTTGTGGAAGTCTGTCTGACATTACATTAGAGGCTTTGAGCAAGAGAAGCAAAGAGCTTTATGCAGCAACTACATGTAAGAGAGAAACCTCACCCAAGCAGAAGGCTGGGAACATGCTGAAATCAGACACCTTTCCCAGAGACACCAGTGCTACCCCAAAATATCCTCAACATCCCAGCTTTCTTGCTGCCTGGGCAGACAGTGGTTGCTACACCTATGCTGCACCAAAGAAAGAACTCAAATTATTCCTGAACAGACAGCGATAATCTACCTGCTGTGGAGCACTCAGACCTAACACCAAAGCAACTCAGCTCATGTCTGAGACTGCAATAATCATAGGCCAGCTTTTGCTTCCCAAAAGCATTGGTGAATCAGGGCCAAGATACATCAATCTCAGCTTCCAGGGCAAACAGAGATGAGTTTAATGACTGAACTTAAGGAGTAAAACGTGTATTTCTTGTTCTAGAGCTTGCCTGCCTTGCAGCTGTATGAACACACATCTGAACTCTTGTGGCTATGAACACACATCTGAGCTCTTGTGGCTGTTGAAATAATAGTCTGGTCGTGGGTGTGGGACACTGAATGTATGCAGAGCTACCTGGTTGAGCTTCTTACCTCAGCTGACTTGCTGTTGACTACCCCATCACCAGCATGACTTCTCAGCCAGTTACAAATTAGCTCCAATAACCACCGTGCTTCCTCTGAAGAGCAGACGTGCCTCCCGATGCTCCTACTCCTCAAGGACCCAACTGTGCCGACCATCTGTGCTGCCCGTGGATGTCTCGGCTCTACTGACCATGGATCTAATCGTGCAGCTGGTGGTAAACCCACCAGGCTGAAAATTGAATGGGTCTTATCAAAGTTAAAGGCTCACAGCAAGTCCTGACTCTTCCTCCTAACTGACAACACCCAGCCACTGCAGAGTCTAGCTGTTCCCTCAAAAGTTTGTCATCACACTTGCAAAGCAGAAACAGAGAAGATACATTGTTGTGGACTAGGAAGACCTTTCCATCAGGTAAAATAGGAAGGCTTCTCCCAGGGCAGTGTTATAATGACTATATACTGTTTGGTGAGACAGTAATTCTGCAACTTTGTAGCATAAGTACAGCTTGTGTCAAACATCATGAGTGACACCAAAGCTCTGAGGACCACGATGACATTGTTTGTCTTTAGGCAAATGAGACATCTCTGAGTTCAGATGTAGCTGCTTCTACCAGGTAATGGAGGGAGTGTGCATGTTTCTTCAGTTTCTGTAATCTGAGCAAAGGGTTTGAACCTGAACAAGTCTGAACTGACCTCTTCTTAGGGTCCCATCAGATCACTTCTTTCTTTCTTTACAAGCTGCTACAATAGCCTAAAACTTCATTAGCTCCTTTGGAACTATAGAAAGTAAGGTCAAGTACGGAGGGAAGGATGGGTCGTGTTTCTGATGCTGAAGGGACACAGCAGGTGCTGCTGTACAGAACTTCAACTGCTGTTCAACACCTCGCTATTCTCTATGCATACCTGTTGTTGCACCGTGACAGTTCCTCGGCTGAGACCAGCTACTCTGAATGATGTTTAGTTATCAGCTATGCACACCTGGAGCCCGGCTTGCAAGCAGACTTTATAGTCCAACTTCTTTGGTTTGGGCTATTTCCTCAAGCACTGATTTGTGTCTTGATTTCTGCACACAAACAAACAAACTTATTACTGCCAAAAACACAACCATGGAGCACACGTACAACTGGACTAGGATTTCTTAAAGAAACAATTTCTTGGGTACTGATTTAGAGAACCCAAATCTTTCTGGAGCTTCAGACAAGACAGTTCAGCTATGAGAGCTATCAGACTGACTACTGAGTTTCATGTTAACTAGTGTTGAACTTGGTCCACTAATGTGTGCTAAACATCTACCAGCTGGAAAAACATTTTAGGAAAGATAATTTAGTTGTTATTTAGCATATGCAGAAAAGATTAATAATGCATATTATCCTTCCTGTTTAAGACATACACCAGTTTGCTCTAGAAATATTACCTTGTTTATAACAATTATTCAGATTAAATTTTGCTGAGTGGCTCAGGTTTCATGTACTACTTTACAAAGGATGGTCCCAGAACAGCCTTCCTCTCCTATAAAGAGCCAAACAGCCCCAGAATCAGAGAAACAGAGATAAATGCATATCTGCTAAGAAATCAAGTCACAGTTTTATGAAAATGAGAACTTAAAAGATGGTAACTTAGAGCTAACCATGGATCTGAATGCAAAACCTCAATGCCATGCACACACACGGGTTTTAACTGGGCTTTCTTTTATTCCTTATCACAGAATAAAAGGTGGAAACCTCTGAGCATCAGTTCTCTCATTACCATGAGACAATCCCCACTGCTATTTTAAAGCTCACATACAGTCAACGACAAAATAAGCATCTCCTGCCTTGCAGTCATTTGCCTTCAATTCCACAGCTCCACACTGATCAACAGATTTTTATTATTTGTTCTAACCTCAAAAAGAGTACTGGCAATGCATACATTACGTATGGATAAAAATTATGCCTGTGCTTCCCTGTATTTGGTATAAAGGCTAATGTTCACCCCTGGAGTAACTGAATTTTGCCACATGTGCTCTCAGGACTTTGGTGAGTGGTAGCTGGAGTCAGGCAGAGAAATTCTGCATGTAAGCTGCCTATGGTGTCAACAAACCAGTGGACCTTTTCCTATGCATTTCTGCACAGCCTAATTTGCAGCATGGAGTGCTCATTTTCTTTAGCTAAACTGGCAATCGACGTACAGAAGTAATTCAAATGTCCATTTAAAGAAAACAAAAGAAATTCTAAGTCTAAAAAGAAAACTGAAAAAAAACCAAAAGCCCTGCTCTGAGCATGGCTCTGAACCATGCAGCCTCCACAAACACTTTCTAGCCTCAAAAGCTCTATCAGGATCCCTTGGGTGACTTGACAATTAAACTGATTAAAAACTGACCTATATAAAAACTGAACTTGCCCCCCAAAATAGTTTTTTGAAACAATTCAGAATTAAGTATTTGCACAATTTGCCAGGACTTTTCACGTAGTTATTAAAGGCACATCACTAAATACCAGAGCTCATTTTTAAGAGAGTTCCCTTCTTGGTAGCACCTACAAACTTCTACCTAAAAGGTTTAAAAATTGTTTTAAACCAACAGAGCACATCAACTCCATGAGAGAAACATTTGACCAGAGCACAAAATCCCAAACCAACTGTGTTATGATCAGTGAATCAAATTTGTGGAAGTATCTCAGTTACAGAAATCAAAACCTGATGGATCAATGTGTGATTAAATGCTTTTCAAATCCCCTTCAATGAGAGCATCTAAAACACTTCAAGTCAAATATTTTCAGACAGTTCTAGGAGAAGCTGCACATACTTGCAAAGCAGAGTATATTTTCTCTGTAACAGAGGAAAAATACGCCGCAACACCAAATAAATGCTTGATAAGGGAGACTCAGTCCTTGTTTATCAGTATGCAACCACACTGTATCCATCCCAGGACAGTGAGTAATCCTCAACTTTAGTCAACAGCACCCTGCTCCTCTACAGGGCCAGCAGGGGATTGCAAAACAATCTGCAAAAGAGAAACAGCACTGAGGCACAAGCAAAACGAACTGCCTGCAGTTGTTCTGCTGACCAACCCCCTTCCTGCCATACAACTTCAGCAGTTATCCACCATATTTCACCTAAACACGTACCTTTTAAACTACATGAAGCTGTCTGCTTTACAGCCTATATGCTTATTTCTATGAACACCATGTGCAGATGCAGGTTTTTTGAGAGAGAAATTAAAACCAAAAAAAGGAGAAGAAAAAAAAAAAAGACTGCCATGTGACACCTAGAAGCGTTTATTTTATGCAACAAACTTAAATATGATCATGTGTACATAAAAGTGTACACTTTTATCTATGCTGAACAATGCCAGGAAACGTAATATTGATGCAACAATCTTCTAAAATAAACATTAAAAATGAGCCTGAACAGGAAGACAAAATGCAAAACAGACTTACTTCCAATCAGCACGATGCTTAAAATTGAGAGCAATCCTAAACATTTCCAACTTTCCTTACAAAGCTGCCAAAGTCCAACTATTTTTAAAAATTGATTTTTTTTTCTTTACATCAATAATAAAAATCTGGTGACAAACATTATAAAATCAAATGCTGGACTGTCTTTACTCCTTTAAAATTCAGAATATTCCAACAGAACCGCAGGAGTAAAAACACTTAAAAGTGATATATGTTTTTATAAAACAAACATCAATATGTACATTTATTGCAAATTATATTAAACTAAAATGGAGGGAAAATTAAAAAAATGAAATGTCTACTTGCGAATTAATAATTTTAAGTGATTACTTTCCCACTCTGATAAAAATCAGAAAGCAACATTTATAAAATTGCCACCACATGACTTTTCATAGCAGGGAACTGAAATCTGTACATCTTACTTTTGCAGAAAAGTAGGCAGGCAGAAAGAATTATACATAAAACAGTCTCCAAAAGTAAAGCAAAAAAACTTTTTTTTTGTGATTTTTTTTTTCTTCTCGTCTTATTTAAAATCCGTTCAGTAGACTTCTACTTTTTCTGTGAAACATGGGAATACCTGGCTCTAGGATCGCAATTTTTCAGTGTCAGTGTAAGGACATCCCTCTGACTTCCTTTAAAAAAAAAAAAAAAAAAAAAAAAAATGCAGCATGAAAATTAATGGTGTAAATACACTTTTAAACTCCAGAATGCAGGAACTGGAACCAAGTGTTAAGCAATTTGCTTAATTATTGACTTTTCATAAAAAAAGTCTCTGGGGAAATAAGTACAGATGCTTTTAGCCTCTTTCTCAAGAGTTTCTGCTTTACATTTCCATTGAGAAGGATTAATTTCACGTGGAAGGGAAGCATAGTTTTCCTTCTGTTTTCAGAGCTGAAAGCTGTGTGTTTTTTGAAGTAATTTCAGTTCCTGTACAGGAAATTTCTGAATCCTAGTTTTTGCAGAAGCTTGGAGCATGCCTTTATTTGGCCTTCATTTCCTCCCTTTTCGAGTGAGTTTTCTTTTTACCTTGTGTGGGGGGAGAAAAGGAAATAAAGGTTAATTTTAAGGACAAGGAAATTATAGCTAATTCTGAATCAAACAGTATCTATAACGTCCAAGTGTTAGGTTATACACTCTTGCTTTATACACCGAGTCTTCCAACTCCAGCTTATATCTTCTTAGCTCTTATTTCATTAGCTCAACACAACTGAATTTCCTTACTGTATTCCGTAGTACCATAGCTTTCTGATTAACTTGAAAATACACAAGTTCAATGATGAACTGAATTATGGTTTCTCAGCATAAACAGAAGTACATTTCTTTGGAGCTTTCACTGAAACCACAGTATAATAACAACTTGTTTTAACTTACTGTATTTAAATACCTAGAATTATAAAAATAGCTTTACTTAGAAGCAAATCAAAGGTTTTTCAAATTTTCACATTATCTTGTACAATTCAACTTAAAAGCAAAAAGCCCATCACAGTACATATGTTCTTCTAGAAAAAGAAGACATTTCTTTGATTCCCTACTGTATAAACTGCAATAAAAACCATAGAATGGTCCTACATAAGATGCCTGCTACACCTTAAGGAAGCCTCCCTCTGCTATCTCTGTATCCTCAGTGTCTTCCTGGCTGCTCTCACAGGCCTTAAAAAGATCCATTGCACTCTGGGAATATCCTGGACTTGAGTCTATCTCCAACAGTGAATCTCCATCACTTCCAAGCACCTGGCTTCTGAAAAATGTTAACACTGTTTTGGTATTTTTTCCAAGAAACGATGTATTGCATATTTCAAAGAAGGAATCTCGATAGAACTGGTTTAAGACTACTGGTAGAGCAGTATTTTTACAAAGACTTAAAGAAAACTGACATATAAAGCAAGCATTGCAAGGCAGAACATAAATACTATTCTCTTGAAAGACTGAACAATTCACTAGTATATGAATCTTGTGAAAGGAAATGAGTAATTCTTTTTTACCAAGATTCTCTGCAAGATCTTCAATTTGACAACATCTCTAGAAAGAAACCATCCCAATTATTCACACCTCTCTAAGATTGAGCTTTCTTCCAGTGTGCTGGTTTGCTGACCTTACCCTTACTGCTCTATGGCTTTCGACACATTTTCATTAAAATTACCACTGTATCAGAACCAGCACATTTATACTTATTTGTTGTTTGTTTACATTGAAAATAAATCAACACATTTAAATACTAAAGGACAGAAAGGTAAATTATCAGAGAGCTATTTTTCAGATTGTGGTTTCAAATTCTGCTGTTGATTTATTTAAAACGTATATTAAATGTTTGTTAATATGAAACAAGCATCAGACACAACATATGAGAAAATAATTACAGTTAGAATTACAGTTTATTCTATTCATTAAAGATGATCACTTTTTAAGCCTTTATCATCAATGAGCAATGCACAAATTCCTGTACACTTAGCATTAATGAATAAACTGAAAGAACCTCAACTCTTAGTTCTTTTAAACAGCAATGCCAATAAGGGGAACCAGGATGCAATATACAAGAAACAATTTATATTATCCTATCTGAGAGAACAACTTCAGTTCTCTGACTGTATGTACACTGAAATAATAGAAAATAATGTATGTTGGATCATGGTGTTTATAAATTATTGTGGCTTAGCTGTGCTCTTAACATGTGCTTAACATATGTGTTATGATTCTAAATAAAGAGGCTATCTTGAAAAAGAGAAGCCACACCCCACCCACTTATTTCTTATTTAGTTTATTTTTACCTTTGTAGATCAATTTGTCTCTGTGCTGCTGCTGGCTTTTTTGCTGTGTCTTGCTGTTTTGGTGCTTTGGCGTTACCTGTCTCTAAACTTCCTGGACTTTCTTGACTGGCTGCTGCCCTTTTCCTTCCCCTGACAGGTGGCTTATTTGTTTCCTCATTTTTTGCAGTGGTACCCTGAGGTTCAGGTTTGGGTGGACGCCCTCTCCTGGTTTTTGCTGCAAGCGATGGTCCTGTTTCATCTGCATTATTTTCTTCTGCTTTCTGATGAATATTCTCAGTTCCAGATGCTGTTGCTGTTCTTTTTTTCCCACGTTCAGTACTGTTTCCTTGCGTAGCCTGATCGGAATTAATTTCCTAGGAAAGAAAAATCACTGATATGAAGAAAGATTGCCAAACTGAAATTGTTACCTCTGCTTGGCAGAAGCATGAGTTCATAAAATAAAGTGTTCTTATTAAAAAATAAATCAAACCTGCTCAGATCTAGTAAAAATTTTTACTAAATAGGATTTTTAAGGCTAAACAAAAAGAATTTTCTAGACTGTGTGCAGTTCCAAGTCTTAATTCAGAGAGATCAGGGTCAATATAACGAACTACAAATTGCTTTGACTTGCAACAACAGTTCTCCTTAAGCTCCTTCACTGCCTCTATAAGGGATTAATATCTGGTCATCTCCAAAGCTCACGTGGGTAATTCTGTCAGTTTAAATAGGTATGGCTTATTTGCATGTTCTTCCCAGTAAAATGAACAAAGTAACGGAAATGCTTCCGTTTCATGAAGCGCTGCCTGTATGTGAAAGACAAATGTGTCAATGCAAGTCTCTACACAAAAAATAATTCACATGGGAACAAAAATTGGATGCTGGAGCCTCCTTTGAACAATAGCTTGTGAAACACTTAGTAGAGATGCAGAGAAAAGAGTATTCAAGAAGCATGGCTAGGATGACTTAGCAATTTCAACTAATTAAGGTCCCTCCCTATTTAAAAGTGCTATGTCTGAACCAAGGACGTATCTGTTAAATATTCTTCCATTTGAACAAATGTTTAAGTAAGTCTTGCAGTCTCCGTAATCTTCATTCCTTAATCTTCATTTACCACTGCTATTCAGACTAACTTTACGAACAACCACTCCTGAAAAATTTCCACTCAAGTCACATTTCAAGAACCTAAAAAACAATCTGAAGAACTATTTCATAAATACCTTCCCTGTTATCTACCTTTTCAGAAGAGCTCTATTTTGGGAAAGAAGAATTAAAAACAGAAAAAAGAAAAGGAAGCAAAATACAGTTGAAATATGTATATTTTACTTCATTAGCTCATTGCTGTGAACATGTGGATGTTATTTGACAAGATCATGAAAACATTTTATTATATAAATCCAAAACATCTGTTTATTACTCTGATTTCATCTAATTAAAAGAGTCACTGTAGATATGTAAATTCTTATAATATGCAGAGCATGAGCCATCTATGTATCCCTAGATTGTAAGAGAAACCTCTATTGATTTTAGAATCACAGACTCATCCAGATTGGAAGTGACTTCTGGGAATCATCTGATCCAACCTTCTGTTGGAAACGGGTTATCCTACTTGTTGCCGTACCAATCCTTGAAGAGCATTCCATAATGCTTCTGGGCAACCTATCCCAGTGTTGTTTTCCTCACAATGCATGATTTTTTTTTGCTTATATCCAAATGGCATTTCCCCTTAAGCAACAAGAACAGAAAACCTCCATCTTCTCTGTGAATAGATTCACGGTACTGAAAGACTGATGAAGGCCTGCCATAGTTTCTCTCTTCTAGGATGAAGAGACCTAACTCTTTCAACCTTTCTTCAAATAACAATTTCTCCAAGCCTTTAATATATTGGTGGCTCTCTGGACTCCTGTTTTCAGTATCTGAGGTCACAGGATTCCAGGTATGGTCAAAAGAAAGTCAAATAGAATAGAATAATCACAGTGCTGGCTATACTGGTGCAAACCCAGGGCCCACTTTGCCCTCATGGCTGCCAAAGCATACTGCTGACAAGTTCTGCTGGTTTCCCACTGAGACAGTCCCCCCAGGGCCTTCTTAAGACCTGCAATCCTAGGCAGATCCCAGTACACTGCCCAAGGTTAATACACTCCGTGTGTAGGACTTAATATTTACTGCTGATAACTTCATGCAGCTACATGCTTTATAAGTTAAAAAAAATATATATATATATATATATATATATATATATATATATATATATATATATATATATATATATATATATATATATATATATATATATATATTATTTAGGCCTGGTCATCTCTCTCTAATGGAAGAAAAAGAAGGCATTAAAAATCCTCAAAGTTTGAACAACATACAGAGTTAGTTGCATGTTTGTTCTAGAGACTACTTGACATTCTCCAGACAGTATCTTGTCTGCAAAAATATAAAATAAAGGTGGGTACTTTTTGGCGCTCTATAAAAAAGAAGAAAGTATTTTCTGAATTTCTGTAATATTTTTGAGCATGATTTCTATAAATTACTCTGGATAAAATTAACAATAGTTTTGAAAACCAGAGGAGTTTCATTGGACTAAGAAAACCGTACAGTTACATTCAATGAAACCTGACATTATCAATTCCTCTGAGACCATCCATAGAGATGTATACTGAATTAACACCCATTTCCAAGTTAATTATAGAGATACAGTCCACAAAATACCCAAACATACCTTATTTTTCACAGGTTCTGTCTTTGCTGGTGTGACTGAAATAATTCGCACAGGATTTTCATCATTTTCACTGACACCAGTTTCTGATATATCTGAACTCGGTTCCCTGATAGCATAATTGAAGACAAAACAAAGCCAAGATATACAAAACAGAAAATAAAATGTTTGCAGCTTTTATTTAAGTCAAGTCCCTTATCACAAACATAGTGTCATGTAATTATTTTCACAAACATTATGAACGTTACTCTAACTCATGTTTAAGACAGAAATTCTATCAGATAGAAATAGCCAATTCTAGCAAAGATATAGAGGAAAAGTAAAGACCAGCAGCGCTCAAACCAATTTATACAAACATACAAAAATGAAATAGTTCCAAATAAATAAATAATCAAGATCATTTCATGCAAGTGTATTTCATGCATGCTTCTGTACCTTGATCTGTTTCCTGCAGAAGAGCTCAGCTCAGAGTTTACACTGATATTGCTTCCAGTCTCTGATCCTGTAGTTCTAATATACGGTCTCCTTCCAGTTGCAGACAATGGTTTGTTTACTGTACCTAACACACCGGTTGGTTTTGGCTAAAAGAAAATGGATTTATTTCAAAAACAGGAATTTTCAGACACATATTTTTAAATATGTTCTTGAATATTTAAAAATATTATTTCTGGATTAACAGTCTCAGTCATGATGCCATCAGTTTAGAGCTACAGACCTCATCCTTAATTAACAAGCAGTCACACGTTTATTTCTCATCATTTAAAGGTACTTCATCAATTGTTCTCTTTCCTGCTTTGAAGCCATAAAATCACAGAATCACCAAGGTTGGAAAAGACCCACAGGATCACCCAGTCCAACCATCCACCTATCACCAATAGTTCTCACTAAACCACGTCCCTCAACACAAAATCCAAACATTCCTTGAACACTTCAAGGTTTGGAGACTCCACCACCTCCTGGGCAGCCCATTCCAGTGCCTAACCACTCTTTCAGAGAAGTAGGATTTCCTAACATCCAGCCTGAATCTCCCCGGCACAGCTTGAAACCATTCCCTCTGGTCCTATCACCAGTTACACTAGAGAAGAGGCCGACCCCCAGCTCACTACAACCTCCCTTCAGGTAGTTATAGAGAGCAATAAGGTCTCCCCTGAGCCTCCTCTTCTCCAGACTGAACAATCCCAGCTCCTTCAGCTGCTCCTCATAAGGCCTGTGCTCCAGACCCCTCACCAGCTGTGATAGTGCTTAGAGAAGTGCCAACAAGAAACATAATGTTGGATAATACTAGACAAAATGATGTAGCAACATCCCATATTTGCAAAGCAAAACGTCTTTGGGAAAAAGCACTTCAAAATGTAATGCAAAACTGGATTCATTGCACCAGTAGAAAACGCATACATTTCTACTCCAAGAAAGCAGGCGTACAGAATCATGGAATATCCTGAGTTGGAAGGCACCCACAAGGATTCACGAAATCCAACATCTGGCTCAGCACAGAACTACCCAACGTTCAAACCATACTTCTGAGAGCGTCATCCAAATGCTTCTTGAACTCTGGCAGCTTGTTAGTATGATCACTTCCCTAGAGAGCCTGTAGCAGTGCCTGGCCAACCTCTGGTGAAGAATCACAGAAATCACAGAATCACAGAATCCCAGAGGTTGGAAGGACCTTGAGAGATCAAGTCCAGTCGCCTTCCTAATGCAGGATCCCTACAATACATCATACAGGAAAGCAACCAGATGGGTCTTGAATATCTCCATAGAAGGAGGCTCCACCACCTCTCCGAGCATCCTGTTCTAGTGCTCCATCACCCTTACAGTAAAGAAGTTCTTCTGCGTGTTTGTATGTAACTTCCTATGTTCAAGTTTTAGGCCATTACTCCTTGTCCTATTGCTACGCACATCCGAGAAGAGCCTGGCCTCATCCATTTGCCTTCTAACTTCCTTCAGATATTTGTAAACATTTATCAGATCCCCACTCAGTTTTGATGTTTTGCCCTCTACGCCCTTCCCTGTCTTCGTAGCCCTTCTTCAGGACCCCTCCTAAGAGTTTCATGTAATTGCTATATTGTCGTGCCCAAACACATACAGTGCTTGAGATGAGGCTGCACAGCACAGAGCACAGTGGGACAACCCGTTCCCTTGCACAGCTGGCAGTGCTGGGCCTAGGCCTCACATACCTGAGGGTATGGTTGGCCTTTTCAAGCTGCCAAGGCACTCTGTTGAGTCATAATTTCTTAACACACCATCTATGCTGTGGTACTCTAATAGAGGGATGGTATTTTATATCTTGCTATGGCTGCTGAATGATTTGATCAGGCTGAATAGGCTGTAAGATTTTTCTGTCTCTTAAGAAAACTTCTTTGACTTCTCTCAACTAACATGTCATATTCTTCATATAATTCCATGTTTCCTCGAAGATCAATGCATTCTATAATTCTAGAATAATGTATTCTATGATTCTACGATTCTCACAAGAAAAATTAATTTCCATGCATGGAAGCTGAAGGAGGAGGCAACAGAGGGATACCACAGATATTATATAACATTTGGCCATCAGAGAGCAACATCTCTGTAAAAAGCCTGTTACTGAAAACTTATTCAGTAGCTGCATCATTCTAGTGCTAATACTGCACAATATTTACTTATTCTAGTAACATATTTTATTTAGAAAATAGGAAGCATTTGGTGCAACTCAAGTGAGAGAGAAAATGTTTGAGAGAGAAAATGTTTAAGAGAGAAAAGAAGGTACTTCTTCATAAACAGACTGTGAACAAGAGGCTGTGAAGGCAGAATATCAGTAGGTTCAAGACATGAGCAGATAAATGTGTGAACACCATAAACAGATATCAAAACCAAGAGACAGAGATACAGAGTCTAGCACTGCATTAGAAATTACATATGCTGGAAAGCATACAAAATAAAGTGGCTAGGACTGCATGATCATATTAATTTGGTCACTGGATAAAACAAGGCCAGTAGAAACACTGGTCTGATTTAATGGGTATCTGTCTACATCTGTGTTTTCTGAAAGGTAAGGAAGACAGAAGAACAAGTGTCTATGCATTCTATTAGAACATGGAATGAAAGTTTATTTTCCCAAAACATTGACAATTACCTAAATAATGCTAACTCGACACAGGACACCCTCCCCTCTTGATTCTCTATAAAACTCTATTCTAAGAGAGTACTAGAGAAAAAAAACATAACTCAAAAATACTGCTGTTTTATGGTAAGGCACCTTTATAACCTTACTTGCCGAATACTTTATCAAAAGAGAAATGTTCTACATTTGTACAACCAACTACAAGCTCTCCTTTAATTGTATATCAATATATCAAGTATATATCAAAAGTGAAACAATTACAACAGCAAACAGATAACCACCAGCCTACTACCAACTGCTACCCAACAAGGAATAGCTTACAGAAGGTAGTCTTCTGCCTGCCTCCTCTCTTCCTAACATAATGCCAACACTTGCTAAATGAACACACAACTATCTACATGCCCCCGTCCCTATTTTCCTGCCAGTGTAACAAGCTTAACCAGCTCACTGAGCAGCATCCAGGCTAGTGTTGAAGTGTGAACATAAAGTGAAGAGATACAGTATTCTGCCAGCTGAGCAGAACTCACCCACATGAACTGCTCTGATAGCAGGAGTTTTTGTAAAGAACAAAAAACAGCATGAGGAGCAGCAGTTTGAGATGATATCTATTAATGGAGCGATTGTTTGTTTCTACCCTTAAAATGAACCATTACTACAAAGTTCTGCTCTTACTGAAGACTTAGAAACTAATGCAGTAATAGTTCACTGAACACAGAACATGAAAATTAAAAAAAATAAATAAATAACATATGACATTACATAGAGACATAATTTATACTGTTTTTTTACAGGTCAGCCAGCATTGTTTCACTAAACTCAAGAAAACAATCTGCTAGCTTTGTGAGCTACAATAAAAAGTATTCCAACAAACTTTAAATGCAACCTAGTAATCCCAAGAAAGAAAGAATCCCCCTTAAAAAGAGTGGCTGATAGAAAACTGGAATAGTCTGTTGTTTACGCTTTCCTCCCCACTAGAAAGAAATGGTATTTTCTCTTCCACATGGAGTGTCAGTCAAATTATATCTGAATTAAAATGAGCTGATCAGAAAGATATAGACATTTATAGTTAAATTTAACAGCTTTAGCAGCTACATTGAAAGTAGTAAGACGACGAATCTACGATAACCAATCCTAGCAACATCACAGAATTAAGTATCTGAATTATAGTTTTATGCCACAGTTATCTGAATAAACAAAAAACCTGTTACTATCTGAAAGACAATCAAGAACCCATGCCTCTGTTACCTTTATGTCCTCCATCCTCTGTACTACCTTGGCGTTTTGTCTGCACTGAGTAGTACATGGAGTTAAAAGCATTCATTATTCCCTCAAATGAATGAACGATGAATCACTGTATACAAATTCTTCATACAATTCTTATAGTATCACGGTTCTCTTTATGGTTTATTATCAAGCTAAGGAGAACATTTAAAATCACAATAATCTTCAAATTAATTGTAACTTGTCAGAATATACTACCTTTCCTGTCAAAAGAAGAACCCTTGTCTCTTCTGAAATGTAATTCCGGTCATTGGAAAAATCCTATTTAAAAAAAATAATAAAATAATTAATTTGCATTTGATCTCTCAATCTTGCTGTTGTTTTTATATTTACATGATTGATTTCTGAAGAGTGACGGCACTATGCAACCTCAGAATCACAGAGGGGCTTTAGTTGAAAAGGACCTTGAAGATCACCTATTTCCAATGCCCCTGTTGTGTGCAGGGTTGCCACCTACTAGATCAGTCTACCCAGAGCCTCAACCATCTATTGATAATGAATAAATCTAATGAAGATCAGTCACACTCATACTTCAGAGAAGATCTGAATACTAACAGCGTGGCATACGTGGAGCTGGAATTTACATTTTTTCTTCTTAAATGACATGCCTCACTTGAAATGAAGTAAAATTGACTTCCCTCTTGCTTCACTTCCATCTTTTTATGGGAAGTCCGAAAAGAGAACAAGTGCTATCTTCTCTAGAAAAACTGGAAGCTGTGAACTTTGTCACTCTGACTACAGTTTACAGAGACAAAACATCACATCTGAATGCAGGCACCTATCACAGACACCAGCTCCTCACCACAGTGGGATCATTCAAACCAGAATTAATTAACCAGACTGTATTTTGTTTAAATGGACTCTGGTAAGGCAGTTAACAGTCTGAGATGGTGAAAAATGTGAAATGCATTGCTTGGTATGATCAACACTAGTATGGACAATTACTATAGTTCCACTTATACTTTTTTAAAAATATGTCTCTGAACGTTATTGCTGACTGTAGAGATATACTCACTAGGACTACTGCTGGGCAATAAGAGGACATCAAACAAAACAGCCAGTTATTAACAACTAAAAACATATCACAGAAGATCAAAAATGTTCCTTTTTCTTTTTTGGCTGGTTTGCATTCTAATTAAATATACAGTCAGAATATAAATATATCCCCTTACATTCAGAAGAGCATGTACAACACTTAAATGGAATGATCTAGCAATATCTGCCAGCATGTTGATCTTTACTCTATACAGCTCTCACCAGGTCACAAACATTTCTGGCTGAGACACAACTAGCTTATTGTACAGCTGGTGATACCAACTATATTGTTGAGGAAAAAATATATGTATTTTTCTATGACGTGATCTCAACTATAGCAATCAAAGAATTTCCCCTTATTATCCTGGAAATTAAAGTAATAAAAATTTACCTTTTCAGGTTGTGTAAAAAATTTGGTTGGCAATACAGGGTCCTTTGGTGAATCTGCATTGCATAAAGCACTTTTGCTGTTGATTACACACAGTGCTACATCACATACTGTATAAAGTTTCTGAAGAAAAAAAGAGAATTATGCTTTAGGAATTACTTGCTGTGCAGAGAATGCAGTTCTTTAGCAAATTGAATCTGTATGTGAAATAACCACTCCTAAGGACATATTTTGTAATTACATCATTAACCATGCTGTTGGCTCTTAGAACAGAGAATTCCTCATTTTTCATATTACACTATTTAATAAAACAATAAAACGACAGACATCTAAGTTGTACAATAGAAGCTCTTAGTCAAATCACCATAAATGGTTTCTCTTCTCAGCTGGTAACATATATTTAACAGCAGCCATATACTACAGTATTTCCTCAACAACAGAAAATAATTATGTTGGAAAATCAGATATTTGGAATTAAAATAAGCACTAGGAAATAACAGGAATATTTAACAAATTTTGTTTAATAACTTCTCTGGTGCTGTGTGCTGGCTAAGATCAGCAAGTTTTAGAAAGAATGAGACTGGTAGCATACACACAATGCTTGCAATTAGCACACTCTAAAAGAATTTAAATGTCTGAGCTAATATTTTTAAATTTCCTGTAAATCCTGTCCAGCAAGTAGCTTGCAAAACCTTAGCCCATCACCAAACACTTATCTGAACTGCACTTCTTACTTCATTGGCCTTTGGCTCATCAGGAGACTGAGCATCTCGTGTAAGCTTGATGTTTTCTGCCATCTTTTTCATGAAGGCATGGCTATTGTTCTCATTCTTCGTCATTAAAACTTCAAGCATGAACCACAGGCACCTAAAAAGCCATAAACCACAGTTACGTTCCAATTTTTATACAGTAGCTTCTTTGGAAAGAAAAAAAAAAAAGTCAGCTGTGCTAGCTTTTCCTTAAGCAACCAAGTCAATTTGAAAAAATCATGAACAGATAGCATCCAAAGAAGAGAACAGAGTCTAGACCTTTAATTGTAAGTGTTTCAGTCATACTCTTCAGAATAGAAAGAATTCCAGCATCTTGTAGATGGAATTCTACAATCACTATCTCAGGCTATGTCTATGATACTGCCAACAATGTATCATGACCACACAAAACTAGCTTAAACTATACAACTGCTCAACTGTTACCCACATTACATAAACACTGGAACAGACACACTAAAGGATCCAAAGTGAATAGGCCAGATACAACTGATGCAATAGAAGAACAGTCACATAAAGAAAGTTCATTCTCTGTATGCATTTCATTATTTCTTTGAATGTGAATTCAGAAGGAAAAGACACCTTTTTGAGAGAGAAACAACAACAAAAACAAACAACTCTACAGGACAGCCTCAAAAGACACCGTAAGTGTAAATATCAGAAATTATGAATAAGGAATTCACTAAGCATGTATTTACTTGTTTGACTATATTTAGGCCACATAAAACCCAAGATGACCTGAGGAGACAACTGCAAAACACACTGCCAGTCTGCTTCTACAAGTGTATGAGCATCTAAGGCAACACTTTAAAATGAACAGACTCTAAGAAGTCTTGAAAGAAATGCTGTATTACATTAGGAGAAAAATGTTTTGGATTTATCTCAGAAAACTTTTCAGAGAAGCGTTCCTGCCAAGATTCCTGTACATAGCATTTCTTTCTTTGGAGCAGTCCTCTCTGGCTAGTTCAGCCAGCCTGTGACAAGAATGAGGGAGGAAATCTGGCAACAAAGGACAGCCATACAAGGGATGTCCAAAAAAACTGTGCACTAGAAAGTACTTCTCAGAGAAAGTATTAACAACTGCAAATCAGAACTTGTTCAATTCTGTATAAAACAGTAAAGAACACAGTGGATTAATTCAGGTGTTGCCAAGAACAAGAAGTCCTCAAAAAACAAAACAAAACAAAACAAACAAACAAAAAACAACAAAAAACAAAACAGACTTGATTATTAGTTAAGAAATCTTTCTCGACTCCAGGTTCTGACCAAGTGTGAGTCAAGTAACTCAGAAATCAGAATAAATTCAGGTTTTCAACTAAAGACAAAAAAAAAAAAATCAGACTGGGATTCTCACACAGATAAAGGTGCAAAAAGAATTAAGATATGAACATGTATATTTATGCAAATAATCTAATTATACATACACTGTAATATGTCATTATATGTGCTTTTGTGGTACCAAAACAAGTTAGCTTACAGCTCCATCCAAAATGAATACAAAAGAAAAACAAATGAAAAACAAAGAATGGTGATGTGGAGAGATGGATGCCTGAACAGTTAATAATGGTTAAAGGTTACCATTTGGTCTTTTAGAATATACTGCTAAGCAGTTTCTTCCTTTTCCAAGACTAATGTTTTATCGACAGCATATTGCAAAACACACAATAGTCCATTTTCCTAATAATTTTTTCTAAGCACAGGAAATAGTTCTAGAATCATTTAACACTTACTCTTTGACATCACGAAGCTGATCAACATCCTGAGGTTTTGTGAAATCTGGATCATGTGCCAGTAAATGAATCATATATGGTACCACATATTCAGGCAGCAGGGACAGCAATTTTTCTGCAGTAAGAAACAAAAATCATAACTAATCTCTTTGTTACACGTACATACAGACATGCATCACAAGGCAAAATATTTTCAATTATTACTTTTCCAAATACACAGGACATAAAACTTCAGTCTGTGTTCTTTTTCCTGCAGATTCTACTTTCCACAAATCACAGAATGGTTTGGATTGCAAGGGACCTTTAAGATCACCTGGTTCTGACCCTCTTGCTTTAGACCAGGTTGCCCCATTATTAAATATAAATGAGTTTTACTACTTCAAAACTATTTGGCCCCACATCACAAAGAGATCATAAAACCTAACATATCAGAAAACAAAATTTTGTTTGTCAAGCAAAACAGCTACCAGAATAACAGTATTGTACCTTACATGTATGTTCCTCAGCAATGTACAGAAAAGTATTTTATGGTTAATGCTGAAGTAAATTTAGATTCAAATGTGATAAATATAAAAAATGAGAAAACAAATTAACTTTGTATTTATTTAGAAAAGCAATTTGCTTAACTTTTAATGATTACTTCTTCCAATTTAGCATTCAACCATTGTATTCTTCCGAAATTTACTGAAACACTAACCGTTAGCCATAGGATTCTGCTTAATGTATTCTCTTCGTATACTGATGTTTTTAAGCAAGCACTGTCTGGCATGTGCTCTTCTCTCTTTCACAGGATCTTTGGCACACAAAGCAAAGATTGCCATATATTCCAAAGGGAGCAGTAATTTCACAAGTGCTTTATGCAGTTTCTGGGCAAATATCTGCCTCACTTGGTAGCACTCATCCTGTAACAAAATAAAACATAAGAATGCAACCATAACAATCTTGTTTAAAACAAAATAAAAATGAAAAACATCCAACTGGAATGATGGGGTGACATGTTTTGAAAGCATCAACAAGTGTTGTATAATAAATATTTGCAGCTTCAAGAACACTCGAAAGCTGCCATGAGCAATATTAAATAATCAATTTAGCAGCAGCAAAAGCTCAGATGTAAGGACTTTGAACTCAAAGAACTCTAAGAATCACTTCAATCAACTATAAAAGTAGTTACTTACGTTAATGACAAGTGCACAGAGTTGGAACTGTTCTGGGGTAATTATTTCATGGTAACATGGCTCCTGCGCAAGCTTCATTATTGCACTGCCAGCAGCTAATCGTAGTCGAGACATATCGGATTTACTATACAAACAAGAGGGAAAAACCCCAAAACTCTGCTTAAATTACTTGCATATCACAATTTCTTTCTTTTTACAACACCATTCAATGAGCAATCAAGGTTTTCCCCAGTCTGACCAGCTCAACAGGTTCATATTGTTAAATTAACTCAATGACATTTGTGAAAATAAGGTGCTCTGCTCCTCTGTTGCACCTCTTTCTTGTTTGCATACCACTATGTGATCAAAGCAACTCATTTGTTACAGATTTCCCTTACCCTCTGAATAGAGATGTGGCGTAAAGTAACCCCACATTGGAAAGATGCTCCACCCAAAACTGCCCCAACATTTCAATGTATTCAATCTGATTGTTCAGTTATCTTCAAAGAAACTCCTGCAAGTCTCTCTGGAATGTCTTTTACTAGCAAGATATCTACAGTGTTCTAAGCTATATTATGAGTAGACTGCAAGAAAGAATCAATTTGAAGAATGCTTTCATATGCACCATTCCAGTCCTAAATTTTAAACTCCAGTCAGATCCACCTCCTATTATTCAATATTACCCAACATTATCTTCACACCTTAAAATTCTAAAAGGATTCAAAGAATTACTGCTTTTAGTATACAACTCCACAATAACATTATTACAAGCCTGAAAGTAACAGAATCTGACCTGATTCGCTTCTGTTCTGTCAAGTCTCCTTCACTGACAAGCATAGCTGATAACAGTCGGAGTGTGGAATTTGCAGATTTTGACTGGTTGTTTTTCATACCCAGCAGCCAGCGTACCAAAAGTTTAATTGCTTGCACCTATCAAAAATGGACAAACAAACAATGAACTTACTTTCTAGACTTGTTATGCGCTACAGCACTTATTAGAGTTGATATATTTTAAAAGGAACAGAACGAAGTAGTAATATTTACAGAAAGAGAAAGGCACTATCAGCTGTAGTTCAGTGCTTTCTCACAAGTACATCTACGATACCTGCTATATTATCAAAAATAAAAGCAACTAGACAACCTTTCTAAAAACAGCCACAACTAGAATCACAGTAAATAGCCTATCAAAGAGAACGAAGAAAATTCAAAGTCTCAATTTATATCAACTTTATTTACAGTCAATAAAGACTAATTACCTCTCCTACAAGGAAAACTGCAACTTTTGGTTGTCTTAATTTTCTCAACATTCAATATACTCAGCATCAGTAAACGAAGACACCAAAATGCATGGTTTCCACCAGTTTTGTAATGGTGTATTTATATAATTGACAGAAAACCCAGAATGGTACTTCTAAAAAAAACCAAAACAACCTAATACAAAAGTAATTAAAGATATTTACTGCACTCTAAAGAGATTTATCAAACTCTTCACTGCACAACTTCAAAATAGTATGTTTTAAACTCAAACATATACATTATTATTGGCAGCTGACCATTCACCTTTGCTAGTACTTCTGGAGAAACCTCTTCATCTGGAGACCACAACTTTCCATTTTTCTCACCTGTTGACTACAGATACTCATGTAAGTTTAAGAACTGGTTCAACCCATACAGAAAACGTAGAGAGAAAGAAACAAAACAGAGTTTTGGACAGAGCTTTCTTTCATACAGAAGATTTTTCTATGACGTGACATCTCTTTATAAGTCATTTATAGACCATTCCTTTATTGAACCATTTTGCAAATACAAAGCAGAACAAAACAGCTCTGTTCCCCAATAAAAAACAAAGAGAATTGCAAGGACTTAACGAAAAAAGAAGATCTTACCCTGTCATTCATTAGAAGATCTTTTACAATGAAATTTGCAACAACAGATTTCATTGGAGAAGCAAACTGGTCTGGGGCCAACATAGAAATATGACCCAGTGAGACTAATGGAGTTATAAGTTGTTCTGGTACATCAGCATTCAAACTTCTACTAAGAGGCTGAGGAAAAAAAAGTATGTATATATTAAAAATGAGCCGTAGATATGTAAATCACCATGCCTAAAAAACTGCTTATTTTAATACTGGGCTGCAGATGACTTTTACAGGGTTTTTTTTCATAAGAATTAGTAACATTTGCAAAACAGAATGGAGAAAGAATGCAATTTCCCAATTAACAGAATAATTAAAATCTCACGTGAGATAGGGGCAATATGATTTTATGTTCTCATCCTGTTTTAACAGTGAAACACATTAAATGCTGGGAGAAATGGGAGAAAATCTGACCTTATGTTGAGTTATAAAAATCTGAAATGTAGCTAACAAGTGTCAAAAAAACCCCTAAAACTAATAACTGTACAACCCCGTAAATAGTTGTTTCCACTGGTGATCAGTATTTCCTTCAAGACAACAGTTATGATAATTCCAGGTTTGCTGTATCACTCAGTACCTTTCCACTGTAACCTGATAGTAGAGAAGGGAACATGAACTTGCACTCCCATGTAAGTCTAAGCAGAGAGATCACACTCTGTAAACTTAATTCAAAGATTTTCACACATCTGAATTATATATATGTTCAAAGATGGCCACGGTGGAGAATCTATGATATTTTACAAGTGCATATTAATATTAGTATTATTTAAGAGCTTATAGTGAAAAGTAACCTCTCTGCCCTACATATGATTTTTTGCTTTACCACTTTTCTAAGTAGTAAGAGAGGAGTAAGCTAGTGTCTTCACTTACAGATGTGTACTTCTCTGCATTCACTTTCTCAGTGAGAAAGTAATGCACAGACACAGACCTTAGACATGGAAATTCAATATGGTTTGAAAGTAGAGGATGTTACTCTCCATTTAGTATCTGCTACATGCATTCTCGTGAGATCTGGTGTGGAGATTCCAGCATATTTACTTTAGTTTCCTCTAATTTCTCCCATATAGACAAAAAAGGAGCACCTTATGTATCAGAATGTTACAAAGACTACAAGAAACAGAAATATTAATAGTTTTCTATTGTAAAAGTAATGACTTAACTACCATACATCTGTAGGCTGGCTTCATAAATTATCTGTTAATTAAAAATAGAAATTAATCATTAGTCTCAACTAAGAACAGAAAAAAAATTAAAAACAAAAAAACCAAGACATACCTCAAAGATCTGAGCAAGTTGCACTTCTTTATTTGAAAATATGGCATGTATACAGTGAACGGCTTGTTTTGCCTGATGGGGAGTGCCTCTTTTTGCTTTCTGATGCAAAATTGGAATTAATGTTCTGTAAACATTAAATAAAATACTTCAAAATACAATTTGCAATCTACAAAACATGAAACTTTTCACCTACACAGACACATCTCTACAGAACATGGTCTTACAAATCATGCGCTCCTTTGAAGTCAGTTCAGAAAAGACCATGATAAATTGAAAACAAACAAACAAAAATATTTAATATTACTTGCTGAACATCTGACTGTATACAGGCAGAAAAAAGCTCAGAGGGAAAAATCAAACATGAAAGAAAACAGTGATCAAAATAAGGTTATTAAGGTTATAGCGTGGGGGGAACCAACAGTGGGGGACAGTAATATCTGAGACACTAATTCATGATGTTTAGCACTCAGTTACTGAGTCAAAATGACAGAATTGCTTACAGAACACCTGACACAGAAACATCTCAAAAAACATTACTTTCTGGAAAAGTTCATTAACAATACAACAATTCAGTACACAGATCAGTGCTCAGGCTTCACTAACATTTTCCATAATCAAAAGTAGCAACAACAGGTGGAAGAAAAAAATTTGACAGCATCCTTATCACACAAACCAAGGTAAATTTACATTATAATGTGCATCTTTACGCGTAAACTTGTACACGTTCACACATGGTCTATCAGTTCTATTGAAAGCAGTGACCATACTTAGCAGACTCTAAAACCATTTGGAATTCCCTGTCCATGAAGTGGGGCACAAAACCATTCATTTCTCATGTGAGGAAGAACTTGGGTACTACTGGTGAACACTACTCCAAAGGACAGCACGCAGTCTGCATACAGTTGGTTTAAAAATAAAAATAAAAAAGCCAAACAGGTTACTTGAAACAAAACTATTTTTCACTTATGATAAACATCACTGAGTATATGAAATCTAGAACAACTGCCTATATTCTGACACGCTTTTGCACAGTAGTAATATTGCAAGTATTTCAATATATGAGAATTTGTAACCTCTACTTTATAACCCGGATTAGTTAGTTACTAAAAGGCTGATTTTAACATTTTAGACGTCAGTCACCAAGTTGTAAAGTCTGTGAATACTTAGATTATATGTAGCTTTAACCAACAGTTAAAGCATGAACAGTATGATGACAATATATAGACAGCCTTTTATTCTTTCTTAGAAATGTATGCCTGCTTTTGGAACTTGTTTCTCAATTTGTTTCAAAACAGAGCTGTTAACTACAGATTACATTTTCATTCCTTACAAAGACAGAAATATCATGTGAAGGAAATTATTGTGCCAAGAAATTACATCTCCACCATATTTCTGTTGTTGCTTGTTTTGTAACCTGGGAAACATGCTACACTCTGGTTTTAACATATCTATTATAAAAGGACTTTCAAAAGCAGGTAATATCTTAAATAAATAAACAAATAATGTGAGAACAGGGAATTTAAAAATGAAGAGACAGAAGCTTTGTGAAAGAATACAAAATGATGGAAGACAAGCTGTTCATATTCAAAAGACTACAATGTAATTTCAGGGGCAATACTCTGAATTAACTACCAAGAGCTAGAAGTCCGGGTATGAGAAATGCATGTAAAGAAATACACTCACGATCTTATCTGCGGCAGGTCTGTTTCTATTTTGTGACCCGTGTTTCTGAAAATCTGTATGGCTGCCTCAGCTACCTTATCATCTTCCATCCTGAGGCACTGCAGCAGAGACTCATAGGTCTCTGCAGAGTGAAACGAGGTAGGATGTGTAAAGGACAGAACCTGCAGATACATATTAAACCAAAGGTATAAAGGTATACATCTCCAAGATAAGTGAATCATCAGAGAAACAAACTTACAGCTGTTTACCAGCCTTATCATCAACAGAAATAGCTATTACATGCTCACAGGAGATTATTACATTCAAAAACTACATTTTTGGAGAAAGTTATACAGACATTTTCAAATAAACTAATCTACCTTTTTTTCTATAGGGCCTCCTTTCCTCCAAACATTTTATAAGATATAACATTATTTGAATATGGAAAAATATCTATTAAAATGAATATTTATCCAAAATTATTCACTTAAACTCCAGTCTACTTAAAAACACTTTTCAACTAAATGTAATTGAACTGAAATCCTAATTTCTCCATAATCTCTAGTCTCTGAGCAGAAAAGAAATCAAGAAAGTTAAAACAACCACAGTATTTAATTACTGTCTTTTAATCTAAACTAATGGAATACACATTCTTTTAAATAGAAGTCGTGTTAAATAAAAAACTAAGTGCACAAGAATTCAAGGAGAGAACAAACCATTATCCCAGAAGAAAACTATATTAAGTATAACAAAGTTCAAATAACACATTGTAGGGAGAGCAATTAAAAAAATACACATATTTTGTATATTTTTTAAGGTTTATCTTATATTGGTTTCTTTGATCAGAGTTGTCTGTATCAGTATCTGAACTTTCTTAAAGGTATCCATGTCACAGCAACAAAGCCTTCAACCTTAACAGCTTTCTTTTCTGAGCTACACGTACAAACAGACTTTACTTCCCTGTGTAATTCTGCACAACTGTTTCTAATGCATGGCTGCTGTTACCAAATTTGGTGCAATATGTCTTCATGAAGTTCAACTTGTTCATTCACACGTGAGAAAGGTCTCACCTCAATCATCTAAACTTCCCCTCCATGCCTTTCTTTCTTACTGTACAGCCCTCTTTTTAACATATTGAAAACAAACTACCAAATCCATTACAGATGTTATCCAGATATTTCAAGTCCTTCCTTCTCTCCTTCAGGCAATTCTCACTCATCAATACCTTCCCCCCTCCTTGTTTGCTTTCCTTACAGCACTGTACAAGCCAACAAGATGTGCCTCTCCTAGTCTGCCCTTTTCTCCTCTTCACACTTTGTGGCTTTATCATTCTCTTTGACTTCCCTAAGAAACCAATTCCTGCTTTAAGGAGAATACTTCTATTCTGTGTGTCCTTTGCAAAAGATACTTTTCCCCAAAACTTGTTATTTTTATATGGTTTTCCCAAGCAAGTACTAGTAACCAAAACCTTTCTGTCATTACAAAAGTTCACTAAATAATAGCTTGCACATACTTAAAATATACTTAAATAAATACTACTACTAACATTCATTCTTTAGTCACACCACTGCCATTCCTTCCTTTACAAACTATAGCTTACTGTAGATTATTTAATGTAAATTACCTTGAGAAGTTCAAGTCCTGCACGAATTGCAGTATCAGGACTTACACCCTCCTCTTCATCATCAGCTGTCCCCTCTATTGATTTATTCATCAATTTTACTAGTGCACTAAAATAAGAGATAGAAAAACAAACAAACTAAAAAAAAAAACAAATGAACTTGAAAACATGCAATATCAAGTTTGAGCAGCAAGATTATCTGGTTTCGACAATAATTTATGGGATAGTGATAGTCTGTTTTGTGTTTTTGTTACAGTCTTTTTCTCAAACTATTTCATTATTCCTTTTCTTTCTGACTTAGCTTACTGCAAAATTTAATTGCTTAGGAAAAAGACATGTTGGTAGCATTCAGATCAACATAGAGTTGCAAATGTTTCAGAATATAATTAGATTGCCAGACAGGTCTCAAAAGGAATAGAAACATTCTCTTATTCAATCCCATAAAAATTAATTAATTCAGCTGTTATATTGAAGACTGTGTTGCAGTTAACTATGTGAGAACTATGATCATCATATTCACCTTACATCCCACAAACAGCAGTTTCACAGGGAACAACTGCCATATTTTATTGTCTTTATTTTATTTATTGCTATTGATGTAGCATTGCAAAGCACTAAGAAAAAAAAAAAATTCTTCCCCCCCCCCCCCAAAAAAACAAAACCAAGACCCCGCACTGCTAGAAATGCAAGATATTATTGTAAAATATGTATTTTTAAATGTCTATCTACAGTTAGGGCAGACTAACCTGTCTAATCTACTCCCAAGAAAATCTTTTTTTTTTTTTTTTAAACTTAAATCAACTTTATAACCATTCATGAGCTCCTATGATCTTCCAAACTTACCTAATGGCTTCTGAGTCAATATGTACAGGAGCAATTCTTTCCAAAAGAAATTTGACCATTTCCAGAAAGGGATTTGTTGGCTGCTTAGGATTTGCAAGTTTCCGGGCTATTTCTCTCTACAAGAATGTTACATTACCAACAATAATTATTCTCATCTTAATTATTTCCTAAGCACACTGAATAAGTTAAATAGAATTAGTTCTTTAAACTACAGAAATACAGACTATTGTGTAAATAGTCAATGAAATGTATTTTAAGGAGGACTGTTGTTATCCCTGGATCTTTATCACATTACAGTGAAAGAAGGCATGCTTTGCAACAGCATTAATACTCAAGATGCATGTAAACACCTTCTTCTTTCTTAAGTGTTTCTTAAGGAAGTGGAGACCAGATTCAAAACAGAACCAAGAGAGTGCTAAGTGCAACACAGACAGAGTTTAAGTATCTATGCAGACAAGAGTAATTCACAGATCTGTATATAACCTTGCTGCATGTTTCAGATTCCATAATTTCCACAAAATGCAAGAGAAGCTACAGTGCTGCAGATATGGAGAAGCACTATGCCACTTCAGTTACAACAGATGTTCAGACTCCATGTTCTTGCCTGGGAATGTCTTTGAATCAAAAACCTGCTTTTCCCCCTCTGAATGCAGCAAGTGTCAAGAACATTAAATTCTGCTGCAAACTCTACAGAAGGTGGTGGATACAAAAATATTTTTATTTTGAACACAAGTTTAAAATGTCTCAAATAAATAATTTCTCAACCTTCCTTCTACTTCAAGTTCAGAAGCTGTAGATCTATGCAGACCAGGAAATTGCCCTAACCATTTCAGTAAGCAATCTTCAGGAGAGAAAATAAGTCTTCCCTTTGAAACTGCATCACTGCATTCCCAAATTGCAAAATCAGCTATTTTAGAAAGAGATGTATTCCATATGTTAGTGGTTTAGAACATAATTCTCTATGCCATTCTGTTCTCTTCCCTGGACAATTACAGAGCCATTAGGCAAAAACCAAGAAGCCTGTGTTTGCTGATGCTCGGTACTGAGATTTTTGTCAACCAAATTGCTGCAACTGTTGGCACTGTAAATCACTGGAAAAGCCTGATTTAATATTAATGTGTGTATTCTCAGCAGTGATATTAAATAAATGAGAGAGAGAAAAAGATTGACCTCAAAATAATTTTGTACAAAGAAAAATGAACGAATAATATGCAGATGGTGCAATAGTTGTTGTGCTCATACTTATGTAAATTTTATCAGTGTTGGGAGACAGTTTAAAACAGTTTACATAAAAAAGATTCTTGAAATGAAGCAAAAAAATGAAATTAGTCTTTTAAACTTAATGTTTGATCCTTATAACCTCAGGAAGAAATAAAGCCAGTATTTGTTTGCTTTTTTTTTAGGATGATTGCCAAATATTTTATTATCAGTCATCTCTACAGGTTAACTAAAAAGGTATTTTATAACAATGAGAAACATATAGAAATCATATTAAGGTATCAAAATAGACTATTAAGTCTTAGTAACTGTTTTAAGCACAAATATTTAAAAAAGTTTGCTTTTCCATCTCCTTACCACACAGACATCTGCCTGTTTACATGAACACGTAGGGCTAATTAACAGCTCAAGCTGGGACCGAAGCTTTTCATCATCGCCTAGAACCTGATTGAATTTCTTCACAAAATCTTGTGCTTTCCCAGGATCTGGAAGGTTTTCTATGTAATTAAACACAGTTTAATATAAGATAAATTTGCTACTTGAGAATGAGAACATTCATAAAAAATTAATTTCCAAGAACACTGTAACAGCAGTTTAAAGAACTTATTAACACTTACTTGCTATGGTCATCAGCTTCCCAAACATGGCAGCACTGTTTGCTTCTGACTGAGGACAACAGCAAACAGAAACAAACAAAAAAAACATCAGCACTGCTCCCTCATGAAAATATACCTTTAAGATCATCCGTCAGGTATATTGCAGCAGCATGTTCTATTGGAAAAAGACCTAAAAAGCCCAACAACCAGTTCTAATAAACAAAGAAAAGCCCTCAACATTAAACCCAAAACACTAAAGGTATCCTCCCATACTAAAACCCCAAAATAACCATGCACTTGCATTTAAAGTCTCTGCTAGTTTGAAGATTTACTTTTAAAAGTATACTTAAACATTTACAAAATATTCCACTCAATGGAAAATGTCAAAGTAGTTTGTAAAGTGAGAATCAGGAATTCTATCAAAAGTGAACAAAAACTTGAAAAACCGCCTTAATTTCTGCTGAAGAAACTAAAGGAGGCCATACACATGGCAAGCGTTACTAAAAGCAACTTAATGTCAACAGAACTTTGTCTACATGTTGAAATCAAAAATCAGCGGAACAAATAAGATAGCATTAAAAAAAAAAGCAAATTAGTCTAACAAGTCAATTTGATAAAGCATTATTTTTTTCAAAACCGTACTGTGGGCTGCTTATGCAAGTCTAGTAACTCCCGTACGTGACTCCTCAGCATGTTCTGGCACTTCCACATCTCATTCAGTGCTCTGAAAAAGTGCAAAATCAGAAAGAAAAACATGATTTATTTGTCACAATAACATGCTGGATGTAGTGTTAAATAAATAATCTTGTTTACTAAGTACACCATCTGACTGAGTGAATCAAATCCACAAAGTATTAATAATAACAATTCTAAACAAAATAGATCATTTTTCATTTTTATTCATCTACTTCTATCAATTTCATATATGTAGGACAACACAATGAGAATGCATTGTTCTCACAGGATGAAGACCTAAAACAAATCCTCTCAAATATCAAGGTGCCTTCTTGTCTAAAGGCCTCATTCAGTTCGTATGTAAAATTATTGGAGCTACAGGAAACATTTTGAAATTAAAATCACAAATAATGTTAAGCATCAGCTACTTGTAATGTTATTTAAGTCTTGATAATATAAGCAGGTGATGTTAGAAAAAAAATGAAAAACAGTAAGTATTAGCTGAATTGGAATTATACTCACTTGACAGCATTTGGATCCAAGCTGGCATACAAATAGTACAAGCACTTCATTCGCTCTTCTGTTTCCAAATTGTGTGGAACAAGATACTGAGCAAAGATTTTCTCTACTAGTAATCTGCAGGAAAAGAAGAGAGAAAATCTGCACATTTCCAAAACTAGTAGTATCTTTTAGATAAGCTGAAAGAAAGAGGAAAAAAAAAAACAAAACAAAACAAAACAAAAAAACAAACAGAAAAGAAACTAGATTTTTCCCCCACAGAAGAAAAGTGGCCTCTTTTCATCTGTAAAGATAACTTCCACTGCTGATAGAAAGATTACCAAGAACTGCTTCTTGAGAGCCTTTCCATTAAATTTCACCTTTAAGAGGATGAAACTTTTTGTCAGCATCCAAATTCTCCTTTTTCTCCAGGTTTGAAGAACCTCTGTTCATTCTTATGCGTAAATGAAAGAGATACAGACAGTAAAAAGCCCAGATAAAGAAGAGAGGATATAAAAATTTAACTGAAGTAAAAGTAAAGAGCCGAAGCATCCTAGAGGGAAAGGGTAAAATAAAATAGTAGCATTTCACAAACGTAAAATATTTGAAACTGTTATTTATAACACAGAAAGTAAAGTCAGCATTGAAAAAGGTAGAGAAAAAGAACAGCAAAATGTATAGAGGAAAAGGAGCAGAGGGAAACCCAAGTGAGTGCAAACCAAACCAACAAGAACTTTATCCAGTTATCTCTCTTAAAGCAACAACAAAGTCCTAACAACAACAGAAGCAGACATACCAAGGGTTTTCAATAAAATACAAAACTCAAGCTACTATATGACTGTATAGTCCATCTAGTAACACTGCCCAAAATGAAAGAACAATCAGATATTAATCTAATCCTTAGCAATGAGAGCTGTGCAGTGTCCAGTCACACAATACCATATTAACAGACAGACATTTTGAATTTACAGACTTTGTTTGCTATGATTCCTGGCAAGTACTCAAGGAGTGCCTTATACAAAGAACACAGAAAGCAAAACAGGTCAAACGTAAGTTATTTCAACACAAAGAAAATTCAAAGGGACATGAAGTCAAGGCAGAGGAATAAAAGTATGACTATGAATATGAATACAGTTATCACAAGGCATTCCATTAACATTAAAGAGAACTTGGCTTTTTCCCTTCAGGTGTACATTTTCACTACTGATGACTTGGAAAACAGGGTTTTTAGATCTCAGGAGAATCCATTTCTTTTTAATATAACAGGTGATTGAAGGCATCAGAGCTACCTGCTTTACTAATTTTTGAATAGTGCTGTAGCCCATGTCTCTACAGATGCATTTTCCAAAACAGCTGTCAGTACAAATCGTGAGGCTGTATTATGCCTTCCTTGGTCAATGTCAGCTAAGGTAAAGATTTACAAATAGGTAGTATCTATGGAACACTGACTTGTCTCCTGTGAGAAAAGTCATTGACTGGCATATTAAGAGCTGGCAACAGGACAGTGTTTACGAAGTGGTTATCTTGCACCATTCCCTATGTATCTGTTCTAAGAATCTCAGCACATACAGGTGATTAACTACCTTTACAGCTGCAAGTTCTCAGACTTGAGCACAGCATACCAATACTTATATTAGATCAAAAACATTAGAAGATGTTAACATTAAAGATGTCTAGAAAAAATTTCTTCTGTTCCACCTCATGCCTGAATACTACGTGATACTGCACTACTTATTTTCTTTTGAAAGACCTAGTGTCATTCCACATGCACAAAGGAAAACACTTCAAGGCTCAGAAAGCTGTTCACCATTATATTTTATCCTCCTTCCCTATGGAAAGAACTCAGGCCAAAAGTTGCCAATTTTGACTTATACTTGTGTGTTTAAAGGCCTGGAATGGTTGAGTCTTTAAAATCATAGCACTTTTACAGCTCTTCTAGTACTTAAAGTACTATCATTAGAACTCTATCAATAACAACATCGAAATACATTCACTTCCTAGAACCACAGAACGGCTTGGGTTTGAAGGTACCTTAAAAGACCACCCAGTTCCAATGCTCTGCCATGGGCAGGATTACCAGCCACCGGATAAGGCTGTCCAGGGCCCCATTCAACCTGGTCTTGAGCACTCCAGCATGGGGTATTCACAGCTTCTCTAGTCAGCCTGTACAAGTGCCCCATCATGCTCTGAGTATCAAATTTCTTCCTAACATCTAATTGAACCCTTTTCTCTTTTAGCTTAAAACTAGTGCCACTTGTCCTATCTTCCACTCTAAGTACATCAACTAATGAGACAGAGCAAGAATTTCATTGTCCAACCTTAAAAACTAGCAAAATTTTGATTAAAATTCAGGGTATCAGCCAAACTAGAACAATACTGAGAATCAAGCTGCCAGTCATTCAGTGTGTGGACACCCAAAAAGCAAACAGCATGCAGTCACTGCACTCAAAAGACTGCCTTATATGGCTTAACAAGACTTCTAGAAAACAATCACATTCAAAAAAGAAACAGAGCTTTGATGATGTTATCCTTTGAAATTCCTTGACTTGCTTCCTTCACAGTATTCTGCATTTCCAATAAGCTGGAATACTGAAAAAAAATCTGACACATTCACCATAGAACTTTGATTCATTCCCTGCATGCTGAATGAGCTATGAACACACTAGAAAAAAATACAAATCTCTCCAACATATTTGACATACACACAAATACAAAATTAGCTTTCTATAAACTACATAGAGATTTCCTAGTTGATTCCGCTATTTGATAATTCTACCTCAGCAGACTTCCAGTGTACAATTTTTTTTTTTTTAAAGAAAGCAATTAATAAAATATGTAACAGAAACAATTATGACCAGCAAGACAAACAAAAGCAAGATCCTTCACAACTGCAGCAGTGCTCTGTGATACAGAATTAACTATAATAGGTGGCAATTGAAGGATGCTGTCACCCATTTGGGCTAGTTACTAAGATTATGCAACATACTGAAATAGTAGACTGTATATGCAAGATGCTAAAAAACACTATAAAGATATGGCTGGATTACAGCTCTGCTATGTTAGAAATCTAAGCTCAATTTCCATCATTGTGCGATTGCATAGTTTGACTTTTCTTGTGAAAGGACAAAGAAGTAAGAGCTGAAAACTATCTTCCAAAATCTGAGCCAAAATTCTCTCTCCCAAGCCAAAAACAATATTTCTAAAGGGACTGAGTGACAAAACAGAAAAAATTAGACAATGGTGAAAGCACTCCCTGACATTTCTTCAGTTTCTGTTCTAACTAAAGGGTCAATTTCTATGGAGTCTAACAAAAGAAGATGTCACTGTGGTACATACATGTACAGTACTCACAGATCGTTGATTTTAACATGCTAACCTCTGGGAAGTAAAAGACAAACACAGCAGTGCATAATAAACGCAAAATCTGATGGCTGTTTTCCATGCAGAGGTTAGTTAATGACAATTTACCATCATAGAAGACATAGTTCTATCAGTACAAAGAATAAATACAAGAACAGATAAGGCAACCATCCTGGAGTTCTTAATACATCTTTACTACTTATTGATTTAATATACATAAAACACGTGTACAGAATGCGATGTAACAGCTTTTTCATGATAAGCACATATTTTCATTTTCAGAGCATCTCTTATCACTGTACAATTAAAATTAGGAAGGCTTAGGTTGACTCACTTGTCATCAATGCTATTTTGATAATATATGTGCAAAAGTTTATCCTTTATCCAGCTCACTTTCTCTGCAGCATCTTTTCCAGCCTCGGCATGAAGACAGTATTTCTTGTATAGCTGAGCAAGACCCATCATAGCTTCTTTTCTCACTCGCCACTTGAGAAGGAAGAGAAGGAGATGGGTAAGTAGCTTTGGTAAATAGGTATCGAGCATACAAAATACAGTAAATATGTAGAAGCACAAAAAAACAAAACGGGCACATTCTGCTCTCCTACATTTAGGCTCTGCAAACACTGAAAAATTAAGAGTTTCTAAATTAAACTTCGTAATATCTATTCGTTTCTTGTCTTTACTCTTTACAGATAATACCTTGCATAGTAATCTGTTGCTCCCATGTGCTGAGCAAAGAAAAACTAGGAGTTTGGTGGTATTAAAACTTAAGTAGAGCTTAACAGGCATGTCTGAATGAGTGCTTTCTTAAGCCAGGGTTTGGAATATTTATGTATTCAGAGTTGGGCACCAAGCAGAGGTGGCAGCTTTTTTTCCATCAGCATTAAATTGGCGAACTTATCTAGGAATCTACACCTTAAGCCTAGCTGAGCAAGCTAGGGCTTCAACTCTGAGACCAGTTTCCACAACAGTGAGAAAGCCTCATTTTGCCAAAGCTTTGAAGTAATCACTGTAAGAGAATATTAAAGAAAAAAAAGAAAGGAAGAGCTATCTGCAGCTTCCAGTTTTCGGTGATTGCTACTTTATCCATTCATGTAAACAGGAAATGTTCCCATTAATAAACACTTTGACAGGATCTACAGACCCTCTTACACCGACTTGCCGAAGAAACCAGAAGAAACCATTTCACAACAGATGAAGGATTAATTGAGGCAGAGACTCGTATTTCCCACTTAATAGTCTACGTAGAAAATCTTTGTTAACTAGTAAAACTCCTTCACCAAAGACTGCAGGTCTGAGTTACAAAACTGATCACAATAATCCCTTTCCTGTTGGAATAGTTAATTTCTACCACAGAATTAAGAATAATAACAATAATAATAAAAAAAAATTAGCTGACAAAAGCCACAGCGGTTTTTAGTACATATAGAAAATGAGGAGTTAGAACTAATTAATTCAGAAAGTATTAAAGAAAGCCCCTTCGTGCTAAGAGTCTGTTCATGCTAAGGAAACGATCTCACTCTGACTTGTTGGAAGTGCCAGTGAGAAGCGGGAGTTAGCCTAAACATTTTAGATCTCATAAATAACTTTGGAGGGGTGGGGGAGGGGGATAATTGTCTAATAGGTGAGAGGGAAAAAAAAAAAAAAAAGGACGTGGTCTTAATCATGGCTGAACATTGAGCAAGGTCATACTACAAGGACAAAGAGTTGCTTTATAATAGCCAATATAATATATTCAAAATCAGATTTATTAGGTATAAACATGACAAATCCCTTTTCTCCAAACCCAAACCCATTACAGTAACATTCTCATCTAAATATGTTAATGTAAAAAGGAGAAAGTCATTATAAAAGAATTAAAGTGGTTATCTAGAATGGTGTGCTTTATAGAAATAACACTGCCTACCAAACAGGAACAAAAAAAATACTGGCATTGCTACACAGCATTATCAAAATATCACCCTCCAAAACACTACTGAGCCACATCCAAAACAGTGAAAACACAAAAACATATAAACTGTGATAAAATTGAATGTAAAACCTTGATAAACCATTGCAAAGTTTCTGAACTGGTATTGCAAGCATGTAAATTAAAACACGTTCACCAAAGACTCCAGAAACAGGCAGCATTCAAGACTCCTTTGTAGGGTTGAAATCCAATTTTATTCCAAGACAATAGTCTGAGAAGGATTCTTAATTTAAGTATAATCAGAAGATGTTTTAAAACAGATTAACTAAGAAGCAGTAACAAAATCATTAAGACCAGATGGTATCCTAACCATGATATCTACAGGAATTTAGAAATGATGTATCAAATACTAACTATTCCATTACTGCAATCTGTCAATGAACAGACTGAACAATTGTCCAGGAAAATGGCAAATGTGAAATGACTTTTTCCAAAAGGATTCCAAGAGAAAGAGTGCCACGCATTAGAAAATGTGATTTTGAATGGGAAAACAGACTGAGACAAAACAATAAGAGCAATAAAGTGCAGACCACAGGAAGAAAAAAAAAAAAAAAGAAATTAGGAGAATTAATCATTATGATTTACATAAAGGGAAGTTATATCTAACAAAAACGTAATTATATCAGACCCACAAGGATGGCAGTAAAACTCACTGAGACCCCCAGAAATTACTAACTAAAGCACAGGAGTCAAAAGGTAGAAACAAATGGCTGGTATTCCACAATGAAGGGAATCTACGGATGGAATCAAGAGGGAATTTGTTTCACTTAGTAAAAAGAATTAGAAAACTAACTGAACGTTGAGCATAAAATATGTTGATATAGGATGACTGAGGTTGCAAAATCTAATGCTATGATAAATAACTGTAGACAAATGTTACGCTACTGAACCATCGCAACGTAAAACAAAATAAACTCAGATTAAGATCAGGTTTCCCCACCACCTGCACTAACTGCATGAACAGCACTGGAATGATGCAAGATATTGAAGTCAATATGGAAGTTCTCCAAAGTTGAGAGCTCAGTATTCAGAGGTAGCACAAAAGACAAATGTTACAGAGTAACAAAAAAAATTGTGTCACTAAGAATGTACTTAATATGTATGTATGTATTTTGAATACCAGGCTGAGTCTGGTTACCTTGGTTCCACCAGGACTGCAGAACAACCAGACAAGAATGATCAGAGGTATGAAATGACCTGTGTGGAAGTCAGTCAGGTGAGTCTTTATCTTGGAAAGCAGAGGAGTGGAGAATATAAGGTATACATACTTGTTAATTGTAAGTGGGACAGCTTTTTTTTTTTATTATTATTATTTCATATAATGCAAGAACTACAATTCAAGAACTACTTCTTCCCCCACACATACATTAAACATGAAGAGGTGCCAGGGACAGCCAACAAGTACAAAGAGGTGAAAGAAAGAAATTTCTAAATTCAAGGGAGAAAATTCCATTGAAAGCTAGAATGAACATGATCAAGTAGACTGAAGAAATCCTTAAAAGACAAACTGATGTAAGCCAGAACTGACTGCTGTGAGAATTGTACTAGGCTGTAGAAACCTTTGGCCTAAATTTATGTTGCTATTCCTATGCTCTTACAGTATTCCTCATTAACAAATGACTGTATTTGCTTGACAGCGTGTGATTGGTGATTGGTGTTTCCATAATATAGCTATCTTTGTTAAGATGAAAATTATTTTCCCCAGAGTATTCTAGTTAATGGCTAACTTTAAGATTCTCTATTTCTGCGGGGTTGGTTTGTTTGTTTTGACTTTTATCAATGACATTAAAGGCAGAGATATTCTTGAAAATAAAGTATCAGCACTTACTCGTTTGTCTAGTGTTCTTTCCCTTACGAAGCCAAGCAGCTGGTCATTGACTAAGGAAAGATCTCTCTTGCCCGCAGTGATAATTGTAACAATAACATCATGTCGAATTGCTTCCTCTGGGTCATGTGACCTAACCTTCAAATACTCTGTGACAATCAGAAACAAGGAAAAGTTTGGCTTTTTGCACATATACTGCAACTTACTAATACTTACAAATTGAATTCACATATTTAATCATATGACAACAATAATCTTATTTGCAACAGGCAATTCTGGGAGAAAAAAAAAAAAAAGCTGCTTACAATATACTGAAACTGAGTAAGGGGAAGAAAAGAAAAAATATTTATTTCCAGAGAGGTAAGAAGATAATAATTTATAAATAATTGGCAGCTATTGCTAAAACTTAATTGTATCAAAAAAGAACATCTGAAATTCTGTTCATTGTTAGAATGATGAAGAATTGAAGGAACAAACTTTTTCTAAACTTAATGGAGGAGAGCATAGAGGAACACATCAACTGTTTTTGAAAATAATTCTGCATGTCATGAAATATTTGCATTCATGTGGCAAAACTTGCTACAGAATCTGAAAATACTTCAAAACTGCAATGGGTAGCTTCTTGAGGATTCATTGTAACAAAGGCCACACAATGTCATGTATTCCACGCATGCTTTTTTCCTCATATGCTTGTCTTCGCTGGAAAGCAATTATACATTAGTAAGCTCCTCCATTCAGCATCAAGCATTGGACTTGATACATTTTAGGACTTTACTGCCATGTACAGAAGTGATTACATTCTATCTCGCTCATTTCTTAAATCATTCTGAATACCAGTAGTAGCATCTCACCAGTGAGGTCTTTTGCTAAGTCTGGATGGTTCATTAAACAATGACTGGCGAATTTCACACTCTCTAATCTCACAGGGACATGGATATCATTGAACCTAGAGAGATAGAAGACTATGAATGTTAATTTTTAATTAGCCTTGCAAATCAAGATTATTCTCTATGAAGTAACACGTGTTGGTAGTACATCCCATTAATTATTAGAATGCTTTTAGATGACAAAATAATACATTACAAACATTCTGAATTTATTTCCATTATCACGAAAACATAAAATCATAGAATGGCCTGGGTTGAAAAAGACCAGAATGATCATTTAGTTTTCATAATGTACCTCAGATAAGTTTGTTACTATTTATGAAATAAAGTTAGAACTAAAATTAAAGCATAAATACACTATATTGCAGATGAAATGTTGGCACATTTGTTTTCATACAGTGACAAAGTTCTCCCCATCACATGTTCACTATAAATAATCACTATATAGTAAATATTTTTATATATACATACCATATAAATATATGAAATTATAAAGAACCTATGTATATGTCCATATAACATGTATCATTTAAAAACATTTGCTTTTTTAATGCTGAATTTCTGTATTTACTTTAAAGTAAATGACCTCATTCAGAAGATAGAAGTCAAATAAAACATACAGTTGCAGATACAGCTGAACAGTAAACACGATAGTACTGTCTGGAATTTCATACTGTGTAATTTATGCCATGTATCTAATGTAGCTATTTATCTAATCCATATCCTCATAGGAATATGGCAGTAATCATTCAGACTTTTTATTCCAATATGCAGCCCTATGCAACTCCCTGGTTTAAAGACTTAAGGAAAGAACTTGTTCAAATACAAAAAAAAAGTTACATTCTCTGACAACACAAAATCGCAACACTATCAGGAAAATTCTGCACAACAAGAATGAAAATTCAGAGTTCTACCACTACTTCTCCTACCGCCCAAGAAAGCACTGCCAAAGAGGACGATTTTGTGTGGCCAGATCAGAATCTTTAGAGCCAAAGAGTTTAGCCAAAAGTCGAACAACAGCCAAACGTTCCTCTCCATCATTGCTCTGAAAATCAAAAAATGAAAAAGAAACTGCAATTCATTACCTGTGATATCTTAAGAATAGTTTATGGCTTCCATTTCCTTCTGTTTTTATAATTTAGACTGTAAATTTTTAATAAACTGAAATCTAATTAAATTAGATTATTAAATAAATATAATTAAATACTCTCTCTCACACACACACACACACACACACACACACAAAACCTGTATAAAAGCCCAAAGTTTAAAATGTTAGTCACTGATTAGAAGACTATGCTTGGAAAATGCCTTTCAGGAATAAAATAAATAAATAAACAAATAAGTAAATCTATAACCCAGTTTGAATAAAACATATTTCTAACTTTTCAACAGCAAATAGTCTCATTTTTGTTTTAAAACATACTTAAGATTTCTATGCATGTGAAAAATAAATAGCAAATAAGATTTTCAAAACAGATGTGCACAAATAAAAGATATTAAAATAAAATGATGTAATTTCATTGGTTACCTATTCCTTATGTTTTACTGTCCCTATACCCTATGTATGCAAACATACACACAGAATTCTTCACAATTCTTTCCCGTCTGCTTACAGTCTTACCAGACACACCTTTCTAATTTAAAGCCAAAACAAAAGGATAAATTAGCTATCTCCAAAGATTCATAATCAGTCAACTGAATTACGGCTGATTATTAAGAACATGAAAAAATATTTGAAAACAATTCCTCTATTATTAAAACATTATTTCACAAAATGAAATACTGCAAATCAATATGGAAGCTGGCAGCCTTGCATTCCACGAGTTAAGCCAGTCACACCCCAATTACTTCACAAACTTCAAGTGAAATCCACAGATTAAGTACATGCAGCTTTCACACTAGATCATATGAATTTATGACTGCTATGATGTTAATATTGTGCACACACAGTATGCATTTGCAAGCACAGAAAGTACACAGCTGTATTTAATGCTTTGGTGCCTTTATTTTTACAACAAATGTAATATTAAACAAAAATGACAACTAGAATTTTTATCACGCTGATGAATGCTTATTCATCTACAGCACCTCACACTTCAATATCCATTTAAATTTTATTATTTGTCCCAAGCTACATTGCAACCTACCTTCAGTTTGAATTCAAGCTGGGGCATGACAGACAGCAATAAGTGAGGATCTATGGCAAAAAGCTCTTGTATCAAGTCAAATACATGTTCTGATAAGTCACTTACTGAAGACTTTCCCAGTACCAGAACCTGGTTAAAAAACTAGAATGAAAGCATTATTATTTAGCAGATTTCACAGAATCATGGAATCATAGAATACTTTAGATTCGGAAGGGATCTTTAAAGGCCACCCAGTCCAATCCCCTGCAATGAACAGGGACACCTACAGCTCAACCAGGTTGCTCAGAGCCCCATCTCTGAGCCCCTTGAATCCTTCCAGGGATGGGGCTTCCACCACCTCTCTGGGCAACACGTGCCAGTACCTCACCACACTCACTGTAAAAAGACTTTTCTCCTTATATCGAACCTAAATCTATCCTATTCAAGTTTGAAACCATTTCCCCTTGTCTTATATCACCACAGTCCCTGCTAAAGAGTCTGATGTTCCCTTCTTTCCTGCTTCCCTTTTCCTTCATTGGCATAAGCAGTATTTAAAAATATATTTGAATGTAAATGTCATTTATACTTTAGTTCTATTGGAAGGTACCCAATGCACATTTTTTATTACATCAAAGATTTTAACCCTTAGAGTTCTGGCTCAAACAAATTAAAGATGAAACATCCTTCAAAGAATCATAGAAAAAATTGGGTTAGAAGGGACCATTTTAAAGAATGCCAGATGACTACGATAGGTCTTCTGGTGTTCGACAGTAACAAAAAACAGACAAACAAAACAAAAACCAACCAAACAAAAAAAGGTAGCCCAAAATATGAATGATTTCTCATGCATTTGCTATGTTTTAATGTGCTTGATATGCTTCCTATTAGGTAGTACGGCTTGATGATAGTACTGTTTGAGGAATGCAAATGCTACAAAGCCATTGCACACTTAAGCAAGAACGAGTTAAAGAATATTAACTCAATAGTCGCTCTAGCTACTATCCTGTCCCCAGATATGAGCAATTACACAAACGTAAAGAAACAGGGGGACTGGAAAGTGGTACTTGTTGGCAAGATGTCTTCAGCTTTTACATACTTAATCTTTCATGAATTTACTTAATTCCCTTTTTAACCTATTCTGACTTTTAAGAATACCATAGAACATATTACTGATGTTCATCAAAAGGAAAAAGAGTAGAAAGAGGTCCTGTAAAGAACTCAAGTCTTTTAGTCTTTCTGACTAAAGAACAGACAAAATCTATGAATGAGCTGTTAGTTTGAAGTGCTTCATCCTACATCTAGGCATGAAATGAGGAAGCCTGGTTGCTACACAATTGCATTAACAATTCCTTTTGTTGCAACAGGATTCTTTAGTGCCAAATACTGCAAGACAGGTCATCTGTTGTCACAGTCTAGATTTATATGCTTAAGAATCAGATGGAAAAAAAATCTACTTCCTCTTCATTTATATGGGACATCTTCCTATTAAAAAAAAAAAAAAAAAAGGAAAAAAAAGAAACAAGCAAGCTAATGAGTCCTATCTAGAAAATAGTATTCCTCTAGTTGCATTTCCAAATGTGATTTTTATAAACATCATTTTAAAATACACAAAGCTCCAATAAATCAAAACATCAACAAGCACAATCATTAGTTGCAGTAATGATGAACTGATGTACATACATTGGCAATGCACGGTTCAATGGTCTGGACAGTCCTTTTCAGCAGGACTTTTGCAAGATCAAACGCTTGCTTATTAAGGTTCTGGAAAAAAACAAAGGGGGGGAGGGATATAAAATTTTAAAGAAAGATAAACTAATTGAATTAACTTCACGTTTCTCTCTCAGCCTTAAAAGACTGATTTTAAGTAAAACATGTTTTGCCACCCATCTATTTATTTTCAAAGGAATCAAAGCTCAGTTATATTAACTACACCAATGCAGACATAATTAGATTTTTTTTTTTTTTTTTTTATACACAAAGAAATCTAAACCTGCAAAGTCTTCTAGGATGTTATCAGTCTAGTTAGCACTTCTAGTATTGTACTGGTAACTAAAGAAATGTTTTAACATGCAATCATTAAAAATTTCAGAGAAACATGATCCCAATTCCATACTTTGGTAAGTATCATGCACCAAAACAGCCACAGTGAGGTGTCTGCAATCTTTTCAAGTAAACAGTTGATTGAAACACAACAAATCTACAAATCTAAACATTGTTTTTATTAATCTGAAGTAAGGTAAGGAACGTAAGCACACATCTAAAAAATGTGACTGTTCAAATCTGCATAAAATCCACGTATATGCATGACACATATGCAATATATCATCTCATCTAGGGATTAATGCAGCTTGGAGAGAAAATGAAGAAAAAAAAGAAGACAGAGAAGGGTGGATTAGCTGATTGCCCTGAAAATTATGAACTACTGCAAAAAAAATACAGATAAAGCATAAGGATGACCAGTTACTAGAAAGATTGTATTTGGCAAGTCTACACTGAGAATGATTCTCTTATGTTCAAGATAGACAAAATGTCAAGATGACAAAAATAAAGCTCTCATCAACTGATATTAAAGAGAAACAAGTGGCTCATACAAATACCTCTTCAGTCAGATTGATATGTATAAACTCTTCACAAATTCTTACTACTACACAGTCTAAAACAAAATTCCTTCTCTCCATATCAGATCACTATAAAAATCACATTGGTAGGTATGTTTGTATTAAACTGACAAACTGCCAACCGTATATAAAAGTATATTTTATTTGGATCTTCAAATAAAATAACCAATCTCAGGCAGAGCATAAAACCTTGAAGTCTGGATAGGACATGATGTAGAAGATGCAAAAAAATGACAGATCTAAAATACATGAACTTTATCTTTTTTAAGGAATAACCTTGTCAAGAGCAGCATTAATAAATAAATATGCAAATAAATAAATCACTAAATAGATTGAAAGTACCGGTTTTAAAATTAATAAAAAACAACTACAGCTTGATGCCATGTGTCTTCTGAGCTGCGATGTACCATATTGTTGTTAAAAAACTGCATTCAACAGAGGAGAGCCTTGTTAGCACACTCAGAAAGAAGAACAATGGATATTAGAGCCACTTTATTGATAATGAAAGTGCAAATAAGTGTCATCTAGATGCTGAGATACTTCATGTCTAAGTATTGGTATACTTCTTTTTAACTGCATTATCCTCTTAAACAATGTAGAAGAGTTTGTTAGTTTGAAAAAGGAATTGAATACATCATCTAAAATACATATTTCAACTTCGTGACAAAGATGAACTTCCATTAAATGCAATAGCCTAGCCATGCTGATATCTATATAACGTATAGCAGAGAACAACTAATCATCTGCTTTGCATAGGCATCAAAGCATTGTTATAAGTTCTGTACCAGAAAATAAACTATTTTTTTCATGCACTCAGTGGTGTTTTGGAATTACATTAACTAACGACAAACAATTAATATAATCCCAGAATTTTTAGGAGATCTGTGCATGAAAGGAGAACAATTACTACACTCAAACTCTGCTTGCCAGAAAAAACAAAATAACTTGGTTTTATTTATTTATTTATTTTTTTGTTAAGTAACATGTAAAGCAGCAATTAAAGTTCTTTTGTTATGGGTAACAAACAAAGATTAGGACAGACAAAATCACTGAGAAAAGCATGAAACTGGACTCTGAGTACAGCATATTACTTTGCCAGTCATGATGGCCAAGAGCCAATGAGGACTGGCAATCAGTGATATAAAAGATACTGAAAGATATTTAGTTAGTTGCACATCCCAATATTTACTTGAACTTTGCCTTCCTCTCATCAGTCTCTATACTTTCTCTCAATAGTCAAAATTATTAAAATAGTATGTATGCTAAAGAATCATATTCCTTTTTGCTTTACTTGCATGAAGCAGTTACAACAAATTGTTTAGTTGCACACGGTCTACCAAGGTCTTTGTATCTAAAGAGCAAGGCATCACCAGGCACTTGCCACAGACACCTACACTTCAGTACACTTCTGATCTCTACTGCCTGTAATTGACTACAAACAACTCAGAAAAATCTGTGTATTTTAAAATAACCCTTCTGTAGTTAAGAGGCCTCTCCTGCCACTGGGGATTCTAACAATACATCATCTCATTGCTATCAAGAGAAAGGAGCTGATACTATGACACTGCATCTCATGTACAGCTTGCCACAGAAGAAGAGGGTCACTTACAGCTAAAGGGATGTGGACCTCTACAAAAGTTGAAAACATTATGGAATTCATAAAAGAGTACAGAGAACTAAAAGCAACTAGCTGAACTAGAAAACTAATATGCTTTAGGTAAGAATAGGATTTATTAGGACAGAATTTTAAGATGGAAAAGAAACAGGAAAAAAATAACAGGGAGATGGAAGAGAATGACTGACAAATAGATGCAAGAAGCAAGTTTCCACAGAAGCCTGGGGAAATATATATATATTTTTTGGAAGTAAAAATGTTCTCATATTAGAGTATTAAATGTGCTTTGTTCCTGCTTAAGTACAGAATTTCTTACTAACGAGTATTCCAGACACAGCTAAGAAACAGCACCAAACAAATCCTAATGGCAATTTTCAGCCTACTGTTACAAGGCTTGAAAAACTATAATTGTCATAGATAACCTAAAGTGTGCAGAAATATAAGCAAGCTAAAGGCAATTAAAATTGTTGTAATTATATATTGCTATAATATTTTAAATATTTTTACCTTGTGTGCAGGAATGAGGTTAATCAAAATGGAGTCCAGCAGCTCCTGAGTTACTCCATCGCCTTCCATGATGATAGAACTCATCAAATCCAGCATATGCATTTGTACCTTCTGGTTGTGGCTATTACTAAGAAGATAAAAGCATATTATCAAGTCAAACTTTTCAGACCCTGAGAAATACTAGTAGCACTTCAAAAGACAATGGATTAATACTAAACAGTGTTCAACTCTTGCATTTTCAAATGTTGAAAATATCAGCGTAACTATATTGACTTCCCTCTGTTCTAGAAAAGTTCAAAAAAATCTAGAATACTCTAGCTTTGCTTTAAGAAGGGAAACAAACGAGAAGCAAACATCCAACCACAGAAATAAAAATGCACATAAGTCAGAATGAAGTATACCATTGCAACATAGACATTTTTAGAAGTCAGAAATGTCTGCTTTTAGAAACACACCTCTCTATATTGCCAGTAATTTGTACTCCTTTGCTTTCCTGTATCTCCTCATTTGGAGGAAAGGGGACTTGCTCTGTTCAGATCTATTCATTTGTAGGCTACGTAAGGATTCAGTCTATCCCCAAATCTGATGATATTTTGACAGTTTAATATAATTGAAGTGATTCAACTTACTTGATAACTGAAAAAAGAGTCCTAAAAAGCTGAATAAAAATTTCATTGCAATCTTCCAACTCAAAGCAGATGTTGTAAGATTTAACCCAAGCTAAATTCTAAAACAAAAATAGGATATTCAGGATATTAAAACTTTGCAAATCACTTAAATATAATCATGTTAGTTAATTTTTCTTCTATTCAGATAAAAATATTATACAATAAAAAACCCTTTGGAGAAAGAGACTGGATATTTGCTTTGCATATATACAGCTCTTAACACAAAGGGGCTTTGCAGTACACATCCACAAGAAAAATTAGAGAATAATCTGATTTCTTAGGTACAAAGGCAGATTGACAGAAACTATTAACATATTAAGGTTATATCTAGACTGATTTTGGATTCATGGTATGAAACAATGCTGCCTTTTTAAATTAATAAAATATTAAATAATAAAACACTTTCTAAATGCACACTGATAAAATCCCAACGCTTCTTGTCCCACCATCAATATTTGCATTTTAAACAGCATTTAATTCTTTTCTCTTTACAAGGTAATAAAACCTGAAGGGTACACAATACAAAAAAATGATGCCTAAAATTGTAAAATAAAGGCTAAACATTAATAAATACCAATAAATACCAATCATTTTAACACAACCTCAACTACAGGCAGCATGAACTTATTAAATACGTATGAAATTTTAACTGTTGAAAGAAACAATCTATTGAACGTTACTTTAAACATAAACACCTGTAAATTGGGCACATCTGAGGTAAGATCAGTAACATTTCTTAGAATCACAGAGAAAGTAGCATCTACTGAAAGTTTCAATTAATACATTACCTCTAACAAGTAAAAGTATCTGTTAAACTGAGGGCTCTTTGTGTCCTCCAAGCCTTTTAATTGTCTTGTAATAAACAAGAATATGTCCTGTCAAAACACAAGCAGGTGTTTACAAGTTAGATTCTGCAGAGAATAAAAATACTGTTAGTACTGACATCTACTCCCTTTTACAGACTCACTATATAAAATATTTTAGGCACTGACAGAAATCTATCAACAACGCATTTCAGGCCATTAAAACACTCCACTGACTCATAGGACCAAAGCAAGATCTCTTTAATAAAATTGAGTATCAGTACAAATGCTTTAGAAAAAAGCTGAACAATTTTTATTCACAACAGGAGAACAAGGCAGGGAAAAAGCCTTTATTTACCTTAAGTTTGTCATGGGAAGTATATGGAGCTTCAGGAGCATAGATACGAAAGATATCAGCCAAGCAACATGCTACAAGGAGGCGCACATCTTTATTGGGATTCCTGAGGAAGAATTCAGATGCAAGGTGCAAGGCTAATGGGAGATACTGCTGTTTCTCATCTTCTGAGTCCTGGTCCATATCCATGAACGTTTTTACCACCATCTGGAAAATACAGGGGAAAAAAAAAACAAACTTCATTTGAGTGCTTTCAGCTTTTATTCATAGAATCATAGCATCTCCAAGGTTAAAAAAGACCTCCAAGGTCATCCAGTTCAATTGTCCACCTACCACCACCATTTCCCCGTTAGCCACATAGTACCACATCTAAGTGTTTCTCAAACATCTCCAAGGTTGGTGACTCTGCCATCTCCCTTGGCAGCCCATTTCTGCACCTCACCACTCTTTCAGAGAACAATTTTTTCCTAATATCCAATTTGAACTTCTCCTGGCACAATTTGAGGCCTCCAGACCTATCACTAGTTATGCAGAAAAAGAGGCCAATCTCCACCTCACCACAACCTCCGTTCAGGCAGTTGTAGAGTGCAACTAGGTCTCATTCCTAATACTTTCTAAGAAGATGAAACAATACATTTTAGACTACTAAGTTGCAGTAATGCAACTTTTTGTTTGGACAAACATCAGAAAGAGAAAAGCATTATTCTGATGCTGAAATGCTTACGCGTGAACATGAACTCAATGTTTTACATTAAGACACTGAAAAACACTTGGCATCTCTTCTCATTTTGCCAGTATGAACCTGAGGTGCAGCACAAAATGCTATGTATTGACGAGCTTGAAGCCCTAAATCATTTCAATGTGAGGACCTGCCTCAGTAGGAAGAGCTGGAAGTCATCTCAGCCAGCTGGCCTAAAACATGGGCCACAGGACAGTGCAGCTGCGCAATCAGGCGTACCAGCTTATAAGTAGGCAGTCTTAACTGGCTGCATCAAGGCACAGAGTCCAAGAGCTACTTTACACGCACACAATCCTTTTATCTGTATTAAATGAACTAGATACGAGATAAGCATTTCATCCCTCATGTAAAATGTCTAATTCCGCAGATCTGCTCTCTCTGCATACTCAAAACTGCATCTATATTCTCATATATATAAGGAAAAAACTGTACGTACGGTTTTTTCCTTGTCTCCTGTAGCACAGTGAAGAACTACTGGTTCCCATGAAATGCCATCAAAATTGTTCTTAAATGTTTCATTTCATTAGGATTTTATAATCTCAACATAATCAGTTGGCAAAACTGAAAGTGAAAATTTAGTTTGAAAAAATTAAAGAGCCACAGGTTTAACTTTTGAAATAGGGACATGAAAGGACAAAAAGCCCCCAGGATACCAGCACAGATCTGCAGACTGTTCCACAGGTAAATATGTCATTACGACCGGAGTTAAATTAATCTGTGCGTTTTGTCTTTCTACTTATTAGTACTCTTAGAGTGAAAATTGTGAAGGGTAAAGAGAGATAAGAAAACAGAATGGTAAGTTGATGGTTCAAGTCTAGCCTGTAGAATACTAACAGTAAAATACAAGAGAAGACTGAATTCACAAAGCTAATAAACACATCTCTTATGCTTGTCACAATTCTTTTGTTACTATGTCATTCAAATGATAATAAGGCTGTTCCTCCTTTAGGAAGAATGCCACACTTCCAACATGAAAACAGCGCCTTACAACGTTACTCCTTCCCCGCATTTTGGAACTCAGTTTTAAATACAGTAGATCTTATTAATCAGGTGTTTAATTCTAACTTAACCCACACTGTTACTCAAAACTCCTCAGTTTCTATCAATGTACATCATCATTCTCTCGTGATCTAACATCTAGGAACACCAAAAATCAAGGTGGGTGGGAATAAAAACCAACCAGAACAAAACAGAACCTGAAAGCTACTGCCCACAAAAATCCCAATTCTACTTACATCCGCCTGTTTCCCAGAGATTATTCTTAAGCTATAATTAAAGGCATTAGCTGAAAGGACAAAAACACAACTCCAACAAAACTCCGTTTTACTTCCCTTTGCTGACAGCACAGGCCTCTCTGCTAGCATCACAGACACCTGTCCTTCCTGAATCCTCGAATTTAAAAATTAAAAACAAACTGAAGACCAGCACTTCATAATCTACCAGATTCTTTCAGCACGAAAAGTTACCACCTCTTTGTCGGCTGATGGCAGGATGGGGAACAACTGCCCTGAGCATGGGAATACTCTGAATTACAGGCAGGAAAAATGTATCAGTAACAATTGTTAAGTATTGATTCAGATAACCATATTATTGAAGGCTTTAAGAACAGGGTAGAAAGGACTGAAACATCTATGGCTTCGGAGGTCAAAGATAAACTGTATCCATGCCACATAAACTTGTCCCACTAAGAATCCTTCCAATCAGGATAACCTATATAAGGAATCATTTCATCTCTCCCTCGAGTCCTATCTTCTCTGTGCCTGCAAGTATCATAAGCTTCATAAACAGAATACCCTTTTGGGCTCAAATTACTCTTGGGGTTCTCTTATTCGTATGACAAGACACAGAAGTCTTGCCTAAATGCCATTTCTGAGATGTCAGCACCAGGCAAGGCAAGGCAGTGTGGCTCTGCAAAAACTTGCACAATGCTCCCACTTGGTACCAAAGTGTTGAGACATTCTGGGATTAAAATAAAGGAATTGGTCTCCAGCACTGTTATCTTAGTTTGAAAACTGTTTGTGGTTCTTCCTATGTTTCTCTTCTATTCAGAAGGAGTTGCCAGCAAATATCCATTCCATTTTCCTATAAAGAGCTCTTGAATACTTCTTTTCTATTGCAAACAACACTGGGGTAGTAATTGAGCCATTGGCAAGTTGCAACTGTTATTTAGTACACAGATCTATGTTTTCTCCATTGTTTCTTTTTAGTCTCATATCTGCTTGTATTTGTGTATTGTCTTTTGTTTTATTATGAAGTCTTTGGTGCATGACATTCTGTTGATAACATGCACAACACCCAAATGGAATACTGCCCCAGTCTTTACCTAGAATCTTAGATATCAAAACAGGACAAATAAGGAATCATTTGTATGGGGGGGATATAAAACACATACCATAAAACAACAACAACAACAACAACCACCAGAAAGGAATTAATATATAAAAATTAACTATAATGGATAATGCAATAATTAAAAGCATCATGTACTTCTTTCTAATTAACAGCAGAGCATTCTGGGAAAAGGTAATTAATATTTTTGAAGACTTGCATTAAAGCACACCCTACAGGATCTGTTGATTTTGTCAAGGTTCAACAATACTACATACTTCTTGAATACACATAACTAACTGTATCTAAAATCATACACCACAGGAGTACTCTCTAAAGCCAAGCAACTACTGGCACTGGTTAAGGCATTACACACTAGAACAACTTCCAAACACCTGCTCATCTACATAAGAGATCATTGTTGAAACAGAAGAGAAAAAAACAGCCCAGACATTAAGTACAATATATGCTTGGCTCTTAGCACTTGCTAGAAAGCCAAGAACTCAGTCAAAACTTCATCAGTTACAAGGTTGGTATTGTTGCCCTCTAGCACAACTGAAAAACTAGTTATCTAATCATAATCAAGCAACCTAAGCCTTTAAAAGTACAAAATATGGCCTATTTGATTAAATCATTTATTCACTAATAGAATGGTATCTAGCAGCGACACATTCCTGCCTTTCTGCAGCTATCTGTTCTCCTATTTGCTCACAAGCTCTCTAAGATGGAAACCACATTCCCTTCCCCAACGTTTATACAACTTTAATGCAAAGTCTTGGTCTATGAATATGAGTCACAAATCCTCCCAAAACACTAAAAACCAAAATGACAACATACATTAAGCTCTCTTCAGTGTTAAGGTCTGATGAAAAAAAAAAAAAAAATAGCTACTTTTTATCACCTCTCATAGCTGGTTGTGCTCCCCAGTGGTTAGTACTGGGGCCTGGATGAAGGGACAAATGCACACTCAAGTTTGCTGACGATTCATTTAAAGCTGGGAGGAGTAGGTGTCAGACCAGAAGGCCATGCTGCCCGTCACTGAGACCTGGACAGCTCAGAGAGTTGGGTGAGAGGAACCTTATGATGTTCAACAAAAATAAGCATGGAGTCCTACATATGGGGAAAAAGAGCTGCTAAATCACATGTTCCTTTGGAGAGAAATAAGAAAATAAATGAAAAACTGTAGCATACAAGTTTCACAATGCTCAATAAATATTGGCAACATATTAGGAAGTTCTGGTAATATCTTATGAAGGTTATTTCTTCATATTGCAATTATCTTCACAGTTACAAGTCCTTTAGCCATAGCATAGTAACATGACAGCCATTGTGCTGCGGCACCAGTAACAACTGTGGTAGCTAGAAATGGATGTACTGTAACAACGTGCTTATCAAACTGAAAACCTGGAATTACTGTCACACCAAGCCAATTTTGATTCCAGGAGAAAAACGATTAAGCCGTAACAGGAATTCACTACTTTTTCAGATTGCAGTACTGTTGGTTAAGTGACGTCCAGCCATACAGTAGAACCAACCTTAGCTAGGGCAGCAATTTCCACTGACGGAAAAACCTATCAGACTTAATAGTTTCCACCACAGACAATTGTCCCCAGTGCAAAAATCAGGAGATAAAACAGCAGTATTTGAATATATTAATGTAGCATCATCCACTCTTTTCTGAACAGTTAAGCACCCAATTTCCACACTAATTGCTAGCACAGGTAAACAAAATACAGCTGTTCACATTTAAGATTAAATTCATTCTATGCTGCTTTGATTAAATGCGTCTCCATTAAGTAAGCTATCACATATTGGCACTTCACTAAGTGTTAAAACTAACCTAGAAATTTTCATTATTGCTATTTTTATCATAGTACCTCAAAATTCTAATTATCACACTAAGATTCCATCCTCCCAGGCTTTCCAAGCATAGCTAGAGCATTTCACTTCCATAACATAAGAGACAGTACAGACATGCAAACCACTTCATTCCAGCTGGAGAGAACTCTGCTAAGTCACTCTACATTATGAACGCACTGAAAATTGAAGACTTTACAACTTTCTGAGGGATGCTTATCTGACTACACAAAAACACATACTGTGCAAGCCAATCGCTCTGGGCTATACCTTACACTTGCTGGAGAGAAATGACACTGACCAAATTCAAGCACAGATGTCTGATGACATCTACAGAGCTCAGCTCCCTTTTCTCCTGGAATTGCCTAATTCTTTCTAAAAGCCTACCTCTCTCTTCAAGAGTATGGCTAGCATAAGGAAAAAAAGCCAGGAGAAAGTTTGGTATCAAAAGTCCACCCAAATACTGAAATGTTCAGTTTTGTCACTGAAGAGTTTTTCTTTCTTTCCTTAGATGTTTTAGGCAATATCATATATTACCTATTAATAGTGATGACCTCTGATTAAGAGCATTAGTACAATCTACAGACATGTTTATCTAGGAAAAATATTTCCCGACAGTTGCAGAAGTAATGATGTAGACTTGAGATGAGAGATCTTGGTTTATCTCAGCTACAGTCTTATCTATGAGCTGGAACCACCAGAAAACATGGAAACAAGGAAATTACTGCGCGGGTGGCAGTAAGACTAAAAGACCTCTACATTCAAATCAGGAGGACCAGATGATTTCTATTTCAGAAAACATAAATACCCCACACTGCAATCACATACTTAGCAACAGGTTTTGTTTGCTTTCCTTTAAAATACATCAAACAAGGATACCACATGGTCAGAAAACAGCAAACATTAACCTAATTACCAGGAAAGGTGATTCAGCAACATGACCCACAGCCTGACATCAAAAGAGTGTATTAACACAAACCAATTTGGAAAGACTAAAGAGACAAGGAGTTTAGAAAAACAGGGTAACACAACAAGGGATTTACAAAATTACTTTGCTAACCTGATAAACTTACTTTGTTAAGTCCATCAACTTTCCAAATAAGGGAGACCATGACAAGCAATGTGAGTGTCAAAGAGAGCATCATACTGAGCCTCGCTGAAATAAGTTGGAGGAGATGGAGTTTAGTTCAGTATTGTCACTCCTCCTTAGACTTTTTTTTTAGGTGTTAACTTGAAAGGACATACAGGACCTGAGTGAATTTATTAGCTGAGAATGGCGTTATAATTGACCCTGTTTGCTGTTCCCATAAACAACTGCGGCATAAGAAGTAGGAATAATGACAACTGACAGTCAGGGACCAGCAGCACAGGACAGAAGAAATAACAAAAATTAATCTACTAATAGTAAATAGTCATATGTCCAGTGTTTAAAACCAACAATTTGTGCTACTAAGAGCTCATCAGCTGGAAACAGAAGATGAGCATTTATTAAACAACTGTAAAGAGATTATGAGTAACACGCTATGTGCAGGAAAACAATGAAAATGCAATTGCAGGATGTGACAGGAGAGGTATTTTCAGGCAAGGCAAGGAAAAAAACAGCAATACTGCTCATGAAATGCTAAGAATACTAAACGCTAATTTGAAATACACCTCTCCAGTCTTACTGTCCTTACTGATGAAAAAACAACACAAAAAACAACAATTCCATTTGGGAAAGGTATGGAAGATGGCTGCAAAAGGAGTCTAAAAAGCCTTTTTGTAAAAGGGGACAATACAATTAAAAGACTGTGACCTGTTTAGTTTACCAAAAAACCACCAAAACTGAAGCATTTAATGCACTTCAAAGACAAGAGCGCTATTTATGCTAAGGAAAAAGACTCATTTAATTGCCTTTTTAATAGTCCTGGCTTGACAGAAATAGATACACAAATTAAGCAAGGGACATATGTGGATTGTACAGAAGAATGAACTAGAAAGGATGTACTTCTGTGAAGTTTTGCTGTTGTCATTAGTAACATTAAAAGCAGTGCTCCCTTTCTGGTACCATTAGTAACTCATAGAAGAAATTTATTGCCAGACTTCCACTCCTAATTCTATCCATAATCTGCACTCTTTGACATTACCCTTCTGCGGCTCTGAATAACTCAGAAAGGAAATAAGAAATGCACAAAATATTGTGTAAAGCACATTGGGGCAAAGACTTCTTTCTTCACACCCCGCACCCCAGACTACGATGACAAAGGTTTCCAGCTAAGAGATGTAATGCAATGGCAGCCTGCACTGCAATGATCCTGTGATCAGACACACTGCTTCAACAGCTGTCCTTCTTCTGAAGACAGAGGGCATTTCTGTGGAGCTTTGGCCAATTGCCAGATCACAAGCAAAGCAGTCTTGTAATTTACTGCTATCTTTGCATTCATAAAACAGCAGGCTCTGTATTAGACTTGCTTGACGTAAGGAAAATAATAAGAATATTTTCTAAAAGCCAGAAACTAACCTCACCTAAGAAAAAACAAATACATTGACTACTACTTAAAGAAAAGCAATAAACTGAGTAGTTCATTTATTTGAAGAAACTTTCTTGATACTTACATTTTAAAGTACATAAATTACATAATGATTACAAACATCACACACGTACCACATCATAACCAAAACAAAACAGCAAATACTGTTGTAAACTTGGGAGAGGCAGTACAATTACCTGTGTGCTTCATTTCCATAATTAAAAATATAGCAGTATTTAAGTTATGTTGTAAATGCAGAAGATTCCCCATGTAACACAAATGCTAAAGGTGGGGTGAGTATGTGGACAAATGTGAGGGGAAGAAAAAAAAAAATCACACGCCTTAATCCAACATGTTTTTCACATCACAACTTATTTAGACAGTGGTAGAATGCAATATCATTATTATACAGTCTCACCTCCTTCACTATAATACATAATTATGCTTTTTTTCTCCTCCAAGACAAATACTACTTTACAGCCAAGTCTATTTCTTTTTTTTCTTAAGCAGGAGCCACTATCCCTCACGTAAGAACATCCTATAAATTCATTTATATTGACTACTGTACAATACAAGACCTTTTTCATCTCTCTCTGCTTTGAAAGAGAGTCCTTCAAACTGTTAAAGAACTCCATCCAAACAGATCATGCTTCTGTTTGTTCTGAAGATACTAAAATTTGTTGGTTAGGAGAAAGCAGATTATAACCAGTGTTAACGGCCAGGAATTTAAGAGAATTTCCCTTGTAACTGACTTACCGAAGGTAAAAATAATCTTGGAGCTGATCTTAAATTCAGCAACTAATGACTGGCTCTGCGGATTTGAACTCAGTCAAGAGCAAGTACTAAGTCAAGAACACAGTACCCAGCACAGCTTTTACTGACACTCTACTTCTCTGAAGTTCTGTACATAGTGACAGGGTATGAAATACCACAGCAAGATGAAGCACAGACAAAATTTCAGACCAGTCTGCCAAGCAGGAATCACAGCAGAGCACAGTTTAAACCCCTCTCCCGGTACTTACAGTTTTGATTCCACGTGACACAGAGATCCTGTTAAACTGCTCGCTGCCACCATCTGCTTTCCCTCCCACGTTACTCATCCTGTCCTGCTTCTGGTCATGCAGTGCCACCACACATTTTGCACTGGCTCCAACATCTGCTGGGTAACTGCTAGTTGATGTGAAATGCACAAAACCTCCTAGGAGAATATCTCGGCTGGTTTTCTGACAGGCATAAATAGATAAGCCAGCAGATGGGAAAAGACAATTCAGTGGCCAAGACCAGGGAGAATTTATTCTTCTGGTAGATAAACCAAGCTCTTCACTTAACCGTAATGCAGACTCTTAACAGTGACAAGCACATGAGGCCTGTATTCAATTGGCAGCTGTATTCAAATCCTACTAGTCTCCCCTAAACACATCTTTAACTCTGTTCATTAGAAACCAACATATGTATAGGATGTGATCACTGATAATTTTGAATTCTTTGTCTCAGAAACATTCTGGTCCAGGAAATTCCAAAACTCGTATCCAATACATCAATCCATTTATTCATTTTAAATTTAATGATGTATTTCCTCGTTTTGTCTCATGATCTGAGACAGCAGAACTTAACTTATCCATTTACATCTCTACATCATCACTTTCATTGTGTTTTCACCATCTTTATTATTCTCATCTCTTCCTCCAAAGGGTCACCAGAAGTGCAGTGTCACAGAGCATATTCACACAGTTTTAAGATTAGCACAGATGCCTGATTTCTAGAAAGGAAGCATAATATCCATGGCTGTTTGAAGTCCTGCTCATAACACAACTTTATGGTCCATTTGCCTTTCTAGACAGAAGTTGCTCAGTGAAAGGTTTCACTATATGGTCTATGCCGATGCATTGCTATTCCTTTAGTCCTCTAAAACATAAATTCACCAAATACTTGTTTTCTCTTCACATTTCTTACCTTTTTATTAAGTCTAAGATCTTCTACTGGATTCACCTCATCCACTTTAAAATATCTGACTGACTAGGAATTCTATGAAATCCTCACAGAATCCAACCAAACCAATTCACCTCATCATTTCCCAGACAGCTAAAAAAAAAAAAGTTATCGAGCATGCTATTTTTTCTTAGTTAATTCTACACTCTGTCATTAATAAAAAACTATTTCCTTAAATCTACTTCTTGTTTATAGTCAGTTTTTGATTCCAGGCGACTCAATCCAAGATCTTTAAAAATAATTCATTATAAAAAGTGTTGGAAAATACTGTTAGTTTGTTCTTTCCATACTCAAATTCTTCCAAGTATTTTGTTATCCTGGTTTAAAACTGTGTTGCCCAGTTTGCTATGATACAAACTATAATTCTCCAAATCAAATCACAAGCTTTAAATGGGTGTATACTTCTTCTCAAATAATGAGAAGGAAGAGACAGTGGAAATACTAATCAACACTCTTCATACTTAAGCTGCATACCACCTTGGAGATATCTGTTATTAGAGTGTGGTGCCACAGCACCAATACTAATTTTGTTAAGCAATTCAATCTGCAGCGGTATCTAGTCTTTATTACTAGAAAGATTCAGAATAGGATTCTTTCCAGTTTTCCCTGCCAAAGTCTAACAGTTGTTTAAGTACTCCGAAGAAGGTTAACATTTCATAAATTAAAACACTGAAAACCTTCCGCTTTCTCAGAAACTTCACTCCCAATTCATAGATACATAACAGAAGAGTATTTGCAGAGGGACTAAAAGGACTATTCTTTAAGTATTATAATTGTAATTCAAGACACAATCAGAAGCATTTCATTAAACCTCTTCCCCTAAGGTACACTAGCAAGTGCTACGTATGGTTGGGGTAAGACTAAAAAAAATTCTTACAATTGTATTCCCTGTGGTGAAAGAGTCTCTATTTCCACGTGCAGTTTCCCAAGTACTTTTATAATAACCTCCAGATGTGAAAGTGAGGATTCTTTATAACCAACTCATTGCTGCGGGATAATTCATTTCTTCTTCCAGAGGACAGGAGATGGTGTTGAACAAGAAACTATTTTCATTTTTTAATGTGAACTGAGTGCAAGGCTTCATTTTGCAGTAAACATTTAGTCTCAATTCTCACAACGAAATCAAGTCTTAGACTTGAACTTTGAAACACAACTAGAAGACTACACTTACAGTACTAACAATATTTCAAAAACAGATTCATGCTTACTACTACACTACAGTGCACTTGTGTTCCATGGTACATCATACAGTCCTCCTGACTCACCCACAAAGAAGATGTAAAAGGCATGGCATGCCTGTGCCTGCTTTCCTTCCTACACAACCAATAAGTGAGACAAACAAACAAATCCATTACCTTCTAAGAATACACAGTTTTTGTATTTCAGCAATCCTGTAAATTATGGTGAACTGAAAAGTTAACTACATCTATTGAAGCAGAAAAACTATGCAAAACATTTGTAATCTTGATCTTCAGCTGCAACAGAACAGTAACAGAAGAAAGAAATTAGAAGTTATTTAGCAGAACCTCTTTAATGACTGGCAATTAGACATAGTGCCACCGCGTACAGGAGCACATGAAAGTATCAACGTCAACAAGAAAATATTCTTCAGCTGTGGCATTCATTTTCTGGCTTTGTTAAGAAGCAGGTTGCACTTAGCCTGAATGAACTGCAGGAGGCAACGATGTGATGTCCCAACCTGAACCTGTGCCTGGTGATAAAGCTGTGCCAAAGAATTTTGTCTGTGTGCCTGTTACCTACTGGAGCCTTAATAAAAGGCTCTCATTAATGGAGATCATCTAGAACACAGATGGTGGGTTTCCATTTCCATGTGAAAGACTGGATAAAAATGAGAATTGCCAAATAGTAAAAACAAACAAAGCAACCTACTACAAAACAACACATGTTATTTCACAATCCAAATTGATACTACAGACCAGAAACAACAACAAAACCTAACTGATGGTGCTTTAACCAGAACCTGCTCCACAGAACTCACTGCCTAGAACCGACATCCCCACTCAGCCCAATGCCATGGAGATCAGCAAACAGCTGGTGGGTCTATCAGTTACTGCATGCATCAAGCTGGAAATGACTGCAAAGATTTTCTATTCAGATAAATATGAATTCTCCAAAGAAGAATCATTATCATTTTATCAGAAAATTCTGTTACCCTTTTTACCCTTTGCTACGCATTAGGTACATTACTAGCAATAAATAAATAAATAAATAAATTCCCTTTAGGTGGCCACCAAGTTCAAAATGGGGCTCTTTATTCTTCTAGGATGGACTGAAGGCAAAATGCAGGCATTTGCTCACTGTTTATGTGGTCACTTCGTTTTTTGGTAGCCCACTAAGAGCACTGAGTTGCTGGGGGGGAAAAAAAAAAAGGCTGCAAGAATTGGGAACTTCTAGTTTGCTGGTTGCAAGTCTTACTTATTTCTTTAGCATTGATGGGGAAAAAAAAAAGTGTAATTACTGCATGGAAAGTGTGGTACTTGTAGAATTTATTATGTAAATTTAAATTATTTTACTTTGATATAGTGACAAGTATCCCTGGTAATAAACACTGATTTCTCATCTGTATTAAAAAGAATAAAAAAATATTTTAACAAAGTTTTCCCCTCCTAGAATTTTCTACCAAAAATATATAAAATGGGTGGGTGGGACATTGAAAGAATTAACGCTGCTGATAAAAAAGTCAAACCCATGGTGCACAGAAACAGAATGATTCTAAAGGCAGAAGGAAGTTTCTAAGAAATAAGCCTGGTAAAAGATGATGACATGCCCATGTACCTTAGTACTATGTAGGTAAAAAAAGGCAGTATGAAAGGCCTACAATAAATTCAACTGCTATATGATATTGCCATCATAACTGCCTTAAAAAGGACACTGTAGGAGATTGAGAGAAAGGGACAGAAAAGAGGGAAAAAAAAAACGAACAGACTTACACATTCCTGTGTCTGCCTCAAATGTGTTTTTATTTTCTGGAATTGTCCATCTATACCCATCCTATCACCAGTCACAAGACTGGATTTTCACTTGTTTAGCAATTCGAACCACGTTGTTAATTACACTTTAGAACCAAACAGCTATCTTGAACTAATTCAAAGTCACCTCCTCCTCCCTGATCCACAGCAAATGTTCTTCTCCCAGAAACATGAGATTCTGGGGCATCTAATTTAGTAAATACATAGAAATAAAGGACTGCTGTAAGAGAGCTCTACTGTACCTTCCTGCATGGGCAGTATTGTGCATTACCTCCCCAAACTGTTGTGTTTCTGTTTATTTTCTGCAGTTATTTTAATTTCAGGCCAATGAAGTCTTATCTGGGAACTTTTCCTCATGTTCTGAGAAATTCAAGTAACTCATTTTTTTCCACAAGAGTTCTGCAACTGTTGCTTATCAGTTCTGTCAGATTTTCGCCTTGTGGCTAGTTAGAATATGCCAGCAACTGCCATACCTGTCCCTCAGCATTCCTCATATGCAATTGCAGCTTTACTGCTGCTGATTTTGCCAAGATAAGTAGCAGGCAACATATCAGAAACAAAACATTATTGCAAGGATTCGTTTTTGCTGAAAGATTTCAACACGCTTTTAACTGCTTCGCCTTCTAAGTTACGGCAGAGAGCCTTCTCATGTTATGATTTTCTTAGGGAAATATGTGAAGATCACTCATGTCCCAAAAAGTCAGAGACCTCAACAATTTTCCCTCTTTCCTAAGTACAGACTTCAGATGAAGACATCACCAGGCACTCTCCATTAGCCAGACCCCACAGACCATTCTTACTGCATCACTGTTATTAGGCAACACTTCCCCATTTTTAACTTCTACATCCACTTCTGCTTTATTTTGATGCTCTCCACCTACTGTCACTATTTCATTATCTAAGCAAAGATATATTGTCTATAAATACACTACACAAGAAAGAACAAAAAACAGACAAAGTTACAAAGGCTGAAAGGTCACTGTATAGAACTCGTGACATTTTCCTACTTAAAAAGAAAACCAGACTGTTTAGAAACGTTCCGTTGCATAATTATTCATTTTGAATTTAGATTAAAACAAGATTTATCTAAAATATGTTGCTGAAATCAGCAATTTGCAAGTGCTAAATATCATTTAAACGGCTGCCAGCAACATTCTCATAAAGAATGTCTGAAATAGCAACCAAGAAAAATTTTGAGAGGTGCACCACCACTTAATGAGAACAGAAATAAATTAAAAATAAAATCAAAAGACTTAAGGTAGTTTTATCTTTTTCCAACCACTTACATATGTTACATTTACCCAGGAAATCTTTTATCCAAGAGAAAATTAGAGATATTTCAACATTAAAAGTACAAAACAACATAAAACTTGATTCATTTTTTGAGGTAATGCCACTATTAATGTTATGCCTTTTGCTTGTTTAAAATATTTAGTACCTTCTTTAAACAACCTCAGAAACCAGAAGTCATTTTAAATCAGTCTTACAGCTTTTATGAGCTCATTGGACAAGTCTGTCACTCGTGTCTTTAGACAGTCACAACAGTGAAGCAACATGCACAACTTTTGCCTTCACTTGAAACAGTAGAACGATGAAGCTGATTCCCTTTGTACGCTCAGACACCCGAAGCAATACTGGCCTGTGCCCCAAGTGTGAACACAGATCTGGCCCCCACGGGCAGAGGATTTGGTCATCTCACAAATGCCTGCATCTGTGACAAAGAGACAGGGCCAGTGACTCAGGAAATCTGAGAAGCTTACAAGCCTCAGCTTACAGAAGCTGCCCAGAAAACATGAGAAAGTGCACACTTCATCAAGTGCACTGGCTTCCAGTGGCCTGAAGCAAAGAGCAAAAATAATGCCTCATTGTTAAAAAATGATCTTTGTTTTGTTTCCCTTCCTCAAAAAGTGAACAGAGAATCAATAAAACTTCAGCTCAGCTGCAGTGACCTCAGAATAGCAGTCCACAGACACATGCTGGATATACAAAAAGTGCTTCAGAAAACAAAACAAACTGAAACAAAATAACCTAACAAAAAAAAAAAAAAAACAAAAAACAAAAAACCACATTGACTGTGAAAACAGAAAAAAGGATGGGAAAAGTTATCTATAAAAAGATCAGATCTCTCACCTACAAACTATAAAGGAGAACATTAAATTATTGATCACGTGACTGTTAAAATGAATCAACTGATATGAATATATTACCAAAGCACAACATTTAGCTGTTCAAATCTAACAGCATTCTAACCTATAAAGTTATTGCCTTCAGGTCCTAAAACTCACAGAAACTCCCTATGTTTGTTTTAAACTTGCAGGTAGGAGAGGGCTGGAGCACATCTCCTATGAGGAAAGGTTGAGGGAACTGGGCTTGTTTAGCTTGGAGAAGAGAAGGCTCCAGGGAGACCTCATTGCAGCCTTCCAGTACTTGAAGGGAGCATATAAACTGGAGGGGGAACGGCTGTTTATGAGCGTGGACAGTGATAGCACAAGGGGGAATGGTTTCAAACTGAGACGGGGGAGGTTTAGGTTGGATATTAGGAGGAAGTTTTTCACACAGAGGGTGGTGACACATTGGAACAGGTTGCCCAAGGAGGTTGTGGATGCCCCATTCCTGGAGGCATTCAAGGCCAGGCTGGATGTGGCTCTGGGCAGCCTGCTCTGGTGGTTGGAGACCCTGCACATAGCAGGGGGGTTGAAACTAGATGATCATTGTGGTCCTTTTCAACCCAGGCCATTCTATGATTCTATGTACAGTGCTTAATTCCTTTGCATTAGCTATGGTTCAGAATCCAAAGTGTGTGAAACTTGGCAGTTTAATTCATGTTCTATAGGTATAATCTTCTGTTGTTGATTTTTTTTTAAAATCACCCTCATGATCACAGCATGTAGGTCAGTAGAATCCTGAAATAGTTTATCCCAAACCTGTGGACTGTAGTATCTTGCTGTGCATGTTTTCTCACTTTTTCATTCTACAAAGATTTATCATGTATTGCTCTGCTGGTCTTGTTTGCTTGGCTTTTATTTTTGTACAATGTTTAAATATTTTGCAGTACATCTGTATAGAAAGAAATGAGGAATTTACAAGTGCACTTTGGCCTACAGATTGTTTACAGAGGTTTACAACAGTCTTTAATAACTGCAGGAGTTGATTTGAAATCGTAAATGTGCTGTTAGCCAAGATTTACGATCAGGGAAGAAAAGCTATCAAGCAAAATCTCCAGTGCCTAAAACTCAGGCATTAAGACAAAGCCTTTTAGCACCTTCAAGAAAAGTGCTGAGACCAAATATTTGACTATTTATTTCATTAAAAATTACTACAGAAGACAGCAAATTGTGGCCTAAGTATGTTAAATTGAAGGAACTGTTTCAGTATTTCTGATAGGTATTCCCAAAATACAGCTACGTTCACGATGCAGTTTCAGTCCAGATGTTAAGAGCAGGGTTAGTAATCAAAATAGGGATAGGGCTGAAACTCCTAGTCAAACAGAGGGCAGAAGGTGCTACCCCCATATCTTGAATCTCAGTGGTTTCCACACCAGTAGTAAGTGCAGCACCGGATTAACATTAAAAAAAATAATTAAAATCATAATGATAATAAAAAATAAAAATAATTTAAAAAAAATAATCAGAGAAACAGCCAGCAAAGAAAACTGAAGGATGCATAAAGAAGCTTCCTGCTGCCCATTTGAATCCACTGCCTTGTTCAGCTTCAACTTAAGTATGTCTTTTGCCATAGCTCTGGTTGCTCACTCACAAGCTTACGTCGACAGTGGTAAACCCATGTAGAAACACACATCATGGCCATCCATCCATCCATCCAAAGAGACTACAACATCTGTTTTGAATTCGCTTAGGAGCTGTTTTTACACATCAAAAGGAAGATTTCAGAAAAGACTTGATTCTTAGGAAAGTGAGATACAAGAGATATATAATACATATAATTACAATTTGATACATAATATTCACTTACACAGACAAAAATACAAAATGCTTATCACTCATTTTGGCTAAGAAAATAGTAGTCCCTGGTAGTCAATCCCAGAGAAGTCCAGGAAAATGAACAGGAGCAATAATTTCTGCACTGCGAGGGTGACAGAGCCTTACATGAGGCTGTCCAGAAAGGTTGTGGAACCTCCTTCTCTGGGGATACTCAAAACCTGCCTGGATGCCCACCTGCATGACCTACTCTAGGGAACTTAGTTCAGTAGGGAGGTTGGACTTGATGATATCCAAAGGCTCCTTCCAACCCCTACAATTCTGTAAAAATCAGGACACCTCCCCCCTTCACCTTCACTAAGACACTGTGCATGCATTCTAGTTCAAATTAAGACAATGCAAACTCAGTTTAACATTTACATAGGTTCTCTTTGCAACAGCACTGTCATCGACTACCAACATATCCAAGTTTCCTTGCACTGGTCAAGCCACAGAGCAGTTGATTTATTGCTCATGACTGGTACCAGTTGCTTATAGTTTTTCCCTGTATAATCAGATAAGGAATTCAGTTACAGATTTTGAATCAATACCCACCTAAGCTCTCCACATTTTTTTTATAACAGCTGAATTCAGGAGCCCCGATAGAATAACTGGTGATACACGCAACACAGATCCACACATTCCTTTCTTTTTTGTTATTGCAAAGCTTTCTGAATTTAAGATGTCAATTAAAGACTTGCTTAAATAACAATATGAATTGAAACAACTAAAAACAAGCCACAAACTCCCTCAAGAACATGAGATGAAATCAAATCATTTCAAGGAGAAGATCTGTATAATCAAAACTACCCATATAACTTCATATAACAGTTTCTGGCAACATTCCTGTGCAGTTATTCTCATAAGAAGTTTCTATATCTTACACACACATTGCTAAGGGAAAAAAAAAAGTTTGGCAACTACAGATTTTCAATGCATACAGCACCACAAAAGTGCAAGCTCTCTGCAAACACTGAATCTTCAAAGAATAAGCAACATTATGCTTGAACATTTTTCAGTGTTTTTTGTTTAATTAAGGGGTCCTTAAAAAAACAGTCTGCATATTTTTCAGAACGTAAGAGCATAAGAAATTCAAGTTAAATGGCTACCATTTTAAGAAGTGTTTTTGCTTTCTATCAATATTTGTGGAACAAATGAATGCATAACAGAAAATCCATGGCCTACCTATGAGTCCTGTGCTGTGTTACTAATGCTGGCTTTAGGCTGACAGAAAAAGGTTCTAGTATTTACTAGCTCATTCTTGGCAGAGAAAAAAGAGCAAGCTCTTTCTGGTGCTTAGCTGCTGGGAGGTACCTTTTTTAAAAAAAAATTATGATTATCTAGAAGATTCATTTCTCTGTATGAACATGTAAGTTCACACAAGCCTTTGTTTAAAGAACAATCAACTGCAGCAGGCATTAGGAGGGGGAAAAAGAACGAGAGCTGGCACGAGGACAAATCCGTCTGCAAGCAATGGCCTGTCCCGCACACTCCAGTTCAAGTCACAGCACAAGACTGTAGTTTGGACTGCAGAACAGGAAAAGACCAGTCTAAACATCAAAGCCCACATCTCTTTATCACAATACCAGTACAGAACTGTGAGCCACCAGGCATAGGGCAGCCTGAAAAACACTAAAGCCTCAAATTCTATTTCTTTTGTTCAAACAAAAAAGGTAATGACGGGAGAAAGCAGAAAACCAAACATTCGTAGACAAAGGAGAAGTGTAAGAACCTCTCATTATATATGACACCCACCAGTTCTGTGCTCCAACATAAAATCCATTTATTTTGAAAGCAGTTATATATTAACATGAATGGTACGATCTATTATTCTAGCCAATCTGTTAGAACATTAGAAAATTCATTCAGGATCTCACAACATTCACATCAGTTCAAAACCACCAGCACCAGCAAAATTCACACCTGTGTACGAACACAGCATGAGCTTCCAGTGTAGCACACTGCTTATGTTTAAATTTGAGGCTCTCTGAAACAAGAGACATCATTTTGTCTCACCAAACCAGGGTGGGGGCAGGCGTTGCAATTCTTAGGGTGCAATTTCACTGCAGTGCAAGTTAATCTAAATCTGCCACTTCCATCCCTTCACTACATCAGCACTCACAGGATCGACGAGTGGCACTACCGAAAAATCTTTCACATGGCTGCACGAGTGCTACAGGCAGTACAAGACAAAGGTAGCCCCACAGGGGAGGGCAGGACTGCTTCGGCCCTATCTCAGGGTGCAGTTTAGTTTATCCTTAAGTTGAGCTAATAACATCGAATGAAATGAACAATGTCTCAAATTAAACTGTTACTGAATGTAACAGTCGTACCACCCCAAGACTGCCACAGATTCTGCCAGCACAAGGAGAGGGAAGCACAAACACCTGGACTGGCACGTGGGAAAAAGTTGGTCCACAATCACAACCACTTGTCTGGCTCCGTCGTTCACCTGTCCACACATTCCAATACAGTGAAGCACAGCAGGGTTTGATTAAAAGTAATCCTCCAGCTACTGGTATAGCAACTTCATCCTTTCCAACTTCATTATTTCCCCTGCTCCACAGTCCTTCCCTCACTCCATATCTCCGTTTTTCATTTTTCTCGTCTTAGTCTTCACAAACTTGATTTGCTTCTACAACCTTGAGAGAACTGCTGACTTGAAGAAGGAAAACAACTTTGAATTGGAACTCAGAATAGCAATAGCAGCAGGGTTAAAGATGAAAAACTCTTTTCTTCAGTAGCAGCATCAGCTTAGAATACTCAAAGTACTCAGGTGCAGCACTGCAAGAACAACAAGCTTCCAAAACATGATATACAAGAGGACTTAACATTTTGAGTTTTTAGATAAACTATCTTGCTTTTTGACTAGATTAAAATATCTGCTACGCAGGTCAGCTTAGACAAAGCTTACTCACAACATGCGGCTACTTCACGATGCAGCCCTTTAACCAAAGCGTTGACAGGAGCTGAATCAGTTTCTATACAGAAACTTTTATACTCATCACAGCCCATGTATGGACTGAAGTAGGAATGATTCTGAAGAAGGTTAAGACAGTGTGAATTGGGGCACAGTCCTGCTGTGCCACTTCTCAAGAGACAGAAAAAGTTTGAGACAAACTGCAGTACAGAACTCATGGAGAAAATGAATACGGTTTCATATTGGCATAACAAATCCAATTCAGGCCAGTATACTCTGACATCCCAGCACAAGGTCCAAAACGAAGTTCCAAATTACAAAGTTGTCAAAATTAAACAAAATTAACTGGCAGCACTTCTACTTTGTAATCTGTCTGAAGGCGTTTTAACCTTTACAGGAAATACAGGCTGGGAACGTAAAACTGCCTTTGGAAAATGCTATGTGCTGTGCTCACTTCTCCAGCTGAGGTTGACAAACATAGTCTTTAAACTGCTTTTCACTCCCAGTTCAAAAGATATTTTTAAAACTTACTAGGTTTTCAGCTGACTCACTTCCAGTTGTACCAATGCATACATATTCCACAAAGACAGATCTGTAGCTGAAAGCCAACATCTCATCATTGCAAAGCTGTCTAGATTACCAGTTTCAACTAGAATACAGCTGAAATCTCATTTCCTGATTTTCTATTTTTCCTCAGGCTGCAGAGTTATGCCTACCTTCATATTTCATGTATGTTTTCTAAGAAAACCATGTCACTAACAGCTCACCAACGCAACTCCTAGATCAGGAGTCCCAGATCATCCTAGCCAGCATTTACAGATAGAAGCAAAAACAGTACTTATTTTCTTGCCACTGGAATTTTACTGTCTTTAGAGAAGCTTTAGATAAGAGACGGATTAGAAGTTTTGCAGAAATAGTGACATGCACCATCTACATTTGCGAAGGATGACTGAGGTATTTCAATAAATGTACTTTCAGCAGAAACCTTCACAATTCTCTTGTTTTAATTTCTACTTTAATTTTTAAGTGAATGAATGTTAACTCGACAGCAATTCAACGCTGAGAAAGAATTGCTTGTTTAAATATAACAAAAAGTCCATAGGGTAACCTTTTCCACCTCTTCCACCTCTTCCCAGAATACCAAATTCTGTTTCCACCACCAAAAGAAAGAAAACTATTTCATCTCATTGCTGGAACAGCTTAAGAATTAAAACTTCCCTTCAGGTACCCTTTCATACCATTATGTCACTGCACAAAAGAGTATAATTCTGAATGATTCCTCTTTGCTGTTCCATGTAAACAAAGTGTTTTAGAAAAGTTACATCCTTTCAAACTGATGAGGACATTAGAACTGAAGCTCACAGGGAGGCATTGCAGCTAGTGACAGATAAGTAACTGAATATCATGTTTTATTACTTTAAATCACAAGAAGAATTTCCATGTTCCTTAAAATTTAGTTTCAAATAACTCCCTACTAAATTATGACCGTGGTTTGATTAAATTTCAATGATGAGCTTACTATACACAGGTGTTACTGCTCTTGGGATAATTAAGTACATGCATATATTTTAGAGCAGGAACACAAAGCTGTATTAAAGTAACCTGACTTACCCTACCTTGACCACTGAACAAAAAATTTGAAGGGAACAATCTGGCAGCATTTTCCTTCCTACGGAAGTACAGTGTATGGCTGCTGAATCACGGCCTGAACCTCTGATTAATCACCTGAGGTGAGCAATGAGTCAGCCACGAGAGCACAGGTGAAGGCAATTCACCTGTGCTGCAGGAAGGGGTGGAGCCTGGCTCCACCTCTCCTAGACCCATTAAGAGCTGACTGCCAGTAGGGAAGGATCTCTCTGGAGATCCGCTCCATCAGGACTTCATCTCGCGAGCCCAGGACAGGGTGAGTGACTTTCTCTCATTTCTCCAATATAAATTATATTAGCCAAGCTCCTGTATATTGTGTGTGTATATATATATATATACACATACCATCTGAATGTCCATTGATTATACATACAGTCAAACACTTTCTGTTTGTTTGTTTTCAGGAACAGTAACTGATTCCAGTACTTACTCTTTTCACACCCACACTACAGCATCAGATAATCCAATTGCAAGGCTCAAACTTCACATCATCTTCCTACTAAGCACCTCCTACGTTCAATTAGTTGCTTTTATCTTTTTCACCAATTGTGAAGCTAATTCTCAAGCAATAAGAACTACAGTAACAGGATTTTCACGGTAAGCACAAGTTTGAAGTTGGCATTTTAATGGTCTCTCACGTCAGATATAGCAATAAAATAGCTTCGAGATCAGCATGTTGTACAATATTAAAATGCATTTTGTAAATCTGCAAATCTGAAGCTATTCCCTGATGGTTAGTCAGGTTATTTCCACAGGAAGTTCTAGGAAAGACAGACTACAATTGCAAATGAAAGGGAACTCTTCAATGACTGCACAGTGAAGTTCACACTACTAACCACTCCCATAACTACTGAAGAGTAAAGCCTCTTAAGAACTGTGCTGCGCCCAGTACAGAAGGAAGGGAGGAGAAGAAAAGAACTGCAAAAAAATTTCATTTATCCAAAGTTCTTTTAAAACCCTTTTCTCCTACATCCATTAAAAAGGGTATTTTTAAGTAGAAACAAACAAACGTGCATCTCTTTAATGCTTACAAATATATTTTGCCACCATAAAACTTCTGTACTATTTCAACAACTTGGACACTTCTGACAAATCTCCTGAAGATGGCTGTCATAATTTCTATGAAAAGGTATTTAAAAAATGCAACCTTCACAACATATTGTAAGGCCTATAACTCCCAATGACCCCACCAGATAGCATTTCAGCAAAATTAACAGGCTGTATTTATTGATGACAATAGAATATCGTGAAGATGAGTACCACTGCCAAACAGATAGAAGAAAATGGGCTAAGGAAAAGTAAAACATTAAATAGGCCTACTACCCTTCACAGTAAGTTTTGACAAAACTTCTCCCCCCACCATGACTGCAAAACAGATCCCACCACTGCAGTTCTGACACCTCTATCAGATAAGTGCATCTCATCTGTCTCACATTAATAAAACATACATTTAGGATATGCCACGATATCTAGGAACAAGAAAATTCTCACCTTTTGTTTCTGAGCAGGAGCACACTTTGTAGCCCTTCTATCTTTCTTTACTTCTAGCAGTACTTCATCATGCTTAAGACATCTTTGCAACAACCTAAAATCTGATGTCAGCACAGCAGTGGGAATACAGTTCATTAGTTTATTGATGCAGAGCCGGCCAACGCACACTGCTTTGAGTGACACCAACAGTAAGCATGTGTCTTACATTTCCAGGCACCAACAGTGATTAAGGACATGCTGCAGCCCATTCAAGAACTTCATATATGAAGAATGTTTAACGTGGAATAGGAGCTACATAAGTTTGGTTCCTTTAAAGTACAAACATGGCTCTAATACACATGATCTACTTATTTATTTATTTATTTATTTAGGCAGCAAAAGATGCACATAGGCATTAAGCAAACACAGTAACATGAACTGATTCAAGCAGACAGGGAATAAAAGTAACCTCAATGTTTCATTTTCCTTTCTATAAACCATCTCCACGCTACTGTCTACAAACCAAGAGAGAATTTTTCTTCTCTCATCTCATAGCCCTATTGCAAGATTAACACTTTGCTTATAGCCTTGAGCATAGCCAATGCTACTGCTGTTTCACAAACTTACGCATACAAACTCCTTGTAGGAACACAGCAATATGGCTAGGATCTTGTATCCAAACTTACTTTAAAATGTTTGAGTACAGCAGGAGTTTTCCACATTTATACCATAAAAACATATACTGCCAGGCACACCCACCTCAAGTAAGTGATTTACATCTTTAAAGCACGCCACTGCTGCAAACCAAATTCAGATCTGCTCTGCCACAACCTTCCAGTACAACCCTGAGAAACAGCTGACCTTCAACAATATTTACATTTCACCTTTCAATTTAAATAAACGCCCTTTCTCCACGAGAGGGGATCAAAACCAGAAATTCCTAATCTACTACCTGGCATCAATTATTTTCTATACTTTTACCACAATTAATCTCTTGTCCAAGTTAAACAAATCTATACATTTCACATCTCTGTACCGTTTCCTCAATCCTAATGTTAATATAGTATTTGCTATGTGATTATGTGCATTTAAAAAAAAACAAAAAAAGCCTTGAAGCCACTTCTGAATTTATTTATTGAAGCTGCAAGACAATAAATGAAGAAAAATATTGCAGGGGAGAAGTATTTTAGGCCTCATTGGGCAACAGATCCTACTATACCGCTACCTATTACAACGTTTCTATAAGATGCCTGTTATACAGCCTGAAACAAACTTTTCCCAGAAAACGTGTCATTTTCCAGGTTCCTAAGCAGAAATAGGGGGTTTGCTTCAAAGATGTGCTAAGCACTCCAAAACATAACTGAAACCAAAGAAACATGTGGTCTGAATGAGCAAAATGCAACAAAATGCACAGTCACTTCAGAAGTTACGTCTCAGACTTGCCAAATCAGGCCCCCGAAGCCAACTTAGTGGTTGTTCCCTCGGCCCCTTCTCAGTATGGGCAGCTTTCCAATTCTCCATCTCTTAAACTAGGGTTCACATCAACCCCTCACCAAAAAATGACAACAAACCACTAAGCACAATACTATTAATAATCCTTTGAGGTTTTGATTAGAATAAACAAGGACAGAAAGACTTCTGGCTTAGTCTGTCCATTTCAGTGGTTCATCGTCAGATCATAGAATCACAGAATCTCCAAGGTTAGAAAAGACCCACAAGATCATTCAGTCCAACCATCTACTGATCACCAGCAGCTCTCATCAAACCATGTCCCTCAACACAATGTCCAAACATTCCTTGAACACCTTATCTCGTCCACCACCTCCCTGGGCAGCCCATTCCAGTGCCCGTGTTTCCAGATGTTATCACAGTTAATTCAGCAAACTTCAGTTTCCACCCCTACCTCCATCTCCAAACCAGGACTGCTTTTCTCTTGCAATGCATTTATATTTTTATTGCCAGGATACCATTCGAATAATATTATACACATGAAACTGCCATTAATTACTGACGTAGTTGTAACATAAGAAAATTATCTTTGAAAAGGATTTAGTCATCAATCAATTTGAAATAAAGTAACTTCTAGGTGAACCTACATGGTCTATTCCTCCAAGGATTGAGAAAATTGGGGCATTTACAAAGAAAAGAACTATGACTTCATTGGAGAAAAGAAGAAAAAAAAAAATAAAAAATCAGTATAAGACTTCTTCTTCTGACTGGTGGCCTGTCCTAGTTAATGAAAAACTTGATTGTTGCAAGAGTCAAACTAATTAAAAAGATTAAACTATGAGCAAATTCAAATTAAAAATTTGGCTTTAGGCTTCTGCGGCCAGCAACAGCTCAAGAACATTGCTAACTGCAGTCTGCAGTTAAATACAATTAATGGAAGTTTAAGAAGTGTTAGAATAATTAATTATCTGTGGATCATTTTGCAACCTGGCAATGCAACCTCTACAAAGCTACTTACAGTTGTCACATTTAAGCACATATGGACATGCAAGTCAGAGGTCTAAACCACGAGAACATGGATGTCATCTCCTACTGGCAAATAGTATTTGTTAGTTAACGCAATCCAACAAACTTAATATGGATCTTTTTTCCCCCTCAAACGTATCAGATCCCAGTGTATGACAACAGAAAACAGCTTCTCTTCTCTCAGATGACATTCTAGTTTTTATTTTTTAGTTTCCTTGAAAATAGCAACACATGTGCAGATCCAAGTTCCGCCCAGCATACCATACAATCCCAAAGGCCATATAAAGAAATATTAGGTGAGTAAAGAGATTTTTTTTTTTTATCCTTGCAGATCTCCAGCTTAATCCAAACATTAAAAGAGGGAAAAAAAAATCCACATATAATAATTAGCATTAGTTATTAGCATTAACAATTTCTAGTGATGTGAGGATAATCTTCCAGAGATAAAAACGCAACAAGCTCAACTACAAAGAAGACAACATCTATTAACCTGAGGAACATACAAAAAGACAATGGCAAGGATAGGGAGTTTTTGTTTATATCAGCTAATTTAGAAATGCCAAGGGACGAGATAAGGAAGTCTGCAAGGCACAGCAGGAGTACTAATCCAGATGATCACACACTGGGCCTCGGGGTGGGGCAGCAGGGGGGAGAACTGGAGGAGAGAGAGATAAAAAGAATCTCGCAGAAAACACTTTGCTGGACTGTTACCATGAGAAGGTGACAAGACTGCCAGACCCATTGTGAACAACGGGAAGACCGATTCCCCCCATCCGGAAAACCAGAACAAAAACCAGCATGCTACCCCAACTATGACAAAGGACTGCATAATCCTCAACAAACTCTAACCCACAGAATGCTCATTTCATTAAAACTTTATTTACACTGCCTTAAAGCTTTGTTAAAAGTCTCTACACTGAAATACATCTCACTCTATTCTTTCATAAAGTTTCAGAAACTGTTTTTATACTTCCGTATTTCAGTGCCTATTAAATGTACTTTGTATGTTTGTACTTTCCTTTTTCCTATGTCTCCCTCAAACACTTATCAAATTGTGTAAGTATCAATACAAACCTCAACTGAACTTGTACATCACACATCAGTTCTTCTACTGAAAAAAATATTAACAGCAAGATAAAAATAGGGACTTTTGTATAGTTTCTGCATGACTATCTCAAAGAAAGATGTTTGCAAACCTGCACATTGAAATCCACTCTGAAATTTCTTCAGTACAGGACTGCCCCCCAAAAATGAGATGTTTTCTCTCCTAGGCCAAGACAAGCATTTGTCAGCTTTTCTGAAAAACTAGGCAAGAAAATGATTCAGGCTAAAATCGATGCAGTAATTTTTTTTTCTCCTAAGTTTTAACCCAGATCTGCTTACCCATCAGTTTTATCATGAGGCAAAACAAAACACTTGTTAAGAAGACAGAGAACACGGGTAGGAAGACTAGCAGCAGACATCTGCAAATGGCAGCTCTCACTTCACCTTTAAAGGCTCTGCATTTTGGACTGGTATAGTTATTTTAAGTAACTGTGACAATCAATTACACTACTACTAATCCTACTCCTAATGATGACAAGGTTACATATAAATCATATGAAAATATTCTTTTGTGATCAGAGAAATTTGATATTTTACTGACAACAGTATACAAGTTCTATACAAGTTTGACAAGGCAGTAAAATACATTCAATCTTGAAAATGTTCAATAGTCAATAATTACTATTTGTTTTAATTTTGAGGTCATTGAGAAGTTTTGCAGGATAGATGCTGAGCGCCTCAGGCTTCCTTCAACTACCTTAAAGGAAAAAACATAACACCGATACATAACTGTTCTCAACTGTATTTAGTTGCTGGTTTTATTTTAGACCTGAAGGAGGACTTGGGTGACTCGAATTTTTTATTTTCCACTTACATCATTCCATTAAATAAAAGATACTATCTCTCCCTACAAACCTTACTAACGTGACACACGTTTGATTTATAGCTCTGAAACCAGCTGCTATATAATGAATTGGTGCACCGTAAAGAGCAATATTATCTCTCCCCAAATTTTCTGTAGCCACTTTGCAGGAAGTTTCAAAACTGTTACTTGGGAGCTGCCTCATTTGTCCATTTAATAGATTCAATTAAGCTCAGGCCATTTGTCCCCAGCCATAGTACAGTACTGTTAGAATCACTTCTTTAATGGCTGAAATAACACACAGCGTACCATCCTATACTCCAAGGAGGCTCTGAACCATCAGCATAACCTAACACACTAGAAAACATTTTTGACACCACTAAGTACCTGAGCTCCTGGTGCTTTGTGCAACACACACGTGCAATGCAGAGGCTTTTCCTTTCGGCACTGCTCAGAAGGCATGTGCTGATTTCAAAGTTCTCAATACTTCCATCTTTGGGACAGTGCTAATGTTATCATACATATCTATCAAAACACTGCAAATGAATCTGGCCTACATTTTATTACCCACAGCCCGAAGCAGAAGGAGAGAAAGGATTAAAAAAAACACTCTTTTTAGAAGTCCTTGGCACAAAAGCTGCTGCTCAGGCACTCTGGGACAGGTGCCCAGAACGTCTCAAGTTCCAATAATAAGAAAAGCCTTCATTATGAGTAGAAGCCTGGACACAAAAATACAGATGTGATATCAGAAAAGTTGCTAATATCAACACAAATTTGCAGCCAATTAAGTTGACTACCTTTAGTAAGTCAGAGAACAAAAATGTGCTTGCACCAAGAACGGTGGCTATCAGAGCAGCAACATACATAAAAAATACACGCAGAGCATCTTTAGGTGATAAATAGCCAAGTCAAAAACCCTACAGCTGCAAGGATCAAAACATGCCTGTACATCTTGCTCAAGCTGGCCTTTATCAATATTTAAAGCTTTGGAAAATTATCTTTAAACTGAACAAAACTTTCATGTGCATTTCTAAGTACTGTATTACATTCCACATGCCAGTGTGATTTTCTTCTTACAAATCAAGTTGATATAAAGAAACATGGATGTCATATGCAAAGATTAATGCTCACTTTTAAGCAAAAACAAAAAAAGAATATTTGTTGGGTTACTTCTAAAAGGCACTATACTTCTTCCAATTTTCTTGATGTTTTGGGAAAGTGAACAACGGATGAAAAAAATTTCCAAACTCAGATTAAGCAATACCAGTATGAGAAGAAAAATCTCTCTGTTGCTTCAGCAACAATGGAGCCACAACCAAACTCCCATTTACAATTAGTCTACAGCACAATTCCTTAACAGTACTTGAGAAAAAAATGAGGAAAGAACACCTTCTCTTAGCCTGAAAGTCACATCCAGCACATAAACAGTCAAATTCAATGATACACATATGTATGTCTTGGAAATCCTATTATTTCTGTTATCTAGCATGGCATGGCTCACCAATGCAAGTCCTCCCATTAGAATAATAATAAGAATGCCCATTTACCACAAAGGTTTCAAAACCACATTCCTCTCCATTCTGCACACTCTGTGCTTCAAGGTCTCTGTCCAAACAAAGCTCTAGGTTCTTCTGTAATAATATGCCACTGCGGTTTTGAAAATACCAGGTTAGACTCTTGCATTCAGAAAACAAATTTCAATCTGTAATTGAACAGTTAGGTCAATTTTCACAGAAACAAGACACAGACATGAATCTTGCTGCTTTGAGAGCACAGGACGATGCCTACAGTTCCTTTACATTTATAGTTAAGATGTTTTCCACTGTGCTGAGAGACTGGGTGAGACCAGAATTTCTATCCTTCAGTCTTTGTGGGGATATGATTGTGATGGGAAACACATCATCAGATAAGAGAATATTTCTGATCTCAAAAAAATCATTACCACATCTCCACCCTGGGCACAGGACCAAATCCTAGATTACGACAACATTCTGGTCCAAAGACCATGGTGCTAACAAATGAGCTGTGCTAATATTTGGTCAGGGCTTAATCTTCTTCTCTGTTTTTGGCACAGAGTTGAGAAATATTACTACTGTATCATAGTATTTCACGTATCTAAAGGAAAGAGAGATTAAAAAAATAAAACAGCCATAAACCTCACAGTCCTACAGGATGCTGTCAAACAAGAAAAAAATCGTATGTTTACAGCAATGATCCCTTTTGTTTATGAAAATTTAGCAACTTTGCCAAGCATTAGACACGTGAGTAGTATTAAACTCCAAAATCTGATGGATTTTTACATAGGAAACAATTACAAGTCTCCACCTATGAATTGCAGAAATTCACCTTTGCTGGTTATAAGCAGTGCTGTCTTTTTGGTCCAGAATACCCTGAACTAGACCTGGTCATTTCCCCCACCCTGCTGAATCTGGTGGAACCCAGGGATATCTCCTAGCTTACCAACAAATAGTCCTGAAATTGGTAATTATGACTCGACTTCAGAACCCCCTCCAACACAGTGGATGCATTTCATGTACAAATCAGCAGTTCTCTGTACCGATTCCAGCTTTGAGAGAACACATGAGGACAGACAAGAACTAAAATTCAATTCCTCCTCTTTTAGAGACGAGCAAGGAAGCGGTGTTCTTATGAACGTCTGCGGGTGAGGAGACATTTCAGCTCTGACAGGAGAACTCGGCAGTCCTGCGACGACACATTTACTGTGAGAAGCTAGAGTTGCAGGAAGAGGGGCCGGGATGGCCTACCTTTAACCGTTTCACCACCTCATCGTTGGTAATTTTGTCGGTGATCTCCTTCACTCCGGGCGGGTAGTAGATGATTTTACCATCGGCGGCGGGTTTCGGTTGGGCGGCCGGGAAGTCCATCCTGGCGCCGCCGCTCAGAAACTTTCCTTCCGCACAGTCCTCTACCGGCCTCTATCGGTCAGAAAACAAAAGTTCAGCGGAATGGCACCGACTTTCTAACCCTCTTTTTCCATTTCGAACCCTCAATTCGCAAAAGGCCCCGGCCCCCGCCGCGCCGCCCGAGCCCCCGCCACCGCCCGGCCGCATCCCGCCGTCCCGGGGCCGGACCCACCACCCCGCCGTCCCGGCCTCTCCGCTCCCCGCCGCCGCCTCCTTTCATCGCGGGGCCGCTCCAGCCCGACGCCGATAGTTGGGAGCCGCCGATTTTACAATGAAATTTCGGCCCCGATCGAAGAACGCCCCGGTCCCCGGAGACGGAGGGCGGCCGAGGCGGGGCGCGGGGCCGCGATGCCCGGCCCGCAGGGCGCCGAGGAGCCGGCAAGGCGGCGCGGAGCCGGGAGCCGAGGCCTAAACAGTTAGGCCTCAAAACTATCGGGAGGCAGAGGAACCGACGGGAGAGGAGGGGGGGGGGGAGGGAGGGAGGCGGCGGCGGCGATCGCAAACAAAACCCCCCCGCCTGGCCCCGGCCCCTCGCCCAGCCCCCCCCGGGCCGTGGGAGCCCCCCTCGGGGCGGGGGCCGGGCCGCTCGCCACTTTCCGTTTGTTCCCGCAACTTCACGGCCCGGCCCGGCCCCCCCCGGCCCCGCCGCGCCCCGCCGCCCCTCACCGCGCGCCGCCGCGGGGCCCACAAAGAGCCCTCCCCGGGCCGGCCCCGAGCACGGCCGCCCCCGGCCGCGGGGAGGAGGACGAGGAGAAGGAGGAGAACGAGGAGGAGGGGGCGCGGGGAGGGAGGGACGCGGGACGCGGAGCCGCCTTTACCTCACGCAGCTCCGGAAGGTGCAGCATGGAGCGGCCTCCGCGCCGGCCGCTCCTCGCCGCTCCGCCGCCGCCCCGCCAGCCGCTGCCCGCCCGCTCCCGCCGCCTCCTCCCTGCGCGGCGGTGCGGCGGCTCTGCTCGGAAGGGGGAGGGGGAGCTGCTCGGTGGCGGCGGCGGCGGCAGCGGAGAGGGGGAGGCTCCGCCGAGCGCGCGCCGCGGGGACACAGTGCCGCTCTCCGTCCGGCCGGGGAAGAACAGCCGGGAGGAGGCTCCGCGCCGCGCCGCGCCGCCCCCTCCCTTCTCTCCTCCCTTCCTCCTCCCTCCGCCAAGGCCCGGAGCCGCAGCGCCGCCCAGGCGGGACGCCCCCGGCCCCGAGGCGGGGTGAGGCCGGCAGTAAGTCGCGGGGCCGCCCGCGGGGCACGGTGTGGGGCGCGGCCGCCTCGGCGCTGCCTCACGCTTGGCGCCAAAAGCGGCAGAGCGCCGCGGGCCGAAGGCTGAGGGCCGAGGGGCCGCGGCCTTTCGCGGGCGGGGCCGGCCGCTGCCGGCTGCCGAGTGGAGACGTGTCGGTGGCTGCGTTTCGGGCGCGGCTCGGCCCGCGTTTCCCTCGGCTCTCGGTTCCGAAGTGGGGACGGTGGCCGCCGCTGACCTGCGTGGTAAATGGTCAAATGGGGGAAGTGGTGTATGGTGGCACTGTGGCAGGAAATGGCCTTTCTTCAGCCACATTTACGTCTACGTGCCGATATCTAGGTGTTTTGCCTTGGCTGATGGCAGATGAGTGTCTCAAATTTTGATTTCCACGTAAACCTTCAGCAGAAGCTTGGAGGTGCAGGTCGAGGAGGCCTTGCCATCACCCTCAGGGATTCCTTCCCTGTGAAATGTCTTTGTACTGCCGTATTCCTTCTGCTTTTCAATACATCTGGAAAGTCACTGACAAAGTCAGATCTGTCCATCCCTTTTGGGCCTGTGTTTTATGCCACATGTGTCTAAGCACAGGTGTCCAGGATGTACCATGTGTTTGCTCATCCTGCATTCTGCTGATAATTCATGGTTAGACACCAGCTAAAAGTGTCTCGTTTGCAGTTAGCTGATGAACTTTCTGCAGAGGTCTGCAGGGATGTGTGTGACTGGAGGTCACGAGAAGCTGGCTGTGTGGAACAGAGGGGAGGTGAACCCTGCTGCTTGCAGGGAAGGGTCTTACTACCAGATTATGAGGAATGGCAGGAGAATGTGGAGCTCTCAGGTACTTCTGGAGTGATCTTGTGGGCAGGAATTTTTCTTTCTAGACCTGTGCTTTGTTTCCCTGCAGTGTCTTCCTGAATTGAACTGAAAGCTTTGAGTGTCTGCAGCCTACGGAAACCAGCTCTGAAGTATGGCACTGAAAATGGCTGGGAGCTGTAGGAAATGCTTAAGGGATTCTAATGCTTTTGGAATCTAGAGTGGTGCCAGGCAAGGGGCTTAGATCTGGTTCTGTGTCCTTGGTTTAAAAAGAGTAAGATTCTCTCCAGGCTTAAGTTGGACTGGGGAATTCACAATAGACAAGTGACCTAAGAGTGGGGTACAGAAGACAGTTTTAAGGAAGTTGTACTGATTTTAAAACATAAATGATAGAAAGTCAACTCTTTTTTTTTTTTCAGATTTTTTTTTTTTTTTCAGAATGTAAGGAAAGGAGAAAGACTTCATTAGTTTCTTAAAAAAAAAAAAAAAAAAAGGAATTAAAAATAGATTCTCTCAAGTCTTAAAGTATTGCTGGAATTAGGGCCTTTTATAGAAGAGCTGCAGGTTTGTTGAAAAAATGGTGGTAAAATTACCCTTAGAGTCTCTCTTTCTGTCTGCAATGTTGTCCAGGGCTTCTAATAACAGAACTTGCCCCTGGTAACCAAGCACTTTATGTTATTGGGAGGAAGAGTAGACAATAGGATGAGAGTTTTCCCCTTCTTGTTTTATAGATACAATGAAATCTTATACAGTGAATTGGAGGACACATAAATATCCTTATTTGACTACATTCTGGAATGCTTTGGCAAGAGAATTAGAATGACTCTATGGTGGAAGTTGGATTAAAAGAGATCTTGCACTCATGGTTAAACTAAGACAAGGGTAAACTTTAGTAGGTCTAAAGAAGTAGGAGAGGGAAGATGGAATATTTTGTAGCTCTTCTGGGCTTTGAAATGAAACTGGAATCCCCTTCTGCTAAGTGAAATTGCTGGCAAAGTATGCCTCATTTATCATTCTAAAATTGGGAGAATCAGTTGCTGCTACAAGAGACTGTGTTCATATAATAAAGATCTATATAGTAGTTGAATATGCTCCAGTTACTCATGACTGATTGTGTTTGTGTTCTTCTTCTGACATCTGAAAGTATAGTAATATGTTTTAAAGTTGCAAGGTCAAATATTCAAAAACTAAGATGCTAGAAATTTCTTTAGGCAATGTGATATTAGAAGTGGGGCTCTAGTTTTGAGAGGTAGGCTTATTGCTGTTGTCTGCCGTGTACCACTGGCTTAGTACTCTTAGAAGATAGTCTGGTTAGGTTATGGTTGGACTTGATGATCTTTAAGGTCTTTTCCCACCTGAGCAATTCTATGATTCTATTTAATATTTCTTCCTAGACATCAGTGCTGTTTAGATTAGATTTTTGGAAGCAGGACTCAGACTAGCTATCAACCTGTCAAAAGCATGCAAAAATATCTATTGCCAGAACTATTGTACTTTCAAGGAACTTTTCTTTTTTAATCCTTACATTAGATACTTTTCTTCCTACAACAAATGATGAATATAAGCAATTTGATGTAGATTCTTCATTTTTAATATACTTATATTAAGACAATAAATCAGAAACAAATTCTGGAAGATTATTTTGTTCCTTAAAAAGAGAAGCATATATCAAGAACCTGTATGAGCTGTCTGCAATTTAAATAGAAATAGAGAGAATGGAAGTTACTAAAAATAATAAAGAAATAAATTTGAAGTGACCCTTTGTTTTCTTTATGATCTTAATATAAATCTTGGAAGATGCTATGTAGATTTCTCTGTTGGGCAGAATTGAAGTCATGTGGGTGTGATAATCTTGAAATTTCTCTGAAATTCCCCTTTTCAAATGTTTACAAGTGTTGGTGTATTCTTGAAAATCTGCATTTTATGTAAATAGTTGCATGACCTATTGTCACAACATCTTGTAGTTGAAGGTTTTTCACAAATTGTCACCAGCTCTACCTAGAATCTTTTATTCAGCAGGTATATTAAGGAAAAAAAATGAAAGAGAAGAAGGCTTCTGTCCCATATGTTGCTTTTTGTCCAAGTTAAGAGCAAGTGCAGTGCAGAGCTTAAATGTGCAGTTCTATCAGTTTTGTTTTCCACCAAAGAATAAGCTAAACTAATTTATTATAAGGTATGTGTACTCTATAACTAATACGTAGTTAGATGTGACAGTTAAAAGGTTTCAGTCAGAGCTAAAGTTTGCTTGTTTAATTGAAATTTTATCTTGAGCAAGTTGTTCATGTAGCTGAACACTTCACTGTGTAGACCAAGATCTCCGCATCTTTTTGCAGACTTCAGATAAAAAGTGAAGTTAAACATTACTCCACAGTAATTACTAAGGATTCATAACTCTCAGGATGTTGTATGTGGAATACAACAAAGAAAAAGTCCCAAAACACGCTGGGAGAAAGCTGAGTATTCCAGAAGATTTACAATAGATTTCAGCTTTTACGGACACAATTAGCCAGCACTATGAGAACTTTGGCCATCCTTCAGCATCGGAGTTGTCCTCAGCCGCTAAACACAGGTGAAGCTCTGCAGTAGGCCGTTGTATTCCTGGTAAGATTTGCCACTCTCTCTGACTGTAGTTTCTGGTATCAACACAAAACACAACTTCCTGAAGTACTGTAGTCCAGAGCAGGAGTGTTTTACCAGTGTACTGGTGCTACACTGTCAGGGGGCTCTTAGGATAGCTATTAATTTAGATGCTGTTATCAGATATAGGCTGTTTTGAAATGAATCGTAGGCAAATCACGATCAGCTAAGTTGTTAGAGGAGTTGCTGCAAATTCTGTAATCACGGTCTGATTAGGCAGTGGTCTGTCTCCACAGAGGAGAATCAGCAGGATATGTACTTCTGCACCATCTGAAATTCTAAAGGGCAAAAACAAATGTGCGGTTCTTAACCTATTAGTCTGATACTATTAGTCTGAATACATGCGTTTAGTTTTCTGAATGTGCAAAGACTTCAGATAATCTGACCTGAGGTATTCTTAATCTTAATGAACAATCCTGAAATCTGCTTGCAGGTATGATTGCAGCTGGTAGTGTCTGGTTTGTTGCCTTTGCTTATTTGACCTTCACCCTTCTAATTTCAGCGTGCAGCTCAGATCTGACTTGGACTCCGCTGCTTTTACAGCTGTAGCCAGGTTCACATGATCCCTTGGGCTTTAATGGACGGCTCTGTCTAATAATAAGACCTAGTACTCAAATTTTACTGACTCTCTACCTGGCAAAATTTCTATTGGAATTTACTGACTTTTAATCTCTCCTCTACCTTTTTTTTCTTTCTTTTTCTTTCTTTTTTTTTTTTTTTTTTTTGGAATATGTTTAATTCAATGTTTTGAGTGTGCTTTTTTTTTTTTTTTTAATATCCTTGTAATGGTAATCTAAAATATAATTTTTAGGCAGACTAAGACAAAGGATGCTACATACCCTTGAGGCATATCTGTTCCACTTCTTTGTCTGTGTCATGTATAGGAAAATAACAACAACAACAAAAAAATTCTGGTAGAGGGAATAATGCAGCACAAGATTCTCAGAACAAAAAGCCCAACTTTTCAAGTGTAACAGAAGAGTATGGACTGATTAAGCACAGGGAATTCCTTAACTCATGTTAAATTAAGCAATGTGCCCTTGTTTCCAGTAACAGCTTAATGGTTGTTCTCAGGTCTTTGTTAGTACAGTAGGCACAGATAGCGCTAATGATTGAGAAGGAGGCAGTCCTATCAAGACAATGCAGTGTATCATGAACTGCAGAATAAGTCACATCAGTCAGTCAGCTTAGCAAACAAGTAAGAAATTCTATCTGGTGGGTTAGCAAAGACTTGTCTTCCTAATAATAGCTGTGCTCTAGAAAGGTCCTGCTTTGCAGAACCTCTGCAAAGGTGGAGTGTGGACCTTCACTGCTGAATTTTTTAAGTAACAAACAAAATAGGTCAAAAGGAAAAAAAGCATTGTTACTTGTTTTCAGCTCTAGCATTTAGCCAGTTTACAATATGTAGCAGATTGCTTTGTAGTTATGAAGTTTTTTTGTGTTTTTTTTTTTAATGAAAAGCTATTTATTTTTTCAATAATGCACTTTTCTTTTTTTCCCATGACAGATAAGTTCCTCTGAACTCAAGTGAATTCAAACCCTGGAAAATCTTTTTTTTTTTTTTTTTTTTTTTTTGTCCTCAGCTTTGCACAGAAGATTTTTCTTTCAGCTTTTTGACTTTGATATTAGACCATGTTTCTGATCTCCCTTACCTTTTGCCTGTCAGTTTATTCTTTCATATATGGAGTTGCACACAGTTCTTCCAGTTATAATTATAACCTGTAAGTTTGCTGCATTGGGTCTTCAGAGAAATGCTTGATGTTTGTAATTACATTTTGCGGCATAGCATATCTAGCATAAAAGTATCTAATTGTTTTAAGTACCTGTTTTTATATAATGATATTTTATACAGCTTCTGTAAATTGAGAATGGTGGTTACACTCAGTTGAGTTAAAAGTGGGTTTCCTAGCAATATGGGTTGCCGTAATAGAAGTGCTCCAAAATATATCCCAATCCAGTGGGTGTTTGCAGTGAAGTTACTCTCATCATAGAATCACAGAATGGCTTGAGTTGGAAGGGACCTTGCAGCCCATCCAGTTCCAACCCCCTACCATGGGCAGGGCTGCCACCCACTGGATGAGGCTGCTCAGGGCCCCATCCAACCTGGCCTTGAAGGCCTCCAGGGATGGGCCATCCATAGCTTCTCTGCGCGACTTGTTCCAGTGCCTCACCACTCTCTGAGTAATTAATTTCTTCCTAATGTTTAACCTGAGTTTTTCTTCTTTTGATTTAAAAGCATTCCCCCTTGTCCTGTTAATTACTGTCTGCCTGTGTAAAGTCTGTGTCCCTCCTGTTAAGTACAGGAAGGCTACAATGAGGTCTCCCAGAGCCTTTTTCAGGCCGAACAAGCCCAGCTCTCTCAGCCTTTCTTCAAAGGAGAGGTGCTCCAGCCTTCTGACACTCATTGTGGCCCTTCTTTGGACCCTCTCCAACAACTCTGTGTCTTTCTTGTGCTTGGGGCCAATGCAGCACTGGGGGATTTTGTCCTGAGAATGGGGACAAAGCTAGGAGGAAAAGTCTTCACCTTCATGTGATAAATGCAACAAATATGGCTTTGGAAGCAAGTTGTTTTGTTCAAAGCAAAGTTCCTAAAACTCTAGAGAAGGAAAACCTATGCATGTTATCTCATGAAGACAATCAGCTGGAGAAAGAAAGAGCTTCCTTGGAAAAGAGAACCCCACAGTTCTCTGACAACTCATTGAATACTGCTGTTGTGAATTAGGGAAGGGTCACATACCAGGTGGATGGTGTTCTCCTTTGAAAGTGATTTCCTAGCCATAATCTGTCTAAATGGATTTTTGCTCTGTTTTTCTTAAGGGCACTTTTTCTCCTATAGTGTCTGAAAGGTGTCCTTTGGAATCACATGTGCAGATAGAGCAGTTTTACTTACCACTAGACTTTCATAGTTCATACTATGAACTAGGCAGAAATAACATGGATTGGTAAACCAGTGCAAAAAAAGTGTTTACTTGTGAATTCGCTTGCAATACTGCATTGACAGAACTACTGTGGTTGTTTCCTTTGCTTGAAAGTTAGGTAAAATCAATCTATTAGCACATGCATATTGGTGATATCTTAGGAGAATGTTTAGAACCTCCTCAATCCATCACTCGTTTTGGGCATTCTCTAACTGAAGTTGTGGCAATCTACTATGAATCATCTATCCACCTCCCTTCTTGAGTTCTCTATTACGATGACCTGTCATTCCATAATTACATTCTCAGGGATATTTCTGTCTCTACTCCCGATGTGTCCAAAGTACATACATTTACACCTACTCATTTCTGACAACCAAGTCTGCTTTTGTCCAGTAATATCTTCAATAGGAGCATTTATCTTCTTCTTCTGTCCAAGAGATATGCAAGAGCCTTTACTTGCACAACACTTAAAAATTTCCCTTTTCTTCCTGTCGCTATCAATAATTACTCAGTATTTGCATTCATAAATTGCCACAGCAAAAAATTAAGCATTTCACCAGTTAAATCTTTCCATTGTTTGAGGTGAAATGTTTTTTTTCAGGATGATATAAGGAAAGCCATGACTGAAACAACTGTTGTTCAAAATGTTATGGTTTCTATTGGACAGATTCTGATTGGATATATTTGATCCCAGATAACTGAACTTATGAACGGTCTCTGTAGCCAGACATTATTATATTTTTATTAATTAAATATAGTTACTTATGGCATATTCAAAAATAGCTTGTATTTTTACTGACTTTTTATTGGCTGTCTAATGCTTGCTGCACAGTAGAAGTAGTTGTGACAAAGAACATTAAGACATCAGCCTGCGGTCACTTAAAAGGAGTCCATTGCAAATACAGCTTTTCAGTTCTGAAATGTCCTTCCCCAGTTTTATTTACTTATTTATTTACTCCCAGCCAGGTTATAAGGAAATAAGCAGTTATCACATCTATAATTTTAGCATATCGCTATTTATGTTTGCTTGATATTTTTTGAAATCAAGACAAATTTGGGGAATTTCTAAGCTTATGGCACTGCTTTTGAAGGAAATACCACTGAGAAAACTGGGAAGTTTAGCCCATGGCAGCTACCTCTGAGGGAGGAGATTATATGAGCAGTCATCCTTTTCCCCCATTAGATGAGAACTGTTCTGTGGTCTTTTTAAAAATCAGAATGTGTGGTACTGAAGTTCTGATTAAAAGGCTTCTTCAGGAGAAGTATTGATTATATTTGTGTTGCTGCTGTTTCTTTTGAGGATGCAGTCCCTTCTGCTTGCAGTAAAGAAAAGAATGATACAAAACTTCACAAGCGAGTATAAATCTAGAATTTACCATTATGATGAAAGAAAGAGATGTGATGAATGGATGTCAAATCTCAGAGCTGTAGTGTAATGATGGGGTCATTTCATCACGATGGATAGATACGTCATGTAGTATTCAGAATCTTCAAAAAGGCTTTAATTTATCATACTTGAGGAAGCATCAAAGCGTTTGGGTATGACTTGAAGCAAAAGAATCATTACAATTTGCCTTTGAACAAACTCAGGAAATACACTGATCGTATAGGTTTATGCTGCTAGAAAAACAGCTAATGATGATTCAGTCTATGTTTTGTGCATAGTTTGAGAAAATGTTCATTAAAACCTTACAGCACGTATGTCACCCTTTGGGATCTTAAATGTAAAAGCTGGAATTTCAAAACCGTACTAAGTACAATTTGAGTTTACAAAAATAGCATAATATATTTGAACTGTAGAATTGTGTGGCCGTAGGTGAGAGAGGAATCTACATCAGATGGTGTTTGGAGTAAAACGAAAGCTCTAATTTCCAAATGTGCTGGTGCATAGTGTTCAGTAACAGCAATATTGGCCAATAAAGATGGTGATTGAGTTCATTTGAGCTAGTATTCAAATGGATATTTAACAAAGTGGGCCATGAATGGGTTTCTGAGAGGACAGAATACCAGGAATGGAGCAGATGAAGCCAGAAGTAGGCTAGACAAGACTAGAGCAAGCACAGAAGTGAGAAAGCATGGCTGTGACAGATACGAATGCTTAACAATGCAATTGTGTTCACAGTGGCCAGACTGTGAACCAAAAATTTGCCATGACTGAGTACAGGAAAGTTCACGATGGTAGCAGTCACTGGAGATGATGATACTGAATGCCAGCAGAGGGACCACTGTTTGTAAAGTGGACTGATATGTATCCACTTACAATTTTACCAGCATCTAAAACACTATTTATATCCTGTCTGAAATTGGCAAGGCAGCTCATATGTTCTCCGTGTAATGTACTGTAACTACACTGTATCTAGCACGTAAATGTTTGCTTTCTTAAATATATTGGTACTGTTCTTTTTATCTTCCAGACATTGCATATTTATGCCTAATCTTTTGTATTTTCAATTAAGTGTAGGCTAAAACTGTCAGCCTCACTTATCTGAGACTATTAAAAATGCAGACAAAGGCTTTCAGCCAGCATGTGAACATTGAAGTTGCTGCTTTATACGTACCCAATTTTTGCTTATGGGATGTCATTGATCTATATCTGATCAATATTTTTTAAATTTCCTTCGAGATCTGCTCAGCAGCCATCTGTAATCCAGCGTGTGGAGAAGAAAGCTGAGTGAGTCAGTTTCTTCATTCCTTTTCAGTCATTTAGCTCTGACACTGCCTTGATGCATTAGGCTTATATCCCTGCTTCAAAAACTGTAACATATGTTCTCTCACAGACCTTCACAGCAAAAAAGATTTAAATGATAAAATATGTTGACAAGCCTATCAGAGTTTGAATATAGCAAGAACAGAGCAGCATTACCTGAAGGGGAAGAAAAAACATTAGGTAGTAACTAGTAATAGGTCCTTTAGTCTCCTAGTCAGCTGCATGTAACAAGGAAGAAATGTGACTAAATAAATAGATACAAATGTGCTGACATAGGGTGTGAATACAATAAGAGTTTTACAGTTTCTGGAATGCAAGCTAACTTGCAGTAACATTTAGTCTGCCTTACTGAACTCCAATTTGGGGGGTTGTGTTCTCCTTAGTAAAAAGAATTTCCCCTTAACACACTGCTAGATAGAAGTGGGAACACAGGAAGGTGTATGAATGAGATGAAGAAATGGGAGGAGCTGAGATGAACACACGTGGTAGGATCTGGAGCTCTCTGAGCATAAGGGAGTTTCATAGGAATAAAAAAAATCAAAGAGAGATGGAAGGTGGAAAAAAACAGCTGAGTGAATTGCAGATATATTTTAAATATTGTTATTTGTGATCAATAAGTACGCCATTGCCAAAGTCAAGCTGAACTGAAGAAGCCAAATTCTGCACACAATACTATGCGATGTTCTGTAATTTATAAAACTAGTTACACATACAGTTAATGTTTGCTTAATACCAAATTTGTTTCTAGTTTGCTCTGTGTATTTGGAAGATACAAAAAATCTTTTCTGCAACTGGCTGAAAGAACTTGCAAGACTTTTACAAATCAGAGCATACTATTAACATTCGAGTTTAGAAAAAAAAAAAAAAAAGTAGTGGATTTTTTTGCCATTTACATAGGGAGTTCCAGCTGAGCTGAAGACCTGCATCAAAATATTTTGGGACTTTTATTTCTGCATACCTGCTTGATGTTTTGGTGCTTGGATGGTTAGTAAATGTCCTACTGCTGATCCTGGGGAAGAACATGTGTGCGACAGTGGCAGCAGCCACACAACCAGGTGAAACAATCTGCTGGCCACAAAACAGCAAACCTGGCTATGTAGAGATGACAGGTAAATTAAAAAAGTTTGAATTGAGGAAGTGCTGTTTCTCTTATATAAATTCTAATATAAGATTTAATCATAATCTAGATAGAAATTTGCTTTTTAAGTGCCTTTAATCAATGCTGAATTTGAAAAGTAAATGTGTCATGTTGAAAATTGCCCAATTCATAACAATAGTGACATAAGGATGTAATTCTTATCAAGGTTACTCACTGGTCTCTAACCATCACCACTGTACAAGAGAAGAGATCACACCTCAATAATGGAAGAGGTGCATCGCTCCTCTTTCAATGTTATTTTACGCTATGTTCTTTCTTCCAGGTTTTGGGGAATGTAGACAACAGGAATCAAATCATTCAAAGAGTTCATTGTCTGATCATCCATTTGAAGAAAGAGAAAGCTTAAACATTTTTTACATGCTGGTTGTATTAACAGTTTCTTTTTTTTTCTTTTTTTTTTTTTTGGCCTATTAAGATGGGCCCACATCCAAATTGCGACATCCTGAATTGTGTGTGAGGCTAAATCTGGTTACAGATACGAATCTGAATATCATGAGCAGGGTGGAGTAGAGCTAAAGATCTGACTCCCTCGGCTTTGTGACTTGGATTTGACATGAGTTTGCCATGTCCAACCTAACCCTATTTTTTTTTACCTAGCCACTGAATAAATTGGAAACTTAAAAAGGTACTGTCATGTTTTGTATCTGAAACCATAAGGTGGTCTTAAGCTGCCTGCAGTGCTCTAAATTTGAGTTTCTTTTGTTGCTGGTGTTATTCATTGGGAAAGAATGTGGCCCTCTTTCTAGTGACAGAGGGGTTGAAGTGGTATAAAGTAGAAGGATTATTTTGAAGAGAGGGGAAAAAAAAAAAAAAAAAAAAGCAGGAAAGGCAAAAAAAAAAAAAAAGTTCCCTAGTTCCCCGTTCAGCAGTGACCAAATAACCACGGAGCCAGTTTCCTATTTAAGTAACTGAGATTCTGTCATGTGACAGTTACACGGAGTCACATACTGAACAAAGAAAAAGCAAAGAAATGTAGTCTATGAAGCTGTTTTTAAATGCTCAACACTCCCTGCTCCCTTCCCCCATCTCCTTGGCTTCTTGTTTCAGTGTAAGGAGTAGAGCACACAAGTTATTCAAGTTCAGAAACTAGTTGGTGAAACTGAATTCATAAATGAGTGCTAGTGATTTTAGACCATAAAATGGATCCTGATTTATTTTTACAAGCAGCATGACTTAGGTTAAGCTTGAAGGTTGCTGCAGCCAAACAGGTTTTTTTGTAAAGCTGGTGACTGAGGAACATTGACACCACACGGGACACACATACCTGTGCTTATGTAGCATGTACTTACATAGTGTAGAGTTTTGAACTCAGAAATTTTTTGTGAAATACACACGTCTGGGTCAGATCTGTATTTTGAAATAAAGCCTCTAAAAAAACACTACTGAAAGAAAGCTAATAGATTTTTATACATTTTGTAATCTGATGTTAACAGTCACTGTGAGGTAAAAATTTATAAATCACTTGTAACTCACAGGCCGTTAACTTCTGGTAAATGATTTGATCAGTCAATGGAGTAGTCTTTCTTGACAGGTAAAAGTGTTTATTCACTCAGATGACATTAATAGGTTGCTGAAACTAAAATTCAGGGTCATAATTAATATTACATCTACTTAGAAATCCCATTCTGCAGCAAGGTCCAACATTTTAAAATTTGTGAATGAGAGCAGTAAAACAGCTGACATCTCCAAACTTCCAGGAGAATGGGAACACTCTGGGAGTTGTTTTTTTTGTTTGTTTCTGTTTGCTTGTTTTTTAAATCTGGAATAACTAAAACATTGTAATTAATTTTTAGTTGAAATATTAGACGATCAAAAGAAAACATTTAGTGATAGCTTTTTAAACTTCTCTTTATAATAAAATCAAATTAAAATTTACTTTTTCAGTGAATGTTTTCAAGGGTTTGGTTCTGCATCTCAAAATGATTTGATCATGTTAAGTGAAATTTGCAGTTAATGTATTTGAGGAAATGCCCCTTTTTTAGTTTAAGTAAAACGGTTATTCTAGGTGACGTATAATAACTTACTGTACTGAAACCCTACACAGGCAAGCTAGTTGGTAGGTTTCTCACGTTCTTCATGCTACTGGGGTGAAGGTAAACAGGTAGGAAGATAAAATTACTGTAGGTTTTTAGTACATTTACAGCCTTCTTTCCCTTTCTGCCTCTACCCCCATTTGCCTTAAGGAAGATACAGTACAATGTTGGATGATTTGGATTTTGCTGGTATCACTTGTACTAGGGACCTGACTGTGAATAAGATATCCCGAGAGAAGCTCAGCTACCAAACAAAATAAAATGCTCAAGTCTCATATTACAAATTCTTGAATGATGTTAGTTCTGTCTCAACCTGGAAAACTGTAGCCCAGTTCCAAACCAAAGCAGTTCCTTACGGAGCTCTGGCTGTCATTGTGCAACAGAGCAGAGACCCCCGTGGTTCTGTTGTGGGGCATTTTGTTCTTGCAGCTCCAGCTTTAGCCATGAGTGGAGGCCATGAATGATGCTGTTCCTTCGAAATGTCTTCTTTCTCAGTCAGCATACTGCAATTGTTTTGTTAAAATCCGTAAGTAAACATCCTGGTCAAATTCCAATTCAGATAACAGCAGTCTGCTTACAGAGTTCCTGCAGTTTCAAAAGATGGCATATTTATGTCTGTTACTCTGTTCTGTGGTATTGGATGGTGGTGGTAAACAGCTTGTGTGTTGTGGCTCAGAGGTGATCTCAGCTAACTCAGGTATAAAGGGTATCCCCTATGCTTTTCTTTATTATTTTTAAATTGAGACATGTTGATGATGGTAAAGTTGCTGAAGTGTCAAACGTTTATCTCTTTTTTCTTCTTCCTGTTCAGTTTGTTCTAATTATTGCAGAGATAAAAACTGGTGTCTGATTATTAAAATGATACAAATGTAAGTTTTACTCCTTGCCTTGTTCTTAGACCACATCTTAAATACATTGATCTCTTGGATTACTGATATTAAATTTGCTATGGGATAGGTTTGATGCAGTTTACCAATGTGTTATCAATGATAGCTAACAGATGAAAACATGACAGTTTCAATGAAAGTCAGCTTATCACTTTTTATCTCACACCAGGGAGGAGTGTTCAGCACAACTTGTTTTTCCTTTCTCTGGTTTCAGCAGATCGGGATGGATTTTTGATATCTATAAAATTTGACATATTGGATTGATGAAAACAGCACAGCAGAGAACATTCAATACATGAATAAGATTCAACACAAATCAAAAATGAAGTGTGAGCTTATTCCAAATTCAGAAAGTCCTTGTGGCACTGAGGCTTCTTTCAGCCATAAAAGCATGATCTTACACTGCCTGCAGAAAAGATAAAATTAAGTATAATTCTTTACCTCTTAGATTACAGCAGTTGTTGTCATTACCTCTCCCCATTCCCTTTCCAAAAACCTAAGCACCTTTATACTTTGTATTTTCTTGCAATATTTAATATATCAGGTATAATATGCAAACTGTATATTTTTCTGCAGTCTCTCTGGAGTCTCTTTTAAAGTATAAGGACGTTAACTAAATACTAGCAACATGTCCCTTTAGAATGCCTTTTCAGCCAGGACTTGAAAAACTTATAATATATTACTAACCTTCAGCAGTAAGCTTGTATGCTCCTTTGGTAGTTTACTGAAGGGTACATGAACCAAAGTGTTGACTTGTTGACCATTTTGATGATTTATGATTCATTGTTTGTAATGCTGGAATTAGTCTGACCAGCTCACTTCAAATCTTATTGAAGCCAGCAGAATTTTTGCTGTTGTCTTCAGTGTGGCAAAAATTCATCTAAATTTGTGCTGTTTCTAAACACTACTTTTTCCTCACTTAAGATTTCTGAAATAGAATTCTATATAAGCAGAATTAAGGTGCTACTTTGATGCAGGTGCAGAAAAATATATTATTTGGAATGAAAAAATGTATATGTGAATAATTTAACATTACTACAGAGATAGTAACTGGAGAGGTAATTTTTACAGTTAACTGAGGAGTCTATAGCTGTATGGAACAGAAGATCAATGGATTTCAAGTATAGGAGTTAGATGTGGAGTCCCTTTATAGAGATTAAACACTATAATTCACTGTGCATTTACATAAATCTGAAGAGGGCTGGAGGAGAAGAGATAACTGTGTGACTTACTCTGTAAACATTTATTTATGTAAAGCTTTTAAAAAAAAAAAACAAAAAAACAACTCTACAGAATTAAGTTTCTACTTGAGAAATTGAATTCTGGCTGAGAGAAGTTATTTCTTGTAGGAGCACAAACTCCAAGATCATAAACAACGTAATACTGACAGGAGACACACGCAGTCCAGAAAGCCAAAGTAAACATCTTAAATCGGCAGTAAGGTAAATCTATTGGGGGAAAAAAAAAAAAGGCTACCTTTGTATTCTCTCCAATGTAAGTGAAACCTAAAGATGGCAAGAGACAGTGGAAGGCATCTTAGGAAAAGGGTGGCTTGTAGCACAGAGAGACTGAATCAACTTTTATGTAAACATTTACTGTGGGAATTTGTTATGAGCTTTTCTCATCTCTCCTTTCTAGAAGATGGGAAATAACACTGTAAGTTGGGGCTCTGTTTGCAAGTTTCAGAGCTCTCCCTGCAAAGGAGGAAAAAAAAAAAAAAAAAAGGTAGAGAAGTCTGAATAATGATGACAGTTGTGCCACGAATTCCTGGAAAAAAATATATTTACTGCAGGCAAATCTGAATCTTTAATACAGCCCATTTCACAGGTGTTTCCCTGAGGTATTTATTACTGTATATTCAGTATGTTCGTGTATATAAAAATAAGAATCTTTAAAACTGATACAGTTAAATGCCTTTCTTACAGCATAAGAATGTTATTCAATCCAAAAGTCTAGCTTGAAATTGTTCCTGCAAATCAGAATCTAATCTAATCTAATCTCTTTAGCTGTAGAGGCAATTTGAGCACAGAAGGAAATCACAATTTGCTGAGTAGATTTAGGCTGTATATAATCAGAAACATCAAAAGGGGCTGACATTTTCTTGTTTTTTTTTTTTACAGTCCAGATCTGGTAGTAACAATATTTTAATGTGAGTTATAACATAAGCAAGAGCATAGTGAAGTATTTTTACTTTGACAAGGCAGGATTGTAGAAACAGAAATGGAAAATCTGTTGTGAAAGCATTCAGTGACTGAATGCTTGTGCCAAACAGCACAGACACGCTGTATGTTCAAGCCATTCCAAGTATAAACAAGCCAACTGTAGACATAAGAAGAGGTGAATTAAAATATTTAAAAAAACCCAAAAACCAAAAAACAACTAAACAGTAGCAGATAATAAGCGATTAAGTTTCAAAAATGGTTGTGTGAAAACAAAGAAAGGCACAGAGATAAAGAATCTCTTTTACAGTGATGATAATTATCTAGATACCAACCCCCCTCCTGTTTAAAGTGTTAGCTGTTGTAGTGAGAAATCTGCCAGTACCCAAATTAGTCTGGCATTTTCATGGTGTCAAATACTGTAATATGTACAACTGGCAAAGAACAACATGGTTTCATGCATCAAGTGCCAGCAGCAACACCCCACCAGCATGGCAGCTTAATGGAGGCAATTGGACTTAGCATAATGAAAGCCTTCCTCTTCCTCTTTCTGGCAACCTTAAAAATACAAAGACACAGTCATTAGACTGGAATCTGTACGACCTATTTTTCCTAACGTATGATTAACACTTTACCAGCATCACACCCTGAAAGAGAAAAGATTTTGTTTCTGATATTTGTCCAGGCACTGGACAAAGAAACAGTTCCCTGTGCATGCACAAAGCTGCTTGACACTCGACATATGCACACAAATGCTGATGGATGTTTTTATTCCACGATTCTGGACATTTCCAATACCATGGTATTGAAAAAATTTTTTATCTTACCATGAGTCATGGCAAGAGAGCACTTTTTTTGAAATTTAGCAGCACATCCTGTAGATGAATATGTATGTACATATTGTAGTACAAATGTGGAAGTTTGTCCTTTATTTGTTTCAATACTGCACACCATATAACTACGAGATAAGCACTGAAACAGCAACGTGACAGGCGAGTTGATCTAATTACCTGAGAATTAAATGTTTTGAATAATTTTTTTCCACTTTTTTTTTTTTTTTTAACGTTACTTGTATTGCGAAATACACACGAGCCTACATTTAAACAAAATAAAACAGCTTTTCAGGTGCTGTCCTAACAGCACTGAGGGACTGTGATCCCTGCAAGCAGCAGTGAAATCGCTGAGCTCTTTTGCAGATTGTGCAAGAAGACCACAGTGGGCTCCCCATGCGTGATTATTTCATTGTAAAACTTTTCTTTTTTGCACCTGGTTCTTGTCTCTGGACCTTGCAGTTACAGTTACAGCTGTAAGGCACGCAGGGCCTGGGGGCAGCGAGGACCTCAGGTCCTGGAGGAAGCGGCCGGGCGGTGGGAGCGCCTTGTTTCTCTTAGGCGTTTCATCGGCAGCGCTTTAATGTCCGCCAGAGGCAGTTCTTGTACGACAGAGGAAGGGGCAAATGGGGATTGGAGGGTGCCACTTTCTCCGAATGGGATGAATCACAATGGAAGCGATCTGTAGGCCGGCAGAAGGCCCCACACCTCGGGGGCGGCGGTGCTTCTCGCCTTTCACGCGAGAGGTCCGGCCGCTTCGGCCCACAGGGCGGAGCGCAGCGTGGGCCGCAGGTTCCTTCCCCGGGACGCTGTGCCGCGGCGGGAGGGGCTGCGTGCAGGGGGCGGGAAGGGGCCCGGGACAAAGCGGTGCGGGGGAGGCGACGAAGGTCGCATTTCGGTGTGTTTTGGAAGGCTCGGAACCGGCCTTTCCAGAGGTTGGCACGAAAGCAGTTTAACGCCCAGTTGCATCACCAGCCACGTGAAAAAGGCGGCAAGTGCCGCCTCCCGGGCACAGGAGCTGCGAGCAGGGCTACCTTTATCTCTCGGGAGCGAACCTCCCTCAGCTAAACCCCGCAGGGCCGCCCCTGGGCACCGTGCCGCCGCCCAGCCTCCCGCGGCCGGACCTCGCAGGCCGTTCCAGCCCGCCTGGGACACGCGGGGCGGCGCTGCGGGCCCGGCGGGGAGGGGCGGCGCGGAGGGGAGCGGAGCGGAGCTTCCTCCCGGCTGTTCTTCCCCGTCCGGACGGAGAGCGGCACTGTGTCCCCGCGGCGAGCTCCGCGCAGCCTTCCCCGCTCCCCTGCCGCCGCCGAGCAGCTCCCCTGTCCCAGCGGCCGGCAGAAACGAGCGAGCCGAGCGGCGGGAGGTAAAGGCCGGTGGGCTCCGGCGCGAAGCGGTGAGGCTAGGGAGGAGCCTCACCCTCCCCCTGCTCCCGATAGGGCAGGGCTCCTGAAATGGCGGAGGCCGCCGGCGGGCAGCGGCCGCTGGGCCCGTCCCCGGCGCTGTCGGGCCGCAGCGGTTCCCCGCCGCCTCCCCGCGCGTCGCTGAAGGGGCTGCCCGTAACTTGGGAGGGAGAGGAGGCAACGGGGCAAGTCCTGCGTGGCCGGATCCGGCCGTAGGTCTCCGGCGCTGCGGGCTGCCCCTGCGCGGGGAAGGGACGGTGCCGGGCTGCCCGGCGAGGGGTGGCGGCGGTCGTGAGGCGGGGCCTCCGCCTTGGGGCCACTGCTTCGGAAGCTCGGGTCTGCCCGGCTCGCCGTCCTCGCTCTGCCTGCCCTTGCTCTGCCGGCCCCTACCTGGCTTCACCTGCTGCTGCTGGAGGAAGGGCTTCGCCCGCCTGTCCCGGCCAAATCGCGTGCGGTGCGCCTTTAGGCCTTAAATGCGTTTTTCAAGAGTTGAATCCGCCCCGTGCAGAAGGAAATAACGAGCAGTGTTGTGCTTGAATGGGCTATTTGTTTTGAACAGCCTGAAGCGTGGTGACCTTTGTAGTGTGGTGATCTCGAGTGTTTTGGATGTGGTTTGCAGTTCTGACGCAGTGCTATGAGGAGCCCAGCTCAAACGGAGGAAAGAAGTGCAATTTCTCTGTGTGTTACTGTTCTTAAAGCTTGTTCTAAACAACTGGGTAGAGTTTGACTCAGAGACACCACAAATGTTTTAACACAAACTCTTGACAAAATGGAGTTTGCTTCTCACACCCCTGTGAAGCTTTCAGTAGAGTCGTGCAGATAAAAGATGGGAATGATTTGCGTAGGAAGCTTAAGTGCAAGTCCTCCAGAATTGTTTTGAAGAAGTTTTCAGGTAAACAGAAAGAACAAGGGAGTTAAGTAAATCACCCTTCATCCATTACAAGCTGCTACTTATAGGCTTGAAGCAAATTGCAGAAGGAAATCAAGGGTAACATACGTTTGTAATAGCAGTTATAGTCTTGATTCAGCTGGGATTACAGTCGCCATTAGGAAGGCAGGGCAAGTGTGTGTCATATGTTTGTAGCACTTTAAAGTTCCAGTCGTTTGTGTTGTTGTACTCTGTGCCCACATGGAGAGCCTGTAAAGGAAATACAACAGGATTGAGGACATCTTAAAAATCCTTTCATTTCTTCTCTATAAGCTTTCTCCCTTTATTATTATTATTATTATCATCATCATCGTTGTTATTATTATTTTAAAAAGGGCTCCCACTGTTACATTAACATGAGCATTTCAGCTGGGAAAGCACTGGGGTGGGAAGGAAGTGAGGTTCGTGGTGTTATGGATGTGAAGTGTGGTAGTGCATGACAAAAATGTTAACCTGAGTGTGAATTTTGGGAACATCCACAGCACGTCTACAGGTGTCTTAATTTATGGTGTAGGTGGATCCTTACTCATGACCTGCTCCGTTTTACAAAATACGGTTTTGTTGTCTTGAATTAGTGTATATTGCATTAGTGTGTATAGAATAGGGACTTAGGTGGTTTTTCTGAGGTCTTTCAGGGCCTGTTTTCTTTGACTGTGCCAATCTATGGCTAAATGGCTGAAATAATCAGTCTTGTTATTTTACACAGAATTTTCTGTACATTAATTTACTGCTGGTAGAAGTTGCAGAATTATTAATTCTTGAGCTTCAAGAAGTTGCTGCCATCATCTCTTCTACAGAGTCTCTGCTACTATAAAAATGCCAGTAGGGAGTTAATTAGTCTTTAGTTAACTGGCTGTCACGATATGGCTCTCTACAGCCATACAATGATATTTTTTCCAGAATCCAGCTGTGCTTGTGGAACAGGTTAGGTTTTCCAGCTGTTTCTTCTCGTGGCTCCACTGGGAATGGAGATCTACTGGAAGGTTGATTTAGGTAACCAATCTCAGATATTGTCTATGTTAGCTCAGATGACTATTTTAAAAATGATTTAAATCGATGTGATGTTTTTTGCAGTCATAAAAGTTGAACTTGTATGTACTATTTCCTGAGGGTAAATTGCTAGGTTTAAGACTCTCAAGTAAGTAGTGGTGGTCACTTGGAGGCTGTAAGCTTTTTGTTGATGTACTTGGACAAGGATGAAGTCATCTATCTGTGGGTTTATGGCAAGCTGAAATGGCTTTTAACTTTTTTAATAGCTATGTAATGTCTGCATATGCATTGTGTTCAGCTGGCCTGGTGGCTTCACAAATGGAAGCGTATTAGAATGTAAGAAGTAAGATATAATTGTACTGGTAGAGCTATGTAATGTAATTTCCAGCTTAGAAACTGATGGGATGAATGTCTTTTTCCCTGAAAAATATTTGGGATTACTACATGAATAATCTTTTCTCGTTCCTATCTTGCTTTCCTAACCTGGTTTCGTTTCTTGCTTCCTTTTTTTAACTTGTAATTATGTAGTGTAATCAATGTGAAGCCTATTATGTATCACTGTAGTATGTTCGTGTTTGGGAATTGTTTTTTGGAGAGGTGCTTGTGTTGCTGTTGTGTGCGGACCACCAGCTAAGTTCATAAACTGTTGTATGTCTTTTCCCAGCCTGGCTACTCAGCTTCCTTATTTAAAGTGCTGTTTCGAAGCCACTGATTACTGGATGTTACTTGGTGAAAAACCTGGCTGATACTCCAGCACGCTTTGTGCTTTGAGTGAGGTCCCAGCAGTCACCATCTCATGTGAAGCCTGTTCTTTCAAGTGCTTTCTGCAGACCTGAATGTATCTTTTTTGTGCTTTTGTATTTGAGCTCATTCTGAAATTCAAAAACTTCTCATGCTTCAGCTTCGTCCCAGCGTGCAACAAAGTGTCATTTTGAGTCACAGAACTGGAAACTGTTGTAGACTGGCTTGGCCTGGGGCTTGCCAGAGTGCAGGGCTGGATGTACACAGGCTCAGAGGAGTTAAGCTGACCTCTGTTTGCTGCAGAAAGTTGATTGCAAAGTGCTGTCATTGAGTTGTTCTGTGTACCAAATGCAAGGGGAAGTTGAGGAGCTGAGAAGCCTTGGTGCTAGCGCTTCCGTGTACCTGGTGACATTGCAGAAGCTGTTTATTGCCTGCAAAGATCTGGAGATCCATGCTCAGTCCTCAAGGACCTCAGTCCTTTCCTTCATGTCAGTTTAGAATTCCAGCAGCAACTAAAAGTAGAAAGTAAACCTATCTTCCTTTGCATCAATAGCTAAAACAAGTCAAGGTTTGGAGGAGTAGCATTTATTACCAGTCCTGACTGCTGCCAGTGCGGAAAACTGAATAAGGATTCTTTAAATGATCTGTTTTTAATTCCTCTATCTGCCACTTCCATATATATGTCCGTAATAATAAGTTCCACCTATAATCTTAAGTAATACTTGTTTCCAGTATCATCTCATCCTTATTGAACCAATCTTTATCCTTGTTGCTGCCTTTTTGTTGGTTTTCTAAATGCTAAAATAAATGCCCATCATTTGGTCAGGCCTCAATCACAGCAAAAACCAAAAAGATCCTTATGAGAAATGCAACCAGTAATGTAGGAGACTACAGTAATATTCAGGTTAACCTGATAAGGAGAGTCTTGTTCAGCTTTTAATTTGTTGTATTTTCATTTTTTTTTTCCTTTTAAATTAGTCTAAAATACTTTGTGCATTGCACTGTCTTAACTTCTTAGTTATAAATTGCAACTCCATTAAAATCTAAAAGATTCAAAGCCATTTCCAGCAATTCTGGGAGATGCCAAGTCTTGAATTGCAAGTTCTGGCCAGTGCTGTCTGTATGAAGCAGTCCAGGGAAAGTTATGGAAGTACAGCTGGAGTGCGTGAGGAATTTCTGTCGCTGAAGAACAACTGTAGTTTTACAGTTACCTTGATTAACTGCCCTTCAACCTGACTTTGGGAATGTCTCTGGAAACATGATGTGAAGGAGTTGCAGTACCATCTGGCAGGAGTTTCCATTTCTCTTTCCAAATGCTCTGTCGCTATTTTGTAACATGGGGTAGGAATGCAGTCCTAAGCAGCAGCACTAACTGTGGAAGCTCCAACATAGCCACTAGTGTCACTGCTTCTAGCTTCTTGCTTTGCACTTCGTCCTGGACATTGCTAACCTTAAAACGGCCAAGCCTGGGTGTTTGGAGGGACATTTTGCAGACAGTCATTACTGTCTGAGAAACAGACAACCAACTTAATCAAGACAACAGCTGCCTGCTACTTTTCTAGCCTGTCTGGCTGCATATTTGCACCCTCTTTAATCTCAAGACTCCTTTTTGCCATCTCTCAAGCTCTGAGCCTTTGCCCACAACTAGATGAAGATGCTTGGGGTGTAGCAAAGTGTGTGTATGTGTGGAGGGGAAACAAGGTAATGAAAATATGCTAGGATTATATTCAGTTTTTTTTATCTGGGTTATAGAAAAGCTTGTGGTGAAGGTGTTCAACTGCTACAAATCTGATTTTGTCTGAAAAAAAGCCCTGGTACTGGAATAAGTGAAAAGGAGTATTAACAAGTAGTTCTTAATGAGCAGACATGATGTGGGAGGAAATCTTGCTGGTAGCTGTGTTTGTCCCATCTGTCCTTACACTACCTCGTTGCTTTGATCACACACACCTAGCAGGAGGCCTGCCTGTGCTCACTGAGTAGGGGCCTCTCTCAAGGGCAGTGTCCTTGAGATGAGATGAGTGGGATGGGCCATTTGACAGCACTGTTGCAGATGGAGCACCATCTACTGCTGCTGTGGGTGAACAACCCCTCCTCGATGTACTCTGTGAAGAAAGGCTCTTGAGTCCATCATAATGATCAGGGGTCCTTTCTTCTGAAAACTGTTTCCTTCTTAATAGCCTGTGTTGGATAAGTCTGTGCAGGTTTTGAATCATGGAATCACAGAATGGCTTGGATTGGAAGAGACCTCGCAGCCCATCCAGTTCCACCCCCAGCCATAAGCAGGGCTGCCACCCACTGGATCAGGCTGCCCAGGGCTTCATCCAGCCTGGCCTTGAAGGCCTTAGGATGGGGCATTCACAGCTTCTCTGGGCAGCCTGTGCCTCACTGTCCTCTGAGTAAAGAATTTTTTTTGTTATATCTAACCAAATTTCCCCTCTTTTAGTTTGAAGTCATTCCCCCTTGTCCTATAACAGTAGACCCTTTAAAAAGTTGGTCTCTCTCCTTCTTTGTTTGTTTCTGAGGAGTTTTCTTAATGCTTTGGAGCAGTGGAATGTGTTCAGATGCAAAATGAGAGGGAGGTCTGTTTCTCAGTCTCCTGAGAGGACTCATAAAATAATTGGGACAACAACCTGCCGTATTTGGAGGATGACAGAAAATTTGTTTAGATTTCTTTATCTGGTTTACATATGCATGCTCTTTTTTTTTTTTTAAATTGATTAGAAGATATTGTTAGGATCTCTAGGCTCATATGTACGCTGGAACTTAGGCTTTGAATATACCTAATGTCTTCAGTGGAACACAGTGGTTTAGGAATTTTCAGCTACTTTAAAGAGTAGACATAATGTTTTCATAGTATCATGGAATGGCTTGGGTTGGAAGGGACTCCAGAGATCATCTAGTTCCAGCTCTCTGCCATAGGTAGGGTTGCCAGCCATGAAATCAGACACTGTTATCACATTGCCCATGGCCTCATCCAACCTGGCCTTGAACGCCTCCAGGGATGGGGCATCCACAGTCTCTCTGGGCAGCCTGTTTCAGTGCCTCACCACCCTCTTGATGAAAAATTTCCTTCTGACATCTTTGTAGTGCCGGTGGAATATTATAAAATAATGGTGTACCTGAAAGTAATATATTCTGTTTTTGTTGTACTAGGTTTTTGTTGCCTAATTCATCACGTGAGGGAATGAAGTTTTTCTGGACCTACATGGATCTATAAGCATTTTCAAGATGGCTAAGAACTGTGGTGAAGAACCAAGTGGAATGATGAGTAAGGAAACTTACTTTTGTTCCAGGTTTATTCTGCTGTCGTTATGCTATTTCGTTACCTGATGTAAGTCATTCTTCTAGGTGAGAAATAAGTATCTGAAGTCAACTTAGCAGAACTGATACTTGAGTTCAACTTAGCATGTTGTGTACTCTCTCAGTAAAATGTTAGCCATGCTTAATCTATTAAAAATATATATATATTGCTCAGTGTTAAAACTTTTCTTAAAGTTGCATGGGCTGTGAGCATAATACTGATTATAATTTGTGTTTTGATCATTCTTTTGTCAGGAGGAAGCATCCACTTCTACCAACTTCTATTGACATTCAACTTACATATTTGACAGCATGGTTTCCTGACAGAAAAGTATATTATGTATTTTTTTCTGAATTCCAAATCTGTATTAGATATGCCATCTGTGGTGGTTTTGGAAAGATGAGAAGGGACCCACTGTGGGGCAACACAATGAAACCGAAAATGTAAGTTCTGTGCCAATATTGCTTTATTTGAATTCAAATACAGGTTTTTTTTTTTTCCAGTTTTGAGGTTATTAAGAAAAAAAGTGTGTGTGTGTCTGTGTATACGTATGTGTGTGTGTGTGTGTGTATATATATATATATGTACACATACACACACACACTAACTTCTGAAGATTCAAATGAACATTACATAATAAGTAGTTTATGTGGTTTGAAATTCGAAATTCTTTTTGGAAATAAAACTTAAAACCAAACTTTTATTTTTTAAATGCATATGAAGTTTACTTCCTTAAATTGATGAGAAAAGCTTAAAAACATATCCAAATGAGCAGCGTTGGTTGTACGCACTCAAAATTACATTGTGCCAAAGCTGGAAGCTTCTTGGCGAGAAGGGCCAAAAGGATCTTTCTTTTTGGTGAAAGGAAGAGTGGTAATAGTGATGGCTTATTTGTTATTGAAAACGAGGTTATACTAGCAGTTATTTCCGATTGTAAGTGAAATCTTTAGATCCATTAGAAATCATGTTCATTTTTTGGAAAATCTTAGGGGTTTTTGTTTTCCTTTAATTTTTGTTGGGATGGTTTGATGGCAGTTGCAGTTTGCTTTACTTGTGTTGGAGTGTGGCTTTGACACTAAAATGTTTATTCTGCCTAGGAATTTGCCACTAAAATGTTCAGTATAAGCTTTGTTTCTATTTTCTCAGTCCTTCTATAGGTTGTTTACTCACCTGCATTATAGGAACTTAGTGACTACAGCACTTAAATGGTTTAAATGCTGTGATTCCCAGATAACTTTGCAGGCATTTAACTGGAATTCACCCTTAATTTATTTAAAATTAATTGGTGAACATTTTGTACTGTAAACAGTCCCTGTGAGATTTTAAGTTTTGGCCTTGGCAGGCTGTTGTGAAACAAATGCTGACCGTGTTGAAAGGCTGATTTCTTCCTTGCAGTAGTCTCTTTCTTCACTCTCCTAAGCAGCTGCTTTTGCAGTAGCAATTACGATGTTGGTATGCCTCATGGCTGCGATTGTTTGTTTGTTTTTCCATAAAACATTTCATAGTCATTGTCTTTCAGTAAGTAACTTCTCTTTCCTCTTTTTTTTAATTCTGTCGGGAAGACTGGTATGATATTAGTTTAAATTTAGTTCTTTGTTTATTTAATCTCTTTTAGTGCTCTCTATAGTTATAGGTAGTATGTTGAAAGCATGCTTCGTGTTGTCATCAACCTGCCTTCCCAGTGTGAGGAGTCTGACTTGGTTGACTACTATACTCCTGCTAGTTTTATTTTTTCCTATGGACATTTGTGCTCGTGAAAAGAAAACCGAACCTTTTGGAGCATGTGTCTGCAAGAGAATTCCTTTGCAGTAGTTACAGCAATTTAAATTCACTCTGTGCTTTGTGGAGAATTCTCTCATCTATTTTCCCAGGACCGGGAAAATTTGTCAATTTTAGAATGAGTGTGAAGGAAAAAATGGGGAGGGAAGAGAAAGGAAAAAAAAAAACCATGTGTTTTTCCTCTTTCGTAGAATTGTATTTATTGGAAACATTGGTCATGTTACATTTGTTCTCCTAGAGAATTACAAATACATTCTTAAATCTATGACAAGGGCTGCTCCAAATGTAATGCCTCCTATTTTGTTATGCTGGCCCACAACATCAGAGGAAGATGATCCCAGTATGGCAGTAGAGGTTGAACTTTTCCACCAATATTCCCTTACATTTTATTGCTGTGTGACAGATGGCAGCAGAGGGGCAGTCTGACAAAATGGCGTCTGACATGGAGGTGCGTATGAAGCAAAGATGTGACATTGAATTCTTCCATGTGGAAAGATTTACATATGTCAACATTCATCAGCACTTGCTGAGTGTTTCTAGGGACCAAACAGTGAATGTGAGCAAAGTGGGGTAGTGAGTGGTGCATTTCAGCAATAGTTACAGTGACATGAAAGACACAAGCCATGTTCTAGATGGCTGTGCACAGCTGTCACGCTGCGAGATAAAGAGCACCTCGATCAACTCATCTGCATGAATTAGCTGATGGTGGTGACTGTGTTGAAAAATAGTGTTTTGTAGCTGAGAATGTTCTCTATTAAACAGTGTTATTGTGTTGTCTGTTGTAATTTCCATGGAAATAAGTAGGAGGCATTACTTTTGGAGCAACCTACGTAGTTTAAGAAACTGTTGGCATTCCTTTTCCTGGAAAGAAATATTGAGAGTTGCTATTTAAAGTTGGAATTGAGACTTGAGATTCTGGTCCATCGCATTGCTTGGTGAGGTTTGACTTTCTTGTTCCAACTGTAGAACAGAAAAGACAAAGGTGTGTTGTGACATCAGTGCTTGCCTGTTTTGGCAGTTACAGGTTTGCCTGTAGTGATTGCTGATCTCTGTGTTGCTCTTCTCCTGATGCTGTTTGATTCATCCACTCAGCTCCTTAGGGGTAGCAGTACTGGAACAGGCAACATTGTAGGCTCATAACGGGTGACTTAAGAATAAATTTTGTCACTTTGGAAAGACTAAAGCACCCTGACTTGATGGATCTATGGCATCTTGTTTTCTAGATTAGGTTGTTAGGGTTTGTAAATAATACTGTTTTGTAGAAAATACCAGACACTTATTTTCTCTTCCATTTATGGGGTTCCTTCATAACGAAGGTAATTTTCATACAGCCAGGCTTCTGTACACATTTGTGGCAGCTGAATTTCAATGGGAGGAGACTCTTAATGTCAGTAGATGTGCGTTTCTGAAAAACTGTGAGTTTGAAGGGGTGCTCGAGGGTTTTTGTCTTATTTTGCTTTTTGTGTAGGTGAAGCTCAGGCTGCCACAGGAGTGTTGTTTGTCATTAGTGCTGAAATGAAAGAGCTGTTTGCTCTAATACTAATACTGAGTGTATTACAGCCTCTGCCTCATCTCTAAAATCCCCTTTCACTGTGTTCAGTGCAGCCCCGCCCTTCTAAATGATGTTATTACAACTCCATTTTCATCTTGGGGAGAAAAGCCCCCATCCACAGCAAACTACAAATTGATTTGTAGTATGTTAGCCAAAACCTTCAAGTGGAGCTGACCTGCAAGTCTGGCTCTTCAGTTGTACAAAATGATTTCCCCTTTCTTAGTAAACTAGTTTCAAAAAGAGAAACTTGAGTATCTGAAAAGGCAAGTCCCTAGATAAAATCCTCTTTAAAGTTCAGGGCGTGTTCCTATCAGCAAGTGAGTAATTCTTCCTTTCAGCTTAGTGTGGTAGTGTCATGTCTTATACAAAGCACATTGAATTGTATTACATGTGTGCAGTCATCTCGTCTTATATACTTCTATTGTGCTTGGTGATATCAACAAGCAAGCATTGCCCAGGAGTTTGTTGAGGAATTACATTGAAAATTTGGGTATACGTAAAGGAGAATCTGTCAAAATATCTGTCTGTGATGGTGGCCATGATAACCTTATTTTTGTATTCTTTTCATTTCACAGTAATAATATCAAGGGCTTGTAGTAGTACATCTACAAGATTTCTTGATCTCTTGACCATGGCACCAACAGCTTACCTTAAATGCAGGGATTCAAATCACAGCTGATAAAAACAAAATTTCTTCCTCTTCTGTGTAGTGTGTTAATTGGGGGAAAAAGTATTGCTGCTGGAATGACAAGTGAAAATGAAGAAGGTGATGAGAGGTGTGTGATTAATTGGCATAAGCAGTTTATTTGCTGGTTTAGATTCATGCAGACTGAAGCGTATGGCTTTGTTAGGATGCGTAGAGTGATGTATCTTAGTATGTTGCATGGTATGCATCCTAATGCAGGAAATATGTTGGGAAGGCCTAGCTGAAAACCACGGACTGTTAATTACAAGGGACTTGAAATGAAACATTAATAACAGAGAGTTCTGCTTAAAGTCTGTTGGCGTGCAGGAATGTCAAGGTGCATGAATAGCTTTCTCCCTTGCAGGATCTTTTCTTTCACTGAACCAGTTTTAGTAAGGAGTATTTTCTAGCACTGGCACCTTCTATGAAGGTATGTCTCAGCCTGTTTTACTGCCTGGAGGATGAATCAAGAAGAAAAAAAAAGCCATAGTTTTTCAGACTTGTTTTTAATTGTTTTGTTTGATTTTTTTTTTATTTTTTATTTTTATTTTTTAATTTTAATGAGCAGAGGGTAGCTAATATGTAAGGGCAGCTAATCAGAGAGAGAAATCAAGAGTTGTGAGGAGCCTCAAAAAACAGCCGCAATTGACCTTAGTCTGCTAGCATTCATCTTCCGTGGTCAAGTCTCCTTTGTATTTGGAACTCTGTCTCTTTTTCCTGAGTATTGCTTTTCTCATTGTACCTTTCACAGTTCTGTGACTTATTCTTGTTTCAGACATCCATCTCATTTCTGTAGCTCAAGTCCATAAACATAGCAGAAACTCCTGGTATCCCGAAGTTTGTTTTTCTTATATATGTTCCTACAACTTGAGAGATAACAGTTTATCTCCTTTTAAATACGTAATTACTGGTAGAGATTGCTGGAGAATAAAGGGGAGGTGCTGCCCAAAGCTGACGCTGATTTGACTTTGTCATTTGTGCACCAATAATCTTGTGAGGAAAGAGCGTGTCTGCAAGTTTATCTGCATGTGTTAAATTGGTCATTGCTGGCAAAATAATCCTGATACAGAATTAGGTATTCTGTGGCCAGTTCACAGCTATTACCACTGGATAGTGGACCTTTGCTGTAATTTACTTCAGTAACAAAGTTTGCTAGTCTACTGAATCATTTGTTACAAAAATTATAAATGAATTTATAAGCTTTGCTAGAACACAGAGTGCTTTATTATTATTTGACATAAAGAAAAGACTAAGATCATACTACGTTCTGTGCTTCTTCTTCAGTTATGAATTGCTTTCTTCTACAGAGGATTAGTGCAGTAATCACAGTTATTATTGATGCCGTAATGTTTTAACTGGAAGTATTCAAAGGCTTCATGGGCAGGACATTAGCCTCGTCTTTTTTAAAAGTTTTTAGAAGTTTTAAAACACACACAAAAAAATAAAGCCCACAAAATCGACAAGGTATGGAAGGCACCTCTGGATATCATCTGGTTCGATGCACCTGCTCAATCAGCATCACCTAGAGTAGGTTGCTCAGAGCCATGTGCAGGCAGGTTTTGAAAATCTCCAAAGATGAGAACGCTGCACCCTATCTGGGCAATATTTTCTTGTACTGGAATACTGAAGAACCTCAACTTTTTACCCTTACAAATATTTGAAACATGAAGAATAGTCATGCTCTGAAGTACTTCTGGAAAACAACAGACGTTTCCAAATCTTTCAGTAGTTTTGTAAGAGGAAAAAAAGCCTCTGAATTTTTAACAGAATATAAACTTTCCATAATGTTAGCTGGTCGTCAGTAGATGTTGGCAGAGGAGTAGAGGAGCACTTGTGAACTGTCTGCTTTGCATAGGTAGCTTCCTTTACTGTACTTTCTTTCAGGCACAGACTGGATAGCTAATTAGTTGGAGAATAAGATTGCTATTTTGCTGTCAGCCATTTGAAAAGAAGAAAAGCAGCCTTCTGAAAAGTGTTTTTTCTGGATGCTTAAGTCTTTATGATGTTTTATCTGTCTTAACAGGGGACATGGAAATGTGACTGTACTTAAAAAAAAAAAAAAAAAAAAAAAAAATTTTTTTTTGGTTCTCTTCTTTCCAGGTCTGCTATTCCTGTTGTATGCGTTCTGGCTATGAGAGTTTTCTTGTGACTTCTGAGCTTGGTACTCTTGGCCTCATGGGAACAAAATAAAACAAAAAGCAACCTGATTTTGGTAAACAAAATGCCACGGAGAAGGAAAATTGGTGGGAGTCCTTCTCGGAAGACCGGAGCTGCTGCTGTTTTACCCCAGGGGGACCCAAGCCTCTCAATGTCACAACCAGTCTACAGTGTCAATAAGGAAGAGCTCTTCAACAGCATGTCGGAAATGTTTTCTGACTTAGATCCTAGTGTGGTATATATGGTTCTCTCAGAATGTGATTTTAAAGGTAAATACAATATATTTGTCATTCAACTTTGCTCCATATGCAGACAGTTCTTTACTAGGGCAACACCAAACAAGTTGATGTGGGAGTTGTAAACGTATTTGTGAGTCTAGTTTTTAATGAGTAGATGAGTCATAACATTTTAACATTTTATAGCTCTCTCCATGCAAAAGTTTGATGATGTTTGTGGGTTGCTGGTAATATGCAGTAGCAGTGGGCTTTAAAAAACAGAGATACAGTTTAACTGGCTTGATCTGAGATACAGAGCAGGCAGCAGTAGAGTTGTGCGGGGTAATCTGTTTGCAGTTAGTTTCTGTACCAAATCTGCTGGATGCAGAAACTGTTCTTGTGGGAGGGTATGCTATTTTCTAGAATGATTTTTTTTTTTTTTTTTTTAAGACAGTGATAACATTATGTTATCCTGGCAACATTTGATTTTCCTTAAATATTTGAATTGAGCTTTTGTTTTACATTGTTTTGCAATGTCATCTTGTCATTTCTAGTGAGGATTAGTTTTTTCAGGATAAATTCTGTTTTTCATGTTGAATTCTCTGCAGCCTCACTTGGACTGCTTTTCTTCCCCTGTATTCTGCCAAACTACTTATCCACCTCTCCTGTCACTTCCATTTTCATGTCTGTGTCCAGCTCTTCTCATGCTTTGTGGTTCTGAAATTTTCCTATGTATGAGCTCATTAGCTTGTAGTAAAAATAATGGATAAGATACTGGATAACAACATCTGAGTTCTTTGAGCAGGGAATAAGTCATATGTGGAGCATATTAATCAAGCTGTGATTAGCTGAGATTTTTCTAAGTGTACTGCTAAACAAGATAGAGATTGGTATTTTTCATATGCATGAAAGCTATGTAGCCATTAAAAGGGCTTCTTCTTTTATTACTGTTTCTATCTTACCAAAATTGTAGAGATTTTATAATTTAGTTGGTCACTCATGTCTGTTGTTTATTCCTTTAAAACTGGAATTGATGGAGTTATTGATTCATGCTTATACGTCTAATAAGTTTTATGAAAACGACAGCTTTGTCTAGAAGATTTTTGGAGAATTCAGTAAACAAGCTTAAGTTCATTATAATGTGTTTTTTTTGTTTGTTTGTTTTTGCTGCATTGTACTTCAGAAAAGTAGAAGCTTAGCTTTAGTGCTCTGATGCTGCTTGTGCTATCTTTTCATTTTTGGTCACGTTATTCATAGGCATATACTCCATTTAGTGACTTTACAAAGATTTAATGAGGATACTGAAATTTTCAGACTACTATGACATTTTAATTTGGATTTAGTCATAATGAAAGTAATTTTTATACTTGTATCTCTTCTCAATAGCTCCATTTCACAGTGTTTCACTTAAATGATTTAGATTAGAAGTATTCATTTAAACATCCAGATCTGTCTGGTTGTTTTATTTTTCAGTTAAACTTAGTCATTTTTATACATGATTTCCTTTAGTCATTTTAATGCATATTATGTTATTATTTTGCAATATGTCTGTTTTCAGTTCTGTTTTTTACCTCTAATGAGAAACAGATGATGAGGGTGCAGAAGATACGTTAACAGATGAATTAGTGAACTCTGTTGATTGTCTCTTTACTTGTGATAAATACTTCTTGATGTAAAAAACTATAATCACATCAGCCTGCGTTTCTTCAGTTGACTATGGTTAATTTTGTTAATGTTATTCCACAGTAGAAAATGCTATGGATTATCTGTTAGAACTGTCCTCTCATGCTGAAGGAGCAGCATCTTTGAAAGACTCGGATTTTGGATTAATGATATCGTCATTAGCCCTTGTTAATCAGCGGAGATCTGCTCCAAATCAAAGAATGTGGGAAAGTACTGCAAAACACTGTAATTCTGAAGAAGAAAAAGAAAAGGTCTTATCACCTGACATGCCGCTGACTGAAGAACTGGATTCCTTAATAGAAAATGCTTTTCAGAGATGCAGCTTGAGTGACGAATTGCCTAATTCTGCAAATGACCAAATTGTATGTGAACATGATGGCTTTAAGGAATTTCCTGAGTGGGAAGAATCAGATTTGGGTCGCGATGTTCTGCTTTTTCCACACCAAATAGCGACAAGTAATGAGATTTTGGAAAACTGCTGTTCTCAACTACCAGTGAATCAGCTGAACATCCAGACAAGTTCACCAGCTGCATCGGACACTTCTGCACAAGCATTAGGGGTTTCCGATTTGTCAAAAATATACGTTCACCATGATATAGCTTCAGAAGCCTGTAAACAATCAAATGGAAAAATGTCATGTGGAAATTCTGATCAGGCACAGCATGTTGTTTCAGACCGTAAAAGTGCAACTACTGCTTCTGGTGAGTCTTCCCAAAGAACTTTGGAACTTGGAGTAGCTATCACTGAAGAACCGAATTCACAGTGCCTGCAACAGCACAGGGAGTTAATGACTGCCTGTGACAGTCACAACACTTCTCTTCCAGAAGCCTATGTCTCTCTTGAAAAATCCAGTTTCAAAACACCAAAACTTAAGGATTTTCAGCAGTCTGAGCAGAATTATAGTTTAAGTCTTTCTACACCATTATGTCGGACTCAGCAACAATGGAACCTTATGGCTCCTGCATTTTATCCGTCCAGTGGAAGTCACAGCTTTGTAACTCCAGTGGCTGTCAGTCCAGGACAGTGGAGACCTGTTTCAGATTATAGGACATTGGAAAAAGGACTTGTTTTTTCTTCTCCAGTGGTTCCAAATGCCTGGGATAGCAGCCCTTCTCTGAAGGTATGGGAAAATCAAGATAGAAACTCAAAATTGAACCTCTCGCAAGCACAGCAGCCACCTGTTTGTCACATGATGAGAAAAAAGATGCACCTTATAGGTCAAGTACTTGTTCTTCTCAGAGGTGTTCCGGGATCAGGAAAATCATATTTGGCAAGGTAGAACATCTATATTGTGAGCTTATGAAAGAAGTTGCTTAATTGTCTAAAAGATTTAGTGCAGGCAAAGACAATTTTCTGACATTTGTAAATAGCTATGATTAAACCTTAATTGTCATGCTATATTTAATACATGGTCCATACAACAACATGAGTAATAATTACTGGAGAGAGCAAAGTTACTTTCAGCTCCTTGACCTCTAGTGAAAAGAGAACTAAGAGGAATTAGCTTTGCCTTCTGTCACTGGTCTGAGGTCTGGAATGGAGTTTTATGCCAACGAAGAGTCATTTCAGTAGTATTTGAGTCAACTGTGTTAATCCAGTTCCTGTCAGTTTCAAGTGTTTCCTTTCAGTAACAAAGATGGAAATATACAAGCTCTTCAGTAGGTAGAAGTTCTTCTGCTTTTGAATTTCTTTTGGAAAAAAAACAAAACCAAAACAAAAAAACAAGTAGTATGTGTTGAGGTTGAACCCTTTATTTCGTTTCTAGCTCTCCAGAAGTCCAGGCTGTGCTTAGTCTCCTCTGTCTGGTATCTGAAATATTTTATGCAACTAAGACTGCATGTTTTTGTTCATATGAAAGTATGGACACAAGGTATAGATGGAAAAAATTCTCTCTGGTTTCTTTAAATGAGACTTGCAGGGAACCTGTATCAGCTGTTTTCCCTAGATATCTGCAGCATTTGGTAAAGGAGGGAAATTGGTACAGTTCATCTTTACCAAAAGGGTAACTTTTCCCTTACCTAAGTTTGCTGCTTCTGTTTTTTCTGGTTTGGAGCAAGAAATGATTTACATGTATGTATAATAGTAAGTAGCAGGGCTGGGGAGGAGAAGGGAAGAAAACTACTTACTGCTTCATCTTTCACAGGATGATACTGGAAGATAACCCAGGTGGAGTTATTCTTAGTACTGATGACTACTTTTATAAATGTGGAAAATACCATTATGATGCATATTGCTTAGGGGAAGCACATGAGTGGAACAGGAAACGAGGTGAGAAATACATAATAGACTGACTTGCTCATTTACATTTCAGCGCTTGTGTGCTGCTTAAGAAGTTGCCTGTTTTGTAATGCTTGTGTCACTAGATTGGCATTTACTTCATCTTAAAATTATTTTTTATTATGTGTGATTAAAGAGTCTGAGCACAAACTCAGATATCATCTGTCCATTGTGTGTTTTGCAATTGAGAATACCAATGTCTTTGTCAAAACATTATTTTGACCTCAGTTCTTGCAATGGTATGTATTTTGGTGTCAGTCTCATTTCTGGAGTGGCAGCCTGTGCTATCTCCTGGGAGTATTTCTTCTGAGATTAAGATGAGTGAATATGGACACATATGCAATAAGTAATGATAATGTTGATACAAATAACACCTACACAGATACTTTCCTGCTGTTTTTTTTCTCTTGAGCATTAATTTGCTGTCAAATTTAAAACAAATTTATAAGAATTAGACTGAAATGACTGTTTTTTCATAATTGGTGTATTTTTTATAGTGACTTCCACTAAGCTCTTCTATGAACAACTCTTTTAAAGCTTCTGTTTGCTAAATTTCATCCATGATCACTTCTACACTGTCAAAAGTTATAATCTGTGTAAAAATGGGCTAAAAAGAAATGTGGGATTTGACAATAACTTGGTAACAGTGTGTCTGAACAATCATAGCTACAGAAACTTGGTGCTGTATTTCAAAGCTATTAATTCTAAACATTTTATTACTTTGTATGAAAAAAATAATTATTTTGATTTTTCATATCTTATACAGTTTACAGAGTGGACTAATCTTAAGACTGTTATAAAGCCAAGAATTTTGTATGCAACAAAGAAGTCCACTTTAAGGTGATCATGTAGTTTTTTTTTTAGTTTGATTTACTGATTGATTAGTCATCCTGCTGCATTTTACATCTGCATTTTCATTCCTTGATTATCATATGTTTATTAATTCAAAAGAATAATGTCATATCTCAGTAGCTGTACAAATGAGGGGGGTATAAGAGGGCCTTGGAACACATTGATCAAGCTGTGCAAGAATACTTAGTAATTAATCATTGTGGATTATCTATTCAATTATTATTACGTGTTTAGAGAATAGTGTAATGTCCAGTCTATTATCATGAAATTAATTATTATTTTTTTTTGTACGTGTGTGTCTTTCAGCCAAAGAAGCATTTGAAATGAAAATCTCTCCTATAATTATAGACAACACAAACATACAAGCATGGGAGATGAAGCCTTATGTTGTTTTGGTTAGTATTGTGATTGATCCATGTGGAAAGAGATTGTTGACCCTTTTGTCAATATATGATTTAAAATGTGATTATCATTCTCAGTCTAGCTATTGTGTCACAAAGAAGTCTGGAGTCATAGAAATGTTACATGAAACATTATTACCCAACATCGTGTTCTGCACATGCCTGCATATTGAGCTGACCTGGTTTCCAAGTGACAAATCTAAATGTTTTGTACTTAAGAGTAAAAATGTATTTTGTTGGGGAAACTAGGTTCTGTTCCTCTTCTATATGATCAGAAAAACAGCAAGTTAATTTTTTTTTTTTTTTTTTTAAATGTAATCTGCACTAATGAGAATAGGGCATATTAATGACCGTTTACTTGCAGCCTGCTCAAGTTTCCCGGATTTTGGGAAGGCTGTCTGCTCTAGCTATGTTAGTGTAACTGAATTGCTTGTTTGGAACTGACTTGCCTCTGGCCAGCTCTGAAAGTAAGCAGTGGGCTTTTCTCTGTAAGAGACTGTAAATGCACGCATACCATGCCTGGAAAGATGAGATGCTGCAATCTTGACTCAGAGGACATGCAACTTTGAAAGTAGTAACTGTATTTTATTTATTTTTACTGTGACCTTGGCACACATCTAATATTACTGTAAGTAAGCATACTGAGGAAAAAAAAAAACAACAAACATATCTACTAACATAACTATATCTAATCAGAAGTGAATCTATGAAAGAAAATGTTATTCCAGATATGTAACTGTTTTTGAAAAATACAATAAGCAACTTTAAAAAAAAAATAGCAGCCTGTGCATGTTGTATGTCTTTTTACACATCTGATATGTTCTTTGTATTATTTTATATCATTTTTATTCAGGCTCAGCAGTTCAAGTATAAAGTCATGTTTCGAGAGCCAGACACATGGTGGAAGTTTAAGCCGAAAGAACTTGAAAGGTAAGAATGTAAGGGAAATTTTCACATTAGATTGCAAATATAAACAAATTGGAGCTTGGGAACTTTGGTTACGTAAAATAAGTTTAAGAAAAGAAAAACAAACTTTGGGATGGTCAATCACTGAAGGGGGTTTCACAGAGCTTGTGGATGCTCAGTTACAAGGTACATCCAAAATGTTACAGCCTATTCTGGCTGAAAAGTAGTTTGAACGATGTGACCTCCAAAGGTTCCCTTCGCTTTAAATTATTCTATGATTTCATTATGTGTTGTCATCTGTATTTGCATGCTTAGCTTTAAGTTGACCACTCTTCAAGGGAGGTGAAGAACATTATCTTCTTTCCTAAAATAGAACCGAAACGTGTGGGTTCAGTAGAAATCACCTGTGCCTTGTTGACTGGCCGTATCTTGTCATGATGACACGAGCTCCTTGATCCCAAGCCTAGATGAGGTTATGTTGTCTCTTGAACTGAGAGGAGCTCTGAGTCAGTAACCAAACACCCACTGATTGCTGGGCAACCTTCAACATAAATACTAGCTCTTGGTCCTTGCAGACTTCGTTGTCAGAAAGCAGGTACAAATGGGAATCATTTTGGAATAAACTATGGTTAGATCAAAGGAAGGAAAGTCCAGCCTTCTTATGGTGCTAGAGATCAGTTAGGATTTTCTCTTCCACCTTCAATTCCTTTTTGCTACCTTTGTCAGGTCTCACTTGTTCTGCAGTAATTCCACCTAGAACATGTTGCTAACTGGTATTTAACAGAGTTGGTGAAAATGCAGGACCATGGGTATGTGTCCATAATAATAAGTGAATAGGTTTTGCCTGAAGACTCACGGAGTTGTTAGCTTAGAAAAGCCAGTGAAGGAAGAGGGGAATTCAGAAATCTCCCTTACCCAGTTTGACCTCCTGTATCACTATCTAGATCTGATGTGATGTGTTTCTGATGCTTATTTGTAGCATGTTAATTGTATGGTATTAGATTTTAGTATTAAGCAAAACATCCTCTTGCAGAATAGGGCCACCAGGTGGGGTAGGGAGATGTCAAGCGGAGCAGGAATTTGAGTCTCCCCATTTTGACTGCCTTGGCACACTAATACAGTAAGAGTTGCTGTTTCAGCTTTTGTCTTGGTCCCCTGAGTTCTCTAGTTAGTCTTTCTGTAGCCACAAGTCATTCCCTTCTCTTAGTCTATTCTGATACACAAATATGAAATGTTTCTTTTTTTTCTTTTTTTTTTCGAATCCATAGGCGGAATATTCATGGGGTATCTAAAGAAAAGATCAAGAGAATGTTGGAGCAGTATGAACGTTGCCTTACTGTTAATTCAATCTTGGAGTCTTCTGTCCCAGAAAAATCAGAAGTTACTGCTTGGAATGAAGATCCTTGTCAGGAGGAAAGTCATAGGTTAGATTCTTTTATTAGATTTGTAGCTTAAAAAGAAAAAGAAAAGCAAAAAAATAATACTTTATAGCAGCGAGGCCTGGATGATGATGTTGAACACTAAACACATTCTGAAGATCAGTTGAATAACAGAAAAGGAAATACTCTACAGGTTGTTTTGTTTTGTTTTTGAATTTTTAGGAATTACAAGATTTCTAGAAATGAACAGTAAAGAGATCTAGCTAGCAAATACATGCTCTTTGAAAATCTCTCAATGTAGCTGTGTTATCTTTATCTAGTTATCTAGTAAACCAGTCTTGGTTAACTTGTGTTCTCCTACCTTAAATATATGCTGTTGGATGTATATTGCAAATAGAAAACACTTGAAATCTATAAAATGCTTTTCGGAAGAATGTGATCCAGAATACAAGCGAGCCACAGTTGGAGCTTCTCTGTTGGTGTAAGATGATGTTTTGTGCAATCATAATGAATTACCAACTTGCTCTCAAATATAGTAATATAGGATTACCTAGATTTATGTTAAGCGTAAACACAGATTATTTTGTAATGGCTAATCTGAATAATGTTCCTATATGCCTTATCACAATGCATAGGAAATCTTATTTTATTCTTTTTTTTTCTTGAACAAATTTGAAATCAAGTAGGAAATGATGGTTAATGGGGAGTTGTTTATTCTGAAAAGTGATATGATGTGAAATGGCACATCCCTTCCTAGTTTATTTCTTTTTTTTCCTAGTTTAGTATCAAACAATCGGGAGAGAGCAACAGTTGTTAAATAAAGGAATAGCTACCAGTTTTGCAGATACAAAGGAGGAAATGTGGTAGCAAAGTGCTCCAGTGCCTAACTGAATGGTGGGAACAGGGGAGGATAGTATTCCTACGCACTTTAGTGAACTAAAAAAGGGTTACTTACCAAAGAAAGCTCTGCTTTGATTTAGCTCATTGTTTTTTATAATGAAGTGTTGAGATTTCTCTTAAGTCATCTTAAATTTGTTTTCCTCTCACTAAGATTATTCAACTAGATGATTTAACTCTCTTGAAAGATGGTTTATGACCTGTAATTTTTACATTATTGAATAGCAAAGCCAAAATTAAAAATGTGGACAAGTGCTTGAAGAAAGTTTGAAGTAGGTTTTTCTTAATTCCAATTTGTTTTTCAGAGAAAGGGAGGCACATTCCCAAAAGGAAAGCAAACCTTCTGCTTCTGATTTGGAGCCTCTTAATTTACCTGAAGATGATAAACCTCTTTCCAGTTCTTCTCTAACTTCAGAAAGTAATTGTGCTCCTGAAAGTTATCAGAAAGAGGAAAAAGAAATGGAATATAACTCAGTGGAACACAATACTGAGAACAACAGCGTTCAAGATATCTTGGATGTTGATTTGTCAAGCTATGTAGAGAACGAGCTGCCCTTGGAGAGAAAAAAAAAAGAAGGAGAAAGAATGGAAGAAATTACTGAAACAGAAATGGATGAGACTGATATAATCACAACTGAAGAAACTGTACGCTTGCATAGAGGAGGAGTTGAGAAACACAGTAATGACAACATTCTCAAAGTTCAGACTGAATCTGAACAAAACAGTGAAATAGGTTTGGAGTCAGATTCAACAAAAAGAAGTAATGTAGTAGAACCAAGCAGCTCAGCTATGGAGGCATCAGAAAAACCGGAGCTGCTGAACTTTCTGGGTGACTGGCCTGTACAACAAACGATGGGACAGAGAGTTAAAAGAACTAGAAGGCTAGAAAAATCTTCCCTGAAGAGTGATAGGGAAGGTAAAACTCCCAGTCAGCATCCTGAATTAGGTAAAGAGCAAGCTGGCCTAACTGATACCTGTAATGTTGTAAAAGGTCAGGAGGGAGAAAATACAACCTCTAGGTGTTTCTCTGTTAGTTCAGATAAAGTTGCACCAGACCTGCAAATAGTGGGACATTGGCCGGTATCATTAGAACAGCGACAACAAAGGTCAAGGAGAATGAGGAAGACAAGTCTAAGTCAGTCTGATGAAGGTAGAAACACTGAAGGTGATGTTAATAGAAGTGCTCTTGACACTGTAGATGTGCTTCGTGGGACACCTGTGGACACTGTAGAACAGGATGTGAAGGAGTTGCATTTTCACCAACCTGAAATGATAGGTAGTGAAACAGTTGCTAAGAAAAAAAACCAGCAAAACAAGAGAACAAGGAAACATCACAAATTAGCACTCACTTTTACAAACAATAATTTGCCCCACTCCAAAGAAGAAGAACAGTTGTCTGTGCCTAATTCTGCAGAAGAGAAACAAGATGCATGCTCGTGTAGACAGATAAGTAGCCATTCACAAACCGAATCTCATGATTTTGCTCTCCTGTGGAGATTAGAAAATAAAATGCTTTTTCCTGAGACTGTCAAAGTATTGCATGGCAGACTAGATGGCTTCAAACCCAAAGACATGGATAATGCCTCAGGTTCTCAGGAAAAAATACCGTATCGAGTTACATATGATAAAAGTACATTCGTGGAAGAAAGTGAACTTATCAATATTGATGAGACTGAAAAGCTAAACATGCTGTGTAAGCTCTTTGATTCATTTTCAGTTGAAGCTGTGAAAGATCTGTATGAAAGATGTAACAAAGACATAAACTGGGCCACAGGTCTACTCTTAGACTCTGATGAAAAGTTACATGAAGATGTTAATACTGAATGGTTTCAAGTAAAAGAAGCTGAGCCAGTTGTTGCAGACTTTGATTTCAAGGAAAATACCAACTATGATGAGAATCGTGCAAATTGCACAAACATAGAGCAAATCACTGGGGCTAGTAATGTTTCTGATCCTTCAGAAGATAAGAACTCATCAGTCAGCATTGAGGAAAGTAGAGCTACTGAGACAATTGTGACAGATGCTAGTGTGTCTGACTCATTTACTGCTATCTTGTTGAATGATTCAGTGGAACTGAAAAATTCCAGTGATACAGCTCCTAGAGGCTATGCAGGCAACTCAGCAGGTGTCAATGAGTCCATTTCTGGAATGCAAAAGATGGAGTCTGAGAGTCCTGTTGAAGAAGTGATGAATAAGCTCTCAGACTCACAAGTTGATGCAGATTTATCCGTACCCATAACTTTATCTCATGCTCTTAAAACAACTACCAATTCAAAATTAACTACTGAAAATGACAGTAACTCTTCGGAAAGCAATGTGGAGAATGCCAAAGAGATGCCTTTGTTACTGGATATGGACGATGTACCGTTGGTAGATTCTAGGAATGATAAAGAACTGGAGGCTGATAGAGAAAATCTGGGGAGTTCCGGGGAGATCATTGGTAAAGAGGAAAGTGGAACTTTGAGCAGGAATGAAGATAAGGCCAAGATACAGAGCCCTTCACCAGTATCGTCTGCAGCCTTTGATATAGATAGCCTAGAACTAACGTTACCTCCTGAACTGGCTCTCCAGTTGAAAGAAATATTTGGGCCTGTTGGCATTGATGCAGGTATGGGCTTAATTATTTCCATATTTTCATTGTGCTTTTTTTTTCCATTGCGCTTGATTGTTTTAGAATGCATGCGCACAATTCTTCACGATACTCGTTGGCTTTTGTTGACCTAAAAACGAAACTGAGCCAAGCATGACGTAAAACATAAATCCAATAGTGTTACATTCTAATTGTGTCTTTTTATACACATACTTTTAAAAGCTTAAGAAAATACATTGGTTTGTTTGCCTTTTGAGCCACAGGCCTTTGAGGAATATTGAGATGGTGAGGAAGATGTACATCATTACTGGTTTGGAAAAAACAAAGAAGGGGAAAAAGACTTTAGGTATCAGCTAAAGTGGTGAATATGAATAGTTTAAAGAGAAAATTAAGTCTATTTTTAAATGAAAATAAAATGGGAGGAAAAAAATAGTTTGATTTATTATGGTGAAGAAAGCCATAAGCAGTTTGAACGTGCATCAAAATACAAAAGTCATAGACTGATAGAAAAGGAAAGGAACGAAAACATGAGAGATATAACTTATTTTCTTTCCCTTTTTTCTTTTATCCTAAAGTTTACTTGATGTGAAACCCTAGACGCCTGACTTATTGGTGGGTTTGGCTGCTTCTGCCTTGCATACCCACTAAAAAAAAATAACAGATGTATGTATATATATTCTTTGATAAACATTCAGCAAGTATCAATGAATGTCAGGGGGTGCAAACTTTTTCTACATGAAGAAATTCAATGACAAACCTTGGGTTTTGAAACTTGGTGTAGTTACTGAAGGTGTTTTTTTTGTTGTTGTTAATGACAATTTGTGCAAAACCTCCAGAATTCAGTGTAATAAGTACTAGGCTACTGTACTTTCTGTGCGTGGATAAGATTTTGTAGTATGCTCTGATGGCTGTACTTTCTTTCTTCCACAAGGATCACTAACTGCTGAGGATTGTGTGGTTCATATTGATCTGAATTTGGCAAAAGTGATTCATGAAAAATGGAAAGAATCTATTCAGGTAGGTAGATTTATTTTGCTGTGAAATGCTGTGTCAGACCATTTGTCTGTATGTCCTGGCCTAAAGATTTGTGTAAGGTGTAAATATCTTTGTGAGATCGGTGATAAAATACAATTGTATTTTGTGAACTGTGTGGAGTATGTGGATATGTTGTAATGGGAAGAGCTCTAGAAAGACAATTGAAGGGGTGGACTACTAGTTACCAGTGTGTCATCATGTAACAGGAGCCTTGAAAATGAAGGGCCATAGTATGAAATCACGTTACAAGATTGATAAAATATATGCAAGCCAAAAATCATTTATGACATTCTGACATCTAGGAAAAGTTATTTTATGAATTACTGTGTGTAGAAAACATCTATGTGTATGTTGGTTGAAGAGTTCAGTTATCTCCATTTCAACATAAACACATGAAACTTGGATTTCTCTTCAGACATGCTTTTGTTTGGTTTATTTAGTTACACATTGGGATAACACAGTTTTGAAATGTTAGTGGTGGGGAATGTTTCTAAAGCTTGTGCTTTTGCAAATATCTTTATCTTTTAAATTTCACTTTTAAAATATTTTTCTTAAATGCATTTCTTTTAAAATATTTAATCTTTGACAAATACTGTGAAACATTTTACAGTTGATTTGCCTAGAAGCAAAAACTTGCATAGTTCCAATGTGAATTTCTATGTTATTAATTTATTAGCTTATTAACAGTCACGTTTTTACTGTTTTCATTTAGAAGCGTCAGAGGAGAGATGAATCATGGAAGTTGTCTGCAGAAGGTATGCTACGTATTCACTGTAAAAAAAACAAAAAACAAAAACATTGTAAATTCATTTAATTATTTTAAACTTTAGTAAGATTTCAAATACTTTATTGTTAAAGAATGATGGACAGATCATTAAGCTAAGCTTTAATTTATTGACCTTGGCTCTCATTTACCACTATTTTGCAGAATTGTAGAACAAATGTTAATTGTATGCAGCATCACCGATCCTAGGTAGATAAGGGGAAAAACAAATAATTTTGTGTACTGGCAAGAATTTAGAGAAGCTCTGGCTGGATGAAACAGCTGTTTGATAGGACATCTCTTATCTCTGTGGGAAGAAAAGATGCAGCAAGATAATTACTAACAGAGGAATATTTCTGCAGGTGATGAGGGAAGGAGGTCACAACTACAACATGCACACACTGTTGTCCTTTTCAGATTACTTGTTTATTGCAGGAAGATGCATGTCATTATTCAGGTAGTGTTAAAATCTGTCAATCTAGTTTCTAGTCACTCAGCTTCCTAAGAAAAAATGTTTGTCTACATCTCAGCCCTCTTATATACAATTGGGGTAGAGACTTGGATTGCAGTGTAGGTGCAAAATCCCCACTTGAATGGCCAATCAGTGTTGTTAGCACAACTTCCTAGGAGGCATCTGTCATTACGTTAAGCATTGTAAGCATATAAATACATAAGTCAGTAATTATCTTGTAAAAACATATCCTTATGTATGTGCAAGGTACATTGAAAATTTGATGAATCTGGGGAATCTGGTGGTTTTTCTTTTAGGAAGTAGGTGAAGATGATCAAACTGTCTTTGGAAAATAGAAGTAAGAAAGGTTGATTTCTACAATAATAGTATCCTTTTTTAACAATGACCAAAGTATTTATGGTCTTTGGAAGAGGAGGCAAGCAGCTTATGAGGATTACCAATATGAGGTGAAGCTGTACAGGGAGAAAATTGGAAAGGCCGAAGCCCAAGTAGAATTGAACTTGGCCACTAAGGTGAAAGACAACAATAAATATTTCTGTAAATACATTATCGGGAAGAGGAGGGCTATGGAGAATCTCTATCCCTTGTTGGACGCAGAGGGGAACACAGTGACCAAGGATCAGGGTAAGGCTGATGTGCTTAATGCCTTCTTTGCCTCAGTCTTTAATAGTAAGACTAATTGTTCTCTGGGCACACAACACCTTGTGCTGGAAGATAGTGATGGGGAGCAGAATAGACCCTTCAAAAGCTGGACACTCACAAGTGTTTGCATCTGTGAGGCCAGATGGATTGCACCCTAGAGTGCTGAGGGATTGGCAGATGTGGTTGCCAAGTCACACTCCATCATCCTTCAACAGTCCTGGCTAAGAAGGGGTGTCCCAGTGGACTGGAGACTGGCAGATGTGACGTCCATCTTCAAAAAGGACCGGAAAGATGATCCTCGTACCTACAGACCTATCAGTCTCACATTGGTGCCAGGGAAAGTTATGGAATGAATAATCTCGAGAGCCATCAGAGATCAATTAAAGGTCAACTAGGGGATCAGGTCCAGTCAGCGTGGGTTCATGAATGGTAGATCCTGCTTGACAAACTTGATGTTGTTCTAAGACAATGCAATCCACTTAGTGGATGAAGGTAATGCTGTCAGTGTGGTCTACCTGGACTTCATTAAAGCCTTTGACACTGTCCCCCACAACATTCTCGTGGAGAAGCTGGTTGCCCATGGATTAGATTGGCATACACTCTGCTGGGTGAAACGCTGGATATCTGGGCCCAAAGAGTTGTGGTCAATGGTATTAAATCCAGTTGGCAGCCAGTCATGAGTGGTGTCCCCCAGGGCTCAGTACTTGGGCTACTCCTATTTAACAATCTTTGTCAATTATCTTAATGAGGGGATTGAGTGCACTCTCAGTAAGTTCACAGACAGCCCCAAGTTGGGAGGAAGTGTTGATCTGCTAGAGGATAGTAAGGCACTACAGAGGGACTTGCATAGACTAGATGATGGGTAGAGGCCTACTGTATGAGTTTCAAGAGGGTAAGTGTTGGATCCTGCATTTTGATCACGACAACCCCAGGCAACCCTACAGGCTTGGGGAGGAGTGGCTGGAAAGCTGCCTGACAGACAGGGAGCTTGGTGTACTGATGGACAGTCAGCTGAGTATGAACCAGCAGTGTGCCCAGGTGGCCAAGAAGGCCAGTGGCGTCCTGGCTTGTATCAGGAATGGTGTGGTGAGCAGGACTAGGGAAGTAATCTTGCCTCTGTACTTGGCACTGGTGAGGCTTCACCTCGAATACTCTGTTCAGTTTTGGGTACCTCAGTACAGAAAGGACATTGATGTGCTGGAGCAGGTCCAAAGAAGGGCAACAAATCTTGTGAAGGGCTTGGGGAATATGGCCTACGAGGAGCTGCTGAAGGAACTGAGGCTGTTTAGTCTGGGGAAGAGGAGGCTGAGGGAAGACCTTATTGCTCTCTTCCAATATCTGAAAGGTTTCTTGCAGTGAGAGCAGGGTTGTTCTCTTCTCACTGGTGACACGTGACAGGACGAGGGGAAATGGTCTCAAGTTGTGCAAGGAGAGGTTTAGGTTGGCTATCAGGAAAAGGGTTGTTAAGAGCTGGAATAGGCTCCCCACAGGGAGGTGGTTGAGTCACCACCCTGGATGTGTTTAAAACCTGTTTGGATGTGGTGCTCAGGGACATGATTTACTGGTGGGCTGTTAGGGTAGTATGGTTAGGTTGAGGTTGAACTTGATCTTAAAGGTCTTTTCCAACCTGATCAATTCTGTGGTTCTATGATTCTATCTAGGCTGGAAAGCATCTTAATTATTTTGACTTTGCTTGTGTAAATAAACTAATGTTTTACTTGTCACCTCATTTTTACTGTTTTTGAAGGTTCTACATTGATTCAGCAGATAGATATGAATGACTCAAAAATGCTGTTATCTCAAAATGCAGACAATAAAATGCAGAAGAAAGGAATGAACTGGGTTTCAAGCTCATCTGACGAAACGCAGACTAAAAAAGCAGCAACATCAGAAATTTTTCCTTTTATGGATCACTGGAATGCTCGAACTCAGAAAGTTTCTCTCAGACAAATAATATCTGAAGAAATAGCTATGCAGGAGAAAGAGGATCTGGTATGAGTATCACAGTTTTTATACAGATTGTATGATTCATTACCATTAGTAAAATGGAATGTCTTATGTAGTGATCATCTTTGTGCTGCTTATTACAGCCAGAATTCAAGAAATAAATGCATGTCCATAAGTGTTATTAACTGCAGTGATACAGACATTTGCTTGTGGTAAATGTTTGTTGATTTTTTTTTTTTTTTTTAATTCCTTTTTAAAATGTAACATTCTGATTGTTTCACAAACAGATCATGGTGCTTTTCACTATACAGGTTAGCATTTGCATTTGATTGTTTCTTTCATGGCTCATTTAAAAAGAGAGAGGTGATTGGTGTGACTTCCTGTACTTTTTAATAGGAAAGAAATATCAGCAATTTCTTATTTAGCTTTTTGCATAGTTTATTTAGAAATTGAATTTGTTAATATTTTTTCTAAGAAGAACCCACAACATTCCTAACAAATGAGACTTATTTTAAAGTATTTGAGGATAATCTCAAGTGGTTTTCTGTACTGACTTGTCAGAAAATAACAGTATTTGCAGAGATTTTTGTTTTGCATTTTCCACGCAGTTCCCAAATGCTGCCTTGTTGTGTGTGCATAATACTGCCCTCTACTATGGGGCAATTCAAAACAGGCAGATCTGTTGGTAGTTGTCTCTGATACACAGCTGTCCTAGAAAAAGAGAATTTTTTTCCTACCAGTAAAGAAATTTGGATGCCATTAGCCTGTAGTTTGAAAGAATGGCTTGTGGATTCTTTCTTTAAAATGCATGCATGTGGCTTACTGATAACAGTAATGTGATGTCCACAGGTTTGGATTCATGGAGTTTGGCTTTTTTTTTTTGACAACTTTTTTTTTCTGCAGTCTGAGTATTGGGATGATCAGAACGATCAATTTATATTGGGCTATAATTAGTGTAATTATAATGTGTATGTGTGATTATTCTCCATGCAACTTTACAGATGTATTTAATACACCGTAACTTCAGATAATTTACGCTAGGACAGCACTGTTTCCTCTGTTTGGTAAGAAAACATGGCTTCAAATCCCAACCTCTCAGTATTACTTTCTGCAGATTCCTGAGTAGAGGTGAACTTCCTAAAAGTTTAATTTGAACCAGATAGGCTAGCATCAGATGCATTCCTAATCTGAAAGTCCTTCTAAAGGTAGCTCTTTTACATCTTCCAAGTTATGAGCCAGCTCCAATTGAATCACTTCAAATGACTGCAGAGAACTGCAGTGGTGTGCAGTACAACTCACTTATCCTTTTTTCTCATCAAATCAGTGTGGCAGGCTGATACTGATGTGTTATCATTGCTGTGGTTGTGTAACTACTGAGTGAATATTTTTTTTGAAATCCTAACAAATAGCATTATAGCTGGTTCCACTGTTACTGTATTTTGTTCTAATCATGAGCTTGAATATTATTCTTTTGTCTTCTGGATAGAAACGTGTTCCTTCTGTGGCTAGAAAAGATTGTGCTGCTAAACTGAAGGAGAAGCAACTTTTTGAGATGTTTCCGACTATTAATCAAAATTTCTTAATGGATATCTTCAAGGACAATAAGTAAGAAGTCTTTAAAGTTCTTTGTAAAACTGCTATTCGGTATTACTTTGTAGTGCACATTTGTTGCCTTAAATATCAAGAGTTAAGGTTCTCCACATTATTGCCTTTTTTTTTTTTTTTTTGAACTGGCATTTCATGACTTTTGTAGATTTAAATATGGCAAAAGTAACTGGTCTTAAAAAAAAAAAAATACTGAAATTATGTTACACTTGATTCTTCATTTGAAGAATAGACGGCTTATCTCAGCAGGAGAAGTACGTATCTGACTGTTGGCTGCAGTTAGTGGAACTGTGTATTTGCTCTAGAGTTGAGGTGTAAATTAAGTGGGATGAATTGCCGAAGGATGTAACGGTGGTTGCACAGCAGATAGCATCCAGACCAAGAGAGAAGCTGCTATTGCCTGATGTTAGCTGCTAGTAGTTTCCTGGTTACTAAAGCAGCAATGAAGGAATTGGCCCTCTCTGTTCTTGCTTGCATTCTGTTTCTCTTTTCTGCATTATATTTCTGGTGTATGTGGCAACCTTCTTAAAGTCTCTGTGAGCTGAACTTCTTTTCATGAGAAACTTCCCTTTTTTCTTCCTTGGCCAGTTGAATGTCTATCCTTCCACACAGATTTGCATGCCTATCTATCAGTCTTTCCGCTTGCCCAGGTTATTATCAAAACTTCTCCTTGTGAAATGTTTAAAATAAATTGTTTATCCACCTCTACAGCTTAAATATTTCTCTTATTTTTCACATATGAAATCTTTGTTATAGTGTTGTTTTTCCTAAAATCTATTTCTTACCAATGTTCCTCTTGTCTGCTTACTGAACAGCAAGAAAAATATTAAGAAGAAAAAGGACTTACTAGAAAAGTAATCTAGTATCTTCGATTCTTACTGTGTTAAATTTCTTAACAAAAAATTGACTGGAAATACAATAACTGCATAAGTTTCAGAAAACTGAGCTGTTTTAAGCTAGTTTGTACTATTTAACACAGTCCAGAGGAGATTTAAGATAAAATAACTTATGCAACCCAGACAGCAGCATTTACTTCTAAATGGATGTGTGTGTTTTATTAAGATATGATGCAATTTACTTTACTATTTAATTGTCCTTTTTGTGTTTGAGTGCCCCTCAATTACTTCTCAGATGAGTAAGATTGCTTGTGCATTGATGTCAGTAATGCAATACGTTTGACAAAGTCTTTTTGTAATAAGCTGGAAAATTCGATTCTAGTGCTTTATATTCATAGGCATTTGTATCTGTAACACTATGAAGGTCTGTAATGTGTATTTTAATAAAAGTACCAGCTAATAATATCTTTGGAAAGTCACAGATTTTACTTATCATTTACAGCTATTCTTTAGAGCAGACCGAACAATTTCTGAACTGCGTTCTGGAGGCAGATCCTGTAAAAACAGTTATAGCTCAAGAAAGTGTTCAGCGAAATGAAATTGTTTCTTCATACAGTGCTGCAAAGAATCGGGAGAAGGTGGTATTATTATTATTATTATTATTATTATTATTATTATTATTATTTCAAATAGTAGTTACAAGTGTATCCAAAGCCATGGCAGTAAAAACACCCTAGAAAACATTCTTATCTTCAACATTGCAAATTTTTACAGGCAAGAAAAGCTAAGGAAGAGGATGATGTTTTGAGTGAAATATTTCAAGAATATGAATATCCACAGTATGATGACTTTAGAGCAGAAGCTTTTCATCACCAGCAAAAGAGGCAGGAGTGTTTGAAAAAGGCTGGGGAGGCCTATCACATGGGAATGAAGCCTGTGGCAGCATTTTATGCACGTCAGGTAAACTTAAATATGGTGCTTTCTTTCTGCTTGTAGAGACATAAATAAATACTAGATTGGAAGCGATAACAAAGTTGTGCCTACTGCAGTTGATAGATTTGTTCAGTATTTTGAGAATCGCCTTATGCTTAAACTTGGATTTGTTAGTAATGATGCTGACACATGAAACTGATGTAACCAAATTCAGTGTGAAACTTTATGAAAGATCGTATGCAAGTGCTTAGATATGCTAAATATCCCATAGAGTGCACTCTCTCATCTGCATACTCGTAAGCACCAAGATTTGTGTCAAAATGGTCTTTCCAGGTTCACTAATGCATGATGTGAGTGCAATAAACATTAGCTGTTGAATCCTCTGAATGTCCCTGGAACTCCTCTTAACTGATGAGGAACTGTTTCTAGACAGGTCTCTTGTATTTTCTAGGAATCATACAATTATTAAAGTGTGATCTTTTGCCTCAGAATGGTGCTTATTTCATCCTTAATAGGTCTTTGGAAGATTACTGTCAGCTGTCTTTTGTCCTGATTTTATATGTCTGTATGGGTACAAGCTGTTTCTCTATCAGGATAATGTGCTGTAGTGTGCCATGCTTTTTGCCATTCATCTGTTTCCTGGAACGTAGATCTTCTGCTGATCAGCATGGTAAACTCTGGCTGTGGAACACAGGCAATCCAGTCTTGATTCAACCACGATTCTCAGCATACATGACTAGGTCTGCTCCAAAAGTAATGCCTCCTATTTTATTGTGTTGGCTCACAGTATCAGAGGCTGATAGATGTTAGTGATATGGCAATAGAGGCTGAACCTTCTCACCAATATTCTGTTACATTTTGATGCTGTGCAACAGATGGCAGCAGAGAGGCGGTCTGACAAAAGGGCCTCTGACATGGAGGTGCGCGTGAAGCAAAGGTGCGTCTTTGAATTTTTCCAAGTGGAAAAAATTGCACTCACTGACATTCGTCAACACTTGCTGAGCTTTAATGGGGACCAAACAGTGGATGTGAACACAGTGAGGCAGTGGGTGGTGCTCTTCAACATGGCAACAGCAACGTGAAGGGCAATCCTCATTCTGGACAGCCATGCAGCTGTCCAGAATGTGGTAGCTAATGTGGTGACTATATTGAAGAGTAGTGTTCTGTAGCTGAGATTTTTTTCTATTAAACGATATTGTTGTGTTCTTTGTATCTGTTGTAGTTTCTATAGGAATAAATAGGAGGCATAACTTTTGGAGCACTCTATGTAATTTAAAGTCTTCCCTTTGTTTTTGTTCTTAAACATAATTATAAATATAGTCTGGAAATTTATAATGTATTTTCTTTTAGGTAATAAGAAGGTGAGCCAAAGTACCTTTATTCATGAAAAAATACTTATGCTTGGTGGCCTTGTCCTGTTCTGGTAGTTCTCTGAAAGTGAGAATTATGGGGCTGTTATTTCTGGTCTGACACTAAGGTACTTCAGCTGATCCATTTTAGGAAAGTGTAAGACAGACTGTCGCTTCAGTTCTCTTGAGCCCTCATCAGTCCAGTACCTGGAGTTAAGTCTTTCATTTCATTTCAGGTTGTGCTTACAGATCATCAAAGACATAATTTGTTAACTTTAGTCTCTCAGATATGATCCCTGCAAGGTTTTTGGGAAACAGATGGTACTTGTTCGCGGTGTAGTGTTAATAGTTCTGTACCACTCCTTGCCCTTAATTCCAATTAAGGCTGTACTGAGATCATTAGTCATAAGAGATGTCAAAAATATTAGGAATTATAGTAGTCCACTTGTCAAGTTTTTGCACTTCTTGATTAGTCTGATTTTTAGAAATGTGCTCAGAAGAACTAACCTCAGATATAACTCAGCAGGGTTTTTCTGGGCAATTAGGCAGTTTCTTTGGTACTGTTTCATAAGTTTTTGTTAAATACTTTCAAAAAGTAAAATTATTAGGATAGTAAATCTGACAGTTGGCACAAAGAGTAACTTTTTAGCTCATGTAATGATTTTATATTCTTGTGCCTTCTCTAGCTTTTTCCCTTTCTGTTTATGGTTTCTTCTTTTTGCCAGCTTTGAGTAGTTTTCTGCAAACAAATTTCATGAAATCTCCTTGTGGGTAGATTTCACTGAGCTGCTTCTAGAAATTGTGTTGTGCTTATAAACGTCAATACTTCAATACTTCAAACTGTGAGATTAAAAGCACCCTGTCAATACTGTCATTTTGAACTCAGCAACCGGTGTAGAGCTTAAATCATGTTTCAGACTGTAATATTCCATTACGTTTGAATAAAGGGTCGCCTTCATGAGCAGAAGATGAAAGAAGCCAACCATGCTGCTGCTGCGCAAATCTTTGAAAGAGTAAATACTTCCTTGCTGCCTCTGAATGTGTTGGATCTGCATGGTCTCCATGTGGATGAAGCTGTGAATCAGTTGTCCAGAGTGCTGCAGGAAAAAAGCAACGGTAGGCAAAAGCTAATAATTCTTGTCTCCTGAAAGTTATTCTCCATGGTCTCTACTAAGAAATCACTATATACAACAATAGCAGAGAGTCCAGTTGTAATTCAGCAACATGTGAAAGCAGCTGCCTTTTGTGTAGTTTTATTTTCAAAATTTCCCCATGGAAATTGTTTTCCTTGGCAAGGTAATGATTATTTTTGCTCAGTGGTGCTATCTGTTTTTTTATCCAAATGCTTTTGTACTTGTTTGCTTGCTTCTATTTTATCCTCTGTTATTTTTTTTTTATTGAAAACTTGATCTGTCGAAGATTTGATCTATCCCTTATGGCGTTTTTAACAGAGACGATAATGCAAATGTTTGTGTCGTACTTGCATTGCTTTGTTGGAACTTTCTTGCTTTTTTAAAATCTTAAAAAAAGAAATAAAAAATCACTATGCTGCAATTCTAAGCACCATGATTATATTGTCTTCAACTTTCACAGGAAGGTGTGTAGTTTGAACTATCTTTTGATAAGTGTTGTATAAATTCGTCAGCAGGATCTTGAGATAATGCTGCTTCCATAAATGCCATGTGGAGTTTTGCTTGAGGGCTTGTTTTGTCTCCCAGTGAAGAGATGTGCTTCCTGAGTGTTCTTTCTGTAAAAGGACATTTTCTGCATTATTAGTTTATCCTATAAATTTAAGTGCACTGGGAGTGTTTTTGTATGAACTATTTCTTGTGCAGGTTACCAGTGCTCAAAACTTTTTAATGATAGCTACTCCTCACAGTGGAAACAAAAAACTAAGTGTTCAACAGTCAGAGCTAATCAAATTGCATTATCTTGTTTTAGGAGTAGAACATTTGTTTGCTTTAAGCTACAGTCTGATCTATAAGTTTAATTTCCTGAAGCTACACTGACATCAGGAGTTTAGGAATGGTGGGAAGAGCTCCTTGTTCACTCCATTCACCTCATTATTGAAAAAAAAATTCATGTTTGCTTACATACATAGAAGAGGGATCATACAGGATACTTAGTGCTGACACAACGAACTGCAAACTAATACAGAAAGCGAGAGAGAAAAGTTTAGGAAAAATATCCTGTGATCGTCTTTAACTGACAAATCTTGGTGGTTGTGAGAATACGCCTTCATTTATATTTTATTTCCTCTTTTACAAACTTCCATCAATTGGACTGATGTTATCTGTAGGGTATGAACAACATAGGGCCGTGTGCTGATCTATTAAATCACGCGCTGCAATGTAGCAGAAATTACAGTGTGATATAATTGTCAAAAAACTGCGTGGATTTATGTTTTCCATCTTCTTCCTTTATATATCCATTAAAATGTAATTTCTTTATTCACGTTATTGTCACTTAAAAAATAAGTATATAACATCCTTCTTTTTAAGTTAGTTATATTCCCAAAGGGTGTAAATCCCGAGTAAAGAATAGATGATAAAACCAGTAAAGCTGCTGTGGAATTTTGAAGAATTTCCCGATGATCACATTGCACATTGCAAGCAGTCTAGACTTACTTAAAAAGCTTTGCTGCATTTTTTTGTTTGTTTGTTTTCTGAGTATCTTTTTCAGAAGAAGGGAAATTACTTTTATATGAAAGGTGCATTGGCCAGCATGAGAAACCAAAGTACTAAATCACTGGTGAAAGTTTTCAGAAAAATGGAGGTGAGAAGGTTGTGCTGAATGCCAAGTCTCCGCAGAGAGTAAATTTTAACTGTTACTGTGCCTACTATTACAGAGTACCAACAGTCTGGTGGTAAACCTTATCTCTGTGTTATCACGGGAAGAGGAAGCCATAGTCAGGGAGGAGTTGCTCGCATCAAACCAGCAGCTATCAGATACCTCACAAGCCACAACTTCAGGTGAGTTTACATTTTTGTTAGTGGGACTTTTTTTTTTTTTTCTTATCCTGCATTTAACTAACTGAAAATTGGTCTGCTTTATCATACTGCTAATCTACTAAATTGATTGATGCCCGTCTGCTGTTTCATAAGACCTGTACAATTTTATGACTCAAAACTGATATAATGGATACCTATTAAATCTGAGATCCTTTTATCTGACATAAGTGAAAACACTATGTGTTAAAGTTATCTAAACGTAGCTTAACTGCCTCTTTGCATTTAAGTCACTAGCTTTTTAATGTGAAGAGTTAATCATCTTTTTTTATTGGTCTCCAATGTATGCTTCAGCTCTCAACTTCTTATATGGAACAATAATTTAGCAAATCTGGTGTTTGCTGCCTTTTCTTTATGGGAGTATATATAAAGGTGACTGTGAAGGTGAGACTCAGAGCAGAGACTTCTCTTCCCATTTCCCTCTCACTTTCTATAGAACACAAGAGAGAAAATGAAACAAAAGAAACATGTGAAAAGAGAGGCAGAATGAATATAACCAAGAATACTGGGCAACCTTTTCTTTTCTTTCCTTTCTTTTTTTTTTTTTTTTTTTTCTTTTTTTCGCCTCTCCAGACCCTATACAATTCACCTTTACTGTCACATCCAGAGGATATGTTGGTGATCTCCTGACTCTGGCATACACACTTACTCGACTGAGAACATTGATGCTTTCCGTGTGTTTTGGTGGTGGCTTAGAGATATGACACTGAATGTCGCTTTCATGTTGAAATTTCATCTTTTCTTATTTCACAGGTTTGCAGAAATAAAGCCAGGCTGCCTGAAAGTCATGCTGAATTGAAGGGTTAATGAGAAGAGGAACGTAAAAAATGAGATGTTGGATTACAGCTAAAAACTTTTTGAACAACTGCAATAATATTTTCTAATCTGTTTTAAAGGATGGTATTTATTAGAAGTGGTCTCAATTTGCAGCACATGGTCTTGTCAGTATGTTTCTAAGAACATTTTCTTGTGGGATAAATCTTTTTTTTTTTCTTTAAATCTACCAAAAAAAATAATCCAGGATTTGAAGTCTTAGTAATGCAGATTAAGAATTCTGATGAGGATTTTATAATGTTTTCAAGGGAAGTTGAGGTACAGTTTTTAGATACAGCAGTCTTCTCAGCTTACTCAGTCCATAACTCTCACTTCACCTATTTAAATTTCAGTGATTTCATTGTTTTTGGAATGTAGAACCTTTTACAGCTATTTTGTGATTCAGAGCTTTGTGCTAAATCCTTCTGAAGAGCAGAGGAGAGGTGGGAACTCAGCAACTATTGCTATTTCGAATCCCATTACCATTGAATGTTAAAATACTTCCAGATTTCTTTGAGAGTCAGAGGTGTTCTTTTTAGTGCTCATTTTGTGACAACTCAACCAGTTCTGTTATTCTATTCCAAACTACTCTTGAAACAAATGAAAGGACTGTATGTTAGGACCAGCTGCGTATTAGGTAATTTTTTACAGATTTAGCAGTCTATTAAAGGAGAAAAATAAAACATCTACTTACACATAGCTAATGGGAAATGCACTCATTAAAAAACAAAAAATCAAACCCACAAAAACTATGGAATGAAGAGTATACCTTTTATGACTTTTTGAATGATGTGAAATGAGTATGTTTCATTTTGCAGGTATTTAATAGTGATGTCTTCGTTCTGTGCGTATTAACTTTGGTAATTTCCTTGTAGAAAATCTGTTTATCTTTGAGACATTTAAAAAGGTATTTTTAATATCAAATTGAATGTGAATATTACAGTTGTAATCGCCCATCTTGAAGAAGATATGAAAGGTACTCCGTTCATGGTGGTTTTGCATCTGAATATACCTATGTTTTAAAAACATAGAAACACAAAACCAAGCCACAAAAAAAAAGAAAAAAAAAAAAACCAGAAAAAAAACAAAGACTGAAAAACCCAATAAATAGAAACACCTGTACTTTGGCATGGATTTTCAGTAAGCAGTCAGAAGCCTTTTTCATTTCACCTTCTACAGTGAATTACATCTTACACCTTTGCTTCCTTTGAAGGCCATAGGAATTCATGAATTCATTAAACCGGTTGTTTTTTTGTTTGCTTTTTTTTTTTTGTTTCCTAATGTAAAGCTTTGTTTTTAAGAACGGATAGGAGTTGTGTATTAGGAATAGTTTTAATAGGTTAAGGATTAATAGGAGAGTTTTTCATTTTTAAAATACTTTCTCAGTAAATCTTATCCAGGAACTTCACGCGCGTGGAGTTTCTGTATGAATCCATATGTGTGTACAAGTTCTGCCATTTGTGTGCATGGGCAGTATAAGCAAGGAACTTCTGTGAGAAAAGCTGTGCACAGAAATAGGTTTCATTGCAAATGTGTTGCTGACAAGTGGAAAGACATGAAGTTTACTGAATTTACTACTGTATTTACTGTAATAGATACACAGTGAATGCAGTGTACGATAGATCAAAAAATGAGTTTGTCATGCTTTAACATACAGTAATCTTTTTGGTGATTTACAATGCAAGAATAGCTTGAATAATATTTAATCAAACAGACTTACTGGAATAATTGTTTTAAGAATAAGTTTTATATTTTTGGGGGATACTTCATTAATTCGTGTCCCTTTTTCTCCTTTTTGAGCTACACTGTTAAGCAGTGCTTGAAATACAAAATATTTGGGCTCCCCAAGCAGCACTAGCAGGGTTGTTTATGCTACTGTACCTGTGGGGTGAAGCCCATGCTCCATCCTCTGTGACTGCCTAGAATGAAAGACTGACGTGTCTTTCAGGCACTGGGGCTGTAGACATCTGAAATGCCTAAATGGAGCTAGGATCATTCTTCTGTACAAAGAAAGTTCCTTCTGGTTTTGAGCAAATTTTCGTTACTGCTGCTTTTTATACTGAATGGAGATGTGGCTCTTTGGGGTGCTTCTTTGGAGCATAGTCCCTGCTGGTTGGCTTGGGTGGCAGAGTTGCCCAGCAAAGGTCTCTGTTTATACTTGGAAATGTCAGTGTTGAGCTGCTGGGCGCCAAAGTTGTAATGCAAGTGAGCTTGTACCCAGAGAAATGCCTACACTTCTGGTTGTGTTGGGAGGGGGCCTGATTCGCTCAGCACATTCACACCATCCTGACATGGACAAAGACAGCTTAGATTTCAGTTCAGAAGATGAGCAGGAGTTGTTGCCTTGTCCATCTGTTTATCTTAGCCTAGTTGTTGATACACTTACCCTGGAGGTGAGAAGCATAGCTTTTCTCCTTTTGCTGGCTAAGTGAGGAACAATGACTGCACCCAGCTCTCACTTCTCCAGAAAAAACCCTACCTAGTGGGCTCGGGGTCTCCTGAAGTGCCACTTTCTGAGCCTTTCTTGAACCTGCTGCTGTAAGATTAAAAAAAATAAATCAAGAGTGTGAAAGAGGTTAAAAATTTTAAAAAAAATAAAAATAAAAAAAGAAGTGGAAAAACAGTCTATGGAAACTGCACCCACAGATTTTCAGTGTCCCTCCCTCTCGTTATTCTCTCTCTTTGTGTTTAACCAAGTAGGGCTGAAAATGTTCAGGGCAAAACCTCAGCTCCATGCCCTACTAGAAGAGCTTTTCTCCCATCTGTTAGTCAGTGGAGAGGTGCAGAGCTGGAGAAGTTTGGAATACTTCTTTCTTTCTCTGTCCCTTGTGTCTTTGGATACAGGCCCGGGCTCACTGAGGTACTTTGGATACCATACCTTCCTACAAGCTGGTTGTTTGCCTGATTATAATTTGTTGATTGCAGGCTGAATTTGGATGAAAGTTATAGTTTAATATTGTAATGGGAAGAAGCAGTCTTGCTTTTATTGAAATTGTAGACAAAACCTCTATCAGCTTCAGCAGCTTGACTTGAGGCATTGCCCTTCCAATTCAGAGAAAAGATGATGAGCTCAGCTGTTTTCACCTGTAGGAGTTTAAGTGTGTGCTTAGAAGCTTTACTGAGTGGGATATGGAATGGAGCAGAAAATCAGTGCGGAGAGAGAAAGTAGGGTTCTGTTATTTGAAAGCACGAAGTTTCTTAATTCTTGCCAAACTATACAGAAAAACACACCAGAATTCTTGTGTTTCTTCAACTGTTTTTATAATAGGATAAGTATTTTGTAGTGAGATGAATTATTTAAAATAGAATTGTTTGAAAACGACATTTGACGTCTTTTGCAGTTGCATCAGTGTGAGTCATGAGGCATATTGTGAAAATTCTGCATTTGATATTTTTAATCCAAGTAGCACTTAGTCGTATGGCCACCAGCACTCTGAAACATGTGACTTCCCAAATGCCTATATTGTGTGCCACTTCTTAATCTATTCAACAGCATGTGGTTGCAATGGCTGCTCACCCCTAATGTGACTTTTGGTTTCTTCTTCTATGAAGCATTTTAATGTTTACTTCAATTTTTAATATAGGAAGGTTCTCAAATTGTTCATGCAAAATTCAATTCAACACTGTAGCAGTGATGTGTAGCCCTACAGTAAAGAAAGAAAAGAAGGAAGAAAGGAAGGAATAAAAAGTTTCTAAGTGTAATGGTGATAGTTATTCTCCAAAGTGGTGCAAGTGTTTGGAAATACATTTCTATTGGTCACGAAAGCAATGGGGCAGAAATAATTTTTCAACAATACCTTGATAATGCTTGGATTAACTTGGGTTTTGTTTTTAATCATATGTGGTATAATCTTGTTTAAACTTAGTGTTTTTTATAGGCCTGCTGAAGAACACCTCAGGCAAAATGTAACTGGCATTTTTTTGTGGCTGTTGGGAACCACTGTGACTTGGGAGTCTTCATTGGAGCAATGCAGATGCCCTAGTTTAACCTGGTTGGTTGTACATAGAGTGTCAGGAAAGATCTTCACATGTTTAGCAGAACATGTATTTTAAACAAGTATATGAGCAGATGAAGAGTAACCAAATCGTTCCTTAATCTTGCCACAAAATATGTCTGGTAAATAAGAGGACAGTTTTTATTGATGATAGCAATGAATGATCATCATAAATGTACTGTGATAAATTATACATGGACTTTACGTTGCTCATGGTCATGTCTTCAAATGCATTTCACGTTTACAGAGTAGTACTGCCCTCTTCACGGAGAGAGGAAGAGGACAGAGTACAAACACTGAAAAAGAAATGTTTGTTATCACAATGGCAGTGTATCAAAATTGGAGTTTTTTTAAAAATAAAAATATTTTTAATTAAAAAAAAAAAAAACGCAAAACAGTGAAAACCCAACTGATAATGCTATTTGAATGCTACTTCAACTAAATGAAGTATGCTGAGTACCACATGACTCTATGTGAACGTGCACGTGAAAAGACCGAGTATTTTGGTAGCTACCAGGTGTCAAAGCTTTCAGGACCAGTACATTGGAAGAAATCAATGTCTATTTTTAAATTGAAATTAATTTTTTTATTTGTATAAAGTTGTAATTTTGCTGTTAACTATAACTTTCATTTTTTTTACTGAAACACAATTTTGTAATTGCATTTAGAAATTTCTAATGTGAAAAGGAATTTACAAAATCTAGTTTAATAAAGGATTTTTACCACAAGTATAGCCTTCTGTCTTTCCTTGGAAGAACACATTTTGGCTTTTATCAGATTTTGTCAAATAATAGACTTGGAGTTCTGCATGGAAGCCACTTGTCCCAACTTCAGGATGCCATCTGTAGAGAGAGAAAGCAACCATCTGCAGGCACAGAAAGGAACAGATTTGTGGCCTGATTTTAAGTGATGTGAGTGGGAGCTGAATGCTCACATTACTGAAAATAAGGGTTGTGGTTTTAGGATTTTTTTATTTTTATTTTTTTGCCTAAAGTAGCTGAAGAGATGGGACTATTTTGTGAGAGACGAAGGCGGTGGCCTAAGTCAAAGGAGAGGGGCAGATCTGAGCGCTATACAGATGGGTTATTAGTGAAGGATGGTGTTCTGGATAGACCTCATTTGATGAGAACACTTTGGTCACAGGTAATTATTGGACAAATCCTGAAGAAAACAATTGCTGTATAATAATGAATTCAGAGCTGATAAGCCTGGCTTTTCCCAAGGCCATTTTGTGCAGATATTGCTGTATCATGCTTCTGGAAGAGTGGAAAGACACCTGAGAGCAAAGTGCTGGCTTGAGTCCTGCATATTTTATTACCTGAGGTGGGGAAAACTGACTTTGACTGAGTAAACTCCTGCAGAGTCAGTCCTATGACTTTGTTGTCTTATAGCATGGATACAGTGCTGGAACAAGCCAGCTTTGTGCATTTGAATGGAAAGCTCTAATAAACTGAAGAGAACAGCAAAAAGCAGGATTTGGAAACGTGAAAATTTGGTAGATGCTAGCTTAGCTCTAACAGCTGATTCTGAGCCGTAGTCACTGCACCACAGCCTCAGTGAATGTCTGATTGGGTTTTAGTCATTACTTACAGACTCCTTTTCCTGGCAGCAAGATCCATGTTGGAGAATCCCTCAAGCTGCAGCTTTTTAAAGTGAGAGTTGATCCTGGGCTTGCCTTCTCTGGAGGAAGGAGAGAGTTTTTTGCAGCGCCCAATGTGGATACACAGCTTGACTCCTTGCTACAAGAGCTCCTGCTTTGGTTGTGCTTTTATTTCATTGGTGTGCTGGGACAACCCTGGGCTCCTCTGCTTAAAGCTGGGTGTTTTCTCCTTTTTTGCTCTCTTGGGATTCTGAAAAGCCTTCTCCCTTTTTAAATGTGAGAGATGCCATATTTTACCTTGTTCTAACTTATGGAAATGATTGAACACTATAGCTAACCATTGAAGTCGAGTAAGAAATGCAGTTTTTGAGGCAAACAGAAAATGTCACCCAAATTATTAAATTGTGACGAAATGTGGTGTCTGCTGGTGGAAAATGTAGGGGATCTCGACAATAGGTGGTGCCCTTGCCAATGACATTTAGTGGTGGTGGCATCGTTACTGTGCCCCTACCAGGGCTGTTGTTTCTCTCTGTGGAGTGTGCAAGAGGATGTTACTACACATCATGTGCTATTCTTTTTTTTTTTTTTTTTTTTTTTCCTCCCCTCAGAAGGAGGTTACAGTATTCAGTGTTGGTGACTTTTTTCATTCTTTCCATATGGGTGGGGGTAGGGTTTGTTTTGAAAATGTTACTGCTACTCTGTGCTAAAGTCAGGCAAGACAAAAGTGCACTTTGCACTTAGACTTGAAAGAGATAACATGGGCTTTCTCCTTCTGCTGCCACAAGTTGCCCTGTGAAGGTTGACTGCTTGGACAAACAGCTATCAGTATGCTCAGACTGACATAAAAATAACTTTTGCTGTTTGGTGAAGCCCTGTGTTTGGTGGCAGAGGCATCTTGAAAACTGTCATGGAGAAGAGCCCTCTTGATTTTGTTTGATTTTCTGGAGCCTGGCTGGGCTGACTGTGGCTTCTAACCAGTTACTGCCAGATAGAAGTTCACCTTTTCCTATAGCTTGGTTGACTTCCACATGGCATGGAGCTGGGACATACTGTTTTTTGAGGATTACCTTTCCTACAAACAGGGCCTACAAATTTGTCCAGAATGCCACTTTGGAAACTTGGCCTTTTAGGAGCTTGGCATTTGTCCTCTCTCTGGTCTCATGATTAATTGCACTCACAAAGGGCCTTCCTTACCAGTGCAGGTGAGCTGGGAGGAATGCAAATGCTGGAAGAGATCTGCAAGAACAGACAGGGAAAGACATCATATGGCAGATGAGTAACATGGTGTCCAGCAGAGATGCTGCAGGATCAAGTGGTGTGGTACCCTGCATAGAATGGGTTCTGTGCTGGGGCAGCCGCCTTCCTCCAGCTCCCACGATGCAGTGCTGATGTACCCAAACCATCCTCTCAAAGCAGACCACTGCTGGGATGCATCATTCAGGGATCTTGCTGAATTAAATTCATGTTGTGGATGGATCTTGACATCCTGTAACTAGTTTAATTCTGTGGTCAGGTGGTCAGGTTCTGCTTTTTCTTTTTCCCCTACTTTATTTATATATCTTGCATTTTTTAAGAGTGCTACATATCTTTCTCTTGACTGAGACAAAAAATCTGCTGCAGAGTTTGAAGGGGAGAAAAACTGCAGTTTTTCTTAGCGTGCTGACAGTCAAATGAGGCTTTTGGCATCCATTCAGAGGTGAAAAGTTAGGTGCTCTGCCTCTTTTAGTTTGGTAAAGGCACCATGTATCCCCAGCGCCACCAGAGGTCCCCATGGCCTGAGACCCTTGTGCTGTTCTGTTGTGTGAACTTTTAACCCCAGCTGCGAAAACAGAAAGGACTGAGCAGACTGCTGAGCCCAGGATAAAAGCAACCATCTTGCTTTCCTCCCTGGACTGCTTTGTGTCCTCTATAATGGTGTTGGACCTAAAACCAGGCTTGTGTGCTCCTTGTGAGCAGGGATGCTTTTCAAATGCTCAAGAGACACTTGACCTGATTCGTGTTAAAAATAATAGTAAATTATTAAGTGCTGATGCATTTCCTCTTTCTCATCAGAGTGTGATGGCTGGTACGTCCATTGGGCTGTAGGACAGTGGTAGGACAGTGTAACAGTTGTTTCTGTTGCTTACAAAGGTTTTAGAAATAAGACTCTTCTACCTACACCCCATGAAACAACTGTATGACCTGGTAGGAAATCCTGGAGTGAGCAATGGAAATCCTCAGCATGAGCCGCAAATTTAATCAGTTAAGTTTGGTTTGTAAACAGGAGGAAAGATAATTTGTCAGGTGGGAGATCTGCCTTATGGTGCAGGCTTCAGCTAATTCATGAAGTGTTGCCTGACTCCCATGTGTAAAAGTTGTCTTCCTCACTTGTATACCATCCTTTTCATTTCAGGTTATCCTCTTTTACAGTGTCTGCAATGCCACATAGGCAGGCCTCAGGAGACCAAGAATTCCAGCTTTTCATCATTTATTGAGATAACCATGGAAAGTCTATACTGCAGAGACTAAAGAAGGACCTTGCTGGAGTAACACACTAGAAGGCCACTTTTCCTCCAGAATCAAAGAACAGCTGAGGTTAGAATGAACCTCTGGAAGCATGTAGTCCAACCCCACTAACAGCAGGTTGCCCAGGACCATATCTAGGCAGCTTTTGTTCCAAGCTGAACAGTTCCAGTTCTCTGAGCCTCTCGTCATACAATGGTCCCATACTTTCATCATCTTTGTGGCCCTTTGCTGGGATCTGTTCAGTATGTCCATATCTCTCTTGTTCTATGGAGCCCAGAGCTGTACCCAGCAATGCGGATATGGCCTCATCAGTGTGCAGCAGAGGGAAAGGATCCCCTCCCTCAGCCTGCTGGCTGTGCTCTGCCTAATGCATACCAGAAGACCATTTGCCTTCTATATGGGAAGAGACATTGTAGTCTAATACGGAATGCTCTCTCCACCAGTGGATACCAGCCTCCTCCAAAATGAAGGCACAAAAATGAGATGGCCCCCGCAAGGAGAGGGCAGGAAGGAAATGAGGGTTTTCAGCCTAGGCCAGGTATTAGGAACTTGATGTCATAATACGTAATGCGTGCAAAATGTACTTATCTGGCTCAGTGCTAGCTCTATCTCACAGTTGCCCTGTGCTACATTCTGCTGGGTGCCCCTGCAGTGCAGAGGCTGGGGAGCTCCCAGGCATGACAGACCTCTTCTTCTTTCCAAGAAGAATGAAAGGAGGAACCAGTGTTTCCTCAGAACTTCTGACCTCTGACGGTAGTTTCTTTCCCTGCTTTTCTTGTCAAGGAAGCACCTGAGCTGTGTAGCCCTTAGGCCAGTTTCAGGGTGGAGAGGGCGGGAATCTAACCTGGCCCCAAGGCCTCTAATCCCTCAGGCTGAGTGTGATTTCACAAGGAAGTTTCCCCTGTGGTTTCATCGGAGCCACTGGGATCATTCTTATGCTAAATCCAGGCATGGAGGAAGGAAGTTGAGATGTCTCCGGGGAGAGGGAGTATTACACAAGTTGGATAGTTTACGGAAACAGATGGGGGCTCGCACACCACATTGTATGTGGAAGAGTTTGCCAACTGGCTTAAGCATGGGTTGTCCTCCAGGCCTGCAGCCCATGGCCACTGCTTTGCATTTCTGTGGGCTGCAAGTACCTCGTATGAGCCCCCAAAAGCAACAAAAGGAAAATGCAGTTATGAGTTGTGTGTCACATATAGGAGATGCCTTGTTCTCTTAGTCGGGCTGATGGCTGTCTGGGGAATTAGGATGCGTACCTGATTTTGGTGAAGAATATTGAGTTTTGGGGAAGTGATGTGATTGCTTTTATGCTAGGCTGTCTCAGGGTGAGAGCTGGTAGCGTTAAGTAATCCGTAGCTTGGTACTTAAGCAGGCTTCAGTTTTAAGAAAGGGGAAGCACGTTTTCAAGTTACTCTAAAGGAAAGCACTTTTCGTACATCGTCCTGATCACCACTTCCCTGCTGTTGTCACGGGAAGAATAGTTCTAGGAAGTTATTGCACTGTTTCTGCTTGTCAGATAACAAGAAAGGAAAAGGTGTAAATGTTAGTGGTACGTGCTGCTGACAGCTGGGTCTCAAGATAAATATTCCAGAGAAATAACAAATCTATTCAAAGGAAAAAAGATATAAAGGTGACAAAGTGTAAGCCTGTTAGGATTGCCAGAAACAGAGGTCTCAAGAAGCAGTGTAATGTCTGTTTGCTGCAGCTACACAAGTGTATGGGTTCACCTTGAAAGGAGGCTGGATGATAATGTAGGTGCCTACACCTAGGTTTTCAAGCCAAACCCAAGGCTGATTTCCATTTGCACAAGCCAGAGTACTCTGTGTTGGGCCTGTTTGGTCTGTGACCTTTTCTAAGCTTCTCAGTGCCTTGTCCCCATCTCAGTGCTACTGCACCCAGGCACTGGTTGGCTCAAGCCCGATCCCTGGAACTGGAGTAGCTTGAGGGCTGCTCCACAGCAACCTGAAACACAGGGCAGGCCTTGCACTGAAGAATGCTCTGTTTCCATACCTCTACAGGGACAGATGTTCTTTTGCAGGACAGCTGGAAGTGCTCCTCGACCCAGCCTAGCAGTGGCCCACCACTAGAGCAGTCGTGGCCATAGCCCAGGCTCTCTTCCTAGCAGCACAATGACCTGCCTTCTGCACCAGACCTGCATCATATCTATTAACATCTCAAGGAAGAGGCAGAACTTTGGAAGGAGTTGAGAGATGAACTGAAAGTTAGCCTCGTGCTTGAGTTTGGGTTCCGTTTCATCATCATATGCTTCAAACTGTGTCACTGTAGCACAAATCTGAGGGGTATTTAATAATGTGTTAGCTTCTGTAGAAGCTAAAGCTTAAACTCATCAAGGTAAAGTGATGAATGATGTGATATGTCTTACCTAAATCCATGTAGGAGCATCTTGTGAAACTGCATTTTCATTTCCTCTTTCAGAAGGAGTTCCCTGACAGTGAGTAATTCTGCAGATACTTCTTTGCTAGATCTATTTTAGAAACCTTTGCAAATGCTCCTCTGTGCTGCAAGGAGGTCCCCCTTTGTTTGGTGTGCCTGCCCCTGGGAAGGAATTGTGCTCACGCCCATGTTAAAATGGCTGAGGGCAACGTTCCTGACCTCCCCTGTACTGCCCAGGAATCAAGGGAAAGCAAATAATAGCAGCATGCTGGTTTTCAAACATGTTACTGGCATCTTGACCATGCACTTTTTTCATGCTCCCCTTTGAAAATGATTACTTAAAAAACAAGAACAATAATAATAAAACCCCTTTTATCGAGTAAACACACTCCTTGTATGTTGTTTACAGTGTTTGTGAAATGCATAGATATAAGAAAAAAAATTATCTTGTTTGATCTAATGGCCACCTAGGACATGAGAAAGGCTTGTAGGGGTAAATACAGCAGATATCAAGAGTGTCGTGGTTTACTTCCTGAGCTAATCTAAGAACAAAAACGAGATGAGGCAGAGGTGACAGGGCAGCTTGCTTAGCTCCATTCCCAAAATCTGCATCCCGCCACCTTTTCCAAGTGAGAAATAGATCAATGGATTAAGGGACAAATGTGACCTTTCACTAAAAACCAGCCTAACAAGTCTAACATGATAAGACCCTGGGTGGTATTATTGTACATAATTGAAACCCTCAGTTACTTGAGTTTTAAGTCTACATTTTTTGCTGTCAACTTAGTTTTCAATAAAGGCATATATATTTGCAACCCTCCACTCCACCTCCATAAATATTTTCCACAACGAGGAGTTTGTTTCTGAAAGTCCCACTTAATGACTCATACTGAGTTTAAAAAAAAGGAGAAGCAAGGTATTTTTGGATGTAATAAAATATTCTCTTACAGCCAGATGTTCCCCTTCATTGCACAGCATGAGGAGGTGAATAGGGGCAGAAAAGCTGAAGCAAGAAAGGCAAGAGCAACAACAAAGAAAGCAAGTTTCAAGGAAAAGATATCATTTAGGCTGCAATATTGAACCTGCCTTTGGAACTGCCTGAGTGTTGAGCAGTGTGTGTGGAGCTGGAGGTGACGTGCAGCATTCCAGGTCACTAGAAAGTCAAGTCATAGAACAAGGCTATGTGAAACATGTGCATCGCTATGAAAACTCTCCAATTTTTATTCAAAAACTCCACGAAGAACAGAAGCACTAAAAAATCCCTCTATGACATTCACATATATTTAGGAAATTATTGGGTCAAGATGCTCCAGGAAGCACAGTGGAAGAACATGGTGGAAATTGAGAAGTTAGATCACATTCATCATACATCCTTGTTTTTTTTTTTCACAGAGCTCACTCAATTCAAATGCAGTTTATGAAATATTTTACAGATGGATGAGCTCTTTATCTAATATGCAAGCTGCTTACCCAGATGGCCTCACATCTGGATTAGTCTGCAGTACAAAGCAGAAAAAAAAGTTGATTTTTTTGAGCAGCTGCTATCTGCAGCAGACCTAAAATGAGTGATGATCACTTAGGTCACTACTATCAATATTATTTGCAAATGGTAGCTATTTCTCTACTTCTGAGCCACGGCATTCTAGTGGAAACATCTCAAAATGTTTGGGTGTCTGACTTTCTTTATCATGATTGCAATGGAAACTTTTTGCCTGATTGCATGTGCTGGTATTGGGTAACCCAAATTTAGTGAAAAATGGAACAGGTGTTCAATGTGAGAAATAAGTGACGCAAGTTTTCTCACAAGGTGTTAGAGCTCCTTATCCGAAATCTCAAAGGAAAGGAATATTAGTATTTTTCGGAAGAGACTATTCAAAATCTGCCTTCTGTGAGCTGCCTTTACTTGTCTTCATCCCTACTGATAATTAACTGAATTCATTTCTTTACATGGGGAAAAGCAACGAACAGATTCCCCAGCCTAAATGTGCAGCACTGCTCTGCAAGCCTCATGTCAGCACTTTTACAGTGTTTCTATACAGGTAATGTTAGTTTAGCAGCTATTTATATTTTTGGCACAAACAATGTTTCATCTGTGCATAAATGATCAATTTTTTTTTTCCTTTCTGCTTTATTTCATAGTTTGTTCTGAATTTTTATTATTTTATTTTTTTAATCATTCTTGGAAGCAGTATAACTTTATATTGGAATGCATTACATCAGGATAAAGCTGTTGTGGAGAAATTCATTAGCTCTCTTTGTCAGAGCATTCCCATCCTGTAGTGAACACAAAATGCATGGCTTTAGTCCTGGATCTGGCACTTATTCCTGCAATGTGGCAAGAAATGGTCAGGAGTGAGCTGTCCCCAAAACGGGCCAAGAATATTTTCTGGGAGGGTCTCAGGTTCTGTCTCAGAGGCTGGTCTTGAGGCTGCCAGGAGATCCACTGCCATGTTTGGCTGAGGAGGCCAGCCCTCGCTCCAGGCAGGATCAGGGCCCCTCACATTTGGCTCAGGGGCAGCCATGTAGTGTCCTGTGCCACCTCTTGCTCACTGCAGCCAGATGCTATCTCTGTGGGAAAGACAGCAAGGACAGGGGGATCCGTGCACACTCGGGTTGAGGCAGAAAAGAGGATGCAGGGAGCTTGGAAGTGGGAAATGCTCATGGCTTCTGCACTATGGGCTGTGGGCCAGGCACTGGAAATCCTGAAACTCTCCTTGGAGTGCTGTAGCAGGAATGCTGGATGCCACGAGAGCCCGGCCTGCTCGAACTGCCTGTGCTGGGCAGGTTTCTCCATGCCCGCAATCCCTCACTGCTGCTGCTGGTCAGTGTACTTGTTTTGACATACAGTATGGGACAATCCTCACTGAATTCAGGCGAAGCCCTACAGCCAACCTGAAAGTGCCTGCCCTCAGCTTGCAGAGGGTCAGCTAGATGTACACTGCTTGCTAGGCTGTACTGTGCCTGGAGCAGCCTGCAAAGAGCAAGCATGCTGCAGGCCACAGCCGTGCTGCTCCAGCCCCCATCAGCAGGACGCTCACACATCAGCCCGCAACCAAACCCACACAGGCAGTGAGGAGCTCACCAGGAAGCTGACGTACCCTCACCCCTGCGCTGCTCCTCGTCACAGCACCTCTGGGACCGTTCTCTGTCAGCCCAGCCCCGGCTAATGTGGCCTGTATGTGCAGTGGTCCCTGCTTACCGCTTGCTTTTTTCCCCCTTCTATCTTTGTAATATAATTTTTTGAATCTAAAAAAAGAAGTCCATCTGAAAACCCAAGAACACAGGTCTCTGCTCTTCGTTTTCTCTCTGCCCTGGCTCCCAGTAGCCGACTTCCGTAACGTCTATTTTAACAGCCGTGCTCTGCTTCCTGCCTCTGGTAAGTTCTTTCTCTTTCTTCTAAATGTCATAATTTGAATTTGGATTCTGGATCAAATTCAATATCTTTGCATGTACTTTTATTAATAAATTTGTGAAATGGATTTATGTGATTGGTTCTACTTTATACCATCTGTTTCATCTCCAGCACCGTGATACTCTGTTAAGTGCCGGTCTCATCCCACCCCATCTATCTTTGGGATTTCTGTTTGTTGCTGAGTTTGTTCCTACTTCAGCACAAAAAGGCCATGTATAAACGAGGAAAACTGGCACGATGGACCATGCCATACCACTGTTTGAAATGCTAACTAATGTATGAAAAAAACAGAGAAAACGTGAAAATAGTGGGCCTGATTCAGACCCCATTGCTGCTGTAAGGAGCATGAAGCCAGGAGCAATGAGTGTTTTTATCTCCAGGTATGTCTTCCTTCCTCAGTTGTGGAGCACACCGTGGTGATGAGGAAAACATTCTGCCTTGTCTTAAAAGTTTCAGAGCAAATTTAGATGAAAGTATCATTGTGAGAACCTGAGAAAGGTGAAATTTAGATTCTTAGGACTGAAGTGAGATTGGAAGTACATTAATTTGCTGAGATCTCCATCACTGGCTCTGGTTCCCCAGCAGCTGGCCCACTGAGCGCAGCAGTGGAAGAAGGGCTGCGCTGCTGTCCACATGGCTGCAGTCATAGCTGCCTGTCTTCATCTCACCCCACAGCTGCTTCTTGGCTGCTTCTGAGCTGGCTGTGCCCTGTGGGATTACTTTTGAGAGCAGTGTGCACTTGTGTGCAGATCTGTGTACACACATTTCTACGTCCTGCTCACAGGTGAATGAAGAGGGAGCATACAGAGCCAGCACCAGCTTTCTGGCACAGTGCCCCATGCAGTATCTGAACCTGGCTTAAGACTTGCCCACTTCTTTCAGCTGAGCTTCCACCTGTGAATGGGACAGGAGCGGAGCTGTGGCATCTGTAGGAGGACAGCTTGAGCACAGGATTTACCTCGAAGAAAACAGTTGTGGGGGAAAGGTAGGATAAGTGGGATTATCTGGTTGTTATCAGGCAAATCTACCAACATTTGTTCGGTGTCAGTATGTGCCTTTCTGCTCTGCTGTCAGAACATGGTGGGATTTTGCATTGTGCCATGCATCTTCGTATTTGGTACCTCTAAAACACGCCATTTGGATCAATGGGTGTTTGCAAATATTTGAATAGAAAAGACAATACGAATATACTCGCTTGACTTTAGATATAAAATCAGTTTTCAAATGCAGGTCTGAAGAGGTATCACACAGGTAAAGGTGGGCACAGACTTGATGAGCATACCATGTCTGGGCCTTTGGCAGCTTCTGCTGGGTAAAAAAGCTCCGCATTTGCTTGCTTCCTGCTGCACTGAGACTGGGCCTTGGTGGGGCGTGATGCCCAGGTATATAAGTACTAGATTAGGTGTCAGAAACCAGGAAAAACAGTCATATTTACAGAAAATACGCGTTTTTATAAGTAAGCTCTGCTTGCTGTCTAAGGTCCAGAGCAAAGAATTAAAACAGAAAAAATGGGCTTGACTCTGAGATATAGCAAGACCTAAATTTGTAGTCCATCAGCAGGACAAAGTGGCTGTAAATTATTGACACTTAATCCCATGTTAAGGGAATGTTGCTATTCCAAAGCAGTGTAAGATGGGCCTGTAGAAAAGGATCAGTGCCCCCACAGCCAGCTTTGTCAGAGAATAGTCCCTATAATATGCAGCATGATAAAACCATGAAACTGGGGCCTCACTTATAGAAAATTACTAAAGTTACTTTTCCCACCTGGTAACCTGTTTTCACAAGCAAATGTTCGCACACAGAGATTTAACAGATTGTTACTCAGTTTGAGGATGAAATAGAAGCCATCTGCCTGCTGCATGGACCCAACAGCAGCGGCTGGCACTAAACCTGCATCATCCGATCACAGCTGCCAGTGGTATCAGGAGGCAATCTCTTAGCACAGCTAGGAGCAAACCATACAGATCCTCAGCAGTGGAAGTGGGCTCTTTGCAGTATACTCAGAGCTCTCAGGAAATGAGCAGTTTGTGGTGACAGACTTGTAGGCTGAGCCACTGGCCCATCCTGTACAGCATCAGCGGAAGAACTTGTGGCCTTTCCTCCATGTTATTTCTCATAACCCATTAGGAGGACATTGAGGCAGAGAGATGAGTGTTTGCTGTTTCTCTTCCTGTTATTTCTGTGCCATTCTGATACATAGCAGCAGCTGGGTTAAGAACTGTAAATGAAAAGGATTTTCACTGAAGAACATCTCTCTAAATTGAATGCTTCCATTTTCTTTGTAAAATGTTGGCACTGTGAGTCTACTGTGAGTTTTAATTAAGAAACAGGCAGGTATTATTGACTGCATTGTTCAAGTGATTAATTCAATTTGGCAGTGCTTATACACTGAAAAAATTACAGTATTTTTTTTATAATACTTTTGAGCTTTGTTTGGAAAGAAATAAAATGAATAACCATGAAACTCGTCTGTTTCAAAGTCTTGAGTTTCAGGCATAACTCTGCATAGTGTAACATCATTTCCAAATTAGGTTCTCACCCTGGCCAGCGGTGTGTGATTTTAGTAATTCAGCTGTTTTTAACCGTTTCCATGACACAGAAAATGCTAACAGCTGCTCAGTCTTGGGATAACAGAAGTGGTGGTAGTCTAGAATGGAAGTTGGCTGCTGCTGTCTTAAGCCCACTATTAAAGCAATACACAAATCCTGCGCAAGATTACATAAATATAAGAAATACTGCAAAGCAGTGTAACAACACAATCTGTGGTCTTCTCTGCAACACTTCTCCACAAAACCAAACATGGTTTCATAATCTGTTTAGCAGAATTTTACTGTGCTTCATTTCTGATGTCAGTAAAGAAATGAGGAAAACATTCCTCACCTTTCCAAAGCTTTGATATCAGTAGAAGGAGAAGCACTGGGAGGCAGAAAAACCTCTGCAACGCAGCAGTGGATGTGAGCAGTGGAATTCACTAGTAGGCAGCCTTGGTGTATTGGGTCTAAGATGAACGGGCGCTAGAGGAGTGTGGAGCGACGGTTGCTGCAGATCTGGAGGCAGTGCTGGAGGCTGGCTGAAGGACAGCTGGGAGTGTAGCTGTGCGCTGATATTTCTCCCATTGCAGGAGAACCAAGATGCCTTTTGTGCAAGGAATTGTATTTGCTCCTCTCTCTCAGATGCTACAAAGTGCAAATTTCTTACCGATGAGAGTGGTGTTGACCTGGCACACTGGCATCTATTGGATGAAATTACCAGCTGTAGGAATTTGCTGGAAACCACAGGTTCATCTGCTATGGCTCGGGGGTTTCCCCAAAGGGGCTGCAGTAACATATCTCGTAGGAAAGACCCAACATGTGCCGGAAAGGGTACGAACACCTTGCCCAGCAGAAGTCAGCACGAAGGGCTGTGGTTGAGCACAGTGTACCATGCCATTTGTCGCACACGAGCACGGAATAGCAGTCTCAAGAGCTGATACAGCCAGCCCATTTGGGGATGTCTGACCAGCTGGTGATACCTCTTCTCCTCATGAGTGCCAAGCATTTGCTTTTGCAGGTTATCCTAGTTTAAGTCAAACGACAGATAACTCTGTTTCTCTTGTGTGAGAACAAGACCCCTACATGGTTTAGCTGGTTTGATTATCTGCTGTGCACACTGTCACTGAAATACAAAATCTTTCCATCCAGCTTTCCGTATTTGCTGAAAGACATGCCAGAGGAGCCAGGGGACACACAGTTTATTTGCAACATGCTTTTTAAAACTGAGTAACTGTGCTTAAAAACTGGTAAATTCTCTAGAATTCAGTTATTGAATTAGCGATACGTTTGAGCATCTGTTAGGCTCCTTGGCGTGCTTATGATTTTCTCACAAAAATATATTATAAAACATATGTCTTAAAAATCCCTCATGTAATTTCTTTTGTTCTCATTAGTCTAAATGCTAGTTTTAATTTCACGTCTCTTTCAAATGGAGTATTAATTCTGGATGAAAAGTTGATGTGTAAAATGTCTGAGTTTAAATCAATTCTCCCAGGATTCAAAAATAAAGCACAGAAAAGGTTTGCATAATGTTCAAATGTAGCTCTCCTAATATCTCTCTCATTTTTTTTCACATGATGATTCTCATGCAAAGTATGTAAAAATCAAGGAAAAATGTAGCATGTCATTTTCTATGCTTCCCACTGAAAAAGAGAAACTCTTCCTTAACGTTTACCATAGCAGGGGGATTTGCACGATCTTTAAACCAAATAGACATCAGCTTTCAGTATCTGAAGCAGCTTCTCAAAGCACTGAACTGAAGATTAAGTGAGAAGGATTTATATATTATTTCTGGTGGTAGAGTAGAGCCTTTTCTCCTCTTAACCTATTCCAAATGACTCGCTGCTGTCTGCAGTGTTAAGTTTTATTATTCTTATATAAAAGTGACATGAGATTAAGTGTTGGATTTGTGGAAAAGTGAAAGGAGCTTACTCATTTATTGAGTTTAATTTAGTTTACTGCAATTAAGGAATTCTGGGGAGGCTATGTAGCAACCCCCCCCAAAAAAAACAAAACAAAACAAAACAAAACAAAAACAAAAAAAAACACCCACAAAAACAACAATTTCTACCTATAACATAAACTCTGATTTTATTATTGTGCCTGGTGCAGGGCAGGAATACTGAGTTGTGGGCTAGACTATGGATGCCAACGCCTTTTTTAATGTATAAAACAAGACCTTAAATCAACAAAAGTGGGAAAGGTTGTGATAATTGTATGTTTTGTACTGCACTTTCTACTTGCACTGTGACTGACATTGTTTCTGAGTCAGTCCTTTTTACATTTGCACGTACATTTTAATCGACATACACATACACAAAATTTCAAAATGAATTTTGATGCTTGGCTGTTTCCTTCTGGGTGAAATCTATGTGAAGATTTTAAATAGATTTTAAACCCTTTTTCTTGCTGGGTATTCTAAGGAGAAAACCTAAAATTGTCAGCCAGTTTCTCAGTGTTATAAAATTAATAGCCAATCAAATTGTTGTTGCTTACTTACCCTGGCTTTGCTCGTTAACTCACAGTTTACATTCATCAGAAGAGAACAAACAGAACTGTGAGATGCAGTGAGTGATCTGAGACATTCTTCCTGAAGCAAAAAATAAAACCAACCACTACACATCTTAGAAAGAAGTCATTATTTGGAATTGTTACATCAAATGACAAGTTATAATTTGCTGCATAAAACACGTATAGATTTAACATTTTTTATTCTTATCACAAAATATGCAAAAATAGTCTTCTGTCAAACATGATAATCCTGTTCTAATGTTTTCCTTCTCCACCTTTACCTCTCACTGAAATCAGACTTTGGTGAATGCTTTATTTAATGAACATGGAGAACCTCCCAGGTTTAGGGAAGAAGATGGGGGATGAGAGCCTACTTATTGTGATAGACGGTTCATAAACACAGAGCAAAGTTACATCCAAATAGATATCTAAGAGTAACCTTGGTAATCTTGTGAGGGATCCACGGAGATTAGAAACAGCAGAATGAATATTTTCCAATTTTTTTCAACATTGAGGAGGGCGTCATGTCAGCTATGTTGTTCTGTATTAGTGCTAGCTATACTGTTAATGTTGATCACTTGGTAGCGTTTTTAAAGAACATGGTCAAGAAGGTTGGGTGCTGTGCAAGCAAGGACAGGAGTATGATGCTGCCCAGGTCAGAGCCGAACCACACTGCAGGCAGCCCTCTGCGGCTATAGGCTCGACATGGGCCTGAGAGAGAGCCCTCTTCTCTGGGAACACAGGTGTGTTTGTGGGGTGCCGGGTCATTAGTTCTAGCATTTCACCATGCTGCACATCTGGGGATTTAATGTAAATTCATGTATCTGCTTAACAACAACTTATCGTCGTTATATTGATGTAACTAAAACTGCAGTGGCTGTGTGTACGGTAAAAAAGTAATTGTTTAAGATGTATGAATGTGTGTTTCTTTCCTTATGTAGTCAGTCATATGCCTATGCTATTGCAATTCCAGATCTAGCTGAGTGGTCATTGCTGCTTGTGTGGATACAAACACATATGCACACCTATACATAGAAATAAAGTAATGTGAAGACCATGACCATTACATTTCAATTAAAAAAAAATGTAACGTATCCATTGTTTGATGCAAAATCTGCATGTAGATTTTAAAATGAGGATGAAATATTTTAATATGTTTCATTTAGCAATCACCAGCAAAGAATTCTGCAAATGAATGAGTTTCAGTGTATGTATACATACATATCTATATATACATACATATATTTGTGGATGTCAAATTTTTGTACATATATGCATAGACTAATTATTGCAATATTTATGCTTTTAAAAATATATGATTTATTTTGATTTATTTTCCATATATGTGCACATACATTCCATGCATTCAGGTAGCAGATAGTGCTTTATTCTACAAGAAATTACGCTTATATGAAAGTAATGGATATTAATCGTGTGTGAAAGAAAAATGGATTCTTTGTGTACATTATGCATGTGCCTGCAGGGGGTCAAACGGAACAGGGAAACGGGTAGGCTTGCTGGAAAGAGAGCACATCTTTGTTGGAGGTTGGAAATAAAAGAGTGTTTCTCATTTAGACTCAAAAAAAAAAAAAAAATTTTTTTTTTGAAGAGTTAAACCTGTAAAAATATCTACAAAAATATGTTGTGAGCGTTCTTTTGATTTGCCTCAAACTTCAAGAAAGGTGAACTGTGTTAAAAAGAGGATGTGACATGAAAAATTTGAAGTGGTTTGGGGCCCAAAGCTGCAAACCTTTCCACTTGTGAATAACTCTACACACAGAGTATTCTCATTGAAGTCAGATATCAAATACTGCACCACCTGTAGCGCCAGTCCTTCGGTTTGGCTGCGATGCAGCTAGTTAGGGGTGTGTGGAGCTCTACCACTGAAGCCCATTCTGATATTGGGCCATTTGGGATGTCTGGTAGTAGAGTAGTCAATGCACAGTGCTGCGTCCGTGCTCGTCTGCAAGTGTGTCTGTATCCCCATCTGGACACAAAAGTAGTTCTGCGGTGTAGTTGGCGGTGAATGCATATACAGAGATATGTGTGTATGTGTACAGAGGCAGAGCCTTTGAGGGGATATAGACAGGCAGATGGTTGGAGCATGTCAGTGCTCGAGCATATACGTACGTGACATTTGCACAGTAGTTGTTCTATTTAAGGCTGTGCGTATGCTGAGACTTGAGAAGGATTTCTTCACTGCTTAAGAGCAGGAAAGAAATGTTGTTGCAGAGAAGAGTGGGAAAAGAAAGTGACATACCCTGTATCTTGAAGATGGGAAACACTTGGTAAGTGCAAGGTCACATGCAACACTTTGGGCACAATGTGCTGCTGGCTTTGGAGGCTGTTGGACCAGGCTGAGAGCAGAAAATGGGCCAGTTCTCTGTGAAGGGCCTTACTCCCTGCATCAGGCTTACCCATGTTGTATTTGGAGAGGATGCAAAATTTATCCTGAAAATGTGTCCGTTTTTAAAATGTCCTCCAGGGCTTTGAATACCGTAAGTCTGTAGTTTACTCTGCCATGAACATGGACAAAGAATGGCTTTAGACTCACGGCTTGAATTTTGAAGCAGGTACTTAGTGCTGCAGAATTGACTTCTATTGAATTTAAGAACTCGAATCAATACACAAGTCTTGTTGATAATTTTTAGAGTGGTTCTAATTATTTGTGTTCATGCTTAATTTATAAGTAGCTGAATCAAAGTGTGATTAATCGCATATAAAGTGTTCTTGAAGATAAATAAATATTTCTGTTATTTAATTGGTTAATTAAAAGAATTGTTGAATAGTTTTTCTTAGCGTCTATAAAAAATTGAATAGATTTTCAGGTTTGTCATTATCCAGTACGTATATATAAAAATAATGGTACTATCACACACCTATGTAAGCATGTGTGTAAACATATATGAGGGCTGCTCTGAAGGCAGTGCCTCCTATTTTATTGTTTTGGCCCACGATGTCAGAGGTGGATGTTGGTGATATGGCAGTAGAGGTTGGATCTTCCCACCAATATTTCGTTACAGATAGCAGCGGAGGGGCACTCTGACAAAATGGTGTCCGACGTAGAATTGCATATGAAGCAAAGGTGTGTCACTGAATTCCCTTCATGCAGAAAAAATGGTACCCATTGACATTCACTGACGGTTGCTGAACATTTATAGGGACCAAACAGTGGATGTGAGCACAGTGAGGCAGTGGCTGGTGTGTTTCAGCAGTAGCAACAGTAGGTCACCTACTGTTACCAAATTTTATAGGCATGGAATATTGGTTCCTGTTCATCACCGGTGAAAGTGCATTGAAAGTGCATGACTAATGATGGTGACTATGTTAAGAAAGAGTGTTTTGTAGCCAAGAATTTGCTCAGTCTAATAGTATTATTGTAGTCTTTGTATCTATTGTAATTTCCATGGTTTTATGGAAAGAAAAAGGAGGCAATGATTTCAGAGCGGGTGATCTATGTATATTCTCCTGTGAGGAAAGCTTTCATCCCTTCACTAGGATTCCTGTCTCATTCCAAATAACACTGATATGTATTTGTCATTGTTTTATAGCAAGACTTCCCAGTCTCAAAATGAGGGTTTTTATTTTAAATCTGACTACTTGTGCTCACTTACTAATAATAAAGTTAGCAAGACGACTGAATATCTGATCATAAATCCTTTCCTTCAGTTTCAGTGGTTAAAACTGCCAAAAAAAACAACTGAGGTTTAAATTTTTGGGCATTGTATTCATCCAACAGTAATTTTCTTAGAAGTTCCTAGGGAAGTGTCCATTCATTTTCTACAAATTTAATGAAATGTTGGTTTTTTTTAAACTTTAGTTTTGCATTTTTTTCAAAATGAAGTGCTCAAATTGTAAAAGAGAAGCAGATTTTCAGTTTTGTGAATAAGGTAATGATTGAAAAATTTCTAAGTAGTTATGACTGCAATTTTATTTAATTCTGGAAAAAAAAAATTAAGAATGCAAGACATCTTGATTTTGAAAATGTGAGTTCAATGGGTGTTGCTTGCACTTCCAACTTTAGGAAGCCATTGCAGATATGATTGTATTTAGGGCTAAAATATCTGTATAAAAGCTCTCCTACAAGCTTCTAGGCATCCTCACAATTCTTTAAAGTAGCAAAAGACATTGAGAGATTGTCATAAACACACTGGAGGGCTGAAGCAGCTGGCCAATAGCCTGCCATCTTGCTCTTGGGCTGGGAAATAACGATGGAGCCTGCGATACCTTGCTTGGAAAGTGAATTCAGATTTTTTTTTGGTGAATTATTTTGGGGAAAAGATGCAGCACCTTGCAAAGGTATAGCCTGAGTGCCAATTCCCTTTAGTGGCAACAGTACCACCACTGAATGGCAGGATGGGCTGCAATGGTGACATAGTCTGAAAAGAAAGGGAGGCAGTTTCCAAGACCAGCAAGACCAGGGCTACTTGGTGTGATAGATCAAAATAATCTTAAAATAGGATTAAAAAACAAGAGGCAGCTAAAGCAAATGTCAGAGCAGCAGGTTAATGATTATGAGGCAGGAGACTTGGCGGCTAGAGACCATTTGCTTGCAGACCAGAGGCAATCTCCAGACAGACTGCAGTCATTGCACAGGTTGTCAGGAGCCCCATGCTGTGGCAACAATATCTGAACAGAGCGGGTATGATTTGCTCATGGAGCTGAAAACAGGGTGGCATGACATTGGTGACCCGGTGATCTAGTGGGTAATGCAGACTGAATCCACAGTGTCAGGGAGGCATCAATCTCCGTGCTGCATCTTCTGGGTGTTGTCCCTAACCAGGCAGTGGCTTCTCTATCCTGTCTTGATTTTCTGCCAGCCCCCCTCCTCCTCCTTCTCTTTCTTCTTCTTCCTCTTTCTCCTTCTGCTCACAGGAGGTGCTCTTAGACCCCACTCAGTGTACTTGTAGAGGTGGAAGCACAAAGCTCTGGGCTGTCTGGTCAGTGAAAGTAGTCTCCACATCTTCTTCCTGTCCTTGAGGGTCTCTAAATAAGAGACATGATGACAGTTTTTATGCATCTGCAGCACAGCTGGAATGAGCTGTGATTATAACCAACTGGTGGAAATACGCTGTAGACACTGCTTTGCAGACCTCATCTCTGCTTGAGGTGGGACTTAAGGAGGAATGCGTGCAGGCAAAGACAATGTGCAATCAAGCATTGCATAGAAACTGGAAGTCTCCAGGGGTTTTCAACTTCTTTTTTTTTTTTTAATTAGTACAAATGTTTTTGCTTCCTCTCAGCATCAGTTCTCTTCAGGAGCTACTGTACACAGTGCTCAAGCTGAAAAATTAGCCTGCTCTTATCCTGATATCAACAGGAAGTGCAGTAAGGTATAATTGTGGTAGGAACCGGATAAGGACAATAATAGTTAGCATGTTAATTGCCTTAGATCTCTGAAGCATTTTGTGACTGCCAGATCAGGGTAATGTCTAAAAAGCCTGTTGTTTTGCCTACATGGTTTTGTTTATATATGAACTAATCTCTTCTGAATCCATGTCTACGTGAAGCTGCACAATGAATATACAAGACAGGGTTTAAAATCAGGACTTCCCAACCCTTCTTTTCTCCCATCACAAGATACTGTCCATCCCCTGCAGATGTTTCACCACATTGAGCCACACTCACAGTTACCTTACAGAAGATGCCAGAAACTGTCCTGGCATAAATGAAAATCCCATTTGGTTCAGCTGATAAACTTTGATTCGGTCCCTTTTTTTAATGACTGCATCAGAATGAGATATATATTCTTATGCTTAATAATATCATAAGAACCTTCACCGTGTTATGTAAATTTTGTTAAATTTTGTTAAACATTTTGTTGTTTTTACAAGTGGGGGAAAATATAGCCAAAATAGTGTAAAAATAAGTAACATGTTTATATCCGGAATTCCAGATACAAAATGGATTTGATAGAATTAGTAAAATTAGGGAAACAAATTGTTGGAAAGAAATCCTTTAGCAGCTGAAACTCAGCCACATGTGATTCCAAGCTTTTGTGCAGGCAAGGCAAGATTTTAACTGGTGTAGTGTCAGACCAAGACTGTAACATAGTATTAGAGAAGGGAACCAAAGCTTTTGCAAATATTTACACAACCGTCTGTATACTGATGGGTAGAGGTGCCCTGTACTGGCCTGTCCTTTAAAGGACATTGTTTTTTATTGATATTTCATCTAAAGGTTTTTCCATTAATTAAGATGAGTTTATGTAATCATTTTAATACATTACTACTTCTCCTATCCTGAGGCCACGTCAATGACAGGCTACACGTGTGCTTTAACACACCTCTCCAGTATGCACTTACATAATCCCTGCTATACATGATAGCATGTGAACTCCAGCTGGCTGCAAAGAAAGGATCAGGACTGACTCCAATTTGTCCCTGGGACCAGAACATGGGCCCAGTTGTGTGCAATTCATCAGTGAATTATATCCTTACTGATCCCTTCCAACTTAGGATATTCTGTGATTCTATTTGCTTTAAATGTCTCTGCATTGTCTACATTGGACTACTTTGTCCTTTATTACTGTGTGCTGACTAGCCTTTTCTGGGCTTTAACCATTTGTATATTTTCTTTGTAAAACTGCCAGTAAAATTAGACCTGGTTATCACCAAGCTGTATAGCTCAACAGTTCTTTTATCCATCTTTCTCTGCTTTGGTGTTTGTGAAATAGCAGAAGTTGTGCTTGGGCATTCTAATTTTTCCCCACATTCAAATATACTCAAAATAGTGAAACTAAAGATGTTTAAGAGTTCTTACATTAGGAAATGTTTGTTCTGAGGAAAAGACCTGGTATGCGCTGTATTTCTGGGAGCACACACTTTGGTCTGAATCATGCGCTACTGGCTTGTGGTGAACAGTGGTGTTTTAAAACTGTACTGCTGACACGATATTGAAGTAGAATACCTTGAAGGAAAGACAATGATGCACTTAAGTAATTATACCACGTATCCTGTGCCTGCTTTTTGAATGTTCAAAGTTACCTCTTGCAAATATCTTGTTTCATTCCCTTGCGTGCTTGTTTGGGGAACAAAGGAGTAACAGTAAAGTTATCCCTACTGAAGCCTTAAAGCTGAGCGTCCAGCTGGTGCCACCAGCACTTGATCTGGCAGAGCAGCCCAGTCAGTTCCCGGCAGGCAGCAGTGCCAGTCTCGGCCTCCATCCCACTTCCTAGAAGTGGCCGCGATGGTGAGCACAGCAACCAGGAAGTGACGTCTGTGGCAGTGGCTCCTGCAAACACCCGTCACTCGGGGAAGCACAAACCTGCCCCATAGCCCCGGTGCCGCTGCTATAAAGCAACATGCCCCATCTGAGCTCTGGCACATCTTCCTCCAGCTGATGTGTGGGGTGGGAGAAATGCAGGCATGCTGGCAGCATGAGAGGAGGTAGGTGAGGAGGTAGGAGGATGCCTTGTTGCAAAATGGAAGGAGGGAAGTTGCCAGCAGCGGTTGGCAATGCTTGTAAAAATGTTCTCTCTAGACTCACCTACTGCTTTTCTTTTCCTGTTTTTTTTTTTTTTCTTTTTTCCTCTGTGAGATAAGCCAAAGCTTTGAGTGTCCTAGAAATGTGGGGTGGTGGTGGAGTTAGTGTAGTGAAAGTGTTACTGTAATATCCAGTATGTACTTTTTGTGGCCATCGTTCATTTCTGAGCAAGTAACCTCATGGTGAGGCTTCTCTTCTCATATGTGAAGGAGACAGAAATAAGTTATCTGTGTAACATATACAGGTCATTAGCCAGTGATATTTTTAAACAGTTTTAACCACTTTGCAGAGCTTATTTTCATTTGGTTTTGTAGTTGGTGACTTTTGTAGCATTTTTATGCAGCCATACGTGATTGATGAATCTTGCACATAGCCAGTGGGAAAGAGACGAATACTTTCAAAGTAAGAAAATTTGACTGAATGCTGGCAGTAGCTCAAAAGCAATTCCATACGTACCAATTGCATAGGTACTCTCAGTTCAGTTTTACAACAGACTAAATAAATGTTAGGGCAGCCGCATCCCCTTCTGATAAAATTGCCTGACTAGGCCAGCATTACTGGTGTGATTTTCTTTGGCTTATTCTTCTTGCTTGTTGGAATTGATTTGTAAGAAACATTTGGAACTCTTTTTGTATTTTTGCTGCGAATCCTACATTGCTTTTGAAAACTGTTCAGGTTCGTGCCAGTCACATCTGAAGGCTTTGCTTCCTTGTTGTCACAAGCAGTTTGGCATTACTGCTCGTTACAGAATAGCTTAAACTGTCTAATCAGTTCATGAAGTGATTTTTTTCTCGTGGCTACTTCTAGAGAACAAGAGTATGTTTTCAAAGGAATCTATACTGACTGATTAAGAAGGATTCAGGATTTTGGCAGCCTTTGTTAAAGTCAGAGGCAGAAAATGTCTCACTGAAAGCAGATCAGGAACAGTTACACCAAAGTGAACATTATTTCATCAGTTCTTTAGACAATTAGGGGGGAAAAAACAGCTGGTCTTTGTGCAGAATGGCAGAGGTGATAAGACTGCTAGCCCCTGTGGAGCAGCAAGAAAGTTATTTACGTGAATGGCTGTTGCACACACCGCCAGCTGGGAGGGAATGGCAAGATTCAGCATCCTCTGTGTGAGGTACTTCCCATGGCTGTCCAAAAATTTGACCAGAAAAGTTTGTCCTGACGAAGAACAATCTGTTCTCTGTGGGTTACAAATGTGACATTTTATTTTTCCTCTTTCAGGAACATCATTTGACTCACTGAAGAATTAAATACAACAGCACTGCAGAGCTGCGTGGGAGAGAAGGGGATTTTAGACTCAAGTGGCAGAATCAAGTCTTCAGAAGTAAAGACATTTGGAACAGCTTCTCCCCAAATGGAAGTTATCTAGACAGCCCCTGAGATCTCTCTGCATCCTGCTTCTGCCACACCGGGACGGTGTTCTTGGTCCTGGTCTTAAATAAAATGTTGGATTCTATCAAGTGCGTGCTGGTGGGAGACTCTGCAGTGGGAAAAACATCTCTCTTGGTACGTTTCATCTCTGACACTTTTCCAGACAACTACAGACCCACTGTGTATGAGAACACTGGAGTGGATGTCTTCATGGATGGCGTACAGATTAGCCTAGGCCTATGGGACACATCTGGAAGCGATGCCTTCAAAGGCATTCGCCCCCTCTCCTACCAACAGGCAGATGTGGTGTTAATGTGCTACTCCGTGGCAAACCACAACTCCTTTCTAAACCTGAGGAGCAAATGGATTGGCGAGATCCGCAACCATCTGCCCCGCATCCCGGTTTTGGTAGTGGCCACGCAGACCGACCAGCGTGAATCGGGGCCCTACCGCTCCTCCTGCATCAGCTCGATGGACGGCAAGCGGCTCGCCCAGGATGTGCGAGCCAAAGGCTACTTGGAGTGCTCAGCCCTCAGCAACCGCGGTGTGCAGCAGGTGTTTGAGTATGCTGTGCGGACAGCAGTCAATCAAGCCAAGAGGCAGAACAGGCGGAAACTCTTCTCCATTAACGAGTGCAAGATCTTCTGAGGACTGTCAGCAGTGGTTTTGCCTATGTTCGTTGTTTCTGCTTTTGCACAAAGATGCTGCGGCAGAGATAATGGGAGCGAATCAAAGACAGGCAGACTCCTGTCAGGACCGTGGTGCAGGTGGCCCCAGTAAAACAGATGTGCACTCTGTTGGTTCTGTTCGCCTACCCAACACACATGGGCACTATCTTTAAAAATGACAGATGCAGGCAGGGGCCTTTGTTCACAACCCTGTGTTTGTAATTTGCCATCCTGGACTGAAGCAGACCCAGCCTGGAGATTTACAGATCATAGTTGTGCAGATTTTGTTATCAGTGTTCCTCAGCTGTTGGTTTGTCTGCATTTATTTCATGACAAACTTCATCTGGATCAACCTCCCCTCTTGACATACCTGTCCATGTGTTTGTTTTTTTTTTTACTCTAAGAACCTAATGTATAAAATCTCACCACCGTGTATCTATTTAAAAGATTCTTGTATATGTTGTTGTAAAATCCTTACAATTTGTTTTCATATTTCTATCTAACCACTGATGCAAATAATTCTATCCATATAATAAATGGCCTGCAGGTAAGCCTAGCACTTCTTACACATGCCCAAGTTACCGCCCAACAGTGATCAAACACACTGTGTCCAGCATAGGAGTGATCAAAATGTAGTGACATTTGATAGTTGGCTTTGTGAGATTTATTTTCTTACCCTATTCCTGTTCCTGGGAAAATGGAGACCACTGCAACAATGTAGTCAGAGATGTGCTGAAGCAGGAGGAACTTAACCTGACTCTTCCTAGACTTGACCTAGTTACAACCCCAGAAGGGCTGGCTTGTAGTCAAGGCTAACCATGTGGGTAGGGTGGTAGAGACAAATCTGTGCTATCATCACTTCTCATCTCCCTGCCATAATTCTGGAGGCAAAAGACTCCATTCTCTAGGGATGAAAGGTATTTTTTTTTTCCATGAGCACTAAAATTCTCACATATTTTTAGCACATTTTGATTATAAACAGTGGTTTTCATGAAACAAGTATCTTGCTGGAGTGCAAGAAATGTCTGGACAATGCTCTCAGACTATCTAATTTTTGAGTCATCCTGTGTGGAGTCAGGAGTTGGACTTGATGATCCTTATGGGTCTCTTCCAACTTGAGGTATTCTATGAATCCATGATTCTACTACAGTAAAAAAATTAAGTACATGGCAGTGTTGAATGTGCATATTTACAAAGGCTAAATAATACATTTTTTTTTTTTAGTTTGCATGCTAAGCATAACAGGCTGAATTCTATAAAACAAAGACTAGCAGGCGTTGTGCCCTAGGGAGCTTGGCAAGTCTGAGCATCAAGTTCTGACATACCTGCTTGGGCCAAGTTACCCTTCTGCACAGAGGCAGGCTAAAGAAGCGGCACCTCTAGATGTGTAAGTGCATACTGCTGGAAGACAGAGAGGGGTCAACACACACCACACTGTGCATTCCCTGTGAGCTGTGGTGGCCCCACTCCTGAGGTTATCTGTGCCGAACCCTCTGCCCCACACCATCCCTCAGATCTTGCAGACCGGTCTCACCCCAAGGTTTCTGCTGCCCTCCCCACCCTTCAGTGAGCTCAGAACTGAGGCTTATAGCATGCTGCCATGGAAGGTGTTGCACAAAATATTAGGATGATTCTATCTCCATGAGGATCCCAAGAGAATTATCTGTGTCTGTTCTGACTAAGCCTGACTCATGCATTCCAACTGGAATTGATGCAAAAGCTTGTCTGATTCAAATCCAAGGTGGGACTTTGGGAGTTATCCTACTGAACATATAATTTATAGCTCAGATCTAACCTACTGATAGTTTATACCAGAAATATCAGTTGGATGCCCATCTCCAACTGTGCTCTGTTCTACATCTGAGCTTCTTCATGAGGAGAAATTCCAAATGGAACAATTCTCCTCCCATGAATCCTAGGGATGGTCTCACTTGTGATGCAGGTGAACAAGTAACAGAATTATGGGCACCTCGAGCAGCAGTAGCGCATGGGACACTTGTTATTGCAGCAATCCCCAAAACTCCCAGGCTGGTGAATATTTACCACTCATCAGCCTTATTCCAAGCGAGGTCATAAAAACATGCCGGTTTCATGTGTAAGGTTTTATTATCAGCTTCAAATCCTCACAAGCTTCTGCACCTGAGCATACATTTCCCCTGCACTCTTCTCTTTACATTCTCTCTTTCCCTTTGTAAAACTTCTGGTGTACACTGGAAATCCCTAGCCCCCTCGAACACTAAAACTGACATATTTGTAAAAGAACCTGAGCTTCCTGATACTTACATGGAGCTACACAGATGTTAGGTATTTTCATTCCTCAGTTAAAAATCTTTTGGCTTTAGGAAAAAGTAAGTTCCAATATCCCAACTCTTGTAATGTGTTGTCAATGAAAGTGTTGTTTCTTGCATCCCCTAATTTAAAAGTAGCCATTGTTACTGTTTGAACATTAAAGATCACATGCAAAATTTTGCACTGGCAGTCTTAAAGTCTGTTACATTTATAGGCATTTTTATTATGGTCTCCACCTCACTGATTTAATATCTGGTTTTATTAAAGTGGAACATTTTTTGCCAGCAAGTCCTATTGCTTTTTTTTTTTTTTTTTTCCCTCTTTGTGGGATAAGCTTTCTTTATGACAGGTAATGTTGCTGTTTTTATGTGTTAAAGAACAGTGACTGCTAGGCTAGGATGCCCTGCTGTGGTATCTGCTGTGAGATGCTGGGATTTAGGGACAAGAAAGCTCTGGAGAGTAGTTGCTTCAGAAGAAGCTGGATGAAAATATTCACACTGTAACTGAAAACCTCATTTTGTCTGTATTTGCTTCACAAGACTTGTAATGATAAATTACAAAATGATGAACTGAAGGTTTGCTTGCAACTTGCTGAAGCAAAATGGCTTCCCTGAGATGCACAAGCTGACAGTTTGGGCCATGCAGGCTTGCTGTACTCTTCATTGTGTGTCGTGGAGCCCATGCAGGACTGAGCGCACTGAGCACTGGCTTGGTGAAATCAGATCAGGGAGAAGATAAAGCAAGGGGTGGGAGGTTGGTGCTATGTGAGAAAAAACTGCTTCCAGTTTTCACAGCCTGCTTATTTTCAGGCTCTCAAAGCTAAAAGGCACTTTTCATCAGGAACAGTTAGACACGCTATTTTCGTGTCTGTAATTATGTGGTTTTCTCTGGGCTGTGTAACTGACATGCTCAAAATGTGTTGCAAGAGTGAAGTCTGAATACTTTGGACACTGATAGAAAGTTCCTCTCCTCTCCTCTCCTCTCCTCTCCTCTCCTCTCCTCTCCTCTCCTCTCCTCTCCTCTCCTCTCCTCTCCTCTCCTCTCCTCTCCTCTCCTCTCCTCTCCTCTCCTCTCCTCTCCTCTCCTCTCCTTCCATGTCTTCTCCTCTCCTCTCCTCTCCTCTCCTCCTCCTCTCCTCTCCTCTCCTCTCCTCTCCTCTCCTCTCCTCTCCTCTCCTCTCCTCTCCTCTCCTCTCAATGGCTCACTGAGGTGAGCACACAGCATGGATGACAAGTGGAGACAGTGACAGACAGCTTATGCTGCCCTAGAACCATATTGGTATTGTTTAGCTGGTGTCTCTTGGGGAACGAGGTCACTGGGTTCAGCTCTGTGGTAAAAATCCAAACTCCAATATTCAAAACACATTCAGATGACAGCTGGGCAAAAATGTTGAGCTTCCGAAAAGAGGCACCACCTGGTGTCAGTTGGGCTGAACAAGTTCAGCTAACAGGAGGAACCTTGCCCACATGTTCCCTTTCTGTTTTTTCAAACCTTTCACTTTATTACTTTGTCACGAAAATCATTTTGGTTTAACTTTGGTTTTAAACTTGGTTTAGCTTGAAAGGGGAAAAAAAAAAAAAAAAAGAGAGAAATATTTGAAACAACACAATGATTTTTGTCATTATTTGAATTGTCATTTTGACAGAAAAAATCAATTTCAGTCACTAATTTTTTTGATGAATTCTGCAAGCTGGATAAAATGTTGAATAGATGTGCACCTGCGATTAAAACTGGAAACTATTGTCTTGCGAAACGTGATGAGCGCATCTTACATTATCTTAAATCAGATTTCACAGCCTTTTTGGACTTACTTGATATACAGCATATAGTATTTTCTAAGAATAAGTCATAGAAATGTTTCAGATTCACCCCTCAAAAAATTGTATGGGACATTATTCAAGTTTGGCAGACATAATTGCTGTTGTTTGGCAGACCAATATGTGCAGTTAATACTTTGCAAGTAGTTGTGTAACTGTTGTGTGTACTCCGCAGTTGCTCAGGTGTCTGACCACACACTGGCCAATGCTCGTGTTCCTAAGGAAAATGCATTTAACGCAGTCTTCTTATACGTGGTACCATGATGAAATCAATCACCACGGGGTTCAGCCATGAAGAAAAAAGAAATGTCAGCACTCTGACATCTCAGCCTTTCCTATATTACCACTGCATTCAAGTGAATACAGCCATTACAATAATTTCAAATAAATGGGGGCAATTCATGTCTCCTAGCACTTTCTCCTAATGCCTCTCTGACACAGGACTCAGTTAGCAGACAAAGGATAAAAAGCTCCATTTCACAAGATCACAATGGCCCGTCCATTCCTGCCTTTGTGAGCAAGTTAACTACTTTGACTTAATTAAGTCAGTTCAGTCTATGAAAAAATAACAGCTATAGGCACAACTGGGTCAGCTGAACGCCCTTGATAGAAAGTGCTCCGAAGCAGCTGCCGTGAACTTTTGCCTCTGGGTGTGAGGAAACGTGTTGCCTCTTAGAGCTCTCCTTCACAGCTGGAAGTGCAAAAAGTCCCGATGAGCTATCACCATGTGCCTGCTCCAGGTGAACTCCTGCACATCCCTCCTACTGTGCTCTGAGCAGTGGTGCTCATAGTGACACACAGGAGAAGACGACCCTGGAGGCCTTCAAGGCCGGGTTGGATGGGGCCCATCCAGTGGGTGGCAACCCTGTCCATGGCCATGGAGCTGGGTGGGCTGTGAGATCCCTTCCAAACCAAACAGTTCTATGATTCTGTGAACAGCCCTTCTGCACATTTGGGTGCTGATGTTGCTATAAGCACTTACTGCAGCTGTGGCAGCCAGTGTGGTCATGCTGCCTGGGGCCCAAGGATTGTGGATGAGCAGCATCACTGTGGGGCAGCCGTAGGAGGGAGGTGGCCCTGGCCCAAATCCCTTCTTTTCCATGGCACATCCCTTTCTGGCAGAGCCCTAAGTTAGTAATTAGTAAAAAATTGGAGTTGTTGCTGCCTTTGTAGTCATGAAAAAGCAAGTGAGTGAGCGATGCCTTACACCTCCCACAAAGCCTCTGTGAGGCTCAGCAGGGTTCTGGCTGATGTTTCTCTCACCCTAGGCAGAAGTCAGTGTGATTCATGTTGGGGTGGAGCAGGAGGGCACAGGCACATGCATGTCAGTGGTTGTTTCTGTCTCTGGGAAGGGGGAAGGAAACAACGGCTGATGCCTCCATGCAGCACAAGCTGCTCGCTTGCCTTTAGAAGCCTGCAGCCTGCCTGCTGCCCTGGTTCCACAGAGCAGGGCAGCTGCTCCTGGACACCAGCTTACAGGAGGGCTCTCACCAGGCCGAGGCGTTCTGTCCCCCCCATGTCTGAGGCTGTGTCCCCAAAACTCCACTGCCATTTCTGTACCAAAAGCGCTGAGGTTTTGGAATGAGATGCAGGCAGTGCTGCTCTGAGTTCCTCACCAACTTTGCCTCCTCTCAGCTGTGTTTCAGTCAGGGGAGGATGCTTGTCAGCTTCTCAGGTGCATTCATTATGTAGGAGCAACTGGAGAGAGCTGTGTCTCTTACACTGCAATACTCTGGTAACAAACAAGTGACTGCTGAATTTTCTTTTTTCTTTTTTCCTGAAAAAAACTGTTTCTTTTATCTATGAGATACTAATTGACTTCTTGGCTTTCATTTAACTGTCACCATGGCACTAGTTCTGTTGCTTACAAGCCAGTGTCAACACAGCATCTCAGCAAGGGCTGGAGGTCACAAGAGTTCATAAGTGACAGGCTTAGGATTTCAACTGGATCTTAAAATATATACACATATTTAATTATAATATGGTAGGTGGAATTTGTACTGGTAACTGATCCATCATGGAGATGTAGACCAACTAAACCAGAGCTGCAGCTTCGGCTCATGGTTAGGGCACTGGATTAGGCAATTGCTACGAAACCCCTCTGCCATTAAGCCAGGCCAAATCCAGTTCAGTCACTGGAAAGTTTTTAATCTAACCCAGCTTTCAACTGAACTCATGCAAGCTTGAACAAGTAACTTGAAATGCAAATCTGAACTGACTGCTTGTGCAGCTGTCCTAAATTGAGGGTTAGTTCAGGATCAGCTTGACCAAGTCCTTGTTCACCTTCTGAGAAATGGTTCTGGTGATTGCTTTGACCTGCAGGGCTTGCTCTGAACAGATCAGTGACACAGCTGTACAGGACTGGGGCTCTGTAGTGCCTCAGTTAACTGCAGGCATTGGGAGGAGGTAAGCACAAAGGACCAAAAGAGAAAGGAGAATATTTACAGTGCACAGATCCCTTTACTATGCTTCCAGATCATAGTCACCTCTGTCAACATAATGTTCTTCTTAATTGTATAAAGCACAGGCAATGGGCTGAGCTATCATCTCATTCATCACTGTTGTATTAAAAAATCAGACTGTACTAAGCATTGGGAGCATAAAACAGAGGGAAGGTCACTGATACTTATCCCTACTTTCCATTCCTATAGTGGCTGCTGCTGAAGGCTGGGCTCTGGGCTAGGTTGATCTTAAAGGACTTACAGGGACAGTCTTACAGAAGGGAGTTAATGGCTAACTGGTAAGCTCTTACCAGAGTCTCATCACCTTGAAAATGCTTTGGTTCCCCTTATGGGTCAACAGGAGTGATTGAACGCAACCCGAACAAAGATGTAGATTTAGCAAGACTGGGGAAAGCAGTCAGGAGATGAGCAACTGTGACCTTCACAACCTTAAAATGTAGCACTGCCATGTGTTCTGTGCATGTGACGGAAGAAAAAAAGTAGAGCAAAACCTGGAAGTATCTACCTTTGTGAAAACATCTACCTTTAATTCCACTGAATCAGTTTGCAGATCTGTGTATGCTATGACTAATGAGAGAAGCTATATGCCAGATGTGAGGCATGAGCTGCAGGAGGAGCAGTGGGCCCTATAATTTCACAGGAGCCCGCAAGCACCAGGAGAACACACTGGGGCAGGAAGAAAAGACAGAAACTGTGGAGCTCAGAGGGGCTCTTCATGAGAGCAGTGGACAAAGCAGCTGTAGGAGATGAACAGAGAAGGCAGCATGAACATGAGTGGAAATTGCACTCATTTCTGTACAGGGCAGGGGCTTGCAGGCAGCTGCACTGCTCAAGATGATGAAAAAACGCTTAAAAACAACTCCAGGCTGTGGAAAAATAGATGTACCAGGGTCTCTAAGGGCTTGCAGGTGTACTAAAAGAGAGGAAAGGGAGGTGATGCTGTACTTTTCTGATGGAAAATAGTGCTCGTGGTCAGTAGTGCCTCTGTAGTGCAGGCCCATGTTGGAGAGAATCAAGCACCCCTTTCCCTGAAACCCAAAGGGATGCAGATGATGAATCAATCATACTGATGAAAAGGCCTCATAGAGACCCAGGATGTCTGGGCTGGGAGATGCAGGAGATGGGTTCTCCTTAGTCTAGGTGGGAAGCACTGTGCAGAGATGTCTGAGCTAAAGCCACTTGTGCCAAAATACACAGCCCATGTCTGTGTTGATGTGGCAGTTGTCACCAAGACAGGTAAACCACCAGTATAAACTCACTCTGATGTAAATTAATACAGAAAGTGGCCTCAAAAAACTAGGGTATTTTCTTTATTCTGACAGATTTCCAGACAGCAACTTCAGTTCCCCTCCCTATGTGGTAGTTTCCCTGTGCTTGTCCACAGACCTTCCCATGCACAGTCCCTTCTTGGCCATAACAAGGTCATTTATGGCACCACCTGCCTTCGTGAGGCCATGGGTTGCAGGCCATTCCTGGTGCCATGCTGAATAAATGCATGCTTTGGGGCTGCAGACCAGCTGCCACTTCAACCTGAGTTTGGTGGGGTGCAATGGGCTTCAGGACTGGGCTGTGAGACACTGAGTTGTTGGAAAGTCAGAATTTAAAAGAGAAATGTGTCAGGACAATACAGCAGCTTGAAGGAGAAGATTAAAAAAAAAGAAAGAAAGAAAGAAAGAAAAAAAAAAGAAGAAGAAATAAAAGTGTGTGCACAACTTTACATGACAGCAGACAGCTGTGTGGGACTTTGCTTCCCAGCAAGCATCTCATGATTTGGTGATCCCAGTGGGGTGTGAGTAAATGAGTCACAGCTGGAGCAGGCAGTGACCGTGATGCTCCTTGATCCCATGGTTATCACACGGGACCTGCTGGGCAAACAGGAGAGTCAAGCAGAGTCAGACTCAAGACTGAACAAACAGGTTTTCTTATGAACATTCACTGGCCATACAGAAGTTATTGAAAAGATCTAGTAATGGATTCAGGACATCAGCTAGGGAGGCAGGACAGCCATGTAGGGAGAACATTGCAGGGACTGCATTTTTCTCCATGGGCTGAGGATCAGAGGCCAGACCCAGACCTGCTGGGAGTCATCAGAGTGGAAGGAGATGTGAAAAGTACAGCTGTCTCTTACCAAAGAACAGTTGGTCACATATCACATCTGACTGAATGGAGGTATAAAGCATTCACAGTATTTGACAATAGTCATATTTCTGCTTCCCCATTAGGAACTGAACTTGGGCAAGGGAGTCAGCCTACAGGAGAGTGCATTTCATTGACTATGCCAGATGCCTGGGGAGGAAAAATCCCTTGTGAATCTCCCTTAGTCCATGTTTTGGACGACCTAATTGCTATCACAGAAACATGGTAGGATTAATTGCACAAGTGGAGTCACACACTTCAGTCAAGGGCTAGAAGATTTTCAGAAGACAGGCAAGGAAGGAGGGTGGGAGTGTTGCCCTTTATGTTAACAAAAGAGAAGGGTTGTGGAGACCTCACTTCAGCCTTTTAATGTTTAAAGGGAGATTTAGATTAGATGTAAAGAAGAAATTCCCAGAGTGATGAGGCACTGTAACAAGCTGCCCAGAGATGGATGCCCCACACCTGGAGGCCAGGTTGGATGGGGCCCTGGGCAACCTCATTTATTGGTGGCAGCCCTGCATATGAAAAGGGGTTGGAACTGGGTGGTCTTTAAGGTCCCTTTCAACCCAAGCCCTTCTGTGATTCTGTATGATTTTTATGATTTTTTGGGACAAGACCTGAAGGAATGGCAAGTGTCACCTCCTGATGTGGTACCTCAGTTAGCTGAAGTCTGAGCCAATCACTGAGTGACTGAACAACATGCACATTTAGCATTAATGGTCACATTAAGCCCACAGTAAATGTCACAAATATAAAATCACCTTATTTCTTTCTCTGAAGTGTCAGAGTCCATTTGTTCAGCAAAATATTTTCAAGGGATCACAAATCTGCCCTACGTTTCCAATTCACAGCAAGCTCCCACTTACTGCAAGGACTGATTTGGGTTTTTGAGGTGTATATGGTGTACTGAAGGGGATCTTAGTTCAAACGTGTAAGATGTAGCTTGCTGGGGTAGTCTGAACACCTGCAGAGAGGAACATCTGAAGAGCTGTTGAGGTTCGGAGACCACTTGATCTAAAAGTAGTGAGGAGCTGTGAGAACAGCACCGATGGCGGCGCTAACAATGAGGGGAATGTAAGGATGTGGTTTGCTCTTGAGAAGGTTAGAAAGAAGGTAGGAGGGGGAAGGAGGAGAGGTGGGCTGCTGGTAAGCAGAACAGTAGGAGCTAAGGCGTAGTGAAAGGAAATAGCTGAGGCTGTAAAAAGTGAAAAAGGTTACTGAGAACTGAAGAAATCAGAGATGAGATAATGTGGCTGAATGGAGCACTGCCCAAGCTTCTTGTTTCTGGTTTCTGCAGTTGTTCACCCTGCTTGAATATCTAGCAGCACTAGAGATTATTTGGACAATTTGTACTGATTCTTTCGCCTACAAACATGACTTCCCAGACCAGAAATTAACTGATCAACAGAAAATGTAAGGAATGCCCTGCATTTGGTGCTTAGAGCAAAGGGTTCTTATGTGAGGTTAGCTTGTGCTATGCAGTAAACTGTGGAAGGTGGCTGAGACCATTTGCCATCACACACTCTTAAAAGCAAAGTGTAGTATGTTCCCCAAAGAAAGTAGATTTGCTTTGTTTCTGTGCTGCAGCAGGCTGTGACACCTGTGCCTGTTTACCTCCCACCCAACCCTAGGCATCATTGAGCTGGAGCACATGTCCTTGGCTTGCGGGGAAGCTGAGCTAAGGATGGCTGTCCCACAAGAATGGGAAGAGGTTGTGCCTTGGCCAGGAAAAGGAGTCTGAGCTCAGAGGTGTGCAGCACCCATTTCAGAGGCACTGCTGCACAGGGCATAGGAGAGGACAGCACATCAAGTGAATGCTCTGGATGCAGTGTGGCAGCAGATCTGTGTGGCTGCAGCCAAGGGTGCAGCAGTATTTGTGTCAATGAAATCTTGGTCCAATGCTTTCCTTAGTGCTCTTCAGCCTGCATGTTTACTGCAGACTTCACAACACTGGTAAGGAAACTCAAGGCTGTGTGAACTGTGTGTAGAGGTTCTATAGAAACGGTTTCCAAAAGACAGGCTCACCCTAAACAAGTTTTGCATGAGACTTAGGGACTTGTCACTGCTGGGCCTTGAGCTATAGCCCTGATACTGCCCAGCTTTAGACTGCTGGAGAGAAGCTGCTGAGTATGCAGCACTTTGCACAAACGATCTCACTTGCTGCTTGAGTAACTGTGGTAAAAATCATCTTGTGTGTGAACTTGTTTGCTCTGAAGCAGATAAATGACATCCTGCACGCAGGTGGACAGATGCTGAAGAGACAGGCTGGCTCGTGGTGACATGTAGCTCCCTTGGGATACCAGCAATACAGACTGACGTTTTGGTAGGGTTTGCTTTTAGAACAACACAACTACTCTGAGCGTAGCTTAAAGGATAACTTCTGGCCCGGTAGCTGATGTTCCAAAGTGTTTCATCTCTGCACACCCATTTGCACAGCTGCCTGAAGACAGAATTCACAGAACTGAAGGCAAAAGATCAGTAATCAGCAGCCCCAGTGCTGCGGTTGAGGGCCATGCTCTTCTCTAATCACCTTGTGAGAGCGTGCTTGCAGACTCCATCAGCACCAGCCATTTGCAGATGTGCAGTGGCATGTGCAGGAGCCAGCCTCTCCACCTCTGAACTGCAAGCAGGCAGGATCATAGCACAGATAAATAGCTACATCTGACACAGTTATTCGAGAGAAAAAAGCAATCCTTGTTTTCCTAGGAATTCAGGTTACCAGACTGATCACCTTATGTCTCTGGATAGTCTAATCCTCAGGGAAAACATATTTTTCAAACAACGTATTCAGCTACATCGTGCATATGGTTTAGGTGTTGCTGTTGAAATGGTGGGTGCAGATGCAATGAAACAGATTTCTTGCATTTCAGCCTTTTATGTTTCCACTCTTGGAGAGGGATGGATGCACTTGTCACAGCTATTGTTTCTTTTTCTGAAGTTAATTGCCCTTTAAAGGTGTTTTCCCTCCACCTGTCACACTAGAAACAGAACTAGAAATTGCCAGGACCAACTTTGCAACAAAGTGACACAAATGCACAATCGTTGCTATCAAGATCAAATTAAGCTCAGAGGAAACAGACAAGAATAAGCTTACAGCTGAAATGTCTGAAGCTAAGCTTCTGCATTGAGACCAAGATGGATGTATTTCATCCTGCAGATTTGCAGCGTTGAATCCAACTCTGGCCACTTCAGAGGCTTCCCAATGGATAGGGTACAAGATCAGCTGTAACTAGCTGATGTCAGACATAGGATTCATTGAGATGGAGATGGAAACCGATGTGCTGTGATAGCCATGCAGTCGAATGTCATGTGAGGGGCTGAACCCTCCTTCTTCGACTATTATCACTCATAAAACAGTCCCCACCAACTGGAATTAAATCCAGAGGGAATACAGAAATGGAAATGGCCATAGAAATAATAGTGAAATGCATTAATTCTTGGATTTTCCTGGTTATATCTAACAATTTAAATAAATTATCATCCATCAATTCCACGGTAAGCTTGAGACCTTAAAATCACAGAATCACAGAATTGTAGGGGTTGGAAGGGACCTCTAGAGATCATCGAGACCAACCCCCCTGCCAAAGCAGGTTGAAAATCTCTCATTACCTGGTGGAGAGTATTCACGTGACCACACAGCATGAACACAGCCCTCTCTCCTGAAGGGAATGGAAATTATGAAAGCAGGCACGGGTTTAGTGAGCTGCATGGGAGGAGAGAGGGCTCTGAGTCATCGACTCTGCAAACAACCGCATGAGACTGCAGTTTCACTTTTTGATGTGGTCTCCTTATAGAAGCATATGCCAGCTGAATTATCACGATGAAATTCTATTCATTCCTCCTGGTCATTTTAGTTCTTTGTTCTGGGGTAAGAGAGATGAAGCTTCTACAGTGGGCATTGTACTCACCGTCCAAGTGATAATTCTGTCGTTAGTGCCTTCAGGGAGGAGCTGGGTCCTCCCACCCACCCTCTTTATCACTTTCATGGAGGAGAAAAGGGAAATGCACGCAGGAAGGACTGGGTCTCCCCCTCTCAGGTCTGCACACAGGAGAAACTTGTCAAGGAGACTGCAGTGAAGTAAAAGAGGCCTGCGTTGTCTGCATGTCAGACAATGCTGTACAAAATATGTGGTGAGATGAGAGGGTGTTCCCATTCTGTATTGCCACAATGTAATGAGATGGAGAAGCTTTCAGGTGCACAATCCCTCATTCAGCATTGGAGAACACTCCCTCTCCCACACTGTGTGCAACTGAAAATCACTGCACTGTGCTACTGTTATCATTTAGACATGTTTTTAATCACAAAGAGTGTCAGTGCCTTTCCGGTATGAAGGTGCAAATGACATTAGTGACAAGAATCACTGGGTTTTGCCTACAGGATGTCTCTTCTATTTTGTGGTCTCCAGCCCTTCTCTAGGTGAGGTTGCCACACAGCCTTGTGTTGGTAACAGAAAACACTGTTTTCTTCCTTTGGCTTTCATTTGTCTTTAGGTAAAATTTCACCTGGAGTATTCCTTAGGCAAGGAAGTTGGAAGTTGGTCATCTAAATTCACAACATTGAATTCTACTTCAGCATCCACACACACACACACACACACACACAAACAAACAACAAAAAAAAAACAAATGGCAGTGGGAAACTGGTGACATGTCATTGGGTTCAAAGTGACATGAATTGGCTGTTTTTCATAAGTTAAATTGATGGGAATGTTCTCAATTGAGCCTGATCAACTGCAAGTGTAGAACTCCAAATCTGAACATGTGCTGAGAGCTCTAGGCCTAACTCCCTAACTCTTCTGAATTTTAAATGCTGAGTCCCACCTATGATGAAAAGAAACACCATCATATAAATAAAATCACTATATAGTTCTGTGAAAGTGTGAGTCCTGAAGTAACAAGGATTTGGCTACTGTGTCAATGGGAGATAACAGATCCCACTGAGTGGGAGCCTGACTGAGTTTCCATTTAAAAGCACTTGAAATCCTACATCTCAGGATATGTGTGATACCCTGAAATAAGAATGGATTGTTTGACTACAGCTTTATCTTTGCCAGCAAGATGATTTGCTGAAACTGAGAGATACACCCATGGATTTTAACAGTGTCTGGATTAAGCCACAAAGAAAGGAAAGCTTGCTTTGGAGTAAGCTACTTGGTTAAAATATCTCTGCCTGGATGAATGCTCTTGCTTGTTAATGAAGTGTGAAGTCACTTCACACTTTTTACCTTTCATTTTGCTGAGTAGGAGTGTGTAGGCATGGACAGTTACCACGGAATAAACACACTGTAAATTCACACCATCAATTAATTTCTTCATGTGTCCATGCTCTGAGACAGAGGAACACCCTGTTTTGGGATGGTGGGTGGGTGAGGATAGCTGTGAGGAGGATATTTTATCAAAACAAAGCTGCTTCTGCACATATGTTGTATGAAAAGCAAGTGGCTGAGAAGCCTTACGGCCACAGACTTTGCGTGTGTAGACTTCCCTGCCATCCTGGCTGTCTCAGGCTGACTCAAGGCATCACCAGCATCATGCCAGCTCTGCCCTGGAGAACAGCATGGTTTGGGATCACCTACAGAAGCAGGAGCCAAAATGGGCAAGGTAGCATCTTCAACACAGGTGCCAACACTCCCATTGAAATTGGTAGACACCCAAATCCTTTCCTGAGTGTTCTTGTACCCACAAAAGGGACAAAATAAAATAGTTTTGCTTGATTCTGCAGGATAAGGTGGGAAGATTTTGTGGAGACAGTCAATAAATAAATAAATTCTGAGCTTACTTAAATATTTATTGTGTTGTTGGAGGTGTAGGAATAGACATGCCCCCAGGTAGTATCGTGTCCCACACCTACCACAAGTTTGGATATGTCCTTTCTGTGGGAGTATTATCATGCAATTCATCTCTGGATTTTTCAGCTTAATTTTGCTGTTTAGTTTTCCTTTAAAAGTCTCTGAGGACTGCACAGGCCCTTTCTATGGCGCCTGTGAGTGCTCTTTCACAGCCCTAACGTCTCAAGGCTTAGATGAGACCCAGAGTGACCTGGACCTCCTATGTGCTGTTTTTCCAGAAACTTCCCATGTTTGCTCATCAGATTCCTTTGCTGGAAAGACAAGGGCAGCATCCCCTCCAGCCTGGTGAGGATGAATAAATACAGCAATTACAGTGCACAGAAAGGGTCAGCCCAGGAGCTGCTGGAAGCAACCCCAGCAGCACTGTCTTAGCCCAGCTTTTGCAACTAAACAAACAAGAAAAAGCATTATTATTATTATTATTATTATTATTAATTATTATTATTATTTTATTATTTTAAAGTCACTTTTTCTGGGTAATTAAGTTGTGAAGTTAGGTCTGGGTGTTAAAATACTCTCCTGACTCTGGAGTTTTCCACAAGGGTTAAGATAACGTGGCAGAGCCGCTCATGTACAGTGCTGGTTGGTGAGCGAGCCGAGATAAACCAACCAGCTTAACCACAGGGACATGTTTTCTTTCTGCACCGGAAACACCTGCCAAAAGGCTTCAACAGGGTTGTATGAAGAGAAGCCCCAAATCAAACTCCATCCATATAGTAGTAGGCTGTGAGATGATTCTCGGCCTCTCAGCAAACGGCTTGAATCTGGTACATTTTCTGTGTGTACTGCTTTGCCCATTAGGCAGATCTAACTCAGTGCTGGAGACTCTGGTGGTGACAATCCCAGAAGCCCATGAAAGCCTTCCATAGAGTCTTTCAAGCCCAGCTAGGTCTGACGGCTCCTAACCCTCCAAATGTTACCTCCTACCCACTCCTCTGGCCACGGGAGCACCTTCCAGTGGGCTGTGGGAGCTGTAACAATCACTGCACATGCCTTGTCAGATGTCAGCTGGTAAGGTAGCAAATTTCCTAAGTAGGTGGTTCCCAGGGATAATGCAAATATGGGAACAACATGAAAGATGTGTTCTTTGGGAGCGCTGGGTATTTTAACTCATTACCTTGCAGTCCAACAGGGAGATCTGGAGAAGTCTGACATCACTTATTATTCATAAATACAGGCAAGATGACTGGAATATGGGGTCAGCACTACACCATGCTCATTCTGCAACAGATGGTAGTAAAGCTGTAGCAGGGGATCTACCAGATGCACAACAGGGAATTATTAAATTATGGTTTTCTATTGTACACATCTTTGTCATGTGCTCTGCATGTACAGCAGAGCAACAGTTTGCTGTAGCTAAAATTCCTCTTGGAATACTGAAAAATGCAATAGTAACTAGGTACCCAGCCAACCTGGGTAGGTCCTGAACAGACTGATGTGAAATACTGCAGGGGATGCCATTACTTCAAATACCCTTGGTATAATAGAAGGTGACACTCAACATTATGAAGGTGCTTCTCAGATATATGATTTAATCACTGACAAATCTAAGAAGTACCCCAATTAGCAGATGTGGGTTATTTACGTTAGCCATCTCTTAACAAAGGTTCTCTGCTATAAGGGATCCTTTGAATTCAGCAAGGTCACCTTTGATAGCTTAGCTTCTTTCCAATCAAAGGCTTCTTTTACTCAGTATCTCAGTCTGATACAGTTTTTGAGAAGGGCGCAGTGAAGGATCTAATTGTCAAGGGGCAGGCCCACATACACAGAGACTAAGACAACAGCAGCAGCTGCTTAGGTTGCACGCAGCTGCTATGCAACTGCAGCCTGGACAACATCAGCTTCTCTGTTACCGTCACATTCAGTTAGCAGCTGAACTCTGCATATCCACAGCTTAGCTTCAGAATGTCAGTCATCAACTAGCTTTATTTCTCATTCCATCAGACTGTAAATGGGATGCATGCCTGTACCAAGTTAATATGTCGCTGTTGTGCAGAATCACAGCCTTTGACCAGCACACAACAAAAAGACCAGAAGAGTTTATGAAAAGAAAATGTAGTTTAATAAAAAATTACATAAGGTCAAAATACAGCCAGCACAAATATGCTGTATGCATACATACCAACAAAGCCACAAGTCACAATAGTTTTAAAATCAAGACAGTCTCAAAGCCATCTTGGGTGAGAAAAATAGCAATTACTCCTTCTTTTCTACAACTTAGCAGGGTACTGAAACTATATTCAGTAGAAAACATCTCTACATTGTAGAAGATATCCATTACCACAGACGTCCAATGGAAAGCTGTAATTATGTCCTCTTCTAACTAACTCATCTCCACCTTCCTATTCTGTCAATGGCTTCATCAGAATACCCATGAAGACCACACTGTTACAAGAGCCCCCAGCCAGAAAGAATGCACACCATACTGATTCGGAGGACGTCCAGCAAGTCCAAGAGCACGTCGGAAGACTGTTAGGAACTCCCTCTTTGTGACAGGTCTATTATCCAAATGCACAAAGAGAGGACCCTCTCCTTGTGGCCGTGCTGCCACATAAACATGGAGAGCTTCAATAGGACATACCCACGTCTCTCTAGAAAGTGCCAGTTGGACCAAAGACCTTTCTTGACCTATTTGAGATGTACGCAAGCAAAGGTTCGCACTCCAGCTAGTCAGCTGGAGATCACTCAAGTACAAGAGCTTTGGCTGGACAACATTTTTGTGATTTGCCACTATTTCTTCTGTGTGTAGTGCCCCCCAGAAAGCCACAGTAAATAAGGCACGGAACAATATACATTCATAAGGAGAGCTACACACAGACTCCAGAGTTCCCAGGAGAGATCTTAACACTTCAATTGTTACAGGAGAGTATTTTTCTTTTGAAACAGCAGTCCTACATTTCAATCTTGATATCATGTGACAGACAGCAGGGTCTTGAAGAGGGTCAGAATGATCTACCATTTTGGAGATGAAGGACAGCCCTTCCATGTATGTTACTATTTTTGTGGGAGGCAGATCCTGACACTCCATGGTGACCAAGAACCCTTTCACTTGACCCACTGGAAGTGGCCAAACTGCAGGCAGTGCCATGCATTCTCTAAAGGCAAGAAAATTCTTCAGGCCCTCACAGTAGAGCTGCCATTGGTGGTTACTTCCTGAGCCCTCCAGTAACATAAGAGTCTTCAGGGGCCAAGGACCCAAGGGATGCTTCTCAGAAACATGGCCAAGTTCATCTGCAGAAAGAAACCAAGATTAGCAATGGTAAGCAAGGCAGTCTCACTGACAAGCAGACAAAAAGCTTCTTTCCTTACAACACCCTGCAGCTATTGCTTGAGCGTCCCTGTAGAAAACAAAACAAAACAAAACAAACAAAAAAGACAAAAACTCTACAAGAACGTCCCTTGCATTTTTAGGACTCTCATGTGTAGAGTCATAAGGATGAAGGGTTAAGTGTAAGAACACCCCATGACTTTTCTCCTTAGAACAATGCCCCAAGCCTTGTTAGGGACCCAGAACAACACCCCAACGTTCTGCAATCCCAGGTCAAGATGAACATGCACAAGGGTCTGGAAGTGACAAAAACACATATTACAAATAAATTCTTAGTGCATGCAGCACCCAGCAGGCTTCCTACACAGGGGTCAGAGCCCAAGGAAAGAGCATGCCAACCTCCCACTTGGATTGGCCACCCCATGCAGCCCCCCATACCCAAACCCCTCAGCACTACACATACCCACTCTGTCCCCGCCACCAGCCTCCTGTCCTCTTGAACCCAGCGATCCAGTACAGCCATTTGGACTACGCAGCAGCCACTCCATGCCGGGTTCTTGCCCCAGCAAGGCGAGGAGCTCCCAGAACGGCGAACGGCTGGTGGCAGCCGGCTCGACTCCGCTCTCAGAGCGCCACATCGCCAACAAAGCGACACCCCGAACGCCACGAGCACGAAGCAGCACAACGACGTCCCCGTTCCACCGTTTTGTACCCTGGCCCAAACTCCCGGCCAATGAGAAGGACCGTCTCTCAGCCGCGCTCTTCTCTCAGCCAATCGCAGAGCCCGTGCCGGGGGAGGACGCTGGGGCGGTTCGGCGCGGAGGGCAGTTCGCACCTCGGGCCTCTTTCTCCCGCCGGGCGGGCCTCATCCCGTAGGAAGAGCCCTGAAGATGTTATCTGTTATTTATCACCTCATTAGACCACAATTAAGGGCTAACGAAGAACGCCCTTCTGAGTACAGGAGTCGGCTCACGGCCCCTTCGCACCTCCCGCCCCGCCCACTCCGGACGGACAGCCGATCGCAGCACTGTGCGCTCCCCGCTCTCCTGCGAGTGCCCAATCGGCGGGCGCCGCGGGCTGGCTATAAAAGAGCCCGCGCTGATCAACAGCCCCAAGTTCGTGCTGCTGTAGCCGAGGTGTGGTGCTCCTGATGTCGTGCAGTAGCCGCGCTGCGAGTGGGACTGCGGCTGCCTCACCTTTCTGGGAGATGCTGGCCCTGTTGGCCCAGGAGCCGGGTGTAGAGTGGCTGAAGCTGAGCCTCGCCGGACAGGCAGCTGTTCCATTGCCGTGCAGAACGGGGCAGAGGACGGCGTGCAGGACCCGGGCGGTGGGGCGGCCCGGCGGCTCCGGGCGGTGCGGGGAGCTCGGCGCGGCAGCGGGTAGGTGAGCACGTGTGGCAGCGGCAAAGCACCCGCTGCGCTCTGCCTGCTGCGGCTCTCGCCTTCGTTTTGCTCGAAGTCTTGTGTGAGGCCAGAGTTCTAGGAGGCCTCGAGCCTTATTTCCAGGCAGGGAAGCGCACTGCCTTCTGGCAGGAAGGTACTGCGTGCCCTTCCTGGTTAGAAGGTCTGCAGACCATGCTAGCAAGGCTTGGCTTTAGCTGAGCTTTTGTTTACGTTCTGGTACGGCTCTGAATTACTGGAGCCTGAGATGCATCAGGTGTTACTTGTAATCCTTCTCACCTGAAAAATGTCTCCTTAACAGCTCAGGGTGTAGCTGTGTGTGAGCTTGGTGTCTGTAGTCAGAGGAACTGCTGGGGCCCCACTCAGGTGTGCCTCGCACTGTGGGATGCTTTATTGCAGTTTGGGTGGTGTGCTTGTGCTGTTTGTGCTAATGTGAATCCTGTCTTATAGGAAGGGAGGCCAATTATCCTTGGAAACACTCACTGGGACCTCAGCCTCTGAAGACGTTGTTGTTGTTGGAGTGCTCCGGGGATGTTAGGCTTTGGCAAGCCTACCTCGAGGGGCTGAAGAAATTTCTCGCCTTTAGGAAGAACATGGGAATGCCTGCAGCTTGGCCCATTCCAGTGGATCAAGTTAGGGGATTTTTAGCTGTGGAGTCTCTTTACTCCTCCTCAAAAACATTGGTGTATGTGGCAGCTTTGTCTTACTTATCAAGACTGTCTGGTAACCCTGACCCTCTGGAAGATGCTATAACCCGCTGGATGGTAATGGGGTTGAGACATCGAGTGGGCATCCTGAGAGAAAAATATGCTCCTATAACAATTGAGATGCTACGATCTCTTTTAGGAGCTCTGGAATCTGTGTGTGTATCCCATTATGAATGCTTACTGTTCCGTGCATTGTTCACTGTGGCTTTTTTTGGTGCACTTCGAATAGGAGAGGTGGTGGCAAAGCACCGTAATGTACTGCAGCCTGAACTGCTCTACCTGAGGGACATGCAGATGACAGAAAGCAGGGTGGCGTTTCGCCTGCATAACTCTCCTGTCAACCAGGAGAGACCCATCATCAGCCTTGCTCTGTCAGGAGAGCCGTGGGTGTGCCCTGTCCTGGCCCTCCGGAGCTTTTTGGCTGTGCGTTCAAGGCTGGAAGGGCCACTCTTTGTGCACAGGGACAACGTACCTGTAACAAAGAGGGGATTTCTGATTGTTCTCAGATGGGCCCTTAGGCTGCTGGGGCTGCCCCTGGAGCAGTATGGTGTGCACTCCTTCTGGCTGGGGACTATCATCACTGCTGCACATTGCGGATATCCCAGGGAAGATGTCACTCGCCTGGCAAGGTGGCCGTGTGTGTTCCCAGAGAAGTCATAGCCATGGAGACAGTGGGCAAAAGAAGCTAGTGGTTTCTTTCTGTAGGAGTTTCAACAACATAAATTACTGCCAAGGACTATAAACTAACATTACCATCTGTAATGAATGTTCTACCTCACTGTGGGTATGGTCTGTGAAGTTCACTTGTATTTGTTTTCACCGTGTACTGTTGAGGGTGGGGGACTGTCAAACTTGCTGTGCCCGCAGATGCTTTTATCTTGTATAACTTCAGTTAATAAATGCTTCCTTTTTAAAAATGCAGTCTGTACTTACTGATATTATTCTTTATCTGAAGAAATTGTAGACTTTGGCTTTTTTTTTTGAGCAATAAGTGATTCTAAAGTTTTGAAAAATAATCACCTTAGGACTTTACAGTAGGCATTGTAAAATATTGTAGTTAACTATAACGTATGTTGCTGTTACATGTCAAGCTATGGTAAAAGATGTTGCTGAGGTCAAAAGGGAAACAAGCTGTGCTATTAGCCTAAGAACAGACACCAAAGGCTGAAGTTTTTTTTTTCTAAAAAACAAACAAAAACAACCCATCTTGGTACTCAAGATCTGTTCAAACCAGTATCTTTATTCAGGAAATACTGGCTCCAAAAGTATTTGTTTGTCTGTTAATCCCAATTTCCTCTGAGCATAATTAGCCTGATTAGAATTTTAAACAACTAAAATAGTACAGAGTTCACTTAATGGGTAATGTTATCCTTAGGTTATATTACTTGTTCATTATTCAGTCTGCGCTTTCATTTTTGTGAATTTGAAGATAGTTGCTTACACTGAGGAGTCTTCAACTGTAATCATGAAATATAATGGCTTGAGTGCTGCCAATTTTGTGGTTGCAGCACTTAGGGGATGTGTGATGGAATATATTTTTCACCATGTGGCAGGACAAGAAAGGGAGATGGTAGGTGTGATGGTGTCCTGCCTGAGCACTACAGTGAGCAAGCCTACTGATGGTCCTTCCTGCTATCACTGCTCCAAACCTTGAACAAAGGTGTTGACAAATAGAGAGTTCACAAATTTTCTCTGTGCTTTGTCCTTTTTCTAGCAACAGGGTGGGCTACAGAAGTAAGGGAGCTGTCTGAAATTTAATTCTGGTATGATTTCCATAGAAATAATTAAGCAGGGTTTCCCAGATCTTCTAATCTCTCTACAGGATACCACCACCCTGCTACTCTTTACCCTGAGTAGCATTGTGTTCAGCGTGGGATTTACTGCAGTGAGGCATCTTTAGTGGTTGCTATCATATCTGAGATCTTGGTTTTAACAGCATTTCAGTTAAAAGCTATTTGTGTTTCACTGCCTGGCTTTGTTCACTGAAATGCTTGTTTGCATAGTAATTTCTGCATAGAATTTTTGTGATATTCTGCATAGAATTGAGGTGATGCAAGCGTGGCATTTGGCAGGACTTATCTGGAGGTACCCACTGAGCAGAGACTCAGAGCAGAACTCTGCTCTGGGCAGGCTTTAATATGTTTTTGCTGCCTTTGGTGTATGTGATGTCTGCTCCTTGGCTTTACCCAGGTTTTCACCAGCTCCATAATGCTGTGTTGTCATGCTGTGAATGGTCTGTGTTGGACAACAGGTGTCTGGTTATGTCAGTGCTTTTCCTGTAAGAATTGACAAGGGAGTTTAATTAGTATGAATGGTAGCCCTGATGGTTGATGCATTTGCTGAAATTGTATGGGAGATGATGCAAATCGTAGAATCATAGAATCACTGATGTTGGAAAAGACATTCAAGATCATCTTTCTAACCAAACAAAAATCCCGGAACCAAAACCTTGATAAATATATAGCTGAGTAGTCAAGTTCCAGAATACAAAGGCTGCTGTTAGTAACTGTAACTGAAAATGGTGATTAGGAAGCCATCTCCTTTTCCCTGGAAGAAGGGAAGACTTGCCAAAGGATTGTCTTCAGCCAAACTGACATTGGCGATAGAAAAGCTAGTTTGGTATTCACCTTCATCTCGATGAGGCTTCAATAGGGAGCTAAACTGGTATTTTAGGTTTATTGGTATCTTCTTCAACGTAGCAGGAGAGACTGGTTGAAGATGTGCTGGTAATACTGACTCAATGATTTCAGCAGTAAGTTGTCCTTGCCAGAAGGGGAGACCAGGTAGCCTTTCAAATAGTTCTGTTTTATATATAGCATCTGTCTTTGGTGTGATACATGAGGCAGAAGAGAGAAAATTAACTTTGTTCTTATTTTTGTCTACATTTTGTAGTTGTCACCACAGCTTTTTTTTGTTTGTTTGTTTAGTACCCCTACAATGGAAGTGAAATCTAGGAAATAGCTGGAGAGGTGATGGTGGCTCAGCTTTACTCAGTTCTATGATCTTAGCACTGAAATGAGTAGAAATCTGTTTAAGGAACAGTTCTTGTAGAGATAATTAGCTATTCCTGCTTATTTAAAAAACTCCTTTTTTGATAGGCTGGCATACTTTTTGAGAGAGCAGAATTATAAATGTAGTGCTTGATCTGTATTTGCTGGAGCTGTAGGATTGCTTTTATGACAAAAAGTGTTTTCTTCTGAATATTTTAGGAGCTTGACAACTCATCAGCTTAGAATCCTAAAGTGGTTTTTTTTTTTTTTTCAGTTAACATTAATATTTGGAAGTGTTGTGGCTTTCTGTTGTTTTTTGTTTTTTACTGTTCTAATTAATCCTGAATAGAAGCTGAGAAGGGATACAAGATACTTTATTTAAGAAGCAAAATGAAGAATGACTTCAAGTCACGATTCTTTCTTATGTTAGTTAATGATTTCACTCTTTTTCTCATGGTAAGGCTGAAAGACTGAGCATACAGACTCCAGAGAGAGCCGTATTACTGATCGCTGTCTGCTGGGGGAATTTACTGTGTTACATTGTGAGTTACTGTTCAGAGACTGATGAGTCAGTACTCATGTAGGAACCTGAACTCTTACAATTTCTACAATTTTTAATTGCTGTGTTTAGACTCTATTTAAGAATAAAAGTAGTGATAGATTTTTGGGTTTTAGAGGTCTTTCTTTGTATATCTGGTTGGTATGCCTTTGATTTGATTCTGATTTTGATCCTTATATAAAACATATCTTCCTTAGAGAATGACTAAAGAAGTAAAGTTACCCTTTAATTACTAAGCACTAGTTAATCAAGTATCAAGCTTATGTCACTGGTTACATTTTGTGCTGTTGAATTATACTTCATAATTCATTTTTGTTCCTTGAGTAGATGCAATTTGCTAGAAACGGTGCCTTTGCTTATCTACCAAAAGAAAACTAGGCAATTAAGTTAATGTTTGCTGGTTTCACACCAGGATCCACAGTACATCTTGTTCTTGCTTGTAGAATGAAAACATCCCCTGCTAGTCTGACTGCAGCATTCAGTATCATCTGATTCCAAAAATCCAAGTCCAGAAAGCTAAAGACAGCAAATGCCTTTCAACTTAGGGTTTTCTTTTTAGGCTTTGTATGATGGCTTTATATAGAGAATTATTCCTGCTATAGAAACTGCTGAAGAGAGTTTTGAGGTGGACATGCAATCAATTGCATCTACAGACCCATATAGTTATTGTCTGCAATCAGCACCTGAATGGTAAGTGACTGACAAAAGAAGACCTTGAGAATAACATAGAAGGAAAAAAAATTCCATTATGTTATTGTCTGAAATAGCCTAAAAGTGCCTTTGGCACACCTAGAAATCTTTTCTGTCACTGTGACTTCCTTTTATAGTGTAGAAGGAAGATATATTTGTGCCCACAACATGTATATCCAATGGCTGAAATGTTTTCTTCTTCACAGAAAATACTTGATTATTTTTCTTCATAGCAGAAAGGACACCAGACATTGTGCAGAAGCTCTAGTGCCAGCATGTGGGGCATGTCATGCCTGCACTCTGCTTTGTTTTCCCTGCTCTGGCTTTCTGTAGAAGATATTTCATTTCGTATTCTCGCGTATTACCTCCTCAGAGGTTTGTAATTGCAAGGGCTGCAATCTTGGAAGCAGTTAGTGGTACTAAAGGAAAAGCAGTGGGTTTTTGATCAAGATGGATAAAAAGGACTCTGGTTTGTGTTGTAGTACTGTGACACAAGTCTGGCAGAAGAGAAAGAATTAGAATGTGTACCACAAAACCCATGCTTTCTTCCCTATGTGTAGCTTCTCATCAGGAGCAAATCAACTATTGGAATATAACCTGCACATGTCTCTATCAGTAAAACATTTGGATGAGAGCAGCTCTCTGAAGTAGCACTATTAATATGCTGCTTTTGCTAGTGTCCAGGAGTACAGCCAGTAACAATTCTGTTGTTAGGACTGTTCCTACTTATAACTGTTTTTTATGCTATTTTTTTAATTCAAGTTTGAGGAACTGTCTTTTGCAGTTTCACATAGATTTTTCCAAAAGCTATAGCTGCAGGATCACTGTAGGATTGTCTGTCCATTGCAGCTCAACTAGCTACCTGTATTAATCCCTCATGCTTTTTCTCTAACACATTGATTCTGTTTTAGATTCTGTCTCAGAGTAGAACACTCTTTCATCAAGCTGCAAGGCAGCTGAGCAATTGGCAAAGATACCTCTGGCAAAGTCCCCTGCCAGTTGTTGGCGGGCAAGCAACAAAAGTTTTCCAAAGCATGCAAACCAACCAAGTATAATGCATGGTTATAATATTTTGATGTTAGACCACACATTTGTTTTATCTTAACTGTTTTTATAACCTCATATCTCCTTTTGAGAGCTACAGAATAAGCTGTTAAGCCTCTAAAGACTCAGATTAGTGTTGTTGGTTAACTTTTCTAGATAGCAGATTCTTTGATTTATGGGCAAGATAATGATTTTCAGCAGAGTCAACTAAAGAAGTAGTGAGCATTCATTTCGGTGCATTTAGTGTTGGGTGAAACACCACCTTGGCTTTAGGCTATCACTTAGAACTCTGTAGATGAAAACCAAAGACATGAATACAGCCTCTCAAATCTGTCCTGGAGCCACTGTGGCTTGTCTGTTGTTTCACTCATGGGTTGTGGTGTCTAGGCCTGGTGTGCTTGATGGAGTGCTGTCATGGGCATCTGGTTTTGAGCCAGCATCTGGGCAACCTGAGCCGAGCATGACCAAGCAATACCACACATGGCAATGTATTCTTGTTGATGCAGCTTGGTCAGATTCTATTATGTGAGAACTGCAAGAATCCTCAAGGAAAAGGAGTGCCTCCAGTTACCATCTCTCTGTTACGAGAAGCTGCAGGTGCCTTGCTGTTGGGTGAAGCCAGAACTTTTTTGAGATCAACCTGATTTGTAATACCAATGGCTTAGTAATACAGAATCCCCAGCTACATACTTGTGGCTGGGAGACCTGTGTCTCTGTTGTCTGGGTACTTCTATTTTTTTTAACCTTTTCTGTCCTATCATGGTGCTTTCAAGAGAAATCTTGAAGAGATATTTTATGATCACATTATGAGTGTAAATTCAGAATAATTTGAAGGCAGAGTTGTGCTGGATTTCTGCCAACATTCTTACTGTCAGAACTTAATTTTCGGAGAAGTAGTCAAGAGGGAAAGAGCCAACAGATTTTTTTCTTACCCTCAGATGCAGCCTGGGGAGGGGAAGTCTAAAGAATGTGAGTACCCATGTACCATATAAGATGCTTTAACAGCTAAAACTTACAAAAAGTTATTTTCCCTTAGAGGTGAGTAGTTACTAGCTGGCTTATGCTATGATGAGGTTTGTCAGGCATACATAATATTTTTATTTTGGGATGATTAAGAAGTTGCTATGATATATGTGTATATATTTTTTTTTAAACAGGCAGCTTTGCAGCAAGTGTGGGCTTGGAAATTAGTTTTATGGGCTTAGAAAACCACTCTTGGAGTGGTTTATCGAGGGGAATATTTTATACTTTGAGTGAAGCAGTTTTGTTGCTCTAAATTCTGAGAATGTGGAGAAATTCCCTGGGTGGACTGTTTTGTATGATTAGACGGAGCAGAAACAATAAGGTAATGACAGTTTGTCACATAAATGTCTACTTAGTGTCTCTCTTTAGGAGATATGTATTATAATGAAAGCAAAATTGTATATGACACTAGCTAAGTAGCAGTATGAATATTGCTGTGGCAGGCATCTTGCAATTAGACTTCTGTGAGTCCTTTGAAAACAGTTACTTTAGATTGATATGTTATGGTCTGGAATTGTTCCTTGTCTTTATCTTTTGGCATGCTGCCTTTACAGCCGGCTGCTCTGCATTAGTACACAATATTAGTCTTTGTGGAGAACTCAGATAAGGACACAAATGTTTGGATGTAACTTATTTTGTGAAGCAAGTTAGATGCGAACTTATCAGAAAAGCAGACATTTCCAGAGGATGCTAGATTCTCTATGCAGATTCCCTTGTCTACGTGGTAATTTCTGATACCCCTTTAAAAATGTTATTTCTGGTCCCTCTGCCCCCTCTGAATTGCAGAAATGAAACTTCAGATACTATCTCAGAACTAATGTTCCTCACCCTTTAGTCTTATTTCTTCAGATAGCAGTTTGCTGCTTTTGTGCTGTCCACCTCAATCTGAAGGAATCTCCTGGGGAACCTAGATTTGTCTTCAGCCTGTACCTGTTGCTGGGAACTCCCTGCTGCTTTGGAAAGCTGAGGTAGTGTGTCTTCCATGGCTCAAGAGTGTTCAGGCAGGAAAATATTGAGTCATTCTGTATATATCCTTGTATCAGGGTAAAAATTTCTGTAGTAATCCAGTTTGGTTTAGAGCATGAGGCTGCTTGTCAGAGCAAATCTGTGATTTGGAACAGTGTTTAGGCCCAGAGGTTGTCTTTCTGCGAAGTGTAGATCCTGTGATCAGTCACTCAAAGACATGATGCAAAGCTGGAAATGATCCCAGTGATAAAGAGCTGTATATAAAATAGCTTTTTGACAGCTCAAGCTATAAAATAGCTTTGTTCTTAACCCTGCCAGATACTGGTTGTTTCTCAAGGACAGATAAAATCCTAGGCAGCATGTCCTAGTGGAAAAGGATGAATGTGCTGCATCTTAGATCATATTAAACAATACAAGGCTTCTTAGGACAAAAGGTTCCTCTTCTTCAAATGCTGCAAGATGATCAGTAGAACTGATGTGGATAGAAGTGGACCCGAATAAAATTTATTTTCAGAGCTCATGACTAACATTTAACAGGATTTACTGTTTCTGGAAAATATAGCTAATATTCCACATTATCTCATGACCTAACATGCTGAACACTTCCTAATGTATTTCCTGTCTTTTGCGCGTACAACAGAAGAAAATATGAATGAGTATGCTGGTTTCAGGTGGTAGGGGATTTTTAGAGAGAAGGAAGGAGGAGGCAGTAGGTGGGTGAGAAAATGGGGTGGAGAGAAACATGCTGCATTTAAGTGAAGTGCTGTACTCTGCTTCTCTGGGGCAGGCACAGCTAGGCTGTTCTGCTGGCAAGAATAACTGTTGTTACTTCCTCCTTAAAATAACCGGTCTTAGTAGAAGAGAAGTTTGACTCTGAAGATAGGGTCAAACAGCACACTATCACAAGATAATATTCTGTAGCAAATGCTGAGGAGAATGTGAACACAACAGCTTCTGGGAAGAAAAATTGGCAGGAAGGCAAGTAGAAGCAGACTGTGAGACGCTTCTTACAAACTGTGCTTAGAAACCAATCTGTTCTTCTTTATTGTTCTCCGATGAAGGAGTGGATTATAAATGGTACAGACGGCCTAGAAGTCCGTGATAATACAGTATCTGTAGCTTTTTCCGTTGGAGGCTTAAAAACTCTTCTTATGTATCATGCAAGAAAGGATGAGAATGTGTTTTTTTTTTGTTTTTTTTTTAAAAAGACAAAAACCCTGAAAACATACATGTTAAAACCTTAGCCTCAGGGGTAAAGGATTATTTTAGCAGGAAAGATTGTACAATTTGTTGTTTCAATTTAAAAAAAAAAAAAAGTTTTTAAACTTTTCTGTTTTGTTTGTTATTTGTCCAAGATAAAAACTTCCAGATTCTAGATACTTAATATGCAAAGAGATCCTCCTCACCTTCAGTCTCTCCATAAAATGTATGCAAAGTTAAACTTACCTTGCATGGTGTTACACTGCATTTGTATTTTGCATGTTTCTACACTGCAACTTATGTGTTTGCCTAGAACAGTAAAGTTATTTGTCATGAGAGCATCACACAGGCTCAGTGCACTGTGGAATGAATGATACAATGCTGTCCCATTGAATGTGAAGGCAAGCACAATGTCAAAGTGTGTACTGGCTATGAAAAGAACAGAGCAAAGTCAAATGTTTGAATAAAATCATAAGGAAATGGGGCTGGATATTGTGCCTTAATTTCTCTCTGCAGCACCAGAAGCAGTCAGTACTCTAAATATGGTTTCATATTGTAACAGTTTTTGACAATGATTTATGTTTGCCTCCTTGAGACCTTCCTGTGATTAACTTTATGTATGTAATTTAGGCAGACCCAGAGCCACAATTAGCCATTAAATAGTTCTGTTCTTTCTGCTTACCTTCTTTGAAAGAAAATCTTGTCTTTGTTCATCTTGTATTAAAGGAAAGGTAAATAATCAGCAAAACTAATCCAAGTATCCAAAAAGTGATGGTATTATAAACAAGATAAACAAAAATCATCTTGAATGTCTGGGTAAACTGGTGGGCTGGCTAATAGGGCCATCTGCTGGTAGATGCACTCTAGCAAGATCGCTTGTTTCCACTGAGTTGTGACGTTTAGTTTTAGGAGAAGTTAATGACTTGAATCTAATTTGCAAACACCTGTGACTCTGAAATTATCTCTGTAATCTGCTTTGTATTTATATTCCTGACTTCATAGAAGGACATGTTGCTGGAAAAATAGAACTGTTTGACAAATAAACTTATACTCTGTTCCTGTTTAGACTCTGTTCAACTGCTAAATGGAATATTTCACCTGGCAGTAGTATTACTATAGATTAAGCCACAATTTGAAACTATATTCCAAGGAAGTGTGGGTGTCTAGATGAATCTCTCAGATCATTAAATAACAAATCTTAATACTCAGCCTTCACACAAATGTCTACTTCAGGGATGTTTGGTTTAAAATCACAAATCAGATTTATTGGGGGGAAAAAAGCTAGAGGAGACCAATGGTCTGGCATACTAAGATTGTTAAAGTTCTTAAGTCTTTAATATTGAAAAGGCTTTTGGATGTATTTTATATTTTTTTGTTAGTACTGTGTAGTTAATGTAGCAGCTCAAGCATCACAAGTATTTCTTGTTTTAGTAGTGTGGACTTGCAGCCTGGAAGGCTGGCTGGATCCTGGGTTGCATCAGAAGAGGAGGGGGCCAGCGGGGCAAAGGAGGTGACTGTCCCATTCTGCTCTGCCCTCATGAAGCCCCAGCTGGAGTACTGCACCCAGTCCTAGGGACTTCCACAAGAAAGACAGAGCTGTTAGAGTGGGCTCAGAGGAGGGGCCATGAAGATGATCAGAGGGCTAGAGCACCTCTCCTGTTATGACAGACTGAGGGACTTGGGCTTGTTGAATCTGGAGAAGGGAGGGCTCTGGGGAGACCTCACTGTGGCCTTCCAGTACTTAAAAGGAGCTTATAAGTGGGAGAGACCCCAAAAATTTATGGGGTCTGATAGTGATAGGAGAAGGCGGAAACTGTTTTAAATGAGAAGAGCGGAGATCTATGTTCGGTCTTAAAGGGAATCCTTTTTATTCAGAGACTGGTGAGGCACTGGCAGAGGTTGCCCTGAGAAGCTGTAGATGTTCCATCCCTGGAGGTGCTCAAGGCTGGGCTGGATGGGACCCTAGGCAGCCTGGTCTGATGAGTGGCAGCCCTGGCCTATTGGCTGGGGGGTGGAAGATGATCTTGAAGGTCTCTTCTGACTCAGAGCATTCTATGATATGCATACTCACTGTCTGTATATCATGTATGCAACAGCTCCTGGGTATATGACAGGAATATACTGGTTACACGTTTATAGTGAATAACATGAAGTTTATACACGCGTAGGATTAAACTGAATAATCAGCATATACAAGCATGCTTCTTGTGTACTTATTTTGAGATCTTTCCTTGGAAATATCATGTTGGTTATTCTGAAAGAAATGCCTCATTTATGTCCATGGAAAATACAGTAGATACAAAGAGCGCAATAACACCATTTGATGGAGCAAATTCTGAACTATAAAACACTGTTTTAAAACCCAGTCACCACCAATGGCCATACACTTTTGCCAGTGATGAACAAGAGTCTGTGTGCCATGTTCATAAAAACCAGTATTGCTGTCTGGAACATGGCTTGCCCTTCACACTGTTATTGTCACTGCTGAAATGCATTACTCTCTGTGCTCACAACCATTGTCTGCTCTTCATAAATGTTCAGCAAGCATGGAAGAATGTCAAGGGGTGCTATTTTTCTTGCATGGAGAAATTCAGAGGCACCCTTTGTTTCATTGTCAATTCTGTGTTAGTTGCCATTTTGTCAGAGTGCGCTCTGCTGCCATCTGCCATACAGCAACTAAAAGTAACAGTATTGGTTGGAAGGTTCAATCTCTGCTGCTGTACCACCACCATCCACCTCAGACAGCAGTTCTAGTGTTTTAAAGTAGCATGGTTCTTTAATATATGGGGTTATATACTAATTACAGCATCAGTCTGCACATCTCAGCAGGTCTGTATTTCTAGTGCAACTGTTCACAAGATTCTCTCCAACCTGTGGTGAAGAAATATGACTCTTGGTTCTAGAAGTGCTCAGTGATCCCTGGCAATTGTTGCCTCTGTTATCAGTAGTTCTTGGTGTAGCTACATCTCTTCTCCACAGCATCACTTTGGTAGGTCAAAACTTTGTTTTGTCAGTATACAAGTAAGTAGGTTGTAGTTTTTGCTGTGTGACATATTGGATGTGGGATGTTCAGGTGTAACCACACCAACTAAATATTGAGGAGGGTATTATTATCCCCGTGCAATGCTACAGGCTTGTGGCAGAGTGGCTGGAAAGCTGTGTGGAGAAAAAGGATCTGGGGGTGTTGTTGATGCTCAGCTGAACATGGTCCTGCAGTGTGGCCAGCAGCATCCTGGCTTGTATCAGAAATAGTGCAGTCAACGGGAACAGAGAGGTGATCATCCCGCTGTACTTAGCTGTGATGAGGCTGCAACTTGAGTACTGTGTGCAGTTTGGGGCCCCTCACTATGAGAAAGACATTGAGGCCCTGGAGCACATTCAGAGAAGAGCAATGAAGCTGATGGGGGATCTGGAGCACAGGCCTTATGGGGAGCTGCTGAGGGAAGTGGGATTGTTCAGTCTGGAGAAGAGAAGGCTCGGGGCAGATCTTACTGCTCTCTACAGCTGCCTGAAAGGAGACTCTGGCAAGGTGGGCATCAGCCTCTTCTCCTGCATAACTAGGCATAGGATTAGCGGAATGGCCTCAAGTTGCACCAGGGGGGTGTTCAGGTTGGATATGAAAAATTTTTTCTTAGAAAGACTGGCCAGGTGCTGGAAGAGCTGCTTGGAGTGGTGGAGGTTTTCAAGGAAAGGGTAGATGTATTACTTAATGGACATGGTTTAGAGGACAATATTAGTACCAGGTGGATGGTTGGACAAGATGATCTTAGTGAGTCCATGGTTATTGAATTTATCTATCTATTTATTTATTTTGATGAGGGTTCACAGGCTTCACTGGACTGGTTTTGAGCAAGATATTCCTGAATGTAAGGTCAGTAAATCTTGACCCACTGGAGAAATGAAAAATGTCTGATCTATGAAGAAACATAATCTTATGTTTGTAGGGAGTAAAGCAATGGAAAACAGTTTTCCTACTGATATCCCATCCGTTTGTTGTCTTGCACAGCATTAGCTTCAAGGAGGCAGCTCTCAGGTTACGGAGAGAGGGAGGGTTCAGCAGAGCCCCAGGCACTGCAGGAACAGAGGCCATCTCTCCAGGACACTGACAGCTGCAGAAGGAGGACTGTGTTACTTCTAGCTGTACTTCAGTACCACAGTAACTCATCTTTTGTTACAGTTTTGGATAGTGATAAAAATTGTCATGCTTCTGGGTGAACAGTTTTATTTAAGGTCCAGAAATGAAGAGAAATAACCTGTCATCCTTTTATGTCTCTCTCTGGTTGCTGTTCACAGCCGCGATGCTTCAAGGTGAGAAAACACTTCTTGGTAGCTAAGTTTTGCATGGAGGTTTATTCTACTCATATAGGAGTTGGTGTCCTGATGTGTCGTACTTGGCTGAGCTCCAGAAGTCTCCTTCATGTGTGTTTTTCTTTGGCTTTTATTCTTCATCTTTCTGACGTATCGACAAAATGAAGGATTATATATAACCAGATAGATCTAAACGCTCCTTATGAAGCTTTTGTTAAGATTTCTTTTTAATCAAGAGGTTTTTCTTTGAACTCTGGTTAGCCCAGGAAGTGACTGTGAGTCACCAAAGAGCGGTGCGTTCCAGAACGCTTGCTTCCTACTCTATGCCAGCTGGCATTTGTACAAGCCTTGTGAATGTCACTGTCCTCATCCTTTACTTGCAAAAATGCATGAATCTAAAGATAATAGAGACCCTGTCTTGAGAAACTATGATGCATAAAGTAGTACGGAATAGCAAAAGTGTTTACAACTTGAAGTTTTGGTGTGCTATCCATGGCATGTGGATAGCAATAAATGCCTTCAAATATATGCTCTGGGAAATGTTTTGGTCCAAGGATGTGTTCATCTTTCTTGTAATTGTTAAATTGTGAAGAAAAGCAGCTCGGAATATTTCCAAGTGCTGCTTAAAAAAAAAGAAAAGAGAGCGTGGGGGATGAGGTAAATTCTGAAGGTATCATGAATCTATCAGTGCTGTGTTTAGGGAGATGTCACAAGTTATTAGCTTGGGAGCAGTTTTGACTTCAGCCTTTGCTTGTAATTTTAGTTTGGCAGATGTCCCTCAGTCAATAATTTCCAGATATGAGTAAAATAAATGTAATGATATTTACTTTCAAAAAATGGCAAGAATCTCTGGATACAGATTTTTTTTTGTTTTTTTCAAGTAGGTGTGAAAAGCTAGGGCTAGCTATTCATTTACTACAGGTGAATGCTATCTTTATTTGAACAACTTTATCAGGTTTGCTCTGTTTCTGCACTAAATTATACTCTACAGTATGTGTATGATAAATATAGCAAATGCTATTTGAAGCTATTGGAAGGGGATGGCTTCTGATATTGCTCGGTGCTTAATCTGATGTACTGAACAAATCTATTATCCAGCTGTAGAATCAGCCAAAGGGAAATATGCTCAGATGCTGTTCAGTGAACTGTTTGAAGACTATTCAAATGCTCTAAGACCAGTGGAAGACACAGATAAAGTGCTGAATGTTACCCTTCAGATAACATTGTCCCAAATTAAAGACATGGTGAGTAAAAATACAGTTCTGTTTTTCTGAAAATGTGCAGAAACGTACCAACTGCTAACTTGTTTGAAGTAGGAAAGCAGCTTGCATACTGCTGTGACAACTTCAGTAATGATTCCTCACAAGGGTCATGTTCTGCAGTTCTTAATAGTCTTATCTGATTGCAGTTGTACAACTTCCATTACGTGTCTACAAACTTACAGCTGCTAAATTGTTAAGAATTTTTTTTTGTAGTATCAGTAAAGTGTTTGTATTCCAGCTTTCAGGCAACTTTTGCTACTAAATAGAAAGAGGGAGTGTTTTTTCTAAGGAGCAATTAATTTCTCCTTAAACCCCATATTTTAGCTTCCAGTAACTTCTTAAAAACTTGGTTCAACCAGTTCAACACTTGGTTCAACACTTCTAAGGGAAAAGAAAATTTGTCTGGAAGGGAAAAGGAAAATCACTTCTGACTTGTGAATTACAACTTCAAGACCTCAAGCTTTCAGAGTTTTAAGCTAAATCTGCTGTTATTCTGACTGTGGAAAAAGGAACTTTTTAGAGATACAAGAAACGGAGGTAACTGTATTTAAAGCTAGGGAGGGTGCAGGGAAAATAATCCTCCTTTTGAGAGGAAGGTTTGAACAAGAGAGTCGTAGAGGATCGAATAGAGAAGCTCCCCATGCACTGTATGTACATATGTACCTGTGTGGGAAGTACTGTGGACTGTCAGTATTCAGGCCTGTTTTGGGCACTGCTTTAAAGCTGTACAACAAATGCTGTCAGCATCTAGAATGTACTTTTTTTCACCTTCAGCGAGAAATATTTTTGTATTTTTTATACAGGATGAAAGGAACCAAATTTTAACAGCTTACTTATGGATTCGACAAAGCTGGTATGATGCATATCTCAAATGGGATAAGGATAAATACGATGGATTGGATTCTATCAGAATTCCAAGCAATTTGGTCTGGAGGCCAGATATTGTCCTCTATAACAAGTGAGTGAGGCCAGAGAGAATCATCTTGAATGGGTGTAAGAGAGAGGGTAGAAGAAGAAATGACTCATGGAGCCTGAACTTCATTTTACATTAGCAGGGAATATATTTGTTGTCTTAATATTTATTACTGATCATCCCTAAAGCCATAGATAAGATAGTTTGGCAATGGATCCAGCTACATAGCAGAGCTGGTATGAATTTCTTGTTTGCAGTGAGTTTTGAACATTGTCAATCTTAAATGCTTTCTGCAAAGGCTGCTGAAGAACTCTGGAAGAGGGTGCCTACAGGAAGGTGGTATGCAAAGGCTCCATCTTGTCTGCTCTCCCTGGCCAGTAATGAACAGCAGATTATCATAATTTTTTAATGAATCTGGTATTTCACTGTGTCCTGTTTGAGGTCAAGTTTGAAGAAGCAATGGCCAAGAAATACAGTATACAGTATAATTTAGTTTCACTGATGTTTGGCACTAATGGGGACTGGTACTTGTAAATAATGTAGTAAGCAATATAGTAAGTTTCTAGTAAAAATCAATATGAATAAATAACACATTTTCAGAAGCATGCTTTTAATGCTGTGAAGCCAGGATCTCCCCCCAGCTTTCCCCAACCCGTGCACTGAATTGCTGCATATCAATCTTGACTGTTGCTTTTCTGTCTTTTAGGGCTGATGACGACTTTTCAGAACCTGTGAATACTAATGTTGTGTTGAGATATGATGGAAAAATCACTTGGGATGCACCTGCTATCACAAAAAGCTCATGTGTAGTGGATGTATCTTATTTTCCTTTTGACAGCCAGCAGTGCAACCTTACATTTGGTTCCTGGACCTATAATGGTAATCAGGTAGACATCATCAATTCTCTTGATAGTGGTGACCTTTCTGACTTTGTAGAAGACGTGGAATGGGAGATTCATGGTATGCCAGCGGTTAAGAATGTAATCACTTACGGCTGCTGCTCTGAGCCTTATCCAGATGTAACGTTTACGCTGATTTTGAAAAGGAAGTCATCTTTCTACATATTTAATCTTCTTCTTCCTTGCATTTTGATCTCTTTCCTCGCTCCACTTGGATTCTATCTCCCTGCAGACTCTGGAGAAAAAGTGTCTCTAGGTGTTACAGTTCTTCTTGCTCTGACTGTGTTCCAGCTGATGGTTGCAGAGATTATGCCTCCCTCTGAAAACGTACCTTTGATAGGTGAGTTTTACATGCTTTGTTCTTAAACATGGCTTATTGAAATCAGGGCTGTATGTCGGATTGACTGTGTGTCATCTATGGCTTTTCGGAAGATAAATGTTGGCTGCATTTGTTAAGAAAAAAAAAATATCTAGTGAAATACTTGAAGTATGCATGGTATTTGTACAGTTAAACTGAAGCTCTTTACATTTACTTGGTATTTATTTTTATTTATGCTAACTTTCTCACCAGAATTAATTCCCACCCACATTATGACTTGCTGTATTTGAGTACCTTCCTTACCCATCTATCACTCTAAGCAGACAGGACATAGCCTTGGACTGCTTTCTCTGTGTCCCTCCCTGTGCTTTCCAACCCCTTTGTCACATTGCTATTTCTGCACTGATTTTTTTTTTTTTTTTAATGTGGATAGCATCTTTAATATAATTTTATTTTGTGTTCCAGGCAAGTATTACATAGCAACTATGACCATGATCACAGCCTCCACTGCGCTGACAATCATTATAATGAATGTCCATCACTGTGGCTCAGAAGCAAAGCCTGTTCCACAGTGGGCCAGAGTGGTAATCTTGGACTATATGTCAAAAATTTTTTTTGTTTATGATGTGGGTGAAAATTGTACAAGTCCACGAAGAGAGAAGGAACAAGAATACAGGTTAGAGGGTGGTGACATGTGTCAGGGGGCAGATAGAAAAAATCACCTTTCCAGTGGAAATGATGACAGTGATCTCAAGGAAAATCTGAATGGAAATCTGAATAAAAGCTTTGGAGTTCATGGTGAAAATGTTAGGGAGAATGTTAATTGCTGTTCCTGTTACAAAATGCTGATTAAAAATATTGAATATATTGCTAATTGTGTTCGAGACCATAAAGCAAACCGGGCCAAAGGAATTGAGTGGAAGAAAGTGGCAAAGGTGATGGACAGGTTTTTCATGTGGATTTTTTTTATCATGGTGTTTTTTATGAGCGTGCTTGTCATTGGGAAAGCAGCTTAGCTGCAGATGAACATGTTGTGTAGGTATGAATGTACTGAGTCAGCTCCTTTCAGTGGAGCTGTGGGATAGGTGTGCTTCTGAGGTTTTTGTGTCTTCCGTTCTGTAACAATAAACTTCAGTAACAATAAATTTCAGTAGGCTGCAACGCATCTTTAGACGTTGCTCAACTGAGGGCTTTACTAGTGACTTCATTGCTATAAATAAGGGAGTGCAGCCCAGATGAGGCCGTTGGATAAGCAGTCTGTGCTCTGTCTTGATGAATGGTGGCCATGACTGCAGGCTGATCAGGTGGAGCATTGCAGTGAAGGAGCAGACAGCCTATCAGGGTACACTGTATTCAGAGAGATGTGTCTCTGCACCTTGAAACTTAGCTGACCTTTTCTCTCTGCCAGAACAAAGTTGGGATATTTGCAAGATCATGACAATTCCTGGAATTTATCCCTATGTGGCATTGCCTTATTTTTTTACCCTTGTCTAGCTTATTTTCCTAGTTTAGCTTTTTTGCACTCTTTTTTTTTTTTTTTTTTTTTTAATTTAATGGCTTTTTTTCTGGTCACTGCTCATATCCGCTCATAGCCCAACTTGTCCCTCTGCTCTGTGGTGTGCCTTTCGCTTCTGATGCCATTTGGTTTACCAAATATGATGGTTACCTTGATCTTCCTTTTAATCATTTTCTGCTGCTAAATATTTGTCCTGACAGGTCCAGTAAGCCAGATTGCCAGGACTTCTTCCACAGCAGGTCATGGGGCCTCTCTTCCATTCCCTTCTTCCTGAATCTAATAGTAAGAAGGGCTTCTTCTATCCTCCCTGCATATTTCATGCCCTGGACATTTGTGCAAGATGGGCTTTTAAATGTTAGTTATGAGGCTGCTAAAACAGTCTGTGAGTCTGTTTTGTCTCTGATCATTTTACTGACCTTCACCAATGCTCATTCCAGCCCCTTATCAAATTTTACATCCTCTTTAATACTTAAATTATAAGCTTCTAGAAGAATGGCAGGGTTGATTTGTGCATTACTTAGCACAAAAGCATGATCTTACAGCACAATCATTAATGTAGTGCCATAATCAACTCCTTGTTCAACACCTTAGTACTTAAGTGTACATGAATGTGTTTGTTGCTGACCACACCAAAAGCCCTCTGTGTTAATTTCTGTTAACCCTCTCAGACTAACGGAGTTCTGGACGATGTCTCATGGTAAAGTGAGAAGTTTAATACCCCAGGCTTGCCCTCAGCAAATAAATTGCTTTTACAAAGCACCCTGAACTTTGAAACCATGATATTCTAGATGTGGTGGGAGAGGCAGAAGGACTCTGTAATGGATCCCAGTCAAAAGTTCATGTGATAAAATGAGTTTTTGTAATTGTTGCAATTAATAGGAGCATACCTGTGAAGCTGTAACTTAAGAGTGAGGAGTCAAAGTGACAAAGTGATGCAGTTGTCATGCCCAAATTTACTGGAAGAAAGGGGTTTGTAATTATTATTATTATGTAAACAATGCATTGAATTCTTAATGCTGGGTTTTCTTTTCTGTGGAATAATTAATGTTGTAAGTTTATCTGGAATCTCATACATAATGCAAACTTTAAAGTCCAGGTTCTAATGTAAAGATAAACTGGGTAGGTAGCCAAGAATAAACTCAGTATGTGGAAAAAAGTCTCAAGTGTGTTCCCTATCTATTATCAGCTCCCAGTCAACTGGGGTAACTTTGAATATCTCTTTTAGAAACCAGGCTGTTTATTTTCACTACGCAGAAGAACAGTCACAGCCATTTGCCATGGAGTTCAAGGTTTGACATTTATACTGCCTCTTCAAGGAAACTGATTTCTTCTTTGTTGTGGAAAAAAGATATTGCCCCAAAAGCCTGGAGAGTAAAGTATTTAAAGATAAAGATAATATATTCAGAACATGAATCTTCAGCATGGAAAACAAATGGCCGAGGGAGTGTTTGTCCAAGACTTATGGGTGGCATAAAGAAAGCAGAGTTACTGTTCACCGTCTCTTCCAATTTTGAAACCAGGTGCATCAAATATACAGTGTGTTACAGTGGAGGAGACTGACCATAAAATGTGTGAGAAGGCTGAGAAAATCTTTGCAGTAGAATTTATGAATGCTAAAAGATCATATGGATGTAAAGAGAAGGGGGGGGAAAATGGAATTCAAATCTGTCAGGGTACAACTAAATGCAGTTGTGAGGTGCTGAAAGCTAAATCAGTGTTTTTAGGGATTCCTTACTGCGTGTTATTTTGTGCTCTTCACCCTGTTTGTGGCATCCGTTGGAGACAGATTCTAGATTTAGACAGACCTTTATTCTGACTAGGAATATTTTGGAAGTTCAGATCATGCACAAGCCATTCTGTTAAAATAAACTGCAGTTTATGTGCATACAGTTATGGATTTCACATCTACAAGGGAAAATTAGCAATCACGGTGGATCCTGGACCTTCTTTTGCTTATGCTTTTCAGTGTGCTCATGCTTGGATGCTGAAATCATACTTTGCACTTCTCTCCAGTATGTTTTCTATGAAGAACTGATGCTGCTAAAGAATTTTATTCCTTACAAGAATATGATGAATATCTATTTTTTATTCTAAAAACGATTATATTTGCTTTTAAAAATTATTTTTCTTTGGATCTCCATGCATTCTCAAGTGTTTCTGTTCCTTTACTTACAACTAGTTAATCTTCATCTTCTTTTGTAACAATCTGAGAACTCTTTTTTGTTCTTAGTCCATAAGAGCTAAATAAAGAAATTCAAATAAAGAATATGAGCAGCAGTGATGCATGTAGGTAGATGTTTGTACCTGTATTATTTTTGTGAAGCTCCATCCAAAGTCCCTCAGATTCGCAGATTTGGACTTAATCATTTTCCAGAGTAAAACCATAGTGTGTTACTGCATGGCCATGCTTCTGATGACAAGGCTGAGCCAAGGGCCATGCTGCAGCAGCTGTTTTGCCAGCTTTACAAGGGCTATCTCGTTTAAAGCTGCCTTGGGAGTTTCTAGTTAAACTGGGGAGAATGCAGTTTAAGTGTCTCTATGTGTTCTTGTATTTATTCTATATACTGTATAACTGTAGCTAGCAATAGTGTTAGAGCAATTTTTTCTTTGAAGCCAAGTTGTGTTAGCAGTCAGAACTTCATGTGACATCTGTAATGCTGACTGGAGGCAGTAGAATTTAATTCTGCTCGTCTTGGTCTGTTCCTCTTTCCTTTTTGTGTCTCATGCTTAGATTCAGTAATCTTGAAGAAAGATTAAACCTAGAGATGATAAATGACTAGGATTATAGTAACAGAAAAGCAACGCTTTATACACTTGTCTGAGTAACTGTGAGACTTAATATGAAGGCATCGAGTGACTTTATATTTACTGAAGAAGGCAATGATGCTGTAAATACTATTTACGTCTGTGAGGTCTGTGTGCTACAGAGGCTTTGGAGAAATGGAACTAGCTCACACTTTTTTTTTGTCCAATATCTTGGCAGAGGTCACCTGTCTCCTCTTGTACTGAGTCACTACAGTGTTAAAATGAGGAGAAATACGAACTATCTCCTGTGCTGCCTTCACTGTACTCTCTTCCATGATCAGGACTGCAGAACTGAAGTGCGGTAGGATGTTGGGTTGCAATGCAGAAAAGTAGAAGATGCTCTTAGCAATGCCAAGAAATCTGTTTGTGGGAACTGCATCCTGAGAATTCAGGCTAAACTCAAAGTGTTATCTTGTGACATTATAAGCTATCTGCAGGTTTCACCCTCTGGTTAACAAAACTTTGTTCTAACCATGCCACAAGTCTAGAAAGTGTCTGAGAGTTGTTTCTCAAGAAATGCAAGAGTGTGGCAAGAACTCCTGAGAGAGCAGCTCTGTGCCACTTTGAGAAATAGAAGACCTGTAATGTCTGTACAGGTTTAGGAGATGGGAAGAAGAGAGCATGGGGTGTGAGAGAATTCCTTTTGTTCTGTTGAAAGCCGGGAAGAATCCATCTGTTCTCTCATTTAAAAACTGTTGTATAGAGGAATATGTAGTCTCGATTTCATTCTTAAAATCTTTTCATCAGCAACAGGATATAAACTCAAAGATGGCCTCTGTGGTTTCTGTGCAACCATCTCTTTTGTACTTGCAAGCAGAGTGAATAGTTTGGAGATCAGTTAGAGGGGCAGAACAAATATCTCTTTTCTAACTAACTCTGGAGTCCACTATGAAGGAGGAATATTTATTTTTTGCTAGAGACAAATCCAGCTGTGGATAGAGATAGCAGAAGGGGTTTATTTTCTTTGTACTGTGCAAACTGAAACTTCACTTTCTCCAGAGTCTGTGGCTGTCAGTGTACAAGAGGGGCATGGACAATGCCCTCCTGTGTACACTGTAACTTTTGGCTAGCCCTGAAGTGGTCAGGCAGTTGCACTGAATGATCCTTGAAGATCCCTTCCAAGAGAACGATTCTATCCCTTCTAAGAACTCCTTTCTTCAAAGTGACAGTGAACAGTACTGTTTATACATTGCTTGCAGTGTGCAAGTGAGTTTGCAGGTACCCCAGCTCGGGCTTCCTTCTAAATGCTTTTGAGTGTTTGATTCTTATCTCTTGTTCATGGGCCACTGAAGGTCTGCAGGGCTGATGGGAGTGTATTCTAACTGCTCTGTTAAGCTGTGCTGTTTTAACCCCTTTGGCTGCATTTAGGGATTTGTGAGCCTGAGCTCCAGAAGCTGTTCAGCCACTTGGGAACCACTTGATGGCAATGGGCAGTGCACTTGTCAAACCATTTATTGTATTAGTACTCCTTGGGATCTTACAAGCCATTTTAAGTTCCATATCAACTTTTGGAGTCTGTCAGGATAGTTTTTGAGTTAATCTACCACAAAGGTAAGTCTCAGGCCATATAGTGTGTCTTCTGGTTATCCAGGTGCAGGGACTGACCTTGCAGCATGCTAGTGGTGCAGTAAATCATGTGTTTTCTTGGCCATGTAGTGTTCCTTTGGCTGCCCATGGCTGTGCTGCATCTCCAGGAGTGGTTCTAGCCATTGAGATAGAGAAGACAATACAGGGTACCCTTGCAACAGGACAAAATTTGTTCACAGCTGTGGAGGGACAGATGTCAGTTGATGGGAAGCATAGGAGGGTGAAAAACATGGTTTGTGTTTAATTCCAGATGTATGGAACTGTTATATCTTGGTCTGTTCTTGGGCACTTCTTCAGAGGAGAAACTAAGCCTAGTGAACATCTGGAAAGCACAAATCAAGATTAAAAAAAAAAAAAGAAAAGCTACAGTATGAAGAGCAGGGAGTTTTTCACTACAGTTCCTGAAAACATTTATTTTAAATGTAACTCAGTACTACTACCTTCTAAGTAACCCACCGAGTACTATTGTTATTGTTTTTCTGATGTTCTGTTTTGTTTTTCTTTGGAAAGCAAGTATTGTTGTTTGCTTCTTCTGCCTTTCTGAGCATTAATTCTTTACCAGGTTCTGTGCTTTATGATATTCATACATCTACTTGCAATAAACATTGCAAAAGAACTTGAAAGAGTTTTTTATATGCCATTATTTTTATTGGTGTTCACTGAACAGGATTTTATCTATGGTGATGGGAGTTGCATGGGGACTTTATGCCAAAGATCTGACTGTGTTCTCTTTGGATTTAATGAACGTAGTGGTTTCAGTTACTCTGAACACTATGACAGAGCTGGCAAAGGAAGGAAGAGCATTGGAGCAAAAAATAACGTGGTTTTTAAAATTGCTCGGATCTAACCTGGATAATTGTAGGCAGAGCTTCAGTGAATAAAAAGAGTAAATTAGAATCCATTGTGTATTTGCTTGCTATGTGTCACCACTAATAAATTTGATTCATAGTGGTCTTAAATACTGTATAACAACATTGTATTCTGTTTTGTTTGCTTGCACATTCTCCATTAGCATACTTAAGAGCATGCTAGCAGGAAATTATTGAGCCAGTATAATATGAACAAATAAAGAATGATATTGTGATTATGCACATATCTGTATGGTTCTGTCGTTAGTGTATCATAGGCAAACAGTAGATCTGACTCTTTTATTCATTCTGTATTCAGTTCTGGCCAAATGGTACCAAGTTGCTCACTTCATTTCTGTGACAGAGGAGATGCTTTTGTTAGTGTTTCACTGCAACAAAAATGAAAAATTGTGGTAAAGTTAAATAGATGTTAATGTCCTCTGGTGTAGCTTTCAGAGACTGGAAAAGCCCCACATGGATGAAACTTTGGAGTCCATTTGGAGTTCATGTTCAGTGCTGATGGAAGGGATGCTATGGCCTCTGTAGGACTGAAATTGGTTTGAGGAAGGCAGCAGGCAGATCTGTGTTGCAAAACAGTATTTGGGGTTTGCAAAATCAGAGTAAGGAAAGGGGGGGAAAAGGTATATAAAGATGAAGTGAAAGGTGTAAAATTACCAAGACCCTTGTTCTGCTTCTTGCTGTGTGTTCCTTTTTTCCTTTTATCATCCTTTAGACCACCCATTTGCTGGCCAGCCTGCATCTAGGCCTGGGCTGTCAGCAGGCCAGATGTGTTCCCACTTGGGGCTGTGTTGCAGCAGTGGGTCTACTCAGGTTAGGGGGTTACTCTTTCAGTCAGTGGTAAGGTTTTCAGTGTACTTCAAGTCATGCTTGTGTGTCCAGGCTTGTACCAGCTAGTGATGGAAAGGTGGAACTCTGACGAGCTGCTGTCACTGCCTGCTGGTAAATAAGTCCAGCCTTGCTCCTCTGCTCTGTTCCCAAATAGATGTGTCCAGGGGTCCTCAGTTGTGTGAGGACTGTCATTTGTATGACCACAAAGTTGTCTTCTCTGGGAATACTTCACATGGTAAGTTCCCTCTAGCACCTGTGGGTATACAAATGCAGCTCACTGATCTTTCCGCAGACATTTGATAGAAATGTTTGCTCTGCAGGATGCCTGACATGGTTCAGAGCTGTTCAAATGTGTTGTCATGTCCTGTGGATTGTGCCTGTTTTTATTCAGCATGTTAATTCTTTAGGTAACTGCCAGTGAGAGAGCTGAAATGAGTGAAACTTGTGTTGCTTTTATCTACTGTACTTGCTGTAACTGGAAACAGAATAATGATCACAAAACAAATAATCCTTTATGTTTCCTCCTAGCTTAAAGGACATGAATTTTCAAAAAGACTTAAAATTAACATTGAAAACCGGGAGTAAACTGGTCCCTCATCCCCTTCCAGTCTTAACCAGTAATGTAGTGTGAGTGAGCTCCAGGGGTATGGTGAGGCACTGTCTTTGTTTTCTGGTGATGTTGCTTGTGCTATTGTGTTAGTTGGTTGAGTTTGCAAATCTGACATCTGCGCATTTCTTCCAGAAGTGCTGAGTGTATGATTCTAGCTTCCTCCTCTTTCTGTGCCTGCTTTGCTGTGTGCTTGGGTGGAGAAGCCATTGGGTATGGACAGGTTTTCCACTTCATGCTGTTTGGCACAAAGAGCTGGAGTTGATCTGGGGAGTGTTACTTATTTGAAAAGCTAGGAAGATTAAGTCTTCCTGGAAATGAAAATTTTAATGTTGGTAAAACTAATGATAACTGTTATGTTTTTCAATCACAGAATCACAGAATTGTAGGGGTTGGAAGGGACCTCTAGAGATCATCAAGACCAACCCCCCTGCCAAAGCAGGTTCCCTACACCAGGTCGCACAGGTAGGCGTCCAGGCGAGACTTGAATATCTCCAGAGAAGGAGACTCCACAACCCCCCTGGGCAGCCTGTTCCAGTGCTCCGTCACCCTCACCGTGAAGAAGTTCTTACGCACATTCGTGCGAAACTTCCTATGCTGCAGCTTATGTCCGTTTCTCCTCGTCCTGTCTCCACGTACCACTGAAAAGAGACTGGCCTCACCGCTATGGCCGCCACACCTCAGATATTTATAAACCTGGATCAGGTCCCCTCTCAGTCGTCTTTTCTCAAGGCTAAACAGACCCAGTTCACTTAGCCTTTCTTCATAGGGGAGATGCTCCAGGCCCTTCACCATCTTTGTGGCCCTCCGCTGGACTCTTTCCAAGAGATCCCTGTCTTTTTTGTACTGGGGAGCCCAGTTTTTGTCCTTCTAGAGAGACAAGAGAAGAAAGTGAAGAACAAAAACAGAGTGAGAAAACTAAAACCAGTTACCAACTGCTGAAGATTTCACTCATTTGGGCAGATTTAGGCAAAACTTCATGTATTCACCCACTCTCAGGTGCACTGCCTTAGTTCTGTATTTGAATACCATTCTCAGTACTCTGCAGAAGCTCTTTGAATCAGAACAAAGAGCACTTCTAAACACCATAGTTCAAAGTGGAATGGGTTGGACATGCATTTATTGAGCACAGCACTATTTAACCCGCACATAACGCTCAGTAGCTTTGTCACACAAGGAGTGGCCTTGGTTCCTGTCTTGTGTGCTTGAGATTGCCCCCACTCTCTTGACTGTATGGCTTCAGCAATCTGTGAGGCCTAAAAGGGTTGATGACAAGGTTAAGGAGAACTATAAAAATGGGGACAGCTGGGATAAGGGTAGTGGCAAAGGGTGGCAGGGTGTCCAGAACTAAGCTGTAAGCCAAGGAAGTCAGCACCTTGCTGACAGTCTCCTTCTGCTCCTTCCTCACCTCAATCCTGAGACCTCTAGGGGTCATACAAGTGCTGTTCTTGCTTGGTGCTTCTAGGCAGTGCTAGTGGGCAATTATTTAAAGTGCTTAAAAAAGAAAAGTAAAGAAACCTGCTCTTGATGTTTTCTTTTCTTCAAGGAGCAATAAGCAATGTAGACTTGGTGCCTTATTAGCATGATTTCTTCTGCTGACTGCTTTTTGTTCAGGTCTAGGTAAATAAAGGAACGTGTCCTGTGGGCCACTGCAAAGACTACTGTTCTGAAAGGCAGCTTCATCTCCTCCAAAGATATACTGTAGTTAACTGTGGGCCAGTAGTCTTTTGGACAAATATGATTTTATTTAATCTGCAAGTCTTCAAAGTGCTAGGGAATTAAGGCTTCATGAACACTCAAGACTGGTCAGCGTGATCTGTTGCTGAGATTGAGAGAAAATGCCTGCTGAAGGCAATGGGAGCAACAGGAGCCTTGCAACAGTGATATTCTACAGCTTCTGACAAAATAGCTTAGAAAAACAGGTTTGTGCAAATGGCTTTCTTCTGATCTTTCTTGACTGGACCATCTCTCTCTTGTTTTTCGTTCGTCAGCCCTTTTCCTTTAGTCTTTATACTCTTTTCTGGAAGTAGAAAGAATTGTGTTATGACGGGTTATAGTCATAATCCAGGGCAATTCCTTTAGCATCATGGTACCGTTCCCCGTGCCCTGTAAATGTGTCTCCTTGAGTTCAGTAGCTGTAAATGTTGACTGGGTAGGGCAACATTACTGATACGGAAGAAGGAGGGATTATTTACTCTTGCTGTTGATTTGCAACTGATCTCATACTTTGTTCACTGCAAATGTATTGATATGAAAAGAGGTTTTTGATGAGACCATCTCTACAAACAGCTAGGCTGAGGAAGGGGAAATAATAGAGGCAGTTTGATAGATAGTTTTCATTTCAAGAGACCAACACACTGATATATACCATTTATAACTTCTGGAAGCCAGAAGTGAAGTGTACCATACGGGCTTTCTTGCTTGTTCTCGTTGGCTCGCTGTGAAAATCAGAGCCTGTGCTTATTCCCAGAGACAGTGATTCTTCACAAAAAGCCAATTAAATCTTCTGCTTTGCAGATTGCAATCCCCTGTTGGAAGACAACTGGAGAGTAGAGATGAGAACTCAGGTGGGGTAGCAGGTGTAATAGAATTGGTGGTAATTTGGTCCAGTTCAAATGATACATTTCTTTAAATCTCAACCTGTTCCTTGCCTGTGCTCTAACCTTGCCCCAGGACACCGTTTCCAGCTGTTCCCTGGAGATGATCCACCTGAACCGGGGTTGGCAGTTGGCTTCTTCCCCTTCCTCTGTCCCAGGGGCACTCAGACCTAAAGGTCTCTCTTCCTGTGGCAGAAGGAGGAGGAGGCATGTTGCGGAGAAGAAGGTGTTACAGATATGAACAGAATGAGGGATGTGAATCTACTGTGTGATTGAATCAGCTTGCAGAAACCTACTGTGATAAGCGCAGTACAAAATAGCTTGGCTGTTCAGCACAGTGAAATGTGAAGGCCAGCATACTATGTTACAAATAATGTTTTGCACTAGTTGGCTTAGTGATTGTTAGTATAGCCCAGACCTGGAAATGTTCATGGGTACTAACTCTAATGGGAGCTGCTGCTGGCAGGTCGGCTTGGGGAATAGAACTTCATATTTTTGCAGAAGCAAAATGTAAGTCACCATTTATTTCTGTTTATTTCTTAGCACTGCAGCTGCTGAATTGCAGTTTTATGGCATGTATTTTCTTTAAAAACAAACGAGTAAAAACCCCAAATACAAAAGACATCCAGCCAGAACAAAAGGCTAAATATTAACCAGATTGGTATGAGTATTGGCTGAAATCCATTGCATGTGCTAAACCTGTCCTGTGGTAAAGGAACGCGGGACAATTACTGATTTTGGATGTTCCTTTTCATACAGGATATTTGAAATATTACAAGAGGTGAACTCAAAGGAAAGGGTACCTAAAATTGTGGCCTTTATACCTGAATAGTAGGGCTTTATCATAGACTGGTGATGGCCATGCGGAAGATCTGCAGTAGTTTGGCATCTAGTTGCAACGAGATGCTTTAGAATATTAAAAAGGATGCACCTGAGTATCATTATAACTCTGGGCTGTGGTCCTGCTGCTGTTGTCTGGCTGGGACTGAGGCCACTGTGGTGGTTTGCCTTGTGGTAAGCACCCCGTGATTTTCTTGTGTGTGTGGGTGGATAAATCACTCTAGGTGGGAGTGAATACAAGACACAGGTATTGTTGGTTTTGTTTGTTTGATTGTTTTATTGCCTGATATATTTTGTAGGATGCTTAACCAGAACCACTGTGTACCCTGTTAGTGATTTCCCTATTCCTTCTACTTAGCTAATGAAGATTAATTTTATTTATTTTTTTCCAAAAAGTACTTTTGGACAAGTTTGGCAAGTGCCATGCCATACTTATAGAAATATAGCATTGTGCTAGGCAGCTGCTTTGACTAAGCTCAGGAGCCTGCAAACAGGCTGCTTGCAGTTAGTCATTTAAATCTCGATCCAGTCAAAGTGCTGGCACCGGTGGGTTCTTGGTGCCCTAGGAGTGCCACCACTGATTCAGAGGTCTCCCAAAGGTGTATAGGGCTGTGCTGTTTTTATAACTCAGTTGTTATTGCTGAACCAAACACAGGCAATTTGTATTACAGAGATTAGGATTTATCTTAAAATGAGTAATATCTGCAGGAAAAGGGAACAGAGAGTTACTTTAATCCAGGAAGGGTTTGGGAGGGAGGTCGGTGCTCAACAATCCCTAGCTTTGTTAGAATTTCATTACTATTTACCTGGTACGCGAACCTTCTCTGTTTTTATCACTCCTATGGGTTATAGTGTCTCACTGCAAGTAATATCTCTCCAAAGAGCAACTTTATCTATAACAAGTAATTTACCTAATTGCATGCTATTGAGAGAAAAGGGTTTCATTCTCAGATGGAGCTGTAAGTTCCAAGGTTCACTGTAAAACAGAGTGAAAAAGTATCTTAACAGGGATCTATACAGTCTTTCATAGTTTGCTCTTGTTGCCTTAAATACTGTCCAGTAATTTGAGATCCTATAACAACTAGATGACATTTTGCAAAACTCCTACAAGGAGACAAACTCTTGTTCCTTTTGCTGTGATCAGTGACTGTAGCACAGCACAGCTGTTACATAGCCTAATTTCTGTCTTGGTTCTTCCATTTCAGCTTCCTTGAGATGAATATTGAAGGCTTATGACATGCTTTCTATCTAGGTTAATTATTTTGGCCTCTGGATCTACTAATTGCCATTTGTAAATTTTCCTGGTAGTAAAGGTCACAAAGATAACTTGCCCTCTATGGCTTAAATGTGTGGTACCTCTCAGGCTATGAAAGCCAGTGCAGAAGTCTGCTGATTAAATGCATTATTCTTTTAAGATTTTATCAAAAAGAAAGGATATTTTGCCTTTATAGTTCACTTCCATCTAATTTTTCATGACATCTCAAACTCAGGTTGGAAACCTGTAATTTCAGTGGGGCATAATTGAATGGTAGAAACAACTTTACATCAGATGTGAACCTGTCCCTGAGCTGTCTGGAGGGTGGTGGGATCCTTATCCTGCTTTATGGGGAGCATGGAACATGTCCAGACTGATGAAAGCTTGAAAACAAGACAGTGGTGTTTCAATGTGGCACCAGTCCGTGTTGAGGATTTGCTCCAGCTCTTGTGAAAGTCGGCCTTTGTGAGGGTCAGATTTGCTTTGCAAAGTCTTGCTTGTTTACAAACAAGGAATTCAGTGCCCCAAACCAACTTTGAGGCAAGCAGGAGCAGCTGGCAGCAGAGCATCCTCATAGAAACCTCAGGTCAACCTACTGCTTCCACCTGGCATTCCTGCTTGGCCTTTGTTCCCATGTGCTCTTCTGCCCAGGGCTGTCCCAGCTGCTGTTCTTGGGCACCACGCTGGCAGAGTCCAGCTGAGAAGGTTATGTTAACCCCAAATCCTGCAGAACAGCCAACCGGATAAGGTTCTGTAACAAAGTGGCCAGCCTGACAGATGAGTTGGGAGCAGTGGAGATTGTCTTCCTGGGCTTCAGTAAGGCCTTTGACACTGTCCCTTACAAGATCCTCACAGAGAACCAGTTGAAATATGGGCTGGATGAGCAGACAGTGAGGTAGATCAAAAACAGGCTGAACAGCCAGGCCAAGAGGCTAGTGGTCAGTGCAAAGTCTAGTTGGAGACCACTAGCCAGTGTAGTACCCCAGGGGTCAGTATTTGGTCAAGTTCTGTTTAACGTCTTTATTAGTGATCTGATGACAGGGCAGAGTGCACTTCAATAAATCTGTGATGACACAAAACTGGAGGGAGCGGCCGATGCACCAGAGGGCCTTGCAGTCATCCAGAGGGACACAGGCTGGGGAGGTGGCTGACAGGAACCTCCTGGAGTTCAGCAGGGAGAAGTGCAGAGTGCTGCACCTGAGGAGGAACAGCACCAGGACATGTTGGGGCACCCAGATGGGAGCAGCTCTGGAGAAGGCCTGGTGGGCACCAACCAGTGAGTCAGCAGCATGACCCTGCTGCTAAGACTGATGGTATTCTTGGCTGCTTTAGGCAAAACATCACCAGCAAGTCAAGATATGTGATCCTTCCCCTCTGCTTACCACTGCTGAGGCCACATTTGGAGTGCTGAGCCCAATTCTGGGTCCCCAGTATGAGAGACATGGTCATCCTGGAAAGAGTTCAGTGAAGGAGCACCAAGATGATGAAAGGCCTGGAACTCCTGTGCTGTGAGGAGAAGAGAGCTGGGTCTGTTCAGCCTGTGGACTTTTCAGCCTTGTGAAGAGGAGGCTTGGGGGAAGAGGTCTCATCAGTGGCCTTAAGTACCCAAAGGGAGGGTGCAAAGGAGACCAGCAAGGCTCCTTTCAGTGGTTCCCTGTGCCAGCACAAGAGGCAATGGGCACAAAGTGGAGTACAAGAGATTCTGTCTAAATATTTCTTACTACACAAGTGATGAAGCATTGACAGAACTTGTACAGTCTTCTTCCCTGGAGATCTCCAAAAGCTACCAGGCCTGCTATAGGCGCCCGTGCTTGAGCAGGGGTTGAACCAGATGGACTCCAGAGGTCCATACTGTGATCGTGTGTTTTGTGAGCTGTTTGGTGCATGTTTGGGTGATAATGTGCAAAAATTGATGTTTGTCCCCACCCTTTCTGCACATTGTCCCCTTCAGCTTATCCTTGCAAGGTAGTTGTGTTGTGTTTTCTCTCTGAGACAGCAGGATAGCATTACTGCTTTTCTGGAGCTCTTGGAGGATAGTTGATCAAGGTGGTGTGCTGGAGACTTACTAAGTTTAGAAAGCTCTCTAGGGCAGCTGTACTGGAGAGGACCACTACTTCCAGAGGCAGTCAGCCTAGAGTTGTGCACTCAATGATCTCCATGTTTTGCTCTGGGGTCTCTGATGGTTAGCAGCCTCTCTTGACCTTGCTTTTCCTACCAGGATTGCTGCCATTTGGCAGGAGTGTCTGTGTGAGGCACTGCTGCAAAGCCACCACACTGCCTGTAAAATGTAGCTTGAGTTAAGAACTAGGCTGCATAGTGCTTTTATATCTGTAGAAATCAAGAGGCAAGATTCAATCCATTGCATTAAATGGGAGAGTCCTGAAATGCTTACGAGGGTTTACTGAAGATAAGCAACTATTAATGCGTGTGTAGTTTTTCAAACGCTGTGTAGGTGTTTACATACTTGCACTAATGAATTAGCAGCTTGCTAATCTGTATCCCTGTGTTAGAGCTGCGTGGTACGAGTAGTGTGAATTGCTCAAGACTGCGTGGATGTGTTATTGCAGTCGTAGTGCACTGAATGTACCTCAGCCAGGCTGCTGTACTTGCAGCCCAGCGCCAAGCGTCCCCAGGTGCATCTCTGCAGGTCCAGGCCTGCAGGGGGTTATGCAGAGCGTGTGGAGGAGGAATGAGTACTGCAAACCTGTGTCCTGTTGTGCTGGAGAATGCTGGCTTCAGTGATCTCTCTAGAGTGTTTGTCTGTTAGTCCCTTTGCTGAATTGCTTTTAGCACAGAGCATGAACACAATGATTAGATGTGCCTTAGAGCAGCTTTTCTGGCAGCACATGGTGGAAGCTATGGTAGATTTATTAAAAAATGGTCCCCAAACAATATCTAGAGGCAACATCCATAATTATTCTTAAATATGTATTTGTCTGTCCTCCTTTTCTAGTACATTTCTAAAGGAGACCCTCCAACCCTATTCTCCACCTGCATGCTCCCAGTGGACATCATTTTTCCAAAACCCAACTTTTCAGCTGCTCCACCATCTCCCATCTTGATCCTGGATAGGTGAGATTCCCATTTGAAGCCAATGTTGAGGACAGCACACATGGCATACTGGACACATGACACTGCCATATGTTGTACAGCCATTACCTCTGCTCCATTTCTGCCAGATTGTGAGCTATATTCTTAGCCAGTACAGTGCCCAGGCATGATCTGTATAGCTTGGACACTACAGTAACCTTTGCCCCCAAAGATGCAGTCTCACTGCCAATACAAATAGCTTACTGCAATAATAGGTATGTTGTAAGTTTTAATTGCTCCTGTGGGCAGAGTATGGATGCTATTTCTTCATATGCTAATCTTGAATTACCTAGTGGAAAGTAGCTTTTTCATCCATAATTCTCTCTTTAAAATCAATAGCAACCAATACCGGTGTTTTAAAAAGCAATGAAGATTTTTAAGGACATTACTATGAACTGAGTTTAAGTTCTGACCTTAAAAAGTGATTCTGTTTAAGCACTGAGTTGGGTCTGAATGTTCAAAGCTGCTGAACAGCTACTGGGATCAGCATGCTGAAATGAAGCAGTGACTGTCTGTCCTGCTGTCCTCAGAAATGAATGCTGTCCCCAGAGATGAACGCTGTCCCACCTTTTCAGTTAACTCACTTCTGTATGTTGAGGAAAATGAATTTATTCTCATCCTGTGTTTCAGGCACAAGAAAGTCATGTATGGTTTAAAGGGAAGCAATCATATGGTAGAAAGTAATGGAAAAATAAGAGTTAGGTTGCGAATGAAAATGATAGGATGTTCGATTGGGCTGCCTTCTGTATGATTTGAGAAAAATCTTTGGAAGGGAGATCTGTTGATAGTTACTAAGTAAGCAGAAAATATGTTTATCTCCAAAAATCTCCTGTGGTGGGGGGAATGCTAGGGCACAGTAGCAAGTAAACTTGCAGTATTCTTATTCTTCCCTAGCTATTAACATCTGCCATTGCTAGAGACAAAATACTGGATCCTGCATCCCAATCAGCACAGCTGCCTGAACATTCTGGGTGTGCAGCTGCTAAAGCAACTGAAAGCTTCTCCTGGGGTGACAAATTCTGTGTCAGGCTGTAAGTGGTGTGGAAACAAATGAGTTCTATGATTCTGCATCTCCTGCACTTTTATTCTTGGGCTACTTTGGACCATCTTTGCTCCTTGCATTCCTTGTGGGAGGAAGCAGGTTAGCTAAAATCAAGTTGCTTTGCAGTTGAGGCTTAGCAAGTGAGGAAACACGAGAGGTTCAAGCAGGTGGAGTTGTCTCTCTTCTGTCAAAAAAAAAATGCCTGCTGTGTTAGACCAAAACAGCCATTGTGTGAGGCTCATTATACTGGGAGTATCCAACCCACATCAAAATTTCACTGCAAACAGTCTCTTTGGCAGAAGACAGATAGCAGATTGTCACCCAGCAAGCTGCCAGGGCAAGTCATCCTACTAGCAGGAGGTGTTGGCAGCTCAGACTCGTGGGACCAATCCTGAAGGAACAGGAGTGAAGGGTGAGGCAGTGGGCACTACAGCTCCAGTAAATGCATACAAACGGGTTTTTGGTAAAAAATCTTATATGAGCCTGACTTTATTGTTTGCTAGTTCCTGTATCGTTTTGTGATGACACTGGTCCATCCTTTCAGGTCCATTTAAACATAAGCAAGCTTTCATTATTTTAAACCTCACATTTCTGAAAAAAAAATGATTGGTTTTGTCAGTCACTAGTTAGCCAAAAGTTGCTTTCTTAGTAGAACACTGTAATCTATTTACCCTTCTATTATATATATTAGCTCATTTGAACCTGGCTTTCATTTTTGATCAGTACATCCTGTAAGAGTCATCAAAAGCTTTTTGTTTTATGCGATCCAAGCATAAAATTAAAATTTAGAGAATCCCCCCTGTTTTCCTTAGTGGTTCCTTGCATTTTGAGAGGTAAGGGACCTATTTCTCCCTTCTTCCATCCTTCCAAGCCTCATCTACTATTAAATCTTATATTTATTTTTGGGTTCGTTGTTGTTATCTTCTTTGTATGTATGTATTGTCCAGAATTTCTGTTAAAAATCCCACGCAGCAGTGCCTTAGCCAGCCCTACAATTTCTGGAGTGAACTAGTTGATTGCATAAAGCTGCCCTTTGTTTCCTTTGTTGACCTCTTGCAGGTTTTTCTACTTTGCCTTCGTTTTTTTCCCCCTTCTTATTTCATTAAAAGAGTAGCTTTCATCTTTTGTTTTGGGAGGTGAATTCCCACATTCGCTTACGCACGCTCTTTCCTTCTGCCTTCCCTTCCAACGTGACAGAACTGGAGAACTTTTGAGAGACAAGATCTGAGACCTCCAAGCCTCGTTCCAAGCCCAGGTAGTCACCCTGCCCATGCAACTCCAAGGGAAAATGTTCTGGAAGTGCACATAGATACAGTTTTGGCAGATAACTGGTAGCCTCCCTTCTACTCACTATGAGATTTAAACCTTTTAGGGCTTTGAGATTGACTTAACCATCCATTTGAGGATGAGACTCAGGGGAGACACTGCTCCCTACAACTACCTGAAGGGAGATTATAGCAGACTGGGGGTCAGCTCCTTTGTAACTAGCAATAGGATGAGATGGAATGGCCCCCAGTTGTACAAAGGAGGTTCAGGTTGGATATTAGGAAACATTTTTTCTCAGAAAGAATAGTGAGGCATTGGAACAGACTGCCCAGGGAGGTGGTGGAGCTGCTGTCCCTGGAGGTGTTCAAGAACTGTGTAGATGTAGCACTGAGGGGCATGATTAGTGGGCATCGTGGGGATGGGCTGATGGCTGGACTCAGAGATCAGAGTGGTCTTTTCCAGCCTTAATGATTCTATGATTCTGTGGTTCTGCTCCTGCCTCCTCCCTGTGCGAGGGCAATGGTTTGCACAGGGATGTGGCAGACCACATCAAGAAGCTGAGTCTGACCAAATGCAAGCCCTTGCTTCTCCCCGAGCCCTGTCCCAGGGCTGGCTGAGCCAGCAGCAGCGTTGATGGCAGTGTTTTTTCTCCTGATGGTGGGCATACATCCGTGGGTGCTTGGAGTGCATGACTCACCTGCTCCTGTTCTGGTTTGCAAATGTGGGCATTATGCTCCTATAGTACCTGAAATGAAGAACCCTGCTTTGCCTCTCTGGGTGCTTGACTGGCATGTCCCATGGCAGCAGTGAAAAGGAACTTTTCAAACTTGGTTGTTATCTTGGTTAGACCAAGGCTTCCTTGCATCCTGAATTGACAAGCTTATAGCAAAAAGCTGCTTAACAGTCAAACTAGCGTTGCCGTAAAGGAAATATTGGTACATGTTAGTGTGTGGGAGAACAGCCAAACAGGAAAAACAAAAGCAAAGAGCCATAGTTGTCAGAAATCACAGAGCGTGCAAGCCTTGGGTACTGAAGGGGACAATCTCCGGTGACAGGCACTCTTGCATCTGCCCTTTGCACCTGTGGATCATTTGCAGAGCAGTTCTGCGTGCTAACAAGAATATGGCCGCTCCTCACCCAGCCTGCACTGAACTGACTCTCCTGCCCCAGTGCTGAGCTTTGCTTTTGAAAGTTGGTGGTGTTTTGGAGACAAAGCAAAAATTGAGGGCTGCTGCGTGATGGAGCGATATGTTGTTACTCCCCAGTTTTCTACCTGTGGGTAATTGCTGCAACAGGGCAGATGGGAGAGCTAGACTTTTGGAAAGTGGTTGTTAATACTCTGGTTGCAAAAGCAAACAGTGGCAATCCTCACCTGCAGGAAGGTTACAGGGCTGATTCCCTAAATGCCACAGCCAGGGTGAAAGTGAAGTTCCCTGAAAGGGTTTTCAGGCTACTGCGTCTGGCTGTGAGCAGCTCCCCTTCCTCAGCTTTTCCACTTTAAACCATAGCTCTTTCTCTCTTATGGGCAAATCATTTACTATAATTTAATGATCACAACCACATAAATTCCGCTTCCTTGTGGTTAAAAAAAAAAAAAAAAAAGGATTAAATGTCTCAGTTTATCTTTCCACATAGGTCACATGGCCAGAGCTGGTTGTAAAATGTGGAAAAACGGGTTTGAGGTGTGCCAAGTGCCAAGTGCTGTACATTTCCCTATTCTCTCTGCCCTGCGTATTGCTCACAAAGACACCACAGAAAGACAAGGAAGTTTGCTTTCTCAGGGAGTGGATTTTTGTTTTTTAACATAATACATCATTTATTATTCTTAAATCTAATCCTTTAAGACCTCCGTGATGTTCTAGTCCAAATCTGAAAAAGAAACAACCTGAGAAAAATTCCTGCTCAGCCATACAAAAGCAAAGTTGTGGAACACAATCAGATGCCCAGCTTGTAACAAAGCCATCAGAGGGTGTACCAAGCTGCCTTGGGAGCCAGACAGGTGGGATCCTGACCTCACCAATTAATGAAAGACCCATCAGCTCTGCCCTGGGGGTGGGGGTGATGTTGGCAGGTCAGGGCTGGCCTTTGGGGATTGGGCTGGTGAGGTGTGCTGGGTTTAAGGGAGTCTGGGGCTCTGAGACCATGTGGTGTGAAAAGGACTCGATTCTTCTTGCCAATTACAAATTGCAGCAGGCTCTTTTGAATGATTCTTTTGTCCCTGTGGGGCTCTTGCATTAGACTGTAAGCTATTTAGCTTTTCTTACAAAGAGCCTTTTTCATTGGTGCTTCCAAAGAGATACTGGAATGTGTAGAAGGTGCTGTCTGACCCCAGGGGAGAGGCAGCAGGTTCATGTCTGTAACACTGGAAGCAGGTCCTGGGGCTTCGCTACTCTGGGCTCTGTGGCTGGAACTCACTGAAGCCAGGCCCAGCAGCTGGCGAGTGTTTATTCATTGCTTCTGAGTGGTAGTGATGCTTGTGAATGCTGAAGATATGCTGACACTGTGCACAGCTGAAGTCTTTGTTATTACAGGTAAAGTCTGAGCTGAAGCACTCGTAGAACAGCCCTGGTGTGGGATCCAGCCTGGTGTCTATACTCCACTGAAACCCTCATATGAGAAAAGTGGAACTAGCAGAAAAAGCATAATGCTAATTGCAGTGTGTTTAACTACTTAATGTGCAGTTTGATTGGCAGCACCTTTCTGGATGGGATATGGACACTGTTCTAGGGAAAAGCATGTGATGGGCTTTGAATGAGCCTCTGATGGTACCTATGTGTAAGAAGGAACCATTTCCTAAACTGTGATGCTCTTCATATTGCACCTTTGATGCCTTCAGTAATGATATCTGTAATGATTGTACCCCTGTTGGTGGTGTCGGTCACTTTGTGGATACGGCACCGCTCATTAACAAAGCTGTTGGAAAAACATCCCTTTTACTTTGTTGGTGAATATAATTCCTCATTTGAATTTCAGTTGCTTTGCATATGTGTATTTGGCTATTCCCATCTCCTAGAGGGAACCAGATTTTCTTTGCTGTATGTCATGTTCAGTATATTCTCCGGCAAAAGAGAAGTAAGATGTTGGGCATAGAAATAGAATGATTTTTTGCATGCATTTCTATTTTGTGGGACCATGAGGAAAAAATTGTGCTTGAGATGGAGCAGGAGGTCTCTGGGGAGGGTCGACATGAATACTGGTATGAGATCTGTTGGCAGAAATGAGACTGCCCTTCCTATGCATCTCCCTCTAGGCTCTAGGAGGAAAGAGGGATCTGTAGCCAATGCACTCATATCACTGCCCTTCTCAATGCTCAGGGGAGAGAAGCAGACAAGACAGATGAAGGTGTTTTGCTGCCCTTTGTAGATGTCACCTACTTACCCAGCCAAACTCCTGAGTTTGACAGGCCAGTGATCTAGAAAGCCCTGAATGCAGTTGGGTGCATGGGTGGGCAGCCCTGCTCTGCACACCCTCCGTGTTGGGGCAGCTTCAGTGGGGAGGGATGTGTGCCCAAACTGAGGGTGTGGAATGATTTCTGCCGTGCCACAGTCTGACGCACCCTCACCTGAGCAGCTCTTCCACAGACTGAGGCCCCAGGATGTTACCCCATCAATGAGTTTCACAGTCAGTCTGGGTGATACTTGCTGGCTGTGATGTGTCCCTCTGCATCCTGCACAAAAGCTGGTCAGCAAGAGTGTCTGGCATGAATTCAGGCTTTAAGGGAATCCTTCACTTATCCATGTGGCTGGAAAACTCTCCGGTAAGGGACAGCAACCAAAAAGTCAAAGACTGGAGGAACTAAGGATGCCCCGTGTACAAGTTTAATAAGTAATCCCTTGTTATCGCATGCCTTGTTGAGTGATTGCAAGATACCCTGGTCCATATCCTGCAGATTCGTTACAGGAGTGATAATTGCTTGTTGCAGATATTGTTTCAAAGCTTTGCAACAAAGGAACTGCTATTAAGTGTTGGCTGTTTTGATTCTGGCTGATTTAAACATGTCTCTCTCTCAGCTAGCTGGCTTGAGGTCGCTCCTATGGCTTGTGTAGGCTGTTTGCAGATTTTTTTCATGCTTCAGTGAGATCTTTTGGTTAACTGTGGCATCCCACTTCCCATAAGCAAGCAGACTGCAGGCAGCGGCCGAGCTGACACAGATCTTCAGTGACATTACAAACATGTACAAGGCTCAAAGTGCAGCCCGACTCTTTCACCTCTGACAAAAGTCGAATGTGTTTGTTGGAAAGAGCTTAGAAAAAAGGAACAAAAGCATACCATGGTTCAAAGTAAAAGTACAGCTGTGGACAGACCACCATTTCTTACTGGTGACCTCCGTACAATCTGGTCACATGGAGAGGCACAGGAGCAGCTGAGTGGGCACAAACCTACAACCTAGAGCTGAGTTTGTGATCTTGCCTTGCAATCACCCATGGGATCGATAGCAGGACTTTTTAGCAGGGATGTACGCAGGCCACTGGTCTTCCCTTATGGTAGAAGGGGACTGTGAGGAGCAGAAGCTTCCTGCATCATGGGGCTCCCAACGCAGCCTCTTCAGATTGTGATAGCTGTCATCATGTCATCGTGTTGGGAACACAGCGCTGTTTGGTGCACATGGGACAGATCCAAGAACACTTGAACTGTTTCCTGCCCAGTCTTCTAATGAAGAGTTAGCCCTTGACTGCACATCTCCTACAAGCAGATCTGTAATTTTGCTGCAAGGTTGGGCTTCTGTCTTCTTGTATCAGAAAACCATTAATCTCCTGACCTTCCATCTGGAGGAAAAAAAAATGGATCTAATTCGTCAACCTGACAGGGAATATTTTATACGGAAATACTTCTACAGTCTGGTCTGTACCAAATTCCAAAAAAAATTTCATACTCTCTTTGCTCTTTGGAGTGGTGTATGATGGTGCAGCCTGTTTTTGTGTTAAGAGAGGACGACTGTGTGCCAAAACTTGCTTTTTTTCATTTCCTTGCTTACAGCTTCTCCCTGTAACTCCCCTTGTGCAGTTTCATTTATAAGCAGAGCATAGCACTGAAACTCAGTCAAGTGTGATTCAGCATTTCAGTGACACACTGGAGCATAAAACCTGGCTCTGCTGACTTTCAGATGCACAGCAGAGGTAGTTTGCCCTGCTATGAGGCAGGTCTAGGATTTATTTTTTTTACAGATCAGCATGATGGGCCACTTTTGAGGCTGACAAGCATTGAGAGCAGTGAGCTCTGCCAGTAGCTGCTGAGGACTGGGAACAGAGATGCCACACGAGTAGCACAAAGCAGGACATGGGATCCTGTGTATACCTTTTAGAGGCACTAAAAATGCATTTTGCATATGCTTTGAGCTCCAGTGCTTATAATAAGATGTCAGAGAGATGTAAATCCACTTGAATTTCTTGTTAATCTGTCTATACATTGCTGTATCACAGTGATATTAATGTGTGCTGTTCCCTGAAAAAAAAATTCAGAACTGCTGTTAGCACTTGCAGTTGACACCAGCTAGAGCAGTGTGTATCTGCTCCTCAAGACCATCAAGAAATATGGTCAGAAAGGGAATGAGATCAACTCAGCAACATTTTGAGTTGTCACAGTGCCCAAGGCCTCGCTAGAGCTGCTGGCATTCCTGAGGCAACAAGGTCATTTTAAAAGCACGATTGCATTTCTCTGGTGTTATTTATGTTAATATCTCCAGAATGACTTGCATGTTTGAGCTTTTGATGGGTTAATCATTAATTATGATCTTACAAAACTGAAACAAGAAACCATAAATCTAGGAAAATAATAAATTCTCTTGTGAAAAGTCTGTTCAGAAAAAGAGCATGCTGGGTAGATTCATTTTAATTTAGGATAGACAAAGGGAAACTTTCATGAGAGAACCAGACCCATGTGTTAGTGAGGCACAGTCAGTCCTTCATCTCACTTGTAAAAAGCTGATGTTTGTGAAGTGCATGGCTTAGCTGAATGCCCACAGGGGCGGTGAGCGGAGAGGCCAACAAGGAGCTGCAGGAAAGGCATTAGTCTTCCTGTTTGACCTGACTGTTTGCCTGACAGGTAAAGCTCTGATGTGGCTGTATCTCCTTGAAAGCTGCTTTTAGCATTATGACGATTATCTCTGTACTAAGTAAGATATGGGGACCTGCTACTGGTCATTTTTAATGGGATGTACAGACTTTCTAAACCAAACTTACAATGTTTAGACATAGTGAGCAAAATTAGATGTCTTTCTACCCATTCCCAAGTCCTACCAAAATAAAAAAACCCACAAACAAAAAACACTTTCACTTTCCTAGTACAAACAAACAAACAAACAGTAGAGAAATGTCTCATTATTAGTATCTTCCAGGAAAACCAAGGCATTAACATAGGATGTCCTGACTTAATTGCATTATGAGAAGCGATGCTTAAAGACAGGAAATTGCAGATACACTTTAGTCCTAATGAAGGATATAGAAGTTTGTGCAGTATTTGTTCTGGTCTCCTTTTTGGGATTATTCATTAGTGGTAATTCCTGCTTTAGTCACCTTCTTTCTGCTCTGCCTTAGGGTTTAGCTCTTCTCCCTCACACTGCCCTTCTCCCAAGGCTTGGTATATGCACCTAACAATCTTCAGATGGGCTTACAGCAAAGAAACAAACAGGTAGTCTGTAGGACTGCTTCCAGGAGGTGCAGTCCTGTGATCTGTTCTTCATGGAAGGGCTGTGTTTGTGCGCTGAAGCATGCTGAGAGGTTAATAATGTTGGGCTTTCTCTTAACAGAGCACCCCATTGCCAGCTCCCAGAGCTTCTGCACAGGGTTGTAGTGGTCTTGTGCAGTGAGTGGAAAGCACAGAGAAACAGCAGCTTTAGCTCTTCCATCTGCATCCAGGCATGGACTCTAAATTGGGTTTCAAAAGAGATTTAGGCTGATCCATAACTGCTGGATAATTGAGAAGGTGCCCAGTGCATGTGCTGGGGTAAGCACTGTCCTTCAGCCCATCTCTGTTCCCAAGGAGCCTGTGGGGATGCTGGCCATGGCTCCCTGCTCCCCTCCTGCCCCAAGAACCTGCCCAGCCAGGAGGGGGCACATTGCCCATGGGGAAGCCCACCTGGCAATAGGATGTTACAATAAATTAACAGTCTCTGTTTTTATAGAATGCTTTATTCACTATGTCCTAGAAATGTACCGTAAATGGAGCAAGAACTAAATAAATTCAGAGCTTCTGACAATACAGAAAACAGAGATACAATAAAACATCTAAAATATCAGCTCTTTCAAGAATAAGGCACACTAGTTTTATATATATATATATATATACACACATATATATATATATATTTATTTGAATAGTTTGTTCTTAACCTAAAGATGTTCACATTTCAAGTTATCAGACTTACCTCAGTAGTAGTGTACATGAAATGGTTTAGAAGCAAGTGGAAAAGATGGGGGTGGGAGGCTGCGTCTCCACGTCCTGCCTGCTCCTGCCCTGGTGGCCTGGGGGCTCACCTTTTTGGGCTCCTTTCTGTCCCTGATGCAAGCAACAGAGGCCAGTGGGGAGAGGATGGCTGGGAGAGCAACCACTGCCCTTTGATGCTCTTCTGGGTTGGCCATGGTTGTGACGGAGGGGCTGGAAAGGGGATAGCAGAGCCTGCAGTGCCTGGATGACATTAACTGCCATGGTGGCAGTTAGCACTGAGCTGTACAAAGCCTTAGCTGGAGCCCCCAGCACTTTTTGTCCCACCAGGGTCTTCTGGCAAGGCTTTGCCTGCTTCACTTCCCCTCACCCTAAAAACAGGCAGGGTGTTTGGGATGAGAGTTTGGGGGCTAAGGAGGCTTCGTTTTCAGAAGCGGTGGGACAGATGGCAAAAGCCTCCAGGGAAGGGGCACGGAGGGTCAGAGTCCGACTTAATGGTTAACTTCCTCACAGTGCTTTTGATAGCAGTTGGGCAGGTTTAAATAGAGCTCAGCTTTGCTGAGTAAGAGCACCTAAAAACAACCGCTCCATTTTGAGGCAAAAAAAAATGCACATTAAAAGGTCACTTTACTAAGCTGGAGATGATCCGAAAGTGGTTCTGTTGTCAAAATATACTTTATGTGAAACCCCTTCAGCTGGTATTTATACCACTAAAAGCAAAGCAAAATTGTTTACTCACTCTCTTCTCCACACCTCCCTTCACTGGAGCTGTGATTGCAGAGCTGATACACTTCATAAAATGGGCGAGATATTTCTTTAATGTTTTACCATATTTTACATTCACTGCACTACTAAATAAAAGCCTTTAAACAGGCCACAAAACACTGCAATAATATATTTACTCCTTAATATAACAAACTTTTTTTTTTTAATAACATCAAAATAAACTGTGTTTGTTTTGTGGCAAACCACATACCATGTAAATTTGCAACATAAAATGACTTTTAAAAAGTATATTAAAAGGTATTTACAAGCTCTATGTCTTAAAATGGCTGGGTCCAATCCTTCCCATCCCTGATGTGCACACAGAGCTCCAAGTGCGGGAGCTGGATTTGGTGTGGAAGGGAGGCCGGGAGGGATGCCAGCCTTGCTGTGTCAATTCCAGTATCACCACCACCCCCAGTACCTCAGAAATTTCTCATGGGACGTGATGAAGCTATGGGTAGTAGCACTGCGCATCCTGCTGCCAGGAGTGGGCGTGCTCTTGCCTACAACAGCATACATTCTCAGTCACTACAGCATATACTTCAAAGAATAAAATAAAGAGCGTTTAAAAAAAGCCTAGGTTTTATACTGGATGAGGATTAAAGTTGAGACGCCTTACGCAAAATATGAGGTGCGCGTATCTGCACGTGCTCCAAGGCTGAACTACAGGTAGCTTCAATAAATAGAAATTCCAGTTGTTGAGGAAAACTCTGAGCCTTTTCTTTGAGCATCATAAGCCTGCTAATCACACTGCAAAGGGCTTTGTGTGAGGAGGCTTTCTTCTTTCTATTCCTCCTACGAAGGCAATATGAATTACTTTTGATTTCAAACAGTAACAAACAGATTGTATTAATGCCAGCACAAAAACGCAGAGGTCTTGCACGTTTCTCAAATTGCACTTTCCAGTATAACATTTCTTAAATAAGATACTTGTTGTTTTTTTCTTTTCTTAAAAAAAAAAAAAATCTAAGGAATGTATTCTTTAAATATTGAATATATTCTTCAAAATATATCGTTTAAACTTTCCCTAGCTGCTCGGGTGTGCTTCTTAATATATAGCTGATATATTATTAAAGGCACTACAAAATAGACATCTCTGGAGTGCAGTAGTTACTAAAAATAACCTTCATACCACAAATATATTGAAAATATAACTGCTAAAAAAAAGGACCCTGTGCAACCCCACTGTGATGCATATAAAGGCACATAAGTGATGGGTGGCTGCATCAAGGTCGTTTAGAAATGTATGAATACAGGCATGTTAAATTTTAAAAATAGCCTAAAAAAAGTTAGTGAAAACTTCAAGCGTAGAAAACATTTTGAACATGTTTTTCTGTGACATTCTTCACTTTCACGTTCTGTGTCAGTTTACTGAGTCCTGACATTACTCTCCTGCAGCAGGCGCATTCTTCATAAATATTAAAGTGTTCCTTCAGTGTTTGTTTCTCTGCCGACAGTCTCAGTACGTCTGGTAGACGTCGTGGATGGGCACCTGGATGGTGGCAGCTGGGAAGGCCGGAGGTATGTAGCCAGCATAGCCCCCATAGGCGGCGGCAGCGGCGGCGGCAGCGGCGGCATTCTTCTGTAGCGTGGCTATTGTTGCTGTTGCTGCAGCGGGTGCTGCGAACGGCACGTAACTTGTCCCATAAATGCTGGCAGCGGGGATCCTCTGCACGTTGGGGGCCATGGTGTACACTGGGGTTATGGGGCGGCCCTGGAATCAGAGAATTGCAGTATGTCTGGAGTTGGAGGGGACTCCACGAGGGATATCCAGTCCAACTCCTGACTCCACACTGGGCAACCTCAGAGCCAAACCGTGCATAGTTCAAACAGTCCTTGAACACAAGCAGGCCTAGTGCCAGGGTCAGGTTGGGGATTAGGAAAAGGTTCTTCACCAGAATGTGGACAGGCACTGTAACAAGCTCCCCAGTATCATGGCACCAGTTGGACTGGATACCCTTCATGTGTACCCAATCCAGACTATCCTGTGTGTCTCACTTATCTCTCTCACTCAAGAGGGCATGCACTGTCTATCTTCCTGTCCTTGTTTAGTGTGTTTACAGTGAGATGTCCTCTTGGAAACTCACCTCTTCCTACCAAATTTGGGTCCTCCATAGAGGAAAAGCAACTATCCAAAGTGCAGATGTCAATGATAGGTCAAATGAACAGCACTTTGGGGGTGCCTGCTCTTCTCCTATGACACATAGAGTGGTTTGGGGTGGGTTTACCAAGGAAGTTTTCCATGTAAAGGCAGGTGTATGGCTCAGGTGCCAGACATAACCACTGGGGGAAAGTCTCAGGTTATGTGAGATGAATTTCTCTGCATGTTGGAAAGAAGGGACAAAGAAATGGGAGCAGAAATCAACCCAAGAGCTGCAGTGGGATGTGAGGATCTCAGTGGGATCATGCTTGAGCAACAGCCCAGTCCCACAGAAGCAGGCACCAAGCAGGAGAATCAGAGAGTGCTGTAGGCAGCTTTTCCCCTGCACTGGGTATACAGAGCAGAACATATGGAATTGGGGTGTCTGCACTGAACTCACCTGGAAGGGGGGAGGCGTTGACACAGCTGGTATTACTGCTGCGGCTGCGGCTGCTGCAGCAGCAGCTGCTGCACTGGCTGGGTCCTGCTGGACGGCAATAGGGTTGATGATGTGCTCCACTGTGTGGATTTTGCCATCTTCCATCATCTTGGCTGGTGGTGCAGCTGGAAACATGGAGTACTGGGCACCGATCGCAGGGATGGCCACTAGGAGAGAGACCAGACACATCAGGCATACTGGGAAAGAGTCTCCAGAGCCTATTCTCAAAGAACACACAGCCTTACTCTTGGCTCTGCCAGATCTCACCACAATAGGCAGCCTCACGAGCTAGTTGGGGACCTGCAGCAAGTCTGCCCCCCCTGCAGGTTGAAGAACCACAGCCAATGCTCTTGAACTGTGCATGGTGATGGGCTTGGTGCTGTCTGCTCTTCCCAGTACTTCTCCCCTTGGCATGGCTGTCCCAGGGCTAGGGCCTTGTTCTGGATTCAAGCAGCCCCTTCTGACCATCACCACTCTCTCCCTCGCCAGAAGCACCTACTGTCCTGGCAAGGTCTGTGCTCTAGCTGCTGATATCAAAGGACATGGGGCTGCTTCAGGAAAAAAAGGTGCGGTTTTTACTGCAGAAGTAGCAGCCAGGAACTGGGCTAGTCTATATGCTACCCTTTGGCCAACGGTCTGAAATACCAGTTAATGTATTCTTATACATTTCCCAGGCCTAAATTGGCTTAATACATTTTATTCTATCTTTCTGCTTCAGTATCAATCTGTTTAACAGCACTAAAATAGAAATTACTCTTACAATAATTCTCCCTTGTGCCAAAATTGGATAATCCAAAATACATAGAGCTATTGTCTTCCAGGTAAAGGGTAAACGCTCCAATCAGAGTGTGTATCAGAGATCCTGAGTTTGTACGTGGTCTTACACAGATTTTCACTGCACTGTTTAGGGAAGAAATATGCTTTGCTGGACATTCCCAATAATCACATTTGTAATTCTGTTGTTGCTTCATAACATGCAGTTCAGCTTTCAGTTCTTGAGTCTTTCAGCAGGACACTTGTTCACAAGGAAGATGGGGTAACTAACAGATCAATTCCACCTGGTCAGCTCAAACCAATTTTTTTACTGTTTTAAATAACTTGGGTAATGCCCCAGTGATGCAAAAACAGAGAGCTCACACGCTCCATTCTGCAGTGTCTTCTGGCAGAAAGGCAGGATCAGGCAGCTGGTACTGGGGTGATGTCTCAGAAGTTTCCTAGCCATTATCAAGGAATTGAGCTTTGAGATATTTCTGAAGAGATAGAAGTTTCCAGAGTTGGTACACCTCTACTTTTCCATTCTGATAGGTGATCTCAGAGTAGTTTCCTTTTGATAACAGAGGTAAGTCTTGCACGTGCCCTTTTTAACTGATCAGCTCATCTGGCTGGGAAAAAGAGGCCAGGTGCTTCAGCACTCAGGGCCTATGCTGGAGCAGTGGTAGAGGGGAAGACCAGGTGAAGACTTCTGAATCTGAATGTGCTGGAAATGTAGAAACACTTAGTCTTGAGAATCAGGCTTTTGTTTGGTAATCAAACAAACTACATGGACACCACTGATAAATACCAGGGTAAATTCAAGTGTGTGTTTCAAGGAAAAAACTGACAGCTTTTCAGTCATCCTTCAGTAATAGCTGAATTATCTTTACAAACATGGATAATGGTAATATTTTCTGTTTGTGAGTGGGTAGTTTTCTCAGGAAGCCTGACATCTTCCTTTGAAGATTTGGCTCTGATCTTTTAACAGCACTCCTTCCTCTCAATGCTTCTTCTCACATTATCTCATCCCTCTGTTATGAAGGACTCTTCTTAGTCCTCATGACAGTTGTAATTTCCACTGACAGTATGGAACTTATTCTGGTAAACTACTGCAACTTTAGTATTCAACGCTGCTTAGGTGTGCAGTTAAAATTTGCTGGAGCTGGGCCTGCTTCTCTCGCTACAGTTTGTAGCTCTGCTGTGTGACTGTAAGTAGGACACCCACAGTGCTCCCCACACTGCTGATGGTGGTGGAGGAGCTGTCCTGAGCCAGGGACTTTCCTGCAATGGGAAAGCACCTGCTCCTTTTCCCAGCCTTGCAGAGCAACACAAATTGAGCTGGGGAGAGCTCTGGAAATTTGGGTTTGGAAATTGCCCAGGGTGAAACTAGCAGTTTAGAAACTTGGAGAGAGGAAGGTTGCCACACGGGCTGGCCCTGGACCATGGGACAGGGGCTCTCCTGCCACTTCCACATTCCTCCTATCCTGCAGATGTAGCCTATCCAATTGCACATACTGACCTGCACCAGGCTTAATGGCCACTGGGTTGACAGCTGGTAATTCCAGGTTGGGTACCAGCTCGTATCCTTTTTCTTGCTGTTTTCCTTTGCCTTCGTGGTACCTGCTGTATATGCCACGGCCAGCAGAGTATCCCCCCAGGTAGGAGCCACGGGGGCCTGGGGCTCTGTTGCCAGCTGCACCTCTCCCTCTACCTCGTATGCTGCCTGCTTATGATAACAACATAGAAAAAGATGGTGAACAACAAACAGTAGCAGCAATATAGGGAAGACAAACAGACTTTGGGAAACTGGGAGGCACATGCTTAGAAATGAGGCTGCTGGAGCCATTTTGATTTGAGTGACTTTGCTTACAGAAAAAAATGATTTTGTCTTTGGTTGCACCCAGTAAGATTACACAAGTTTTGCTCTTGACATTTCTGAGGGTAAATTAACTGCTTTATTTACTGATGCAACTTTTGTGTCCAGTTTTTCAGGTATAATACAGACAGTAAAGAGAGAGAGGCTCCCTCAGGGATGGTGTCTAAGCAATGGAAACAGCTTCTGCTTCTCCTCCAGAAGAGTCTCAACCTCCCAGCAATGCCCAAAGGGATCGCCCAAAGCTTTATCTGGCCTTTAACCACCTTTGTCAGACCACTGAATTTATTTATACAAATGTCTTTAGTTCTCTCTCTGTACATGTGAATATTACCCCTCTCCAACATCACACACTTCTTTACGACGATACTTTGGACATTGTGGTATTAATGTACTCTGCCTCTTGTTTGGAAATGCACAATAAATTTCAGGAAACTATAGTTCCTATAAGTACAGGATAATTATAACAACAGTAATAGCCACTAGTTTTGTTTGTTTGTTTGTTTGTTTGTCTTTTTAGCAAATAACTCATTTGCAGTTAATTTTTAATGGTTGTAATCCACAACTGATTAAAGTATACATAATAAAATAATTGTTTTGCACTGATTTTATTCCTTCTGCAAATGGTTTTTAATAGGATTTATGAAGGATATAGCACTGCTGTAATTTTAATGCAGAGGACAGATGACATCTGGTGAGTTTCCAGCTCAGGCTTTCCCTGACACCCCTCCCTTTGATTCCCAAGGTCTACCAGGTGGTTCTCACTTCACCCACACCTCTAGAAGAAGGCAGAAGGAGCACCCTTTGCCATGATCCCTAATACCTAAGATGCAGCTCTTTGGAAAGAGACATCAGAACCTAAAGTCCTTGGATTGTCCATTTGGCCAGTCTTAGTACAATGCTCACAAAAACCAGGTCCCTCCCTTCTCCACCCCATAACTGGTCTGTTTGCTCATTCTGTCAGCGTAGTTCTGATGCTAGCCTGTATATTAGCTTTTATCTCTGCAAGATCATAAATTAAAATGAAATGGAATATAAATATGACAAAAAGACCTCTAAAAGAAAACAGCCAAGCACCAGCTGTCCTTTGTCTCAGATAGACCTTGGGTCACACCAGCTTTATATCAAGTCTGCCCGTCGCATCCCCTGGTTGTGCTTACTAACCTTTCACAAAGTAATCTCTGTTGGGCCCTATCAGGGCATTGTATGGATATCCATAATACGCTAGTGTGTATGGATCGCAAGAGTAAACATAGTTAGGTTGCTGAGTTACTTCGGGTGTTGCTGCAGCCCCTCCTTTTGCTGCTTTCTGGTAGCGAGTGTACTGCTCCTTGTCCACTGGCTTGGCCAAGGTAACCTCCAGGCATGAGCCTTCCAATTCGACACCATTAAGGTTATTCATGGCGTGGATGGCATCTTCCCTGGTTGTAAAGTGCACAAAGGCGTAATCACGTATTTTTTTCACCCGCTCTACACAGCCAGGGTTAAACTGCCCAAAGACCTTTTTAATGGTGTCCTCTGTGGTCTCAATCATTAAGTTCCTCACATAGAGGATTTTAACAGTCTCCATGACATCTTCATCCACATCTATCTCTGGTTCTGCCCAGTCGACAGCAATCTGGTGTCCCCACAGCTGGATCCTTCCTGGCATGAGCTTCCTCCTGGCCATTGCTGCTGCTCGATGGCTCTCGTACTCCACAAAGGCGAAACCCCTGTTCTTCATCTTGTCTGCAGCGCTTGCATAGACAATGACATCCAGTACACCTTCTGTCACTTTAGCGATCTCCTCTAGGATTTCCTCTCTCTTCTTCATCTTGGGAATGCCTCCAATGAAGAGCCGGCAGTTGTCTACACTGCAGCACACACCCAGCAGCCTGCCCGGGCGGATTTCATAGTTGTTCAGCTCCCTGACAGCCCGCTTTGCCTCATGCTTCTGTGTGTACATCACGAAGGCATATCCGCGGTTCTTCCCATCAAAGTCCATCATCAGGCGCATCTCATAGATGCGGCCAACAGACTCGAACACGGGGACAAGTTCATCTTCATAGACGTCGCGGGGTATCTTGCCCACGAAGACTTCACAGCCGCGAGGAGGGTGCAGGCCATCCCAGCCAGGAGGTGGGCCGCCGTACTTGCGTTGCCCGTTCTCCTGGATCATGCTGTAGCCGGTGCGCTCCATCAATGCCAGCAGGGCCGCCTCGTTGGGCGCACCAGCCACACCTTCAGGGACTTTTGTGGTACTCATGTTGGAGGAATCGTTGCTCATCCTTGCAGTAGAGTCCTCAGCGGTCATGATGTCAAACTCATTCAAAGCCTGATGAAACCTGGACAAAGGAAGAAGCAGACACTCATTACAAGCTGCTAGCTGCCACCAGAATACCAGCCCTTCTTTTTTGATCTTCAGCAGTTCTGCAAGCTCATTTTCACATGGATAATAAGGCTTCAGAAAAGCAGATGAAAGAGCCATACCAGACTGCATGAGAACACCCATTCTGTGCCATCCCCTGGCTCATCTAGACCTTCACAAGAACAGTCAAGTAGGAGATAATAAGTACACCTTCACACCAGGGAAAAATGGATCTTCTTGTGCAAAGGACAACCTGGCAAGCTTTTGAGCTGCCTGCTGCTTGTGTTATGGTGTGTGGTGTGCTTGTCTCTTTCCTTATAAGACCAGCACTTCAGAAAAGCTGAGGAGAATTACTCCTTTATTACAGGCAGCCTGCAATTGGCTGCACAGCCCTGTAAGTCAGCAAGGGAAGGGTAAATCTCTAAAATCTCATTCTACATTTAAATCCAGGCAGGAAATGCAGAAATACAGAAGGAGGTTGAAAATGCCGACTACCACAACTGCAAGACAGTGCAGATCTACGACTGAGCACAAATAAAAGATGACACTGGGACTTAGAATAGTTAATTCATGGCCTTTTAAAGCTGGAAAGGACCATCAGAACATTTAATATGAGTGATTGTATATAACATGGACCTTTACATTGTATTGTTATTGGCACATTGAGTCCTGTAACATTTATCTGAGTAAAACACATCTTCCAGAAGAACACCGAACCTTGATTTTATGTCATCAAGGAGCTGCAGAACCTAGCGCTTCCTTTTAAGGCATGTTTGTTAATTATTCCTTCTGACAAGGGGGTATGCTATTTCTCCTGAGAATTTGTCTGGCTTTTCTTCCAGCTAGCATTACATTAAACCTTTCTCTGAGTAAATAGTCTTCCAGTTCCTCTATTTTTGCTTTATGATGGTATTCAAGCCGTGTCATCAAGCTACAACTCTATCCTCTTTTTAATAAATTTTGCAGGCCAAACTCTATTTGGCCTTCACATTTAGTCCTTATTTCACTGGAATTGTTTTTGTGTCTCTTTCCACATTCTCCAGACTTTCTGCCTTTTCTCACCCTTGCTGGACATAGGGATGAAGACCACCTGCCTCTCTTCTCCCCATTCCTCTGTCTCATGAGGCCCAATTCTCCACTCTCCTCTCTAGCAAAGCATGCTGAGTTCTTTGTCATTTCTAATCCAAGGTCATTCCAGAGATATTGCTCACTGGGGTTATGTAGCACCCAGCAAGCAACTCTTGTGTTTGTTACTCATACGCGCCACAATCTTGTGTTAGCCATATCTCAACTTCCTGGTAAGTAGGTCCCACCTACTGAGTGCTCCTCAGTTGGTACCTCCTTATTTCTATTTACAATTCCATCAGCCTTTGCATCATTCCCTCATTTATTTGCCACAATTTGCATTAATGACTGTTTTATTTTGACTGTCAAAGGGCACTGGCCCCTGTAGGAAACTCTGCAGGCCACCATCAGAAATAGCCACAGTTTGTATTTGATGGCCTGTATCCTAATAAAGGATAAAGCTTCAGCCAAATTTATTTGTTCCATGTAATGGCATTATTTAGTAAGAGTTCCACAAAGACTCTAATATATACTCTTAGTGACAACAATTTTATCATTTGTGTTGCATTGGTTACCATGCACGCATGTTGAAACCGCATTTGAGATTAGGAAACCATTTGTCTCTGAGCCTTGGTCTGTGGCAGCGTCTGATCCTGCTGGCATATTTGGGCTATAGGTGTTGCACACTGGTGCTCCTGGTGTGGAACAGTCGTTCTATCTTCAAGAATATGGAGAGCAAAGAGGGAGGTGGAGAAGCTGGAAGGGCACTGATAGTGACAGTCATGTCCAGGCAGTATTTTTCTTTCAGAAAGCACAATTTCTTTGAAGCCAGGTCTTTCATAGACATGTATCAGTTTTGATAGAATCTTGCTTTTAAATTTATAAATTTATAAATTTGATTCTCTTCTCTAATTTATAAAAATGATTCTCTTTTTAATGTGTCAGAGCCAGACATTTTGGTTTTACTTCTGGGAATTATTTCACATCATTAGTAGAAATTAAAGCAGAGAAAAACATCTTCTTTTTTCACTTGACAATTAGTTCCTAAAGATCTGCTTTTACCTTTCTCTGAGTAAAATCAAAGCTTGGTAAGCAGACATTTTACTAGGGAATAATCATTACCTTCACATGGGCCACCCGTTGGCAAGTGAATTACTTATTATCTCAGGGGTAGGTAAGTTTAAAAATGAGTCATTACTGTCATTTTGAGGTCAACTTACAAAACAAAAGTCTCTGTATCCTGTTGTGGGTTTGGCTCAGAAGTGGGGCTGAAGTCTAGAAAGCTACAGACAGGCACCGGGAGGGTGGAGAGGGCGGAGATAGAGCAAAGCCTCCCTGATCCAACAGAACCAGCTGCTGGGATTGGGTTGGGGCTGCCGGTGGTGTCAAGGAACTAGCTTGTCCTACAGCACTTTGCATGTCCCCCAGCATCAGCAAGATGATCTCTAATCATAGAATCATAGAATGTCCTGAGTTAAAAGGGTCCCAGAAGGATCATGGAGCCCAATTCCTGAACTCCTAATATCAGAATCTGTATGAGAAAGTGCTGCTAAATGCTGATGGCCACCTCAGCAGGAGACATTACCTTACTGAACAACTTACAGTGAACATAAAAACCATTTTACATTTATTAAGGCCCTTGAAACTCTACTTGATGTACATAAATACACATGTAACAGTCACTGCCACGTGACACTCCGACACCTTCACAGGGTTCAGAGATCACCTGTTTTGATGAGAAAAAGTGCAGGAGAGACAGAGTGCTCCCTTCTCCTGTTACTGCCTCCTGTGCTGCCAGCACTACCTTACCTGCTCATGCTGAAAAGTAGTCACTCTCAAGAAACATGTTTGCAAAATGACGTCTTTCTGAAGCATTCAGCACTATTAATGCACACTTTTAGTCTGCAGTTAAGTGCTCATGGAAACTTGCTACCATGTGCTGTGGGTGTACCTGGGCAGGAGTTAATGCTGTGAGTTTAGCAGTGTGGGTAAATGCAGATGGATTCCTGTGCATCCGTGAGGTGTGGCTGGTGCTAAGAGCAGAGTCAGAAGTTTAAGCTACATTAAAATATGATGTCATGTGAAATATGAGAGCTTGGTTTCTAGCCTATGAAGAGGAAATTACACCTGATGACAAAAATTCATAAAGCAGAAAGACAGACAAAAAGTATTAATTTCTAATGAGAAAGGTTGCATTTTGGAGATGACCAATTTTTAAATGACTTATTACCCAGACTGAAACAAGGCTGGCTTTTTTTTTTTTCTCAGAAAAAGGTAAAGCCTGCTGGATTTTTCAAAGCCCAGTTGGGTGGCCACTGACTTCTGCAGCATATTGAGAGCCTTGAGCCATTCTGGCTCAGCTCTGTGGTGCAGGAATTCTCCTTCACTTTCAGGTGAACTCTCAGATGTACATGTTTCATTGAAACCAGTCAGATTTCACTTCCTTCTGCTTATGAAACTCTTTCTGTGCTGCCAGTAAGGTGTGTGCAAATAGTTCTTGACCTAAACATTAATTCTTTTCTTTTTATTTATTTATTTTTATCAGAGCTGAGAATATTAAATGGAAAACCTACTACACCAGCAGTGTCTGAGCTAAAGCATACTGTGAGTACCAAGCACCTCTTTCATTAAATGGGAACACCATGCTTTGAGTAACAACAGCATATGGCCAAGTGCTGCCAGAACAGGGCAGCTCAGGGTTGCAATGAGAAGGCAATGTCCCAGGGCTTGCAAAGGACCTGGCCACTGACGCAGGGGGAAGCAGAAAGTCTCTCTTCCTCTGTGCCTGCTGGGAGCAAGAGCTGTTCCCTCTCTGCTGCTGTTTTTTCTCTTTCTTGTGGCTAAGGAGGTTTGGCCTTTTTGTCTCTGGGATGGCCTGTGATGCTGAAAGAGTTGAGGCTGAAGAAACCCATCTGCATTTTAAGACATATCTCTGGGTCTGCAGATGTGAGGGACGACAATGAGACTTTCTTCTACATCTGGTACCCAGGAAGCAGGCAAAAAAATGCTAGTAATATACTGAGAGTTCAGTAAGACATAAAAAGGGAAATAACTGCATGATACAAAGCAAAGGAATCCCACTGTTTTCCTAGAAGGCTTCACTGGTCAGACTTCATCACTTAAGGCAGTCCCTGTAACACCTTATCCCTGAATTCACACAGCACTCAGCATCACCCCAGGCAGCCACTTGCACTTCTGTTCAGCCACCTATGATGAAACAGACTTTTGCACACACAGAGGCACAACTGGTGTCCTCATGGCTGCAACTGCTGCAAATTCCTCCTGTGTTCCCTATGAGAGGCTTTGTGTCTGCATTAACTCACCCATACAGCTTTTTTTGCCTTCTACTGGCCACAGAGCCACCAGCAGTCACAGGGCATGGGAACAGGTGCTGGCACCAGAGCAGGCAGGAGCCTTGACTTCTATGCCAGCTGTCATTGTGATGGCCCTTTTGGGTGCTCTGGACTGTGCAAATTCCTGCTGAAAATACAGCATGTGCCCTCATGGACACGTCAGCCTGCTTACTTCTGGAGCTGCTGCAGCTTCGCATTGCATGCTGCAGCCCCTGCTACTGTGGAGGGAAGGTCAGCCATCAACGTTTTAACTAAATACACCATGTTGACAGAGTGAAATATCAGCTACTGTTTCAAATGTGACCTTCCTACTTTTTTTACGTTGCAGTAATAAGGGCAAATAGAAATCCTGCTGCTGGCCTGCAGCAGCAGCAGCACTGGACTCCCTGCAGCAGTTAAACTTCTTTATTTTCTAAAGTTGTCTCTTCTCATGGCAAGTTCACATACAATTGCAGAATCATAGAATATTTGGGTTCAAAGGAACCTTTAAGCCCACCCAGTTCCAGCTCCCTGCCATGGGTAGGGCTGCTGCCCAATAGATCAGACTAGCCCAGGGGCCCATCCAACCTGCCCTTGAAGACTCCAGGGATTGTTACATTCATTTTGTGTATACAATGTGACTGGGCTCCTTCCCACACTAGTGGTGAAACAAAGTCCTATCTCTTGTAGGAACCCGCCTCTCTGTAGTCTCTGACTCTGCTTTGCCTGCTGCTTGCTGCAGTCAGATGCTAATCCTCACCATGGTTATCCATGGTGGACAAGAGCTGAGCTCCGCACCTACTATGACTCACAAAAATACAAAAGTCTGAAGTTGAGACCCATGTTGCATTGGTGCAAGAGGGAGCAGGTCATTTAGGTCTGGCTTTTTGCTGAGAGACCTTTTCTGAGCTGTTCTTACAGAAAGGGGAAGGTCTCCAGGAACAGGAAGAACATCTTTGTTCAGCAGAGGGATGGATGATGTCTTTGGACTTTTAACAAAAAAGAAACACTTGAGGCCAAAAGGCTGTGATGGCTATCTGCAACGTGTCAGACATGTTGCTTTACCTGCAACTGAGCAGGGTGAAAAAGTTGCCCCAGGCTTAAATGCCCAACAAAAGTTTTGAAGAGGTGACTTTTCCCACTCTGGGTCATTCAGGCAGATGTCTGAGGAGAAAGTGGCTAACACAGCGAGCAGCTTGGGAGATCTTGTAGAACTTGTAGATCAGATCTGTGTAGTTATCAACAAGAACATGTTGGCTGTGTGAGCAATTCCACTGCCAGGACTAGAGGAGAGCTTTGTAGGTCTCTGTAGAGACAGAGGAACCAGGAGAGTAACAGAAGTGTCTGATACCTCCTAGCCAAGTCAGATCTTTTCACCCATCTCTCTTTTAGCTAGACTGACACGTACAGAAGTAAGGCCAGGGAGGATTAGAGTACAGTCACTAAGACAAATACTAGAGACTTGGTGATTGTATTAGGAAGAGTCAACCTGAAGAGAAGAGCTGCTTAGTACATTTTGAGGACTTCTCGTCTGTGGACAAGAGGTAATGACCTTAAGTTGCACCAGGGGAAGTTCAGATTGCAAGTCAGGAAACATTTATTCCCAGAAATAAGGGTAAGGCATTGGAACAGGCTTCCCAGGGAGGTGGTGGAGTCATCATCCATGGAGGTGTTAAAGAAACTCATAGATGTGTCACTGAGGGGCATGGTGGGGATGGGCTGATAGTTGGACTAGATGATTTTAGTGGTCTTTTCCAGCTTTAATGATTCTATGAGTCTATGATACACTTGAATAAAGTTTTTCAGGACAGAAGAAATGTCTGACCTATTAATCCTGAAACTAGCAGCTGAAATTCCCACTTCTGCTAATGATGACATCAGGGATCTTGACCAGCAGGGGTCCTGTCACACATTTCAGGCTTACACTATGAATTTATTTCAACCACTTTGTCTTTTCCTGATATGGACTAGGTCAATGTTATGGGCTTGAGAAGTCATTTTCAGCATGTGCCTCCTGCAGAGCAAGGATCTGTACACAATTCTCAGTTGCTTAAATTTGTCCCAAGTGGTGCAAGCATGTTAACAGTGGTTAGTTTAATTTCAAATACGCTAAAAACTGTTGGCTGAATTTTTTGATTGACAGTTCCAGTTTTTTATTGAGTCTTCCAAAAAGAAGTACAATCAGCATCTAGCACTACTTCATCAATATCAGCTGTAGGACTAATGGCTTCTATGAATATATTTGTAAGACACTGATGAGTAGTAGTGCAATCCCTGCCTTAAAAGTCCTGCAGGGACTGGTTACGTCCCCCAGGCACCAATGAAATCAGCGCATTTAGTTAAATAAATGATAGTAAAGTTCCTCTAAATCTATTCTTTAATTATTTTCACCTACTTACGAGGAAAACATCTGAAATTATTCTGAAAGATAATAAACTAGAATTTCCCCGGTTAAAACTTCAGTGCTAGTCAGAGAGTTTGAATTTGCCTCAATTTACAGAGTCAGTCACTGGCTACAACTTCAGACTAGGATTCCAAGCTTAAGCTTCTTGTTTTCATCACTATCATTAAGAGTAATAGCTCTGATAGACCTTATTCTCTTAGCCATATTATATCACTTCTTGTAGTTATATTAATCTTGTGTCACAGCAATTTTATACAGAAAAAGAAATGCAACTGAAATTATGATTCCCCTACATAGTAAGTTTGTATTGTGCCAACTTCTTGTTTATACCAACCCTTTCTACACCCTTTTAAGACATATTTAATTTGGAGTGTGATCCTACAAAGCCTGTCAGAAGTTTCACTTGTATCAGCACTATCAGTGCACAAGAGTGATCATTCAGAAGGATGGAGGCTCCTCAACCATCTGACCTCCCGGTCTAGAAGCCACAGAAAGACTATTAAAGCAAATCTATATTTTAAAAATGATAACCTAAGTAATACAGCCAGAAAAGGTTCCTGAGTCTTGGAGCTCAGCCTGTGACATTGATGAAAAAGTTATTGGTATCTGCCAAAGCACAACCAACACCTACAGCATCTCAACTACACAGTTTTTATTTCTCTGTTTCTGCAGTGTACATTCTGTTAACGGACAGTGTGTTTCTTGAGTATTTTAACCTACCCCAGTGCGACACCAGCCATCTCAACTTAAACCACTTCTGAAGAAAACTGGAGTAAGTGAAACCCAGGCTCTTCTCTCGTTGTATAATGCACTTTGCTGCAAGCCATTCAGAACTTTGTCCCAACAAGTTGTGTAACTTGTGTGTTGTACAGTTTGTCCCGGCCCTATCTTTTACCCAGTCCAACTCAAAATAATTATACAACTTTTAGCTATTTCAATAGAGCCATTACTGACTGTGCCTGCAGCTACTATCCCACATGATATTGAAGCCATGTGTTGAGGAAGGCCGAGAAGATGAGAGATGAGTCATATAATCACTCTTATCAGCTTTCCAAATCAGGAAACACAACCTTCCCTTCTCCACAGATTCACATATTTCAATCTAGTCCACAAAGTCTATTAGCACAGTCAGACAGGAAAGTGTATGACATATAAATAAAGCACAGCGTAATCACTTGGTATGTAACAAGTATTTCCTATTGTAGATGAGCTGGAATGAATGGAGAACTTCTTCCAAAGTCAGTTTATCACAAATGCAGTAGAACAGTATTCTCCACAGAGAATCTGGTACAGAAAAGTGTGTCATCAACAATCTGCGCTAGAGTGCATACTTTGCAGGAAAGGAAGAAGTGTCTCAGCTAGTGTGACTATGAGCTTGCAAGCTTTTGACATAAGAAAGACTGTAAAAGGGATCTTTGGCAGTTGAAAAGCAAAAACAAAAGTAGAAACATCTATTAATTGCTATACAGGAAAGATAAGACATTAATCTATTCCACTTCTTATTTCTAAGAAAAAAAACACTATATAGAATCATAGAATATTCTGAGTTGTAAGAGACACATAAGGGTCCAATTCCTATTTATACATATATATAAGAGGGCTACCTAGTTCAATGACTGTGAATGCTTTGCTGAACTCTGGATGTAGAGATATATTCTATAGAATATAGAACACCGTGCCTGAATATGGGATGTGGATGGTTTACACAAAAACTATTTACCATGTCGATGTTAGAACAATTAAATAGAGTAAGTAATTTCAGTTTTAACTAGTATTTCATATTTCATGCTGTTGTTATTTTAAACTTCTCCCAGTTTTGTGTTTACCACTTGAATGCAGCGACAACGCGTTCACTGCTGTGTGCCCAGCCTGCTGCTCTGATTTCAGCTGCAATTTAAGGGAAAGCTGATAGTGGCCCAACTCGTGTTCCCTCTCCCCCAGGTCACAGAAATCAAAATCAGCATGGAGAGAACCACAGAGTGGGATGTGAATGTTTGTGGCTGAAAGCACATTAAACTCAAAGCATTTGGCTTAGTCAGAGACTGCATGGTTTTTTTCCTTGTGCACTGACATTTGACCCCTTTTTATAACATGCACCTTGCACCACTGAAACTCAGCTAGTTATTTATTAAACTCAGGTACCAATGGCTGGCTTGTACATATCACGCTTTTAACTGCCTGGTGTTGCCTGTGTATGGAGAAGAGGGGGGATGGAAGGTAATCGTCTCTGCTGTGAAATTCTGTCATATCGGCAGAACGAAGCTGCAAAGTGCAGCAATTTGTACCTGACCTCTGATCTAAGAGGTCTGTACAAACCTTTGAACCTTGGGTTGAAATTGAGAAACAAGGTTTACAAGTACAAGGAAGAGATTTCCAGTACTCGTTACCCATGCTCAGGGTTAATATTATAAATTAAAAAAAATATTTAACCAAGGCAGGGTCTCTCTCAAGAGGCACTGCTTCTGTGCTGAGTTAATTCAAGACAATTTAAGTCTATTGAAATTATAGCTCAGTTGGAAATACCCATCATTTGGAAATGATGGTTTTGTGCATTTCAAGAAAGAAATGGCATTTGAGACAGGTGTCATTTGAGATTCACCTTCTGCTGACCTTAACTGGGATTTATTTTTTTTTTTTTCAGATTAAAGACTGAAGAAAGAAGACAAGCAACATTTGTTTCAATGCAATTTCTTCAACAAAGAATGGAACCAAAATACAGAATTGAAAAGAAATTATTAAAAAGACTTGCAAAAAGCCTCCTGCTTTGTTAACTATCTGTTTTTATCCATCACATTAACTAATCTCAGTTATACAGTGCAAAGCTAAATGAGAAACCCATGGAAAAATAATCAAACCAACAACAATACAACAAATTTTTGGTAGATGGTCCTGAGGCCCTGTCTAGATGAACAAAAAATGTGCGTTCTGCAGGCTGTTAGATTAACTGTGTTCGCTCCATTTAATTAAAAGCTCTCTCAGCTTGTTCAGATACCTGGCAAGGCCTTAGGATCAGCACCACCAGCTGGCACCAGCGTGGGCCACCAGTTCACAATGGAAACTGACACAAGTGAAGTTTTCCTGCAACACCCATTATGCACTCTGAGCACCCACTGCCATCCATGCCAAGGTCAGGTGTGTGAAGCTCATGGAATGCTTTGCACATGGCTCCAGAGCCACCCAGCTCAGGACAGGACACCATGATACACAGCTGCTGTGTCTGATCCTTTTGGGAAGGAGCAGTTTGTACATTATGTTAAGATGTAGCACAGCTGAATCTTACATGTTTTCCTCTTTTGCTTTTAAATTATTTTAAAAAATTTTAGAGTCAACTGCTTTTTTTCCAGGTTTAAGTTCAAACTCTGCTGTTGCTATCAGCATTGTCTTCAATAAAGTAATAAATTAACAATTAAATATATAAAGGTGAACAGATTAACATCACGTGTCTTATGTCATAGAACCTTTAAACATTTTATAGACTACTTAGTGAGAAGGTGGACAGAATAATACCAAACTTCATTCTATTAACATGTTACCAAGCAGTCAGTGTGCTGGAGTTACATACATTGATTTATATTAATAACGCTTGCATATAAGTATCTTGCTTATTTCTAACCATCTTCAAGCTGTAAACTCCAAATTCTCTGCCTAAAGGTGTAATCCACTTTTAAAGCTCCATTTTGGTATCAATCTCTTATATATGAGCCAAACACACTATCAGTCAACACAGAAAGAAGATGGCAGAGACAATCCCATTGAAAACAAAGCACACAACAACTGTAAATGGCTATCTAGCACTTCATTAAAAGTCTCTGAAATCTGATTTTATTTTCTACCTTCTGTCTAAAACATCGACATTTTTGTTTTCACAGTTCTGATATTTGCCATGCCAGTTGCTATGCAAATTCTGGTAGGTATTCTTAACAGCTCATAGTTCAAGCTTAGAAGTTTTTGCTTCCTTCTCATACAGCTCTTAAAGCCCCTCTAAAAGCCCCAATCCAACACCCTGGCACTGACAAATGTTCAGTCCCAACCACCCACAAAACCAGAGGCAGACAGAAAGCCCTGATGGGGCAAGCAGCATTGTCCTTACCACCCTGGTTCCACGATCTGAGTGCAACGGGCTGAGGGCTCAAGCCTCCACCAAAGCAGCCCTTCTTCCTAATGGCATGAGCCGTGAGACCTGCTCATGGAGTTTATGCATTGCTTTATTGGTCAGTCAGTCTTAGCCATTTAAATTCCTTGGGAGTCATTTGTTAAGGGCTCTCGGGCTGAGGCCGAGTGGGTGGAACAGAAGGGAACAGAGATGTGAGCGCTGCCAGACACCGAGAGCTCTTATTGGCAGCTTGAAAGTTAATTGCAAAAAGTACGAAGATAATGGGTTTTGAGAGGGCTGGGCCAAACCTTAAGGAAGAATGGACAAGAGAAACTTTGATGTTGTTGCAGATGGGGTGCTGGGGGAGAGATCTGAGCAGAAAGATTTCATTCAAAATTCAAAACTTGGAGAAAAGGGAGTGAAACATGTACAAACAACTCCTTCCTAGCACAAGGCGTTGTGCAAATATCTTGAGTTACAACAGATAAGATAAGAAAAGGGCATATTTTGTTTGACGGCACAAAGTTTTCAGCAAAATCTTTTTCTTCATACGTGTCTGGCAAAATTGTTTTCAGGCTGCACGGAGTCCATTTGCATTCAGTCACAAGAAAAATGGTCTGTGGCTCGTGGAGCGAGAGCCGTGTGCTGAATACCTGGAGCGCAGCACTTCGGCTGGAAACACGGAACTCAAATGTGTTTGCTTGGAAGAAAAAAGCCTGGTGCAGAAGCGAAGTCAAAGGGGTGGTAAAACATGATTCACGACAGCAGGAATGATCTGTACATAACAACGGGACATTAGGCCCCAGAAGCACTTAGGCAAAGCAAACAACACACCTTCTTGAGCGGTCAAGAGGAGAAACCAAACTGAAACATGCCGTGGATGATGGATCCGGCAGCTTGGCAAGCAGCAAGCAGAACTGCCAGTGGGAGGAGAGGGCGCAGGACATAGCTGGGAGCTGCCTGAGCCTGGGGAAGACAGAAAGCAAGCGGCGTGTCGCAGGAGCATGACGGCCCCTCACAGCCCTGGCCCAGACTGACTCTACAAAGGGCCACCTGGGCTGTGCCATGACCTTGGAACGACGGCTCAGAAAGGAAGGGTATTGCAAGGAGGAGTAGGAGCCATTTCTCTCAAGGCTTCAAGGGATCCCAAAGTGCAAAGTTCCTCAAGAGGCTACACATGGTTTATTTTTGAGTGGCTTCACTCAAGATCTAGAGCTTGGCCCGATTGCTGGGATAGTTTTGTATAGTGGGATAGTTTCCGTGAATACTCCTTAAAAGGAGCATAGTTACAGTGCATCCATGTTTAATCACATTTGTATCAAGTTAAAAGTCAAAAGCTGCCTGGCTAAACAATTTGTATATACATGCACACGTGCACATGTTTACTGTCCTATATTCCTACAAAACTACTTACCTTACCTACCGGTAATTTTAACAGCTTGCAGTTTGGTTGTTCTTTAGCTGGTGTTCCTGTGTTCTGTCTTTCCTATGTACAAAAATCAAAGCTCATTCCAAAACTCTAGCCAAGCAGCATGCAGCCAGCAGCACCAAGACACTCCTGTGAGGAAAGAGAAGTGTTTGAACCTCCCAGGGACAGACTGGTGGATTCTGTGGAGAAAGTGCCATCAGATGGTATCAAGTTGGTCCTTTGCAATTATTTGTCCTTATCATCTGAGTGGCTTAGTCTGGACACGACAAACTTAGAAACATCCTAATACTACAGATTGAGAGGCTGGTCAAGACAGAAAAGGGATAGAGGAGTCAGAAAATATAGAGAGAACAGCTAAAAAATTTAGAAGGTTCCATGCAGGAGAGAGGAATTCAGAGGACAACAAAGACTGGCAAAAGAAGCATCGCTGTGATGGTTGCTGGGAGCAAACCCAAATGGCAATTGCTAGCAGTCTGCTCTGACTTTTAGACTTGTTTATCCACAGCACTGCAGCCACAGTGTGTTAGGCACTGTACAAACACACCTGCAGCCTGGATCCTGGTCTTAAAAAGCCTGCAGCTCCAGTGCACTACATGGATCTTTTATCTTCGGAATTCCTCTCTGCTAACGTAACTCATCCGTCACGAGGTGCTCTGCAGGCAGAGAAGCTGCCACATGAAAATTCAGTGGTTTGCCCACGATTGTAGAAATAATCAGTCTCAAATCTGGGGTTAAAATCCGGAAGATTATGCCAAAATCTGTCCCGTGCTTCAGTCTCATGAATGTATGCAGGGAAGCAAGCATAACTGGCATTTAGCTGGTATAAAGTCACAGTACTCCCTTCAACCACATTACCTTTTTAAAGTCACTGTTCACCTTGACTTCACATTTTTCTGTTGGAAAACAAGCTGATCTTAATTTTTAACTAGAAGCATTACAAAGTGAATCCTATCACTTGAATGCACAGAGAAGAGTAGTAAGTGGACTGAGAACACACTTCTGCTAGCAGGGTGATGGGCTAAAATGAAGTACGCTCATTTTTAGAAGGCTTTTCAACATACCATGTGAATCGGGAATGTGTAGGGAGGTGGCTCAAGCTCTTGGCTTTCCTTTTACACTTTCACTTTTAGCTCCAGCTTGTTGTTCATTTCCAAGATCTGTCCCCTCTATCATTTAAAGTAGTGAAAATCAGCAGATCAGAGGTATTCTCAATGGCAGAAACTGAAAATAAATTATTTTGTCTTGCAAGCTGTTTTTAGTGGGAACCTAAGAAATTTGGGCAGAATTGTGCAAATTTTTATCTATGTATCCACCAGCTTTCCTTGCATTATGCACCCCTTGGCTTCATACACACCATAATAGTGATTATATGACTTTCCATATGCCTCTTTATGATTCTGACATCATGAGAGGGATACATCTAAGCCAGAGTGGAAAAGGATTAACAGCACAGGCATCCCAGTGGAATGGAGGATAGATTTTGTATGTGCATGCATGCTCCGCTCCTCATACAGCACAACTGAGATGCTGTAGGAATAGAAGCATACCTTGCCTTCTAATTTACAGCTTGACTTGATGACAGTGTCACCCTCCATTACAGTACTACCATAAATATGCAATTGTTTCCGCTTTTTTTTTTAATGATTGACAGCTAAGCAGGGGCAAAATCTCATGTGAATGAAAACAGTACAGAGAAGTGTCCATACCATCTGGTTCATGTTTTCTTTCCAAAAGATTTTCTATTTTCTCTTACTCTTTCCTGCATAGGATTATATGTGAAAAGCTTTTCCTAAATAATTGTTCTGAACATTGTGAAAGAAAAAACTGGATATTTGAAAAACATCCGAGATGCACAGGAGCGTGCTGATGAGTATCAGATGAGGACTACTCCTCCCTGATGCAATAAAAGGTCTTCAAGGAGACTGTGGATTTTCCCTCACTTGTCCTTTCTAGGAACAGATGCATGCACTTGCTTCTGCTAATTGGGTGTGTTCCACAGATGAAAAGGCCTACTAGAGTACTGATAGTGCTTTTCTGGGATTATTTTTACAAAGATCCATCCCCAGTGCTTTTGGAGACTGATCACAGGCTTGTCATTTTGTTGGAGAGGATCTTTAACTGGGTGAGAGCTAGTTTTTTTGATAAGCATGGTAGGAAACAGGCTTTCAGGAAGGATTTCAGGTTGTCAGCATGGCATCCTGTGATGGTGCAGATGTAAGAACATGAAAGGAGTAGGAATGGTAAGGAGTAAGCAGAGGGTTGAATTTTATGGTCACATTTGATCTTCAGAGACTACTTAGAAATTGCAGTGAAATGAAAAGGGAATGTGCCAGGTAAAACATTTCACCAAAAGGACACATAAATTTATGAGCAACCCACAAGGTCTCTGAGAAGTCTTTACAGTTTATCAGTATATTCACATATATGCTCTACGTCAGCCACAATACAGCCACAAAAAAATAGGATAATAGAATCATAGAGTGGCTTAGGTTGAAGGTAACCTTAAAGATCATCTAGTTCCTACCACTGCCATGGGCAGGGTTGCCAACCACTAGATCACAGGACCTCATAACTTTAACACTAATGGCCTCTTTTTCCTTTTTTCCCCCTTTCTTTCTTTTTAACAAAACCTTTTTGTGTTTGGTCTAACAGGTTCCTTCAGGTTTGCAAAACAATTTTATTGCCCATTTGAATGTTTAATGACACAACAGCACTTTATTGAAATGAGTAACGTTATTTTGCTCTCATTCTTATGCAATGTGAGCGTGCAAACACACTTCTCCATTTCCTGACTTAAAGTTGATGCAGACCAAAAACTGGTAAGATTGTTTAGAGAATATGCAGCCCCTAGTAGGTACCAAAACATTTTCCTCATTTTTTTTATGGATGGATCATATGCAACACTCAAACACACATATATGTCTCAAAACAGCTTTACTACATCATCTCAAGAGGCTTTCAGAGGTGCTCAGGCACCCAAGCATGCACTCAGAGACAACAGTTTTCCAGGTTCTCTAAGACTGAAACTGTCTCAATGTGTAACCCACGCCAGTTCTTTGGCCTTTATCTTGTCACTGGGAGCTTGGAAAATGCCCTTGTACAGGCGGACTCCCCTCTTGTCTGCCAGCCCTGGCCACTTCCTATGTCTCCACTGGAGAGGACAATGTCACAGCCTGGGAGGTGGAGTCCCACCAGGAAAATTGGCTCTGATTTTAATCAGAAGCTTTTCCCAGATAAAAACTACAGTCCTTGGAGGTGCTCTTAAATGAACTGTCATTCCACATAAGCCTGCCAGATTCCTGGAGAGCAGCAGTTGCAAATCCTGCTGCTGCTAGGACAAGGTGCTATGTGGTCACTGATTGAGGTCAGCTGAGCTGATGATGTAGGAGGTGGGATTCTCTCTGGGATCTGCCAAGGAGAGGCTTGTAGAGTTGTGCAGGCGGCCACAACAGAATTTCCCCTTTTGTGTTTTAATCTCATGTATCTCTGGTTCATGGGCAGCCAGAGTTGCCCCGATAACCTGAACTGTTGCTATATAAAGTTTGTGTTTCATTTTAGCAAACACTTCAGTTGTCACTCCGCAAGAAACGTCAATACAGAGGAACTCCCTGGAGGATTCCCCATGCAAGATTCTGTGCTTTTGTTTAAGCCTGAAGGCAGGTTTTAAGTTCCAAAATTTTAAGCAGATGGATACTGAATAAACCCATTGATTGTTATTGATTTCAATTAGCACATTAAAAGAGAGAGAGAGAGAGAGAGAGAGAGAGAGAGAGAGAGAGAGAGAGAGAGAGAGAGAGAAGGAAGGGAGGAAGGAAGGAAGGGAGGAAGGAAGGAAGGAAGGAAGGAAGGGAGGAAGGAAGGAAGGAAGGAAGGAAGGGAGGAAGGAAGGAAGAAAGGAAGGAAGGAAGGAAGGAAGGAAGGAAGGAAGGAAGGAAGGAAGGAAGGAAGGAAGGAAGGAAGGAAGGAAGGAAGGAAGGAAGGAAGGAAGGAAGGAAGGAAGGAAGGAAGGAAACCATTAAAACCCAAAGAACTTCTGTATTACCACAACCATTATGTTTCTGTAGGATGTTTGCTTTCCAGTAAAATAAATACAGGTTGGGTTCTGGATAGACATATCTACAAGGGAGATTAATTCGATGATTGCTTTTTGGTCCCTTGGTAAATAAAACACTCTATGGGAAAAAGATTTAGTACTCACCAGCCTGATGTGGCTGCTTGAGACCATTTCACAGCATATTTTCACAAATACTGTAAATTGGTGATGCCAGTTTAAGGGCCCAGTGCATCCTCCCCACAGGCACACTGTACACCTTTCCTCACCTTTCTATTGCCGTCTCAACATTTGTGTGGCTACACCATGCACACACTGCTTGCCTGCATTCATTAGTTCCTGGCTTTTAGATTATGGCAGAAGTGACGTGTCATGGAATGCTGATACGTTGTCAGGAGTACAGAATGTGAGTTAAGCAGAGTCTGCGCTCCTATCTGCACAGTAGGATCATTACTGGAGAAGTCTTAGTGTTAAACAAATAAGCTTCATATCGGAGTTAGAATGAACTTCATTTCTCATGGTAGAACACTGATGTGACCAAGTCACATTAAAATCTGTCTTGGGACTAAGAGATGATGACAGACCCAGACACCTGGCTTCTGATGCTGGGGTGGCAGGGAGGTTGAGGGGAGCTCCTAATGACAGTGTGTAATAAGGCAAGCCAGAAGTGTGGTCCCACCTCCTGGTAACTCATCACAATGCACTTTGTCCATGTGGCCAAGTGTGGATCTGCTTGATCCTCCCCACAGCAGCCTCTGGCCTGCTCCTCCCCATCCACCACCTCCTCTGGGGTGGAGGCAGGAGCCAGGCTGCAGGTTTGCAGGCCAGAGCTGTATCAGAAACTCCATTCCCAAGATTCCTTTTGTTTTAAGAACTACAACAAAAGTACTCAATTGCAAGAATAAGATTGGCTTCTACAGTGAAGGAAGTAAGATAGGTTTGCCCATCTATCAGCAGTTACATCACTAAACCTGCGCTATGCAGACCTAGAACTACATCCCTCCAGAGTCAATACTGTGGCACAGAAATGCTAGTATAACTCCAGGGATGAACTTTGCAACCCAGCAGTGAAACCAACCCCTATAACCAAACACGCTCTAACAGTAAAAGAGCACTTTCACCTCCACGGCTGCACCCGAAATGGGGCCCAGCACTGGCATGGCCTTGTTGGCAGGTCATACCTCTAACAGCCAGACCTGCCTCAGGTCACCTTGCTGGGTAGAGCTGCCCTAATTAAACTTGAAGGTGGTCAAGGACTGTGTTAATGGGCAGTGGTAACCAAATCCCACCGTATGTTGACTTTTTTATGGCACTACACTTCTGCTGTAAAACACGTCACTCTCAAAGAAATACCCGAGAGAGTTGTTGACATAACTTACCTCTACAGATATTTGACAAGATAAAACAAGCAAAGCATCTGTGATTTCAAGGCCAATAATAACTGAAATGGCTAGGAATGAGAAGAATGGTCTGAATGGTGTAAGTATTAAATCCATTGGTTAAGTTGTTCCTTCCCTTCCTCGCTTAAAAAAATGCTTCTACAATGACTTAGCATCTTGTGTCATTCACAAAGCTTAAGTTGGAAGTATATCCCATCCAGGACATACCAAATCCCCATATTTTCTATTCCTAATGGAAAGTATGTATTTTAAATAGGGCATTTCCAAACTTTGTATTTTAAAGAGGGCATTAACCATATCCTTGGGGTTAGACTCAGAAGCTATATGAAAAGTCCTTAGATATCAAGAAGCCTTTCCTTTGGCTAAAGCAGGGGAGTAGAGGGAAAAAATGAGCATGTTCTGAGCAACATCTGTACCCTCAGCTCTGCTCTGTTTGGTATCTCATATTTCTTGTCTCTTGCAGGGTGGATACCTGTAGAACCTAGCCCACTCACATATTGGTACCTAGGGCTGTACCCCCTCTCCTTCATTGTACCAAAATTTCTTGAGCCTCTATCCAGCCCCCTTGGGCTCTGCGCCTACATCTGTACAAGGAAATACACAGAACTTGGCTTTGGGATGTGAAGTAACATTGTTAATTGCTCACATGCTCCTTGAAAATGTTTTAGGCCAACCTACTTGCACTGCCCTGGGCACAGTCTCAAGGAGAATGGGGCAGAGAGAGCCCAGGGTAGGTGATGAAGTGTATATCCACCTTGTTTCTGGGGGAAGGACAAGACTTCCATTAAAATATTTTGTGCTTTGCTGCTCTTCTGTCCATGTTTTATTCATTAGTAGAGATGTAACTGATGGGAACTACTGTCCTTGGCTCTTGGACATAAATAATGATGAAAATTCTTGGACATAAATAATGAAAAAAATTCATGCATCTGAAACCATAGCTGCTTGTGAGGTAGCATTTGCAATTATACAGGAAATGGCAGTGTGTCAGCAGGTTAACCAGGTGATAAATGATCTTAATATCAGAGAGATACTCCCTTTTCTGAAGAACTAGCCAAAATCTCAGGAACAAAAAGGGCAGTGACTTTATACCCTTTTCACAAATATACAAGGTAAATTTTTAAAGGGAACATATTTCATTGGTGAAATTTGCTACAGTCTGCATGAATCTGAGATGGCTGAAATCTGACCTTTCTATGGCTGCGTGTATCTTCAGAGCACCACTGAAGGTAGGCAGATATCTGCATTTGAAGATATTTCTCTTCCCGCTATGTTACTGTAGACTATTCCTAAAGAAAAAGGAAGGTGTTTTTGTGCAAGCTGTTCCAGTCTCCCCAGTCTGACTCAGTAACATGATTTACCATGGAACCTCTGAATGTGGACATGGTGTCTAGTGTGCAGATTAATATAGCAACTAGCAGACTGTCACCTGTGCATCACCTGTCCAGCTACTTAGAATTCCATATCACCTCAGAGGCCTGAACACGTCTCATATGTATTAAAATTAAAAAAGTTATTTTCTATCTATAAAAGTAATTAGCTGCTTAGTTTAGGGGTGCCTGTGAGGAGCTGGTCAAATTTTGATTGGTGGAAATTTTATTAACGTGAACTAAGCCAACTCATTCTTACTGCCACATCATCATGATTGACATAATGTTGACATCATGTTTGACACTGATGCTACATCAGTCATTTAATTTGTTTCTCATATGTTTCACATTATGAAACTGGTGATAGCATATTCCAAGAAAATATAGATAAAGTGACCAGGCAATGAAGTATCTGCATTTCAAACTTTCTTCTTTGTAAAATCTTATCCAGAGGATGTACCACAAGACCAACAAAGAGCAGTAAGGTGATACTGAGGCTTTAGACTGCTTTTGTATCATTTTAATGGAGATTCTTTGGAAATTCTATGATCTTTTGGGAAAAATGATTGTAAAAAATGAAACCTCAATGGATTAAAATTGCTTCGCATGTAATTTCTTAAGTATGTTGATGATGTCAACAAAGTCATTTTGTTTTGCAATCACTGAGATATGTGATTTAAGAGGGGAAAAAATGTAATATTTTGAATTAATGCATTTACTTCTGAAAAGATCATTTTGCACATGAAAAGATTGCTTTTGGCCTGCTATTGATCTCTTCAGAAGTTTAAACATAATGTTGAAGGAGTAATTGTTGAGCACAGTGTGATGGTTGCTATGCAAGCCATGGACCACTTGAGACCTGGAACAAAGAGAGAGTTAATATTCCTACTTGTATGAGCAAGAGAAGGACAGGCGGTGGTGGGGGAGACACACTGGCTTGGACACAACTTCTGGGAGCCACTGCAGATGCTGGCTAGTACCTGATCTGTGCCCACATCACGGGAAGCTAAACTAAGCACATTCTCATTGTATACTTGGTTTTAAGCATGACGCTCTGGAAAAGGTTAGCCCTTCCCACTGAATCACACATCAACATTGGCTGTGAATCATTTCCACACACATTAACAGTCGTATAATTTCAGTGCTTCCTCCAGTGAAGCTGGAAGGCAGTACATTTTAAACTAATGAAGGAAAGCCATCCATGAATCTTACTGCTACCAGATACAACTAAGGATAGGAGCCTCCAAGTGACTGACAGTTTCTAATGAAGATATTCAGTTGTACTTGGAGTATAGTCAGCTTCAAGATAGAAGCAACGTTTCTAAGATTTAAAGCAGTCTCTTGTATTCAGTGGCTAGAATGACAAACTTCTTTGAAAGAAGGATTTTCTATAATCACTCCTCTATCAATGATTACAACATTTGCATCTTGGACTGGTCACTGGACAGTGGAGTCACTGATCAGGTTCCCTATGGCATAGTCTGCATCCTTGCTAAAGCTATAGGAAATGTAACCACAGCCATAATATCATCTTGAAGAATGGTGCCTGAACACAGTTTATAGCCTACGGTTGCTCCTCGGTTCCCAGCAGCAGCAGGCTTGTGGCTCATGTAGGGCTACCATGGGGCTGGAGGTGGGGTGAGCAGCTAGGCCATGTTGTGCACGGTACCACCACATCGTGGTATCCTCAGCAGCCAGCCTGCATGCAGCTTTGAGACCTCAACCACAAAGAGGACTTCTTAGGACAAAGAGTAACAACAAGACTCATACTCCAACATGCTCTTCCACTGAAATTATCTTTGCAGCCACTGAATGACGACCAGAGCTGATTAAGACACACTTTACAAAAGGTTCTTCCATGAGTACACTGCGATCACATTTCACTAAGAACAACCAGCATCTCTCCTACGCCAGCTGGCCAAAGTCAGCATGTTTAAGCGAGCTAAGTCCAGCAGCAACTCACAGTAAAATGCCTAAAGCCATACCAGCTTACCACAGGCACTCTTGAAGGAAAGCTTCTGTGAAACTTTGAGCTCACAGGTGTTGACTGCTTCAAAATTTTAAAACTGGAAAGGGAGGGAAAATGCATTTCTGCACATTTCTTTGAAACCATGATAAGAAGGCAATGAATATACCTCATTGTCTTTGCACAGGAGTTAATTTCCCTGTTCGGCTTTGATTCCCGTGATTCTCTTGCACGCTCTTTCTGTTCGTGATTAATACTTGGTCCTCTCAGTCTGGTTTTCTAAAAACAGTCATGTGCCCCACCACAGGCATACAAAAACTGCACCATGACTGTCAATCCCATTCTCTCTGTTTATAACTTTCAGATCTGCTGGCCAGCTTCATGAAAACAGGAGCTAAGTCTAAGGATGAAATTAACAAGTGAGAGCTTGTTTTGGCTGGGCTACTGCCTGCCCTGAAAGGCAATGTCCAGCCATGCTGAGTGAAATGCAGCTGAGCATGCTGAGTGAAACGCGCTGCAACAGTCTCCAGATCTGCTCAGCTGAAGAGGAAGAGGTACAGGAAAGAGCAAAGGAGAAACACAAAGGGAAGGAGGATGGGACAAGCTGAGGACACAGGACAGGGCTGGAATTGCTCTGCATTCCTACAGTAGCACTGTAGAAAACCAGACTTAATAAATTCTTCTAAACATAGATCATCCAATTATAATGATGTTAAATCCTTCAGTTCTTGTCTGTCAAGTTCACACTGAGATAAGGAGCTAAGCATGATCAAGGCCTTTGGAAACTCTGCAAATGCCTAGGTATTGGTCCAAGGAAGTCTGACTTAAAATGGAAACGTTAAAAACAAACAAACAAACAAACAAACAAAAAAGCACAGAAGTTCTACCTTTTAGATACAAAGTTTAATCATTACGTTGCCCAACTACCAGAAGCCTTATCAACAAAATTATGCAAAAAAAAGTACGCAGTTACATTCTAACTCTGAGTAGAAATCAAATTTCCCGTTCTGTGCTACGTATTCATTTTGTTAAGCATATAACTTAGTAAATACATAACTGTTAAGCATATAAACTAGCTTCTGGAAAGAGTCCTTCTTCCTTCAGTAATACTAAATTTAAGCTTTCTTAAGAATACTACAGATAAAAATACAGAGTTACTGGGAAGTCATAGAAATAGTGAAAAAATCCAATGGTGTGTCCTACAACAGGGAATAAAAAAACTGGATTATTGCAATGGTGGAAGGGAGAGATGTGCCTTTTTTTTTTTTTTTTTTTTTTAGTTCATTTGTAGAATTATTACAGAGAGAGCTGCTTTCCTTCCTTCCACCATTTTCTAGAAAGAGCTCACTGCACAGAGAGAATGTGATGGTTTGAAAGAGCTGTTTTTCTCATGTTTTCTCCCATTTTCAATTGCTTTATATAACAGTGGGTAATTTTAAGGCAATAATAACAAATGAGACATATTCAGAAAGAACTGAGCTAATAAAACAGTAAGAAACACCTAATATGGTGAAACAGGTTGCTTAGCGAAGCTGTGAGTGCCCCCTCCCTGGAAGCACTCAAGGCCAGGCTGAATGAGGCTTTAAGCAACCTGGTCTAGAGGAAGGTGTCCCTGCCTATAGCAGGGGGTTGAAACTAGAAGATCTTAAAAGTCCCCTGCAACACAAACCATCCTATGATTCTATGACAAATAGAAATCTGAAGAATGAGATATATCCTTTATTAAGGACATATAAGGAACAATCCCACTAGTTGCCTGGCTTGTGTTTTGGAAACCCCTGAAAGCTAACATGCAGTGCACTGTTGTATATTTATTTCTGCAAAAGGAAAAGCCTGTTTATTTATTACTCCATTATTGGGCTTTATGTCTGATGTTTTTATTCTCAAAAGCAGCAAAAGCACCAAAACAATGTATTGTTTAATACCAAACAATGTTCTTGTTTCTCATCAGAGCAGGGAAGCCAATGCTTGCTCAACTGTACAGACAGAATGAATATAACCATAAATTTAGACTGGGCTTATCAAAGAAAATAAGGAACCACGTGAAAACAAGGGAAAATTTATAATAGGAGCAGGGAGAATCTATCACTACCTGTCAAGAATGTTCCTAAGTGCCTATCAAACTGGCAGTGCAATGTTTCACAAACTCTGTTGTGAGTTCATGGATCAGAAAGAGGAACTGACAGTTGGAGATTCGGTGTGGGGAAGACAAATGTGTGGTGTTTCTGTGGCACAGCTGCAGACAAGAGCCCTGGGTGCTGTAGTCAGAATGTATGCTGCTGCTGGGGTCATCCTCCTGACTGCTTTAGCGCATTTCTTATGGTTTAGCCCAGAAATTACAGACTGCACACAAAAGTTTAATTAAAACGGAGAGTACTTCTCAACACTTTTGTTTCTAATCATGCGTACTTTCCATCCAAACTGTGTTTTGGTTTAAAAAAAATCTCAACCAGTCACAACATAACCCTCTACCTAGTTCTTGTCTTTTGTGGAGGAGCTGCAGGGCAGATACTCCCTTCTGAGGGAAGATCACATTTATTTCTAGAAGGGAGAGCAACGTGGGTCAGACTGTGCTCTCACAGAGTGAAGTTCTGGAGGAGAACATGGCTTGAGGCAGTCCAAGAGCATTTCTACCCCAAACAGAAGGCCTGGCTCAAGCCAGTTAGATCCGCTAAGGCCTGAAAGCTTCATCAGCAGAGGAAGGGCTGGATCGCTACTGTGCTGCAGCTTCTTTTGGCTTTGAGAAAGATCACAGAAGAGGGTACACATGTCCTTTCTATTGCCTCTGTTGGGGAAATGCTTTGTGTACTCTGGTCCCTGGTCCCACACACTCTGTGCATCTGCACCACACTCAGTTCTGCAGGTCATGCTCTACCCTAGTCTGTTGAGCACTCACACTGTATAAATGTCTGTTCTTGAGTACGTTTTTGGATGGAACCAACTAGTTCTTCTTGAAACAAAGCCCAGATGTGGCTCCATCAACAAGCAAAATGGATTAGGCTGTGCCAGGCATGGTTGCCTGACCTGATGCAGCATCTGCATGCTGAGATGTTCCTACACGACTCCATTCTGTGTCCCAAACACATACCCTCAGTTTCATGACACTCCTCTGCTATGCTTCAGGTGGTGAGAACTAATCAAAAGCATACGAGAAAAGCTAATCAAACCTTAGGACGAGGAAGAACATCACAGCTGCTAGAGAAGTCCCAGGGCAAGCATCTTATGGATGAGCCAACCTGTTCTGAAGGAGTTAACACAGCATGCACCATTACCACTCATGCAGAAGAGATAGCAGCTCATAGTGGGAGCTGATAGAAGATAAGGGGTGGTCTTGGTCATTACAGCCTTCTTCTTACCCTAATGAATCTGACACACGCTCCATGGAAAACGATGAAGCAGTAGAGATGGTTGTACAGCCAGGGACTCTGCTGTGGCCATATTCTCCCCACAGGTTCATACTCCAAAGTGAGAAGCAGTGATAGTCTCAGGGGTCATGTTTGGGGTCAGCAGGCTTCTCACTCTTCAGCTTTGCAGTCCTCCTGAGCTGCAGCTCTTCTAAGCAGCAGCTGATGCCTTGGGATAAATGGTCTGTTAACTATGTTTTGTTTTCCCTTACGCAATGCAGAACTTTTAGTATATGCTAGTGAAAGTTACTGGTTACAAAAGTTCTCCAAGCACAAATAGTATCCAGTAGGAGAAATAAACTTGGAAATTAGAGGTGCAAGCCACAAATGTTTGGCTCTCCTATCTCCAGGAAACTCTGTATGATTTTATTGAAACCTGCCTCAAGCTCAGGTGAGGAAAAACTTATACTCCTGCTTGTTGCTTAGAAGTGGAGCAGTGATCTGAAATTTGGGCATATAGCTAAAAGGTTATTTTAGTTACAAATTTAAAGAAACTCACATCTAACTCCCCATCACTCAACGTGATGACCTCATGTACACACACTGTGCTCAAGATAGCACTGCTAAGCCAAGCACCCAGAAGACCCAGAAGATGGTTTGCCCTTCTTCGGTGTTGTGCCCAATGCTGCCCACACAAGTGCTGAAAACCAACCCTGCAAAACCAAGAAACCTGATACAAAAGTGCATACACATACAAATAGACACCTCACAGCATAGTCTGCAGCTGAGTGTCAAACCACCAACCACGACAATTTAAGTGCTATGCTATTACATCCATTTTGTACGTGAAAACATCCTGATGATAGCAGGTGAATGGGAAAGCTGTATTTCACAATCGGATTTTAACAACGCGTTTTGCCTTGGGGATGGTAGGCTGTGCAGAAGAAACAGGTTATTGTACAAATGCTCTGGGGTGGGAGGAAGAGCCATCCAACTGGCAGCTGACTGCACAGCTGTGTTTTGGAAACCTGGTTTGTTCACCCAGCAAATAGTTGGCTCATAGATTTTGGTGCAAGTGGTGGTTTAACATCCTGAAACAAGCAAGAAAATGGAACACCCTGAGAGAAAACTTTGACAGGCATATATTTAATGAGTCAGAATGTCCTGTTACCTGACTGCATTTTGCACATGAGGAATTATTGTAATTGCCATCTAATAATCTGAGAAACTGCAAAGGTTTGAGTGTTTCTCTTCCAATACCAACCATCCAACATGGGTAACATCTGTGTGCCCAGATGTGTCCTCCTCTGCAAGGCAGAGCTGCTCTCTCTGCACCCAAACCTGGTGATGGATGAAGGGATGGAGCCCTACACTCCCAGCTCTTTGCTGCTCACTTCCTTTTTTCTGGGCCCGTGACATGGGCCACATCTTCCTGGTGTTTGTGTCTGCTCTTTTTCACATGAGCAGCCAGAGGAAGTAGAGCATGGATCAGAAACATATCCTGTTTGAAAGCTGACTTGAACAGATGCTTCAGGCTGATACATTCATTTTGTGATAGTTCTCTTTAAAAAATCTCCCAGCTTCTTTATTCTATCCCACATTAATTTTCTTAAAAAGAATTAAATAAAAATTGACCCTATCTGTCTCTTACTGACAGAGCTGAAAGAAAATTTGTACTCACTATAAATTAGCTATTTGACTAAAAACTGCTACTCACAAATCTTGTCATAAGCAAATAGGAAAATCTATTGCACATAAAAGTACTGCCAATATGATACTCATTTGAGGCTTCAAAAAACTGCCCCCAGAGCTAAAATATTTAACAGTCTTTTTAGTCTTTTTAACAGTCTTAAAACTGCTACACTAAAAAAGCGATTTTTTTTTTTTTTAAATACATCAGGGGCAAGTTTGATCTGGAATGATCAAACTCCAGCTGCTGAACTACGTGCAATGGCCCCATCAGGAACTGCCATAATCTCTGATGTCTGCAGATATCGGAGTATAGAGCATTAACTCTTGCAGTCAGAGCAAGAGAGATTGCACTCACTGGCCATAGGCTTGCTTGCAAATCTATTTGATCCTTGCAGATGTTCTTCATCTCTTTCATGCAAACTTGTGGATCTTGCATGCTAATGGTCTGAGTGACACAGAACAGAGATATTTTCAATTTCTTGCTTCCCTTATAAAAGACAAGTCTGCCATCTTAAGATAGGAAATATTGTAGGAGCTAGAAAGCCCCTTTTTAAAATGATTTGGACTTCAGTACAATAATATTAGCCGAAAGTAATTTACATAATTGCATCTCTGGAAAAGCCAAGTTTAAGCAAAATAGAAAACTCCCTTAAGCTGCATTGGGCAAGCAGAAAAACGAAAGAGAAGTTACAGATCCTATCTCCTGTAGGCTGGCATGTTAACACAATTCCACTTCCATAATGCTGTCAAATTTTGACATCCTAAAATGCTGTCAAAGTCTGACATCTGCAAAACAATATTTTTCAATATTTTTCACTTTTTTTTTTTTTTTTTTAAACACACTTCCCCATTACATTCAAGAACAAATCTGTCAGGCCTCAAAGTTCAGCTCTCTGATAAACTTGCATGCCAGTTAATAACTTGCCAAGCAGAGCAACCCTGGACTCTGGACACAAAGTGTTGCTGCATGCACCTGGGCCTCACAAGGACCTGCCAGAGCCCCTTGGTCCGTATGAGTGAGCAGGAGGGCTGCCTCCTTCCACAGGGGAAAAGGGAAGAGCTCATGGAAACAGGAGTTTGCCAGTATTGCTAATGGTCACTCAACATTCTAAGAGAGAACAATAATTCTGTGTACTTCTTTCAAGATAATTTCTTTTTACTGTCTTCTTTCTAACCTACTTCTTCTTTCTTTTTTTTTTTTTTTTGTACAACAGACCTTTAATTAGATTACCAAGCCAGTAAAATCATTAAGCAATTAAAAAGTTTACATCACATCTATATTAACATGATTACAAAGTATTTAAGATTACAAATCAGACCCTACATGCCTCTCCCAAAACATAGACAAAGCTCCCCGTAGTCCCCATGTCATTACAGCCAACGCACATCAGAGCTGTGCTTTCATTGTGCTTTCATGCTCTTTTGAGGACACTCCCAAGTAATTCAATGATTTCTTTATTGAAACTTCCTTGTCTGAAATGCAAATGAAAATCAGAGCTGATCCTACAGTATTAAATGAACTGAAATACATTCTGGTCCCCTTAACCGGACTTAATTTCCATTCCTTCCCTCTATTCTTCCATAAAGCCACATGTCATTATTAAGTTAAAAATAAACCTCTTTCTGTACCTTGCTATCAAGACTTCTCACTTTTCATTTTTTCCTAGAAGAAACAAATTCTTCATCTGGAAGTCATTTTCACTGTGCAGAAAGCAGTCATTTTGAAAATGGCTCAAATCAAAGATTCACTTAATGGCTTAGATTAGAAGGGACTCAAAAGACCATTGAGCTCCCACCCCCTGCCATGGGCACGGTTGTCAGCCACTAGATTAGGTATGTGTGTTACTCCAGTTAGTGACATTCACAGTATTTGTATCCAGCATCAGCACTAACTTACCAGCAATTTAAATCAAAATATTCCACAGCAGAAAATAGAGCAAAAAAGCTTAGCATATAGAATGGCACAATAATCTAGAGCTGTGCATGACTCCAGTTTAACAAGAGCTATATGTAACTATGGCGATAGTAGAGAATCTGAAGGATGTTTTTTACCCCAGCTGACCAAGAATAATTTTTTCTATTCAGTCTCATTGGAAAATACTTGTTTTTTACAGTGTACTCCTTACACTGGAAAGGAAAAGAATACTCCTCAGCTATGTGTCCTATCTTATTATTATTGTTGTTGTTATTAAAGTTGTTCTGATAATTAAACTCTGTTATATTCCCAGCAGAAAGTGACTAATGATATTTCTTTGCAATTCACATGTACAACACTAAGATTTCATTCTCTGTAACTTTTTGCACTGACACTGTTTTAATAGTTTCTTTGACATTTTGGTTGAGAAAAGTATCGTGCTTCTTCAGATGACTGTTGAGTTCAGTTTTAAAGTTTCATGATTGTGGTCACATTTCTCCTCATTTCTCCATTCCTAATGGAAACGATTGAGGCTGGGGTCTCTCACCACTGACTTCCCACTTCCCAAGACATCTTATCCTCTTGTGAACCTCACTGAGAGAGACAAAAGAGGAAGATGGGAAAGAAACTGTACAGTACAAAATGGACCAGGAGGCATTTTGCTGATTTTAGGTTGAAAGCCTACACTTCAGAGTGTAGATAGGCAGCTCCTCCAAATTTCAGACTTCCTCTCTACTTCCTCCTCTCCATGCATGTTGATGTTGTTATGGCATTGCAGGTTCAAAAAATATTTCCTTGCCTAGGGACTTACAACTGATGCAGAGCTGAGCTTTATGTTTCAAGACTTACTGATGAGTAGTTTTAAGTAAAAATAAAGCAATGATAGTAGCTCTAGTAACCTCTACTCAATCTACTGCCCTCCATCCATGCTGATGGTACTCACCACCAAGTCACACAAACTTTCCTAGCAGCAACCCCAGGCATTCTTCCCACATTTCTACAAGGGAGTGGTGTGTAAAGAGAGTTGGAGAGGTCCTTAGACATATGTTGTCACTTCTTAGTACTGCAGCTTGAGATTTCCCTTGGTTCCATCCTTTCTGTTATGTTTTGTGAAGGGCCCAGTCAGGTAGGACTGCATCAGTTGTAGAATTTGCTCATAATCATAACCTGATGAAGCTCCTTTGGCATGCAGTAATGGTTATGCAGTTCCCAAGGATAGAATTAGCAGGAACAAACACTATGCAAAATAGAGAAGTGTTTGCAAAATCAAGATTTAGGCTACCAACCTCACTGATTAACACTAACAGATAGAGTAATCCCAATAAATTCAAGCTGGAGCTGCCTACTCATCATCTTTCCACTGTCAAGTCTTTAATGTCTGAGATATTTACAAATTGTCTGTCTACACCAAGCTAACTACAGATATGGCCTGAGCATTTTTGCGAGCTGTTCAAATGGAAGAACATCATGATAAAATGATGAAGTGGCTGCCTCAAGTATTGTCTGGAGAAGTGCCATTGACAGGGTTAGAAAAAGTTCTTTCCGCACCTTACTGAATGTTAATACAGCAGTTTTCCCTTCAAAGCATCCCCATTACTGTGGTGAAAATATTTGGCTCAGTAAAGCTTAGCCTGATCCCAACTGAAGTCCATCTAAGGGCTGCTTAGAAATCCAAACAAGATGTGCACTTTTACTGGGGACCGTTATGAAAATACATCACTGCTATAGTGCCATGCTGTTTGATAATATCTTTGTAACAGACAGGAAGAACTGGAATGATGAGTGTTCTTACAGCTCTTAGAAAGAATGAAAAATCAGTAGTGGCTTCGCACCTGTAAAACATGGCTTCCTTCACTCAACAACCAAAAAATACATGGGTCTGAAAAATTTAAGTCCCTTTTAAAACCAAATATTAGATGTACAAGAGACAGCCTGTGTACCTCTCTAACTCAATTTGCTCCAAGTATGAAAGTTAAATGCCTTTCCAGCTTTTGCTCAATGTCAGCTGTTTCTCACTCTCATATACCAGGAGATGCATTGAAACCCTGCATAAGACCAGTAAAACTGCAAGTTAGGATCCCGCAGCATGAGAGGCTTATTTTGTCAGGCATTTAGAAAAATATTTCTGCTGAGAGTATGGGTTATTATTTCTACTTCTGTCTGCCAGTGTGTAGGCAAATACAGTTTCTTATTGACAGTTGTTGTTAAATATTGGAAGAGAAACACTGTGACCCAGCAGTGTGGGGGCAGGGCTGCCATTCATTTGGATAGGTATGTTTAATCATCAACTACATGCTGCACTCTGATCTGGGCAACATCTGACTTTTGGTGAGATCAAAAGTTATGAAAGTTACTATTGAGAGCAACAAATCACAGAAAGAAGTATTTTCTTTGGAAGAACACATCACAAGGAAGAAAAACTAAATCATGATCTTAGTATTCATCTCTCACTGACATCATTAGGAACTGTATACACATGCATTCAGCACAAAATAATTTTTGTAATTAAAATAATTAAAGTCACTTCATTTCACGGAAATGATATTTCATATTCAGCTGTAATTCATGGGTTAACACTTTGCATTATTTTAGCAAAATTGAAAAGCTGAGGTTTCAATGCAACGCAAGTTTTTCTGCTCAGCTGGAAGTGTGCAAGGCTAAGTTTACATGTCTGCAGTCACTGTCTTTTAAGGCTTGCATTTACCTGATCATTTCATTCACTGCAACAGAAAGAGGAAAAACAGTTTAATGTCACAAAAATATGCTTCTGCAAACTGGCTCTGAAAAGCTAAATAGTTCCCCTTAGAAAACTCTTACTTCTATAAAAGGCACAAAACCCTTGGTAGAATTCATACTTCTGCCTTCAGGAAGTAAGTGAATTAGATTCTAATGGTTTAAATTTCTCCTAGAGTAATGTGAAGGAGCTACTCCTGCCATGTGGGTTGTACAAGTGGACAGCTAGAGAAAAGCTTCTCCAGCACTCATGGACAGAAAAGTGCAGAGCTGCATCGCTGTAGAAGAAGTGAAGTTACTTCTAACCTACTTCTGTCCCAAGTCCAATACATTAGCAATTGCCTTCTACAGTTGCTGTATCAGATGAAAAAAACAATGACTATGAATATCTCCATGTGGTGATGCCCTTAAAGAGGTCCAGCCCTGGGCAGGACCTGGTTCCACCATCTCTGCCTGCTGAGCAGCTGAACCCAAAATCCATGGCATAGGAGCCACATGTTTCTTCATTGCTCCTTCCCAAGCTTGTCGCTGCCAGTCCTCATGGAGCTGCTGGATGCGGAAAGTGCACAGGCAGCCCTCTACAAGGGTACTGATCGGCACAGCTGTGAGCCAGGTAACCCTGGCAGGACCAGGCACATCTCCTTTTTGGAGATCTTCAAAAGTCATCTGGACACGGTCTTGGGCACACTGTTGTGTGTGTCCCTGCTTGAGAGGATTAGAGGTCCCTGCCAACCTCAGGCATACTCTTGCTCTGAGATTCCAGGCTCACTTAGGAAAGATAATTTCAGGGGAGAAATGGCCAAGTTTTTTATGGCCCTGTTAAGCAGCTCTAGTTTTAATTATACGAAGATTTGTTTTTGTCAGCTCTCGTTATTTGCCATCCAAACACTGGTCAACAGTACAGAGAAAGCATCATTTCCTGCATAAGTTTCTGCAGAGGTCGTTCACTTTTTAATATATCCCTTTACTCTGCCTATTTCTTCAAATATAAAACCTTCTTCCTACCCATGAAGAGTTACCACAGTTCCAGTCTGGGAAAGTGTCTCTGTAAGGTCTTTGTAGGATCTGTGATATTTTATTATGCATAAGTCTAGCATTAATGTATATGCCACAAGAATTCCCTTTAAGGTTGAAGACCAATTTCTTTCTAAACAGAATTTCTCGTAACAGCCAAGCTAAGCATTCATCTGTCCTCTCCACTTTGTATACCAGAAAAAAGGTTCCACAGACAACCCTGTCCCTCATGATACCTGCTTCTTTCATCGTATTTACAAAGGTTTAACTAACCAAGATCTGGTAAACTGCTCTGCTGGAAACACAGTCCATGAAATGAAATCTGCTTGCTCCATTTTAGCAAATAATAATATGTTATTATGTACGGCAGTGATCTAAGTTACTTGCAATTTATAGATTATCAGATTGTCTAAAACACAAATGAGACATGTGCCTCAAAACAAGTAGCAACAGAGAAGAACTGCTGAGGGCTCCCACTAGCACAGTCAGCTCTCTGATGAAAATTTGCTCAGATGTTTTGGAAAGAAACTACCAGTGTTATGTTAGACAGTGGTCCTGGAGATAGCCCCGGGATAGATGAGATGTTTGCAGTGGATTCTTCCGTAATCCGTCAGTGGGAAAGACAAGGGTATTTTCCACAAAAACAAAAGTATTTCCTACCTCTCTGACACATTTTAGCAGGACTGAGCTGTAAATGCATGGCTCAGCCATCCCATCGAATGCTGCTGCATTTCTCCCTGCTGTTGCAGGCACACCACGGCACATGTGCAGTGCTATAACCATGGCCGTGTCAGGGGGATGTTAGCAGTCTTCTTATAATTTTATTTACTGTTGATACCACAGTAATAATCCTTCAGGCCAAACTAAAATTGTCATAGGAGCAACAACTGTTTGAAGTTTAGTTTAGTCATAAAGCATGTACTGCACCACCTTTTTCTCTGTTGCCTTTAAATTGTTATGGCCCCCGTGCCCTGAAACCTGCCTATCTGATAACATTTCTCCTTGACTCCTTGATTTGGAGATGGAAAAGGATTGGAGCTGCTCTGAAAGCAGTCTGCCATTGTGCAAACAGGGCTCAAAGACTGAACAGATCTTTTCAGCTGTCCCATTCCTTCCATTTAAGCCACATAAGCTTTCCTGCAGTCACCAGCTAGGACCTTATCATTGTGTGAAAACAGATGAGATAACATTGTCATCACTTTTGTTTTAGATTTTCTTTTTTCTTTTTTTTTCATGCTTTTTAATCTCAGTCTCTGAGAGCTCTGAGGTAATAGTTGAACTCTTTATTTAGTTACTGCAAAGGAAACTTCTACATCTTTCCAATTTACTAATACTGGGATCACTGGTCCTGGGAGGAGAAAGCAAGAATCACACATATGTAGCTCACATACTTCAGTGATAATCAATGCTTTACCTCTAAGAATTCACCAACAAATTGAAGCTCTGTGCAGCCTTTACCAACATCTTTCTTGAGTTATATTTCATTTCTTTACAGCAGATGTTTGTAGGACTCTGATTGCTTTGTTCTCCAGTAATTTTTCCCAGTAATTTTTCCCTGAACTTTTCTCAAGGAGATGTAGTGCAGCTAAGAATCGAAGTCATGCTTTGCTTAGACTACTTTTAATAAAGTAAATGTGTTACCGCACTTTGGTGCAGCATAACACCACCAAGAATTTACTAAGCATAAACTGTGTGTAATGTGCAAGCCCAGTCAGCAAACAGATCAAGAAAATCTGCCAGATCAGGGAGCGAGCAGCAAGCACAGCCACGACCTGACGCTGACACTCTTCATACGAAGAAACTGAAAGCAAACATATGAAAAAAACCTCTTTCCTTCACTTTGTTTTGCACACAAAACACACTACAGCTCCATTGTGAATACTGAATACACATCAGTCACCTTACACCTAGCACGCTGTGAAAAATCCCCTTCGGGTTTACTTGATAGCCACCTGGGATGTGAAAGGTGATTTCTGGGAGTCATCATAGGTACTTATATAAGAACAAACTGGGAAATTACACATGGGAACAGATCCTGCATGGATGAATCAGCTTGCTCAGTGTGGTAAAAATGTTCAATCACTGAATAAACTTAAAGCAATTATTTGAAGCCATTCAGCTTCATCTCTTTTGGTAGCATATGCATAATATTTTACTGGGAACTTAAATCCTGAAATTTTTTTTGTTCCTGCTTTCTTAGAACACAGTGATTACAAGGAAAAAGTCTTGGAAAAATCAGTCACTTAGTCTATATTTGCAAAGCTCCTTCAACTATCAGCAAGCATTTTTCAATGTGAGTCACCAACCACATTCTTGCTGTAATAATTTAGTTACACGTTTTCTTCAGTAACTTCGATTCATTTTCTTGCTTGCTGGTGAGAAGACGAGCAGAAGCCAGCTGTTATGAACTTAATTAGAAAACCATGAATGAAGCACTCAAATGCAATGGCACAAGATTTTGTTTTAAATGAAGGCACAACAAAATCTAAACAACTAGCTATTAACCAACCCAAGCATTAGATGACATGACACAGCCAAATGTATCCGGCAAAAGAAAGCAACATATAACACTGCTCTTCCCCACCCAAGCACTTTTCCCACCCAGATTTCTACCAGGGGAATATTTGGAAATCTTGTAACTGACCTCTGTCTCCTTTTTGCTCCTGAAAAACCAAGAGAAGGTCGGTCAGCAGAGCGCAGTACCTGTGGAGAAGTCGGAGTGCTCCCGTGTGTGCTGGTGGCTGCTAGGCTGCCCTCTCGTCCTCGGGCAGCCCCGTACCTCCGCAGCCACGGCTTGGTGCACAGGTCAATGTTTTACCAGACAGCCTCTGTCCCACCCACCCTGCAAACACGAAATGGGAACGTGGCACTGGGAAGGTGGCCCTGCTCCTACTGCCCTGTGCTCCCCCAGGAAAGCAAAGCACAGAGAGGGAAATCTGTTGAGTGGGGATAAGTGTGCCACAGAAAAAGAAAGAAAAAAAAAAGGCCTAAATAAATGCAGCTATTAATAGATAATTAATGGCAGGTAAGTCATGATAACCTTTCTCTGTATTGTTCTAACACTGCTTGCAAGCCTAGGCGTGCCAGGCTGAAAGCTGAGACGGAACAGGTAATTTATGGGAGTACATAAATTTCCAAATAAATCTTCAGCGTTAAGAGAACAGGCATTCAAATTACAGCTAAAAGTTCAAAAACAAAATGGCAGCAAGGAGACTTTTTGCTGTACCTTGAAACCACAGTACGAAATAGCACAGAGGGAGGCTGAACAGAAAAACAAGCAAAAGAAATACTCAGTGGTTTACCTTCAGGCAGAGTCACTGCTCCTGTGCTTCAGCTGCTCGGGAGTGCCCAAAGTTAAAAGTCTACCAGCAATAACAGAGCTTTTACCTTCCCAGCAGGTTAACAATTACAAGCAGAGGACAGCAGAAATGGGCTGGCACCAGTGTGTGGAGCTGACAAGGTGCCACTGCCACTCCCTGTGAGGAGAGGGCAATTGCAGGACCTGGGAGGGCTTGGAGACCTGCCCTTGGTGGTGCTCCCAACATCAAATCATAGAATCTTTTGAGTTGGAAGACACCCTTGAAGGTCATCTAGTCCAAATCCCCTGCAATGAACGGGGACACCTACAGCTAGGTGCTCAGAGTCTCATCCAGCATGACTTTGAATGTCTCCAAGGTCAGAGCATCCACCACATCTCAGGGCAACCCGTTCCAGTGCCTCACAACCCTTTTCATAAAAAGCTTCTTCCTTATATCCAATTGAGATCTCCCTTGTTTTATATTGAAACCAGTTCCCCTTGTCCTATCACAACAGACTCTTCTAAAGTGTCTGTCCCCTTCTTTCTTATAACCCCCCTTCAGATATTGAAAGTCTGCTACCAGGTCACCCCTGAGCCTTCTCTTCTCCAGGCTTAACAGCCCCAGCTCCCTCAGCCAGTCCTTATAGGAGAGGTATTCCATTCCTTGGATCATTTTTGTGATCCTCTGGATGTGCTCCAACAGGTCCATGTCTCTCCTGTACTGAAGACCCCACATGTGGACGCAGTATTCCAGATGAGGCCTCACCAGCGCAGAGTAGAGGGACAGAATAATCTCTCTCGCCCTGCTGGCAGTGCTTCTTTTGATGCAGCCTGGGATACAGTTGGCTTTCTGGGCATGGGCCTGAGGTTGCCTGGCCACACTCAGTGACACTGGGCTGAAGGCTGCCAGCCAAATCTCATGAGGTTGGAGAGGCTGTCTCTGCTCACTGGCATACTGCACTGAATGACTGAATACCCCTGGTGGCAGGGGCACAGATAGACCCAGCTCACCACATGTGTGACACCACAAGCACCAGCACCCAGACTCAAGCAGTACTGTGAGAAGTATGAATGTTTCCCAGGACATGCTCCTGGAAGAGCAGTGGACTGAAGGGAGTGAATGTATGACCCAGGGGGCTTCCCACATCCACCTCTGCAGTTCTCAGATGTTCAGAAGGAGAGCTGCCAGGCATTCATTAGTCCTACCCGCTGTAGTGATGCAGTGCCAGGCTCCCGGACCTGGTGGGGAACATCATCTCTGAGACAGTTTCCCCAGGTGAGCCCATGGCTGCCAAGGCTTAACTATGCCGTGGTGGCGAAGCGAGCTTTGTGGCTGCAGCCTAAGCTCAATGCTCCTGTGCATCCAGGCCTTCTTGGGCTCTCCATTGCACCACCAATCACTGCAGGTGTTTTCAGGCATGGCAGCCCTCCTGCTGCTCTGCCCGCACACACTTCCCCTCCCCTTCTTCTGGGAAAGGAGGAGCAGATGGGGAATCTCTCATACATTTGGGATGTAAGGCCACCATTGCTGCTGCCTGTAACTCGCTGATAGGACAGACCTTTGGCATGAGTATGGAAGCCATACGGACTTTTGCACAGCTAGACATGCTCCTGTAGGACAAACTTCAAGACCTGACCGTGTCTTTTGCATATGCCTAATTCATCAGTTTGAATTCCCTCTAGACCAAATAAATAAATAAATAAATAAATAAAATTCACAATTGCTTTAAAGCATTTGCTCCTGACTGTGAGGAAGAGCACTGTGACTAGCACACAGATGAGTGGGAGACCCATCATCTTTTGCCACCTTCTCCCCAGGTTTGCAACATGATGCTTGCCACATCATGTTAACCTCTTGGTGCCTCATTGATCCCGCTTGTGCAAGTGGAAATAACAACAGCAGCTCCACAGAGCTGTGGCTATCAGCTGTAGGATCACCATGCAGAACAAGGGGCCTTATTCGAAAGAGCTTATCTCTGTTGTCAGCCTTGCCTGACCAGCTTTGGGGAGCATTGCAGCGCTGTCTCTCTGCTGAATGTCTCCAACTCAAGATCTCACAGACCTTACTAGCCACACCTGGAGGAATGGAGCTACCTTTCTGCCAAAATGTCTCTTTTCAGCTTCTTTGACATTTCTGCACTGTAGAAGCATTTCAACAAAAGACATTAAAGTAGCACAGCCCACTCATCTGCATTAGATCTAGATTTTATCACTGTTGTGTTTGGTGTAGCAATACTGCTGCATGGGCTCTGGCAAGGCTGGATGCTGAGGCAGCAGCAATAGGATTTGGAAGTGGCATAGAGGCACGCTGGTACTCATGTTATGGGATCAGCTCAGATTTTCTTTGGTTGGTAGGGTATACAAGGCCTCTATTTGCTGCCTGCTATGGGAAGGCTGCACAGCTACTCACTTCTCCAAGGTGCTAATACATCTGCATTGCTTGCAAGCTCTGTACAGGCCTAGAAGCTACTCAGGTTGTGTGCAGTATTGAACCAAAGGAAATTTAGTAATAAGTCACAGCTCCCAGGTGTAGCTACCACAGAAAAATGATGGCTTTGCCATAGTACAGCTGAAGCTGTATCAAACCACACTGAACAAATATGATAGTGATAATCTGATGTGTCCTCCCACCTTACCTGCCTCAATAGACAAGCTATAATACAATAGAAACCAAAGTTTTTTTAATTGCTGACAAGCAATAAGAAAAAAGAGATTTTTTTTCCGTAAGTACATTTATATAGTTACTGCTTTCTGAAAACCCATTCTTTCATTCATGTAAGCTCCTATAACCTTTTGTCTGGTTTTCAGAGACTAACCTCTGAATAAAAGTCATCCCAAACCCATGCGTTTTAAAATTCCTTGGAATGAAATAATAGCAATGTTTTTACAGAGTGTTACATCTGAAGGCAAGACATGAATACGAAGACGGAGAAGTGCCATTGCGAGGTACTTCTCTAAAGTGTTAATATCTCTAGCTCTCAGACTGGAAGAGGCTGAGATAAAATAATGTCCCAAAAGCCATGCAGCCAGCACAAGACCCACAGGTATCACTGCCCATGCTTCTCAAACAAATGCAGGCAGCTTCTGTCCAACCCAAGCCTAACAAGCATTCTCCTTATTTTCTTCTTTCAAAGTTTTTCACAGTAGCAGATTAGGTGCTCCCAGAGAGGTGGATGCTTCTCAGGAGGCCAAGCCTGACTCTGTCATCTGGTCCGAAGTTCCCCTCACTTTCACCAATAACTGAGGGCAAGTTTGTGATTAACGCACTACTGCCAGAGGGAACTGTGACCCACAGAAACTTGGCATTTTGTTCTCCCGTCAGTGTGCAACCTTTATCACAGAGCATAGGGTTCAAGGGCAGCATAACACTTGAGTATTTACTTACTGCAAATGGAGGAGGTGCTGGGTTGCAAAGCATACAGACTGTAAAGTCGAATGTTAATTTAGTATGGCTTGGGAGCAACCAATGTAAAAGATATGGATACTAAAAGTGAAAAAAACACCTAAAATACATAGGCTTTTGGGACCAAGCATTTTCAAGAAAACAGCAGCTTAATAGTGAAGTGTTAGTAGCCCTAAATACAAAGGGATCAACAACAAAACTAAAGCATGAGGATCAGATAACAGAAGAGAAATTTCTGTTCTGCAGTACTCAGTGAATATGAAGCACAATTTAATTTTATTCTAGTTCCCTTGTATTTCATCCTGCATGGTAACACTCACTTCGGAGGCAGCACAGGCAGATCCAGGGGGGCTGCTGCAGAGACACTGAACACTTTATATTCCCATTAACAGCCTCCTGTACCTGAGCACATGATGCAAAGAGGAATATTTTCAGACCTATCCCTAAGCTGTTTCAAAACCAGCTCCTAAGAGATGCTGGAGCTGTGCTGATGGCCCTCAACTGGAGCTGCATTCCCCATTCTGGGCCAGCCGGACTGCTGGTGCCTGCTGCGAAAGAAATAGGTGGGAGGGGAAAGTCACCCCTGCAAGTCTTGGAGGATCTCTACATTACTGGAAACAGCAGAGAAATGAGGTGTCCATTGGGAGAGTTTTTCAGCAGTGGCCTGAAGGTGGCATGCATGAAGACACCTCTCCCTCCAGCTGGGCCTCTGGCTGGGTGTCTGAGCTCTCAGAAATCCTACAGGGCCTTGCTCTGCCTTCCCTTTCATCCATCATTTAGTGTTTAGGGCTGAGCTTTCTGAGCAAAACATACTGTAGATCTTCATCTACTACAGAATGAGTCCCCAGCTCTGGACAGAGAAAGTGCTCCCCAAGTGACAAGAGGAAAGAGGTAACAAGGGAATTATTTACAAAATGCCTCTGCTGGCTGATCCCAGAGCTGTTTTGCTTGTTTAACTGGGCAGTTTCAGTCACTGCTGTTCTCTTGGAGGGAATAGACCTTACAAAATACTCAAGATACGTAGGAAAACTTGCTCATGTTTCACAGGGAAACTAAAAATTGGTGGGAAAAAATATTTGCAAACACTTTCATTAGAGCTGATTTGTTAGATACTTGGCTAGCAAGGAATGGACAATGCATGTAGAAAATTATATAATGCCAGGTTAGAAAATTTCTGAAAAGAAGCTGCATTCAGAAATGCAAAAATGGCATTTCAAAACCTTATCATCCAAAGCTTTCTTGAGAGTTGTCTGTTTTGACTTTATCTCCGTTTTGTACGAACACACTATGCTTGTGGTTTAGCAACTTTTTACTGCAGACAAATATTTCAAAAAACTCCCTTCTTTGTAGCTGTTTGACCGCTTTTACATGTATTGCTGCATTGCATGGTGCCACCCATAGTCACGTGTAGGAAAGGACTGTTAGAAAAGCGATAGCTTAAAATCACAGGTATGCATTCAGCATGGGTTTGATGTTAGTACAAAGCTCCCCCACTTAAGCTGCTTCTGCGTTTTTGCTCTGATAGTTACTGAATAAGGAGAACCTCGGATTCAGGCTTTGGCAGTGCTGGTTTAGTTGGCTTTCTCACCAGGCAGTCAGGAATCTATGCATTTTGGGTGCTTGGGAGATATTCCTGGTGCACTCCTCAACACGCCCACGCACTCACTGCTAGAGATGTAGCTGCCTGGCTACTGCTGCTTAGAAAGTGGAAAAGTTTGTAAAATTAAACAATTGTAATACAAATATAATGCTTTTATTATTTTTAGTATTTTAAAGGATACTAATATGAAAACAGATTTCTTCTGCTTATGTTTCAGTTAGGGATTTAATTAATTTCTTTGTTAAATATGTTTATTATGCATACAAATCAGATTAATACAAGTCACAGCTTGGTACAGGACTTTTTTTTCTGTATAGTTCTTTTAAGATAAAAAATAAATTGTTTATTTTATACAGGAGAGTATTTGTATTAAAATATATTTGCTGCTTGCCTGTGTGCCTGTCTATCTATCTATCTATCCCTCTGTCTTTCTAGTGACATATTACATTAGGTTTTAAAATGCTCTAGCAGATTGGACTAGGTATGTGTAGCAGTAAAAACAAAGATTTTCTAATTAATGTGTTGCTAACAATGCTTTAATTCTACTTTCCTGGGCTTTAACATTGGAACTGAAACAACCCTGTGTCCATTCTATCAGTAAGCAGTCTTTTTAGCACTGTTCTTAGCACCCAATGTTAAATTTAGGCAAATATTTGCCATCTAATTCCATGCCTAACATTTGATTACATGTGACATCTTTATAGAACTCCACAAGTGCAGCTAGCTGATTTGAATGAACCCCAGGAGACAAGTAACATCTTTATTTAAAAATAGTGCTGAGGAAGATAGCGCTTATGGAGATTTTATAACTGAATGGAAAAGCTAGGACTGAATCAACCTTTCCAGCAGATACAGCCAAGCACGTGAGAAAGAGAGAGAGAGAGAGAGGCTGTTTAGTAATCATATTCCAACAGCAGAAACCACTGAGAAGGAGGCATGTTGGTCCCTGGTGACCCACAAAAGCAGGGCTCCTCTTCAGTCACACCCTCCAGCTTCACTGCCAGAAACAGATAAAAAGCTGTTACAGCTATAGACACCTATGACCAGGATTAGCATGAAAAAATGTACTGGCAGCTTGAAGTAGATATAGTAAAAAGAAATGCTGCTTGTTTGCAATGAGTGACTCCCTGTTAAAAGGCACTGAGGCTCCCCTCTACCTCATCTCTGAAAGGTCATAGAGAGCAGGAGGGATGCCTGAGACTGGAGAAAAGCCAGTGGCACTCCATTCTTCAAAAAGGGCAAGAAGGAACAGCTCGGAAACTACAGGACAGTCAACCTTGCCTCTGTTGCAGGTAAGGTGATGGAACAACTTTTCTGGATGCTGTCTCCAAGCAAGTGGAAGAAAAGGTTATCAGGAGTAGTCAACACGGATTCATCAAGGGGAACTCATGCTTGGTATGCTGGTAACTTTCTGTGATGTCATGACCATCCAGGTAGATGAGGGAAGAGAAGCTGATATTGTGTACCTTGACTTCAGCATGGCTTTTGACACTGCCTCTGACAATATCATCATTGGTAAACTTAGGAAGAGTGGGAAAAATGAGTGGACAATGAGGAGGATGGAGAACTGGCTGACCAGCAGTGTTCAGGGTGTTATGATTAGCAGCACAGTCTACTTGGAGGCCTGTATTAGGATGTTCCCCAGGGTCTGGTCTTGTTCAACATCTTCATCAATGACCTGGGTGAAGGGATATAGAACACACTCTCAGTGAGTTTGCTGATAATATGAGGCTGAGAGGAGTGGCTGACCCACTAGAAGGCTGTGCTGCCATTCAGTGAGACCTGGACAGGCTGGAGAGTTGGGCACAAAGAACTTTGTGAGGTTCAGCAAGAGCAGTAAAGTCCTACACATGTGGAGGAATAAATGTATGCATCAGTACAGGTTATGGGCTGACTTGCTGGAAATGATCTCTTCAAAGGGCCTGAGTGTCCTTGTGGACAATCAGATGACCATGAGCCAGCAATTTGCTCTTTGGTAGGGACACTGATCTCCAAAGGTGCCTTCCATCCCCTACAATTTTGTGATTCTGTGACATATCTTTTGTTCTTACCTGTTTTACTGACAGTTTCAGCAGACATATTGATACAGATCTCTGCAAGACCAGTTCTTCCCGAAGGCTATACTTAAATATTTGGAAGCTATTATTTAGCTCTTAATTATCTCCGTGCCTCAAAATATCCCTCAGCTTCAGCAGACAGCCTCTTCCAGCACATGCACCTCATCGCCAATTAAAAGAACAGGAAGATGACATTTGCCTAGAGCAAGTGGTGTGGCTAGGATGGAGCTTGATGGGCAAACACAAAAAGATGAAGAAAGTTGAGGAAGTTCAGGATGTAATCAGGACTTGATAATCGTCTGGAGAGAAATTAAGAGATATACAGGAGTGCTTCAAGAGGACCAGGAGATGTAAACGGGGTGGTGGTAGTTGGAATTGTACGGTGGTAGTTGAAAGGAAAGGTAGAAAACAGCTGGGAAAGCACCTTGTTGTATAGAGTAGATCAAAGCAAATCCATGAATTCTGAAGGGAAAGTAATGGTGGGACAAGCAGGTTCTGGGTCAAACTGATGGGATACGGACCATCCAAGAGGCACTGATGAAAAAGTCAAAGTGGAGATAGCTCAAGTGTTTCAAGATTCCTAGGGGTAACTGAAGGGCTGGAGCCATGCTTGTGACCAGAGTAATTCATGGTGGAAAGAGCAGCAAGGTTGAGAAGCTGAACACCGATGGGTATGTGAGAGCTGGGCTGTAGGAGCCTGGGATGCAGCCACAGAGGGATAAGGCTTGTCTTGCTGACAGGGCAGTGGGGAGGGCTGGAGGGAACCAGGGCTCATCCTGTCAGGGGGAGAGGGAGTGGGAACCTGAGGGGTAACGGTTCAGCAAGAAGGAAACAATGCGCCTTTTTCCTGTTTGTGACAGAAATAGCTGCAAGCAGATTTTCTTACTTACTAAAATTCTTCACATAAAAGGAGCCTAGGAGAACCATCAATACCCTCTCTGCATCACATGTGCAATAAAAATATGTTGCTAAACTTGTTTTTTTTTTCCTATGTAAGGGCTAAAACCAGATATTGTTTACTTCTATGCACACACAACCAGTAATACTTTATGCTTGCAGTGTTCCCATCTATTGTATGAAAGCTGAAGAACTGAATAACACAATGTTCTGTACCAGAAAACTGCAGCATTTAGCCAGTGTATCAGTTTCCCAGAGGAGTTTTATGGTATTTCTATTTTTTTAGATCTTCCATTAATGCTCAAATGACTCACTGGATCAGTTTTTCCACACAAAGAAATGATTTAAGGGTAAATCTGTAATGCCACCTTCAGCAAGCATATTGATGCTTTTTCTGAGAGCAGTGGTAAATGGCAACTTCTGCACCAAATAATCTGTGCAATATAACTGTCCTGAGGATTGCAGTGTGGCTGGTGGGAAAATTCTGATTCAGGTTATAAAATGTATTTTACTCCTACACCTATTTTTACAATTCAAAAGCCTTTCACAAGATTCTGTAAAATTCATGTTGTGAGCTTTCAGATTATGCAGACACTGTATTTTGATAGCTGAATCCTCTGCTACCCATTAATATGAAAGTGGGAGCTGATGGATACATTTATTTCAGGGGGAGAAAGTGCTGACTATTTTTAAGCACAGTTGCGGTTGACTGGGTTTCAGTTCGGCTCACCTGCAGGCTAGAACTCTGATTTGGCAGGTTTGGATTTGATTTACATTAGAACTGGAATTACACAGTTTGCTCTAAGTAACCTTTGCATGTCACAGAAGAACGCTTGGGAGCAGCTTGTTCTTGCAAGAGTTCTGCTTCGCTTGAACAAAACCTCTCTGAGAACAACAGTTTGCATTTGAGTTGAGCTGCATCTGTACTAGAGATCTTCAGCTGTATGGATTCAGTCTCCAGTGAGGATTTAAATGCCTGAAATGAAAAGATGTGTCAAATTCAACACAGCTTTATTTATTCCATGTGGATATAAGGTTGTTTTCTCCAGGCAGTTGAAGTTTTGCCTGTGTTGTGCACTCCTGCCTGGGTCATTTTGTGGCACTACACATCATTCATTGACAGCTAGAGTTTCTTGTTTCTTAAACACAGAAAAATAGGTGTACTGAAACCATTGCTCTGCAATAACGTACGCTCAGAGGGCTAAAAGGATGTCACAGATCGTTGTGAATTGAGGTGACAAATCATATTTTAATGACTACCAACACTCCAAGCATCACTGGATTAAGAGAAGGATCTTACAGTCTCAGGAAAGACTGCAAGGCAGCTGTTTGAGATTTGCTCAGTACTAATAAAATATCTATTTCTGAAACCAAACAAGTTGTTAGTATTTCAACAATGTCAGCAAGTGTAGGAATGATACTACAAACCTGAAAATGTGACTTTTCATGATGGATTGCACCTTTTCTTTTGCAACCTACTGTCTTATTCTAAGCCTGAACTTGATTGATATTTTGGAATAATCCTGAAGTCTTGCACAGGGATAGTCAGTATTTCATATTACATTTACATACTTGTGGGCTTTTAAATGCTATTAGTGGCTTACGGTTGCACAGCCCTTACATGAAAGAATCCCAGCTCATTTGCTAAAATATTTTCACATAGTATCTACACCTCCTTTGATTTTCAGACAGCTCTGAAGGAGAACATGGCGTGAAATGGTACACGCTGCCCAGAGAGATTGTGGAGTCTCCTTCCCTAGAGATATTCAAAACTCACCTGGATGCTTTCCTGCACACAACCTGCTGTCAGGATCCTACTTTAGCAAGGAGTTGGACTGGATGATCTCCAGAGGTCTCTTCCAAGCCCTATGAATCTGTGATTCTGTGAAATATGACTGACTGAAGGACACTGGAGAATGAAATCATGTTCAATGCAAAAAAAGAGTAGTGAGTTTGATGCCATTGTTTTGTTATTTGTTCTAGGCTGTGTCTGTAAATTTCCAATTTGCCAGTTATTTTTGCTTCACTAAATATAACACTTTATCTCTCACCAGGCATTGGGTCTGATTGAGCCTTGGTGAGGAGGGTTACTGCAGGATATTTTCCAGGTCCTGAGCACCTGTGTGAGAGAAACTGGGGACACTTGTTTCCCCACCCTTGTGTTTCTTCCCACCATGGCCAGGAGGATGCTGGAAGAGCCCTTTGCACATTTAGGGAAAAGGTAAGGTATTTTTTCATGCCAAGCTCCTTTCAGGAACGAAGGCAATGGCGTGTTGGAACAAGGTCACTGCTAGATACGTGTAAGGGCAAATCAGTCAAGACAAACAAACAAATAAAAGCACAGAGGGAGGAAAAAAAACACCCAATCTTTTAGATTTATTTCTGTTCTCAACATGGTGTATGATGCTTAGATGCTATTTCAATGGACACTGCAGTTCAGCTACTGATTGAATCCCAGCTATGGAGCCAGCTTCTAGATCTTGACCAATGCAACTTCATTAATAGATCAAATACAATTTAACTGGCTTGAGGTTAAGTAAACTATCAATGTCAGTCAGCTTTTTCTTACGGTGCTAAACCCTATCCATGCACATTCCAAATAAAGCATGTACCAGGCGCGGTTGTTAGGGATCACACCACATATTAGCTTGAAATTCCAGGATGTGAATCAGTCTACAGACTGCTGCAGAGCCTGCAGTGATCTTCTGCAGAAAATGGCACGTGGATTAACACTCCATTTTTATCATGTGCTTATCAGTGCTTTGGGTGCTAGGCCTTGCTGATGGTATTCTTTGTTAAAGAGCAAAAAACAAAGCTTTAGCTTGTAACTCCTTTGGTGTGCAGATCTCCCACTCATGATAATATATCTCTGGACTGACAACAAAGAGGGGAAGAAAGGAAAGAGAAATGGATTTAAAATTCCAGGACTCTGCTGAGGAATTGCCACTGTTTAAACAAAACTGCATCCATCCCTGTGGACCCTGCTGGTTATCAGGAGCTCTACAAGCTCACGGGGCTCTGCTGAAGCTGCCAGTGGGTGTTTGTAGGTGATTCATCTCCAGTCAACAGTCTGACATGTCCCATGTCTGAGGATAGCATCACTGTCTTGCCCCTTTGGTGCCTCGTGGGATGAGCCAGCATATCCTATATATATTTCCATGATGCTTATTTTTAGATATTAAGTTTTATTGGTTCTTTTCCAGCCAATTGAAGAAGGAAATGATGAGACTATAAGTCTCTCTAAAAAGAGGTTTCACTCCTTTCATGTTGTGAATTTTCTGTAAAAACCTGTGTGCCTAAGGCCTATTTTTCTTTCTGATTGAGATGTGGAAACAATGTCCAAGTTAAGTTGTAGAATCATAGGATCACAGAATCATTAAGATTGGAAAGACCACTATCATCATCTAGTCCAACTCTCAACCCATCACCACTATGCCCACCAACCATGTCCCCCAGTCCCACAAATGCCTCCCATTTCTAATCTAAAGAAGAAACTGCAGTGCTCAATCACACGAATTATTGTATAGGTCAGAATCCACTAAGATATCTGTGATATCAGATTTTGGTTCGAGACAGTGTCCCTAAACCTAAAACTACAGTCAACATAGCTGTACTGTGTCAGATATGCTCTTATACCACACTTATCTTTATAGCATCAGAATACTTTTCAGCAGAATTTTAAGGAAAATGACTAATACCAGAAATAAATTGCTTTATCCTCTCTGAGACATAAGCAAAAAACACTACAGCATTTCATAGAACTTTAAAAATGACCACATGCATTTGTGCATAGCTGTATGCACAAAATTAGCAGTATCACTTCTCTTGCATTTTAAAAACTATTTTTTTCCAAACAATGGGAACATCTGAGTGATTTTTTCTAATTTTTTCTCTGTTTTCATGATACATATTCCTAGCACAATGTTGGATCATAACACACAGCACTCAGATTACAAATCTACAAAACACAGTGGGTCAGAACCAGCCGCTCAAAGTTTCTTCTCACAACTTCACTTTAAGGCAATGCAATAGCAGTGATGCAATATGCTTTACCAAAGTGCTGGCCATTGCTGCCGTATAACAGAGGGAGATAAATAATGCTATTTTTTTCTGGTGGCCTGAAGATAAGCAAGTTAATTTAAACTAATGAGTATAATGTTTCCTCCTAATGTTGTCAAGCACAAGTAGAATACAACTGCAGTATATTGCTGTGCAGGGTGCTTAGTTTATTGGCAGCATTTTTTAATCTAGAATCTCTGCAAAAATTCTTTAAGTTTCATAGAAGAAAGCGTAGAGAGAATTCTGAGTCTCCCTGTGCTCAGAAAGAGGTGCAAAAGTGAGCAGGAGACCCAGAGAAAAAGGTACTCCTGGCTAAGACAGATTTGTCAGACTAGTTTAAAGAGTTATAAAGCCTTCCTAACATAACTAACTGAGCACTACCACACATCTAGGTAGCACGGCTTCAGGCAGTTTAGCCTGAATTTTGCTTGACTCCCAGTCAACATGTCTTCATGCAATACTCTTCCTGCTCCTGAGTCCTGCTCTTTTATTCTGCATTCAGTACCTGTAGCCATGCTATGGTTGTTGGAATGACCTCTCCCCATGAGTACTATGGGACCAGCACTCCCAGCACCGCTCCACCCTCCAACTCCAACAATGGGAACATCTGAGTGATTTTTTCTATTTTTTTCTCTGTTTTCATGATACATATTCCTAGCACAATGTTGGATCATAACACACAGCACTCAGATTACAAATCTACAAAACACAGTGGGCCAGGACCAGCCACTCCAACAGGAGCAGATACAAAGGCAGAGTACTTCAAAATCACCTACTCAGTCTGTGCTAGTGCAGAATACTAGCACAAAATTTGTTCACCATAAAAAAAAAAAGTGGTTTTTTTTGTTGTTGTTGTTTTGCTTTTTATTTTTTATTTTTATTTTTTTAATGTTGTGTGTCCACATAGCCCATTAATCTGGCCAGTGTAGCTCAGTAATATGCAGCAGTGACCATGTGCCTACATCTGGAGATGAATAAGAACAGGACGAGCATGTCTGATCTTTCCTTCAAGCCCTCTTTCAGACTCCAACTATTTTCAGCTCAGGGCATTCCTTGAGACTGATGTTGTTTGCCCAGTGATGGATCTTTCTTCCAAGTAGCTGCCCAGTCTTCCCTTCTATGCGTGCAAAACCTTTTGCAATTTTCACACCCTTTGGCAAAGAGTTTCACAGATCTACTTTGTGCTGTATGCTGAAATAACTCTATTCATTTTGAGAACAGCTCCTATATTTTGAGAACAGTCGCTACTTTTTGCTTTGGAAGAGGCAGTGAGCAGCATAACCCCCACCCGCCCTCTCCACACCACTGAGGATTTTACAGACCTGAGCCAGTTCACCGCTCTGGTGGTCTCTTTTCCAGGCTGATGAGCCTGAGCTTATCAGCTAGAAGCTGAGCATTCACACATATGTTTTGGCTGCCTGTTTCCAAGGGATTAGGGAATTCAGCAAAAAAAAAGTTCTTTATGCCCAGACTCGTTACATATTCTCAGCACAACACTTCAGCCCACATTTATTGGTTGGACACAGAACTTCTTGAACATAACAGCCACAGAAATCTTGGTGTGTGCTAATGATCCCAAATATTTAATCTGTAGAAATCCAACCTCCTGTACTGGTAGCCAGTGTTCCAGCCACCTGCAACACAGTGAGCCTGAAGCAGTTGTCTGACCCCAAAATGCAACCTTTGACTTTAAAGAGCACATCAACAGGCAGACTTTCCCTCAGAAGTGCTTATTTGAGGAACTCAGGTTGACAAATTAAAGCATGTATTTTCCTAAAATTGAATAAACATTTGGAAAAACTAAGAGTTTTGTCTTGACCCAGTCTCAGTTTTGGTCCATTTCTGATGAGTATTGCATTTTATCTTCTTTCTGAATATTGGATTTAATAAGTCCTTTGCAGCTTCACTGGATGGCTCTCAGGTAGCCCATCTACTTGATAATTTTTCCAAAGATAATTTCACTGGTTTCACTGAATTCCCACAATTGCTCTTGTCTTGGTACTCTGTAAAATAGCAAAGATTTTGCTTTATTTGCTGTATTAAACGTAGGCTATTAAATCTAAGATTCCTCCATTATTTAGGTGCAATCATTAGATTTTTGTTACACTATACGACATCGTGTCTCTTTTCCATCACATAATTCTTCCAGACTTTCATTTGGCTCATATTTTACTTCCAGTTAGCTAAAAGAGTCAGCCAGAAAGTGGAATTTTTGAATGATGATATGAAATAATGTAATATGAAAGTGACCAACACCGTGAGCATTCATACACTTATCATGGTCTGCAAATGTCTGCAATTGATGCTACTGAGATAAATGCCCCAACTGACCTTGAACCTATGAGCTTTTCAATTGCCCTCTGACAGCTTAAAGTTCAGGATGAGATCAGATCTTTTTTCTTCTAAAAGCTGGCTTACTGAGGAGCAACTTTTAATACTCCATGGTTTTGCTTCTCTTTGCTCAGTAAGTGGTTTGTAATGGAAATTCTGCCTGATCATGCAGGTCTTGTTCAGGCAACATATTTTTTATTGGTTTTGCATCTATTCATCATAATGATTTGTTTTAAAAATGATTTTAGATCTAGCTAGAATAAGGGGCAGATACTGAGGGCTCACCTCTTTGCAATTTTAAAGGAAGTTAAATGGATGGAACTGAGATTATTTCTCAATTATTTATAGATTTCTGCTATTGGGCAGTGTTTTGGGATGTTCCAAAGTGAGTTTAAGATGAAAACAGAGGCCAAAAATGTCTGCACAGCAATGCCCTCGATGAGGGTGTCTTGCTCAACATCACTCCTATGGGCATCAGCATTTTGAGAACTTGTCAGTGACAGACACAGCAGAGAAGGTTTTACTCCTGGGAGAGTTCAACAAGGTTGACCTGCTAGCCATCACTTACAGTCTTTCTCTCTAGTTTCAAACTAAGAGTTTGAATTTTGGGTGGTCCTGTGTGGAGCTGGGGATTAGACACTAAGATCCTTGTGAGTCCCTTCTGACTCAGGATATTCTGTGATTCTATGAAATCCATGGGAAGGTTTTTTCTTTCTCAAGAGCTGGATGGACTTTTGTGAGCACCAACTGAGAGGCTGCTTCAGAGGGAGAGCAGAGATGGGAAGTTATCAAAGGATAACAGAACAATGTTAGGAGCAGGCAAACAACCATGAAAGAATGCTGCCCACTTATGCAGAAAAACTGGGTGCCAACCACTCACCCACCCTGTTATTCAAGTTCTGCAGAAAAAGTCTCCCAGAATTAGCTCTCAGAATCTGATTGAGAGACACCTCTGATGTCTGAAACGGGTTTGCCTTGGGGTTGTTAAATGTCTGCTCCATGTGATTGGGCTAATTAAAAGTTTTGAGCCAAATAAATCCCTGTTTGTGAAGGTATAAAAGCTAAGAGGATTAGATGTTAGTTAAACTAGACATAACTGAGAAACAAGGTTGTTGCTGTTAGTTCTTAAAAATGCCACCCTAGTACGCATGGGGGAAACTTGTGAATAATAGAAATTAATCTGTGAAACAGAAGTCTCAAATGTAGTTAAATCAGCAGGCATATTCCACAGAAAAATAAAAGTGTCTTCCTTGTATTTATTATTGCCATGTAGTGCGGGAATACTTTGTTCCACTACAGAAGTTGCTGTTTTGAAAACCATCTTTAATTAATGAGTCTGAACTCCAGCATTCTTCATGTAAAGGAAATGCACATACCTTAAACTGTTGTATAAGTTTACCACATTTTCAGTATACCGCTAAATAGAAATAGCACAGAATCTTGGTAAGGACACTATGACACCCAATTTTCATCAGAAGAATTGCCTGCTATTAAGCTGATCAAGTGGCTGAGTCTCATTAACGTCACGCTGACCAGCCACGGAGTCAGCAACAACTTCCTACCCTGTCCTTCCAGGGGAACTCAGTTATAAAGAATTGGCTTGTTTTGCTTTTCCAAGGGAATCAGAAGTCAGTTGTTTTCTTCTCATAATGAACTGCTTGCAACTGTATCCCCAGTAGGGGTACATTAAAGCAAAATGGAATTTAGACCCCACAGTGTATCAGTACGTTACTACTACTACTACTACTACTACTACTACTACTACAAAAAAAAAAAAAAAAAAAAAAAAAAAAGAGAGAGAGGCAATTAGTGCCTCCATACTCTTCCTTCCCTTCTGAAAATGCATTCTTGTCTAATTCTTGCTCAGAAATTCTTGACTTTAGTCCCAATGAGACGATTCATTTTGGCAGCAGCCAGCAACTCTCAACATCAGCATCTGCTGCTACCTATCATTTTGCCTTCTTTCACTGTTGCTTCCTGGGCAGAGATCCCACGGATGCTAGGGTTTTATCTTGATCATCCATCCCATTCTCCTATACGAGTCTTGTTCTATAATGTTTGATAATACTGGTAGTGCCAATTATGCTTTTATACGAATGAAAATACTTTGCTTGGGGACATAATAAGTATACACCTGATCTGGAAGCCTTTGAAAGAAGAGCATTCTGCTGATCGTTGCCAGTAAGGAAGGTAGAGATGTACAAACAACCTGCAGAGAAGTGAAGTAAATAGCATCAGTGAGCATTTCCAGGTGCTGAAAACCAATTGCTCCAACTAATGGTTCATATGTTCCCTGGCACACTTCGGGCCCACGTCATGTAAATATCATTTGCCCAAACTGCGAATGAATGCCACTCTCCCAGGCACTGGCTTGGGTTGGCGTGAGCTCTGGATTGCTCTTCACATGCAGTTTGGGTACAGCCATTTGGGAGAGGCAGCATCCTTCTCTGGAGGCAGACAGCATCTGTGCCAGATGCAGTTTTGGGCCTATTTAACTTACTAGCAGAGATGTCCAATGAGGAACAGACAGAAAAAATTGAACTCATTCTTTAGCAACCAAAGTAAAGAAATCTTTTACATCTGGAAATATTGAGGAAAATGATCAAATAATTTATACTGCAACAAGTTTGTACTGCCTGCAGCTAGAAGAACTGCTCTCAATGAGAACAGGAATGTGGTCGAGCCTGCAAGTTGTGATAACAGATCTCTATCTAACATTTTTGGACGGTCTACATATGTCACAGGTACATTACCACGAAGCATGAAGAACATTCAGGATTAAACTCCCATGTGCAAATTTGATGGTTTGGCCATCAAATGCTAATGCCACATCTTTACTTTCTTTAATTTCTTTAATTGGGAAGGCAGCCTTTTTCTCTCTCTCTTTTCTTTTTTCCTATCACAAATTGACCTTGGAAACACGTATAGGAAAGAATCAAAGAAGCTTTTTCCTTGCTTTTCTTCACAAAATACAGTCAATTTCAGGTTATTTTTGTTTGCTTGTTTGTGTTTTTCTGGTTTATTCTTTTTTTTTTCTGTTGTGATTTTCAGTTGTTTCCTACAATTTCCACATCATCTGCTACAAATTGAAAAATGGAAGTATTTTCCCTGGAATTTGTATTTTTATGCAGATCAGATTGTTTCACTAACCCAATATAAAAAGATAGTTTTATTCGTGCAAGAACTTCACTTTTTCATTACTCATTTTACACAGTTTTCCTCCCATTGGGATTCTGATGATCTTGCATATTGTAAGAAAAAAAAGTACAGTTACGGATTTCCATGCTGATGTTTCATCAGATGTCTGGGTTGATGCTGGCTGCAGGTGAGAAATACCAATTTGGTATATACCAGTCCTGCTCATCTAGTAGAAGGATTAAATAACACATCTCCTGGCCCTCTTACAGTAGGATGATTCAAACAATATGTAGGTTTCCAGGCTGCTGCACAAGATCAGTGTCTGATCACACATGTATGATGGCATAAATAGATGAATAATAGCAACAGCACTTTCAGTCCCACCCACATTTCATCTTATTTTTTTAAATCACGCAACACCTACCCACAGTGCTTGGCTAAGACTGACAAACACCAAGTAGAACAATATCAGTATATTGGTTTCTGCATGTATTCATCTCAGAAGGAAATACTGGCTGTTGCCATCAGATTTCAAAAGAAATCCTTGCACAAACTCATGTGGAACTGGGTTTGGAGCAGGAGACAGCTGACCTCTTCTCTAACACAGCTGCCTGGCTTCAAACCGGGTGAAGTAGGCTGCAGTGTACATTCTGACCTTGCATCTTTTGAGAACTGGAAGAATATTGCCCTTGACTTGAATGGAAGGAGGATCAAGCCCTACCCAGAAATTTTCATATGCTACGTGTCGTCTGTGTATGCCAGCATTATGCAACAGAGTGAAAAATGAAAACCTGTCAGGCACATAACTGGTGCACTCAAGGACATACTGTTATTTGTTTTGCAGCTTTGCCACTCTAGCAGGGATTAACACTGTACCGCTGATAGCCGCCATGATAAAGACAACAAAAATGCCTCATTTTTTAACTTTCAAAACATGATCTCAACTTTTCAGGGAAATGGCTTGGTTGGCTTCAAGGTTCTTTTTTTAACTATTATTATTATTATTAAAAAACAACCTAGAAAGTATTTATTTTTCCAAGTTTCTCCTCTCTTGTCCCCCAGCTAATGCAGCTACAGAAAAGCAGCAGATTGAATTCACCTCCCCGTTCCTTTATTTCTTTCAGTCAAGTAGGTGAGTATTGCAAGTCGCCAGCCTTTGCTTTCTGCAAATTCTTTGGTGTATTACTGCATAGCAGAGTGGTGTGACAAGGATAAAGAGATTAGAAGTAATTTCATATAACTCCTTCTGTCAAAATCTGAAGAGGGCTTTTACTTGTAAACGCCAGACGTTGCTGAAATTCTTCATTAAAAACTCACAGTATACTGGCAGGAAATCTCTAAGCACTAAGACACAAAGCAACCAAACCAGAGAGGGAGAAGAAATATTAAATCAAAGTCCAGACAGAGAAAAAATACAAAGGGAACAAACTTGCCCGAGTACAACCCTAATAATGTGGGTTATCTCCAAGGGTGCTGATGCCAAATCAGCCTGGAAAGCCAGAAAACCACGTGCAGATTTCATAAATTCCAAATAACCAGGCATCACTGGTTCAGACACACGATCCTTGCCACCATCATACAGCTGAGACTGTGAGCTGCTGTGGGACAGCCACTCTTGCAGACTGGAGTTGCTCACATAAAATTCAGGCTGTATTTTCTCTCTGTGATGTACCATACAACTAATACATGCAAAATCTGGCCAGCAGAGTTTACCCAGAACCTCTACCTCTATGTCAAATAATTCTCCCAGAGGTAGAGAGTTTGGGCAATAAAACCATGGGAGCACAAAGAAATTTTCCTATCCAGTAAGGTGGTCAGATATGAATTCTAGCTCTGTTGGTGTGGGAAAGCAGGAGAGTAGAAGAGGGAGGAGGAGTCTGACACAAAAGATTGCACAGCAGACCTGACGAAGGATTTGAATATGAAAAGTAGCAGGCTTGCTTTGTTTACAAATGCTTCATTAAATGAGCAGAAGAATAGGCAAAAATGAAATTATAACATCAGACCTGCACTTTTTTGAAAAGCTGCCATTGTGTGTTATAAAACTACCACCATACACTGTAGCTCTCGAAGCTGGTGACCTTGCAGAAAAACAGAGAAAGTGCCCATGGGTGTGTGCACAGGTGTGTGAAAGGGGGCATGCTGCTACCACACCTGGCTGGGAAAGGAGTTTAACACCATGTTGCCTAGTAGAGAGAAGCAAACCCCTCCTTCTCTCTTTCTTTTTTTTTTTTTTTTTGATGTTCTTTTCTCTGCCTGTGAGTCAACCACCCACTAGTTGTCACAAGCATGTTCACAACCTGGGTTTACTCAATGAATGCTACCGTGTGATTTACTGCACTGCAGCCTACTCAGGAGCCGTAGGTTTCACCCTCATGTTCAACACTTACTGGGCAGGATTCATTTCTGACTGCGGATTTCACATTGGTTGAACAAAGGTTGCCGTTTCCTGGTGAGTCCATGGCACCCAGTGCAACGGGTATCTTTCATTTGTCCACTTCTGCTTTAGACTTTAGAAGAATATATCAGAAGAAGGAACTTTTGCTAGTTTGCACTGGGACATTTATCATTAATAGAGAAGCTTGGATCCTGCACTCTTCAGGTCACTGAGGTTTTTCTTATAGAGTTGTGCTGACCATGTTCTCTCTGGAAGGAAGAAACATTTATCTTTTCCACAGGCTGTTTTTCAGCCACAGCGGTGTCAGTGGAAAATTCTACAGTCATCTGCCTCAGCGGGTCTCTGGTCCATGAGGACCCAGTGTTCACTCCTGGTCACAGTATAGATACTGTAGCCAGAGATTCCCCCTTCCCAGCCCTAAAGCAGTGATGCTGAAGAGGTCTCTTCTTGTGGTTTCTCTTCCAGACTACACAATGGCCTGGGGCTGGTGTTCCCAAACCACTTGCCCCTAGACATACACCCCGCACAGACTCTTTCTACCAGATGTCCCAAGCATCCAATATTTGGAATCCAGGTGCTGCAAACCAGATCCCGCTACCCCTGCCCCTTGCAGCAGATGGTGGCCTCCTCCATTCATGGCCATGCTCAAGTGGCTGCCATCCCCACCATCACAGAGAGACTGCAGGGGATGAACTACAAGAAAGGAACTTGCAGTGGAGGCAGACGAGCTGGCTCTAGATAAGTCTTTCTGTCCTCACATTGCACCCAGTTCCTGTCTATCACTGGCCAAGTCATTTTAACCAAGCTTTGTGCAGATGGTCACTGATGGCTTGTTCCTTATTTTGGTGTGGGAACATTTTATGATCTGCAATTTTCTTACAGATGTTGAGAGGGTGAGAGCTGTGAGTGGTCTCACTAGGAAATGCACTTCAAAAATGGGAATCATAAACAAAACTCAGTTTTCTGGGAAGTCATAAGGCGAGCAGTGTGACTGATGCATATTGCTAGTTGAAATGCACACACACACAAAAAGAGGAAATTTGTTTTGCTGCAAATCGAACGTTTAATTTCTGGATCATCTACCCGCTTCTTATTGTTAAATTTAATCAGATTTTTAAATGAAATGTCATTCTAAAGCTTATTTGGGAAAAGTGGAAGTAGCAATTCAGCTTATTGGAATATGTTTTTTGTAGTTCACCCAAAATAGCCTGTTAATCTTGACATTAATCTGTAACTAGTCCTAAAGTACACTTCCCAGTGTAGAAAACATTTAACTAATAAAAACTTCTCCTTGTGTCTGGCTCTGGCATCCTAAATTGTGCACTCAACACAAGGGTAAACTTCTTAATCTACATTCTGGGTCTCTATTGTTTTTTTAGTAAATTAGTATCAAGTGGTTACTGTGGATTAGTTCATTACTTTTTGTGAAGTAATTAAATGCTAAAGAGATGAGCCCCATATAAAAAGCCAAGGAGAAATAATTCTCTTTTCAGACGAAAGCAATGAAAGAGAATGAACAATTTACACACTGAACAGCAGGAAAGAAATCTAAAGTAAAATACTCATTGATTATCCTCCTCCTCATACAGGTTAAAAGGCAAAAGCCCTGCAAAACAAACAAACAAACAAAACCCTGTACTGAATTTTTCCAAGGGAATGGATCATACTATAACAGTATACCATTAAAGGAAAATTAGTATTACACAGTGTATAGATCTGGCAAGATCTGAATTACACAGCGTTGCTTGTTTGTTTGTGACACAGCTGTGCATTGCTTCCAAAGTTCATACATTGGTGTTTTTTCTGTTGTTTCAAACTGGTAAAAAAAAACCAAAACAACAAAACAGACCCACAGTCAAACTCCACCATGTGTCATCTCAGTGATGTGTGTGTCACATGGAGGAGCTGTATTTGAGATGTTGCCACACGAAGACTTCAGATAGGTACAGCTCCAGGACTGGTCCCATAGCTGCTGCCTCCCTGCCCAGCCAGCAATTCTCAGTCCCCCCCCATTTGAGTTTTCTCATCAAATAATATCTTCCCATCACTTTTCTTGCTGCCTGTCAGTTTTTCCAGGCAGTTTTCTTCTCCCACCACCACACCTCTTCTCCTCCTTCCCTTTCTTTTCTCCTCCATCCAGCCTGACCTTCCAAGCCCCAGCATCTTTTTCTTTGCTGCCTTTACTTTTAGGTGCCCTAAATACTGCTGTCAAACTGCAGAGCGCCTAGCAGCCTCCTACTGCCATGACAATTAAAGTCTTGCTCAGACAGCAGGGTGAGAGTGTATTCTGGGAGCTGGATATGAACAGTCGAAATCTTCACAAAGTACATGGAAACTGTGATATTCAAAGGCTTATATTCTGCTTAAATGCCATTTTTCATAGAGGATTGAATCATCTTGCAGAGACGGGGATGCAAAGCTGGGTTTCCTAAGCCCTGTGCTGGTGTCCTTCCTGCAGAACCAGTCTTTTGTATGCATTTCATTTTCTTCTTGTCTGGCTCGTTCTACACCCCGTTGCACACAGTGTGCGTGAGTTCAGAGGAAAACTTTTCAACAGCAATTGACATTCACAAAATCTTTCAGAATACAACTGTTTTGGCACCAGTTGCTTTCCAGGTAAGGATTAACGATGAACTAACAAATTAATGCCTTTTGTTTAAAACAGGCCATGTTTCAAAATGGAGGCAGGGTTCAGATTTTTGCAGAAAGACTGTGCTTTGATTTGGAAATAGGGAAGCACAGCAAGGATTGCAACACAGAATAGATAAGATTAGATGAAGAGGAAATGCAATAGAAATGGTTTGGATCTACAGAAGAAGCAGTGAAATATTGTTCTCGCACTGCTTAAGTTGTACTGTTTATTTTAGGAGACACGACGTCTGTGCTCCCCTGGTCAGAGGTAACATCTCTCTGAATTCTGGCATTGCATCTGGAACCCAGCTTTGATAATGTAGAAAGAATGTGAAAATAACAGCCTGGTTCCTTGTTCCTTCACCTTCCATGTCACTCTGCATTCCCAAACTTGGTGGGAAGGAGGTCTACCTGTTCTGCTTTCCCCTGGTACCAGCAGCTCTGTGTTCAGCCATGCAATACTGACCTAAGTGTGGGTATGCCCACATGAGCAAACCTTGGCTCTGCATCACTGCAAACACCCATCCTGCACCAGGACCAGGAAAACACACTCACAGACCCAAGATCACCAATATATGCAGGCAGAAAGACCCAAGAAAACAGTGGCTCCAGAAACTCATGCTGGAAGGCGAAGGCAGGCAGGGAAGGATGGAGAAGCAGTGAATCAGCAGTATGGGCTGCGTGCTGGCTGCCATATTGCATGCTGTGCGTGGAGTCCACCAGAGTTTCAGCCCTGTGGTTTTGGCTGAGTTTTGCTTTGAATCCAGAGCTCAGAAAGAAAGTTGCACAATGACTATTAAGCTTATCTGATCCTCTTTGCACTTGCCATAGCTCTGGAAAGGGTTTGTCTGACCCATTTGTGGGTATTGTTGGGGCATGACTGCACATGGGGGCAGATAGCCTTGTGCCTGCCCCATGGCAGCACGATTACAGCTCCAAACTACAGCAGGATCCTTTCTGATTAGAGTGTAAGACCAAGAAACATACAGTTGCCTGCTTATTAAAAATATGAAGGTGTGTCCAAAGATATGCAAACTTCCATCGCAACTTACAGCACACTGGTTTCCCTGCACAGTCTGTACCTTGAGAACTCACAGTATTCATGGTGAGCTCTGGCCTTTACCTGATTTTCTCTGTTACCAGCAAGTAGTTTTATTACAAGCCTAAACTTCTAGGATTTCACAGAAGGTCTCTGGATACATGGCATTTTTCATAAAACTACGTTTGTTACTCTGCCCATCAGAAAGAATATTGCACAATCATTTCTGTTGGAAATCCAAATATTTTTGCAAAACAACTTACTTATTAAAAAAAAAAAAAAGAAACAACAAAACACTATCGAAACTATTGGAAAATTCAGAAGGAAAATGCTTCATGCTAGAGGCAAGTGCATTGCTACTGTCCCTCACATATGAACAATATGTTCTTCAACAGCCTGTCTCCTATAGCACTCCTCAAGAACACATCTCTAGTGTTTCACAAGGGAAGAGAAAAATATTTAGATTTCCTATTTATTGTTGGGAAATGATGGCGTAGTGATGGAAAAGTGATACCTCAAGACCAAATCAAACATTTGGCACCCAAGCACTGACAGCTGAAGGGCAGTGCTCTGGGAATTGAAAATACAAAACTAAGATTCATTTGCATTGACAGTTGTACATACACAGAGAAACCTACATCTGGTTAAAAGAAACAAGATATTCCCCAAACAGCTGCAAAGTTAAATTTACCAAAACCTTGTCCTCTTCACATACAGAGGTTACGAGAGCACTTTGAGCTCACTGAAGTCAGTGATCACTGATAGCAGTGTATAGGAAAGGCCACCAGGAGAATAAAAACACCCTGGAACTGTTCCACAAGCAAAACCGATCCTTTCCCTGGGCTTTTATCATTGTGATGAGAACGTCAACCACCAAGGCCAGCAGTGTCTCAGTTTAGCAATACCTAATTGCACTTAGGGCTTCTGGCAGTTTGTTCTGCTTCCATTGGGCTTTTTACTGTGCCCAATACATCATCCAGACAGGGAGCCAATAAACTTTCCCAAGGCAGGTGGCAATGCGGATGGCCAGGAATTTCCACAGGAATTTCCACAAGAATTTTGTTACTTCGAATCATACAGTAGCAGACAATAAAAACTAATGCTGGCTGTCAGTCTGTCTTACTGCTTTCTGAGTGTGTAACTTTGTAGAGAGATACTTGCAGAAAAAAAAATATATATATCAAGAGAAAAAACATCCTGAACTTGGAAAGACATCTCAAAGAAGGACTTGTGAATGCCAGAGAGAGCCATGGGTCAGGGAACAGTCCAAGGGGCACCTTCACATACCAGACAGCCCAGACACCTGTGTGGTGTCTGGGACCAGTCATTCTATGCACGCCCAGCCTGACCTGGGATTCATACAGGTAAGACAACACTCAGTACTTCAATGTGTGAAAGGAGCACCTGGAAGCCTTGTTATTTATGATTGCTCAATACAGTTTGCACTGGAAGTCACTTAGTTGTCCCGTGCTTGCACTCTGCAGGTCTCACTCACCATCCAACATGCTCGCTCAGTACACCTGCTTGCCTGTGAGTAAACCTTGACCTCACAGAATCTAAGGTTAGAAAAGACCTCTAAGATCATCAACTCCAACTGTCAACCCACTGCTACCATGCCTACTAACTATGTCCCTCAGTGCCATATCTGCATGTTTCTTGAACATCTTCTAGGGATGGTGACTCCACCACCTCCCCGGGCAGCCTGTGCCAATGTTTCACCACTCTTTCTGAGAATTAATGTTTCCTAATGTCCAACCTGAACCTCCTCTAGCACAACTTAAGGCCATTTAAAGGGACCTGCCACAAAGCACTCCCTGCCTTGCAGCTCTCCTCCTTTGAAAGCCCTGCCTAATTGCTCAGCTTTCGGGCTGAATTCAGAGCTCCGAGCCATGCAATTGTAGGAGTACATGTCAGCATCTCTGCCCGGAGGGAGCTCTGTACCAATCTATCCTCCGGGCCACGCAGACCCTTGGGGTGAAGACAACCTTGTCAGCACCATATGGTTATGCCATAAAAGTCCAATAAGACACAACACAGGGCAGCAACAATAGGCGCAGATCAGCTTTATCCAACCTGAGGCACTTCCAGCTTTCCATCCATCCAAGATGCTTCACCTGTTCTTGCCCACTTCACAAGGCCAAGAAGTAAAGGATAGACTACTGTAATCCCAACAGACTGAATACAGTCACCAATGAAATCTCTCTCTTCTCACAGATTTACCAGCTGCAATGATCTTGTGAGCTTCAGGTACCTTGTTAGCATATTATCTTTAATGTGAATCCTAATGGCAAAGTAGTGCTGCCTGTGAGGACCAGCACTCACATAAAGACACGGGTTCCAGAGTGTGAACTCCAGGGAAACTGAAGTATCCACAGCCAACAGGAATTTTACTGCCAAAAGCACACACATGGCGTGGACATGGCCTAAGGTCACAGTAACAATGTAAATATTTTATTAAGGTGAATTGAATGTGCTCTTCTACTGTAAAACCACCTTGGGAACTGGTCTCTGCATGTGCACTCATGCCTGCCTCTACCTCCCCTCCCTGCGGCTGGTGCCATTTTTCCCCACTCAAGCACCTCCCTGTTCTCCAGCCTTGAAAGCTCCCACAGTTGTGCCTTGCATGCTACCTGCCCCGTCCTCATACCCACTATTTCTGTGCATACTACAGCACACACACTATCTTTAAAGACCTGTTACCCACAGTCTCTTTGTGCTTCCTTCCCTCCAGGTCCCTTCCCTGCTTGTTGCTTAACAGCAAGACTTTCCAACCCTAACCAAGCATCTCCTCTCAGATTTTCCCTGCCAGGCACCAGACTGTACACAGTGGGTTGACCTTTTTCCCCACCCTCTCACTCTTTCTATGAAGATCTCTCACTTCTTCCTGCATGCCATGCGGATATCTCCTGGTCATCCAATTCCTCCACCTTCCTCCTTTGTTTTTGATTCTCTGTCTTCCTCTTTTCCTCACAATATGGTGAATTTATATCAATGACTTATCTTAACCCTCACCTCCCTCACCTACTGCCTCCCTCTGCTGCCTTGATTCCTTTCTTTTTCTCAGAAATAAGCTGTTCATTTGACATGCATTGTTCAGGCTCCAGGCTCTTTACTGCTGAGTTTTCCCTGCACTAACCTTCTAGCGGTCCTATTCAGCACCATCCATTAGACTCCCCCATTAGTCCCATCATTCAGCCTTCCTGTGATGTCCATTCCACCAGCCCTGATGACTTCTTTTTGCTTTCAACTGCAAATTCTCCTCAGAGTTCAATTCCTTTTGCTTTGCTTTCCCACCACTATTAACCCAACTGATGCCCCTCACCCAACTTTTGCTGTTATCTGCTCAAAGCCCAGCCACTGCTTCCTGCTCAACATGCATAAAGCATGTGATATCTCATGGGATATCCCAAATCTCTCTCATTTCCTTAGTGACAATTACTGTCCTTACGCCAGACAGGGCACAGTTCTTGTTTAGAAGGCCTTGCTTTCAAGGAGCAGCCAAAACCTCTTGAAGCTTTCTGTTTCCCTGGCCAAAATGTTGCTTATTCTACCAATACTCATAGTTAAAACTCCATTCTGGGCTCTTGCCCTTTCGTGATCTCCATGATAGGAACATCCTTTTCTCTGACTTTCATAACTGCAGTCATCTTCCAAACGCTATTACAAGGGCCATTTTCATAGCCTTATGCCTTGAGTAAACAGTTCACTTCTGTGCTTGTTTATCAGCTCTCCATTCTCTAAGAATTAAAATACGTTGCCCCTGTGCTGCTGAAATAGCACAACAGCATCCAGTGGCAGCACTCACTCCTCCGCCAGCCAACCCAGTCAACCATTCTCAGTGCTCCACCCCGCCTTGCCCCGCTATTGTTTCTCACTAGGTATTTAACGCAGTGGCATCTGGGTGCACACAGCACCAACATCTCAGTCAGGAACTCCAGGATTATGATCATGCAATAACTAATAACTCCTTTGCTTCTACCGAGACCTCAACTTGCTGGTGCAGAATCTACACCCTCAACTGTGATGGGTTTCTCTGAACAAAAACAAACAAACAAAAAAACCCAACCCAAAATAAAGTTTTTCAGTTTATTTCAAGGTAAAATTCAAGAATATTCACTGGTTTCTCAGGGGCAAAAAGCCAGTATGAACCCTGAATGACATCACTTGGAGTGGTGCTTCTGCAGAGAGGATTTCAAGATGATCCTTGTATTGATAAACAGGACAGAGAGCATTTCATTTTGCAGTGACTGTTAAAGCCTTGCCTGCTTTAGAAACAACTGAAAGTTACTGTTGTCTTGTGATCTTTTATACCACATGGCAGAGATTTCTCATGCATTTGTAGTTTTTTTCCGTGCCATGCCAAATGAGCATGATATAGCCTACTGATACAGCCTCTGCTATCTGACCTAACTAGGTAAAACACAACATCCAGCCCCTAAGTATGTTTCATAAAACATATGCTTTGACTCCAAAAATACATAACAAAAAACTCTCTCTCCTTCTCAAATGAAAGCTTGCTTGTGATCATGGTAAATGAAAGGCTGGAAAGGACAAAAATGCCCTCAAATATCAGGTAGTCAGCTCTGCAGTTATTAAGAAGTTGCTCTTCTCTGTTGAGTTTACTGTGTTGTCAAAACCCCAACAGTCACAGCTATACAAAGCCTACATTGTCTCTGCAAGGCTACTGAGAAGATGTTCCTGATCTTGGCAAGAGCTAGGTGTACCCAGAAGTATTTCATTGGGGAAAAAAAAAAAACACAACACAAAAGACAACCAAAGAGAAATATTATTTTAGGCCTCTCACTGGAAAGATAAAAGTCAGAGTCCTTCCTTCTTTCAAAGTGAAGTGCAAAAAATGTCCTGTTTGCCAAATCGACTTCAGAATCTTGAAAATGGCACCTAAAAATCCCCGTACAAAACAAATTTCTAAGTGACCCTTGAGAGGGTTGTGGGTACAAGCCATTTGTAATTTGGGGATCTAAACTCCTGACTAAGGAGACAGCTACCTACACTGATACACAGTCATACAGTGATATACGGACATAGAGATTGCCCCTCCGTGGTCAAACCATCAAATTTATTTCCATGCTAAAAAGCAAATTTAATCTTTACTTTCATCAAAGTCATTGATATCTGTTAATTTGGGCAGAAAGAGAATCTGGTGACTCAGGTATCTATCACCATTTCTTCACAGAAAGCACAGCATTAAATTTCTCACTAAATCAGAGTACTGGTAATTTGGAAGATCACGCACAGGCAGTCAACACCAGCAGATTGAATGAAAAGCTGAAAGTAAGTTACTGCCTCACCCATAAGATTACAACATTTGCTGGAGTTTGTCACTCACAGTGCTCTGAGCACACGTGCATGGGAGACCCGGTCTGGATTAACCCTCAGGACATTTTCCCTATTGCTCTTTAAGAAAAATAAGACTTCAGTACGTTTTGAATATGGTATTGCCCAATCCAACAACTACGGCTTCAGAATGCAGTTAAAACCGTAACAATCAGTTTGACTGGTTGTCAGAGCTAATAATACTTCTGTGATGGCAGAATTGCCATATACGTTTTCTGTGATTAAACATTTTTAACAGCTACTAGCAAAGGCTGTTCTGCTTCATATCCAAGTGGTTTGGTTTTTTTGTTTTGTTTCTACAGTTTGCCCAGCTACATCCTGAAACTGTGCCCAACCCTGACAGCAGACTCCAGTGCAAGCTCTCATTGAAGCAGTGCTACCCGAAGGCTTTGCCATCTCTGCTGCTTACATTAAATACTTTAATTCCAAGGCTCTCCACATTTTTAAATCCGCTTTATTGGAGGCAGCGCATTCCTTCACATTCTAAAACTTCAAACAAAGATTTCTCGTCCCAGGCTGCTGCGGTTAGCAACTGTACTGACCCGGCAGTCAGCTCCAACTGCTTCCCTAACAACCCCCAGCGCAGGGCTGTGTTGTGCCGTGTCCCGGGACACCGCGGTGCCCGGCGGCCGCACAGAAAGCACCGCGGGGATACAGGGCAGCAGCACCTGCCCTCGGCTCCAGCGGGTTAAAACAAACCGGGGGAGGGTGGGGGAGAACTGTGCCGGGAAGAGAACGGGAGAGAGCGAGGCCAAGCGCGCAAGGAGAGTGTTTGTCTCTCTCCGTTTATCTCCCAGACGGCTTGTTGGCCTGTCAGCCCTGCTGGCACGGGCCGGCCACACACGCGGGCCGGCTTTATCGGAGCGCCGGGACCGGAGCGGCCGCCCGCTCCGCGCTGCTCCGCCCCGACCCCTGCGGGACCGCAGCACCCGCGGTGCTCCGGAGCTCGGCGGCTGCTGGCCGGGCCGCACCGTGCCGGGGGCTCGGAGGCACCGGCGGGCTGCTTGCGCTGCCTCGAGGGGCTCCTTGTAGCCCCATCTCCCAGTCCTGCCCTCTGGTGCTGAGAACGTTAGGAGGGATATCGCGGTCTGGCGGGTCCCAGCCCCCCTCAGCGCAAAGGTTTATTTTAAATTCCTAAAAGGAAATGAGCTGTGCAGATTTCCCCCTGAAACAAAACAACAACAAACTCACAGCAGCTACTTACAACAGGAATAAGAAGCCCCCGGCATTTCCCATCTAGGCACATACACTCAGAGCAAAGGCGAGGCCTGACCCCCTCCTCGGTCGATTTGCATTGCAGACGGACATCAGAAACTTTTCCCAGGTCAGATCCCATTGCTGCGCTGCCGGCGCCGAGCAGCCGGAGCCCACCTGCCAGCCCTGAGTGTGCCGCACACACTGCCGTGCTTTGTGTCGGAAACAAGGAACGGCCAAACAAACCAAACACTCCTTCCGAAAGGTCCTCCAGAGATATCGGGGGCTGCGGATTTGCTTTGACACGGACGAACGTCCCTCTTAATTTCTGAGTTTCTCGCCCGCAGGTGACTCTCTCCCTGCCCTCGGTTACTGCAGGCTGCTACCTCTCGTCTGCCACCTGCTCGCAGTGAGGCAGTGAGAAAGGACCCCCGAAACTCTTCGCAACCCCTTCTCTTTGCCTCCCGCCCACAAAATATATACATATTTATACACAAAAATAATCAACACCCGTGTTCCCAAACGTGTAGTCTGAGCAAACTTCTGTCTCCGCTCCGCTGCCGTCCCGACAGAGCAAACGCGGCACCTACCTGCAGCCCTGCCGCCGCCGGCACCATCCGGGGAAGGCGAAGCCGTGGGGCAGCGACTTAGCGCATTGTCCCTCCGGCCCCGCTGCTAAATGGGAGTTGAGCAACTCCTTGCAACGCTGCCGCTCGCAGCAACAGCCGATCCGATCCGAGCCTCCACTCTTGGCTCACTGTACTTTTTTTTTTTTTTTTTTTTTTTTTTTGTAAAAAGTCTTTTTGAGAAGTAAGACGTGGGGAGAGCCCCGCGCTCAGCAGTTCAAGCAGTTCAGCCAAAGCCCCTGCGCTAAGCCGCGCATTCCGGCGCGGAGCTGAGGCTGGACTGGGACTGGGGTTGGGCTGAGACTGGGGCTGGGGTTGGGCTGGGACTGGGGAGCTCTCGCCTCTTCCCCGGTGCGGAGCTCAGCGCACTCCCGGACCCCGGGGAGTAAAAGCCGGGATCTCCCCCAGCTCCGGGGCTGTTTTATTTTTTGTCGTCCCCCCCTCTCCTCCCCTTCTCTCCGCGCTCACAGTAGCAAGGTTGTCTCTTGGCTACTCCCTGCCCCAAACTCACCAAACCAGATTCTAACTCCTAACACCTTCCCGTAAATCTGAAGTGAAACGTTACCCCGCGCTGAGCCCTGGTTGGCGCCCGGCCAGCGCATTCCTCTTGTTCTAGGAGGGCAGATTAAAAAAATAGAGGGAAACCTGTAGAGATGCAAAGGCTAGAAGGAAGTAAGCGAACTAGAATAGCTTTATCAAAAATATCTCGGGAGGTAGCAATTCTATTTTATCTTCAAGGGCTATATCGGTGCTTTTTTTTTTTTGGCTACTGTCAGGCAGGAGAAAATCTCCCCTTCGGCCATCTGTATCCCTCGGGCAGACAGGTTTGAAGGGAAAATGAAGCCACACACACCGGCAGGAGCCAGCAGAGCTGGGGGAGAAGCCCTTGTGCTGCTCTGATCTGGTCAGCTCACTGCTGTGCTCAAAGGATTGCCACATTTTACCATTTTCTGGCCTGAGGTTACATCTGGTTTTAGAGAAGGGACGAAAGCGAAACCAGTTTGTAACAACAGTGGCCGAGCCTCCTTTAACCTCCGAGTGATCTCTGCCAGCTGCCTTAAATGCCTACAGAAACAATGGAGTGGTACCACAACCTTGGCCACTCCTTTGCTAGCTGTGCTTGGCTGTGGGCTTTGATGCATGGACAGAGCACAAGACCTATTTATGGTAGATGGAACCAATCAGCAGAGATCCAATTCAGTTTGTGATGAAACAAACTGGAACTGGAAACTGTTGTTTTCCCCCCAGATTAGCTTCTGTGAGTTATGGCCAGGCAGAGGCATGTAATCATAGAATCATAGAATGGCTTAGGTTGGAAGGGACCTCAAGGATCATCGAGTTCCAACCCCACTTCCACAGGCAGGGCCGCCAACCTCCATATCTAATACAACCAGGCTGCCCAGGGCCCATCCAAGCTGGCCTTGAACACCTCCAGGGATGGGTCATCCACAACCTCTCTGGGCAGCCTGTTCCAGCACCTCGCTTCTCTTGTGATCCAGGACAGTGGACAAAGCCCCCAGCAAGCAGAAGGTCTGCAGTCCTGAAAGTTACATCTTTAAACACATAGTAGTGAGGATAAACGCTGTGACACAAATTAATTCTTCTCAATTCCTGTTAATTTTTATAATAATCTTCTCAATTATTTTTTGAAAGAAATACTCAGAGCTGAGTATGCAGTATACTGCTTTATTACTATTCTATAACCTACAGTTTTTGAAAGCAGTTTGTCCTTTCAAACTGCAATTTTATTTTATTTTTTTTCCAGATGAGAAAACTCCCATTGGCTTTACCTAAACCAGCCACGCTTGACTCCCTAGTTATGCTTTGGGCAGGAATTGAAGAATCAAACCATTGCAGGTATAACAAAGCCAAAGAGCCAAATATTGCAAAATTCAAGTTAGCAGTGTGTTCCCTTCCAACTATCATCATTCAAAAGTTGATAAAGGGATGCAATTCCAGTGTTAGCAAATGGGGCAAGAATAAAAAAATCTTTCAAGAACTTACCAGTATCAGTGTGCAAATAATCACAAGGGAAATTGCCATCAGGTACTTGAAATGAGAACTCAATATTAGCTGCAAACATTTTGCAGTTACATTTTCTAAAGAAAAATAGACCAGAAAAGCAAATTGATTGTCTCAGCGGCAGTGACATCTCTGAAGTATTCTAGCATCATCTTCCTCAAAAACCTGGTCCAGTTGTCCAACAGCAAGGCCAGGCAATCCACCTTATGTAGGGACAGATCAGATCCATTTGCTCTGCTCAGAGGAGCAGGAGTTGTAGGCAAAAGGGCTTTTTTTTTTTTTTTTTTTTTTTTGCCAACATGTGCAAATTGTTTCTTTTAAATTAGATTATTCGTTAAAATACAAACCATGATATAGAAATTGGGAAGAAATATGAATGTGCCATCCAGGAAGCAGCTCTATTACCAAGAGCTGTGTCTGCGCCAGTGCAGAGCCAGCTTCTGTAAGGCACACTGTTAGAAGTTCAGCTCTTTGACTGATGTACTTCTGTCCAAAAAACACGAGTAGTTCTAGCCAGAATGCTGGAAAACAATAACTTCCCCTTGTAGTATTGGCTGTGTCAGCCATGCTACAGGGCATCCTTTCACTGCTGGGCAGGCTGGGGATAATTCAGTTCCCTCTATGAAGGTGAGTTCATGCCTTTGTTTCTGGTGGAGGCTTTGGGTTGAGTTTGCTTTGAAGTTACCAAAGATAAAGAAGTTTGTCATTTTCCCTAGTAGTAGTAGTTCAGCTGCAGGTAAAGGAGTTATAGCATAGGGATTCCAGGCAATTGCAAGGCAATAGTTCACCTGACAATCAAAATACAGGTAGCACCCACTCTTTCTATGTGACAGACACTTACCATAGGCCCACGTGAGACTGCAAAGCACCACACCTGCTTCATATCTGGGCTGGTGTAGGGATGTCCATGATGCATCTGCACACAACTGTTTAATGGGCATTCAGGCTAGAGCAGTACTGCCACACTAGACACAATGCTGGTGGCAATAAGTGGCGTATTTCATATCACGCTTGGGTTTACAGATCATAGTTAAAATAAAGGGCAAGTGTTGCCAGATGATTCTTGAAGCCCACTTTCCTTTCTGCATGCAACACCTATCCAACTGACAGCAGCGATTCAGGAAAGTCTCTTAGAATCATCACAGAACCATCATAGAATTGTTTGAGTGGGAAGGGATAATTAAAGGTCATCTGATCCAATTTCTCTGCAATGAACAGGGACATTCACATCTAGATCAGATTGCTTGGAGTTCCATCCAGCCTGGTCTTGAATGTCTCCAGGGATGGGGAGACACCACCTCTCTGGGTAACCTGTGCCAGTGCCTCACCATCCTCACTGTAAAAAACTTTTCCTTATATTTAATTCTCCCCTCCTTGTATCCAACTTCTCTTTACCATCAGGTGCTGGACCTATCACAGGATGAGGTGGGATGAAAACATTCCTGAAAATTTATGATGAATTGTAGAGCTTGTTACCATTGAGTGTTTTAGGTCTGATCTAAGTTTATGTTTAATCTAAAGTTAAACATCAGATCTAATTGATCTACTGAGCCATTTTTTTTTCATATCAGAATATTTTTTCTCTCTCTGTTAGTCCCAACCTCTTGGCTGACGTAACATTTTAACAGGCTGTGAGCTCTTTACATAGGATGGGAATAGCTGCAGTTTTCTGCAGTACCCCTAAGTCTGTGGGTTAAAACGGAAGAGCAGTCACAGCCCCAGAGCACCCAGCAGAGATTTCCTGTTTCTCTGCCAAGACATGGTAGGGTTTCAAACCAAAATAAAAGAATTTAATGAGTCCATAGCAAAGGGTATTCAGCTAAGTGCAGCATGATTAGGCCACTAGCGCTAATCTTTAAAGGCATCAGTATTTGATCAAGGAAGGTGTCCTCCAAAACTGATCTTAAAATTGCAATACAAAATTTCTGGCTATAGATCTGGGTGTTTTGGGGGAATTCTCCTGGTTGGTAACGTTTCCTTCTGAACATAGCTTATTATGGTGCCAGTTGTGCAATAACTATTTTACAGTTTATCACTAGTGCCAAGAGCTGACTTTACTGCAGCAAGAAACCACATGTTGAAGGTTTGGTGGCTGCATTTCATGTAGGAGATTATGAAACCTCCCCCTCTCTTAATTTTTTTAATAAGTGGGAAACTATGAAAATACAAGTGAGAAATGTGGTACCCAGGAGTGAAATGTTTCTTAATAACAGAAAACTGATTGGAGAGTTAAGGAATATTTGTTATTTCTGTTAGAAAAAGAAACAGCTAAAAAATCTCTGTTTCAACTCTAAGTTTTTGTTTAAACTTTCTACTGCAGAACATTTCCCAGTAAATGATTAGACATTTGTACGTAATTTGGGAAGCAAAGACATACTGCAATTAACTCCAGATTTAAATGTTAGAGGGTTTGACTTTTTTCCTAGTGGAAGCTAAAGGTTGGAGGATAAGCATTTCTGAAAGCAGCTGATGAAATACTATTATTTCCAAAATAAAAGACACCTCATCTCATTGGGTGTAGAAATTTCACAGAGTAACTTGAATTTTTCCTGATAATCTAAATGACAGGGATGAATGGTATACTTATTGAGAAATAGCAGCAGCTGATGTGATTTCCCAGACTGTGTATCTTGCTTTCCCGCTTGACCACCCCTCTCCTCCCAACAACCCCTTCTATCTGCACACTTCCCACACTCAAGCTTTCAGTTAAGCCTTGCATGTCCCAGCCTTTCTCACCTTTTGCCCATCTCAGCACTCTGCTTTGCCTCAACTCCGGCAGTGCTAACGCAGATCACACAGATACTCACTTTTCTACAGTTAGCACCCCATTACCTAATACAGTCCCCAAGCTAAAAGTAAGAAATCTACTGCTAACTTGTTCTTAAATGCTTCACCAAGCAAGCTGCAGCACCAGGGATGTCACAGCAATGACACGTTTCCATAGGAGAGGCTCTATCTCGTCTTTCGTGCCTGGCGGAGTGGGGACAGCTGGCCTGTGTTCCTGCTGCATTTGGCCACTAAACACTGCTTGGGGGCTCCAGGAGATGGGGAGGCACACTGGGGCATTTCTGCTCAGGCCTTGCGCATGGTACACCTCTGCTCCACATAAACATGCCCTGAGATAACCCAGGCTGCACCTCTAACCTTAGAGCTGCTGGGAAATGCAGCGAGCGGCTGCTCCTCATCCCTCTCGCTTTTAGTATGGCTCTGGAGGAAGGCAGCTCTGTGCTTTAACATACCTCCTCCACCACAGACATAATAGCACTGTCCTTTCTGGTGTCAATGTGTTGAAATCTCTCACATATTTGAAAAAGTTTTCTGAATTTTATAATCAAATGAGAACCTGAAAATGATTAGATAAAAGTTTCTGAACGTGATATTGTCCCTCTCTCTTAATCTCTGTGATGAAAAGGGTGGATAGTTTGCTTGGAGGTGTCTTCTGCCTTGTGAAAAGCCATGAATTCGTGGGCTAAAGCCTGGGCACAGCCTTCACAAAGAATAAATCTTTCTCTCAAAACTGGAAGCTGCAGCTGGTGAAATTGGAAGCTGGGTAAAAATCACACACTGTGATATGGTTTGGTTTAACCCTGGCTGAGAGGCGTCCCGAGTGCCATGTGCTCCCCAGTCACTTCTTTTTGGAGGGAAGTGAAACAGGCAAAGTGCAGCAGAAGCATTTCAGCAGGAAATTATCGTTACATACTGAAGCAAGCTCTAAGAACAGAAAAGAAATCAAGCCAAGAATTCAGCCATTTGTTAATCCCTGCAAAGAGGGAAAGGAAAACAAAAGGAGCTGCCTAATTTCACAATTTGTCTCTCTAATGAGGCCCCAAGACAACAGCAGGTATTGCCATACACATGTACACACTTGTGCACTCAGTGGGTGTGAGCTTGTGCAGAGGTCAGAGAAGGAGGAGGAAGGTCTGTGCCTGTGAAGGCAGGGGGTGTTTGCACACATCCCATAATAGTTGTGGATGGTTAGCAGAAAATGTGCAGGCAAGTGGCTCAGTGACTCAAAAATAATGAGAGCTGAACCCCCTGCACTCTGGATAGACAGAAGTGCTCCAGCAGTAACATGTGATATACACAAAGCCAGTGTGCATGCAGGCATCAGGGCTGTACAGGGGGAAACCGCCTGTGAAACAGGAAGGTCACCCAGATACACGATGTTCCTGCCCTACTCTTAATGTTAAAGGGTTTTTTGTTTGTTTGATTAGGTTTTTGTTGCTTGTTTGTTTTTGTTGTCATTTTTGAATCATCACTTCTAATAGAGCCAGGAACATTTATTGCTATTCAGATCACCTGCAAGAATATAAAACCACATGATTTCTTGGACACAGGAGATATAATCTCGGAACAGTTTCTCTGTTTGCAGCAAGAGATCACACTACATTGGAGGGAGGCTCTGCAGGTTGCGGGTAGGACTGTCTCCCTGCATGGATGCCCAGGGACAGTGCTGTCTCTGCCTGCGTGCCATGGGCTGTCTGCTGTCCTGCATGCCATCTCACAGCTCCTGAGCCCCTGGCCATCTCCAGTCTACAACCACATAGTGTTCGGGTGAAGAAAGAGGGCCCAAAGATGAATTTCAGCAAGAAATTGTCATTATTTTTGCATTTCATGAATCATAGAATCATTAAGATTGGAAAAACTGCTAAAAACATCAAGTCAGCTATCAACCCATCCCCACCATGTCCATTAATCATGTCCCCCAGTGCCACATCTACACATTTCTTGAACACCTCCAGGAACAGTGACTCTACCATCTCTCTGGGCAGCCTGTTACAATGCATCACCACTCTTTTGAGAAGAAATGTTTCCTAAAATCCAACATGAACTTCTCTGGTGCAACCTAAAGCTATTACTTCTCCTCCTACCACTAGTTACCTGGGAGAAGAGATCAATCCTCTGTCGCCACAACCTTCTTTCAGGGAGTTGTAGAGACCAATATGGTCTCCCCTGAGCCTCCTTCAGGCTAAACAATTTGTCTTGGTTTTCAGCACAGCTCTATGATGATGCTCAGATTTGGAACCTGCCCTTGTTTCAATTACCAGCCATCACAGAAGAGCCTAAACGTCTCTGATAACTGTATTCAAAAAAGCTTGGTTGTTGTTGCACACCACCATCCATGAGATGTAACACACTTTCAAAGCAGTTCCTTAAAATATCCACATGAGATGATGAGATGATTGAAAAAAAAAAAACAAAAAAAAAAAACACAAAATAACAACGAAGGGGATTAGGGCCTTGACCACCTCTGATCAAACATTACTCATGTTCTTCTAGGTCCTTTCCAATCTTGTGATTCTATGATTCCCTCATTCCAGGCTTTGAGGAGCTGCACTGGTGAGGAAATCCCAAGGGTTGAGGCTGAGCCAGCTACAAAGAGAGCACAGAAATCACACATTGGCAATGCATGGAGGGAGTAGGATGATGGAGCAAAATGCCAGGAGGGTCATGAACCACCAAGAGGAATGGACAGGATGCTCAGCATGGCAGAATACCCACACGCCTTGCTGCTGAGCCTGCACAGAAGGCTGGGTGATGGGGAAATTTTCATGCTCACAAGTTTCTCTGCTCTTTTTTATTTTTTTCTTTTCTCCAAAAGAAACAGCAAAAAAAATAATTTATGTGGTGCTGGAGAACAATGTGTATCACAAGACACAGTGGAACTAAACAAGCTGTCTCAATCAGGTGTAGCACCGTTAAAAGCACTCTGCCTGCCTGTCAGCCTCATGCAGACCAGGGACAGGAGCAGCTCTGGCAGGAGTACTCCAAGGAGCCCTGAAGTCCCAGTTTGATTTGCTTCTTCCTGCCCACAGAAAATTATAAAGAAACAGTTCACAGCTGATTTTGAATCATTTGGTACCTCCATGATGAACATCTTTACCTTTTATTTTTTTTCTCTTTTTCAGTATTTCCCAGCACCTTTTCAGCTTAATCTGAGGGTTCAGACAAGTCTGTTCTAAAGTGGAACTGAATTCTCCCTAGCTGAAAATTTATTAAAATGTACAGTATAAAAGCAAAATTCCCCCAGCCAGCATGAAAACCAAAAGCTATAGATACATAAATAAAAACCACAGCCTACTAATACTCATATATTATTTTAGACCTTGTTGCAATTCACTGTTCTTCAAGACATAAACCTTAATGCAGCGATGGGGATTGCATGTATCAATTTATGCAGAAAAATAACAAGTTCAAAATAATGGTAAGCTTGTACTTTTGTTGACTTTTGACACATACATAGCTCTCTTGAACCCTCTTAATCTCAAGGATGGAAGGTTTAGATTGGATATCAGGGGGAAGTTCTTCACAGAGAGTAGTGAGTACACAGTGAGTAGTGGAACAGACTGGCCTGAGAGGCTTTAGATGCCTCTTAGGTTTAGGTGTTCAAGGCTAGGCTGGATGGGGCCCTGGGTAACCTAGTCTAGTACCAAATCTGGGAGTTGGTGGCCCTGCTTGTGGTACCAGAGTTAGAACCTGATGATCCTTCGGGTCCCTTCCAATACAAGCCATTCTATGATTCATTCTATACATAGTAATTGGAAATGTTTGTATACAGTCACAAACTGGGTCACAGGTACTCTTGGTTTGACTTTTATATAAATATAAGTAATAACAGAAAGGTAATTATTGTTGTATAAAGTTTTCTGTCCAGATATACTCTGTTCTGAGGAAGACTGACAACGCAAAGGGCATTTTCTATTCAGAAGTGAAGTTCTGTGGGGAGAAAAGTGGGGTGTGATCCACATTTTGCAGCACTTTGCACAACAAGGTCCAGATCAACAGCCAAATCTGTCCAGTTCTACAGCGAGACAAGCTGCATTACTAATGGTGATAACCATGTAGGTTTTCCTATCAGGAATCCTAATGAAATATTTATTAGGATGATTAATGGGATTCACTAGAAGAGAAACTAGTCTTAGTAAGAGAAGGACAAACACATTTGTGTGCTTCAAAACAGCTTCTTACCAACAAATGCAGTGCTGCACTGGCAGAAATGTTGTTTCTTAAATTATTCTCTCAGTCCTGGCAGTAGTAGAGGTACATCATGGACATACATAAGGAAGAGACATGGAGAAGAGGACGAGGGGGTTACATCTAATCTAGCAGTTCAAAAATAAGCTGGTGCTGTCTGTGTTCATTTGCTGGATTAGCATTTCTATGTCTTCTTCAAGTTAACCAAAATGAAATCTAGATCAGAAGGAATTGCTTCAGCTCAGCTACAGCAGACCTAATACTAATCAAAGTGCTTTAAAATCAAACATCTCCTTCATCTATAAAACAAAACATAAACTCGAAGCTAGCTCTTATTGTCTTGCACTCACCTGCTTTCCAGATTCCCTCCCAGCTCTGTTCAGATGTTGCCACAGGCCTGATGACTTACGCTGCTTGGAAGCACGCCATGAGAGTAATGGACTCCACCATCCTTGCCAAACTGTTCCTACAAAAACAGAGAGTTTATATGAATTTTATAGGCCTTAATTGTTTTTTTAATACTATTAGCTTAGTAATTTGTGGTTTGTTAATAATAACCTTGACAAAGCCAAAATATCTACTAGCATTATGGACAGAACTGTTGCAAGCAAAATAGACTGAGAAAAGTATAGTACATCCATAGGCAGACGTTCCTCCCCCCAAGCCAGTGCTGTTATGGTGGGGTTACCAGCAGCACTTGTTATCACAATGGCCAAGGTGCTTTTTAACGTTTTTTAGTTTTTCTCCAGCACAGTATTGTCCTTTAATTCATTTTTCTTCTATTTCTGAAATCTTTACCATCTTTCACTTCTTTATTTTCTTTTATTATTTCCCTCCGACAGATCCATTCTGCCCCAGCTTATCTCAGAATTCATCAGTTTAACTTGGAGGTGATAGAAATCACAAACCCTTTGCAGAGAAAGCAGTCACAGATACTGCACCAAAGCAAGTGGAGACAACAAGAGCTGCTGTGGAAAGATTACAGGCAGATAAAACACAATAACCTAGAGGACTCTCAGAGGTGCCTATTCCCTCACAGATGTTACCACACCTTCAGTGTAAGTTGGAGTTTAGGCAACAAAGAGTATCACATGAGCACTGCCAAATGTAGTTCAGATGAAGACACCTAATCAACTTCAGTAGCCCCTGGCGCTGCCAGGAGAAGCAGGAAAATTGTTGCCCTGCTCTTGAGAAACAGCTGCCACATAGGAACCATCACCTGTGCTGAATTCTGACAGGCAGCATTAACCTAGGATGTGGCACAGCTGCTGCCACCCAAGCTCCAGTTCCAGTCTTGTACATTACAGCTATCACAAAAAGCACCATCTTGAACAGGAAGCATGTTGTTAGAAAAAATACCACAAACTCATAGTAAAAGTAAGATGTAGTAATACTTCAGAAGAAAATTACCAACTATTTTTGAAAATTGTATGTGAAGCAAAGTGTTTTTTGGGGCTATTGCATTGCAATTTTGCACACCTGTCAGTGAACTCTGCTCGTAAGTAAGAAGAGGCTTATCCCTTGCTGCTATTCCCTTGCTTCTATTTGCAGTCCTGCAAATGGTGGGCTGTTCGGAACACAAACTTCTTTTTCCTGTTATCACACACTTGTTGGAAAAGGCTTTGAGACATTACCCTGTGCATCCCCCAGCCTAAAAGGAACATTAGTTATTTACACGCTGTTTGTGACAGATACTTGCCTGCTCACCATCCCTGTTAATAATGATCCAGGGGAGCACCTAGAGCCCACAGAGCTTTCAGAGTGGTCTGTGCAGGTGTATGAAATTAGGATTTATGAAGCGCCTGCTGATGGGCGATTTCATAAGGAAATGGATCCATCTTACTATTCCTTACTTGTGTTGGCTTAGAGGAGTTAAAAATACAAAGAAGGTGGGAAAGAAATATACATCTACACTAGTAAAATAACAGGACTGTGAGTACAAAGGTGCTTCTTGTCTTTTTTTTTTTTTTTTTTTTTTTAATTAGGAGTGTGGTTTTTAATAGTGATTATGAGGACAATGTATGATGCTTCCTAGCAGAAAACACTCAAATTCCTTCAAGAGTTTTCCAGTATGCAGCTCTTTCCTGCATAGGCTTAGGTCCACAAAACTGCTGCTTGAAAGCTATCAAGACTTTCAGGCTTCTGAGTGATTCAGAGCCTCAGGAAGAAAGATTTGATTTCTGTGAGTTTGACTTCTGGTTTTGGAGCACTGCAGAAAGCCTTGTAATGGCCCTGTGTGCATGATGGGTCCCAGAAGGAGGCTGGGCTGTGCCTGGGTGGTGGCAGTAGGAGCTCCTGGGGACCTGTGCTCATTGGTGTTGGTGGTGATGGTTTATGCACAAGTGGATCTGGACTCCTCTTTGGTGGCTGAAGGCAGGCAACTCAAGAGGTATCTGTTGTTTTCATAGAATTGTAGTATTGTTTGAGCTGGAAGAGACAATTAAAGCTCATCTAGTCCAACTCCCCTGCAATGAACAAGGATACCTACAGCTAGATCAGATAGCTCAGAGCCCCATCTAGCCTGAATCTCCAAGGATGAGGCATCCACCATCTTTCTGGGCAATGTGTGCAAGTGCCTCACTACCCTTACTGTAAAAAAACTTATTACTTATATCCAGTCTAAATCTCCCCTCTTCTTATCTGAGACCATTTCTCCTTGTCCTACCATAACAGATTCTGCTAAAGAGTCTGTCTCCTCCTTCCCTGCATCTCCCCTTTAGATACTGAAAGGCTGCTATCAAGTTCTGAATGGTTCCAGAAACTGTAAAGGACAAAGTGAGTGGTGCTAGAAAGGATGTCAAGGGGTTGAATAAATGTTCTTTACAGAGATAGAAGTTCGAGTGAGGGAGAGCAGGAAAGGAAGGAAGGTGAAGTGGCTTACTCAGCTTCTTCTGCTGTTTTGGATAAAAACAGTATTTTCCTCGCATCAAGTCAGCAAAAGCATTTCCTGACATGTTACTCTCTCCACTGCTTTTTTTAATAAGCCAAAGCAGCTTTCAAAAAACATGTGAAAATGTTGATGCTGGTCAGGAAACAAGCAACCTCCAGGTCTCACACTGACTCCATTACCAGCATCCTGGCACTTCCCTTAGGGATGCTTTCTGTGCTTAGGCAGAGCTCAGCTGGTGGCAAACACTGCTGTGGGGAGTGGGAGCACAGGGAAAGAGGAGATGTGGCCTCAGAGAGCCCAGCAAAGTTGGGAGCAGGAATCTGCCTTGAGTACCTGGTTTAAATCTAACACTTAGGCAGTTTTCATAGTAGCACAGCACAGCTGAGGCTGGCAGAATCTTGTGTGTCCTTCTGGCCCAGCGGTAGCTCCAGCAGGGACGCCAGAGCAGGTGCTCAGGCAGCTTCTGAAGATCTCCAAGGGAGAGCGCTCATAACAGAAGGATACATACTGGCTACATGGCTCAGTTATTTCCTTCTTCCCCTCCAGGCCACCAGAGACACAGGGCATTGCCCAGCATCTGCTCAACAGAATGTTTTGGACTCATTATGTCTACCTGTAGTGGGCTGAGGAAATATTTCTGGGAATGCACTGAGCAGCAAGGGAGAGCAGGGCATGAGGCGGGATTTCCCTCTGCTGGGGCTGAGGTGGGAAAGGCAAACAGGGATGTCTCAGTGCTGTGCTGGGCATGGAACACCTTAACACTTAGAGGTGATTTCTCTTTGATAGCAGGAGTTGCAAATCATCTCAAATCTTTCCTGATTATGTCTTTTATTACGTTTTTAGTGAGAACAGGTGAACTTTTGCAGTGTGGCTACCCAAACTGAAAAAATCTGCACATATCCTAGAATTCTAAGAAAACAAGCATTAATAAAAAGTGGTACATATTTTTAATTAATGTAAACTACTTCACTCACTGTAAGACACAGGCCCAGAACTCATGCTTATGTCATGGGTCACCAGAAGCTGAGGTGGGAGGCTGCAGGTCACCAGGCAGCCATGGGTGCCAGCAAGCAGACACAGTGCTCCTCAGTCCTGCTCAGCACTGCCAGCATGCTGTTGGGAAATGGCTAGCACTGCCATACCTTTACAGACCTGCAATGAAACCGTTGTCCCTACATGCCCTGAGCCAGAGCATATTTTGTGTCTGGATTGCTAAGTGGTGAACATCCTCTTTACCTCCTCCACACAGCAATTTATGCAATTATGTTCTATTAGGACACTCCAAACAGACAAATTATTATGAGCATACACAGTGCTCTGGATGACCCGAGAGAAATCATCACAGCAGGCTTTTATTTTGTTACTCAGGGGTGCTTAATACTTCTTTTAACACCAGACAGCAAATGGGAGCTGCAGCAGTTTTCATCATGCTGCTGAAATACAACGTTGCTAATGTGTGATGTGCCAGGCAAGCCTTACCAGGCTGATTCTGAATTTGGGGTGAACCTGGTTCAGCTGCATCTTCATGCTCCCTGTTATAAAAAAATGCCAGGCAGCAGTGCCACGTGATCTGATGTTTTAAGGAGATGGCTATCATTGAAAAAGTCTAGTGAAGAAAATAGACTCTTCCAAATCTGTTCACTATGTGTTGATTCTTTTATATGTTCTCAAACTAATTTTTTTCCCCCTCTGTTGCTAATGAGCACTTGAGAATTTGATTTAGCTCTCTGGAATGACTGCCACTCACTGATAGAATGTTAATCTGCCTAAACCCATTCAGCTCCACTTACTTGGAAGTCAATCACCTGGAGCCTGCATTTCAAAGAGGTGCTGGCTAATACAGTCACAACAGAAGAGGTGTTCTGGGACAACTCCCGCAATTGGGAGTAATCTTGAGAGTTGAGGCTACTAGACGGCAAACAGATTGATGTTGATTCCCATGATAAACAGGACAGGAGTCACTGCTGATGGAGATTGGGTGCGTGAATGTCAGGCAGACAGGAGGTTGGTTAGCTGCAAACACAATGCTGCAGATCACTGAAGGGATGCAGCACCTGCATGATGCACTGGGCAAACAAACACATTAGGTATGGCCGGAACTGAAGCTTTAATGTGCTGGAGGAGGAGTCTGGTTGTCCAGAAGTAATTAAAGAACTGATTTATTTAGTTTTGTAATATCTGTTTTGTTTTGTTTTGTTTTGTTTTGTTTTTAATCCCTGTTTAGAGCTAGAGAAAATGCTACCTTGAGTAAAATCTGATCATCTGAGACAATGAATGATGTTGGGGTACTGGAACAGCTTATCTGCGAATTATTCCAGTGCTCTCTCCTGGAAACAGTTCTCTTCTAGCTTCCTTAGCATGCTCAGAAGCCCTGAGCTGTTAGATGATGTTGCCCTGGTCAGAGAGACGGCTACAGCCAGGGGTGAGAGGGAGATCCGGGCCTGGGTGCTGCACTGAGCTGGCTTACTAGCAGAGGGTACCATGAAGTCCACTGCTGTCAGAATTGCTCCTGGGCACCACTCTGCACTCATTACATGAGGAGAAAGGTTTTTTTCTCTGCCACTGTCCCCTCATTCTCTGATGGCAAACTGTACTAGTGCTATTGAATGTGAATAGATTTTCCACCAAAGCTTATACTGAAATATATACACTTTATTTTTAATTTTTTTAGCATGAGTTTTCTCAGCTCAGTTATAAGTGAGCTAAACCAAGGGAAGATATTTCCTGATAAAGAGACAAAAAACAGTTGTGACAATATAATAGGAATTGGTTGTTTTGCTGCTGTTATGGAGAAGCAGACCAGACCTGTGATCTGCAATGAAAAAGCAGATTTGGGGAAAGAGGCAAATACTCAAAGTTGCCAGTTGCTTTTTGAACAAAATTTTTAGTTTTTATCTAAATTAGGGAGGTATCTATAGAATGCATTTCTAGAAACTTTGAAAATGCAAAATGCGTGAGGAGGTCAGCCTGTATTCTGTCAGCATATAATATTCTTTGCAAAGACAGAGAAGGAGCTGCGATATCATATTTCTAAAATGAGAGAACATATAAAATTAAAAGTAGAAAGAAATATTATCATAGATTTATAAGCAGAATGGAAGATTAAGTCCATAATGCTTAGAAATAGTACCTATATTGTGATCTACTGTTATTTCTTACTGAAGATCTTGGAAAAGAAACACGAACGGCCTCATACACTCATAAAGTGTGACCAAGAGTATAGATTAGCTGTAGCCTATAAGATTGAAGTATGTAGGTACTATAATATCTAGGTACCTAAATTTTGAAATAAACTTTCTTAAAGTTACTTATTAGTTAACAAAAGCGGTTTGAATTAGGATTAATTGCAGGAATGGCAACATGAATTTAAATCTTACTCTAGAAGTTTCCTTCTTTCTGAGAATAAAAGCTGCATTTGCAAACTTAGTTTGCATCAGATTAGTGAGGAAAAACTGGGAGAAAAAAAGTGCTTTTCCCTGCTGACGATTCAAAGAGAAATGATGGATTCAAGACTCAGGAGTTACCAAAGCTATCAGCACTTCCAGTCCCCAGAGGAAGGCCCTGTAAATGGTAACATGGGTGGCATGCTAAGGTTGAGACCGTCAGGGACATCAGCCAACAGGCAGCCATTTTTGTCTCCTTGGCTGCCAGGATTATTCCAAGAACAAGACGTTTCCAGGAACAACGTGTTGCTGGAAAAGAGAAAAAAACATGAAATGCAGCCACTACCTTCAACTAATGCGGATTGCTGGCTTTCTTTCGTGAAGGCAGAAACATCCACCCTTTGTGCTGAGGATGTATTTACACCATAGCAAACAATCAGTTTTTGTATGCAAAGAAATGAATGCTTTCTCTATTTATATCAGTGCTTGCTGAAGAGATAGAGGGATTGTAGCTGCATAAAGACATTAAGCTTTCTAAACTCTAACCTATAGATTAAAAAAAAAAAATAAAATTATTAATATGTCCCTAGTTTATCTTGGCCCCTCACCGCAAGAAAGACATCAAGGCCCTGGAGTGTGTCCAGAGAGGGGCAACGAAGCTGTTGAGGGGGTCTCAGAACAGGTCTTATGAGGAGCAGCTGAGGGAGCTGGGGTTGTTTAGTCTGAAGAAAAGGAGGCTCAGGGGTGACCTTATTGCTCTCTACAACTGCCTGAAGGGAATTTGTCATGAGGTGGGTGTCAGCCTCTTCTCCCATGTAACAGTGATAAAATGAGAGGTGAAAGTCTTAAATTTTACCAGGAAGGTTCAGGTTGGATATTATGAAATATTTCTTCTCAAAAAGAGTAGTAATACGTTGAAACAAGATGGCCAGGAAAGTGGTGGAGTCACCGTTCCTGGAGGTGTTCAAGAAATGCGTGCATGTGCCACTAAGGGTCATGGTTAGTGGCCATGGCGGGGATGGGCTGACAGTTGCACTTGGTGCAAGATGGTCTTGGAGGCCTTTTCCAATCTTAATGATTTTATGATTCAGCCCCCAGATCCCTCCCCAGCAGTTCCTCCTCCAGCTACCCTGCCAAGTAATGATTCCACCACAAATGTGGTCCTGCTGTCAGAATAAGAGTAGAAAGAACATCTACATTTCAGTTATCCAAAACATCACAATACTACATATTGCTTCAGCCAAACCATTCATTTCAATGTAAAAATGAGGCCTATATGCCTACATTTTTCTTGCAAATTTTGATTTTGAGGGAAGGCATACAAGTAAAAGGCAAAGGAAAGGCTATTAGATATTTTAAATCTTTTTTTTTTTTATATTCTTAGGATTTTCTGATGCTTCTGCTTTATCTTTTAAGTAAGTACAAGCACAGATGGTGCTTAAAGATCTTGCCAGTTTAGCTATGTTTTAAGAAGTGTAAAATTAATGACTTAGCCTGTTCAAGTAAAAGCCAGTGGGTTGGCAATTCTACCAGCAAAAGAATTCTTAATTGTCTATTAGACTATATACTATCTATAGATTGTTTTCCTCTGGTTATAAACTATAACAGCTACTTCAAACTACATTCATAAGAGGATCTGCAACTCAACAGATGTTTCATTCTTAATGCAAGCTCAGAGAAGATACGTGAAGTACCTAATTTTTAAGATCTTTACAAAGTATGTCAGTCACAGACTTGATCTTTCAATATTGTGCACAAGTCCCATTCTCTGAGAAGTAGTCATTTGTTGTTAATGAGGGTTGTCAATGACTGCGGTTAAGCTGTAAGCTGTACTGGAATTTTTTTAATAAAGTGCCTATTATTTGTGGAAAACTGCTGAGTAATGCTGTTTGTTTATATAATGCCACCTTATATTTAAAAACATCACAAAAACGAAGAGTGATCCATGCATTTAATTGTGAGGTCTTGCAAGGGGCATGCACCAGTCAAACTCCAGCAAGTGGTACTGGTATAACTTCTACTCCGCTTACTTGTGGGGCTGGTATGAGAAATGCAGTCAAACCTGACCACTTGCAATTTGCATGTATATTTTACAATGTCAGCAGCATCCATTGACTTGAAGAAAAGAAAGATCCAGCAATGCTGTCTGAACTTCAAGCATCTCAAAATTTTTGTATTGGGAAGTTGTCCTGAGTCTCCACTGATTTACACATCCATTTGCAAACTCCTTCCAGCTGAACTTGATGTCTCCTGTACAGGCACTTCATCTGGGCCTGTTGTCTTATACAAACCTCATGTTTGGAATCTGATTCATTTGAATTACCTAAAGAGAAAGGCATTCTGAAAAAAAAAGTGCTGTAATTTTCTCCATGCATTCTGGCCTGGTGTTTTGAATCCACGGGCCAAGTGCCAGCCATCACCTTAGGAAAAAGCAGAAAACCAATGCCTTTGTGAAAATTCTTATATTCTGCTCCATATTGCTCACCAAATTATTACTAGCAGACACTAATGACACTCGTATTGGGATGCAAAGCTTTTGCAGGACAGAAACACAAACAGATGCTGACAAAATCAAGAGAAAATGGATAAGGCTTAGGGGGAAATATAAAAGCCTGGAAATCTTCTTATTCTAAATGTCTCTTGCAGTGAAAGCACCGGCATGTTTGGGTTCAAACATACCCTGGAGAGGGAATAGTAGTCACAGCCTCGCCAGAGTAAGGTGATATCCCAAGTCTCCAGTCTGAAGGGCAGTTGAGATTTCTACCACATCCAGGTGTTCTGCCACACCCAGGAGCCCAGTGCCTTGTCTTGGGACAGGTTAGACCTTTTGCATCACAGCCCAGAGATGTGAGATGATGAGTTTTGGATGCAGCCCACAGCCAACAAGGTTCCCTGTGCAACCTTCTGTTGGTGGCATGTATGAACAACAGGGCCAGGAGGAGCTGTTCAGGAGCTCCTGCAGTGTTACAGCTGCCAGGTGCTGGCTCCTTCTGCCCCTTAAACCAGGATGATGATGACTTTTTGTTTTTAAGGACCTAAATGTTCCTTCAAACCCTTTGGCAGGCTGCCCCGTGGTTCTTCTGCAATGATGTTATCCCAGATGAACTCCCATGGTGTCATCCCACAAACTCTGTATTATGACTATATGAAAGAACAAGACAGGCCTTTTGTTTTCTTTCTCTGTGCTAGAAAAATCTATCTGGGGAGAAACGGAAGAGGGAGTGAAAAGCTCTCTTTTCCTTTTCCTTTCACCTTACCTCATCTGGTTTTCAGAGTGAATATTAGTACTGTTTTATTAACTTGATGGCATGGCAGAGCTGCTCAGAAGCAGGAGCTGCCTTTAGTACTCAGCAGAATATGAACTCTGACAATGTAATGAAGAGGCCAGAGAACACCCATCAAATGTAAATCCTGTGTAAAAACAAAAGAAAACAAACCCATAAGCATCCATTAATAATTATTTACATTACTTTCAAAGGCAAAATTATTAAATCAGACTTACGTTTTGCAGAAACAACATAACTCACAAACTTCAGGTTACATAGAAGTGACGTTGTTTTCCTCAGAACGGGCCACATCACATAATAATGATATAATTCATTAGAGTGTCAGGGCAATCAAAACCAAGAGTGGTGTGCTCCTTTGCCATTGCAGGTGTTGTGTTGTATATGCAAAGTGTACTTACTCAGTTCAGCTTTCCTGCAAGACCTCTGTTGTCACTGGTAGATGATTATTCTTTGGGGAAAGGGGGAGCAGAGGGAGCTGCAGGCACTTGAGCCTTCATGCGTTCCAGAAACACTCTGGGAGCAGAACAGTACACACTAAGCCTTGCCATTAACTAGATGGAGGGGGAAAAAAGAAAACCAACAAAATACCAAGCTTAATATTACCTTTACAAATGTCTTTAAAGTGATCATTCTTCTCTTTTCTGCAGGCATTCAGCACACAAACGAACAGGTAGCCATTTCCATAAAGTGTATGAATGACAGAACTCAGAAATATGGCTCTCATGAAGGACTATAGAAAAACAAAGCAGGTGAATAAAAGCTCAGTAGGGCCATTTTTGGCTTGATAGCTCTGTTTATAGACAGGCTTTTGTCTAGGTTCCTGGCATTTTGCAAAGGAGTAAAAGGGATCTACTATATAGGAAATGTAGAAGATGGGGTTTTGTTTCTTCTTCTTCTTCTTTTTTTTCTTTAAACATTTTTAAAAAGCATTCCAAAGCATTGACCTAGGTATAGATCGTCTCACTCACAGCAAAAAGTGAAAAAACAGCCATGCAAAAAAATCCCTTCCTTGTAGACAAACATTACTTTCCAGTGTTGCAAGCACATCATTGTATTAAACAATAGTGTCAAATTCCCCAGCTAAAGAAAGTATTTGTGAAGTACTTGGGGAAGCTTTATTGAAAGAAAGACAAAAGACATGCAAGACACACAATACCTTTATTAAATTACTTCTCAGAGCTGTAAAAATTATGCTGTCACTTTTTTTTTTTTTTTTTTTTTTTGAACCTACAATTTTGCAGACTGTATTCACTCTTCTCAGACCTCTCAGCTGGCTTCAGGCTATGTGCTCGTTTTCACTGAGCAGAAAAGAAAACTTCTAACCAGCAGCATTACTCGGCTTCTTTTCTTTTCTGCTGATTGTTGAAAGATAGATGGTGAATGCAGACAAGCAAACTATTCTAAGATAGCTCTAGGACTGATTCCTCTGATCCAGTGGAGTGGCAAAGTCCTTGTCACACATCCTGCAACATCCTATACAAAAGTGGTGAGGATAAAGTTTAACGGAAGACGTGTTGAGTCTATCGGTGTCAGGCAAAACAGGTCAAGAAATTCTGTACCTTTCCTCCACAAATACAGTAAAAGAATGAATACATAAAATGGAAGATTTTGGACATCTTGAACTGCAGAAAACACATCGGTAACGCCAAAAAATGTCATAAGCCTCAGTGTGAGATTCTCACACGCAATTCTTCATGAGCTTTGGAATGTGATTTCTCAGAACAGGATGCTTTTCCTGGAAGCAGTTCTTTTGGTTCAAGGCTAGGTACCGGCTGTCAGTCAGTTTGGCAGTTCAGCCACAGCTGCCATTCCAAGGAAATGTCTTTGCAGAAGGAGGGACACTCTGCAAAAGAGAAATGAAGTAGGGTGCTGAGGAAGCTTCCAGAATAACCCAAAACTTTATCATCACCTCTGTTGTACTTTACAGACCCCCATGAAGGCCATATGGATTCTTTGCTATGGTAGGAGTGCACCAACCTGCATCTTGGAGGCAAGACAGTGTTCAGAAAACAGAACGTGTAAATGCATCTGTAGGGGAACTGCTGAGTCACAGCCTGAACCACTGATTGAGCACCTGGGGAAAAGACCAAATCAGCTCTGGAAGCACAGGTGAAGGCAATTCACCTGTGTGTCTGGAAGGGGTGGAGCCTGGCTGCACCTCTCTTAGAACTCATTTAAGGGCTGACTGCCAGTGAGAAAGGGTTTCTTTCTGAGGATCTCTCCTTGGTGAAGCTTTCCTCTGTGAACCTGGGATCCTCTGGTACAGGTGAGCAATTTTCCTTTCCTTTATTTTTTAGCACCTTTCTATTGTGCTAGTCCTTTCATCATCACACCTTTCCTATTGTATTTATCTATCTAATTACTACTGCATCCAAAGTATGCAGGTAGGTGAGAGGCTTTCCCTATTCCAAGGTATTACTCTGCATTACCTACAATCAGTGGAAGCTTTGCTATGAGTCCCTTCACAGCACCTTGAGCATGTTACCATTTTTCATTTCCTACCTACATACTGGAACTCAAGTATGCTAATTAGTAGCATAAAGTAGCCTTTCTTTGCTTATGGGGTGGTTGTGCTGTCCAGCAAGGCAAAATTCTGCCATAATATAATGCTGACTGGATATTCCTGATTTTTGACTTAAAGTGACTTCATAGTTTTCACTTCATAGTTTTCATGAGTTTACCACACTTTGAACTTGAATGCACTTCAACATTTTGGGAAACTTTTTCAAACCTATCTCATTCCACCTTGTGAAGTTAATAATTTACTAGTCCCATTTGGCATCATTAGCAACTCCTTTATGTATCACAACTTATCTGGAAGTCAGCATAATGTTAGTTCCAGTCTAAGAGTTTAAAGTAGAGCCAGAGTGATGTGAAGGGAAAGAACACAAAGGCAAACAGTTCTGGGAAGGCTCAGGAACATAGTTTTGTATTATTTCTCTGCATGTGTGGTATCAGACAGATATATTCGCTAAGTATTTGTGATCAACCAACATAGAAGTTTGTGGGCGCACTTAGTGATGATTTAAATACACCATAGATTAGCACAGAAGAAGGTTGCACTGATTTCCTGAATCCCTTTCTCTTTAGCAGAAGGGGTTATAGCTGGTTCATGGTGTCGCAACTTCTCAGTGGTTTTTAACGACCTCCAAGAGGTCGTTTGGAGAGTAAGAGACTAGGAAGGTGGGCTCTCTTCCTTAAGAAATCTCCATTTGTAATGTCGCCATCAGTGGGGACCTCCAAAGTAAAAAAGCTCAAATTATTACAAAATACAAAAAAAAATGCGGGTTACTGTACTAGTGAATTGCAGGATCAGCTTCACGTTTTTGGATGTGGAGGAATGGTTGTGTAGCCCACTCAGGCAGCTCATTAACTTATGCTGTATTGATTCACTCCTGACTACTAATGACTGCTTTGAGAAACAGATCTGAAACCTGCTCATCCAGATTTCACTGTCCTATAGTGAGAGCTACCCCCACAGAACCCCCCTAAGGCACTGGTGTGCAATGCCATGCTCTTACACAACCTAGGTGGTTGGAACTTGAGAAGTGAGGAGCTGCTGGCACCCAGCCTTATGCCTGAGGAGAAAGGGGAACTGGAGGATTTTCTGAAGGGCAGCAAGTTGCATGGCAACAGGTAGCATGTGTTACCTGTAAACAGAAGCGATCTGTGGCAGGGGCACTACTGGTGTGAGGATAAGAACAGAGAACTGAGACAGCAATAGGAAGCTAGTAAACTGCACTCTGTGCAGTATGAGAATGAGGAAAAACCCTTCCATACATCAAGTACATCTGTGGCTTCCTTTTGTGAGAATGAGAAACAAAAGGAAACACCTTGATGCACAGCTTTATAGATCACTAAAAGCCTTCTGGGTGTTATTGTAATTGGTCTCCCCAAATTCCACTCAAAAAAACTAATGTTCTACCTTACCTCCATGTTAAAAAGGTGTTGTTTGCTGATTTTATGGTTAAAAAAAAAAAAAAAAAGAGGCATGTTGGTACAGATGATGCACAAAAATGCATCTGGAAGTTCAGTAGAGATTACTGTTATTAGGTGCATTTTAAGGCTTTATTTAATAAGTGACATTTCAATGGCTCTTACTAAACTAGCAAAGCTTTTACCCTCCTGAATGCATACAGGTGTACATGCATGTGTGTGTTGATGATTTAAGGAATGTGTGATTTTGATAGAATCAGACTCCTCAGAGTTGGAAAGGACCTTTAAAGGTCATCTAGTCAATCTCTGCAATGCACAGGGTCATGCACGGCTAGGTCAGGTTGCCCAGGGTCTGATCTAGCCTTGCCTTGAAAGTTTCCAGGGATGGGGCATCAGCCTTCTCTTCTCTAGGCAATCTGTTCCAGTGCCTCACCACCCTGTAAGTGTTTTCTTTATATTCATTTTAAATCTATCTTCTTTGATCTTGAAGCCATTTCCCTTTGTTCTATCAATAGATACTGCTAAAGAGTCTGTTCCCTTCTTTCCTGTAGCTCCCCTTTAGATATTGAAAGGCCACTGTCAGGTTCCCTCAGAGCCTTCTCTTCTCCAGGCTGAACAGCCCCAGTTCTTTCAGCCTGTCCTTGTAGAAGAGTGGACACAGTACTGCAGGTGAGGCCTCACCATTGCAGAGTAGAGGGGCAGGGTCACCTCCCTCACCTTGCTGGCCATGCTGCTTTTGATACAGCCAGGATATGGTTGGCTTTCTGGGCTGTGAGGGCATGTTGCTGGCCCACATCCAGCTTCCAATCCACTAGTTCACCCCATATCTTTTTCAGTAGGGCTGCACTCAATCCTTTCATTCCCCAGCTTGTATTGGCAATAATATTCAAAGACATGACCATATTTTGACAAAGCCAGCACCGTTTCTCATTATGTCAGAGCAAAATTGCAAGTGGAAAATGTTATGAGGCCAGATCATAAAACTAACTTCTTAGGTTAGTGTAGTGGAGATGCTAATCATGGCTTGAAACAGTGACTGGTGGGAAGGCAGGGCCAACCTAGGGGAGCTCGTGCATGCAAACGGAAGAGGTGCAGTCAGGATCCACCCATTCCCAGGCCTAATTTAAGGACTGGCAGTGGAGGTGAGGGTGTCTCATTTGGAGATCACTGGTTATCTGTGGACTTTATGGACCTTCTGAATGTAAGTAGTGTCTTTCTCTTATTTCTGGGCTTACTGTTCTCATATCTAGGCAGATTCTCACTTGCTATAGCCGAAGACCTTGCTGCTCAGCCATCTTGCGTTTCCTACTGTGTTACAGTTAGTCACTAGAGAACTCCACTAAACAAAATAACAAATGAGTGCTAGTAGGGAGGTAATTTGTGGCCCTTACTTTGAAATCATTAATGTTCTACTTAGCTTCAGAATTCTAAAGAATAATAACCTTGTTCTCATAGTAACTTGGGAAATGAGGTCAAGTGTAGTCCACATTAGCTATGATCCCTCAAGAGACATGTTACAAATAAAAATATCTGAAACCCCAATATATTATTAATTGCCTATCAGTGAGCTAAAGGGCACATAGTGAAGAAAATGAAAAACTGTAGTAAATACACAGCAGAAATTTATAATTTTCAGAGGAAGAAAGGAAATAGAAACTCTCTACCACTAAGCAAGCTGTTGTTCTAGAGTTTCTTGCTAGAACAAGAGTCATCTTCAGATTGATGTATCTTCTTGCTAACTGAATTTGTATCAAAAAAGAATATTTGTTATCCTTTCAGTGCTAAATCCAAGCTTTTCTGGTTTACTAGGTCTAGGCAATTGGTAGTAAGCTTGAGGAACATAATGGCATATATATATATATATCCAAGACAACAATTCTTCAGAAATTTTACACAGACAATTTTGCAAATTCTCCCAATCCAAATGTAGCTTAAAAAGATTCAGATATCATTTTCTTAGCAGTACTACCTGTCAACAATGCTAAAATGTTAGTCCATGAACATAGATTCTATGGCCTTTGATTTGTGATCCAAGCCAGATTCATAGATCACCTGATATTTGAAGACACATGACTTATCTTGTAAATGAAACACCACATAATTCTTACATATATGTTTATTTAGTCATGAAAAAGAAATGCTTCCTGTTTATATCCCGTCTATTTTAAACAATTAAAACATCAGTGATTAAAATGTTTGTCCAAGCCGTAGGTGGTTTTAGCCTGCAATTTTATAATCCTTATTTTTTTATTAGAATCTGGCAAGACAAATAACTGTCTTTCAAAGGTAGACAATTACTGGTCACAAACCTTTAAAATGTACCTATACTGAACCTAAATTTATGGAGCAGGATCACTGCTTTTACTAGATGCTGACACATGCTCTGTAGTGTTCTCGGTGGATGCCTGGAGCTATACTTAAATGAAGGAAAAACTTACCCCACCTTTCATGCTGGAGATAAGGTGGATAGTTGAAAAAACACAAGTGATGAAAGGGAAGGAAAATCAAATTCTTTGTGGTCTAAACAGGGTGGCAGATAAGTTCTGTTTTGGGAGAGGGCAAACAAAGGAAGAAAAAGAGTGTGAGGGAGATAATGTCTCATTAATTCCTGGCTCTCACCTGGACTTTGAAGTAGAACTAAATTCATGCGTTTTCTGATGACTCTTCAGCTTTGTCCTGTTTGCAGCCAAGGATTCTTGAAGGTGGTCAGAATACTTCCTCCAAAAAGATATTCAAACCACTGGATCTGCAATTTACTTCTTAAAGTCAGTTTTGTGGTATATCTTACATTTATCAGGAACTTAGGAAGGCAGATGTGGAAGAATTCCTATAAAATACTTAATATGGCATTTGTGCAGCCATGGTCTCCCTACATCAGCTTCTGGTGTGAAAGCTTCCTAATCCTGCCTTATGAGGCAAAGGCAGCCAGGACCCACCTTCTGTAGTCTTTCTTCAAGACTTGCACAGCTCTGCAGGCTTTCTGTGGTTGACCCATGTGGCTGTTTCCCATTCGCACTTGACTGAATAGCTCTAAAAAAATAAGCATGTTCACACTGATACCTGCCAGAAGTTCATCTTTTGGATTAAAGGAAGCAGAGAGTCTAATGTTAAACCTAGTCTGGCTTGAGATGTTTCCAGGTTAAGCTTCTGGTCTAGCCTCACCTGTTATTTGAAAAGGAGATTTCTTTTCCATAGTATGAATGAAACAATTCTAGATGGTTGTAACTCTTGTGGCAAGACCTACACAAATTTATACTCGGTGAAGTGGTTGCTGACATACCTGATGACCACATGATGTAGTAGGCAGATAAGACAAATTTCACCTCAGCTAGTTCTTTACCTGTTTTTAGGAACATGCCAGGCTGACATAGCCAGCAGAAGGGAGTGGAAGGGTATTACTGATCTCGTCTCTTTGGTGACAGCAATGGACCCAAGGTAACAACATGGAGCTGCATCAGGGGAGGGTCAGGCTGTGTGCTAGGAAAAGACTTTTCACTAGAAGGTGGCTGGAACTGGAACAGATTCCTCAGGGCAGTGGTTGTGGCCATGAGCTGCTAGAGTTCATGGAGTGTCTGGACAGTGCTCTTACACAAATGATCTGATTTCTTGGGTGGTCCTATGGATCCAGGAGTTTGACTTTATTCTCGTAGGTCTATTCTGCCTTGGGGTATTCTATGAATGTATAATACTTTTAGAAGTTGGCCAGATATTTTCCTTATTATTAGGGTGCCCATTTTGATGAATATGAGATAAAGTCTTGGTCTTAGAAATATTTAGTGAGGGAGGGGAAAAAAGACCACTGTAACACTATGTGCTTAGAAAGTCAAGAAGAACAAAGATAACAATCAAACCACCTGGCAAAACCTAGCCAGAGGGAAGCTGTTGGATAAACCTGATAAGAATAAGGCCGATGTCATACAGAGAGCTTTGCATTTGCTAACTGTAAGTAAGTAAGCTGTCTATTTGCTGCCATTGCTTCTTTGGTCTACTTGCATTCCTAATGCTCCAAAAAGTACAAAAGAGTTTGCAGCCAAGGGGTAGGACTGAAATCAAACTCGGACGTCTTGTTGCAGGATCTAGCAGAGTATTGTGCTGGATAAGTGAATAGTAAGAAACAAACTTCCATAAAAAAGAGCAAGAATATTGGCCAAGATATAAAAACATGATTTCATACATTTTGAAATGTATGTAATAGAAAATATATAAATAAGGTAGGTGAATAGATAGACTTTTATCAGTTGTAAAATATCTACTATAATGCACAAAGTTCTCTTCTACAAAGTCAATGATTTTAAGCTGCCATTTTAATTTCCTTTTCTTCTGTCACACCCTTCTCTTTGTTTTGAAATATTGTTTCAGTAATTAAGAACTAAGCAAAACTGAGAATAAATTAGCAGATAGTAAATGAGATCCTCATGAATCTCCTACATTTGAACTGTTGTCTAGTAGCTTACACGGGGGAATCTGCCTTACCAGTGACTGCAGGCATTTTTCTTCAGGATTAAGTTTGGAAGAAATTGACTGCCTTGTTCCTACAACTCCCCTTTGTGGACAAACTGTAGATATGCAGACCTTAAAAAAGTACAGGAGTTGCTCCTTGCTCTCTGTGCTGTGAGTAATTGCCAAGACAAATCATTTTTCCCAGCTGAAGGAAGCCTTTCGTCCTTTAATAAAGGGAAATACCTGAAAATATATGAAGCCATAATGCTGAGTTAAAATAGTGTGGTATATGCCTCAACCCTTCTGGCAGAAGAATGCTGCCTTCTGGCTCCTTGCTTGTTATGTAGTCTGAGATGATGCTATGACAAAAAATAGTACAGTGATTTGATAATAACAGTGGTACACGCATTCATCAGTACTAACACAAATATCATCACAAAACACAAGTTTTGCAGCACTCGGGTGACTAGTTTGAAAAAATATATCTTAAAATATAGCTCTGTAAAACAGCTATTGACATGTAAGTTTCCAATTACTGCTTGGACCCAGAATGTATTTACACATTCAGCTCTCTGTAGTTAGATTTTTAGGCTCATGACCCACATCCAGGAGGAAACCATGTCTGAGAAGCTTGCCTCTTAGCTGTGATTACTGCTCTATTTCAGAAATAGCAGACCCATCAGTGTTTCCTACATTTAACATGTTCATAATGGAAAGGTGATGAAAATGCTGAGCTATCAGTCCTGAAGACTAACACGTACTATTTACCCAGAGGACAAAAGCATTCATAAGCTAGCCTTAGCTTTGCCATAATACATCACAAAATCTTTGCTAAGCAAGGTTTTACTTTAGAAAACTGCATCTAAAGCTCCTGATGTAGAAATTCCAAAATGATGTTTTCCTAAGGTGTTAAAATATATAAAGAACCTCAGTATGCCTCTTAGTTAGAAGTCTTCACACGAGCATTCCTTCTGAGATAGAGCTTGCAATGCTTTTTCCTGCATTGTAGTCAGGCTATAGAAAATTATCTTTGCTACCAGAATGCTGGCAGTGAATGATTTGTTTCTCTGTGGTCAGGGTATCTTTTGGCCTCTATTTGCCTCCACCTTCACAGGTCCACAAAATATAATTTAAAAATCTAATTAAAATAGCTTCTCTGCTGCTGTAAAACTGGGCATATTCATCCAACCAACAGCTTAGGAGAAAGGTCACACAATTACAACAATATTATTTTTCTGCTGGTTTTCTTGTATTTATTAACCACCCAGCATTTTAATGTTTTGAAGTATTTCTGAGACTTAAATAGAAAATGTATCTGTAAAACTACAAGGAAAAACACATTTTTCTAAACTTCATGCTGAAATGTTATGTCCATGGTAGGTTGAGAAAGATTCAAAATGCAGAGTCCTTCACTCTGCTTTAAATGAGAAAAGCTTCATGAACAACTCCGTTAAAAGCCTGTAGGGAAAGAGGCCATACTCAAAGACAAGGTAGAAATCAGACACAAAATTGTCACAGAAAATAGTATTGGAGATCCACAGTGCCGTGGCTTCCAGCTGTGTGCTGCCCTCTCTGAATGTGTTCTACTGATGAAAGAGAAATATATGGCATTTCCTACAAATCCATGAAAACCCTGCAGCTTAGCTTGAACCACTTTCCACAATAGCTAAAGTTAAGCCACCGTTTCTTTTCCCAGCTTCACAACAGTGGAACAGAACTCAGTTCTCCCTAAGCTAACATTGAGAACTCACTTGACAGATCTCATCAATTCCTGTGAGTTTTCTGAATCGGCTAACAATGCTGTTCCATCTGATTGCAGGTGCTGTTATTTCTTAGCAATAGAAATGATAACAGTGGACCAGAAATCTGGGGGGTAGGGGAGGGGACAACAAACAACAGATAGGAATGTGGGTCTTGGAGATGCTTTGACTAAATTAATTTCAGTTAGAAAGAAGCTTAAGGCTTTTAATCATGCTTTTAAAAATGTTTGAAACCTGAATGAGTTAGATTTGCAGTTTTAGATGCAGGGCTGAATGTGAAAACTAATGCCAGTAATTGCATGATTAGTTTAGTTTTGGGAGAAGATCTAGATCTCAAGAATTGGCTCTAATGCTGTTGTTACCACGTGTTGTATCTCTACTCTTACCAAAATGAGAGCTTTTCTACTCTCAGATCACGGCTGTCACTCACTGCTTTGATCCAAGACTTTCAAAGAGTAGGGGAAATTTTATTATTTGACTTCAGGGCTTGGATTCCAACAGGGAGAGATGTAAAGACAACAAGGAGAATTTGGGTATATAGCATTAATGCAATCTGATAACTGAGCTGTTTGATCAAACATTATCAGATTAACAATATCTTCCATTGAATTTATATTAATGTTTTGAGGAGTACATTTAGTGTAGTGTCACAGAATTTCATTGTAAAGTTTAATCTAAAACAATCTGTATTAATGTGGAAAAACTAAGCTCTGGAATAATGTTTTTCCTCTGGAATTTCTCAAGAAATGGTGGGAACTTTGACATGAGTGGGGTTTAGTGGCAAACATCAGAGCCACCATGTGTTTAAGGAGTATGAGAAATTTTGCCCAAAGTTCTGAATCTGTCACCTGGCTGTTTGCACTGTTAACTTGAAAGATAAACTTGAGAGACTAAACCTGGGAGCTTTCTCAAGATGAACTTGATGCCTGTATAGAAGATTCAGGTTAATCTCAGAAATATCACTGAAACTGACTTCTCTGTAATTATTTGGTATTTTCACTGGCAGACCCCAAGTTAGATACACTAAGTGTCATGAAGCTGCTGGGTGAATATCCTCAGGCAAAAGTAAAATGCTTTTCATTTGCTCTAGGAACTCTTATCAGTTTTCATAAATGTCAGTTGTCTAAATGAATAAATGAAGAAGTGTCTCAGCTCTATGGACATGTTTAATTCAAACTTAGAGCTAATAGAGTTCTAGCCTGAACTAGATGAGCCAGGGCTTTCTGTGTTCGTTGATACACTGCTGAAGCCAAGGGGAGCTGATCTGAAGGAACAAGATAGGGATTCAAAAAACTGGAAAAGAAAGATTACAAAGTAGAGGTCTTGTCCTATAATTTTAGTATAAAATTATTTGCAGTTCTGTTTTGGGGAAAAAAATATGGTTCCCCTTGCATCCATCTATTTTCCTTTCACAGATGCTTCTATGGGTACAGGGAAATTCAGAAGCACATATAAAACTACTGTTAATAGCAAAACCTCCAAATTAAGTTTATATCAAACCAGTAGAGATTCATCTCATCAACAAGGTCAAAACTCAGACCTCCAAGTCTTTCTCTTGTCATTAATGCTACTGCTGAGCTTTATAACTCAAAAGCTTTATAACTCAAAAGAACTGAGTAAACACAGCTTTTTATGTTGTTGTTTTTTGTTTTGGTTTGATTTTTTTTTTACAAATTCATGTTATGATACCCTACACTAGTAAAATAAAATGAATACTTCAAAAAGAATCTTGTAGTGGTAAAGCTTTGGAAAAATGAGATGGATGGTAAATGTGACAATATGCTTTTATTTGTTGTTCAGTGTTTTCCTTTTAGTTTCCTTGTATTTTGACTAGAACCACTTTTTTTTCCATCAAAAATACCAAATCTAATTTCAACAGCCTCTACTGGATCTCGTAATGTCTGAGAGTGATTACTCACTTCTGAAATGTTAATGCACACAATGTCCTTTGACTTGAATCAGATTGGCATACAAAACAGCATCAGTGAGATTTTGCATGGGATATATACAATATGGTTGTTTTAATTTAGGGAAGATAAGCGCATTGGTATTCTTATTCCAATAAGTTTTTTTTTTCAGAGACCCGGTATGATCACAGTGACACACAATTTGAATTTTGCAGCCCTAGTTATTAAAACTAAAGAATTTAACAGCTCAGATTATACACTAACATCAACAAAGGAATATAAAGAAGCAAATCATGAAGTGCAAGATTCCATCCCCTGTCCATCTGACAATAAGAACAGTAAGAGCAATTGTGTAAATCTTTTCATGTAAAGTTGCTGGTAAAAAAAAAAAAAGCTGTCTTTCTCACTCCATGTTGACAAACTCAATACTGAATTGATGCCTTCAGTCTCTATAGAACAAACCAAAACCTACCAGCAGCCTTTAAAATGATTTTTCTGAGCTTATTGCTTGTATGTCTCTATCTGCTTCAACAATGAGATCACTTACATGAGGCATGTGTACTATTTCTTGCCTACAAGGCTGTTATTAGAGGTGTGAAAACAATGGAAAGGTTCTTTTCTAAAACCTGCCCTATTTTGCAGAGTACTTAAACAGTGTGGAATGGAGGCTGGGTAAGTGCCAGACTTTATATCAGGCCACTGCTGTTCTTTGTTCCTTAAAAGGTACACAGTGAGGAACATAAAGAAAGGAAAGGATGGGCACTGTGAGTACAGGCTGCAAGCCTTAGCGGGATCTGTGCTGTTAGATAATAAAAAGCCAATTTTGAAAGTCATTGAGGTATGCAGGCTATGTGTTTGACAGACAATAGGTCTAAAAAGAGCTACCAATCTGTGACAAGACAGAAGGCGCCCAGTGACAAGCTTCATCTAATTTCAAGTTATGTCCTGAGCAACACTTAACTCCAGCAAAAGACCAGAGTGCAAACTATGATACAAAAAGTCTGTTTTTCTTTACCTTCCTAATATTGATGAATACTCCTATGGATCCTCTGTTTGTTGAGTGAATTAATTTTTTTTTTTTCCTCCCTGGTTGGGAGAGCTGTATCACTTTTGTTTGCTCAACAATATGAAAATGTAATTGTGACTTGTCAGGACATTTTCCTTATCTCTACTGGGTAATGGTGAAAGTACTTTGCAGAATGGAATGGTCATAATAAAAAAAAACTTGTCAATATGTGTTATTAACTGACTGATTTGTCATTACAGTTAGAAGACTGTGACAAAGCATTTCAAATCTCATGCAAAGACATTTAAGTCAGCTGCAGATGGTAAAAAGTGACAGAGCAGTGCAGTGTGTTTCTTGATCCATTATGTTGCCATTGGAATAAGCAACCTCATTTCCAGCTGAAGATCCAGTGATGCACATATACTGCCACAGTATCTGCATTTAAATTGTATTGCTCAAAAAGCAGCTCTCACAAACCTGTCTCATATAAAATATATTTCAGATATAATGGAATGATCTTGTGAATAGGGCTGAGTTAAGTTAATTCTGAGGTTTAAAGTGGTTGGCTTTATTCCAACAAGAGTTAGAATCATGGCTTTCTTTAAAATGTTCATGTCTGCAGAGTGCCTGAGATTTCTGAAACAGGGCTCATCTTCATTACCAGAGAAAAAATTTGTGCAGGCACTGTGAATGCTTTTAATCAGAAAGATGTTCCATAGCAAAGATGTCCTGCATCTTCAATGGCAAAGTCGGTATGTTGACATTCAATTGAGCATTAGCTGTTCAACGAATTGTTTTCAGTATGAAAAGAAAGCAGGCGAATAATGACAAAGATGGTCATTTTCTGACTTAGCTTACAGTTAATAGTTTGACACAGTAAACTCCACAAGATTGCAGTAAGACTGCAGTAATACGCACAAGCTGGTGAGAGTTTGAGCCCAGGAAGTATGAATCTCCATCTTCTCAATTTTCACTTTTTTAACATTGCCTAATATATGACAAACTTTTAAGAGGCACGTGAAAATAATCTTGGCTGAAAAGTATGTTACTAGATGCTAGTGAGACACAGGATAGATCACTGGAATGCAGGGCACATCTGCTGAATCACCCCAATGCCAGGCACGGGTGCCCTTGTATAAACAGGCAGAGTTATTTGATCTGGCAGACAGCTCCTCTTGGTTTTGTAAGTAAAAGGTTGGAGCCTCAGCTGGAGATTGAAGGAATTTGAAAACTGGAATTCCCCTCCAGAAAAGGGAGGGAGCCATGTTCAGGAGGATTCTTGGGCTTATCATTCATTATGCTAACAATAAAATTAAACCTAGAAAAAAAAATGGGTACTTGTGTATAGTAGGTGTGTGTTCACTTGATTTAGATTTAGGGATATCTTAATGTCTTACTTATAGCTTACCTTCATCTTGACATGACTATTGTAAAAGAAGCAAGACCAGAGGAGAGATGTGGACAGCAGTTAATTTGGATTTCTATATGTACCAAATTGGAAACTCTGCCCTCACTATGAAAGGGATATCAGCAAGAGTGAAAGACTGGAGTGGAGAAATAAATGTGCATAACCTCACGCTGTCAGTTCTTCCATGCAACTGGATGCTTTAAGTTTCCTTGTGAGTGGAATGGGAATGGCGACTTGCATAATGCACTAAGGATCTCAAGCTTGCATCATTGGAGGATGTTAACTGGGCAGAGGCATAAGGTAACACTCTTTATCCTGTATCAGTGAACTCAGTAGGAATACTTAAATTTAGTTTGTTGAATACTCACTTCTAGAGGGAGGGCTGCCAGGATCCTAATAGCCAAAATCTGTTCTGACTTCCATTGCTATGTACTGGGGAGGTACTGGGGAAGCACAAAGGAGTCTCCTGCTCCAGTTATTGTAGGCATTTAAGGATTGTTGCTCAATCTACATTATAGGAAAAAGGAAGAAAGTAGTGTTGTTTGCCACTTAAAACACATTCCACAAAAATTGTTCTAACAAGGCAGGTTATAATTTTATTTTCAGTTGTAATGACATAAATCTTTTAAGCTTCAGTTCTTTAAATATTTATAGCTTCAGGGCTTTCTATTCTGTATAGATATGCTCACCTTTGTACAAGATGAAGATTAAATGAGTTATGTGACTAAAACCTGAATATGTTGTCCCTGACAGGTGAAAAATTCTTCTCTCTCACATATTGGCAAACTGCATGATCACTACTTTTTTTGATGTAAATTATGTGGTTTAATTTTTTTTACTGGATCTTCTTGATGTTCCTGGCTAACATCTTTGCAGCTTTATTAGTACATACACAACTCAAAATACTGTCTTGCACAAAGGGTTTTCTATGGTTTGTATACAAAGTTTTGTTTTTCTCATTATACTACAAATACTCACAATTGATGTGACACATCAGATCTTTATATTTGAGCTGTAATTAGATCACAGAAGGAAATATTTGTACTGGTTGCTCTTTTCCTGTTTTAAAATTCAAGGAATATTGTTCTAAATGCTGCTGCATTTATTTTAAGAACATCTTAAAAGATTTTGTATGGATAAGTCAAACTTTAATCTGTTGAACAGTATTATTCTGAGACTTACCCATTTATGCCAAAAGGAGTTCTTCCCTGTGATGGAAATGTTCATGAAAAGTATCTGTGAATAGAAAATCACTATTGAATCCTAAAATTAGCAGTAAAGATTGCTATATTAGTTCAAGTTCATAACCATCAGAACCAAGGAACTTAGCCTTGCACTTTTCCTGGTAAATAATAAAAAAGAAATATACATACATTATATACCAATGAAATTAAACATAAATAAATACACTGGCTGTGTTTTTACCACAAACCTTAACCATACCATTTGGTAACTTGGAAAGCTAAGGTCATTAGTGCCAAAATATATAATCACTACTAATGATGGCCTTTTACCTTATTTATTTGCAATAGGAAGGCTGCATTATTTTCTGCTTTTTTTTTTTCTTTGATAGCCTCTGTCTAGCAACTTTGGCTCTATTTGCTTTCTTCTATTTTCTGGAAACATTTCACTTTCTCCTAGTTAGTCCAAGCAAGTCTGCTTTCAAGCACCTTTCTCTGCCTAAGCCAGTGCAGCAGTGCTTTACAATGCATGCGTTGTGTTACCAGAAGAAGAGAATTTTTAGATCCTCATCAGCATCTCCCTGTTCGTTCTGCCATGTCCCGCTTCATTATGCTTTAATTTGAACACTTGTAACGATTTCATATAATCATCAGATGTTTGAATAGGAAAACTATTCTCTAATCCTTTTTCAATTTTCTGCTCATATGAATCTGAAGAAATTATTTCAATATTTAAACTATTCAGATACTTGCAAATGATTTAGTGTCTCAATAGCATATTTTTGAAGAATTCAGATGTATTCCTGTTAGTTCTGGAAGGGCTTAATCCTCTATTTTAGTACAAGAAATCCTTATTGCCTTTAAAAAGGCAACTTGGGATCCATCACTGCACAGGAGATCCTTGGTGCTAAAAATAAAGGTGAACAAAAAGTGGCAGAAAAACAGCAGTATGAGCAGAAAGGGAGTGGAGTGTGCAGAGTACTGCAGAGGCCAGAGAGCAGCCAGTCCTAGCCGATGGCCAGCAGCACCTGCCCTGGTGAGCAGAAAAGCAGTGGATCACCTGTATGCTTCATAAATGGTACCTTGACTGTGAGAGTAGTACAGAAACAGCTGTGAAATCAGGTAGCCATTTCCAATCAGGCTTTTAAATAGTCTTGCCCTATCTATCTGGACAAAAGGAAATAGCAGAAAAACCTCATTTCCATCTATACTGTTACTGATGTAGATCTTCACTGATACGAGCGACACAGTCACCACGTACTCCTCCCCTTCATCAGAAGGGATTCAATACTTGTTTGAACTGCTGCATGCAAAGTTTACCCAGCCTTCATGTCTGCCTTTGCAATTGCTGCTGTTGTAACAGCATCACCGTCTCCAGAGCACACAGCCAGCAGATCCAAAACAGAGAAAATCAACTGAACTATCAGCAAACTAAAAATAATTTTTGTTTTACATTTTTCAGCTTTCTTTTTTTTAGTCTGGGATGTGGATTTTAACCAAATCAAAGGGATTTTTTTTAACTGTTCTCTTTTATTCAACAGAATCTCAATTTTGCCCTTAAGAACAGTGATGTAAAGTGAACAAGGTTTATAGGAGTGAAGTGTATTTTTGGCAAGGTTATGGCTCACTTATTATTAGGAATAATTTCAATAAAAGATTTTTGATGTGAACAATTGGAAAGTCTGGATGCAAATAAAGGCCTGATTTGTCTATGTGCTTCAAGACCGAATCAAAGCAGAGGTTGAGATAGTTAAGACACTGGTGCAATTAGAAAGGTGTGAGCAAGCTGCTAATTTCAAGTGCAGTTGGATAGTGATAGGGCTGGTAAATGGGGCTATTCCTGTTTGTTTGGGAATTCCAACCTTGTCACTGTGGTGTTTTAATGCAATTATCTATTCAAGTGTGGATAAGATGCATATTTTTAAGCAGTCACTGAATTTACAGGAATTTGTGCTGTTTGGAGATTTAAATGTTAAAAAAACAACCAACACCACAACAAGAAAGGGAGAGTGAGAGACATTCTCACCACTGAGATACAGGGACTTCTGCAGAGCTCCTGCCATGGTAACCCTTGGGAAACACAGCTCCCATGGACACGCACGCTGTTGCCAGGGTGGTTCTTGGCACTGCTTTGTGGCTTTTTGGTGCCTTATGTGAACCACGGAGAGCCCCAGCGCAAGCTCAGCTCAGCCTCTGCAGCCCCTCACATCACAGTCTCATCCACGGCCCACCCCCAGTGGGGAATTGGGAAAGCAGAAGCTGCCAGGAGAAAGCCCAGCTCTGCCCTCCCCACCCAGCCCTGGAGAGTGGTGCAGTCCTGGCCTGGCAGCATGAGGCTGGGCTGGCACCTGTAGGCGTGGGCTGTTGGGACCCAGCAGGGCCAGCCGGCTGCTCGCTCCCATGGCTGCTGGAGGAGCCTGTGCCCATTTTTCTCCATCGGTAAGTGTACTGGCTGACAGGGCAGCGTGTCTCTCATACTGGGAAGTGATGGTTGAAGAATCTTTAAACGTTTGGACCTGCTGGTCTCAAGGCAGTTGTACAGAGTGGGCGTCCCATGGGGCAGCGGGCAGGTGTTCAGCAGATCGCTCCTTCCCATCTGGCTTACATACAGCTCTGTGCTTGCCACCCTCTTCTGGAAGCCTGCAGCCTTCCTACCTTCCTGCTGCAGTTTGTCCGTGGGTAACAATAACTGCGGGCAGGGAAGCTGCCTGCTTCTGTCGTACCAATGATTTCAGAAGAAATTTTCCCATCCATTTGCGCAGATAATGGCCACAGCCAATGTCCCTTTTGCTTTGTGATGCTGCGGGTAATAATCATGGAACTGCTATGCTAACAGAACTTCCTGATCATTGTAACTGGGTCAGTGGGTTATGCCCAGCAGAAGGTGAGGAGACGCCTTCCTGAGCTTTTTCACAACCAACATTGTTCTGAGCTGCATCTTTGGGAACCTGGGGCTTGTCTTTATTTTTCCTTTCTTCACTGAGTAATCTGCTTGAGGTTCAGCTCATTTTTTCCACAAATGGAATGGATCTTTTCTCCTTCCTCTACTTATTCCCAGCTGTACTTCAGAGTAATCTTTCTTGATGTTCTCTGCCTGGCACACGAGCTGTGACTAACAGCACTGCAACTATGAGGCATGTCTACAAGAAGCAGAGTGCTGTCATTTTTATTAAAATGGCATTTGTCTTTGGAGAAAGTGTATACATCAAATCATTGAGATAGCAGCCTCAGCAAAGACTACCTTAGTAAAAAATTTACAAATAATAACCAGGAACTCTGCAAGCCTTTAAAGTCCTGATGCCACAGATGTTGGTTCACTTGCTGCTTATTCTCAAAAGAAATATTTTGTGTTCAGCTGGTGGAGGGGCTTGAGCCTTGTTATGTGGAATCATGGAAACTTGTCTTCAGATCGCATCAGTGCAAAGTATCCTGAGAACATTTAAGAATTTTCTACTTTCTAAAAGCAAGAGTTTTGGTTTAGTTTAGGAGTCAGCTTTCTTCCAATAGCACTACTTGTTCTGTTTCAGTATGACTTCATGGAATACACTTACGCTTGCTCCAGGGGTCCCTCCGTGCTGCACCTCACACTGGGCATGATGGTGGTGCTGGACTCTCACTGGAACCCGTTGGTCTGAGGCATAGGACCTCTGCAGGGTTAGCAGCTCTCAGTTTTGGGGTACAAATAATATGCCCTGGCGAAGCAGGATGAGAAGTGGCCTCCTCCAGATGAGCTACCAGAATGCAAAAGTCATTTGCATTATGTTAAGTCATTTGCTAGGGAATTATGGGCTGTCCTGGACAGACGCTGATTTGTGCCAGACTTGGAGAGGTTGGGGAGAGATGGCCTGAGCATCACCAAGACTGGAAAAAGAGATTGAGCTTGGGACTGCTGGCTTAGCCAGGGGTATTTCATGGCTGCCTGCTAGAGAAGGAACAGTTTATGTTCCGTCTTTCTTCTTCCCAGTCAGTGTGCTACTTTCCTCGTTCTCTGGTACATTTTTTGTGCATGGGAAGAGGAAGAGTAAGGAGTAGAGGAAAACCAGATGCTAAGCAAGTATTATCACAGGAGAAGAGGCATGTAATTTGTCTCAAATGTTAGGGGAGCTAAGATACACACAGCTATTTTTTTGTGTTAGAATTCAGTATGGTTCTCATGTGTTTCTGTTCTCTGGTATTCTTCCCTAGACAGGTAAGCTAGTTTATGTATATCTTTGCTCTATCACTAGATTTGCCTTGGCATAGCTAGCCTATTCTGAACATTTGACTGACTTCTAAGCATTGTCATAAATGCACATTACAACAACCAAAGCCTGTAGGGTAAATCAGATCTCTATAATCTCTTTAGGGTAATTTATTATAAAGCACTAGATTCTTGGAAACGAGTAACCAGTCTTCTTTGTATCTGCATTAGTGAAAATAAATAAGGTAAGCAAACTACTAAAAATATTTCTCTACGGTATGCAAGTTGATAGGCTTACACAAGTATATATGTATTTGCAGAGTTAGTGCCTAAAAACAAATAAATACTACTGAAAACCTGAAAATGAAGGTAAAAGTGTATTTTAGTGAAAGAAAATTTCACAATTCAATGCAAACTTTTTTTTTCTTTTTTTTTTTTTTTTTTTTCCAGGACTGTGACTTGCACTTGCACAATCAACAACTGGAAAAGTGCCAGGTTCTAAAAGTAACTTGGTATCTTTTCATGAGAATGTTAGAAATTATACTTCAGACTTGAGTGAAATGAAAATTTCAGATGAAAAAGGAGCTGCTGAGAAAAGAACAATGACTCTGATTAAAAAGAATGTCTGTCATGATTCTGTATACATAAACGCAGCTAAGATTTTTCAAGGCATCCATAATAAAAAGCCAAAGGATAGAATGTTAGTGCGATATGGTGATGACTCAGTATCTCCCATGCTGATTCTTAAAGATGAGTATTCCCAGCGTTTATCTTACGAACTAGCTTTCAGTGCTCTGAAATGTAAGTACAAAACTTTTCCAAGATTTGCCAGTAGAAATGATGTGGCAGAGAGAAGTATATAAACAAAAACTATGTAGTTTCTGTCTGATGACAGAGATTTGGGTAATCTTTTGTAAACTGAGTAGTAATTTACTAGTAGATTAGTAGTATACCTCAAATATTTAAATATAACTAAGTGTTGGTTATGTTTTATAGAATCAAACATTTAAAATCTGTACTTTTTCTTTTAAGGTAATTAGTGTTGTTACTGTACATGAGTAAACTTTCACTTAATTTTTATGATGTTCGAACTTTCAGATTTTTCTCTACAATTTTGTAAATATTTGCTGTTCTTGCATATAATTTAGTATTTCATAGTATAACTTGTCAATGTTTTCTTTTTTTTTTTTTTTCAGATCAAGATCTCCTTGAAGAAATACTGCTAGATAGTCATGTTTACCCATGTCATTCAATAGTAAGTGAACATTTTATTTTATTTCAGATGGTTCTTTACATACGGTAACCTGAGATCAAAATACTTCTGTTCTTTTTCATTAGTTGTCCAAACTTTGAATCTCCAGTCTTCTAGATGAGCTGTTAGTGAGATTTTTTGGTGTTGCATCCCAGTGCTGGGAATTATCTTCAGAGAAAGAAACTGAGAGCGAACCATAATGCTTACTGCACTGTTTTACTAGCTGTGCAATGTTGTCCGTGAGCCAGGAAAAGTCACATAATAGGATATCAGCAACTATGGCACTTGTCCAGGGAGTTTGACTCTTGGATTCTGCCTATTTCTTGAACAATACAAGGTAGTTCAAAATCTTGTTTGCAAGCTCCCAAGAGCATCCTAACCAATCCTGCAGGCAAAGATCTTTTTGTTCTCTTCTCCTTCATATGAAGCTCTCTGTTGAATGCAGTGTATGACTTGTCCAGTTTTACTGAGTACAAAGAGCAAGGATTGCCCGAGTACAGAGACTGGGGCTTTTGAAGAGCAAAGAGAAGCTTTTGGATTCTAGTTTGGTTCCCCTTGTTTTTACACTGAATGGTGATTTGGATAAAATAAAGAACAGCACTCAGCGCTTTCCATCCCACTTGAGTCCCCTTGTGAGTGGAAAGAGTAGAGTGAACCATAGCAGACAAAAGAAAACACTGAACCTAGGTTTCATTTCCTGGGCAAACTGTGTTGTGAAAAAAAAAAATCTGGAGAAGGCAGAATAACCTGTTATTTTATCCTGTGGTGCCTTTGATACTTTTTGATAATTACATTAATTTGAACTGATGATAATTGCATAGATTGATATGATCAGGCAGATGATCCAGCAGTAACATTTGATTTTCAGCTTGTTTTTGCAAGGTGATGAGACTTAAGCAATTACATTTTGTGTTTGATGGTGTGCCTCTAGTAACTTGAGTTTTCTAGCTTGTATCACTCATACTTGTGAGAAGGTAAGATGTATCCAAGAGTAATGGAAGTGCTGGTAATGCCTGTCTTTAAGAAGGAGTTGCTGCCTAAGTTGAACATTTAGGCATGGGAAAGAGATTTTTACCACTGTTCTGAATGCTTGTAATGTAATGGCTTGAGCTCATCAGTTACTATATCCAAAGAATCCTATGAAAGAAACTGATAGAAAAAAGTGTTTCATTGGAGTTGTTCTGTGTCTTACACAGCTTGATATGGACTTTTTTTTTTCCAGAAATGAGGCAAAGTGCCTTGTTCTCTATTCAGCTGTTCTTCTGTTGCAGCCGGATGAATTAACCAGCCTGCTTCTTGTGATGCTTTATGACCTGCAAGACAGAGAGTTTGAAGCACGAGTGACATCCAGTGAGGAGGAACCTATAGCAGAAGTTCGAGAAATAGAGAATTTTCTATTCAGGTACATGTACTAAGAATTTTGTTGTTGGCGGTGGTATATATTAGCAGAAATACAGAATTTTATAGCAACTGATTTTGAATATTACAGATACCTTTTATCTTGAAATCTTGCAAAATTTGTTTTAATTTTTGATGAGAAAGTGATTTGAAGGGAAACTTTCTTACTCCTGTAATACGAAAAACACTGCTAACAGCGTATATTGCAAATTATTTTACTAGAAATAGGTAGCTTATTCTGTAGCTCTTGAAACTACTTTCATATAATTTTAGGAAAAAATAAATGAAATATTTAGCAGACATTCATAAATATGTCTACACTCGTTCATAAATTGTACAGTTCACTATACATTTGCTAAATATTCATAAATACATTGCACAGAAGGCATCAATGTGTATCATAAACGTTACACTCAGAAATGTGAATGTAAAAATGTGAATGTAAAAGTCAAGGGCCAAAGGGTTATAGAATGGAATAGCATTCCTTTATTTAGCAATACTGCTATTATGAAACTTTGTTAAATACATATTAAGTAATTAGAGGAAAAAAAAAAAAAGACAATACGTAAAATAAACATTTTAAGTAGTGTTCAAGTGAACATTTCCTAAGTCTGCTGCCATTTTTTAGACAGAATTGTACTGCTGCTAGATGTAGAATAGCCCTAAAATTTCACGAGCATCCTATGTGCAAGGTGTTTATGGAGGGCAGGCAGTGATATACCTTAACACTAATAAATTTTATTTGTTTTGAAGTATCACACGTCAAAAATAGGCATAAAGCTTTTGGGAACAAAAGACCAGAAATATTTAGTCTGACACTTTCATGTAATAACAAAACCACCTGCTGGCTGCCATCACAATTCTGTCATTTCTCTACCTGGTTAGAGGTCACCTTTCTTTATGCACGTGCTTATATTTCAATCACTGAATGTCCAGCAAAAGTGTGATTATATTCTGTAGATTGCAGTTCCAAATCCATACTTTCTCTCCCCCTCCACTTTTTAATATTTTATTTTTTACAACTTTTGGAGACTTGTCTGCCATAATTCCAGGCCTGTGTATGCTCAAAGACAGTAGTCTCAGTCATACTACTCTACAGTAAAATACCTATACCTATATATTTTCTCTATGAACTTGCAAAGCGAGATGTCGCTGTTGGTTTCCAAGCAAGAGTCTGTTTTAACAGAAATATTACCTGTAAGTAGTCGGTGCCAACATTTTAAAAAACATAGTAAGCTTATGACTATATTTTTTAGGTTTAGGATCAAATTGGCAGCTGCACTGGCAAGATGTCGCATCAAGTATGATGCTCTTTCAATTGAATACTTTCTACCAGAAACTATAAGGAAGCATGAACAAAGAGCTTCTGCCTTGCCTTTATGTGCTTGGATAAATACACTGAAGACCAGGTAACATCTTAAAAGTGTCACCTAATATTTTAGCTTTTACATACATTATTGGATAGTTTGCTGCACTCTTGTAAAATTTCCAGGCTAGTTGATTGCTGATAATTTAAGTTTCTTATAAAAGTCCTGCTTAGTAGAACAATGTTGGACTATGCTGTTTGTTTTAAAGTTTTATACATTACGCTAACTGTATTAATGAACTTCCATTAATGAACTTCCATTAATGTAAATGGAAGATACAAAAGATTTGTTATAGACTATTGATTATGTGGATATTCACCAAATGAGTAGTTTTTTTCCTGACTTGATCTCCCTACGAGGGCAAGTAAATTTCATGAAGAAAAACAGAGAAACTTTTGTAAAAAAAAAAAAAAAAGCAGGTGCTATTTAAGGTTTTTTTCCTACTTAAGCCATTCTGTGCATATTGGTATAAACAATAACATTGGCAAAGGGTGCTAAGACAGATAAAATACTTCAAAGCAGTGTTTATTATGTAAAGACTGTGTCAACTACTAATGATTCTTTTAATCATCATTCACTGTGACATCAAGTGTGTGACGCTGGTGTTTCCAGTCTCGTTATCCATTCTGTTATACAAATAATGCATTTTATCATGTATTCAGGAGTTTTCAATACTTTTGTCTCGGACCAATATTCTATGCTTATAGGTGGTTATGGTTTTCTTAAGATAAAGTGTCTGACTGCAATCTTTCACACTTTAGCTCAGACTGAGATTTAATGGCTGCAGTGTTGACCCTGCCTTTAAAACATCACGTAAGCTCGTAGCACTGTTTAGAACTGCTTGTTCAATGTACAAGTTTTTGGTATATATGCCTTTAAATCTTCATGATATTTGAATTTCAAACTTCAGCATTTATGCCTTTATTACATTCACACAAGGATTACTTCAGATAGTAATTGTTAAATTCATTGGCCAACTGGGATACATTGAAAGCAATTGAAAGAACCAAGCAATTCTGGCAGTAAAATTGTTACAGGGTCTCCTGAGCTCAAGGACATATCAGTGCTTTGAATCATTCTCTGGAGACACACACGTCCTTCTTCATCTGTGTTATCGCACTTACTAACTTAAGAGTCAAAACAAGAACTTCAAAGCCTGCAGTAGTGTGATTTCCCCTCCTATGTCACATAGTGCTACTATTTTACTTGTGTGTGTGTGTAATCTATACAAACGTTTTATACACAGATGCAATATATGTTTTACACAGCCACAGGTGTAGAGATGTGTACACCAATGTAGACATTAAAGAAATAAAAGTCAGTGATCAACATCAATGCGAGTTATGTTGCTTATGAAGGTGGTGTATATTTAATGGTCAGAACTGTATGTTAACAGCCTTCAAGATGTCTTCAGAGATTTGAAGAGTAAGGGATTCACTGAAGTTGAATCTATGTCAGACTTCAAGGGTTATACTTACTGTTTGGACCAGCATTGCCACAACGTTTTGTTTTTCCCTTCCTCTCTTAAAGACGAACTGCTTAATTTAGATCTATTTGCAGATTGCAAACTCTTACTGCAGGTGAGTTGGTGCCACCCTTGAGTGAGTAATATGAACCTGCAAAGCAAAATGATGCTTTACATTCAAATAAGGTCACGTACTGTGTGACTGCCCTATTACATCAAGCAGGCAGAAACATACTCTGAGAAGCTTTTGGACATGTTTAAAAATCAGAAGTTCAGAAACAGATTCATTTATTAAGATCTGCATGAAAATACTAGTACTCATAGTTCATAATTAAAGTAATAAAATGTTGTAAAATTAATTTTAAAACTGTCAAAAGTGATTGAAAATGTGGCTGCACTTCTGAAAATATGAGGCAAGTTTCTGTGTAACTCAGTACACTATTCCCACTTAGAAGATGCCAGTATGCAAATATTCACATTCTGTAGCTGAAGAGGAATATTATGAATATTTCTGATGGGATAATGACAAACAGAACAGAATAATTCGGGTTGGAAAGATCATGCAATCACAGGAATCATAGGAAGGTTGAAGTTGCAAGGGACATTTAAAAATCCAGTTCCACCCAACCTGCCATGGGCAGGGGCACATTGCATGATCACATTGCCCAAAGCCCTCTGATTTAAGTGAAATTTAGTGATTTTTGACTTAAGATGCTTGATTTTGTCTTCTTAAAAATTCCATATTAGCAGCTATATGTGATTAGTTCTTTCTTCTCCTCTCTTTTCTATTTATCATGAAAATAGTGAATTAATTTCCTGATTTGGAAAAGAAGATTGGTGCTCAGAGAAACCCAGATAGTTGGTAACACTGAATTTTTGTGTCACTGTTTTGTAGGATAAGTCTCGCAGCATTGCTGTACATTCTGTACAGGCACTGTTGAATACAGATGATGACGTTATTGTGGCTCACCTGGGCTCCCACCTCACCGTCGCTCATATGTCAGCACTGAGAAGTCACAGCACAGCCACAGTCTTTGTTTGTGGTGTAAAAACTTCTGCAAAAGCAGCTGAACTGGAAGACTTGTTCAGTCACATGGGATGTAAAAGTATGTGTTGAAACAGTTGGTATGCAGAAGGTATTGTAAATAGATTTTGATAGAGTTTGTGATAACTATAAATGGGTCATAAATCTATCAGAATTTAGAGATCCTTCTTTGAAGGTTTGGGAGGGTAGTAATAGATTTTTTTGTCGTAGAGTGAATTGACAACTCCTTAGCTACAATCAGGCTCAACAAGGTTGCAGATTAGCCAGATTCCTGAAATGTTACAAAGAAGTTCTCCACATAAGTAGTTCCTGTGTAATGGCTGGGATCTGCAAACTGTGGCATCCGTGTATCTGGTGTCTTTACTGTTGCTTTTCAGGTTGATTTTTGCCTGTTTCTGAGATTGCTAATTTATACATTTGTCCAGTTTACCCAGAGGTTGTGATCAAACAGTAACAAGATGGCCACCAATTAGCAATCTCTTCAGTGGAAGATGCTAAGGCTTAATCCCTCAGTCTGCCTGAAATCAGTGGGATGCTGGGGGGTCTGGTCCAGCAGGCTGTAGCTTTGTGGAATTTTGTGTAACACTATTGTCTCTTCAACCCCATCACTTTAAAATTAGGCAGGCTTGCTTTAGGACCGAACTGCTGAGTTTCAAACCCCTCACCCCCCTTTTTTTTTTATTTCAGATATTCAGTTGTTATATGAAGACTTCACTGAGATTGAACCAAAAGATCCCAGACTTCAAAATGCAAAAGTTATTTTGTTGACACCACGGTGCTCTGGACTCAGTTTTAGTAATCCAATAGATTTTATTTTGACTGAACATGGAGGTAACTTCTGATACCATAGCTAATGCATGCTTTCTGGTAGGAATATTTCCTTAGGTATTGTGATTTGAACAATACAGCTGCTCTGATAAAATGCAATCTTTTTACACAAAACTTCCTTTAAACTACTATAAAAGATATATTAATGACTTGCATAATTCTCTGTGTGTGACGTATATGCAGACTACAATGGAAAAACAAAAGAGATTAATGTATAATCAATTACTCAGATTTTTCCATAGAAAGTGAGTAGGAATGTATTTGTCCTACCTTAGAATTCTTAATAAGAAAACAAAATCTTTCTGTGTGGCACTGAAGGGTTAGGAGCATTTTGTGAAAGCAATTTCCAGTCAATGGTATGAAGTTTGAAGGTTGTTCTGGGGAGAAGAGCATATATTGCCTTTCTTTTCAAGCAAAAAGACAGCAAATTTATGTCAATATACAAGTATGTAACTTTTTATTAATCACACTCCTTTAATGACTATTTATAATACTCATTGTTCAGCTTCCATTAAACAGAAACAAAGAAGAGGCAGCAGCAATTAGAGGTAAACTTGACAAGGAAAGAATTGCTTAGGTACTCTCGTGGTACTGTAATCCATAAGGCCTGCCTTCTCGCTGTACCAGCGACCACCAGGTCTGCTACCAAAGTTTTTTCCGCAAGCAGAATGTTAAGACAAGACCAAGAGCAGCCATGTTAATAAATGACAACTTTTTGCATTTAGATGCAGGATTGCTGAAAGACCTCTACCAAGGATCTGTGTCTAAGGATAAACTCTGTGTTCTCGCTGAGAGGCAGCTGAATGAGTTGATGCATGCAATGAAATGTAAGTGTGTTGGCAGTCAGTTTCCTGAAAAGATTTTTTTATACTGTCAATTTGATTGTACTGCAACTAGATTTATATTGTTAAAAATACACCGATTTGTCTGAGTTAACAGTAGATGTTTAACCTCCAAATAACGATTTGCTCAAGCTTAAGGGTTTTTGTGTTGTGATATTTACCAGCTATTAATACAACAGCCTTTGGGTTTGCATAAACAACTGCCTGAGTCAGGCTCAGTTTTGGCTAAGTTGTAAATGTAGTCCATCATCAAACTGCCACTTTCTTCTGCCTTTCCTTTAGCAGATGTGTGAAAAGACAGCCCTGAATTTGTGCTGAAATCTGCCAGTATTTGAAAAGATTTCAATTGTTAAAAAGCTCACGTGCAGGAGAGTGTACTTTATTGGTAAAAATAGCATACAAGCATCATTTTCATACTGGTTTTAGTCCTTACCAAACCACTGTGTATCGAGGATTTTAACATTGAAATCTTTTAAAATTTTATTTTGTAGTTCAAGTACAATCGATTGTTTACTGCACTTCTTCAGTTTACCCAGAAGAGAATGAACAAGTCGTGCAAAAAGCACTGGAATTTGGTGTGAAAGGAAAAAAACTAAAACCATTCAGGTATGTCATGAGTACTTTTGTCTATGGAAAACTTGAAGTAGCATAGTTCTTATCCAAGTCCAATCTGTGTCTTGTATTAGATTAACAATGTCATCTTCAACTGCCTCTGATTCCATTCTTTTTGATCTTAAGAGATACTATGTAGTACTCCTAATGTTTTCATTTATTGTTTTCCCCCATTAGAAGAGAACAAAACTAATTTAAGACAAGGTGGAGACTGGAAGTCAGGGAATTTGCTTGTTTGCACCCAGCTTCTGACCTGGAATGATCAGTTCCAAAGGAAAAAGGAACTAAGTCTTAAATTGCAAGAACAATAGAAGAATGTCAACCTCTGCTGCTCCATTGCTTGTGTTTGTATTCAGAGTGACTTCGGGGAGGATATAGGGATCAGGCTGCATTACCAAAAGCATCCTGAATAATCATAACAGATACAAATATGTATGAAAAAATTGTAATTCTGTTGTGTCTGTAATGTCTATGAAGAATTTACTGTATGGAGGAGGAAGTAGGAGGACCTTTGAGTTCTAAGGTCTCTGAGTTATTTGAATGTAAACAGTATACACATTCATTATTTATATCACAGAATTAATTCATTAAAAAAAAAGAGGTGTTTTTTTTTCAGGAGCGTTGATTTTTTTCTCCAGAAAAAAAGTTCCCCTTTGTCTAAGACAAAAACTTCCCATAAGAAAATTTCTCAGAAATGCTAAAACCTCTTCAGTGTTTTGCAGAAATATCATGAAACTTGTCACATCACCACCACATAACATTTTTGCTTTGAAATACTGGATGATCACAGATAATAAGAAACGTAAAAGTGCATTGGATTTTTTTGCAGAACTCAGCAAATTTGTGGCTGAGGATAGGTGAAACTTCATAAATGATGATTCTAGAATTAGTTCATCCTTCACTGTCATGCACCGATCTTGGCTTTTTGTCCTGGTACCACGAAGGTGCTGGCAGCCAGTGTAAATAAAGCAGTAACAGAATGTCATAAATGAAATACAGTGTGATCATGCTTGTCTTAAGGTGAAAGCTCAAGCTTTCCTTATATAAGTATTCTTTATCATGGTTCCTCATGCATTTCTCTTAGCATGTGGTAACTCAATTTACTAGAAAAATACAGAACTCAGAAAAATTCTGAGCACCTGTGCTGAGAGTATAGCAGCTCTGAAAGAAACAAGTCATGCTGATAAAATGTCCTGTGGGATCATCACAGATACTCTTCTGTCTTGTGACAGACTTGTTCTTGGCCTTATAAACCAAATCACTGCTGTCTGTTTTGTAACAGCTGGGAATTGCTGGAGTGTAGGGGGAATGTGGGAAAAGGAGACTTCCTTCCTTCCTTGTTGATACATCTCAAAACAGTAAATTGGAAAAAAAACCAACTGGAGCCCTGGTTGTTGAGTATGGCAAATAGGATATTTAACTTACTTACATAAATTATTTATTAAGAGATACGCTTACTTATTGACTCAAAGTCAACCTCTTTATAATTTCTATGTACTGCTGAGTGCCTTCAGAGCATTCCCAAGTTCCTGGACAATTCGATTATCCAGCTATGGCAGACTCAAGAAAGAATGTAGTTCTTAATTATGTTGATATACATTCATTATCTGGTGGTTAATGTAATTTAATATTGAAAATAACTCTAAAATGATTAATTCTCATGTCTTGAGTAGCCCTTTTTTAAAAAAAAAAAAAAAGAATGAACATAGGTTTTATAAAACTTTCGTTTGCAACACACACTTTACAAATCACTTTTAATGTATCTGTGTTTTTTTTTCCTTGTATATTCTTATTTCCTGGTCATTTCTTTCTTTTTGTCAGAGTGATTCCTCCTGTCCTTCCTGAATGCTCCAATCCAGAGTCCTGCACTGATTCTTTTTTCAAAATAGAACCATCGGAAATTTCCAGCGGCTGTTTTCTGGCTGTTATAGCAAGAGAGGTAAGAAAACTAAAATTTAAAATCCTCACAGAAGAGAACAACTGTCATTTTCCACAAAAAGAATGCATAAATGGAACATGTGAAAGTAATTAAATAAACCTGGTTGATTTTTAAGATTTCTTGAAAAGACCAAAGAATTGGTGAGCAAAGCTACAGCTTTTCTAGGAGTACCTCTAATTGAAATGTGCACAGCTTTTCCACATGTACTTTCTTTCTGGAGCAGTTGTGGGCAGAGGAATCTCTTTATCTAGGTCGTTGCAAGGAATATTTTGGAGGAAATGTTTGTATCAAACCTTGGAATGAGCTACACAGCTTGGGATTAGACTTGTTCTAAGTGGTGTCTAGTGAAGTTATTGGTTAGGTCTGTATGTATCATCAGGATGTGCCAGTAATGCAAGCAGGCAGTGTCACCAGTATGGATTAAGACTGCATTGCAACTTGTATTAAATGGATAGGAATGTCTCCTTTCTAAACTAAGTTATATGCAAAGCCTTAGCATGATTTCCTGAGGAAAGACCTTAGAAGGATGATTTGCATTTCTAAGTGTCAGGCTTTTCCTCTTGTGGCTGAGAAAAGTAGAACTTTTTCACCAAAAAGGGGGGAGGGGCTTTCCAAGCCCATAACGTTTAAATAATCATGCTGTGCAGACATTCATCTACTGAAGTCAGAACTCATTTTTCCTCTTCTGGCCCATAGAGGGCAAAGTCTCCGGAAGCAAGTGTTCAGACACCACTTCACACAACAGTCAGGTCCTTTACTTATTAAGAAAACAGTGATTCTGCCATACCTTTGTTGTGGAGTAGATATTGGGGAATCTGGGCTTACCAAATTGATTTTACAGCTGTTTCTTCAATTTATTATTGTTTCCTTTGAAATTTGCAGACAGACTCTTCTGAAACTGTATCCGCTAAAGATGTTTTGTCTAACGCTGCAGCAAAAGGACTACTACTAGACAGCATTCCAGGTAAATCAAAGAAAAAAGAGAAGCAAGAGAAAGTAACACAGCGTGCTCATACTCGCATAGAGCCGAAGACTGCTGAGGTCCCTCACCCTGAAGCTGTATCTAACAAGAAAGCTGCAGTTGTAGTATCCAAAGTTGAAAGCAAACGAAAGAAAAAGAATTCCATCCAACCAAGCGGTCACACTCAGCTGAAGAAACCTACCATCAACCCAGTTTCAGACACAGGTGTTCCTAAAGTGCGGAAGCAAACATCTGTTGTCAAGGTGCACCGGAAGCAGACACAAACTAGAAAGCCACGTGCAGAGTGTAGAAAAATGCTTGCAGTGAAGCTAGTGGAAATTGTTTTTCCTCCAGTGATATCACCATATGGATGTCCGCAAGGAAACCAATCCAGGATGCCAGCTCATATCTCTCTGCTCCAGTCCAGACAGAGGAATCGAAGTTTGAGGGAAGCTAGAGAACCTCCTCCTGTGTCTAAAGTGGTCAAACCAACAGTGCTTAGAAATTCTCAATCAGGGCTGTAAGAATCTTCAAACTTTCTCCTAGCTTTTTAGAAAAGGTAAAGATTCCTGTATATATTTATTCATGCATCTAGATTGCAATATACCTTTATTCATTAGAATCTTACTGTGAGACTAATTCTCAGATATTTGCATGGAAATAGCTATGTTAGCCATTTAAAACCAAAAATTACATTTTAAAGTAAATGCAGCCCAGTTGCATAAGGCTGATAAACCACTGGGGGAGTCAGGTGAAAAATACTGCATCTTTTTGCTATAGACTTTAAAATGACAAGTTACAAAATACCGTTTTTGTAATTTACCTTTTGGACTGTGACACAGAGAAACTAAGCCTTGCACAGTAAGCAAGTTAGTTCAGTTTTATCTCTCTCAAGATGGATGTGAATTTTTCTACAAACAGCTGACCAAGTACATTTGAACCCATAGCCTTTCCAGTACCAATTCCTTTGGTTTCCACTCACAGGTGCTTAAAAATATTATAAGGGGAAACTATATAAATATTACGATGCATTATCACGTCAGTTCAGTATTTTTAGTAACATCAGTCTATATCATAGCAGCTTATCTGATGTGGAAAGAGCTATTATCCAAGTAAGTTATTTTTATAAATAGTGTAACTATTTATCTGAATAATGACTGAACACAAGGACCGAACAAGTTTGCCACTGTTCAGAAATCAGCAGTGGGAATCTAACCTGTTCCCTGTTGCTAACAAATGCAGAATAAATGGTGAATATCTACATTTCTCTTCTAATCTGAGCACAATGTAATAAGTGACTTAGTATTAAATATGGGCAGTATAAACAGAAAAAGTAATTCAGGAATTGTTAGCAACCATTCGTTATGACAGTTGGTAACAGTTTATTCAGTGTAAACACGCCAAGTGTCAGCAATATGCTATGGAATCTTAAGGATTTAGACCCATGCAGAGAAAATGTTTTAACATCTTTATTTTCTTCCTGTCCACATCAGTCAACGTAGATGGATGAGTTTTAGAAGAAGGGATGTATTATACCATCAGGATAGAGAACTGCTTCTTCTTCATCAGATAAATATTACTACTTCACTGAATCAGTGAAAAATTCTGTTCATGTTTTTAACCAGAGTCGCCTGTTGTACTCAAAGGTATCACTCACCTGCAGTACATCTCTGTGAGTAACCTATGCTCCTTACCTGGTCCAATAAAAGGAAAAGCTCTGTTTTTGTTTCTGAACAAACTTACCTAGACCTGTTTGTTTGCAGTGTATAGAAATGGAACAAAAACTAAAAATCCCACCTTCTTTCAAACCACCTCCAAGGAGGATTCTACGTAATAGACAAAAGGAATGGAAAGTAGGCTTTGTTTGTTTTTTAATATGGTTGTTACATGCCTAAAAAAAGCTTAAGAGATTCTTAAATTAGAGAAGTGAACTTGAATATTTTAAAAAATGGGGATCAATGTCTCTCATTTATTAAATATTGATTAAAATGACTCCAAAATGAATGTGCTTTGGGCTTACGCTTGGTGTTCCACACTTGGCCTTTTATCTTGTTTTGAGGGAGCTGAGTCCTTCAGATGTTATGGAGACCAAACCAGTGGTGGCCTTGATATCTTACCAAGAATATAAAAGAACTAGCAGCGAAGATTTTAGTTCAGCAGGTTTACCAGCTTGCTTGGTGAGCACTGAACATCACCTGCTGGCAACATCTGGGACTGACTTCAACTGGCTTGTGGATAGGAGCCTGAATGCTCAATTAAACACTTTTTAAAAATAAAGTGTAGTAAAACTGTATCATATATAACTAGTTCTCAGTATCCCAGTTAAGTATTTGTAATTTTCATCTAGAAGCCATTGATTCAGTTTTATAGATACAAAAGCCTCCATGGCACTGCTACTGACTCTAAACAGCCATCATATATTTTTCCCTTTCCTTCAATTTGGAATAAGAAAAGAAAGAATATCCCAGTTCCATGGACCAGCAACAGTTGAGACGATTATTTTATGCAGCCAAATTTATTCTCAGAACAGATTACATTTAAATGTGTAGAAGTGGACAACAGCAGGGGAAATTGCACTTTTCAGCATCAATTGGGTGCTATATGCAAGGCTGAGCTCTGCTAATAACCAGTGGGTGTGGGTCCACCTACTTTTGCTGACTGTGCAGCACAGGTTTTTAGCAACATATGAATTAACTTGCCCAAGGAAGGAATAATGGCTTAAAGGCTGAACCCACTTAAGCTGCTGAAATAAAAAAGCGCTGTTTTGCATGTGTGCATTACCAACAGCTGTACATCCCTAATAAAATAATCACCTATGAAATACTTGATAAAACTAAAAGTGAAAAAAAAAAAAAAAGAAAAAAAAGAAAAAAAAGAAAAAAAAAAAGGGATGCAGAACTCTGAGGAAATGACACAGACCTGACCTGCAATAAGCTGCCAGACACTCCAGAGCCTCTCTTCCTGTCACAAAAGGGTATGTTGCTTCAGCAGGCACAGGTATCTCCACACACTGTTATTGAGTTGGTGCTAGGCCACTTCTATGCAATTTTTGTTATTTTTATTTAAAGTCCCCATAGTTGTCTCTGTAGCCTTGTACCTCCCACAACACTTCTCTCCCCCCTTCAAGTGAAACAAACAGTGACTTAAAGAAAACCTACAGCCAGCACTGCGGATTTCAAAAGAAAGGCTTTTATCTCTTATTTTTGATGGTGAATATAAATCTCCTTGCTTCTGCAAGGGAGCACATTAATGACGTGAGTGATCTGTGATACTTACCTCTAGTTTACTACTTGCATTGAAAAAAATAAGAAATTAGCTTCGCTTTACATGATTTTTCTACAGACTTCAATAGAAATGTGACTACAAATAATTACAAAGCTGCCTTTTTTTAGGCAACCTATAGTATACAGCATAGAGAATGTTACAAGATCACGTCCAGTAAAGACAATACATCGACATCATAATGCAGGATATTTCAGTAAAAATAGAATAAATAAAATTAAAATATTTTAAGCTGTATTTAACAGGTTAATTTAAAATATGGCATCAGACATACAAGGCATAGTGAACGCATGGCTGCCTGCTTACAGAATCGCTAGGTATTATAAAAAATGCATAGATAACTGAAGGGTTGCTATAACATCAAATAAAACAGTGGTAGTTACTCAGACACGTGTATGCCATACATACATTTTTGGCCATGGTTAAAGAGTGCCTCAGTACGTTGTTTGATAAAAGACAACGAGCTCTGCAATTTTAGGTGTTGATTCTGCAAACACCTGGGTGTATATTTAACACTTTAGAAACTCAGGAGTTCGACTGAAGCCAAAAGGCCAAATATTTTGGCCCATTAAGCAAACTACGTAATTATTTGCAAAATCAACAGCATTTTGGTAACAGACAAGAAATTCAGGGGACCTACAGCTTTTCAAACACCTTTCTCTCTCTTTTCCCTCAGCCCTTCCTGCAGTTGCACGCTTTTGCCAGCAAAAACTCTGTGTTCAGAGCCTTGCCAACACAGATGTGTAAAGACTCCTGACACAGCTTCTTACCTTTACACTGCTGTTTCCCAAGTGTTGGTTTGATTTAAACATGGGCTGTTTCTCTCTTGGGGAAAAGCAGCACTGTGTAGACAACACTACTGAACTTGATTATACTGTTAAAAATTCTTTGTTGTAAAACAAATAAAAATCCTGGAGTTTCCATCTCGAACTTTAAAAAGAAAGACGCTGCCAAAAAATATTTTCAGTACATAAAACAAAGTTTGGTTCAGTAGTCTTACGATTAACAAGGAAACATCCTTTAAATTCATGATCTCACTAAGCGACACTGTGAGCCACTGCATTTTGATAGCAGCCACGAGAGGAAGCGATATTTTTTTTTTTTACACTGTTCCCGCCAGGCTTAAGTAGGTTCAGCACTAGAACCTGGAGAAACAGGACTAAGCCAGTACACAAGCTGTCATCTCCGTGCTTCGAAATCTGGCTTTGTGGTCAGTTCAAAGGTTGCTACTGCTGAAAGGGGGGGGTTTGCCTCACCTCCCCTCCTGCTCTCCCTGTCATCTGCACAGCCGTGTGGCCAGCTGGGTCAATTTTGGAGTTTACTCACATTATGCAGACTGGCTTTCTTCTCCAACTGCACAAGTAATGGAGCTGGTCCAAAGGAGGCAGCAGGAACGTGAGACTTGGGATGGGACAGAATTGCTTCATTCGCAGGGTGCAAAGACTCTATTACACAGAAGTTTGAGATCATAGAATCACCAAGGTTGGAAAGGACCTCTAAGATCATCCAGTCCAACCATCAACAGCATTTCCCTCTAAACCATGTCCCTCAGGACAACATCTAAACATTTCTTGAACATAGTGGAGGATCAGCTCCTTAGAAGATATTCTAGAGAGCTCCGTTTAGAATATTACAGCTGCATGGCTAGCCTTCACTACATTTGCTCATACATCAGGCTAAGTATGTTTTAATAGTTCTTCTACATCTCTAATGAAGGCATTTCTTGAATCATCACTCTTTCCCCTTGTATTCTTAACATGTTTTGCCCAGGTATTGCTGTTGACTTTTTAAAATAAGAAAAAAAAAATCATTATTTGTTCATAACAATCTTGTTTACAACAATCTCTGGAACAATAAAGTAAAAAAATGATTCTTGTAAAAACAACGTTGACAATGTCCTTCTAAAATTACAGCATGACCAAATTTGCAGACTTGGGAGACAGATACAGTTTGGAACATATATATAAATGCAGGCAAAACATTTTTAACATTAGTTAAAAATATCTTTTATGTTCCATTTCCAAAATTTGTACCAATCTGCAAGTCTAAACAGAAGATGGCAAAGAGAGAAAGATGCATATCTGCATTTGAAGATCAGTACAAGACAAAAGTTTAAAGGGGCATTACTGTGCTGACCTTCAGAATTTGCAGTTGTGTGGATCAAGGCTATTACAGGAGACCTTTGGAGCAAAAGCACTGACATGAAGTTGACCCACCTGAAACAACATCCTGTTAGAAAACAACTCTCACGATTTTGTCACAGACTGTTAAAAAAAAAGAATTTCTATTGAATTTAGTAAATAATCAGAAACATGATTGTTCTTTTTGTGACATGCTAACAGTAGCAAACTCAGAGGGGGAGTAGCGCAACCCAACACTGAATGGAACATTTGATCAAACACTCATATAGAAAAACATCTGTAACATTTTTGCTTCTGTGAGAGTTTTAAGACAGAAAAACTACTGACTAACTCTTTCTTGGTCAGTATGAGCCCTATGTGGAACAAACAGTATTTTTGATGAATTAATGACAATTTGGGATGACATATTTAACATCCAACACATGCATCTGTATGTTTAAAGATGAAAAGCTTCCATGGATCACCCTGTACTCAATTATGGAAAACACTCCCAGATTTTTCAGCATTGGTTTGGTATCAAACAATTCCTGTCTTCAACTGTAATGTACAAACAGAGATCAAATGACAACGATTCACATGAATGTCAGGCAGACCAATGCTGACAAACAATTTAAAATTAACAGGTTAGTTCTGTAAAAAATAAAACTTGGTATTTAATCTGCAGTAATTCATTGGTAGCTGATCCTTGGTATCTACTCCAGCGTTGAGAACTGAAGTGCTGTAGGACTTAAGATTATTTGTGACAAATCCAGCTCAAGACGGTGAAACTATCAACTCAAGCGTCATTCACTCCAAGGACTTTACTATGAGTTCACTGGGAAGGACGTGGTCATATTCTTTCTTTGTGTGAGTTCAGGTAATGTTCACATATTTACAATCAAACAGACCTTCCATTGCTCATGATGTAACTTACTGACAGGAAAAAAATTATTCATGCTTCTTTTCATATCAAACGATGGTGGCAAGAACGAGATAACATGCTTGTTTAGCATTGCTTTGATACGGATAAATTCTCTTAAGACAAAGCATCAGCAATTTGGAATGGAAGGTCAAACACCATCAGTTCATTTCCCTTAGTGTAGCTACTGTTATCTGCAGTTAAATGTTAGGAGAACCTTCTCTCTTACGCAGCTACGGCATGTCGGTGACTGGGCGTTTCTGTTTCAAAGTGTCAATGAGGGACAGCACTCCTCTCTTTACGTTGGTTGTGACTCTCCTGGTCACCGAATCTGCAGGTGGTGGGGGAGGCCGAACTTTCTGCGAAGGAGGCCTGGCCACTAAGCACTTCTGATACCGTAACTGCAACAAAGCAGAAGCATTCTGCACTCCTTACTGTAGCCATTACTTTCAGTGCATTTAAAAGGCATTTCAAATACTTGCTCATGAAATACAGTCAAACTTTCATTTTGGCTGTGACAAACAACCCTGATGAAGTTAATGAGGTCTGTTAGACTTTTAGCAGAAACTGTTCTTTAGCACATGACAGACACTACATCATAGCAACAACTCTTTGAAAATTGAAAAATAAGTTTTGTTAAACAAGGACTACATTTTACTACATTATCACTGGGTTACACAGAAATATTCTTCCAGTGTTAGATAACTTCTGTAACTACAGAACAGATCTTACACAGGTGTTGAGGAGTTCAGGAGATCAGATGTTAAAAGACCAGAGTTCACTAAATCAACATTTCAAGCTTATTTTCAATTTACCAGATAAATCAGAATCCAAATTGCTAGGTTTTATCTTATTATATGTCAGGAAATTAACTGCACATTTAGAAATACATACACTGAGGTAGTAGAAAATCTAAGTACTATTAGACGCCTTTTCAAGAAAGTCACTTACCATACAAGCAGCCTGAACAGCTTCTGATACATTGCCTGCATTTGGTTCACACCAAAACACATGGCACTCAAAATGCTGGTTTCCTGTGTCCATAATGAAGGCAAACGTATGAACATCTTTGCCTACTCCCATGAAGGACAGAAACCGCACACGACATTCCACCATGATTTCCTCTTCATTCTGGTTATGAATAAAATGATTGTCTGTTACTATCAGATATTCTATGAAATTTTACTTTCAGTGTTAGGTTGATTAAGTAGGGAGAGAACACCGATACAGTCAAATTTCTTCTGCAATCTGTGTATACCTGGTATGCAAGGCTTGGGCTGAGTCCTCCCTTCTAGGCTACCAGCAGAACACAAGGGCTTTAAGCCTTAGAACTGAAGCATATCATGCATTGTAGTACTGCATGTTTAAAATGGATGTGGCAGTTTGGTGAAGAAATGCATGGCTATTGTGACTTCTAAAGACAGTCCCCTATTACTGGTATGTAGAGATGTGGCTTTAGGATCTAATCAACAGATGCAGATGTGGAACATTCTTTGAAAGTTTCATTTTATTAACTTCTATGAAAAATGCTCTACTAAAGGACAGTGATGTGAAACACAGATTGTAGTCTTACTCTTGGCTTTCATAGAAAGAATAAATAAAATACAGGTTAGAACTTAGGATTGCTCCTTACAGCTTAACCTACAACATTTTAGACTCAAAATTTCTAGGAAGGATAATACCGTGTTTGTTTTAAGCATCTAAAGGTTACTTATAATTTATATTTCTAAGGACATGCTTGGAACGGTAAATAAAGTTGAAGCTGACACAAGTAATTATAAAACAGCGATAAAGCCCTGCAAAGAAATGAAATGCAAAAAAGGCAAATGAGGTCCAGGAAGAATGAACACTTTCTTCTAATGCTCATGAGTTCCTGGTTTTCGGCACTTGTGTTAAACATGTTTTGAACATGACATTCTGCCTTACTCTTTCACTAATGACTGTGACAGTAGCATCAGCAACATTCATGGTAACTGGCATCCAGTCTTCCTTGCTAGAAGAAGCCATCAGACTTTCAATAGCGCTGTTCAGAGTATCCATTCCTAAAACAGAAACAAACGTGTATGAGTAAACAATATTATTTTCACACAGTAGTACATAGTAGTAAATCGTTTTGAGCTTGGTAAAATGAATATGATGATGGATTTTAAAGCTGGTTTTCTTCATCTGCAGAAGCAAATCAGGTGCCTCTCACATATTAAAAAAACATTAGCGTCTTGTTTAACTACTGCACCATTTCAGTCATCTGAGGCCTTTCTCATTAGTAACAAAGCTCATATTCAGAGAAAGCAGTAAAAAGAAAATGCTTTCTTTCCAGCTCCCAAAGTACTCTGGTTGCACAACACACATTTATTTGAAGCGCTGAATGCTAGACATTTTCATCTCTGGCTCTTAAGACTCTGAAGCTCGGGAACTGCTCCCATTCCAAAATCATGCTCTTACCCTTGGCCACTCAGAATCCAGCCCTTAAGAGTTTATGCAAGTTCCCTCTGAAGTCACAAATATATAACACATACCCACAGGTTTAGCTACAGGTAGCATTCCCAGGTACTGGACGTGGAACTTCTGTACCAGTTCTGTCTTTGGTGTTGGGAAGTCTACTGCATGGGAACAAATATAGATTTCTATTTATTGCTACTCACAGCTCGGAAAAAGACTTTCATTTCATCAATAACCTAAAACAGTTTATCAAGTAATTATACTCTGAAGGCATTGTACTAATTAAAACAAATCTCCACTCCCTCTGACAAGACTAATGCCAAATAATTTCTAAGGGAATTAGAATGCTGCATCATTTAATTCTTCATCTACACTAAAAATAGGGTCACATTATGCTACTGGCATATTAAAAAAACAACAACAACAACAAAAAATATAAATGAATGTGCCTTTGAGACATACAGACCTATTTTTCACTGCATAACTACATAAAATCTGGAATCTTTTTAATATCATCCATTTTAATATGTTCAACACAAGCTATGAGTAATCAATACTGCTGTCTAGCAGAAAATTACACAAGTTGATGTATGGATTAGAAGTAAGGTAATCAGGATGAACTGCTGCATCTGAAAGCATCTAGTTTCCTGTAAAGCTAATACATGGTACATCTGTTCTCCTGGAGAATTTTCTAAACAGCAGCTATTAAGTTTTGACTACTAAGGCATGCAAAGGCAACTTTCTTTTCCCATGCAGTAGTAGAGTGTGCAAAAGACCTTCAAGATGGATGACAACCCACTTGTATCTTTTGCCTCGGAAGCTACCAAAACTGTGCTGAAACCTGGAAGGAGCAGTCCTATGTGAATCCATATGATTAACTGGAGCATTCTGCTATTAGGGCAAATTTGGCTGATTTGTCTCAAAAAGTACTTTGATATGAACTGGACAATATATGCAAGTAGCCACAAGTATGACAAACTGTGTTTGCAGAAGTTGTATTTTAAAATTAAAGACAATGTACAAACTGACATAACTTAGCAGGACTGTGTTACTGTGAACAGGATCAATACGTAAAAATGTTTAATACAATACCAGCTTAGAGTCAGAGACAGTGGTTAAAAGACTCTCCAACCAACAGGCACCATTTTGGTCAGAAACAGCATCAGAAATGAAACATATCTGAAATAGCACCATCCCGCGGACATGAGCAGTAATGTATGGTACCTTGCAGAGGAACATCAAGGGTGACGTTTGTCCTCTCCTGCATTGAACTGCAAGCCATAGCTTTAGCATTCTTCCGTTCAGCCATAATCTGAATAAGAAAGTGATAATGCAGCATTTTTTTTCAAAGATGTTGTAAAATAGTAACTCCAAGTATCAGTCCACTCCTATTAGAACTGTAATTTCCAAAATTAGTCTGAAACTACATGACTAAACAAGTTATTCTTCATAAATTACTTCGGCTTGCCCATGGCTCATTCACCATTCCTTATCTATGTACTTAAGAGATGTTCAAGACCAGATGAAAGAAGAATGCAAGAGTTAAAAAACTGGCCATTTTTATCAACAGAAAAATTGTGAGGAGTAATATTGCTAGAAACAAATATTTAACACAGAGAGAAGTATGTTCATTATTCATGTACCTCTCTGATCTATCTTCTGCTGCATGTAATTTTTTCTTCCATTTTTATGTTTCTTCTGGCATTAAAAATTCCATGAAAAATGCAACACGTTCCTCTCCCACAATACTAACAAAAGAGGAAAACACTTCAAAACAATCACTTTGGATGATCATTCCCTACAAATACACATCTGGGAAGGGTCCCAGGGAAGTGAAGGGAGGTTTCCAAAATATGAAATATTGTTATCTGCTTCTTTAACACTGATGACTGTTGACAGTAATTAAGATATAGAGATGACTAGAGTTCCAGTAAATGACAATTGGTCTGAAGATACTTCTGGCTAATTTATCTTTTTATTTACTTTTCCTTTCTTCCTTTTTACTTTTTTTTTTTTTTTTTTTGCTAGGTTTCATATTTTGGAAGTATTATTTTTTTTGGGAACACATGGCAGTATCCCACTTGAGGATGAAAAATGATACTTGCTAGCTTAGGGAGAAGCCCTGGCTCAGTAAAGAGGTCAAGTGTGTCAGATAGCAGATGCCAGGTGCTTTGCTGAATCAGGATTGCATCTACTGCTGAATTATGAAGGAATAACTCTCTGCTCAACAGCACCATTCTCTTTTATTCTCTGTTACTATTAGCTGTAAACGTTCAGTCACTCTATGATCCAATATTGCCAGGAATTTCATGCCATAATTACATGACAGCTTTCCTGCCTTTCTGACAGCAGAAGTCAGATACTCTGTGCAATTACTTGATGTTGTGCTTACTGGACAAAAGAAACTTTTGTAGGGACATACTTTTCCCTGCTAGGCTTGCTAGAAAAATCTGTGAGAGCTGAGTTCGAGGAGAAAGATGAGAGACAGCAAGTCCAGACATCTCCAGTGAACCACTGCTGCAGTGATGCTGTCCAGCGTCACCCAGAATGGCCTCTGCCACTCCCAGCCCCACCGCCAGTTGGAGCAGCCCGTCAGCATGTTTTTAAAAAGGTGAACGCAGCCTCAAATCCATAGCTCAGTAAAAGAAATAAAAACAGTTTCAAGCACTCTGGCTTAAGTATCTCCCTATAAAGCCTTTCAAACATTTTTTTCAGCTGTAAAGGATGTGCTGTCACAGCACTACAAGACATTGCTGTACTGAGGACACTCATGAACTGATCACGCAAGAAAATCAAAATTAATAACTAGGGAATGTTGGCAGATTAACGTAAAACAACTGAAGAGAACAGTTGTCTCCAGTATTACAGACAGTGCTGCTGCGGGAACTAAGATTCTTCTGTTGTTTGTCAGCTTAACTCTCCTCTCCTCCCTGATTTATTTTAATTGGGCAGCATAACACTGGCAACTATTTTCATGTCTGTCCTGCTCGAAGCATACCATTTAAACAAGGTCTAATTTATTTACAAAGCTACATACCACCACTGATCATTAATTAAAAGAATGTGTTCTTTTCCCACTTTCAACACACAACTTCTTTATTACACAAGAAGACTCTCTGTATATACGCTTATCAATGAAATACAAGTATTACCATCCTCAAATCTAAACGCATATCCTCCCACTACTCCCATTCCTTTGTATCCTTTACAAACTCCCTGTATCATTTCTGGCTGCCAGAGATATAAAGCTAACAGTGTGAGGTTGCTGACTGTGTATATTACACTGAGGCTCTTAGCAAACTTGTGCAGATGACTTTACATCCACTTACCTTCGAGCAGATCTCGTGTAAACTTGTGGCGATGGCTTTTGCTGGTGTGTCACATCGAAACACATGACATTTCAGAATTCTGGTGTCTTTGTCTCTTGCCACATATGCAAAGTCTCTGCACAAACAAAATGAATCGACACATTAGAAGCAGTAATACCTGCAGTCATCCCTCCTTTACCATGTGTATGTTTCAGCTGTTAGAGAATAAAACACATCTTAGACAATGCAGATCTACAAATTTAATACATTGCATACCTATGAAAAAATACATAAGCGTTGATGATTAATCTATATAATTAAACAGCTCATTACAGTTTCACAATACTTTATTGAACATAACACTCATAACTCCAAAAGTAACTGTAAATATAGAGAAAAATATGTACTTACTAAAGGAAAAGGAGAAAGAGAATTACAGTATAAGACAAAAAATACATGCAGCTTTTAAATGTTAAAAAAATGAAAAATGGCAAATGGTGGTCTAGGTAGAAAAAGAATGCATTTTGAAGAACTATAAAAAAGTGTTTAAAACATGCAGATAGTAATTAGAGATCTGGTTGCATAAGGGAGATGTGAACCTGCTGAGCTTTGCTCAAACTAATTGGCCTAAATATCTGACCTTATTTTTTCAAAAGTTAAATAAGGATTCCCTATGAAAGAGATTTTCTGCACTGTTCCAACTAGTCGCCTCAACAGAGTACAGCCTTCCAAAGCCAGTATGGTGCTTCCTCGTTCTCAGGCTGTTTAAGTTCTGATGTGCTTCTGAAGAAGTCAGAGCATGAGCACGGCGTAAAGAAAGCGTCAGGGTTGGACATGTTCCATTTAGATACTGAATTCAGGACTGCCTCCGCTCTAAGAGCCCATCACTCTGCCCCTGTAGTGCTAATTTGCTTCATGACCCTTCTGGGATGGAGGCTAATTCACCCTTTCACAGAGGAGGAACCTGAGGCTGGTTCTGCAGCACAGGATGCTGATGGCTGACAGAGAGCTGGACTTCCAGCCCCACAGCAGACAGGAGCACTATCCTGAAGTTCAGCACATTGCCTGTATTTAGTGTGGCAGCACTAGGTTTTGTCAGTGATGAATCCTCACAACAAAGGAGTGGCTGCCCCTAGCCTGGATGCTTACAGGCAGGTTAAAGTTCTTCCTCTGCTTTGGTGTGTCTGCATGAGTGACACAGGCACCCTACAAAGGGACAGTGCTGGAGTAACGACATAGGCATGTCTTAACTCAATGACTCATGACTTGTGGCAAATCCCACAGCAATAATTCCAGAAGAGGTTGTCTGTTAAGATGCCTGGAGGTCTTCTAGCTCCAGCCCCACTCCCAAATACCTCAGTCACAATCTACAAGAGCCTTTCACTACTTTCTTCCCTTTTGCTGCACTGCAAGTTCACTGAGACACTGAGCATTCTGGGAACAACTGAAGTATTTTTTCTACGCAACCAAAGCCTTTCCTTAGAAGGGCTCTTTCCTTCCTGAAAACTTTGAAAATAAAATAGAGATTTCCATCTGGAATTGCATGCAAAACAACATGCTGGCTGTGATCTTAGGTGCAGGCTAGCAAAGATGCATAAGCAAGCAACCTGCTGCACATACCTCATTGCTGGATCAAGGCCTGTTCTTTTGGAGTGACATGGCTATTTATCACTATTTGGAAGCATTAACCTCAAATCGATAATATTCCTTCAAGGATGTGTAAATGAACGATTTACGGGTTCCTTTACAAGAAGAGTAGTTGTATTACCCCGCATTGTTTTGCTGAGTTGCCTGTGCTATGCAGATCCCCATTCAAATAAATGGAAACCTGAAGCCCAAGGAACACTGTGAAGCATCAGGATGAGATGGGGCCATCACCTGTGAGGGGCTGCACAGACACAGAGCATAACTTGCACCTCCTGGTAGCTTAAAAGCTATCGGCTAGAAACTTGTCGTTAATAAAAATAAGATGGGACAAAGCGAGTATTGGAGGTTTGGATGACATATTACATTGCCAGCCAAGTTCAAGCTGCCTAAGAATGGCTGGTTTGACCTTTGCTCAGTGGTGAAATGACAGAGCTGGTAGGCAAAGCCTCCACACACAGATCAGGAAGCACTCTGCACCGCAGATGTCTTCATGCCCCTCCTGCTTGCTCTAGCATTTGCCCAGGGATACCAAGAAATGCCTTTTCTTCACCCTGTGAAATCCTACTCAGGCACCATCAGCCTGAAGGAGCAGAAGAAGCAGCCTTTTGCTGGGATGCTGTGTGTACCAAGCAGCCAGGAGGCCTCAGCCTCAGACAGTGGTGTCTGCTCCTGCTGCTACGGTAAATATTCCTGCATTAAGAGGACACATGTATAAGCAAGGTGGTGTGAAATTACAGTGCAATTACAGCAGCAAATGAGACGCCAGCTAGCACATCAATCTTGACTACTGAGAGCTAACAAAGCCCGTGCAGTGGTGTTTGAGACACACACACCAGTGCCTTACTTTAAATACCTGAACAGCTTGAACAAAGTAAATCAGCTAATTACATATGGAAATTGTGAACACGCATAAACCTTTAGATGATCATCTGTAAGCCTGCTGAGGCAGAGAAGGAAATCCGAGCTCCTCAAAACCGATGGCAGTGTATCAGACACAACCCTGCCAGCACCAGATGTTTCCAAGTCATCAATCAAAATTAGCAAGCACATCATCCACTTCTGTTTTGACAGAGCACAAACAATACCACTGATTCCCTTAATTCCTGAAGTCACCTACCTGCCATGCTCTGAGAAGCACCCCAGCAGGCAGGCTGGCAGCAGGGACCTGGTGCAGCCTGGTGTTCTGAAGCACAGGGAGAGCAGAGCTCTCTGTGGGAAGAAGGGCATGGCTTTGATCACTCGATAGTAACTGCTCCCAAAACCGTGGCTAACAGAATAAAACTCTGGAGCAACATTTCCCTACACAGGACCAGAAGGCAACAATTTATTTGTCCAAAGCCTTGAATACCAAGTAAACCCCACGACTGCTCTCTGATGCTTCTTTCACTTCAGATCCCTTCTGGGTCGCTTACTCTGTAAACCTTCATTCCACAGCAGCTCACTTGAAGCTGATTAACATTTAAGTGAGATTTATGGGCAACCAGTCCCTTCAACAATGAAGAAGTGCTGAGTAACGTGCTTGCAATAGAAATTTACGGAAAAGGGCAAATACCTCCTCACACCGTTCCCTTGCCTTTACATCTTGCTAGGGAAACACGGGAAAGAAGAAACTGAGAAGCCTTTAAGAAATCCAGGGCAGGATACAAAGATAGCACAAAATGAACAGATCCCCATCTCATCCAGATGGAGCCTTGCCGTTCTCCATGGGATGTGGGCACATGTGAAATTAGCAGGATTTGAACCACAGCTCCCAGTAAAATTCCCTTCATGTCAGTGGGAAGAGCAGCAAGACATTTAGTGGAAGATCAGTGTATTGCATCTCTATATTCCTTCAAGTTCACAACACAAGCAGATCGTTTCTGTTGGTATGGCATTACAGAGAAGGGGCACTGGGATTTATTTTCTAATCATTTGCACATATAGTACCTTATATGTACTAGTACATTTCAGGACAGAGGAACTGGTTGTAAATTAGCAGCCTGGAAAAAGCCAGAAAACAGGTAGAAAATTTATTTTGTTGCACAAGCAGGTAAGACTGGCTCTGCTGAATAGTTTAAAATACAACTGAGAGACATTTTAAAAAGCAATTAGAGAACTGCAAAGATAATGCAAGATGCTAAGTGGAATGGAATTTCATTTTTATTTGCTCCTTTACCCTCCTTAATTGGCAAATGTCTACAGTAATTGACTAGAACTTAGATAGCCATACCTATTTAACACCTGGCTAGGCATCACTTAGCTGCTCAACCCTGGATGAATATAATCACACTAAATGTGATTTATGCTAATGCTGTTCTGTTTGAATAGCAGTCATGGCCATTTGCCACTATTAGGCTACAGTCCTAGGAGACATCCCAATTAAGTACGGCCTGAAAAAACATTGCATTCTCCAACGCCTCTTCTTACTTTTCCAAAAGGAGTGTAGAATTGAACACTTATTAAAAAAAAAAAAAAAAAAAAAAAGCCTAGCCCTGAACCTGGAAATAAGGAAATTTCTACTTTTACCAATGATAATTGAATTGCAGGTATTTAGAACAACTGTATTAAAATAATACATATGCAGGAAAATGTAAATTGCTTTGCAGATTTATGTATCACAAATTTTAACAGGAATCCTTGAAAAAGAAAATGATATCCTCTAGGCTCAGCTTCAAATTGATTCAAATTCACCCAAAAGTGCCTCCAGAATATGACTATGTCTATATATCAGTGTGCACTGTATGTATGTCTTGTGTCTGTGGGATCAAAGAGCACACCCTGCTGGGCTGCTGTGAAACAGGCTCCTGAGCCCATAACCTTCAGCTTTTGCTTTGCTTTACTGCAAACAGCTGCCCAGAGATTTGTGGAAAAGGAAGGAGAAAGGGGAGAGGGGAGGGTTGTGGAAAAAAAAGAAAAAGAAGAAAAAAGGGGAGAGCAGCCGCCACAATGGCAGAGTGGGGTCAGAAGCCATCTGGCAGGAGGCTGCCATTCACACACCGTGGGATAGACAACACAGTGTCCATGAGAGCAGAATAAATGAGCAGAGAAGGAGAAAAGCAAGGAAAGTGAGAGAGGTCACATGAGAAGAAAAGGGGATAAATATTAACACCGACAAGCTCATTCTTTCAAGAGGCTTTTTCCAAGACACAAGTATTCTAATGTCACAAATGGCAAGCAAGGTTAGGTGCAGGAAACCATGCAGTAAAGATACATTACAAAAATTAAAAGATCTTCTGGCAATTCTAAAAATGTACAAAATTTGCAATTCTTCTTTACTCCAACAGCTCCAGCTTGCAGAGCTCTTGCTGCCCAATTCCAACCAGGTCCACCATTACACATCCTGGTCATGAGTTTTTGGCCTAGGTAGTTAAGATCCTCTCTGAAGCAGATAAAGACTTCTATCAGTCTTTTCTTATTTCAGTCCTCACAGAACTTTAAAAAAAAACAAAAACCTGGAAGCAATACCCTGGAAGCAATAAATCAGTTCTGCACTTATTAAATTCTCCTGAAAGGGCACTGGAACAATGTAGCTTGTTTTTCTAATTCATGCATAAAACGCATAGTGCAAATTATCCTCTGCTGAAAAGCTGAGTGTGCTTCATTTCTTGACAACGTCACTTGCTAGCTTTGTGCAATACTCAGAGGCTTTATCTGGCAACCCTAAAACATACAGCCTCCCGGTTACTCTTTGATGTCTTATCGTTGCCGCAGCTCTGTGCACACCCAAGTTAGTTTGTTAAAACCTTCCTGGAACCAATGTGTCCAAAACCCAGCCCTTTAGAGCCCAGCACTTCCAGGCTTGAAACTATTTGCACAATTTCCACTCCAATTTCCTTCCAATATCCTGAACCTGACACAGCTGCAGAAGCCATTCCCTATGTGCCAAGGCTGGCTTCCACCTCACTGTGCAGGGCAGAGGACAGGCCTGCTGCCACTGCCTCTCCAAGCACAAGGATGCTACAAACCATGCCCCTTTTTAATACCAAGGTCTACATTCCACCCTTTCAGAGAAACACAGATCTACATGGTCATGTCACAAGTCGAGGTCTTGAGTTGTGCCAAGGCATGACTTAATATCCACACTCTCCAGATCTATTCACCGTGTCAACAAAGCACACCAACAAATACCACAGAGTTAAGATTTTTGCTCCATGCTAGTTTTCCTTGCTAGCCTCATCTCATGATCACATGGCTAAAATACTGCTTTCATGGACAAGACAAAGAGGACAGTCCATCACGTTTGTTGGGGTCACCACCAAGACTGCCCTTGAGAGTCCATCTCAAAGTGCTGGCAAGACACTGATGAGAGTAAGGCCAGTGGCACAGGCCATCCCCAGTGGAGCACGCAGTACTCCCACAGCACATGCCTGCAGGTCCTCAGCACGCCCCGCAGAGCTTAGGGCAGGTGTGGATCATGGTTGCTCCTCAGCTGCTGGGCAGACATGGCAAGGCAATAAGAGGAGCAGCAGCTTCTCTTCAAAAACTGGCCTCGGCCCAGTTTTTACAAAAACTGAAATGAAGACAAACCTTCAGCGACAGATCCTATGAAAACCAGCGGAGACACTGACCACTGACATTTTACTGCCACCAATTTTTCACGGTGAAATTTTTTCTGCTTAATTGCTTCACAATATTAATGAAATATGCATGGGCAGGAGGCTACCCTGCACAGCATGATTTTCAAGGAGAAAATACACAAATGAAGCAACTTGTCAAGACCATTGCAGCTGCTGCTTCTACTTGGTAGCATCACAGACTGCTGGTTTAACTCCTCAGGATGGCCAGTCTAGCACTCTTTGTGAGTGCTAAATTTCCTTAAAATAGACGAATGTGTTATTATGCCTATGAACCTCTAAACAGCCTCTCTGCAGGAGATCCTGCAAATTTATTTTGACAAATTAGTATTTAGATATTTTTAACAACACTTCTATCTTCCAGATTTAATTGGAAGATGTAGGCTTTTGTTTATAGGGAATATTTGAAGATTTAATAAAGAAATACATCAAGTTGAGCTCAAAGCACTACTACACATTTCAGTGAAGAAGACAGCAGACTGCGCTAGAACAGTTAATCTCTCCACTGAGAATCTCTTTATAAGCAGTACTCACTAGATCTCCTTTGCTCTTTATTATGCAGACAGAGAACAAGCAATCATGCACAGACACTACCCACGAATCTGCTTGCAGCACACTTCTGCTAGTGTTAGTCTGGGAGGATCATCACTTCCTACATGCATGAAATCTACATTAGATTGCAAAGCCATAATGAAAGAAGTTCAAACATTTCCCTAGGCCAATGCTGCCTAAAGAACTGATTAAAAACCAGTCAAGCCCGGAAAGCATTCTCATTATATTCCACAAAGCAAACCTGAGCGTCTGCCCGCATCTCTCAGCCACATTCCTTCCACACAGTCCCAGCATCAAGTCCTTACAATTTAGAAGAGCAAACAAAACCCGCGCCACATCCACGAGACATGATTCTATCAGCAGGAAGCCCTGGCGTGGCTGCAGCCCTTGCGCTGCAGAGCGCGGGACTACAATGCCTCGCTGTGTGTGCTCCCACCAGCGGGAAACAGTGTCAGGAATCCCAAAGGGTTCCTTTGTGCACCCAAACAAATCAAACGTGCTGGTGACAGCTTTTCATCTGACTCCAAGGACAAGTGACCAACCCAGCTGCATTCAAAAATCAAATGCCAAAAATTGGAAGTTAAATGTCAACATTTGCAACTGTTGCTAAAATTAGTTCTTAAAGTCCCCAGCAGTCTGTATAACTTTTTTTTCTTAAAGAAGAGATAATGAATTTTCCTTCATTGCAGTACACACAGAATGACAGTGTCTAAACTCAAATACCAGAAGTCAATACCAAAATCCACTGCATAGCATAAATTTAAATTGTTCTAGTAGTTGAGGGCTTGAGATATGGAAAAAAACAGACAGTTCAACTTGACAATACTGTTAATAGCAAGCTGAAAAGGTGGCAGAGACATAAATGCACCTCACTGCAGTTGAGTTTCTGAATGACAGTATTCACAAGCAAACTGATATGAGCACTGTTTGGTGCATGCTGGAAAGATAAACACAAAGAATAATGGGAAAATGAAAATCATTTACCTCTCTCTGAATCCACGAAAGCATGAAGAAAGAGAAAGAGCAAGTTAGAAAGCACTCACACAGACAGAGTTCCAGCAAAAGATGAGACAGAGTAGCTGAAGTGTGCTGTACATTTAATATTCATTATTTGTTTGTAGCACAGTGTATCTAAGTGTCCTGCAACTATTTGCCTTCAACGCTTATTTAGGTTGAATCCCGTTGCTCTCAAGCTTGTATTTTTGGCAACATGCAATGAAGCCAACAAGCATCAGCTGAGTTTAGCGAGGCAGGACAGACATATCAGCACTGCGAGGTAACCGAGCTTAAAATATCACACACAGATAGGGAAGTAGTAAGCGGTAAGCATAAATGGATACACAAAGTGCATGAACCCTCCTTCTTCCAAAATGACACTACTTAAAGCACACAAACAAACAAACAACTTAAAGCAAAGAGAAAACAAACAAATAATTCTTCAGGCCATGAACACTTTACGTTGTCTAAATTGAAGGAGTATACAGATCTGCACGAGTTTTTTGAATGATTTTTCCACAAGCTCAGGCTCTGAATTCACTTGTGCTGCTACATGCGCTGCAGAAGTCACAGCCTGGGTGACCTCCTCATGAAGGCACTGAGTTGACAGGAAAAGTACAAAATCCTTGGGCACCCTCATCCCTGAAGCATTGCAGCAAACTCAAACTCTCTGTACATCCCTTTCCTGAAGGACAGGGACAGACTCCTCTGCTTGGGGCTGCTGCTCCTTGGCTGGGACACAGCTCCCCACCTGCTGGCCTTGCTTCAGGTGGGGCAAAGGAAAGCACAGGACCACTCATGCGTGGAGATGTCAAGTAAAGACAGTATGTGGTTTCGCGTGACATTCCCACAAAGGGGTAACCGCACTGGGAAACTAAATAGGCTGCTGCCTGCTTCTCCCCAGCCCTCCCTGAAAGCATGACAGCACTTCACGCACATGGCGATGCTGGCCCTATGGGGGTAAACACCATTCTCAAGAGGAGAGCTACTTTCCACAACTTTTAATGTTAGTAAGACATGTGCTGAGGAGCCATCTGCTGCAAGGCACATCTGTGCATCCAGCCCTCCAACAGGTCCTTGCAAACAGTATCTTCTACTCCCCTTTCTCCCCAGGCACTACAGAGCTCAGCTCCTATAAGAGCTCACCTCTAGTGACCACCTGAGCATCATTCAGGCTCAGTACACAAACCTGTGGGATCCTACATCATCCAAGTTAGCTCTGATTGAGAAAAAAGTAGTGAAGCGGAAAAATCATCCTTCCTGCTTAAGGGCAGGACTAAAGATGGCATGCAGAAGGGAAGGAAACTGACTCCTGTTAGACATCTCACTTCAGTGAGTATGTGAAGCTTACAGAAATTGATCTGTTGCTTAGGAATGGCTTAATGAGTAGATTCGGAATAAAAGCAGGCTTTCTAAGCCAGGTTTTAACTAAATGTGCATATGGTTAGCTAATGCACCCATTCAGTGTGGGAGTAGAAGCTGTGCATGGATGCATACGTATATAGTTAAGGGTTTAATTGCTGTATACTAGCTCCATGAGCCTTTTGCAAAATGGTGGCACTTAAATAATGTTTAAAGGAAATGTTGGATCGTATTTTTAAAACATGCTTTTTCAACACAAAAAAAAACATGTCACAGTCAGGAGCTTGAAACTTCAGGCTTAAGAGAAGCATGTGTCTACTTCAGCAGTGACATTTGAGAAGAGCTAGTGACAGAATCTACACAAAGGAGTAAAATTAGTAAGCTTGACAGATACAGTTCATAGTGCATGACATTAAGAACTGCTGAAGCTCTACATGTTATGATTCTTATCCTCCCTCATTTAATCCTACTTCCATTAAGTTACGCATTTATGTCACAAGAGTAAACACAGGCGGCCAATAGAAATTAACATCCTTGGAAAAGGATTCTGGCTTTATTAACGCTTTGATCATAAACATCTCCCAGTTTTATCGAGGTACCACAACATCATACACAAACTTTAGAACATTAACTCTCTCCCAGGTTTCCTTCAAATACTATTGTAGTATTTTTCTTTTGGCACTTCTTGAGCATGTGCATATTATACATTGATCAAACTTGTAAGGTACTGTGCACAAACTCCGACATACCTAAGCAAACACATGCCAAATTTTGGGATGCTTTAGAGACTACCACCAGGTATGAGGAATGCAAATGGCCAATGTGAGCTAGGACTACTGTCAAAAATAGTGTGAAATGTATGCACAAAAAAAAGCGTACTCAAGAATTCCCCAGCTTATTTATTTATTAATTTTTTTTTAGGCAAGCAAGAAAGAGCACTTAGCTCTTCTGCTCTGGAATCTTGGCTGCTGTCCTCCGCTGCCAGAGAGCAGGGTACACAGTTTTCAGCACACAGAAAATGGCCTCAAGCACGAATGTATCTTTCTCAAATGAAACCCCGTGACCTGTTCTTTTTTCCTGCCCCTTAATAACTTTTTTTTTTTGTTTCTTCATTTGTAGGATCTAAATTGTGACCTCTGTATTTAAGAACAAATCCAGGCTTCCTTTTTCTCTTGGACTCACTCATTCTCTCTAAGCAGAAGGCCAAGTTCCCAGTGGAAAGAAAGGCTGCAGCTCCTTAAGCTGCTGGCATACAGTTGCTTTTAGAACACAATTCATCTCTGACCTATTTTCCTAGTCAAAAGAAAACAGAGGCTGCTCCTAAGAGAAGCTGATGACAAATTGCTCTATAAAGGTTTGATTCAGCCATTTAAATAATTGTTATAGTTACTTTCTGATCCTGCAATGTTTTTTTTTTTCCCTACTTAAGGACTCCTTCATCTCACTATAACTGTTTTCAGCATTTACAGAGCAGTGGTGTATCTTCATTGCCCAACACACTCTACAAGGTAGCTAGTGGAAGCAACCAAGTCAGACACAAGATCTGTATCTGCATTTCTGTAATGATCATTCTCAGATACTTTACAATGGAAACATGAGCCTTAGTCTCATGACAAAGAAGAAATAACCCAGGGCCCTCTACTCTGCTTCCTTCCAGGTGGTGAACTTGGCAGTTTCTCCTTTTCAATATCGAGTGGTGACCTGTAGTGATCTCCTCAACTGAAATCCTGCTCCCACCTTCACTTCAGCTCCATGGGCTTTCTACTGGGCTTTGCAGAATCAATAAGGATTCACCGTGCCTCTTGCAAACACTTGATAATTTAAGACACTAAAAGTAGATCTCAATATTGCAAATGTTGAAAGATTTTTTGAGCATGGACAGCCCTGGATTCTGTATTTCAATGCTAATTTGATAATGATAATCATAATAGCATTATTTTAACTTCCCAGGAGAATATAGTCTGTTTCTTCATGCACTAATCACTGGCTTTATATGAACTGGACAAATAGTGATTACTTCTCAGAACAAAGCCTTTCATTGGAAAAATCTTTCAGCAATTCAGATACAATGTATTAGGAGGAAAAAAAATAAATAAATAAAGGAGAGAGAAGAAATGTCTTAGACTTAGCAGATTTTGAACATAACAGAATTAAATACAAAACATGACCTGCTGGTGCAAACTCTTGAAGGAAAATCTTTTAATTCCTCTACCATTAAGCAATGAACAGTTGTACAGAATAAACACCATTGTAACTTCAGGAGCAGACACAGAAAAAAAGAGAAGGAAATGCAGAAAGGTGACAGAAAAATACGATCAGCCAGGCTGCTGGGCTTCCCCAGGCAGTGAGGAATGACTGGGCGGCGGCTGTAAGACTCTCACACAGTGGGATGCAAGCACATCAGGCAGGAATGCAGCCTGCTTCTAACCAGTTAATTACAGCTTTCAAATTAATCCAGTAGCTCTTCACAGAGTGCTTTGTAATTAATGAATTAATTTCACACAGAAAACTACTTGCCTGCGCTCCCTTTACATTCTGGTAATTCAAATAGAGTTGAATGATTCGTCTTTAAGCTTAAAAAAAACCAACCAACCAACCAACCAAAACCTACCAACCAAACAACAACAAAAAAAAAACACTAAAAGAAATGCACCATAAGAACTAGCCATGGAAAGTTTTCAGTTTCATGACAGATTATACTGATGGCTCAAAGTGCCAGAAATGCCCTAAATGCAGCTGTGTAAGTTCTTCAGTATGGTGCTCTATATTCTTTTCTATGCTGATTGAGTTAAAAGGGTTGAGCTAGAGCCTGACAATAATGCGAGAAGATGATATCTAGAGAATCACATGAGGACTGCTTTGCAGCATTTGAGATTCATTTCTGAGGGAAAAAGACCAAGACCTCTGAGAAAAACAGAGTATGACCTTCCAGTAGCCAGAGATGCAAGAAAGGAGCACCCCTTCCAGGGACAGCCCCAAATGGACACTTCCTTCTTACTTATCCCCCAAAACCTCGGGTTTGGCACAGCAGTAACATGCAAGTTGCACCCTTGGGCAAGCTGAAGCGTAATGCAAGCTCTATAGGCAGGTGAATAATCTGTGTGGCTTAGTGGAAACACCCAGCTCTGCAAACCATACCTTCCACCTGACGCTCATGAGGCCCTACCTACATTTCTGCAACCAGTTTGGGCTCAGCAATTCAGAAGAGAGACAGATTGGAGCAAAGAAGCATGACACTACACGTGCAAACATTAGTACTTCCCTGTATCTGATAGAGTGAATTTAAACATATAGCCTAACCACTTTTGTGACTGACACGTTCAGCTAACAGTGTAGAGAGGTTAACACTTTACATATCTTCATTACTGTCGCTTCCCTTGGAGTCTGGCTAACTGCATGTTCCTCAGTTGGCTTTTTTGAAAAAAATACAGCTACCACATGTCACCCACACCACAAGCCCTACAGTCCTCAGACAGCTCGTGTGGGACTGCACACAGCAGTCAGCGCTGGCAGCCTCTCTTGTGATAATGACCAACTGAAATTTCTCTGCTTTCAGTTACTGGGGATTTTATTTCTAAACACATTTTACTTGGATAAAAATAATGATGTGTGGCATAAGTCTTTCTTCGTTATCTACAGGTGTAAATACTTGTCCATGCGTACCTGCTGAAGCACAGAAGAGGTGTTACTCTGGTTTCCTGGTTTGTGATTACAAAGTACAGTAGCACTCCGAGCAGCAAGACGTTTATGTAAAATGTACTTACACTTCAACAATGTAACATGAACAAATAAAGGGAGCAACCTTCATTTTTTGCGTATCTGAAACTCTCTCTGTTGCTTAGAGAATGATTTTGTTCTCCACTTATGCATGCCATTAGGGAAATGGATCTGCTTTCACTGAAAGAAAATTGGCAGTGGTTTATAATATTTTGAAGGGTTCAGTAAATCTTTAACTTTTTCTATAAATGATCCTACGGACTTTTGCCTTCCAAAGGGTATCAAGACTATTCCAACAGACTGTGGCCTTGTGTTTCTGTGCCTCTCACCACAGCACAAGGACAGAGCAAAGCACCCTCTCCAGAAATCCCTTGTTTGCTGGGGGCCAGATTGTGCCATCAATTTTTAAGTAATTCACCACTGGTAGCAAAGAAGATTTCTGCTTAAAAATTGAAGGCTTCATGTAGCCTTCTGTTGCTTCATATATTATGAAGACTGCATTAACCCAGTCAGGTTCTATTTTTAAAGAAGAAAATAAGAGGCAACCTGCCACATTAAATGAATTCACATTCTGAAAGAATTGAATTCTACTCTTAAGACTGGAGGCTCTGAATTTTTAAATCACACTGATGGTTTGGGTGCTACACATTACATCGATACCTAACAGGCAAGCTGGTTCCTTGTTGCTCCTCAAGCCCTTTCCATAAATAACCACAGAGCAATCCCAGGTCACTTCACCATTTCTTCACTGTTACCCTCACCTGTGCACACTAAATGACAGCAACTGTGATGAAAGAGATGTGTCCTTTATAGCTTCACACAGCAGATGGCCACCACAGGCATCTCCTCTTCTGGGGGACTTTCCTAACCCACTGCAGACCATCGCTCTCCCTCTCCTTGGGAAATGTTATGTTTCACATTTGAAAATGTACATTTTTTCTGGCAGTAGGAACCGAACTTTGAATGGCAGGCCAACTCTTCCCAAATTTCCAGACCATCATTTGAGATCTACCAGTTGGGTATGAGGTTTTCTGTTTTAATTTTTAAAGAATTATTCAATTCAGACACAAAGATAGTCTAGCATATCAATTTGGAAACTTCCTAAAGCATGTAGATTACAGCACAATACAACAAGAAAAATGAATATGTTATTTTCTTTGGCAGATACCAAACCAAATTCAGCAACACAGCAGCTATTTTCTAATAAGAGGAAATTCAACTGAACGCTTATTAACAAACTGACATTCCCTGATTTAGAATTGTTAAATTTAAGTTTTTGACCTGGATTGACTTCACTCATCTCAAACTATTTGAAACTACAGTGGAGTAAAGTCCGCACTCTGCCACAAATCAAAGCTCCACAGGGCAACTGAATCAATATCAGGCACTCTGATGTCAATTAGACCAGAACGCTGTCCACAGTAACACAGAGTTTTACTTTGTGTCATGAAACACAGGCAACTCCAATGGCAAACCAGAACAGCTTGCTGAACAGGACACCCAACAGACTCTTAACAACCCGACAAACAGCAGAGACATCTAATAGACACACACCTTCATTATCTAAAATACTAACTCCACAATTCATTTGACCTTCATCTGTATTTCGACTGATTGGCGTTTAAGATAACTTCATACATATAACGCATCTATATACATCCATTATTGTAGAAAGGAAAACTAATCTGTACTTAAAAAAAAAAGCCAACTGGTATTACTTAATAAAACCACAGGATCTTTCTCTTTCCTCTAAATCCTTATGAAAACAAATAAGCCCATTCTTACTGAGAAATGCTTCAGGGCTAAATAATATTATTTTCCTCACTCACAAGTTGTTATAATTACATTAACTGTGAAGCAACAGCTACAAAAACATAATTAAAGCCATAGTTCTAAGAGAATAAACACTTCGTGTATTTCACTGATAAATATAAAGAGTCAGCAATGTTTAGTATCCTTTAAGAAAGCAAAACACTACTGCACAGGAGAGCAATGAGGTTCCATAAGGTAAGAGAGACCTAATTTAAGAGCAAAGCTGCTGAGTTTAAAGAAAAAGATGAATGTGCTTGTCTCTCTTCCCTTCCCTCAGTATGCAACATAATGAGGATTCAAAGCTATATATCAATTAGCAAATCAATGAAATTTCTCCTGCTGCAAATTCTTTATGAATACGAAAGGATTAAGCAAAGCAGAGACCTCAAGGCAATATATTATATTTAAATCATGAAGTTTCCTCTTTTGTCAGAAATGCCATTAACTGTTTCTCCTCAACAAAATATATTTTTACATGCATGCATGCCTACACACTGTGTAACACTTCTGTTCTTAAAAATGTCAAAGACTTCTGGACCTCTACAAAAATTTCAAACTAAACAATCTCCATTGGCAATTATGAGTTTAAAGAAGCCTAGACTAGCTGGCTAGAAGTTAGCTGGGAATTACACAAAAATCATTATATAGGCATTGTTTTAAGAAAAACACAGGAAGTTTCTTCTTTTTCAGTAAACAAGGTTTCTGCTTTTCATAACAACAGCATCTATTTGGTTATTAACGCAACATTACCAGTAAAAACAGCTGATGATCACTCTCTACAGTATCAGGCTGGTCAATATGCAGTCAGTAAATTGCAGCTAGCTTGAGAACATGAAATTTTGAGCTGAATACATAGCACCCCTCACCAAGATCCTTAAGCATCAAGATCCATTAGTTAGCTTCTTGCTCAAATGAGCAGTGTGTGAGGGGATAAAGGAGGGAGAGCAGCATCAAACACTCACCGCTCAGCACACAGCCCAGCCACGGCGCTCTCCGAAGGTTTTAAGTGGCAGCTCTTGGAGAAAAGAGATCTGACTTGCCTTTTGTCACACCAGGAGCTGTGATTTGCCTTACAGGCACCCACACAGAGGCTTTAGGCTAACGGACCGTAGCTTTGAAAATACAGCAAGAGACAAAGGCTAATCCTACCATGAGACTGTTGCCTGTGGTGGGGGGGCGGGGAGAGGGCGGGCTGAGGGTTTTTCATGTCACTTTTTAAGTTTCTTACCTCGTTCTTGTAGCCAACAGCAACGCAAGCCACGCAGGTCACACACACCCCCCCCAACTCAAGGCGCTGCCCGGTGCCGTCAGCGTGTATCCAGGAGCTGGTTGATGCAGTGTGCTCGATGCAGCCACGCACTCACGCTTCACCCCGAGAACAGCAGCTCATTCATTCTGCATCGAGCCGGAGCGCATCGCGCCAGCTCCCCGCTCCTGACGGACTGTGCATGCCTGTGCTCCTGCTCCAGCTGGGAGCCAGCAGGTGCTCCCCGAAGGGCACAGCTACACCGAGGTGGGTGTGTCTTCTCCTCCCTTCCCGCTGGATTCACCATTTGCACACTCTGACCTGCCAAGCAGGCCCTCTCCTCCCTCTGCAATGTGGTTTCACCGATACACGGTGTATTTCCAGCCTGCGAACTTCCCAGAGCAATCCACTCCAACAGAAGCAGTCTTTGGAGGAAGCTAAAGCACGCAGGACTCTTCCCTTCCCAATTTTCCCCAAGCAGAGCAACGCGTTTGCAATGTGATTCCAGCTGACTGCCAGCAGGGAAGTCTCTTTAAAAGGCAGACAGGATTTACTGCCAAATTCAAGAATTTGGACAGGACTATAACAGTGTTTGCTTCAATGAAATTACACCTGCTTATGCTAGAAGGGGGATTTATCCTTGATCTATAAAAAACAAATGCCCCAAATAATTCTATTTCCCAAACTGCATGACACATGCAGTAACAATAATTTTAATTTAGAGGGGTTCCTTTGCTGTAACAGTGACAGTAAAAGCAGTGTTCTCAAGCTCCAGCTTTTATTCTTTCGGCAAACATGAAAGAAGTCGGTGCCCCCAAACACACTTCTCGGAGCTGAGGGAACAAATGGCACCAACATCCTGTGGCAATGCCAACATTGTGGCTGTTGCTGGCTGGCTATGGCAGCAGCCAGGGGATGAGCTGCGTGAGTCCCATCCCGGGGCATTCAGTGAGCATTCACAGCCACACCACTGCAGCTCTCGAGCAGCTTGCCTGCTGGACATGGGTGGGTCTTGTCCCTGCTAAGCACTCTTCTCCATTTAAGAGACTCTCCTTCATGTGCCCATGGATCTTCTCCTGGAATCATGCCCTGTCTTCCACATGGACAAGGAGCCAGTATGGCTAATGTACACCACAAGTCTCTTTGCAGTGGCTGAGCTGAAAAGCAAGGCAGGGAACACAAACATGGGTATTCCTACCAGCAGACAGGAGAGAGTGACAAGCAGTCAAGGACAGTTTGCTGGCAGACAATGCTTCCAGCCATGCAGATGCACTTGGAGCAGGATGTTTGTTCACAGCCTAAATATACCCTGAGAGTCCAGTGAGACTTTTTCCTTCCTTCCTGTGTGTCACGCACAAGATTTGGCAGGATGAATTATGTTCGAGTGGCAACCTATGCTATCCTGAAAGTTTTCCATTGATTTCCATGGGACTAACAGGCTGGAATTTAATAAACAAATCTGTTGATGCTGTCTAAGAAGAAACAAATCCAATTCCTTCTTTCCTGGACCTGCTGGAGGCCCAGCACTCACAAGAATTCAAGGCCATGTAGTAATTTTGGCACTGACCTAAATAAGTTCTTGAAAGGCTTGACTTAAGTACACAACCTCATTTGTGGGGAAGGAAAGTAGCATTTTCATGGACAAGCAAAGCTGCACTTGAAAGTGGCTAAATGTTGTAAGGTATATGTACTATATACTGTTGGTCCCATTATGCATTCCACATAGCTTTTTAACCTTGAAAATGAAGATAATTAATCTGATAGCTGTTGACAACTACCCTGCTCTCCTCCTTCTTTTTCAAAAACCAGAATACTAAAGGATATGGTACTTTTCCAGCTGGCCAAGTGACAGCACTTGTGAGACAATGTTAGACACCAACTTGAAAGCTTCCAAAGAGGGAAGCCAAATTTCACTATTTTAATATGCTGAAACAGTTTATAGGAGAGAACAACTACTTCCTGAACCTTCCGTCAGAACAAGAAAAGAGATTCAGTAGAACCTTGGAAATATGTTAAAACAAAGACAACACTACATCCCAGGCTTGAAGTTTCAAGTTGGCTATCCAGAAATGAACCTGGGACTAATTTTTAATCCTATGTTGGTTTTGGTATATGATACTTACAATCAATGCACCTTTCAGTTGAGGTATGGCTAAGTGTAACATGCTAGCTTCATTGCTGGGCCCTGGAATCAGCATCCCTTCACCTCATCTCACACTCTCTTCTCCTCCAAGTTTGCTCCTTCTGGTTGTTGTCTATGGAAATGGCAACAGCTTAACCTCTGCCACCAGCAACTGGAAAATCTTCCAAGGCTTGGTGAACAGGCAGCTCCTAAATATGAAAAAAACAACTTGGGCCCAATGCCTTCCAGTTTGTGCATCATACATCACTGGCTTAGGAACTACAGCTGTGCCTCATGCTCATAGTTCTGGCAAAACGTAACTTTGCCAGTCCTCAGTCTCACCCAAACTGTGAAGTGTCTGACTGTGAATGTGAATTTAAATTTTTGTATATAGTCTTCGGGTGGTAGCTCTCTAAGATGATTCCTTAGTACATATATGTACTCAGAAAATGAAAGGTGAAGCTCAAACATAAGTTTTATTCACAAGCTGAGTTTCTAAGAATACTCATCGGGTACGCAGGTTTTGACACAAGTCAATGTAGCAGCACTGTGCTTGGCTTACAGGGTTTCCCCATCAACAGTAGTTACCAGAAATTAGGTAGAAAAACTTTAGCACAAACTCTGTTCCAAGCCACATTCTCCACTGCCAGCCAAGGAAGGAAGCTTGTATCCAAATCCCTTAGAAAGGAACAGGAAGGCTGTCGATAGCGTAGTATTGTGCTGTGTGTACCTACACACAGCAGGTAAAGCAAGCTTGCAGCAGGCAATGGGTCCCATTATCAGCCCTGGCAAGGTAGAAACTACTCAAGAGAGCTTTCAGCTGATGAGCACCCAACAAATTCAATTCTTGCACTGCCAAACGTGCTGAATTCAAGCAGAGATGTTTTGGGGTAGACCTGGTATGGAAACACAACATGAATCATTCCAGCCTCTCCCAGCTGATACATGCTTGCTCTCCTGGGTCCCCAGCCAGTTTATGCATCTCCAGGCTGCTCTGTTCCTCACTGGAGACAAGGTTCAGCTAAGCTAAAAATTATGGAACAGAAATTTAACACCACAAAGAAAGTGAGCAGACCTCCACACACTTAGCAGTGATGGTCTGCCTAGGCCCCCCTGTTACTTTGGTGGTGAACAGCAGGGTGACCTACTAAAAGAACTCAGCATCTGCTCCAGGTACAGGAAAGGGACCACACTTTCCTCAGTTGATCAAGTATTCCTACTGCATGGCCAGAAGCTGATTTATCTCAGAGCAAAACACTACATATCCCATCACACATAGCCCTGATCACAGAGCTACGGCTGGACTAAAGAAAGGTAAACATTACCAGCAGCTGACATCCTTGTTGGACCCACCCTAGAGATGCTGGCAGATCTTCAGAAGCATGGCTTTATGGAACGTTGCTATAACACAAGGCTGCACATCCAAATTACAGCAGAGCTGTAGTCCTATTCTCACACATCCTCTTACGTAATTTCATTCACAAATCATTATAATCATTAATTATCAAGCAGCAATAGCACTGCCAAATCTTCTAATTTATCTGACGTTTCATTTTGTTTTCAAAAAGATGAAGGAGAATATGAGGGATGGGTGAGGGAACATTTCATAATCCTGGATTCAGATAGGAGTACAAGAATCTCCATACATGCTACAAAACACAACTCCCACATGCAGGGATAGATGAGGGAAGTTAGAAATGCTACCTTGAATCCTAAAGGCTCAAATTTGACAAAATGAATACCATTTACAATTGCCTTGATTGGCAATATCCCATAGGGGCTTGCTTTGTTTTTTACACTGAGACCCTTGAAGCTATGTATGCACTTCAGAAATGAATAGAGGGCACGAGTAATTGTTGAGTTTGCTTTGTCTAGTTCATCTCATTATGTTCCTATTGGTAACTGTGCAATAGCAAGATTAAAGGCAACTTTCATAATAAAATACAGAATGCCAAAAACATTCTTTCTTAGTGCATCTGTTTTCTTGTGGCTTTGGATATTTATATTAAATGTGTATCTACATTTTTTTGAGACATGCAAATGTAATTAGATTCTTCAGACAGCACCAAAAGGAACATGCAGAAAATAAACTTCTCAATCAACAAAGACTTCTCAATCAACTACAAATTCAATTTATTCTTAGTAAACTGACCTCGGCCTACTATCAGCTTACCAAAAGAAGCACCTTCACTATTAAAAGATTGTCTGCAAATGTGAGGACAAGCCACAGGGACTCAGACAGACCAACCACTTCGGGCTACCGAAAAATTGTTCCCTAAGTAATCTGCTGTTCCTCTTTATGCATCTTCCTGACAAAAACACTATCGCCCCAAACACTGACACGTCAGTATAAACACTGCAGAACAAACACAAGCTCAGTTTTCACAGGTGCTTGGCTAAAGCAGAAAAATTCACTTATTTCATCTTTGTTAAAGATAAGATCAGCAAGATACCAAATCAAATACTTAAACCAGCCACCCTGCCTGACCTTACAGCTCTCAAACCCATTCATATTCTTCTAAGATTCATCATATGCTCCTCGGTATTCCACCTGTTCTTTTCTTCTACAAGAACCACCCTAGCCCTGCTAAGAAAGCTATCCGGGTGCTTCCAGAGGCATTACATTGGTTATATTAAACAACACCCAAGTTTTCCAAGCTCGTGTCTGTATGTTATGGACTAACCCAACTCATGTTGAAGTTAATGAAATCTTTCCATTAATTACAATAAGAATCTGGTCAGATTCAGAGGGCACAAGAGCATCATTTTAGTCAGCTCTGAAATTTATCGGGGTGGGGAAAGGGGAACTTCAGGCAATAAATTTTAGAGATGATTGAGTTTTGTATTTAATACATCCTTCAAATTATAAATTGAATTTATTTTTATGGCATTGAATTAAGATGAATAGAAATTATGTGAAACATCACAATGAATGCAGATTTTTCAGTGTTATCAAGCACAATTTTCTTCTTTCACAAACACATTCATGTTACACTATCAAAGCACAGAAATGAGTCAACATTTACATGAGTAAAACAAAAAGCCTTAAATATTTAAGACAGTTGAATCTTATACTGAAAAAAAATCTTTTAGTTTACTTAAATGAGTGTGCAAGTTTTTGCTAATCAATCTGCATCTATTAAGGAGACTTTAGCAGGCTACCTATCTCCATTGCCAGAGGGCAATGACCTGAATACCACTGCCAAACAAAGGTGCTTTTCTCTGGTGCAGTTAGTATTAGGAAACAAGCCAGTACATTGTTCTCAGAATTGTAAACGTAAAGTGAAAATGCTTTCTAAATACATATAAGACAGTATACACTATGATTTACAAAGGGACATACTGCACATAAATATTTGAATCACAGTCAGCTAGTAGCAAGCATGGAAAGGAGTCCTGAGGCAGATACACCATTTAAATAATTGAAGTGGTAAGCTGACAGAAAGCACATCTTCTTGTATTTTAGAGGTAAGTTCCAAATTAATGTACTGGTGCAGCTCTGTTAAGTTTTTGTCAATGCTCAGAAAGAGACAAAAGACAAGATCTTGACCTCAATTTATTGTAGAGTATGCCAAGTTTCAGAAGACCACTGAAGGTCTAAAAATACGTAGGTATTTCACAGGTTCCCTTGGTATCAGGAATGTAACACTGATGTAAGTTTTAAAACTGTGTTTATGTAGGTGGATATAAATATTTACACAGTGAAGGTAAACACAGAAACATCCCATCTATGACTCTGCAGTACAGTATATAAACTGTTTGTACAGAAATTGAAACTAGAGGTGGATCATTTTCTGTCCACATTTTGGCTCTTTAATTTGCTGCATTAGCAAGTCATGAAAGTCCCATGTTTCATTAAGTAGTGTAGTGCAGAGATAATCAAATTAAACCCCTTCCACTGCACAGGAAATTTTCTCATTTGAATTACTTTTTCAGAAATGACTTGCCCACTACAGTAATCATTTTAGGAAGTCAAGTTTTTGCCTACAATACAAAACAGATGAAGTAAATAGGTCTTACAAAACATTGACCTTTCCAAGAAAGCCACAGACAGAAAGTCTGATAATGCTCATGAAAACATGCTCTAGTCAAGGTAACAAAGAGTTGTATCAAACCTTACAGCCAGCATGGGGCTTGTAAGTATGACAATAACATGTTTTTTCTTAAAACACCACTTGTTTTTTTAGCGACTTATGCTCTCTGAGCCTTTTTTCCTCTAAAGGTTTTTGTATGCCCACCTTATTAGTAATGGAATGGCTTCAATATAAAGTAGACTAGCAAAATGTAAGTCATTGGCCCACTAACTGAGTCCCCTTTATCTCCTACCAAGACTTAAGTCTTTACATAGTCTTGAGAACAGAAAGAACGCTGTAGGTTCTTCTTGCTTTTTGTTTTGTCTTGCTTTTGGAAGAAAAGTATTATCAAATTGGAAGCATTTTCAAGCTTTCATAAGATGATCAAAACCTAATTATGCCAGGAAAATTTATTCCATAGGTGACTCCTATACACAGACCTGGTCTTCACAGACCATCTTAGAGAAGTGCAACTAACAGTGTAAATTCAGTGCCACTGCAGGTGAAAGGCAGGCGCCTTAACTGACTCCAATTGGCTTCTGAAAGAGGATGCTACTTTGTGTTGGCATAGCCTCTGTTGTCAGGAAGCAATTGATTGCACATGCACCCATACACATGACAAGGCAAAGTAAATAAATTAATTTTAAATCACTTAAGACCCAAGCTCCTATCTGGGTGCTGAAAACAAGAAGGCCAAGCAGAGTGCCTGGCAGTGAGACATTTTCTGCTCGCAGCTATGGAGCAGAAAAATAGCTGCTGTCTGCATCACTTGCATCAGTGCTTTGCCATGGAGTTAAAGCAAATAAATACAGGAATCCAGCCGGGGCATAGCACCTGCTTGATTAACATGCAGTGAAAAGAATAACAGAAGAAAGCATCAGATTCCCACATCAAAATGGCAGACAGTAGCTTCACAGGCAGCCCAGCTACTATCAAGGGACCTGCAAACTTAAATGGCTACCACACAGATTACCCTGGTTGTATCCTAAAGCCTTTGAGTTTAATAGCTGGAGTCACAGCAAGTGTGTGGAGATTTTCTAGCACAAACTTGGAGAAACACAGTAAACCAGGGACGAAGTCAGCACGCCATTATTTTTACTGATTGAGATAACTTGGCTGCATCACTGCAGCTATTTGTAGTCCTGGCATAGATGTATTATTCAAATTAACTATGAGAAAGATTAACAGTTTAAGGTTCCCAGCATCATTTCAAGTGCGACCCCCAGAAGAAACACTACATGCAATTCCCAAATTATGTACATATTTCCCACTATTTCTAGAAAATAAATATAGAACACTAAAGATACACTATAATAAAATACTTAAGCAGGGTTCTGTTTAAGTTGACTGAACACTACTGGTCACTCTCATCCACTAATGCAGCAAGCGACACTTTTTAAGTGTCTGTTTTTCCTAATGAAAAGAGCAGCCTCCTGCCATTTTTCTCACTTCCTCCCAGTGCAATGCCACAGCATCGTCCTGAGCTCTCTGCACCCCTCTCTCCATTCCCATCTCCTACCACAGCAATCCTCATAATTTCCCATTTTGGCACATGTCCCAGTTGTCTTCCTCTGTGACACTTCACTGTACTTTTGCTAATCCACTGCTGCTTCTGATCTGCTGTTCCTGCATTTAAGTTTTTCAAAGGCTACCAAATATCTATAGCTTTGTGGCCAAGAGTCTATCTACCTAAGCATATCCTTTTCCTCAGCTGTTATCAAAGGGTGAGTTCATCAGACATAAGCACTTCATCCTTAAAAAAGTCCCTTACTGTCACGTAAAATCATTTCTCATCCCATTAGTGAATTAGGCAGAAGGGATAGAGGGATGCTGCCCACACACAGCTTAAGCCACTATTAATACAAAATACATTGTACATCAATGCAAAACTACAGGTGCTTATTTGAAGTTAGTATGGCGGTATTTTAACTCACCTTCCATCTACTCTATCAGTTAGGTTAAATCCTGAAATTAAAATGAACTACTTTCATTAATCAAAGTAAGAATGCACACATACAGCTTTTTGCACCTGCTTAACTACATCCCCTTCACAGTCATATTGTATTATTACCCTTTCCTACAAAGCACTGCACTTGCAAATAGTAATGTCAGGCCTTATGGGCATTAACTGAAGCTTTGTATAGATAATCACCTAAACTATTGTTTAGTGAGAAGAAAATGTTATCAAAATATATGGAAAGGAATGTTCAGATACACCTGGCTTAGAGAAAAGGAGAAAGGAAAAGATTACTTACAAAACTCAGCAAAGAATATGGGTCAGAAAAGCCAGTACAATCCTTTTCTTCCTGTATAATCCCTCACCTATGCCCTATTACATGATTCCTCACTGTATTTTTTGTCCTTATTCCAAGGTTATGTGGACCAAAGGGAATAGGTAGTATTGATTCGTGGTGTCTCTGCGTTTGAAGAGTTCAGCTGGAATTACACATGCTTTGAAGGGTGTTATCTTTTCAGAAGAGCAGGTGCATACACCATCTCAGTTTTAATTTATTTTCAGCTTTTCTTGACCATGTCCCTTTAATGTGGAACAGAAAGTTTATTACTTGTTATCTCTTACAACTCAATAAGCTTCTCTCAGAGAACTGGGGAAAGACTTGACCTCACAGCGCACTTAAGGTTTCAATCATCATCTCAAAGGAAAAGCAAACCTTCAGCACCTCCCTGAACAATGCTCTTATAAGCCACATTACTGAATACATCACTGAAGCCTGATATTGTGTTGCTTGCACAATTTTCTGAAAAGGAGAATGATAAATTACAGATACACTAGGATATTCCAAGCACACTAACTTTACCTTTGTTGTCCATACTAAGCTTTAAATTCCCTCATTAAGGCCAGGTATCCTTCCAAAAATCTCACATCTATACGATGTGATGTGCAGTGGGGCTCAGGTAGTTTGTGTAAACATGCAGACTTAGCCAGGAAATATGGATTATAACCCCTTCCTTGCAGCGGCGCACCCTGCAGATTCCCCATTCAACTGCTTTCTGTCCTCAAACAAACCAGTTCATGCCCAAACCCATCTCCATCCCTCTTAGCTTGATAATACACTCACTATTCAAAGAAAAATGCTGTTCAAGCAAAAACTTTCAAATCTGCATGTCCTGAGAAAGATTCCCAGATCTGTATTTAGCCACTTTATTTTCAAAGATACTTAATACACACAAATTCCACTGACACCAGTGGACAGCGTAGCTGCTAAACACCTCTGATATCAGGACATTTTTGTTTAGCTGTTGAAAAAGCAAAATTTTGCAGAGTCTGTGGAATCTGAGCTTCATTTTAGGCCATTCCTCCTCATCTTTTCACAGGCTTGTCCTGTCCTCTCACGTAACTCCAACAGTTTTCTTAGCTCAGATTCATGGCAGCCTACAGCTCCTCAAGAGGGGAGCAAAGGGGCAGCACTGAGCTCTGCTGACAGCAACAGGACCCAAGAGAATGACATTGAGCTGTGCTGGGGAGGATCAGGTTGGCAGTAGGAAAAGATTCTTCACCAGAGGGCATGGGATAGGCTGCCCAGGGCAGTGGTCATGGTCCTGAGCTGCCAAAGATCAAGCATTTGGACAACACTCTAAGACGCAGGGTTTGAATTCTGGGTGGTCCTGTGTGGAGCCAGGAGTTGGACTTGAAGATCCCTGTGGGTCTCTTCCAACTTGGGATTTTCCATGATTCTATATCTAGGGAGCAGAAAACCAGCAGCAGTTCAAAGAAGTGGGGCAATGGATTTCCACACAGTTGAAGAGGTCCTCAATACCATCATCTTTGAAAATCAGTGTTTTTAGGGCAGAGTAGGGAACACAACACTTTGCACTGTCTAGCCATCACTTAAGAACCAAGAGCAATTGCCCTCCCTTCTCAGTCTCTAGGGAAGTACACATACCATACTAGAAAAGCAGATTTGAATTATGCTATGACAGTGCTGGTGCGTGAACAGAGAAATGTGCCACATGTTTTGTGCAGCATTCTAAATGCCCTCACCACTCACATTTAGGTCTGTGACGGCTGTCTCCTGAGCACGCTGACAGCAATCCTGTCAGCAAATGGCTCCATTTTACAGCTGGAGTGAAATGCTTTTGTATGAAGATGCCACCAGAGAAGGCACTGTGCTCTCCCACAGGCAATTAAAGTCTCAAAGAGATTTTAAAAGTTGAGCTGGACTTTGGATTGGTGGAAAAGTAATGAAGATAAAGGAAGATTCAGGGAAACGTGCTAACAGAAACCCTTGTACAGAATTGATGGCACATTACCTTTTCTCCCTTCCTTGTTAGTGAGTGGCTCAAAGGCAGAAGGCATGCGCCAGAAGTTGAGAAGGAGACACAAAACCCAACCTGAGGCATGATGAATGCACATTCCTGTGGCTCACAACTGGAAAGAACAATCCTTCAACAGCTTTAAGAGGCTGATATTCTTCAAGATGCTTTTTCAGAAAAATCCATGCCAAGGACTGGTTGTTAAGAAAACGCAGCACTGTCTATTATTCACTGATATACCTGCGGTGCCACAAATTCTTCATGTGGCAATGACGTCACTGATCTTGAAATCCAACTATTTAAGCAAGTACTAGGATTTTTCTCTCATTTACAAGTAATATTAAATGAAATGTCATGGCTCTTTTGAAAAATAGAAAAGGGGAGGAAGGCTGTAAAGGTAACGAAGTACAATCGCTTTTTTAAAACATCACACCACCTAAGAAATATGGTCTACCAAAAGGATGTTCAGATAAAATATATGTATTTTCCTTTAAAGCCTATACTGCATATGAAACATTGGAGCTCAGAGTCTACGCACATATTCATGTATAACCACCAGCTTCTCTTGCAGAAACCTGCTTTTGCTCACAATTTTACCGAGACATTCTGGTATCTCTTAAGGTCAAATATACTTTACTAAATGATTAGTTGGAAACAAGGGATGCTACCTTTCAAAACACAAAATCACTACATAGCTTAGGTCAACAAAACAATGAAGCTTTTGCTTATCACACAACTGTTGTAAAAAAAGAAAAAAAGTAACTCTAGAGGTCAAGATAATAGTGTAGCGTATAGAGAAAATTATTACAGCCTTCCAGTAGATGTTTCTGCCTGAGGTGAGTTACCAGACATATCCTCAGATTAAACTTTCATCAGCAGATCGCTTTATTTCATCAATCTTTCATTATGGCATTGCTTAGAAAATCATCTGGTCAGGTGTCATTAGAAAACCTTTTCATCTTCCAAAGCAAAATCTATCCCTATTTTACTACAAGTAAAATGCAGTTCAAAATGAGAGCTGGGGGATCACTATGGGTTTCAGAAAGGTCAATATAGAGGAAAACATACATTTCTACAGTATTTTAAAATTTTAAAACTTCTTTTCAGAACAAATCTGATTAGATTTTATTATATGGGCTCTTGGAATACAAAATGTTGCTAATTAACAGCATTCATGAGCAACATCTTCCAGAAGAGTTTCATAACAGAAAGTAGGACTTTTTCAGCTTCCCAGAAGGGTAATCCACAAAAAACACCAGTGCTTTCTTGCTGATATTGCAGCACGCAAACAAGAAAAATTAGAGTTAAGAAGTGTTCGGTTTCAATACAAATTGGCCAAATCCCTCTCCTGATGATGAAAGAGAAAAGATTAGTTTATTTGTTCTACCGCTGTTTCTCTGTTGATGTCCCAAATAAAATCTATTTTTGCGTAAACAGTAGAGGAAACTTTTACATTTTATGACCAAGAGGCAGAACAGGTTTGATGGGGTTATTTTTTTTTATTTTTATTTTTTAAACTTGGATGTGTAATTCGTATACATATTCCTTAAAACTAGGACTTCCTTCTTATTAAATAGGTGAGTTTCTGCAGAAATCTCAGTAGAATTGGAAATTATTTTTGGTCCCCAGGTACATTACAAAACTAGGAGGGATGGGATCAGAGATGTTATTTACTTTACATAGCTTTTCATCGGTGTTGGAGGATAACATGGCAAATCTGCAGGTCTGACCTCCGCACACCATGTTCCTGTCCTACTGATGGGGCTTACATTCACATTTAGGAGGCAAAAGACACGTTTCTCATAGATGCCCCCTTTCAGAATCAATGTTTCTATGACTAGTTCTGCCTTTAGAAGTAGGAACCCAACCTGGATAAATGTGACACATTATTTTATAACCATAACAAAATGATTTTCCAATTATTTTCAAGAGAAATCTAAGTATTTTAAAAGAGAACTGAAAATTCTTCAAAAATATTAATGAAAAGCAAAGCTAACTTCCTAAGCTGTATCACATTCAGATGTTCCTTAAAATGCTCTTATTTCCTGACCAAAGCAAGCTGCTACAAAATCTGACTTGAAGGGAAATGTGCTCTCATTTTCTAAAGCAAACAAAGCATTGTAATGGTTTATTCATAAGAAGTAAAAAGCTCTTTACTTCCCACCATTTCAAAGTGGATTTGCTCTTCCAGATCTCTCAAAAATCTGCACCAATGGAAGCAAAAAACAGTAAAATAAAGAAATATATAAATGTATAAATGAACACATCCACACCAGTCACTCGTAGTAGTAAGTAGTTTAGAAAGACAAAATCAGGTCACAGAAACAGTATCTTTCCTTTTGGAAATTAAACAAAAAATAATCAGAAACTTTGTTTTGCCAAATCTCATACTAAAAAAAAAATTCAGGGTTTAATATGACAATTTTAGCCAAAATCAGAGACAAAAAATAGATACTTTCACACTGAGCATCCAAATAATCAAACATAGGCAGAAAAAACAAGTTCTTTACTGTGTCTAAATCCTTACTACTTGGAATGGGTACTGTCTGAAAATTCTGGAATTGCTCTATATGAACGGAAACATTTTTGATAGACAAAACAATCACTGGAATAGAGAAACAACTTGCTATCCTGCTCTATATAAGCCACCTTCACAATCCTGCTCCTGCAGCCAGTGTTACATGGAAAGCAAGGTTGTTTCCAAAAGACTAGTCAGGAATGAGAGCTAGTGGAACACAGGTTCCAGTTCAGAAAAGCTTTGAAGCATGCATTTGGGATTGCTTCTTATGACAAGAGAATCAATCAAACTTTTCCTTTTGTTGAATCAAATATGTCAAGAAAGTGGAAAGTGGAAACAAACACATACAAGTCATGGAAAAACGAGGAGCCATGAGAAATATCGGGCCATATTTGAAAACATGGTTTAATGTAAAAAAGTATTACATACATAAATGAAGTAAAGTTGCACATGCAGTTTTATGCATACAGCTGAATTCATCTGAAATGCTTGTTCAACACAGGTTTAGCAAAACAGAATAACAGTGATACACTATGAAGAGTAGAAATTAGAAAAAAAAAAAAAAAAAAAGCACAGGTAAGAGAAAGAAGAATTTGCCCATCCTTTCATTGCCTCTGAGTCACAATTACTCAATAGGTTTGATATGTAACTTCCTCCTAGCATATCTGTACTCGGTATCAGCAAGTCACAAAAAGCACAAAATTAGTAGGAACAAATAGAGCGCAGACTCACCGGCCATTGTCACGACCCACTCCCCAGACTCTGATGCTCACTATGGGCTGTGAATGAAGAACTGTACGATCCATTGGGTCGATCAGGTTCAGCATGTCATTTTCCAATATCAGGTACATGTCTTTGCCCTGCAACTCCAGAAAATGTACAGTTACAGAGCATGTCCTCCTCTCAAACTGATTAGTTTTAAGGAGTTATGCCTACGTTGTTAAGCCTTGCATCCTCTAAATTGATGCCAACTTACATTTTGTTCCAAAAGCAATTAAGAACACGTTTGCTCGGTTCCAACATGAAAAAGACCTAAGACAACATTCTGCTACTAATGTATTTTTAAAAGATCCCAATCACAAAACGCTAACTTTTAAATGCAACTGTTTGACTCATTTAAATGCAATCTAGCGAGTTATTCAACAAATCATTTGTTTATCCTATCTTCAATGCATTCTTTCAAATACAGAAGAACCACACGTTACTAGTAAATGTTTGCATGAGCCCCTGTCCACACCTAGGGCAAAGCTCTGTCTCTCACACAGTACGTGCTTTGTTTCCATAAACTTTAGCCAATGGGCCATGGGAACAGACAGCTATTTGTACGCTGTCTTTTACTTATATGATACTCTTTAAAGAAATATTACTTAAAGAGGAAAACCTAGTAGTGAGGAATGAACAAAAATTCTGCCAGTAACTGCAGAATCCTGGAGCCAGGGTTTCTCGCTAACTCTTCTGGTGCATAAGAACAAGGAGAATGCTTATCCCCATAGAGGAAACAAATTTAGAAGCAATTTTCCTTTTGATGCTAATTCACAAATGCTAATCTTCCTCCTATTGCTAGCATCTGCAAAAAGTCTGCTGCTTCTTCTGCCACATCTAATAGTTCTCTTCTCAGAGACTGCAGACTGTGGAATCTCATGGAAATGATCCTGGACCCACAGTTGAGACTTAAGACAAGCTCCTGCTGATAAAAAGGAGGGAACTATGAGCTAAATATGGAGTAATTTGTTTTTCCTCTATTGTGCTAGAATCTATAAATGAACAAAAAGAATGGAAAAGCTCTGACATCCCACTGACAAATGTTTCAGAAATGACCTTTTTGTTCACCTCAATGACACAGAAACCCTCTCTCTGCCTGCTTACTGTGGTTCAAGTTTTAATGATGTGTGATTTTTGTGTTTTTACATGACATACATTGATGCCACCCTAACCTCAGGGATTCAAGGCCAGTTCAGGGAGAGGCAGACACTGCCCATTGATGGGGGGAAGGTAGTGAACCACAGGTGTTGAATCACAGGTGCCCAGCTTTTGTTTTCTGCCTCTCATGGGGCTGAACACTTCTCCCAGCCCCAAGTCCTCTAATGAGCATTCAAAGGGCACTGTGACACAGAGCTTGCAACACAAGTACTGAGAGGGCTGCAGGAGGGGAAAGGGATGCGGGCTGGTATGCAGCCTGGTGCCTATACAAAGATGTTGTTTAGCTGTAGTAACCTTGTGTGTAAATGAGACAAAAACACGGGAAACAAAATAATCTAGGATAGCATAGGTGGATGGGAATGATGATGAAACCAAACGGAAAACAGAATAACCACAAAGAAAAAGAGCAAGAAATGTGCTTGGAGGTCAGAAGCAGTAAATGGTTTGTACAAAGAGTATTACCAAGTGTTAAAAGATTGCTTTTTGGACCCATTTTCTACTTATGTATTTATTCCAGAAGGAAATTATTACAAGAAGGTAAAATCTGTTCATCATGCAAAATACATTGGGATTACAGTAATAAAATGAAATCCAAATTAGCTGGAAAAGATTGGAGAATGGGCAGATAAGTAACATAAGTCAATTATCCTTGCAGCTCAAGGGATAGATTAGCTGCAGCCAGAAGCAATATATTTTGCTAAGTTTTGTTCCTTTATATGTTGAAGGTATTTCAAAGATGGAAATACCACAAGGGCATGAAGAAGTGATTCAGGTACATGGGGAGCTCAAAACATGACTGACTCAGAGACCAACCTGAAGCTGCACGCTGAGGATGGTTCTCACAGGAAGAATTAGAAAGGGAAAGTGAATATAGGAAAGACTCAGGTCCAACAGCTTTCAGGGAGGTGCTATGTATGGTGGTATACAGGCCAATAGCAACAATAAGTCTTGTTTATGTAAGTGACTTTATGAGGTAGAAGAATGTAATGGATGGCAAAGTAGCAATACAAACAAATGAGCTTTTTTTTTTTTTTTTTTTTTTTTTGCATCATAGAGAACTGCGGAAGTTAGAAACTTACACAGATCTTCTTTCAAAGGTGACAGGAAATCTCACATTAAAGCCAGTGACAAAGCTTCTGTAGGGTCAGAATTTTATTCAGGGTGATTTGCTATTCTATTTCTTGATTTTTTAATCATGAAAACATGGGATGATCCTAGTCTCAATTTCACTTTCATTACATTCTAGCTAAAATAAATCTTGAGGCAATCTTAAAACCCCTATGTGCAGCCATCAACCCTAGCTTCGTAATAGATTTCTGCCGTATGTGCTTTATGTGATGTGCCAGTGATAACCACATGCTTTTCAGATTCCTCTCTAAACTGTGCCTCTTTCAATCACTCTTGAAATAGTAGCTTGTCAGCAGAAAAAAATGTTGTAAAGATTTCTTTTAAAAATCAAGATGGCAATTTACTCCAGAGGCCACCAATTCAAACACAGAGTCTCTACTGTTTCATTGTGCTAATGTTTACTTTTTAAATGAAAATTAAAAATAATTAATTAAAAATTCCTTTCAAGAGGACACAACTTTTCACCAGTTTGGCTTGAAAACTGGCAAGAGTTTTGAATAAAGACCAATGCAATTGATAGAGAAAAATATGGAAAAATGTGAGTATTAACTTTTAAATCAAAGTAAAACGTGCCTTTGAACTGATATATTTCAAGTTAATTCGAGTTCTGTCATCTGAAAAATGGATGGGATTACAAACTTGCAAAGAGAGTGGTAAAGAGAACTGAGCTCTCTGTTTTTTCCTCAGTTTGTGGGAATTTGACATCCATCAAGTTGAGGAACACTAGTTAACGCTTTCAAGAGTTACTGGAGAGGAAACAACAGGGAAATTAATGAAATTCATTTCCTTCTGAAAGACTGATATGTAATCATCTTAAAATAAGCCATCTGTCCATCATTCTCAATTTCATCAGACATGTTAGAAGCACGGTCACAGCAGTCTGGGTTTCTTTAAAGCCTTTTTGTCACTGGGAAGCATGTGACAATGTTTTCCAGGGCATTGCTCTAAAATCTCCAGCCAGGAGGATTCCACTGGATTCAAGTTTTGCTTGTGCGTCCACAACTCTGCTTCCACACAGGTGTGTACTAGTGAAGATGTAAACATTGAAGGGATGTCTCTGGGGGTGTCTGATGTCCTGAGCAGTTTGGAACAAACATGTCAGCACTGTCCTTGAACAGTTCCGACAGAGCTAACTAGGACAGGGAAATCTAAACACAGAATACGGAAATATTTGTCTTTAGAGTTGTTCTTTCAAACTATTTTACAACACAAGAAGCATATTCCAAGAGTTGAAATTCACATATTCTTACCTCTCCCCAAATGCCAACGGTGTCTCTGATGTCATTTTTGCAGTAAGAGAGTTGTCTGATGCAATTGTTCACAGCAACACTACTTTTTCCAGGAGCAAGATCCTCTTCTGCCATTTCTACCCAGCCCAAAGAGCGCACAGCAAAGCACTAAAAAAGGAACAAAAAAATATCTGAATACGAATCATAGCACACAACACATTGACTGCTGTGACAAACACACACACATAGGAATAATGGAAAAACCCTAGCCATAGATAGAGCACAAAGGAAAGTTAAGCTAGCATCTTGAGCTACTGGACTATGTATGTTGCAAAAATTACACTCACAGTATATCTCTACCTTGTAGAGATACATGTCTACAGTATATCTATGTATACAGACAGTATATGTCTACCTTTTAAGCAAAAAAAATTTTTTTTTGTAGATTACAGCAATCATTTTTACAGTAAGTTTAAGTAAGGTAGTTAACAATAAACAATTCAAAGACCTAAAAAAACAATAAAATATCGTAACGGAAAAGCAGGCTTTTTTCCAGAAGAAATTTAAAATGACCTTTAATACAAAACTAATTATATAGTTCTTTAAGCTCTGGTTTAGCCAACCAGAGCACTGAGCTGGCAGAACAATGCAAGGCAGTATTACTTTGCACATACGGTGCTTTTCGCAATCAAAACGGAATGGGAGAAATTCAGTGGCACTATCTTTACCCTACTGGGATTTACTGGGGTAGAGAATAAAAAAAAATTAATTTTTGAAAAACAAGCACAAACCAAACCACATTTGCAAAAGATGCACCTTCCTAACAGATACGCCACAGTTCTGTGATGGTCCCTAAAAGGTTCATCAGTATTGGTTCCTGAGCCAATATCCAATTCCTGCTACTTTCTAGGTATTTATACGGCAGCAGACCAAATCCTATCCCATCTTTTCATTCCAATTTTGCAGGAGTAACAAAAAGAAGCTTTTTAATTGAGTCAGTAAGTGGGTGGTGTCTCATGCTGACATGAAGCTGCACTCCTTGCATTCAAACCATGATGCTGCGCTGTGGAGGTGCAGGATTTGGGGGCATACATTATAAAAGCAGAACTGAGACAATTTGGAATTAATCACTGAAAATCTGCTGTAGTGTATCTGTTTTTTCATCCTCTGCCTCCCCTTTCCAGAGCAGATCAAGGTTTGAACTTAATTAGTACTGAGCCCTTGCACTCTGCTTTGACGTGTTTCTTCTGAAACATACCAGTGTCCTTAAATCCTATGTTGTTCTGGCAAACTGACTCACAACTGTTTCAGGAAATCTGATTCCCTGTTAGGTCTGGGCACAATGCTGACCCTGTGATGGCAGAGGCCAGCACTCATTGCAGTAAAGAAATCAGCATGTGGTGCTAAAGCAGATGCTGAATGTTCATTTGTTTTCTCCTAAAAAGTGCTGAGAGGTCAGCATGCAGCCTGCCTCCTGCACCCCTGGAACTACTCTGACTACGTATAGCCATGCATCTCAACTAAGGCAGCAGCCAACAGAAACTGAAGCTCCCATGCTTCCACATTTTTATTAGCTCTCCCTTCCCCCCAAGAAAGAAGGGAACTAATATGCAAATTCTCCTCCTATGCAGCCTATTGGAAAGCCACAAAAGCATTGACTTTCAGGTAAAAAAGAGATGAGGGAGAAAGGAGGAAATAATGGAGGAGTCACCGCTAAAGTGTTCTCTTCACTTCAGGGCTACGAAAGGTACTCGGACAACCACTTCTTAGCAATTATTAAGGTCACCCAATTGTAAGACTGCAGAATTATTTTTGGCACATCAGATGCTCATGAATCTTGCTGAAAGTGCTGTGATGCCCATTGGGGTATTAAATATTTATATCAGCAAGCTTTTTAGATACAGAATTTTTACTTTTCCAGAAGGTTGTTCTGTTGTTGGTGGTGGTGGTGGTTTTTTTTTTTTTTTTTTAACACATATTTCAATACTGCATTGAATCACAGAATATTAGCAGGGAGAATAATTTTCTAAATCAGGTTAGAAGTGAAAAACTAAATATATGTAATAAACACATTATTTCCTTATTTCCTTATTATTTTCCGTATCTCAATCTGCAATATGTAAGCTGATTTCAAACTGCAGAGATAAAAACAGCTGTACTGAATGGAGTATATCTTAAGCAGTTCAAGTTGACAGCAAGCACACTTATGAGTAAAGATGGTGAACTGTTTGTTTTTGTTGTTTTTTTTTCCCCTTGGGCACTTTTATTCTCATGTTGAATTCTCCAGTGCTGGTACCTGCTGTATTTCTTTCCCTTTGCAGCTCACTGTAATGACAGCAGAGCGAGCTGAATGGGACTCTCTGTTGTCCATGCCATGTATTCCCCCTTTGCGTGAAGGGTTTGGATCCTCTCCTGTCTCCAGTCCCTCTCAGTGTGTCCAGGCCAGGTACGTGAGGGAAAACCAGTTGGCTTCTGACACCAGGCAAATCTTTGTTTTTATAAGAAGCTCTTATATTAACCAAATTAAATGTCTCACAACAAGTTTATCAAAAAAGCGTATTTCCCAACGACTCCCTACAAACAAAAAAGCAGACCTCTTAGTAAAACCCAGAAAGATGCAACACTGCCTAGGAAGTATCATGATGCCTGTGGCTCTAAGCATACATAAACAAGTGCTTGTTTGCTCCAAACCTAACCTGAAAAAGAAAACTCTTCTTGGTTGGCTCCAACACATGTTGGTGTGACTCAGAATAGACTTTCATGCAGATTTCTGCACTAAGTAATATGAGTAATGTACATTACATACCACAGCTCATTTATCATCAGTCTAATTGACAATAAAAGCATATAACCCACACACATATACAAAGGGGATAGCAGAAAAAGTGGGCGCATGCATGCTGCATTCCCCCCTCTGTGTATTGCCAGTACCTTTAAAAATCTTACAAAAGATCCACTTTGTGTTTTACTCCTTTGTTTGTTTGTTTTGCAGGGATTTTGCTTGTTTTCTTAACTATTTGGCTTAGAGGTACTCTTTAAAACAAAAGAAAACAAAACCCAACATAAACAATCTACCCAGTCTCTCCCTTCAGGTGTGACCTAGTTCTTAAATTAGGGTCAGCTGAGTTAGCGATGACAGCACCATTGCTTTCTTAGCACTGTAATGTGGCACCACAGCTCCTCAGCTCCCATCAGCCACATTTACTAGCCAAGAGAGAAAATGCTGCCTTTGAGCTGAGTGAGCTTAGCTAATGCACCCTCTTTTCTCCTGGAACTAATGTGTGCAGTCACAGCCAGCCACGCTGAAAAGGATTGAGGGCAGCTCTCCTTGGCTAAGAGTTGACGGGCTCATTAAAGCAGCCGTCCCTGGTAACTTCAGCTAGTTAACTACCCCTGCTCAATGCTCACAGCTAATTATTGGCAAATCATAATTTCAAGGTAATCCAGAAGCTAACTTCTGGCCTACAGTGACTCCCTCTTTTTCTCTCACAGGGAGTTAACAAATAGCCTTTATATCACGTTACATATTTTCACAATTAACTTACAAAATAACACCATATAATTTTCTCTTCCAGGTCAGGACACTCTGCGTTATTGTACATTTTGATGTCTAAAAAGAACAATTTGGAAAAATGTATCTGAATAAATAGAACATGATTTTCCTGCCTGCATTAATCCAGTGTCCCCAGACTCCTTCCAAGAGCTGCAAAGAAAACTAGGTCTGAAGCAAAGTAAAGAAAGCTGAAGAACACAGCAGGAAAAAAGGCAGACTTAGGAATGGTGCACTGTATGAGGATCACACGGACAAAGCTTTATGCTTGGTTTGGCTGGAAGTGGGCAGAGGATGTGCAGGGAGAATGCTTGCTCCTCATCCCAACTGTGTCTTTCAGAAATCTTGTCTGATTCTATGAGCACAGCATGTCTGAGACAGCTAAATGTAAATGTTTAAATCGCAGTATGACAACAGTCTCATCTCAGGTGGAGACTTCACTTTTCCTGTTAGGCAGAGTGCATAGGGTGTGCTGCAAGAAAAGACAGCCAAAGAAAGCCATCTGAACATACTCTGCCCCATGAAGAAACAGATGAGCAGAAAGGAAAACACAGAAATCCCCACCCAGTTTCCCAGTACCAGGGAGCATATGTCTGCATAGATGCAAATCTAATTAATGTTCTAATTAATATTAATGGCCTGTAGTCAAAGCATCAAACTCATAAATGCTGTAATCTAAACTCTGTAAAACACTGTAAACCTCTCTGGCAGTGCAGGTCAGCCCTGAAACATCCACCCAGGCTGAGGTTTGAATGAGTTCAGTGAATGGTGGTTCATGCTCCTGCTCTTTGGTGTCACAGACCACTCCACCACCAGGTACGGTTCTGCTCCATGAGAGCTCTTTCAATGGGAGCACCAGGAAGAGCTTTTCCAGGTATGTGGAATCATGATGCATCTCTGCACACAAGCAACAGCACATTCTAGCTAGTGCTAAACAGGTACTGTTAGGAAAAAAAATGTATCAGGAAAACTAAAGCAAATACAATCCTCCAGTAGGCAGCGGACAAGAGATCAATTTTGCAAGACTGAAGTCAGAGTAGTATGGGAAATTGGATGGATCATAAGGGCACGGGAAGACCAGATCAAATGACAAGGAAAAATTACATTAGAACATCAGCTTGAGAACAACAAACTAAGGGACATGCCTAAAACACAGATTAAATGCAATCTAAATTGCTTTTAGATCACACAGCTGCTGGTATGTGCTGTGAAAAACTATGTTTGAGTGTATGTTCCTTGGGGATTTAAATCTATGCTATTAATTTCTTCTCTACTTCCACAGGACTTTAATATGAGCAATTTTCTTTTGTTTCCCTTCATGCTTTTCCTTTTTAAAGGTTGTATCTGTCTGCAGATAAACATACGAGTAAATCATTACAGCATCTAATAAGGTCTTTTATCACAGGCCACTGAGCAGACTTGTGCCTGTGCCGCAGCATGTAGGTCAGATAATTAACCGCTTCTTGTGCAGCCAGCACACTTCTGAAAATTCCACTTACATCATCTTGAACTGTTTAAAAGTAAAGCAAACTAACACATTGCTTTATACTTTGGAAGATAAAATATAGCTACTGTATCCTGGGAAATGAGTTCCAATATATTTGCCTGCTACACATCAAGAAAACTTGCATTGATTTCAGATGAAAGTATTAGAAATGATCAAAGCTAAACTGAGTAACAAAAGAATAAAGAGATGTTGCTACGCAATTAATGAACAAGCCAGTACTTCAAATAATGTGAACAGATTGCTGCATATCCAAATATTCAGTTGTCACATGAAAATTCTTAATTACCAAAAATTCAAACTGCAGAATCAAAACAATACTAGTAAGCATTTTTCAACATTTCTGCTTTTCAGTTCATGATGGTTTATCTGAATTGCTGAAAACATGCGTATCATACAAAACCAAGAGTACATTTTCAAATCACAACAGAATTAAGAAATAATAATTGCTATTGAAAGCAGATGACAATAAACTCAACTTCTGTGGAGCAAAATGTGAGGGCTTTAATAACACTATAAATAAACCTTTTAAATATGTTACATCTCTAGAGCAGGTCAATACTGAACTCTCTGCTTTGACAGTCCCTTGCTGTCATTTCTCCAAGACACTGCAGCCCCATTTTTTCCAGACACTCAGACTCCAACACGTAGGCTGACAGCAGTGGCTCTCTTCCAGTTTAATATTTGTTTCAGTGATGCTTTCTGGCTCACAGCCAGAAGTCAAATGTGCTCTATCAAGGCAAGAAAGCATTGCAGGACCATTGTGCTGGTTCAAGATTTTTATGAATCCCAATTTCTTTTCATTATGGTATTTCTGAATCAAATGGAAAACCTAGCCAGTTGAGCAGAATGGAACAGACATCATTATTCTCTACTAATACCATTTGCTAAATACAGTTCTGAAGAGAAAATTAACATCACCTCAGTAAAAAATAGGCTTAGATTTCAGATGCTCCGCAGTTACCTTGACTTCATACCCTAAAGAAATGGGCCTATAGACTCTGCTTTGAGCTACAAATGGTGTTTTGAGTTTCATTATAGTGAAATAACAAATATGCTTCCTCTGTAAAGAAAAGGCAGACACTTTTCACCAGAAACTAACAAAGGATGATTGTTAAAAAAAGCTCAAATTAGGGTCTATCTTGTAGAATAACTGAACTGTAGACTAACTTGAGCAAAACTTGTGTATTCAACACACAAGAGACCCCAACAAATACACATTTCCTTTGTCTGTAAAGACAAGCCCTGCAGGAGTTTGTAAGGTACGGAAGAATGCGTGCATTCATTTCTTAAGAAGTAATGTTTGTGTTTGTTATCTTTAACCGTAAGTGTTACATATTTACTTTTCTGATGAGGGCTCTATTCTGCAGGCTGATGGATGTAAGAGGTTTTAATACAGCTCAAAGCACTTAGTTATACATACTTTCAAAGGTAGAATGCATGATATTCAACTTGAAGAAAAAACACAGAAAGGCAAAAAAAAATTTAAAAGAATAAGCCATTACGTGAACTCTCAAATGTAATGAATCCATAGTAAAAAAAACTTGTCTTGAGCTGTCAAGATTTCATGTCTGCAGAAACATTTTTAAGAGCAATTTTTTTTTTTTTGGTAGCAATTATATTTATCACAGCATGCAAAGTCATTGAGTTAGATCACTTCTGATCCATTCCACTTGTTGAAAGAGACTCAAATGAATATGAATCTCAAGTCGAAAAACCTTGAGTCACAAGCCCCTGTGGCTTCCCATGCCTAAGGCCCCATTCACTGTCCCACTGTCTCCCTGCAGCACTGCAGAGCTATGGAATGTTGTACACCCGATGAGGAGTGACATAGTATCACTATGCAATGTATATCTCAAGTTTTTATATTCTTAAGTGATAATTGTTACCTTCCACTCCTTTTTTCTTTGTTGAAATACAAGAAATATTGGCACTGGAAACTTCTTTTACTCTATAGTGCAACTGAGAACTAATACCAAAATAAATCTGCATACAGGTTAGAGCTATCTAAACATTGCTCTGTCATACAACACTATGTTCCATTTCAATTTATTCTTAAATTAACTTCCTCCATAAATCTTGTTTTCACAACAGACAAATAACCCACCAAGGTTAACCATGCTATTTTTAAATTGCGTATACGTAATACACATGTATATGCATAACATACATAAATACATATATACATCAATACATGCTCAGCATTTTTTCATTAAAGAATGATAAACTTTGTGACATAACAGGCAAGCCAAGGCTGCTTCTCCAAGCTGCTCTGAACTGGCAAGTTAATATGAATAATTGAAGAGAAACACAAATTTATCTTCTGATCAGTTCATTTTGTAGCAGTAACGTGATGAACAGATATTCAAAAGTTAGTTCACAACCAACAGTCTTGCTCTAAAGCTGGAGCTGGCAGAGGCTATACATTGCTTTAGAGGTAAAATAATCAGTCTCCTGTGGGAGTATGAAAGGCTGCAAGCTGTGATTACTTCATCGATGTATTAGCAAAGAGGCCAGCAATAGCAGCATAGGCTGAGCTAAACTGGGAGCTTCCTGCACACTGAATCTATTGATCCCAGAACAGATGAGGAGCTTTCCACTCGTGGGACATGAATATGATTGAGACAGCTTCTGCTCCCACTTTCTGTCTGCTCTCAAGGACTCCTTTTATAAGTTATACACATAAGTATGCTAGCCCTGAAAGAGCTGACACTGTGCTGCAAAGTACCAAATAAATTATGATTAATTAAAAATAAGAAAATGTAAGGAACACCGTCACCTGGCAACAGTCCTGCTGGGAGCAGGCAGGAAGCTCCAGCCAGCCTGTGCTGCATGCCCATGTAACCTATGCCACACGTAGACTGCATGGCACTTGGAAAAGCATGACCTGAGACAAAAGGATGCTCATATTTCATCTTTTCTTTTCCCACTCCTGTAGAAATGCAGCAGCCTGATGTAACCCTTCTGTACAGTATATCTTAAAAAATAAAATACTGATAATATCCTGAAATTCAAGATGTTATTATTGATCTACAAACCTGGAGATTTATGTTAAATTTTAAAGCACCTTCCATTTTTTTTCCCCACAAAGAATGTTGTTTTTTTTTTAGATATACATTTTTCTGAGAAAGGCTTCAAGAAAATCTTTCTCTATACATCTTTCCTGCTGCTCAGTCATCCATGTCCTGATCCACCAGAACAGGCTCACATCTAATTAAGATCCCAGAGATAGATGGGATTTCTAGGAGTGAAGGACATGCAACATACCACAGGATCTTGAAGTGCTCGTGAAATTAAAATATTTTATCCCAGACATTTATGCATATATTGTAACAGATAAACTTATTGCAGCTATTTGTATCACTAAAAAGTCAGTTGCTGAGATTTGGGAAAAACCACTTGTTTCTTCCTCTTTCTTGGACTAATCTTTGTATTTGATTATAAAGTAAGACTACATTTAGGACAAGGTGGAAGAAAATAACATATAGATGAAAATCTGTGTAAGTATATATATCACACTATAACATGATTACTTACAGCATCATCTAATGATACAATAGATGTTAGTAGTAAAATGTGTCAGTCATGGCAAAAGAATGAACACACAGACACATTCTTCGAGACATCTAATACACAAAATGAAAAAGCATTAAGAAAAAGTTGAAGTGATGTATTTTAGTGCTTCAGTCTGCTGTTTCTAAAACTGCTTGTGAAGCAGAATGCTTTAGCACACCTGCATCATTTATCTGCAGCATCTCCACAGCTGGGAGTGTGCCTTAATGCTCATGGCAGGCAGCCAAATTCAGAAGCAACCAAGCAGCTTAGGAATTGCTTTCCTCATTGCTCACCTTTTCTACTGAGAGGCTGCAAAGAAGGAAAGACAGATAAACTTTTGCTTTGCTATAATGATTGTTGTGACTGACCTCTCTTCAACTATTCACTGGACGTTTCAAACAGAAAATCTATTTTCATTCAGTTCTAAAAGCTACTGAAATGACTACCTGAAAAGTGAGAAGAGGAGGTAGCTAAGGGCGCCTTTTTGTGTTTGAAACAAAGGAAAAACCACAACCCCCCAAAACCTCTTCAAATTTCTCTGAAATGTTTATGTTGATTTTATTTATTTAAAATATTTTATTTCCAAATTATCATGCTACCTCCTGAAAGTCTAACATAAGCCAATAGCAAACAGAAACAAATTTTTGAAACTACTTAACTCATATTCTATTTCCTCTGTTTTAAAACACTCACAAACATTGTTTAAGGAAGATCCACATGCACTGAATATTATGTTTTCTTCTATTTTGAGTATTCCATCAATGCAAAAAACGGCACTTCTAAAGATGCACTTGGGTGTTCTACTGGCTGAAGTTTAGTCTTGAAAGAACTTTATAAGTACTCCTTGGGCTAATCCCCAGAATATATAATTCTGCTGCTCACAAGAAACTTTCAGCTACTGGCAAGATTATTTGGAAGGGATCTCAAGAGGTCATTGAGTCCACTCCCCCTGCCAAAGCACACACCCTACAATACGTCACACAGGTAGGCATCAGATATTCTATGAATATCTTCATAGAAGGAGACTCCACAACCTCTCTGGGCAACCAGTTCCAATGCTCTGGTCACCCTTACTGTAAAGAAGTTCTTCCTACGTTCAAGATTTAGGCCATTGCTCCTTGTTCTATCACTGCACACCACCAAGAAGAGCCCGGCCTAATCCATTTTCTTTTCACCTTCATTCAGATATTTATTAAGATTAATCAGATCCCCCCCTCATTCTTCTTTTTCTCAGGCTGAACAGACCCAGGTTACTCAGCCTTCCTCATATGGGAGATGTTCCAGGCCCTTTATCAACTCTGTGGCAATCCTTCTAGGAGATCCCCACCTTTTTTGGGCTGGGGAGCCCAGAACCGGACACAGTATTCTAAATGTGGCCTCACCAGGGCAGAGTTAGAGGGAGAGGATCACCTCCCTCAATCTGCTGGCCACACTCCTTTTAATGCACCCCAATGGATGAATACTTTAGATCTATTCTACATAATATTGGAAAAAACTCATCTGAAGTAACAAACCTGATCAAACATTGCTAAACATTAAAGCCAAAAAACACAGAGCTGCTACAACAGTCTGAGAAACAGGTACTCACCTTTTAAGAAGGTGGCAACCTCAGATTTTAATTGAGATGGACTGAACTAAAGTTTTCTGTAGAGCTTCATATGCTCATGAGAAAATTAGATGCAGTATGAGGTGAACCTACTGGATAAGTGTTGACTATTTCCTGTCTGCACCAATAATCTAGAAGCTATTCTGAATGGGATTCCTTTAACATGGAAAGTTTATCCTTTCTTGTTCTTACTAGACATGACAAAAAGTACTTTTCTCTGGTTAGATCTTCACTTGCATCAGAAATCTGACTCATCTCTAGCCCACCTCCATCATCATGGGGACAGACTGATTATTTGCTAGTGGCCCTGAGTCTACCCAGGATATCTGTTTCTGGAGAAGGTAAGAAACATGCAGAAATGGGATCTCTCCAAAAGACACAACACCTACCTTCATAGCAATAGACACATCAAAAAGATGATAACTCTTTGGGAGCTACTTAGTATTTTGTAGAAGTTATTTCAATAGTGATATTTACAGGCCACATTCATGACAACCACAAGACAGCCTCATGTCACTCAAAACACCCAAGTATGCTTAACAATTCATCACCACGTTCATCACTTTCCACGCCTTCAGCTTCTTTCCATTCACTTACGGGTAAATCATCACATTCAAGTACCTGTACAGTACATTCAAGTACTGAGCAGCATCTCGCACCTCTACAAAATGTAGAAATGATCTCTTCTTCCTTTCAAGATCCTAAACACTTACTGGCTTTAAAATTAGAAAACAGACTTTTGAAGCAATTGCCTAGTGCTTCAACAGGTATAGATACTTTTTCACAATTCTTAGATATCAATATATAGCTACTTTAAAATGGCAAGGATGAAAAGTAGAGCCCTGCTGAACAAGCTAATATGGAGGCAGGAAATTAGAAAATCCATACAAGACTACATTAAGCCTATGCAGAAAACCACACTTAAATGGAAAAAATAAAGGCAGGTTCAAATGTCCAGTCAAATAGGCTGATTCTGTATAGAATCAGGAGAAACTGAGCTGCACGACTCCTCTATTTATCATCCCATCCCTAGGGACAGAGACAGATTTCCCAAGAGGTTCAGTTTGATTGCACCTGCACAGGGAAAAAAAACAAGACATAGCCCAGATGAGTTTATAGTCCAGGATTCATAAAAGCATCTTTTCATCTTCCTTGAAACTCAAGTAGGAATGCACAGGTTTCTGAATAAATTAACCAGGAAAGTTATGATCTGTCTCCTGGGAAGCACCAATTCAAAACTCATTTCCAGCCGCACATGTTTCACATGCAGAATTAGTATCCCTGTCAAGTACAACGAGCCATCTCTTCAAGAAATTCCTACAAAAATAAATCACTGAAATGGAGAAGCTCAATCTAATCATCCTCCTCTTTCTTCCCCTTTCCCTTCCCTTCTATGGTCTTGTGCAGAAAACCTGCACCAACGTGCCAAGGATGTGCAACTCAAAGCTGAGTAAATAACTTTTCTTACAGGAACTACATGAATTCTATGACATGCTTTTCCCAACGTTGACTTGTTTACAACACTACAATCCTTTCAGAAGCAGACCATCTTCGGGGAAGGGAACTACTAGAGACTTCCACATGGTGGCACAGTTCCCTTTACTGAAAGGCAGCACTGATCTGTGTACCTAAAGACATTTTTAATTTTATTTTTCCTTTAACGTACTGGCCACTATCGTGAATAGGCTTAAACAGATTTAAAGTCTCTAGCATCTCTCTAACAAGGCCCATTTTGACAAATTCTTGCAACAGAGAGTTTAATGAGTTACAAAGCTTCCTTCTCTGAGGCTGTGCTTGCTGCCTTGCAGAAGCAAGCTTCAAGCCAATGCAGTGAGGCAAGTGATGTGGCAGGGAGGCTGAAGAAGCTAGAAATCTGATTTATCCAAGTGTTAGGTCATCTGTTTTAAATCCTACTGCACTTCTTTTACTCTCACAATAAGTTGGATAAAATGGACTAACAAGGAACCCTCCTACCACATCCGCCCTTCCATGATTTTTTTCCAGAGGCAAAGATTTTCCTGGTGTTCCCAGACCCACCTCCCATCTCTGCAAGGTACAGCCATACAGCAGCTGGCAGCTCTGCCCTCAGCCTCTGGAGCTGCAGAGTAAGGCCCAGGCTGAGCTGTACTATAACAGCCCCGTCAGGCAGTGATAGATAGCACATCAGTGCTCAAGTGATGCAATAAACATAAAACACTTGTATAATTCTACTCCATTTCTTGCCCTGCTCCTTTCAGCCACTTCAGTGAATGTTTCAGATTACTCATTTAAGCATCATCAGCACAATTTGGCCTACACAGGAGAAAAAAAGCCAGTTGCTGTGGACAAGCTCTTGGCTTCATTTCACTTTGCTGATACTGGATGGTTATCAGTTTCACAAATTGTGTGGTAGCTAAATAGCTAGTCAGACAGGAGGGAGATGATGACCAGTGTTCCTTGTCCACACAAACACTCCACACAAGGACTCCCCCAGTGCTAATCATCCAGTAATGAGTTAGACCAAAATATCAGCTACTTGCAATGCTTTCCACACTGTAAGACATTTGAAAGGAACAGCTTTCTGAAGACTGGTACCTAATGCTCATCACTCCCCCACTCCATTTACTGTGCCTGTCATTGTAATGAGAGCAGCTGAAGCCTTGCTTTTTAACTGCCAGCCTGCCAAGCGAAACAAACTTATTTACATCTGATTTAAACATCACAAGCCAAATAATCAAGATGACAAAGACTTTTAAGTACCCTGATCAGTCTGTTTTCTCTCCTAAAATACATCGTTAATGCTATTATAATTATTAAATCTGTTTTATACTGTCTTTCTGCATCTAAGTAGCTTCTGCTCCTGTCAGTCACTGCAGGTGTATGGCAGCAAAGGCACTCATTTAAACTAGTTGGATTTCCAATTTTAGAGATTCACATACATTCTTAAAAATGGATGCAAGCACATGGCAAAACCGTCAATAAGGCCAATCTGGAGACGTGCACAAGCTTTCAAAACCTCCTGCTGCTTCCTTCTCCTCAGAAAGTTTAGATTACATCACTGAAGGCCCTGATTTAATTATGGTGCTTGTTCACATAGTAGTCTCATTTTTATCCATAAATTTTATCCTCAAACTAGACTGCATTCTCTGTTCTCTAAAATACAAAGTTCCTTTTTCTAAAAAGCAGCTTCCTTGTTAGTATCTGAGAGCTGAAGAAGCCACTTGAGCAAGGAGTATTTAAAGAGGAGACAAGCTTGAGAATAAAGAGCCACTGCCATCAATGAAAGCCCCAGGAAGCTGTCCAGGCACAACAAAAAACAAGCCCCTCTCTTACTTAGAACAGAAAACTCTCCTGGTTGTGCAAGGGGTCAGTTATTACCACTTACTCTTCAGCTGTAACATGCAATTTCTTGGCTCTTGGTCACACTTTCCTGACCAAATGGAATAAAACTTTAAATTGCAAATTCCTTTGAAAAAATTAGTCTTGCATGGTCAACCTATATTGTGCCAAAAGGAGGAGTATATTAAACTTCACAACCTAGGGAGACATTCTGCAGCTTGCAAGTTACGTTCACAATTGCAAATCTTTAATTGTTATTTCACAGTGTATTTTCTTACAGACCTTGGCTTCTGGATCACTGTTGATGCTACAAGAATCATCATCATCAGACTGTGGAGCATTTCTGTTAAAGAAAAAACAAACAAAGATCAACTTAAAAATAAGGTAAAAATTAAGGAAAGCACCATATGAAACTGGTTACTCCATGGGAATTTCTGAAGTCATTGTACCTGAGCTTCAAGGAGGCATAGCGCAATGTTGCTCCTTCAAACTCTTTCAGACTTGGGTCTGGGTTCACAGTGGCTGCATGCAGGTCCTAGAGATAAAGGCAGTTTGGTCAATGCAGTATTAAGGACACCGTCACGTTATTTCTTATTTCAAAGGGAAATTAAATCCTCCCTGCAAAGAAGCGACAGTATTTCTGGCTGAAGTTGAAAAGAGGCATGCATATATATTCTCAAGCTGCATTTCATTCAGTGCAGGCATCTTATTTGTTATATCATGGCAGTTGCCCTGCAAGTTTAGACTGATTCCATTCCATGTGGAAAGATCAGAAAAGGCAGCATGTTTGTGAGCTACACATCCCTAGCAGTACCCCCATTCACTTCAGCCTAAGTTATGAATGACATTCATGGAAAAATAAAAGGGGAAAAAACAGCCACTGCCATGCAAAAAACAAGGGTAATAGTATTAAAGGTTCTAAAATCTGACAATATACTTGCCTTCCAAATGTCACTATTAATCTTTCCCCCATTCAGTACAGCAAAATCACTCCATGGCTGTTTCTAGACACATAATTATTCACACAGGAAGAAGCACATTGATAAAAAAAAAAAAAGAAAAAGAAAAAAAAAACACAAGACACTGTTGTTAGCATTGATATTTACAGGATGGGTTAGGGAACAGATCACCTCAAACTTCAGCTAATTACTATACCATGGCATTTGGAGGAAAGGGAAGAGAAGACATGCTTCTAACAGTTACTTACCAAAACAAATGATTGAAACAAGGAAAGTTAATATAAATTAGGAACGAACAATGAAATTATTCTTTAACTATGATCTTAAAAGCAAGCAAAATAAATCTGAATATGAATGTTGGCCACAGCTGCTACAGCCTGGTAAACAGCAGTTTAGGGGAAACACAAGGGTTTCCATTTGATTGGCACATTTGTTAAGAGACTAATGCTACTGGAACTAGAAACACTGCAATACAATGATATATAAAAGGAGAAGATACATACAAGGTAAAGATCAAATATTTTCTAGGGAAAAAGCACGAGGAACAAAGTGAAGGGAAGAAGGGTTAATAAGGAGTGCAGAGAGACTTTTTGCTAAGAAAGTACCTTTGTAAAATCTAGGATTTTTTTTTTTTTTTTTAAGAAAACAAAATAAACCATCCACTCTCTCATTTTTCATTTAACTTTCTAATAGCTCTGATGCATTCAGTGGTGCAATTAATAAGGCAATAGTGCATTTAACACTATGGCAGTCTGAGTTCTGTCCTTCCCTGCAAAGCCTGGGAGGAGCAACTAATGTTGGAGTTGTTCCCCTTCCTCCCCCACAAGGAAGCCACCTTCTTGTAGCTCCCCAAATCATCAAGAATTCCCATAATTAATAATAGCCCCTCCCAAGACAAGCTCTGCACCAAGGCCAAGCAGCACCCACATACCGAATGCATTAATTCACAGTATGGATCTTACATCTCAGAAGTGCTCTCAGGAAATTTCCCCTGGAGTAATTATTGGTTACAAACAACTCCCATTAGTAACTCCTCCCAAACATGCCTCTGACTTAATAGTTGTTAGCTTTTTCTAATAAGCCCCTCATTTTTAATTTATTAGCTGTTGGCAATTATGTTACCTATGGAAGAACTTCTAGAGGTGATCCAGGTGTGTGATGAATCAGACTTTAAGAAGACAATTACCATCACCATGTTTTCTACTGGGACCTCAAAGAAGTTCTTATTGAAAATTAAACCCCCTTCTCTCTGCACAGGAAATGGGAAAAAGGCAGTAATTTCTCTAAAATTTGGAAGAAAACATACAAAACATGAGGATTTGCAAAGGAAGTCATTCATCAATGCAGAGAAGAAAAGAGCCAACTAAAACTAAGTGAACTTTAACCGTCTGTCCATAGTTTTGTGCTTTTGCTGGAGTAGAAATCCTGGAGATAATCCAGGTTAGCCATACTTAGTGTTTATTAGCACTTCTGCTAAATGTGCAGAATTTTCATATCATGTGTAACCTGTAATTGGTTTGGATTGAAATTCACCAATTATCTTGAAAAGCAAAATTGTCTTACAGCCTAAGCAAGAGTAAGACGTTTTTGTATTTTTCATTTTTTAAAGCCCTTTGTGCCATTTGTGCGCATTACGGCACCATTTTTCCATGCTCATTTTCTTGTAACTTGCTGTTCAATGCTAAGTAACTGTTGTACTTCATGCTAAATACCTGCAACCAGGCATGGAATAAAACTGGCTATCTTTCTTGACTGCTCTCAGCTGTGAGCCACATTCTACCAAATGAAGCAAAGTTTCTGTATGTCACATCATTTAAGAGACAGGGACACAAAGCTAAAATAAATAACAAATAAATAAATAAAGAAGGAACAAGACAAAAGGTAAAAATAGCATTACTCAGGGAACAAAAAAAAAAAAAAGTTTCTGTACGTTTATTTGACTAACCTAAAAGCTGGAATAGCCCAAACAAACTCAAGACTAGCACTTGATGGTTCACAAACGAAAGTGATAAAATAATTGTTATGGAGTGACAAAAGCCCATTAGGACAAATAAGAAATGCTACCCACACCAACCTTCAATCCTAGATTGCCCTTTCATCCATCAAAAAGGTTTTCAGAAGAAAACAATACAAAGTCCTGCCCATAGGGTTGAACTAAGGCAGCCCTTCCAAGACAGATAATTTTGGAAGCCTGTACTCCGAGCAGCTCTATGGGAACCAGCAGTACACAGCTCACAAGTGCTCCAGCCTCAAACTGGAACCTGTCCACCACAACCACTGCTGCCAATGGCAGCACCAGGACACAGACATTTGGGAGCCTCATTCTAGATCAAATACCACGTCTTTTGTGTCAGACTGACAGACACAGATTTCTAAATTAATTCTATCAGTGTGCTGGTATTTTGTTGCAGTGCTATCTTAGTAATGATAGCCAAAAAATCAGTATTATTTAAATAGTAGCATGTTAGAAGCTTATTGGTGAACATAGAAACCTTGAAGAGATGAATTCCTCAGTTTATATCTACAATTAAAATAGGCATATAATATTAACATATCAATATAAGTATCAGGAATTTGCTTATTTTCTATATAATATTTTAAGATACAGTATATTGTATTGATCCTGCCATAGAAATGCATATGCTTGACTGGATCAAATTCTTTAGTGCATTAGCACGTCCACATCAAAATCTAAATAAGCTTAATATGAGTTATTACATACTCATATATACGGCATTTTAGAATAGCTCTTCAAGTGTCTTATTTTATACATTCACACTGTACTAAGATCTGTGCTGCTACAACTAATCTCTGTTTAAAGAAATCAAAATTATAAAAGATTAAAGGTTCATATGCCACATTACCAGCAGGTCTAGTATTTTCATTGCAAAGACATTTTAAACAGAGGTAGAAAAATAACTCAAAGAATATATGCATTCTCCTTCTGCAATTTAACTAACCTAACTGATTTCTGGGTAGTCATGAAAGACGTCTACAACTTCCCTATTGAAGCCCATATGTTGTCCATATTCTAGAGAAATATTTAATGTTGAAGTTATATCCCTCACTCATACAATCCAGAAACTTGAAGCTGGAAGAATTTGCAGGAATTTATATGGAGCATTTCTGATTTTTTGTCTTATTTTCTACATGATTGATATCAATCGATGTTCTTTCTCCATGAACCTCTCAGAAATGATTTCCAATGAGTTTGGTGAACAGGCACCTTACTGATGTGAAGCATAACTAAAATGGTGTGGTCAAGTTTGGCAACCTTATGAGTAACATTTGTGAACGTGTGGAAGCAATCTTTCTGAAATAATAAACAAGAATGTGCATGTTTAAGCTTATACAGGATTAAAGTTTCAGGGTCAAAACTGTAACACACATTTGAATGTCCTTAACTTCCCTTGCCTTTCACCTAAGTTATTTTGGTGCGTGTACCAATAAATTCAAAAACACAAAAAATGTCATACCTAAATACATTAAAAAAATAATAACCAAATACTGCCTGATACAAAAATCAAAGCTAGTACAAAGACTTCAATTGATTCCATAAAGCTGTAGACATTCTTCTGGAAAGGTAGAACAAAAAAGGATTACGTTTCAAAATAATCTGTTATCGCGTTAATGGTTCATTCCACAGAAGTCAACTCAACGTTAAAAACCAATGTGATTCCATTTTTGAAGCATACTCTTCCTTCTCAGTATTTATTTTATACTTCTGCGTATACGACATTCAATCAACCTTCTCAACTGTGCCTTTAAGGATTATTTTAAAAGGCAGTATCATATATTGCTCTTTCAGCCCATGTAGAAAAAGAGAACATATTTCTTTCTGTTTCTAGTTAAAGACTGACTGCAACACAGTGATCTACTCGTGCAGATATTTTGTACTGACAAGATGTTAAGAGGCTTACACTGGAGAATACTTGATATTTATTTAATAGCAACTACCCTGTAAAGCAGCTGGTGTCTCAAATGAATTTTTTGTGTGATACTCTACTTCTACTAGGTGAACCAAAAAGAAGATGCAATTACAAATAGTCTAGCAAAAAGATAGCTATAATGTGCAGAAATTTTATGTACCCATATAATGGAGTAACGCTTCAGCACATACTAGACAACTGCAGTCATTTCACATCAATCACGCACTGACTTACTTACGCGAGATATGATGTTTGATTTCAACCTACACATCCAAAGTTTAGGATGCTTTATGAGGCATAGCCATTAGAAAATACACATGAAAAGTAGGCAATTACAATATGTTGTCAACAAGAAGCTATACTTCAGAATAGCATCAGGCCTCACATTCTAAAGCTTACTTTAGGAACGTTCAAACATTTCAATAAAGTATGCCTTTTTATTTTTATTTTTTTAATGGTACACAGCACACATCAGGACAGCGTGTTACCTCAGTTTCTGGAGTAGGAGATGGAGTGATGGAACCAAGTGATCCTTTCCTTGAGCCCTGAAGATCTGTTGGAACAGACACAGGACGCTGCCACTGAGTTGTTCCCGTAGGTATGTGCCAGTAGTAGATTCCAGCAATGTCATTGATTTTTTTCCATCCAGGTGGTAAGTCTGGGTCTGTCTGAAATGATTGATCACTCCATATATCTGCTGGGAACAGGGAAAAAAAAAAAAAAGAAAAAAAAGAAAATGAATCAATGTTAAAAAAAAATATGAATTTTTTTTTCATAGGTCTTCACCTGATCCAAACAAAGCACAGCAGGTACTACTGTTGTACTATTCCTATGGACAGGAACACCAAAGAAAAACCTTGACTTACTGATCTCAAGGCAAGAAAGCCTCTGAAGTTTGAATTAACCTATAATGAGAGGGACAACTTAACAAAGAGTTATTCCAATATGGCTGTTACCCTATAAACTAGCTTTTCTAATAATGTTTAGCTTTAGGTACATTAAAACACAGCATATAAAGAAATATCTGGAATTGTGGTGCAACCTGTTCTGCTCCCTTCGTTACACTTCTTTCCCTTGTCAATGCATGCTAGCAGAGCCTGCATTTCTGCTAATCAAAATCAGCTTATCAAAAGAAAGAAAAAATAACAGAAAACCAGAACCTGCAATGCCTCTACTTACAACATCCAAAAGTCTACCTGCTCAAAACAATGCCAATAAAAGAACGTAGTGACCATTTTGCATACAACCCTGGCTGTCAGAAGTAACATTATTTTGAACTGGTTTTACAGTAGGGTAGGAAAAAAAAGCCCAAACTCAATCAGCAGTGCCAACAAAGGGATGAAATGCTGGCTCTGCTGAAAAATCTCTTATTAACTGAAGAATGTGCCAGCAATTCATATCATAATTAGAGAAACTCCCAAATTTACATGAGATTACAAATGCGTATAAGAAATGTCACCAGTGGAAAAAAAAATACAGTACTTTTTATAAAGGCAGAAGCACCTGCCTTTATAATCTATGTGAAAAACAGCTGCACCTCAGCAAGGGCAATTTTCTCCTGGGGAATACATGCTTTCCAGAGGCTGGGAAGAGAGCCAGTGCTCTTTAAAACCTCCCAGCTAAAAGTGCTGTGGAGGTGTCATTATGTTACGTGTTAACCAGCTGCTATGCTCTAAGGGCTGTCAACTTGCAATAACCTCCTGGACTGACGTTTCGCCAGCTCTCAAGCAGACTTGAGGGGCTGACACTGGCATACAAACTGTTCTAGCAAAAAAAAAGAAAAAAAAAAACACTGAAAAAAACAAAACTTTCAATAACTTAACTGCATCATGCAAAATACTGTTATGTACAAAGATTAATTATCTCAGTATCACAGTGAAGTATGCACAAGACCAAATACACACGAGTAAGTTTAAACAAGTGGTTCATGAATTCCAAAATATCACAATAATGCTAGTGTTCATAAAATATACATATTGGGCCTTTCAGTGTATGCTGGAACAGAAAAGTGATAAGCCTTTATTACACAACGAGGAACAGTTTCACATTAGTTCAGGTTTATATAGTTTAGTGTTAAACAACCATACCTCAACAGTGCCGTGACATGAAATGTCGTTATGCTCACTTTTAAGAAGAGATACACTGCTTCTGTCCTTGTCATATAAACGTACATATGTATGCACACGTATTTACATATGCTGTTTGTGAAGTACTATGATGTGGCTGAATTATTTCTTTTAAACAAATCAACCAAAGATGCAAACAACACAATTATTTACCGCAACAATATACTACCAGAAATACCTAAACTGAAGTGACCTTGAAGTATAACTGTACAAAACTAGCAGCAGAGGAAAACTGTCAATCCAGAGACTAAAAACAACAATATTTGTGTAACATTTAGCCAGAATATAATAAATTCACTTGTGCATTAATGAGCACTTGGAAAGAAATCAGGTAAAACAGCTGGGTGCATTCTGGAGTAAGAAAATATCACTTGGCTGAGTACTAGTTATTTACTCAAAAAATTATCCATTAACAAAAAAAACATACAAAAATATGCTTGCGTGTGTTCTCAGATAAAATAGGGAGTTAAATTTAATCATCAACTGATTAATGCAGCTGAACAGGAGGAAGCCAGATCACAGGTGCTCACACTGAAACACCAGTTACTGAACTAGCCAATTAAGGAAACAAAAGTCAGCTGTGCAAACCTACTTGAAATAAACGCAACCTTGTCCCACCTACAACTAGTTTGCAAACACACCTCAAGATCACACAGGGCTAATCTGCTCACAGGCTGTGACTTCCTACCAGCACAGACTGGAAAACCAACCTAGCTTGCCCTCTTCTGTAACAGGTGAAAGCATTCACCATGCATGTGGAAGGTAATGACCCATCACAAGATATAGAACACAAGGAAGATGTAAGCAAAAGCCAACGTACAAAATCTGACAGGATAGATGAATGCTCTGCAGCAGAAACATACTACAGGAGACAAATTTTCTTTATTTGACTATAGAATGATGTGTAGTAAAATACTTTTCCTTTGAATTCCGAAGATCTTGCTAAACAGTATGATATTGAGTCAAAATGTCTACTTGTTATACAGTCCACAGTAATAACAGCCCCTTAGCAGAGCAGAGTTCAGGACACTGAGGAAAAAAAAAATGGGACCACACTGATACTCTGTTACATTCAACAGTCTTTTCAGTTCTAATCTTCTAGGAAAATGGGACAGCCACAAGATGGGGGAGAAAGGAAGCAGGAATCTGTATGTTGATGTAGCATCTCACAACCTGCATGCAACAAAACCAAACGATTTATGACCATTGGGAACCTTTCTGCTGTACCTCCCTAGTCATACCCAGAGGTGAAGCTCTACACTGCAACTCACGGTCTATTCCATGCTTTTCACTGATTTGCAGATGAAAGGTTTTGTTTTGACTTCATACACCAAGAATTGCAGGCTGCTGCTGCAGCATTGTGTGATATCCTGATGACTTGTGCCTTCCAAAAGGCAGATGTGAGGCTATGCCAGGTGGACATACACCCCTAGAAAAAATCATAGTGAAACTAATAACTGCAAACTACTGTGCAAAAGAAGCATGTAAAAAAGAATTAGAAGCCAAAAGCACATATATGCTGTAAGAAACAGAATCACATTCTTATATTCTGTTTTTGGAAATGAGCCACCACCAAGTTCTCTTTGAAGTGATGATAAACAAGGTGCTAGGGAACAGAGTGGTCACTGCCTCTCCACTGAAGTCCTTGAGCATGGCTTTTTTTGTTTGTTTTTTTAAAGATTCATTTCCATAAGCATAATTTCTTGTACTTGGAAGCAGCTGATGATGTAAATGCAGTTTCTAGCTGATGCAAATGCAGCTTAACTGGAATTGTTGAAGTGTCTGGTTTTCAGTCCCTGTTTTCAGCAAAGAAGGGTTCCTTTCACTGTGTGGTGGCTGAATGACCAAGTGAGACCATTTACCTGCAAGACTCAACAATACTTCTAAGCACTTGATCCAAATTATCTAAATAGGTTAGGAAATAAAATACCCATTCTGTACAAAGATGAGAGATCTCACTTTTCTCCTTTCAGAAAGTAGTTACTTCTCATTTACCTCTCCCAGTTCTTAGGACTGTTTTATATCTGTTCTACCTATAATGATTCTCAAAAGAAAAGAGATACCATCCAAATGCAGGATTTGATCTAGACTTTGATTAACTGCTACTCTCAGGAGCATATTTCCACACTGAAATGTTAATTGGAGTGTTCGGTGTTCAGGCTGGGAGCACAATGGTCCAACCCAGGACATATTCAGAGTTCTCCAAATCTACAAAAAATAGTCTGGCCAATATTAAACTCAGAAATCCGTTTTTCTGTCTCTGGCTCTTCCACTGCTCACATTCCAGCAGCTGGTACACATACAGTGTCAACAAAGAAATTAAAAACAAACAAACAAACAACAACAACAACAACAACAACATAGCCTCATTAGTAAAGTAAAAGATTCTAATGGCAAAATTGCAAAGAAAGGGATGGTGACAGGATACAACAGCATGTTGTTGATAGTGTTCTGGCAGCAATGGGAAGCAACTAGCTTAAAATTTGATGGCATTTTTCATTGCTGGGGTGAAAGCAACAGGAAACTGCTGGCTGACAACAGAATATGCATGTTGCAGATGCTGTATTTCTGGGCACAGTGGATAGGAACTGAGAAGAGAAGGGGATAAAGAGGTTTTATTAAAAATGAAAGAGGGGGAGGAAAGCATTTTTTACTCTTCAGAACTTCCAAGATATTGAAATAAAAATGTTTTCCTTTTATCTCCTGGGCCTAAAGAAAAATCAAGCTAAAGGGAAAGAAAAGACCTGAAATGAAATTGTCATGAAGATCCCACTGATTTCAACAGATTTGGGCTTTTACCCTAAATGGAGCACATTACTCCCTCCATCTACTCTCATATGCACTCTAAACATCAAGAAAGACATAAGAAAGGAAAGGAAGATATGTTGAGCTAATTAATGTAGGCAAAGATAAACGAGCATTCTCTGTGAAACAGCAAAACAGTAAGAACATGAACCCTGAATATTTTTATAACATTTATTGCCTGAAGTGGGCTCAATGTGCAAATGTAGGCTGCTCAGGAAAATACACTCAAAAGACAAATTTTCTTCTCACTCTGCTCTATAGCATAACTCACAATACCTCTCACTCTCGTAATTCACAGTAATGACGGCCAGCAGGTAGCCTCTCCCAAGCATTCATGCTTCTTGCAGTGATGCTATCTCAGACATAAGTGCAGCAAAAACGCAAGTCACTAGGACAAATAGTTATAAATCAGAAAAACCTGTCTAATTTGGGGAACATTATTCAACAAGGAGTGACAAACAGCCAGAAGCTGGTCATTTGGTGCGATCTTTCCTCGCAGCATGCAACGGGCTGTCATGCCAACCCAGCCCTCCTCATCAAACTGCAGAACCAGTTGCTAGCATTTTGGGAACTCAGAAGAGGTAGATTTCCAAAGAGGTTCCAGGAAGAAGTGCTGAAATGCAGAATTTACAGACGTGCCTATAATCAGGCACAATCTGTGCCAAGATGAACTGCCATTTTGACCACCAGCAACATAAACCATAATTAGAAGAGCCTGATAACTTAGAAATCCTAAAGAAGCTCAGGATTAAGCACCTGTGCTATTCTTTCCTTCTTTAAAATATGGTGTGCTCTTTATCCTGCTGAGTTCTTACAGGCATACAGGGACTTCAAGCAGACATGACTAATCTCAAGGAAGAAAGGAAAGCAGATTAGAAAACATTAAAGGAAAGAAAAACAAAACAACACAAAACATTCAACCCATTCGTTTCCATGCCCTGGTATCTTCTCCCTTTCAAATACCAAAACCCTGATACAAGAACCATAGAACTAGCACGGTAATAGAAGAAAACCAGGGGCCTTGGGAGAAGAAAGCTTCGGTGTCCTTTAAGTATTGGTTGATGGTGGCTCCATCCAGGACAGCACTGCCTGTTCTGTGTAAGACGAAGAATTCTGGGGCAATACAGCCTGCAGACCAGAGGTGAAGCTACAGGAAACTAGCTCTTCTGCACTTGTAATAGTTGTTACTAATAGCAGGGGCTGGAAAAAGTACTTCAGAAATGTTGTGAAGAAAGCTCCACATGCTCCATCTAGGAAAATGGGCCCAAATAGGTAAGAAAGGACTAACCATCTGCTAACTAAAAAACATCCACAAAACAAGCAGAATCTGACAAAGTTAGGAAATAAGACTTGGAGGTGCCCCAAAGGGTTGCTGTGGGCCAAGGAGATGCTCTGGTAAGGTGCATCCCACCTGGATGGAGGAGAGCACAACAATGACAGCACAGCCCCATGCCTCACCAGGAAATGATGACATGGAGGAAGGAGCACCTCAGCAAAAGCAGAGGAATCACTGCCTGAAGGCACAGTAGTTCCTTCTACGTGTTCTACAGCTCTTGCAAAAGCTTTATATAGCGTCACAAGAGATCCCTTTCTTTTGATAAATGAGCTGGTAAGAGTCAGACAACTGTGAGGGTGTCTGGCTGAGGTGGAATTAATTTCCTATATTTACTGTGAAGGTGACAGAGACTGGAACAGCCTGCTCAGAGAGGCTGCAGAGTCTCCTTCTCTGGAGATATTCAAAACCTGCCAGGATGTCCTGTACAACCTGCTTTAGCAGGGATCTCCAGAGGTTCCTTCCAGCTCTTGTGATTCTGTGACTCATAGCAGCCCATATGGTACTATTTTTAAGGTTTGCATCCAACACAGTGCTGGTAACATACCTATGCTTCAACAGTTGCTGAACAGAGCTTGCACAGGGTCAAGGCCTTCTCTGCTTCTCTTAGGGTGTAGGCAGCTAGATACTGGCTGGGCATTGGTCAGCTAGTGGGAGGTGATGAGTGACTGCTTTTGCATCACTCGTTTCATTGCTTTTCTTAACTTATTAAACTATCTTTATCTTGATTATTCCGTACTTTCCCTTGAGTCTCTTCCCCATCCTGCTGGGGGGCAAATGAGCAGCTTAGCTGCCAGTCAGGGTCAACCTACTGCTGAGGAACTCAGCACAGTGGCTGAGCCCAGAATCCAGGGAAGAGCAGACAGATACCTCTGCAGTGGGTAAAAAGGAGACCCAAACAAGAGAGCATCGCACAAATGAATGCCCTGTTAAGAACTTTGTGCTTAAATGAGATACAGCCTCAAACAGCATGTGAACAAAGTGCACCATTCCCCTTGGAAGATTTCTTCTACATTCTGCAGGAAATCAGAATAATTTGTTTTAGAAAGTTATTCCTGCTAGTAAAAATACGTTGTATGTGACCAGCATTATGTATTTCTTGCTTAATTGAAGTACTAGTTCTTTCCACTAGGTGGCAAAAGCTTTTAATTAAAAATAACAATTGTTCAACACAGCAGTCTAATATGCTCTAAATCCATGGTGAGTGTGCATGGTGCAGTACACTGAGGCATTCTTCAACACAAAATTCATTTAGATCAATATTTTCTTTCCTCATCAACAAACCAGTAGAAGTGGTCCTGTAAATTAGCTTTCAGGACTAAAATGATCCAGCAGTATTTTACATCTGCTTTTCTGATTTTTGCACAGTACCTCTTTTTCCTATGACACTTCCCATAGGGAGCAAGACTGAAGCATGTGCTCTTCAACTACTTTGTACTGTTTTGGAAGGGTTTTTTGTCTGATCTAATGACAAAAAATGGATGAGCCATCAGAACAGGGATGCAGGACTCATGCAGCTGCCTGCACATGCTCTGCCGCAGCATACTCCATGTGCACAGGAAAATCAATTTGCACAAGAGCCCAGCCTTCCCAATGTAAACCCCTCCCACCCTGAATCCTATCCCAGAAAATTCATGTCTTAGCAACAGCTGCCAATTATTTCGCAGAAAAGCAGGGAAAAATCAGTTTAGTGGCTCCTCTGAATTTATGTATTTCTCTACTAAAATACAGAGCCTGAATCTGTCTGATCAATGCAAATCGATATATGTCAAGCCACTCACAGAAGAGACTGTTAACTATTTCATTTGGAGCAGTGAGTAAAAATAATCTGGAACAATCAAACCAAACAGCAAGATTCAGCCTATAATGCTAACACAAGAAGCAGTTAAACTCAGATGTCCTGACATGAAGATGCTTGCAGAGCAGAGGGAAGCTCTGTGTCAGAGGGACTCTGCGTTGCCAGCATCACCTTCTGCAGCAGTGTTGCGAGGCTTCAGGTGGTGCCCGTGTGCAGCATAGAGCTGTGCTAGCACCTCAGCAGCCTTGACTCTCCACACAGGAAGCAATGCACCACAAGGCTTCAAGTCCAGGTAGAAGCCTGTTTTACAAGTACCAGACGTTACCAAGCTCAGCACCTCCTGACCCACAATTCTCTGCTTGACTTGGACTGAATGAAGACATGAGGGGTCCTGGGGTCTCCCTCAGACCTTCAGCTCTTTGCTGGTGCTACTGAACCAGACACACACCATGAAGGACAGATTGGGGGAAGGGGGGGTCTCAGTGGTCTCTAGGGGTCTCTTCCAACCCCTACAATTTTGTGATTCTGTAATTTTATTCCCTTACCTCACTACCATATACTTGCTGTCACGTACCGAAACGATGGAGTCCACTGTGCTGCCACAGGTAACAGATCTGTTCCAATGGAGGAATATAAGGAGTTTAAATTTGCTGACATTAGTGAATCTTTTTAGTCTGAATGACAGAAATGGTAAGATAGAGCATGGAATAAGGAATTCAGAGTCAGCATTTTCTTTTCCCTTCAGAATACAAACTTCAGGAAAAAAAAAAACCTGCATAAGAAGCGAGGTACCAGGAAGCTGATAATTTTCTTAATGTGAAATATGATGAAGCCTACCAAATTCAGGAGGGAACAATGTAGAGAATCAAAGGCAAGACTGCATTGCTCTGGAGAATGTATTGCATAAATACACTGATATAGCCTGAAGATTTAAAGAAGTTCTCTTAAGTGGGTTTTGTGCATGTGGTTGGCTAATTAAGAGCCACTGAAGTTGGCCAGTGGCACAGACATACAATTCCAATGATGGTTTGGCTGAAACTGATCTTTGATAGTTTCATTCACAGCACTGTGCAAATGCACTCAGAAAAAATATCTTCTTCTGAATTTAATGATTCAATGAAAACAGAACATAAAATTGAATTACAACTGAGTTACTCTCTGAAATTAAATGTTTCACTTGGAAAATAAGTAAAAACTCCAAGAAGAGCTGTTTCCTATCTCCTGCACAAGCTCTGCACATCCCTCAGACAATGTGGATGCATGGCACAGTATGGCAGCTGTTTTAGAATACCACAAAACCAATGGATTTACCCACACAGCAGGAGGGTTTGGAACCCAATTTTAAACATAGTGGGGAAGGGGAAGGAAAAGAGGTGTGACATGCCTGAAACTGCTTGCCCAGAGCCATGGACAAGCTCTCCAAACCCAAGTGTAAGATAAGGGCACAAAGACAGACCCATCATTGTCCCTCCCAGCATGTTGAAGCACTGGGTTCCCTTTTGTCCCACACAAAGGGATGCTCTTTAAACTTAGTCCTACCTTCCACAGTAAAAAAAGTATTCCTACCACATCCTACCCAATTTAGTGCCATCATTAACAGGATTTTAATGATCTATATAATGCATTATTTAGCAACTTTAAGGCTATAGTCAAATGCGCATTAGAGTACAACCTGAAGGGTTCCTTTTTTCAACACAGAATCCAGAAACCCAATGTTCCCACATCTCCTTATTTTATTTATCTATTACTCCAAAGAAAAAGACAGAAGAAGTTATGACAAAAATTCTCTCTTAGAATTAGAGGCACATGAACACAAAATAATGCACAAGCACAAGGAAGCAGTGCATTATAGACCTCATGGCCTAGAGCTCATTTAAAACAAAGATGTTCTGGAAAAACTCAGGCACACCAGGAGCTAAGGCTCTGCTGAAGCTTCTAAACACACCTGATTCCAATTATTCCAGCTTCGAGACTTTTTTTCTCCTTTTAAACTATAACCTTTACAAAAAGGATTCTTGGTTCAGGTAATAGTCTTATTGAGAGATTGTTTAGTCTGGAAAAGAGGCTCAGGGGAGACCTTATCACTCTCTACACAACTGCGTGAAAGGAGGTTGTGGTGATGTGGAGGTTGAACTTTTCTCCCAGGTAACAACAATAGGATGAGAAGTAATGGCCTCAAGTTGTGCCAGAGGAGGTTCGGGTTGGATATTAGGGAATATTTCTTCTCAGGAAGAATGGCAATGAATTGAATAGGTTGGCCAGGGAACTGGTGAAGTCACTGTCCCTTGAAGTGCTTAAGAAACACGGAGATGTGACACTGAGGGTTAGAAGGCATAGTAAATGATCTGAGAGGTCTTTCCTAACCTTAATGATACACATCTCATGGGAGAGGGAAGCATGCTGATGGAACAAAGGGGCCACCATAGCATAGAGGCTTCTGTAACTATTTCCCATCTCTACATTGTTATAAGCTTTCTATTAAGGCTTTATTCATAACATACAGATATCTTTGGCATTAATCAAACTCAGAAATATAAATAATGTCTTGAAAATACAACCCATTCAGCACAAGTCATTATTTGCATTCTTCTATTACATGTTACCCCAGTTCTAGAACTTCGTGTTTATTTTTCATAGGGATGGATTTATGAACATAACTGAAGATAGATTCAGAAATTTAGATTTTAAAAGACAACCAATATTGGTGAAATAACCACTAACAAGAATCAGAAGAAAATTCAAAAATAGCTTGTGTCACAGACGATACTGGCAAATTGAACTTAAATAAGCATTAGCCAGAAACAAACCTAACACCCATTAGCTGGAGCCTCATACTGGATAAGCATTTGAAAGGAAAAAAAGGATGAATTCTTCAGTTCTGCAGAATCACAACAGAATCTCACTTGCAATTTGCACCTCCTGCTTTCTTATTTGATGTTAAGTATATTATCCAAACAGCCACTTGCTTTGAAAAACTCTGCACAAGCTCTCCCCTAAAGTTGCTTATGCCAGAAACATAAGAACAAAAGTTTCTTTATTGTGAAACCCGAATCTCCCTCCAACCAAACACTTCCTTCGCGGAAATGTAAATCTGACAACATACAGTCAAAACTATACACAGAAATCTCCAGCACGTGACATACTCAAGACATCCAGACTGATTAACATTATGGAAAAAACATGGCTAACTGTCATCACAAGATGTTACAAACAGTGTAATGTTTTCTAATGCACAGCCTCAGTTTCCTGGCCACACACATTTCTGAGTCCTGGTTTTTATTAATTTCTTAAAGTTCCTTTACTGCTACTTAAAACACTCATACAAAGTGACAGGCAATCAATTACTTTCTGTTACTTTGGAAGGAACAAGGTCATAGAGAACTCTGAAAATAATAGCTTGACTTTATGTTATAAACTAAGATAAAGACAGAACCCCTTATGCCTGCAGCTTTAACATGCATTGGCACTACCATGGGACTAATCCACTCACTCTATTATAAAAATGGATGTAGCTGAGCTAGAAGAAGCATAAAAACAGATAACACAAATATAAAAGTGCTTCTTCAGAAGAAGCCATTGAGTGTGGTAGAGCCTGGAGAAAGAGTAAAAAGGGAAGGAGGGATGAATGTCACTGATCTGTAGTCACAGAGGGTGTGAAGAAGGCAAGGATGGAAAGGAAATGAACATTCACTGTTATTTACTGCTTCCTATAGCAGTAAAGCAAGGGGCACCTAACAAAATTATCAGAGAGCAATTTTATAACAAAGGGAAGTACTTTTTCATGCATCACATAATTAAATTGTGGAACTCATGGTCACAGGATATTGTGGATGCCAGAAGTACAAATGAGATCGAAAATGATTAAATAAATTCATGTTAGAAAAGTCTATCTATAGCAATTAAAAGATAAAGTGAATGACATACCAGGTTTGAAAGCCCCAAACCAGCAACTGCTAAAACAGAAATGATGTAAGAAGAACCACTCACTGTACACTAGCTCTGTTTTTGGTTTTGTTTTTAATTTACTTCTATTCCACCCATAAGTTTTTGCTACTGTCTCCTTTAGTGGATTGCTTCTGACAGAATGGCCATCCTTACAAGCTGATGAACTACCCAGTGAGTTACAAAACTGAACTGCAGTCCCCATAGCCCACAGTTGCAAGCTTGAACTTTCAGTCAGCGTAGTGTTTGCACTGGAAAAGTGGACAGTAGAAATGCAGGAGTTATAGGACTGAATATTATAATCCCTCTACATTTTTTTAACTTTCAATTTTATATTAGCACTTATTTAAAAGGATGATTAAAAGGATGACGTCACTACTTTTACACTAAATTGTACAGAACAATTTAATAGATGGACATTTTTTCACGGGCAAATATATACAGCTCGTTTAAACATGGATATGAACCAGGAAAAGACTGTGTCCGAAACGCTCAGAAGAACAGGCACTATGAGCAGATATGATCTACTGGTTAATGCAGAACCCATTGCTTGAGAAATACATTTAGGTGTTTTGGTGGAGAGGGAGAGATTAACTTCACCTATTTCCCCTTACATGATTGCTAATGTCATTAACTGCTTAAAACACAGGCTACTACATAAGACCATTATTATGGTTCAAGAGAGCTACATCAGTAAGTTTTTATAGGCTTGCTTCTCATCTTATTTGTGTTTTGCAAAAATTAATAGAAAGGAGATCACAGCAAGATACTGGATGCAAGATGCAGTTAGGAATTCACTGTTTCTTCACTGATGGTGATTTCCCAGTGAATCCTGTCACCTTCTGAACAGGTTTAGCCCAGATAAAAGACCATGGGCAGCACAATATACAATCCTGGCATAGCGTCTGTACAGTGATAAGCCAAGACGAAAAAGAATTGAAGGCAAAATAACCTCAGTTGCTTGACTTTAAATTGACCTATTTGCAACCAGAATGAGTCTTTTTTCTCTCTTCTAAACTCAGACCACCACGTTACCCATCAGTAAGTCATAAAATAAACCATGCTCCACAGAAAGCCTTCAGTCTATTATAGCATGAGGTATTACATTTGTTCCCACTGCAGAATTAAAGCTGCAAGACGTTCAAAAAGTTTCCTTTTAAAACACCAAATAATGAACAGAAAAAAAAATACTACTCTTATAAATGTATGTTCATGTTCAGCACTGACAGAAAGTTTTAGAATTTCATACTGTATCATGATATTTGATACTTAAGTCCCCAACTCCTAAATTTAAGAGAAAAATCTCGAGATAGTCACACACACACAAAAAAAGAAAAATTTCACTAGAAACTGTAGAATGTCTACAAAAATCCTATGTCTACCAAAAAAAAAAAAAAAGATGAAATAATTAAATAAGAATACTACCTTAATCCTAGAAGATGCACAATGACCTAAATGTACTCTTGTTTCTGAAGACACACACTTTTCAGACTACTGCTTGGGGTCAGGGTGTTTTTCTTTCAAGGGAAACGTTACAGCTCTGTTTTCATTTTGGTTCCTTGGTGTAAATGGAAACAACCATTCTTATTCACCAGTACTAACAAACAGCCTTTATAAATGCAAGATATCTATAAGCATTATTTTGCGATTAAAAAGAGGATATAAAATAAAATAAATGTGTTGTTACTAAAAAGAGCAGCATTTGAGGGAAACAAAACAGACCTGCTTTGCAAAAGCTCTACGTAATCCCTCACCTACAGTAAAGCTGTATGCCTGAATAGAACCAGAAATTACTATTACTAGGCTGTTTTTGATGTGTTCTGCAGGGAGTGCAGCTTTTAAATCAGTGGTAGATTGTCATCTTTTTTTAAAATACTGGTAAATAATTATTATACCAAAGTAAATGAGATTTGGAAGAAGTGGTTGGTCAAACATGGCATCTCAATCTACTTCTGGCCGAGACTTCAGAAAGAGCCCTCCCCTCTCCACACTGTTCCTGGGAAACCACTACTCTTTTGGAGTCCCAGCCCATCCGTTCATTTGGCATTGTTGCAGCTGAAGCTTGTCAAAGATTAAGAATTGCTTCCCAGGTTAGAAGCACCTCAACACCCAGAACAGACAGCTTTCCTCTGGGAAACATTAAGCATGCTGAACTGTGCTCTGCTGTTCTCTGGATCAGCTCCTTGAAACTAAAACCTTGTGAAGCTGAAGTGGACAAAAGTCACAGAGGAACAGAGAATGGGGTAACTTCAATGGGGCAACTACCTACTCCCTACGTAATCATCTTAAGAAACTGCACTTTTCCCTATAAAGCAGTCTTGGGGTTAGTTAATCTAAGTGTAGAAGAACTTCCCATAAAGTTAAACACTGGGTATAGTTAATGTATGAAAATCCAGAATACAGTTATTCAGGAGAACTCCACGATGATATGAAATCAAGAGAAATACAGAAAAAATATTTTCGATTAATGATCACACATTCATTTTCATAATTGCAAAAGAACCTTGCTTCTTATACATACACAGAACAGAATTTTATGAAGCCCAGCACATCCAGTTCTGAAAAAAAAAAAAAAAACAACAACCATCCATCCCACCGCCCAAAAAGCCCCAGCAAACCACAAATTCTGCATGAATGACTAAATAAATAAAAATCAAACTTCTTATTCTATGCAAGTGGAAGCTCAGTCTTGAAATCTCTGTTTTTCTTATGTATTCTTCCTATTCTTCATATGCCTTTGTTAAAAAAGCATTGGTTATGTTTGAACAGTTAACCAAGGGAAATTTGTGTAGTCAGGAGACTAAAGTTCCTTGGTTGATACGCTGACAGGCTCCAGAGGGGGAAAAAGAAAAAAAAAAAGGGGAGACTCATTATCTCATTATTCTGGTTTAGTTAAGCATGAAGGAAAACAAGGTAATTTAACACAAAATATTACCTCGAAAACCTGCTATGGCTACAGTGCGTGATAAATTATATTGGCTTGCCTACAGAGAAAGAATGAGAAGCATTTTAATTTTTGTTTTATTATTTTTCTAAATACAAAAGCCAACATAGATCACTATTTCTTACTACTCCTTTGGAGTGAATACAGATGAAAACAAAGTTGCGTATAGTAAGGTTTTGTATAGACCAAAGATCATTCTTCTGACCAAGTTCAACTGATTGATTTAGGACTGGCAAAACTGGCGTCCATTAAAAATTAGCAGAAACATGTCCAAGATACTAGTCAATGCTCATTGAGAGATACCAATCAAATACTGTAAAACACCTCAACTTTCTAACCCCAAAACCTCACTCTGTATACCGTAAGTTGCATTACCTTGAACTGCAGGGAATGCACAGAGGTGCTGCACTTTATCTAGTCAGATTCCCCTCTGACCCTGGGCTGCATTAAATAAAGCAGCCCCATGGGAGCTATTTGTGACATGTAAAGGAGAAAACAGAAGTCCATTTCATCATGGATTTTAAACCTATGTAAAAACCTTTAAGTCCTACAGAACACAAGCCTAAAACATCACTTGTCAATTCACTACTTGACAAGCAGCCGGAAACACTACTCTACAGTATTTATCTTGCATCTTAAGCTTTGTCAGGTATCAGCTGATCTTATGTTAAATTTTTATTAACAAATAACTATTCAACAACTAGAGCTAAGAGACGTTATAACCCAGAGCTTTGATTAAGTAGAAGAGAAAGTGTTACTTACAGTTAGCAGATGCTCCCATACAGTTCAACATGTACTTATCTGCTACCAGCATCCTTAAAGTTTGCTCTGTACACGTCCCAACAGCTTCATATTCTCCTTCTGTGTAGCACCTCCAAATCAGTCTCCAGCTCAAATATGGAAAATATGCTGCTATGCTTAACCAGACACTTACTTAATTAGTCTAACAAGAAACAGTGCTTTGGGTGGGAGAAAAGAAAAGCCACTTCAATCAACTAAGATAGAAATAATAGAGGAAACACCACATGTTGACCATTTAAATGACTGCTGTTTTCTAGTAAGCCAGGAAAACCTGAGAGAGTCTGCTACAGAGAAACTGCAGCAGTGTATGCATTCAGGGTACTCTCTACTGAATTGATTCCAGCTTGCAAGACAGTGATGTATTTTCTGACCGACTCTGCTCAGGAGACAAGCTTTTGAAACAGTACTTTCAGCCCACAAGCACTCAGATATCAATCACATCAAGATTTAATCAGCTCAACTTTGGACCAGAACAGCCCCTCACCCTGCAAACCAACCCTGGTAATATATTTATGGTGGGTTTTTTCCTTAGTTGCCCACATAAATGTGAAAAGGAAAGGTTTAGAAAAATGTACGGCAAAGATCCACTCATTGAGGACAAAATTCTTCTTAAGGCTGATAACCTCCAACTCCCTGAAGGTGCACTGCAGCAATGGTAGAAATTGATTTAGTGAAAAGCTTCTATTAGCGAGAGCACTGTTCTCATCAGAAAGTCCCTCCCCTTACTATAATCAATAATTTAAGCAAAGCCAAGAATCATATCAGCCAAAATGACCAGGGCAACTGACTTTCTTTTTCTTGCCGAGTAAAGGTAAAATTAAATTAAAGTCTGGGTGGGAATATATTCTAATTTAAAAACTAATTTGGGCAGTCTGAGTTGTGCATTTATTTTGAGAAGGGGAAGAGGGAAGGGCTCTTTTGTTCATTACTGGAAACTTCTCAGGTTCACAGAAAGGCCAAAATCCACTTCTAAAACATGAAAGCAGCTATAGCCTTCGATGTAGAGTATCTTACCCTGCAATGCTCATCTGCACACAAACAAGAAACAAATGAACTCCATAGATTTATAACTATTACTTCAGTGTAGTGACAGTGTTACTGTACCTATGTTAGTGTATCACAACCATATCTGAATTAATAATTGAGGAAGTGTTTAATTTTTAAATTTAACCCTGTACAATCTCGACTGAAAAGCTACTAAGAAAACAGGAGGATGAGTTTAGTTAAATTACTTCACTGATTGGGGGGAAAAAAAAAAAGTGGCTGCGTTAAGACAATTTATTGAAGTTCTGAGACTTACATATTGAGTAATAAATTAGTCCAGGATATGAAATGATATAGGCATAACACTAACAACATAATAAACAGCGGTTAGAAACAATCCCAGTAACGTAATATCATATAAAAATGGATTTAAGTTCCAAATGCCCCAGAGACAGCAAGCAGACAGCAAAAATACGTGCCTGAGATGTGGGGCTGTTATCCCCCGCAGCTCAAGAATTTCTCATCTCTGAAGTATCAAGGATAAATCTGCCGTGCAAACAAACAGAAGGACATGCTCTGCTAGGCTTTAGAAATCCAGATCTCAGACAGTACAGGAAGCCTTCTTAATATCATTATCTTGAATTCTGTGGCATCCTGGTATTGGACATTTACAGCCTAATGCTGAGCGCCCAGGGGCTTCACACATCTTGATATCAAGCAATTGAGTCTTAATTGCAAATGTATGTGCTTTCATGGGATTGCATGAAAAAAGCTTCATGTCCCTTAAGGCAGGGACCAAATACCAATTTTAAGCAAGGGCTGAGTTCAAAGCAAGTTTTGGACCATCCTTTTTATAACCACTGTCTTTGCGTAGCCCTATTTGCCTAATTTAATAAATACCAACACTCCTGCTTCTGATTCCTGGTTTGTCCAGCTTTTCCCAGCTACTGCCAGGCCCTCATTCATCTCTGCAACTGCAGTAATCCTTTTGCCTTCCCCCCCTGCCTCCCCCCTTCTCTCATCAGCCTCCAAGCCACGTTCTCATCTTTCTACTTTTTTCCCTATCCCACAACTCCTCCTCCACCAAGAACAGAGAGAGACAGAGCCACCATTGCTACTGGGGCCCAATGCTGGCATTGCTGCATCAGCTTGGAGAAGCTCAGGCTCTGATCTGCACTCAACAAGGGTTTTATTGGCAGTGAGGCAGGAATTGCTTCCGAGTTGGGAGACTCACAAAATTATACCTGCCCCCTGCATTGCAGCACTCTTGAACTTGAGTGTGATCAGCTGCATGAGCTTCCATAAAACAGGCACAACGTAATGACGAGGGACTCCTGCTGCATGGCGGTATTATTCCTCTATCACATCTGCTGTAGCACTAAAAACAAACAAGCACCTAGCCAGATCTGGTGTGCCTGGTCAGCACGCAAAACCCAAGCAGCCCACCTGTTTCTGCTGCCAGCTACTCTCAAACATTCAGCTTGCCCTAAGGAACAGCAGTCCACAGGCTGAGAGTCCTTCCAAAGGTAACAACAAGCTCTCCCTCCCTCCCGTATAGATTTTTACACTCATTTCTAAAGCATCAATCAGGTGGATTGAAACTTGGCTTGAGTTCTATGCACCATTAAAAAGTGCTGAGACAGAGATTTGCTGGATCAATTTTGGTCATAATTTGTGATCACTTTCACAACTTTATGAATTGAAAACTTTTTTTTCCCCCTAAGGAGGGACTGTTAGTCTGCTATTAGTTACTGGTGGATTTTCTTCTGTGCATCTTTCTTAACATCCCTCTGAAAGGGCTATTAGGATCTGACTTTTCCCATTACCTTCTCTGATTTCCCTTCCTTAGTTTGTTTTTCCCTTTCTCTTTGCTTGGTCATGTGTCTGCCTGAAACCCAACTCTTTCCACGGTCTCAGAGCAGATCTGGAAAAGAAACACAACCCTAGGCACAGAAGAACTTTAGCAAGAAGATGCATTCATACCGTGAGAGTACACACAGGTTCTGGGATTACACTTTTGCATTCCTGAAACAACAGAAGCTTGAAAAGCTTCTGAAAATAGTTTATTAAGTAAAGTATGAGACATTAAGCAGTTTACCTTTTCTAAAACTCAAGTTTTCCCTATAGACACTTAGAAAAGTCTTCTGCATTGTTAAAGATACAATAAGCCCTGCTTGAAAAGCATGTTAGGCTATTCCTCAACATGACAAAACAATGTAAACTACACTACAGAGACACTATGCTACTTTTAGTGATCTGAAAATCTTGCAAACTACTCCATAGCTTTCACTCTGGTGGCGGTGCAATTCCAGCATTCCCTTTCCTGTGTTTCCTCACCACACACTCTAGCTACATAAGCAATAATTCATGCCACAACATTAATTAAATTTATACATCTATTTTTATTAGCTGTCCAAATTCAAAAGGTTGCTCATCACCCGTTTTATCACAGAAACTTTGGGTTTCAAGCCAGAGCACTTACTTGAGCACCGAAGCCAAGGATTCAGCTACTGCACTGAGAAGGAAATCACAGAATGGCCAGGGTTGGAAGGAACCACAAGGATCATGAATCTCCAATCCCCCTGGCCACATGCAGGGCCACCAACTTCCATATTTAATACTAGACCAGGCTGCCTAGGACCCCATTCAACCTGGCCTTGAACACCTCCAGGAACGGGGCATCCACAACCTCTCCGGGCAGCCTATTCCAGCACCTCACTACTCTCTCTGTAAAGAACTTCCCCGACATCTAACCTAAATCTTCCCTCCCTCTACTTAAAACCATTTCCCCTTGTCCTGCTGTTATCTACCCTTTCAAAGAGTTGATTCCCCTCCTGTTTTTAGGCTCCCTTTAGGCACTGAAAGGCTGCAATGAGGTCCCCCCGCAACCTTCTTTTCTCCGGGCTGAACAAGCCCAGCTCCCTCAGCCTGTCTTTGTAAGGGAGGTGCTCCAGTCCCCTGATCGTCTTTGTGGCTCTCCTCTGGACCCTCTCCAACAGCTCTCTGTCACCTGATCACCTCTCAAGTTCAGTTTACTATCAAGTTCAGTTTACCCTCTACCAGTAGACTCTGGATGCTGGTCATTATTTTGAACACTGTATAAATAACCACATGACCCTTCAGGCATTTTTTTCCTCTTAAACTGACTTGCCTTTTCTTCCCCAAAATCCTCTCCCAGGAACAGCTAAGAGGAATATAAACATACAACTAGTTACTCCCCATATAGAATGGTACCTGTACAAATACTGATATGCAGCAATAGTCATCTTTACTGTTTTGCAAGCAAATGGTCAAGTCTGTGACTATAAAACCTGTGTTCTTGATACACAGCTATCACCATCAGGCAGGATTAAAAAAAAAAAAAAAAAAACAAGAAGAAAACAAGGACTGCCTGCTATTAAATTTGTGGGCTATTAGGATGCACAGTGGGTATGAACCAAAAACCTCTTATTTCTTAAAGTCAGATGTTTACTTGGAATCCTACAATTGTTCAAATGGTAGTATATTTTGTCCCCTATATTACAGGACTTGTGCTTATCTACAGCATAATTGACTGTATTTCTATTACCATAAATCATTTTCTACATTCAGGAACACAGAAAACATGTTCTGTACTAAATAACATCCTTGTTGTCTCTATCAGATAGGTACTGCAAAGGAAAACTGAAGCTTTTAAAGGACATTCATTTTAATTTTGTCCAAGATGCAGGTCAAAATCAGGGGCAGAATTCAGCCTTGGTATAAATCTTTCTGACTAGTTCCTGATTTGCTGCAATTTTTATTGTATTAGAGGGCCGTTCTATCCACACACACACTACTATTTCAGAATATCAGGCTCCATTTGCAAGATCCCAACTCTCCCTCCCCAAGGGTGAGTCTCATTGCTGCCATTTCTGTGCTGAGCTGAACTTGTTTATTTGTAACCAGCCATTAAACTGACATCCTAGATTTGAGATAGCAGCAGCAGGCAAGCATTTGCTCAATAGCAGTCACATTCAGCAGCAGTGCTGCCCGAAAGGAGGAGAATTGGCCTTTTGACTCCTCTCTTTGATTCATATTCTCATTTAGGGATACAAATCCATCTGCCAAGGGCCTTCCTTCTTGCAGTGGAAAGGTTGAATTGGTTGTCTCATTTTTTCCCTCCCCACTCAAAAAAGTGTCAAATCTTTCAAAAGCACCTTTCCATTAGATCACAAAGAAGTTTCCTGCCTTGGATTTTGTCTTAACAGGAATGTGTTCCTAGTGCATACAAAAAATAAGAACCAATTCTTCAGGGTCTTTGAGTAACATACTTCCAAAAACAAAGCAAGCAAACCCTCAATCACTCAGTTATCCAAGATTTGAATAGTGACTTGTTCACAGAGGGAGGAAGAAGATGAAGCAATTTAAAAGACGTGAAAGCAGTATATTGCAATTTTCAACCATGTACTGAGAAGTAAATGGTATTTCTATCACATTCCTATGTATGCTAAAGTGCTAAATACAATCTCTGGACTGAACATTAATAATTCTCCACGCATCTGCTGCACTGCACTATTTAATGGATTAACTGTTCTTGAAACTCTATCTTTTTTTCCTTCCCAGAAGCCATATAAACTAAAGCTGTCTGCTTTTGCAGATTTTTCTCCTGGATGCCTTTCTTCCTTTGGCTGCTGGCATTTACTGCAGAAGCACAAGGACTGAAGACCATACATAATGCTCTCCTTCTGCCCAGGTGTGGTGGCAGTGAGGAGACCGGTGGTGCCCATCCTATGAAGTCCAAGCACAGCTGAAAGACCCTAAAGAGCTCAGAAAATCCTCTTTTCCAAGTGCCAAAAGAGCTCAGATGTCACACAATGGTAACATACAGCTCAGAAGGAAGAAATTAAACACGTTAATTAAAAGAGACAAAACTTGTACTAGCTCATCCTGATTGACCCTTATTTAATTAAGTTACTTGGAATTATGCTAATTTAATTTTCACTGAACATAAATTTTCTATCCATATTTTTCCATTGTCAAGCCTTGGGCAAGTGCACAGACAGAGCTAACAAACTCAGCACTGTTATCTAAAACATACTGATGTTTTCTCCAGAAAATGTTATCAGTGATGGCATGCATATCATATATCTTGAGAAATAATACTAATTCAAACAGCAATCTCAGTAAATGGAAAACACATTCAGTTTTCACAGGAAGAGATGACTATACAAAAAATTCTACAGTAGCAAAGGTTTGTCACACATCAAAAAAGATCGAAAGATCCATTATTTGCCACACAGCAGTAGGGACTTTCTGCTGTGACTGAACTCTCACACTAAAACCCAAACTCACTGTTGTTACAATCACATCCAAAGGACGCTGTCACAAATGCTACAGACAGGTAAGGAAGCTGTGAATTTGGATCACTGTAGCCTCCAAACAGTACAAAACTTATATACAGTAATAATGAAATCACTTTAAATACAAACAAGTTAAGATAAATTTGTTTAGCTCCACATCACCCTCAAGAATTACACTGCCTCCCCTCATTCTGATAAAGTTGTGTCTTTAAAGATTGGCTTGGATATTAAAAAAGCGTTAAGTGATGAAGCCCATTAACTAGGGTAAATGAGAGCTCTGCGGTTTTAAAAATAATAAAGACATGTTGTAAATCACAGCAAAGTTCATGCAACAGTCACCATTACTGTTCCAGTAATTAATGGGCCCAGAATTTCAAAATATGCCATGATTTCAACTTCTGAATTACTTCATGAAACTGCATTGCCAACAAAAAAAAAAAAAAAAAAAAACCACAACAATGAAACACATTAATTAAATGACCCAAATTAAGTTTCTTTCCCTTTTAAATATAAGCATATCATCAAATGACTGAGGGCTCAAGAAGATTTGAATTAGAAAACTAAAATCTCTACCAAACCTGAAAATATTTCCTCAAAAGCAACACTTCATACTCAGAAAAGTTCTTCCTTGCCATCTGCAGGCAAACAACAATACTTGAGCATCTCCAGGCAATTGTGTACATCTCACGACACAGACTCACTGAACGCTGGGGTGATTATTTATAAAACGGCAGTTGTGAAGTTTCCGTATTACTGACAATGTTGAAGCAGTTTGGAGTTACAGTGAAACTTTGGGTCTCACAGCTTTTAGGATCCCACCTAAAGCATTTGATGGTGCCTTTTCCAAACCAAACTGTAAGGGACCAAAGGACCAAAATGGAAGGGACCTGTGTGCTGGCCAAGCAGCATCCACATTTGGATGCAATCCACACCCCTATAAAAACACTGCAGAACTGCCCCACTCCTTCCTTTTGCCAGCTGGGAAGGCTCAGCCCCATGTTCCGAACACTAAGCAGCTGCCGATGCCTACCTGTTTCGTCAGGAGAGCTTGGTGAAGCGCTGTCCTGGGACAGTGTAGTCCAGCTGGAGTCCTCATCACTTGGAGCCAAGTTCTGAATCCTGTGCAGTGCGCAGTCTGTTTTGGCCCCCGTTTTAGGATGGTCCTTCTTAGTCTCAGGGCTCGAGGATACCGTGGCAGTTTGGCCGTCCTCTGGACTTGACTGCTTGTTTTGCTTCCGGGGCAGGACTTCCCCATTGACAATAATGGTGGAAGCCTGGCTGTTGCTTTGTGCAGATTTATCTTCCATCACAGCAAAGCTCTGCTCCAGCTCTCTGGCAGACGTCTCCAGGTCTGCATAGTAATTCAGGAAGCTCTTGGTCCTCCTGGGCTGTGAGGGCAATATTTCACAGCTGGAGGAGTCCTGTGGGATCGGCTCTTTGCCTTCAAACTTCTCAGAAGTCACACTGACACCGGCTGTGGTGCTGAGGTTCTTGTTGGGATCCTGTTGGCCCTGCTCGGCAGCTTTCCTCAGCTGGTTTTCTCCGTTCTTCACCAGTTTCATATTGGCAGAGCTGCTCCCCAGGAGGGGCTGTGCTGCCGGGTCTGAGAGGCCCATGGCTGTCTGAATGTTAGTCAGCGCGTACTTCTTCCTGCATTTCGGAGGAGTGCTGTTCTTGGTCTCGGTGTGCCGGATCTCAGCGTTCAGCAGCTCGTTGTGAGAGGAGCGCAGGCTGAGGGTGTTGGGTGGCGTGGCGGGGCCGTTGCGATTCACCACGTCCGTCGTGCTGCTGCTTGCCATAAACACCGCCAGCGCGTCCACACTGGAATCGACTAGGAAAGCAAGAGAGGCAGCGATGAAACACTTGTGTTATACAGTATTTTGGCTTCTGGTAAAATAATTATAATCTAAGTGGGTAAGAGAACAAAAAAAAAAACAACAGCTTAGCTTATTAAATAGAGAAAAACAGGCAGAGAAATAGAAAGAGATCATCACCACGAAGCTGAGAATACAAGCAGAAGGCTTGACCCTGTATCAGTGATGTGTTTTTTCATGTCTGAGCTCCTTCATGCCCAGCTGGCTGGGGACAAGGAGAACAGCCCTCAGCAAATGCATCAAGGCCCAGGAGCTGCCCCCTGCTCTCATCTCATTCCAGGACTTCACCACTACCTCGGGGGGTGCGAAAGGGGAAGAACTTCTCTGGTGCCCACTACTAGGAAGCAGTAAATCAGAGACATTTCTCAATAGATTGTGCACAGATGTTGCTCCTTCTTCAGTTACTGTCAGTATGATTGCCCACTCAGCCACTGCCTCCTCACACCTGAAGTTTCACTTTTTTTTTCCCACCCCTTTATGGGAAAGGGTAATGGAAGTTTTGAGCATTGCAGGCTCTTAGTGAGGGTGTTTACTGGGTCCCTTATGGCCGGAAGGGCTACTCATAGTACAGTAATTCCTCAGTAACCCTGTAATTATTTTATATATCTGAGGGCATGGTGGTGATGGGTTGATGGTTGGACTGAATTATCTTAAAGGTCTTCTCCAACCGTAATGATTCTCTGCTTCTACAGCAGAGGAGGGACAAGGAAGACAGAACGATGAAGAAACAATTGGTGCATCTTGTTTGATGCAGCATTGTATTACACAAAACTGTATTTGAGTTCAGGGTGGAGTGCTTTGGATCCCTCCATAAAATATCCTGCTCTAGTTCAATCAGCTTAAAGAAGGAAAAGAAAAAAAGAGGTCCACTTCAGAGATGAACTTGGCTTACTATTTCTATAGCTTGCAAACTTCAAACTTAAGTGCATCCTAAGAGGCAGTACATATATTTCAGTATTAAATAGAAACCATTATTTGCCTACTTGTAGGCAAGTTTCTGATTTTGATCAGCTGAGGTACAGTTCACGTTTTGAAAAATATGAAGTTTCTTCAGGGAATAGATTTTTAGATTATGAAGAAACGCTTTTCTTTTTCGTTTAAACCATCATTTGTTCCTTTACTGCCTATTTGTGGCTCCCACTAATATGTACAAATACTCCATGAGCACCTCAACTTACACACACAGTAGTAGTGACTGTTTTTGACACCTGCCAACCAAGTAAGACACCAATTAATAAATCTCTCCCATCTGCTGCAGCATGAAGCACCCTTTCTGTTGCTCCTAATTCTCAAGTATTACCGACTGCTTGTACTGCACATAAAAATATGTCTGAGGCTTATCTAGGAATGAAAAATTATCATTTGAGCTAGCTGATGACAGATCATTCCTGCTGAGCTGTGCTGCATCTTGTACATCTGACACGACAGAATAGACTACTGTACAGATTTGCAGGAGATTAAACATTTGGTTTTTAAAAGCATATCAGCATAAACACAGAGCAAAAAGGAGCACTTCACAATGTTAATAAATGAGTATACAGTTGCCCGTATTGCCTCCTCTGTATTCAACTGCAAAAGCTTCAGAACTGCCCATGCACACTGCAACAGCCTGTGTTTAGGTAATGTTTAAACATCCTATTGCCAATTTCAGTTTTAGCCACAAAAGATTTCTAAAACACAGCCATCATAAGACTGAAAGAAATTCTCTAAGTGCACATCTCAAATGCATCAGTACACATCGCTTCCTGCATCTCATCTTAAAACAAGACTAGTGCAAATAGAAAGTTCACGTCTGATCCAACGTAGTTTTTATCAAAGCACATGTTTTAATCTAAAAGCATGGAGAAGCCCATGTTTGCAGACTGGCTGTTTAAATTCTTGTCCTGAATCAGTTAAAATCTGACATTCTGGAAATAAGAACAAATTTTTTAAGGCAGAGTAATTTTGATCTGCTGCACTCATGGAATTGCACAGTACCTATTTGTGCTAGATTATGTTTTATTTTGCATTCCAGAGGTGTTTTTTCCATCAGTAAATAAAACAGCCTCAATCTGAAACAAGACATTTATTCTCATCCTCGACTACAAGCGATTTGTTGTATAAAACGTTTGCCGCTATTTTCCACCACTGAACAAGTTACTTAAAAAATAATCTTCCTAGATAAAGTTTAAGTATCTGCCTGTCAGATTATCTTTCATTGGCCTCCTGCAGCTAGCATTTCGCATATCAAAAATACCCTAAGTATAAGCTCACTGAGACACTGAAGCAGCATGTACTATCTTCTGCTTATCTGCTTGATGAAGCTCCCCCACTGGTTTACGACAAACACTGGCACGTGGCTCAAGGACTGGAGCAAAGCCTCCAGAGGCTCCACCTAAAGTCTTTTGTTACCAAGCACTGTTTATAAAGTGGGCACTAAATTAGGCTGCTTTCTGATCATATGCAGAAAAATGTGCACATGAAACTTTTGCTGGACACCAGCTTGCCTCCCAGAGCAGCAGCAGCAGGAGGTGTATGCAGAGAGGAACATTCCATCCCCTCCTGTCACTGCACACCAGATCAGGCTTCACAAGAGGCACAGCTGGCACCAACCTCTCTCAATGAGAAATGAAGGTGGGAAGAAAGGAAACTACAACAGAGAAGAAAAGAGATAAAATACAAAGTCAGCACTTAGGTCTCAAGGGCAGAAAGACCAGGATTAAGTAAAGTGTTGGAAAATATTCAAATGCAAGGGAAAGCTTAAACAATCATAAGAAACTCTAACTTGCAGAACAGAACAGCACAAGGAAAAAGAAAGCTAGCTTGCCACTCCTCTTTTTCTTAAAAAAAAAAAAAAAAAAAAAAGGGCACCATGATGCTCAAATACCCTCATTTTTCACAGAGGACGCCCATCTCAGCGTTATATTTAAAAATTTCAAGGAAATGCACCTTCCTCCTGTACTTCTGCTCATGAGCCACATGGGGCAGACAACAGAAATAAGCAGCAGCACCCAGCTAGGGCTTTCTATGACATTTTGGAGTTGTGTCCGTGCTAAACCTTTTCATCCCTGCATGAGATCTGCCCCTCCACCTTCACTGACTTTGACTGGGGTTAGGAGAGGAGCAGGGCTCAATCCTGGACTGTCACATCTGCCAGAGCATCTGGCACCGTAAACAGATTTTACCTTTCTGCTCACTTCTGAAATGTGTTTCTGTTCTTAGGTTTATGGTGGTTGCTGGTAGTTTATTCCTGTAGAGAGTTCTTCTTTACATCTTCATCAGTAACAAAGCATCCAGAAGTGCCAATATGTGCATTACAATTTTCCTGTCAGTCACATAACACTGGCTTTTCAGACAAGATTTCTGGTGTGGAAACAAACTTCTCAGAAGGAGCACTTGGGAAGGCTTGCACTGCCTTCACTTACTCCTGACCATCTCAGCCATGCCAGCATTCAAGAGGTCAGTGCTCCCATTGCAATGAGATTATGGCTCAACTCATGATAAGGGAGGAGCAAAGCAAAGGATGGGCACACCATTTCCCTGCCAGACTAGTGGGTGCTTCCAATTGCCCCAACCTAGTTTTATTACACTCTATTTTATAGCTGTACAAATTGCACCCCAGACAATTTGAGCAACGGCTCCCATCAGAGCCTGAGTAATCAACTTTCTTTAAGCTAAAACACGAGCAAAAATGGACAAGCAGATCAAGCATGACTGCAATGATACATATTGCAGCAAGAGCACATGTACAGTAGTAAGTTGTAAGCAAGGAAAACAGGGCATCTCAAGAAGAAAAAGACTCGACTCTGGTATAGAACCAACAATAGAAAAAATATTATCAACATTGAAGTGCTTTAAGACAGTATTTTGGTAGGTTGAGGATCTACCATAGCAATTCATTAATTATTCTGGCTTGCTATTCATAAGATATCAGTCCCGGAAATATACTTTCAATGAATGGAAGCATAACTATACACTTTCACCAGTGTAATGTGCTTAACAGGAAGAAGTCCCAATTCATTAAGCATAACAATAATATAAGTAACACTATTACTTGAATGGCTTTTATTTATGTTTTTCAATCACGTAATGTGCCTTACTGAGCTTGAAGAAAGAGACAGAAAATGCCATTACAAACAGAAAAAAAACATTAATGCTAGACTGATTTGCCTTTAACTGAAATAAGGCTTTTCTGTATAGGAATTAATTTTAAAAAGCCAAACTGGGAGTTTATTCAAAAAGGTGCTGTCAATAATAAATGAAAGGTTTTGCTCTTTTTCATTTGTAAATGCAGAATGAAAGCAAAAGATGGGCCTGGGAAGAAGAAGAAAAATGAGAAAGTTTTATATATTTGCAAAGCAGAATCTTTTAAAGGGGATCTGACCTGGAAGTACTTCTGACATGGCTCACGGGGGCGTCAGCAATGCATCAGGAAATAGATTATAATTTGAAATCTGAAAAGAGGGATCATGTAAGAATTAAAAACAAAGGAAAATACAAAATAATCCACATTTCAGAAGCTCCCAAAAGGCTAAGTATTCTAAACAAACTCTGGTAACATAGCAGTGATGATCTCTGGAGCTTTCAAAGCTATTTGAAAAGCATTAAAGTATGGGAGATACTAATAAGACCAAGTAATTAAAACTAACACAAACATCACTTTTCTTAATTTATGCTTTACAATAGTCTCCAGTTTTACACAACACATTGCAAGAGGAAAAAATGGTTAGAAAATTGGGGGTTTTCCCCAGTAATTCTTCACTTGCTTACCCAGGAAACTACACCAGCACTGGTAAGATAAACCTAGCAGTAAGACATCAACACATGAACGACTTGCAGAATAAGACCCAGCACATGAAACTAGTGAGCACAGTCTGCAGGGCAGATCCAACAGGAGAGAATTCTAACAAGCAACTGGGTAGTGGCCTCCTGTGTGGGTCCATCTCTCTGGAGGTAAGCTATTTTTGCCTTAGGGTCTTTGGTTTGGATACAAACAATGCATACACATTTCTATACACCTGCAACTACAGTTGCATCAAGGAAATCCTATCTGCAAAGATATCCGCTGAAGGCAAAACATTCAATGACAAAATGAAGCAGTGGGGCTACAGCCTCAAGTCCTATGGACTTTACCTCATTAAAGCCTAATCAGGTGGAGAGAACGATTCCAACTCGGTATTAGCTAATCCTTGAGTTTCAAAGAGTAAATACCTGGTTAAAACACCAATTTAAATTAAGTATCCTACTGCAGTCTTCTTGCATCTGCATTCTTCCTCAGTTAGAACCAGCAAAATGGTAAAAGCTAGATATCAGCTGAAAACCTCCTTGTGAAGTCCAGACTTACACTAATGAAGCTGACATCAGAACGCGGACTAACAGCTTCCTTTCTGTCAAGCGTCACCTACACAAAAAGGTCAATATCCAAGGGATACTGAATGTTTTTAGAAGGAAAAAGGAGAAAGAAAAACACTTGGATGAAGAGTTATGGTAGAGGAGAGCAACTGAAGGTGCTCCCATGGGAAGTGATTCTCTTCCTGCAGCACCATTTCTCTGCTGGGCCCAGCTGGGAGTGGGAGGAGGAAGCTCAGCACAGCCAGCAAAGCAAGCCCAGCTCCACAGCCTGACCCCACAGCACAGCTGGGGAACACAAGAGCAGGGCAGGAGCTGAGCTGCAAGCAGCTTGCTCATGCCCTCTCACTTGTCTGCAGGCTGCTCCATGCAGATCACAGAGCTGCTGAGGACAGGAGTGGTCTGTCAAGACCATGTACTCCATTGCCATCATTGAAGCAGGGCACCCCTTGGGCTGCCTTCCCTGCCCCACCCTGGTGGCTGTTCTCACCCCTCCAGTCCTTGCTAATGCAGGAACCAGCTTCCCGCCTTGCTCCCACTTCCCCACGAGGCTCGCTGCCAGCCTCTGCTGCCTCAGAATCACACCTCTCCTGTTAGAGCCGACCACGTTGCCAATAGCCTGGCAGTGGTATATGTTCTTGTGATGCTCTTATTAACAGAAACCCATAACGCTGATCCATCTTTAAAAACTGTTTTTAAGGAAAAGACAATTTTAAGTCCTGCCATTAGTTCTGGTACTGCCTTTTGTCTTTTTTTCTCTTCCTCTTCCCATCCTTCCAGTCAGATTCCTTATCTAGCAAGAATTAAGGACAAGATGCCTTTCACTGACAGATTCTAACACCTACAAAGAAAAAAAAAATATTATCAAGAAAAATGCTAGATTTATTGCTCACATCCTCATAATTTTATGAAGACCGACAGATGTAAATAATCAGCATATATCTGAGTGCCTGAAGCATAGTGCTGTGGACTCCCTGGGCAAACTCATGCTGTTCAGAGTGCTCCTGAGTCGAGCAATCACTTGCAGAAACAAAGAGCAGCACTTTCATTTATATACTGCGTATCCACAGCATGCAATCAGGATTAAGCCTGCATTTAGTGCTGCAAAAACAAGGCACCAAGTCTTCTTCAAATTTGATTTTCTTCCTTTAATCAGATTTCCCCTCCCCCTCCACCCCCCTGCAGAATGGAAGAGTCTGGCAGGCACAATCAGTGCTGTCACTGCAAGGAGATGGAGTGTGCGTTATCTGTTGGCTACGGCAAGCACTGCTATCAGGACCTTCTGCCATTTAAGCTATGTGGTTATAGCCACATCTGCTAACTAAACCTGTCTTTTTTAAAATCCTGGTGTGTAAATTAAAATCCAGAGCCTTAATATTCTCTCTTTAAAAAAAAAAAAAAATCAATGTATTTATCACTCAGTTTCTACAGTAAAGATCATATTTCAGACTTTGTTAGTTAAAAAGAGCTCTACTTTAAATAAATGCTTTACTCTAGAGAACAAGCTTACATGAATGAACACACATTCATTTCCTCTTATACAGAGACAAACTCAGAAATTGTAACTTAGGTTTCTGAAGCTGAGATCAATAAACCAAGATAGATTTAATCTTCTGTATTCTGAAACTTCAGTACTGAGTGCCACACAAAAATAGCATTTACTGTCCCTTAAGCTAAACAACATGCAGTTAAATCTGATTGGAATTGCCAAAACCGAAGCATGATAACATACAAAAAAGAAAGCTACAATAAATCTGTCTCTGGGGAAACAAAGCAACCAACATGCCCTGTAGAACAGAGTATGCAGGTGCTTCATTAAACTGTGGAAAAGAATCGGTGCTCACAAGCTGAGCACATAAACTGACTTATGGTGACTCAGATCAAATTCAGAGCAAGGAATTTTCAGCCTCCACATCAGTGTAACTTGGATCATTTGACAACTCCTAAATCAGGAAGTAAAACTATTAAAGAGATGATTGATTCCCAAACTGGGCTGAAGAACTGGCAGCATCTATTGCCTGTATCAGTGTTCCAACTGTTCTCAATGGCACGAGTCCAACACCAAGCCCTTTGGTCAGGAGGGATGGGCAGTGAAAGTAGAAATGTGACTGAGCATAGGTCACAGCATTAGTAACAAAAGGAAGAAAGAAAAAAAAAAAAACCCACAAACTGACACACTATCAGATCGGATGGATGAGCTAAGTTGCGCTGAACCAAACAAAACAAAAAAATTAAAGAATGATCATCATTAACCCCTCCCACATATCTTGTTTGTGGCCCTGCTGTTGCAGCCTGCAAACACTCTGCCATTCCCACAAACAGCACTGCATACACGTGAGCACCATCAGCTTCTAATCGCATGCATATGAATGCAAACACTTCAGATTCTCTTTTTAAATTAATGCATGTTACTAATTAAATTCCTGATGGCCTGGGTTCAGGATTTCACCTGCAACAACTTCAGCTGGCCCCTGAATTGCAGATAATAAGTTTATGGCTAGTTATACATTACACTCTTATCAAGGTTAACCAGAAACATTTTTTACCCTCAAACTACCTAGTCTGGCAGTAATAGCTTTGAACCAGCAATTACCCACTGTTCTCAAAGCTGAGATCCCAAAATACATTTGAATTTTTTTTCTTATTACCACAAGATTGTACTTACTGTTAAGTTGAGCTCTAAAAATGCAAATCAGAAAACTAAATTAATGGGCCAATTTTCAGAAGACTCTGCAACTCTATACGAAAAGAGACAAGAATTAAAATATTGATATATCAAAAGTCTAAATATGAAGAATCAAAACTCCTCATTTCAATCACAGTGTTTGCAAATAACTTCAAATCACTAACAGTAAGTTGAGACAAGTGAGCAAAATTAAAGTCCAAGTCTTACTAACAGAAAAGAGCACTGATCACCAGGTTTCATAAAATAAGATGATATGGACTATCAGGAAGAAAGAATTACAGATTTATGGAATTCTGTTCCATGTATTAAAAACATTCTGTATCTCACCTAAGCAAGGCTATTGCATCATATATTTTTACATCATTGTTAAATACATTTGCTGAAATCATCTTCAAGTTGGACTCATATGTCCTTACCACATTTCCCTTGTCTTAGTAATGGAATGCATTTCAGAGCAGAGGTTTCACCAAACCTGAAAACATACCCACGTTTCTAGTTCATAATTTGTTCTTCCATTAAAAGCTAAGCTATAGTAAAGTTTATCATAGAAAGAACAATTTCAGCCAGGCTCAACATTTGCCAATAAGGCTACACATTATCTTCAACAAAACCTTAATGGGACAAATAGGAAAACAGTTTATGAACCAATTGTTGCAGTTCTTCTAAAGCTGTCGGACATCTGAGAGATTGTTTAGGGGGCCATACTCTATAGTAACTCTCCTAAATGTTATTATGGCACTAGAGTATAGGAATAACTTTAATCTCAGCCTATTGAAGCAAGCAGAGTTGCTTGAGAATGTTGTTGTGCTGCAATGAGAAACTTCTACCCATAGAGCTCATATATAAAACAAAACACGTTCATAAATAAAATCAAAGTGTACTTGCTTTATGATCGCCATAAACTAAATGGATCAATCCATAATAAAGTGGAAGGAGAACATAAAAAAGCAACGGCTCTGAATGACATTTATATTCCTCTAAAGTATGGCTAAAAGTGTCCTCAGTTTCAACAAACTTAGCTGTAAAAGCCTTCAAACGAGTGGAGAAAGAACTGGCCTGGATTTCAATGAGTCTTAAGTTCTCGATGTGCTAACCAAAATACTCCTTCCTTTTGTGCTGTCACTACCCACATACTCATTGAGTGTCACAGGGTGCTTTTACAGGTACAGTTTACAGGGAACTGAAGTTCTTGTGATGGGACAAGCATACAGCATACAACTCCATAATGTGTGGTCCTACAGAAAACCTTCAGCTTTAGAACAGTTCTATTGTTAAAAAGAAATGGAACTGCCAGAGGTGTACTGCAGTGACTTGGTATAGTATTTAACCATGCTAAGAAACAAAAAAGCAGAAGTGACACTATGCATCCAGGGCACCATGTGGTTCACAAAGGAACCTCTCCCTCTGTAGACTCCAAGTCAAAGGAGGTCAGTGCTGCAGACCTAACTTCCTATCTGTGGGATCCAGAACATCTTTGGGTTTTGTCAGGACTTCTCAAGAGGTATCAAAGAAATTGTCATGCAAGTCTCCAGACAGGTTTCTACGAATGGTAGAAAGTCAAATGAGAGAGGCATCAACTGAGAGAGCAACGTATATGCCATTGAGTGCTTTTGTAAATTTTACTCCTTTAATTGTCTGTATTTCTGGCTTTTCCACATCTCAGCAATGATTCTGAGCTGCTTTTCAACAACCTTATGAAAACTGCCCTTCCTGAGCATGAACTCAGGTGACACTTGACACTCACTCAGGTGCTTGTTAGACCAACGCCTGGAAATACCAAGACATATGCGGCAGGTCTTTGCTGACAGAGAGGTACCAGGACACCTCTACCAGGAACTGTACACTTCCTACAGTCAGGCTACCTTCCTGGAGTGGTTTTGTATTGTTTTAGCAGGGGCTCCACTCCAAATGTGCAAAGCCATGAAAGTTCTCACACCAGCTTGCGTACATCACTATAGCGATGTAATTGCTGAGATTGGCTGTAAGACTGTAAACTTCAGGTTTTATCCTGAGTTTTATTGCTGTTTATGTTGTCATTGCAGCATCTGTTTCCTTATTTTACTGCAACAAAGCTAAAGCTTTTCAGTATTTTCATTCATCAATATTCCTTTGGAAGACTAGCAGTGGGAGAACACCTCAGTGCAAAAAAGGCTGCAGCTGGGCACTCCCTGACAATGTTGAAGAGAAATAGAAAGAGCAGGACTTTGAGTATTCCGGAGGAAAACCAAATCCCAGGTTTATGAAATCAATCCTGCTCTCTCTGCCCTCAAGTATTTTGAATTGTTTGTAAGAGCTCTAGCATGGGAGACAGTCAAGAAGAACCAAGACCCAAACATCTCCCCTCCACAGTCCAGGGAGTGCCATCCCACAGGGGATGTTTCCTTTCATTCTCATCCTTGATTTATGAATATTTCATTAAAAAGTTATTTCCACCAAAAGGTTTTCCATCAGAAGTTTCTGAAATATAACCTCTTTCAACTCTACTAATTGTATTGGCAGAAATGTTATCAATAAATCATTTTACGTGGACACTAGTCTAAGCAGTTTTTAAATAAAACATGCCTAATACTTTGGAAAAAAAATTCCACCTCTGCCCTCCATGGTGACTTGCGCAAGGCAGACATGGTGCTCTCTTCTGCATAAGCAAAGGCTGAAGAGAGCTGCAGAAGCGAGCAGGTCTTTGCCACCATGGGACTGGGCCTCCACCCAGCATGCTCCAGAGGTCAATGACTACCAAAACTACCACCCAGAAATTCCTGCCTTTCCTCACTTGTCCTCTGAGAAAACAAAAAAGGAGGGCTTTTTTTTTTTAATTTGCATTTTCATATCACTCTAAGAAAATATAACTGCTGTGCATTTAATTATGTTTTAAACTGTGCCCATCCATGCCTTTGATTGCATGCAGGGCAGCAAAGTGGAACTGCAACCAATTCCGACAAAATCCTTTGCTTTGATTCCAGTATCATACAAAATGCTACAAGCACGTAAAGCAAATGAGATTATGTTGGGGGCAGAATATGCCAACATCCCATTAGAAAGTTTTTCCAGTTATACAGAAGACTTTGTTAACAGAGTGCACAGAACCAAGATTTTAGCCATAGTATGAAAGTAAATTTGAAGCTACATAACACAGTTCCTGTCTTTTCAGGAGAGTTACTGCAACTGATGCAGAAAAGTGGTTTTATGAGTAAATATTGGAAGAGATAAAAATATGAACGAAGCTCAGGAAAATTTGTGAAGGGGAACACTGTTTACAAAGCCAGGCTTCTCCATGCTGGAGACTTTCCAGTCTCACGTCCATAATTTTCATAAGAAAAACAACAAGAACAGTACAGCAAGGAGGGAGGCTCCCTGTTGAGCATCAAGTCAACACAAGCAGTGTTAAGTAGAGCCAGGGATACACCCAAGACTGTTTTCTTCATGGCCAGTAATCAGGCAACATCATTGTTCTTTAACTAGATGTTTAAAAAGCCAAAATTAGCAGGTACCTATTAAATTCACTACTTTCAGTTCTACATTTTAAACATCTTGCTTCTTCTCTACCTTCAGCATCTGCATTTCAACTATGTTTCCTAGCAGTGGGCTTCAAATAAGCTGTTTTCTATTTGAATTGTTATATTTCTTTGCATATAAAACCTTCTGTTACTCTTCTAAGAGTACGCAATGCTCTATATTCACTACAGTTATGAAATCATTCAACAAAACAGTCAATATCATAAATGGCCAAGAGTGCCCTACTCCACATGGGCCTAATTCTTCTCCTCACAGATTTTATTTATTTACAGAACGGTAGTAGTATGTCTATACACATATGTATAGACAAAATAGAAAGTCATTGATTAAGGTTTAAAACTGCCCCAATTCCTTAACACTACATAATAAACATCAGAAAGTGAGGGTAAAGTTCTTCCTTTAATGGCAACAACTGTGATTACTGAAATACAATAACTGAGATGCTGCCGTTACTCATTATTTATGCAAAGAAAGCAAAAGCAAAATGATACATTTTACTAGTACTTTCACCAGGATCTAAGGTGCTACCAGAAATCTAATTCTCCAAAGACTGGTCAGTTTCAGTGCTCTACTGATGGATGCCCAAAGCACTTACTATGCTAGGCACCAGGAAGTAGCAGCAAAACAAAAAAAGAAAACAAGTGAGACTTAATAACCGTGACAGGTTAAGAGAAGGGAAAACCTGGATAAACAAAAGAATAAAACTATAATGAAGTAGATATTTTGGTATCCTTGCCCTCAAACAAGGAGTTCTGACATCAGTTGTTCCTGATGCAAATTTCTGAACTTTGCCAGTTCTTCGCTGCCTGCAGGTGTTAAATTAGACAACAAGAAACACATTGTAGGCTCTTCTGGCAATAAATAAATGCCATTTATTGTAGGTAGAAATAGGAAAGATCCTACTACCTGTTGCTACAAAGGATCATTTCAAAGCTGAACTTCAAGCTTAGGCTGAGATGTAGATTTCATGCCTTGCAGGATGCTTGGGAGGCCAGGCTTAAAAGGCTAGCACCTAGAGATAACATCAAGTGATTCAAACAGACCTGCAGGTGACCACCAGAGATGTCTCAAAGTTGTAACAGCCATTTATTCTCCCAGTGTTAGCATTTACAATATCTGAACATTAATACCCAACATAAACATAATCCAGAAGGATGTAATTCAGGAAAATTCAGTGTGAATAAGATTGACCTCACATACATAAATAATCTGAACTGGAGCTGTTAGTGTAAGCTGTAAGCAGTTAAAGCAATTGTGCACAGTGATGTTCAAGCTGTTTGCCAATCTGAAGGTATCTGGTACTGAACACTTGTGTTGGGAGCAAGGAGAAACAGCAGCTAAGTTTTTGAATGCTACAATAAATGAATAGAGACCTTGATCACAAAACACAGCACAACGCAGCAGGCTCACTCAAGTCCCTAAGTTTTCTTAAAGTTCTCAAAGACACCTCTGCAATTTGACCATTAATCAGTATACTTACCATTTGGGTATACACACAGGAGAGCTGGCATCGATTACAATATGTCAGCATCCTTTGATAAATACTTCTTCAAAATTTATGAACTTAGCCTTCAAAAGCAACCAAGTGACCAATAAATGAGACCAATTGCATACATACATGAGTTGCTTGGCCGATAGTGAGCCCCTGGGTAGCGCCTGCCCATAATGCCGTCAGCACATCCCCGCGCGCTGTCAGCTGCTCCCAGCACAGATCGAAACGCTCAGCTGGGGGAGGAGGAAAGCACAGATTTAGTACAACAGCTGTATCTTTTTCATTAAAATGCTAATGACCCTCACAAATTTCAGGCTAACTACATTTATAAATTATTCATGGCCGTGCTGTGAGAGTAGATGAACTGTTGTGCTATACATGCAGCATAAATTTATTATTAGTGCTTGGCCTCCATTAATAAGCTTATATAAATTTGAAGGCACAGAGATGTCTCAGGTCATACAGCAACTTAATACGGCCCACAATGCCATCCAAACAAAACACTGCAAGACAGAAATTGCTTTCAGCTATAAATACAGCCAGACAGCAGGTGAAATTTAACAGCATTGTCATTTTAATTATCATGCAACAATCAATAAGCAACAAGTTTATCAATATTCTATATTTACTATGGAAGCAAAAGTTATCCATGCCACACAATGCCAATTGCTTTGAATCTGTTTCTGAAAACCATTCTTGTCTTTACAGCAATGTAGTCCAACACTAGTGTGTCAGTTTTCCCACAGTAACAAAATCCCCAAGTGACCAAGAAATGCATGGCATGTGTTGGGGTCAGCCCAGAGTAACATGCTGCAAACCCTAAACCTCAATCAAAATGCTACTGAGCCAATAAAATACTAAGCATAAAATATTTTAGTCTGAAGAGAAGAAATCCCATGGCTTCTTTTTCATGCCTCATAGTGACTTTTAGATCTTTGCAGTTGAATGAATTTTACAACTATCTACCTACTACCTACTCAATACCAAGGCCTTCCTAAGAGCTGTAAGACAAACCTTCCAGCCATTCATCCTGTGCAGCCAAGGGCACACATCACAAAGCAGGCTGCCCCAACTTTCATCTCAGGCTACCACTTTTTTTTTTTTTTTTTTTTTTTTTTTTTTTTTTTTTTTTTTTTTTTACAGAGCTTGTTGCAGCTCTTATTGCTGCTGTATAAGAGTTCACTTTACTCTGGCTCTTCCAATACCAGTGGGGAACAAAAAAAGAGTTCTCTTTTTTTCAAAAAAAAAAAATTTATTATGAGTTCAAATACTGGACGGATAGGTCAAGTTTGCTTCAGTACAGCCTCCAGGATAAACAATCTAACCTCCACACTTCTAATGAACGTTAAACCTATATCAGTTTTCACTTCTATATATTTGCCTGCTATGTTGCTATACTGCTAGTTATGAGAGTTTGCAGTGGTTGTTGACTAATTCCTTGGCCTTCCCTAGACCCCCACAGGCAACATTATGTGTGCATTCAAATACAGGTCTACATACATGCATACTGGTTACCTAAAGCTCATACAACAGACTGCCAGCAGACCTACTGTCACAAGTCTAAGAAAAAGGATAAGAAAAAAGACAAAAGACTGGAAATGACAGAAGTCACCCAAGTGAGACTCCCTCCATCATCCAGCAGCTGTAATGAGCAGCTGCACAGCAGGAAAGAAGAGCTGTGTGAAGTTTCTCAAGAGACGGCTACTCAAGAAATCACATTCCCATACTCTTGGGGTGATATTCTGACAAAAGCACAATCTTGCCTTGAAAAGTATGGCTTTGAATATCAGGAAATAATTATGCTGGGAACAGGGAAGAGAATGCCTTTCATTGTTTCAAAATCCACACACGTGCCCTGCACAGATAGGTCAGCTATAGCAAAGAGCTCAGGCACTAAAGAAGAATAAATCCCAAAATTTTCACACTATGCATCTAGCGGCTCATTCTGAGATTAATGAAGGCGTGTTTGCATACACACATACAGTGTTTGTACAGTTACGTTTGTACATTTGTACATATACAATGCAAAGTTGGGGATCCCAGCAAGCTGTACAGGCTATGCCAGGCCCCGCTGCATACAGAGCACAGTTAGTAGAGCAGCAGTTAGCATCAGCCAGCACAGCTCTGCCAGCAAAGGCTGAAACATGTGGGCAATATTCAGGGTTGTAATGGTCATTTTGGAATCTCATTCACACCAAAATCAGAGATGTTCACTTCTTCTGAAGCTGCAGGTGCCTGTATGCTTTTGTTTTCTGTGGGAAGTTTTCAAGCACAACCAGGGTTTCTGTTACAGCATTTCATCACTCCCCACCATCTTTCCTGCATGCTGTAGGAATAAATAAACACAGTGTTGCTGCTGTCCTTCTAAGAATGGATGCAAAACTTAGAAGTGGAGACAAAGCAGGATTAGAAACCTCTGAAAATGTCTTTATTCCTAGGCTTGCCAGCTCTCAATTAACTAATGAGATGCACTACACTTCTCCAAGCTGATGAATATGCTTATCTAAAAAAGTTCATTAACTGTTCAAATGCGAAAACAAGAACAAAACCATCACATTTCTCATTTTGGTGTCCTCTATTAAGTACTGAAACATAAACAGGAGAATGACTTCAGCAAAACAGTTTATCCAGCTTGCCCATTTCCATCCATGTTACCTCAGCTGTGCTCACTGTGTTTCACCCTTGTGCAGAGCAAAAGCATGGCAACACACTACCAGGAGAGCAGGGCTTCAAGCCAAAGCTGCTCCCAGGATCACTGGAAGGTCTTCCAAAGACAAGCTGAGCACAAGGTGAAACTAAGCTCAGCTGCTTTCCAGAGTGCAAGGATAGGAGAGCTGCAGTGCGATAAGAGCATATAGCCTGCACCAGGATTTCATTAAATGGTTACCCCGGAGTATCTGGTCTACCACAACTCACACAGCTACCTTCTGACTTCTTTTGGCACTATCCCAAGAAGTCTTTACTCTTCCTACCTTCAAAGTGAAACACTAATGCAAAAATTATGTTCAAATCTTATTATTGATTCCTCCTGTCACCAAAGTTCCAATTCCTATTTTTATTTAAATCAGTGCATTATATATCCAGTCAGCAATGCAAAAGAGCCACAGCATCAACTGTTCCTCTCTTTTACCTGTGGCAATGGAAGACTATGTGAAGATATTAGCACAGGTCTTCTTCACACGTGATTTTGATCTCAGACACTTAGGCAAACTTCAGCAGCCCAGACAAAGCAAGGCAAATTCACTCATGGTATTTTTCAAAGATCTTAGGGAATGGACAGTTATCAAAGGTATTGTGAAGAACTCCGATGCACAGAGGGAAGCACAAAACATTTGCCTTAAGAGTAAACAAGAGGGAACACAAAGAAAGGTCCAAACAAATGGCTCAGTGCAAGCAAACGGGGAACTTCTAGTCACCTTTTGCTACAATCAGGTGAAAAAGGGAAATACAAATTATACAAAAGAGTAGAATTTACTGGATGATGAAAAAAATTGTAATTAATGTTGTCATTAATGACCTTGTCATGAAAGGCATTACTGAAATCTGCTTGATACAAAATGTGGAAGCTCTTCTGCAAGGAAAAAGATGCAGTCCCCAAAAGGAAAACTGAAAGCTGAAGTCTAATAGGAAAGTAATTAAGTGAAATAACACAGAGCACAAGGTCAGTCATTCAGGGGATCAACAAGAAATTCTGCTGTCAGTGCTGAGCCACAATGCAAGTGTTTGGAAACGATGGAAGAATGAAACCTAGGTACATCAGCAGGGCACTGACCTCTGCTTAGCCTCCAGTGGGATGCATCCATGGGGAAGGCAAATTTGTTCTCTGGTTACAGCTAGGAAAACACTGGTACCATTGTGCTAGGTAATGCTCAGACTTCATCCAAAGCAGTGCAGCAGCATCTGGTCCCTCACACACCAGAGAGATTAATGGAAAACACAGGAAATTGGAAAATAATCAAGGTAACAGATTTCTATCTTGTACAAGGATATTAAGAGCTTGGCTTACAGCAAAATGAAGGTTAGAGAAGCAACAAAAACTTTAATGCTGGCACAAGAAGAAAGAGCATGGAAAGCAGTCATTACTAAATTTAGGTTGAAAACTAGAACATACCTCACATCAGAGAGACACAGTCCAAGAACACCTCCAAAAGGGTATAAAATTAGCTTACAATAACGTAATGGATCTTCATCTAAGAAGTTCTGAACTGAATAATATGATGGGGCTAAGTACCCAAATGAGAGATACCTTCCAGAGTTTTAGTCCCATGGGGTGATTTTTAAAGTTATTTAATTTTATTTTTGTGAAACCAATGTTTCCAAGTTGTGGAATTCCCCAAGAGGTGAATGAGAATCTCAATCACAACCTGAAGACAAGAATCCAGCGGGGTTATAAAACTGCATGATTACTGAATAACAAGCACATCCAGTGAACAAATACTAAGTGAAAACAAGATAACTAAAATTCTGAGCATCAAATTTCAAACCATAAGATGACTTTCACCTTTTCACCTAAAAGGATTTGGAAAAAACTTTGTAAACAGATTACTTGGTCTGCCTTCTGCACAACTTATTTCTCTGAAGCTGAAACCAGAAATGACTGAAAGCAGACAAACTGTTTCTGAAGCATAATTCAGAATTATTTTTAATTTTAAAAGCATTTTGTCTAGGTGTAGTGAAGAAAGAAGCATCTGAAATTTCAATATGCCGTGTACTAGACAACAGACACCACTCTAACATTATTAGCAGTACTTTTTTTTTTTTTTAATGAAGGAATACAGATTATATGTAGGAATGAGCAACTAGATTGCATCTTGGAAATGAAAACGATTCAGTCCTGCTTTTTCATTTCGGGGAAGAAGGTGCTGATGGTTTTGTTTGGTTAGGTTTTTGGGTTGTTTTTTTTTTTCCTTCCCCACATAGATACAAAAGAAACTGAAAGTCACAAGGAACTCACATGGACAACAGCCCTGCAGCATCACAAAATAGAGCATCGTATAATAAAACTCTCCTTTGTTTCCCATTTTGGCTGGTTCTGTAGTAGAGCCATCAGATAGAGCGTTTTCATACACCTCTACTGACTTAACAGCTGTACATCTAAAGAAAGGTTGAGGGGACTGGACTTGTTTAGCTTGGAGAAGAGAAGGCTCAAGGGAGACCTCATTGTGGCCTTCCAGTACTTGAAGGGAACATATTAACAGGAGGAGGAAAGGCTGTTAACATGGGTTGATAGTGATAGGACAAGGGGGAATGGTTTTAAACTAAGACAGGGGAGGTTTAGGTTGGATATTAGGAGGAAGTTTTTCACACAGAGGGTGGTGACGCACTGGAACAGGTTGCCCAAGGAGGTTGTGGATGCCCCATCCCTGGAGGCATTCAAGGCCAGGCTGGATGTGGCTCTGGGCAGCCTGCTCTGGTGGTTGGCAACCCTGCATGTAGCAGGGGGGTTGAAACTAGATGGTCATTGTGGTCCTTTTCAACACACCATTCTATCTGCCATACAACTTTTTTTTTTTTTTTAAACACATGTTCGTACAGTGAAGCTACAGAAACTATACCTATAGACTACAACTGCACTCTTCAACAAAATCTTAGAACTTTGTAAAAAAAATTCTGAAAAAATTTACCAAGTAGTAATTACACTGAAAATGATACAGGATTTTTTGCCAAAGTACTTGTTTAGTCCTACTATCTCTTACAAGTGATAACAAAAAAATATGCTATTATTTGGTTCTTTAACTTATTTTTTTTTTAATATGCTTTTAAAAAGTATAGTTAATCTCAGGGAACCATTTTACAATGTTAAAAAAGGGAGACAGGTGGGTGAAAACCCAGCTGCTCAAACCAACCAACAAGCTAAGATTTGGTCCAGTCTCTCCATGATGCCCTTGGAAAGATGAGTGCTATATCCATGGTTTGCAAGGTCAGTTGATAATGGCAGAAATAAATTTATTTATTTGTGGAAGCACAATATACCCAACTTTCTAAAAATGGCTGAGCCATGTCCTGCACTAACCACTGTTACATTTTCTGCTGCCAGTACCAGTTGGAAAAGGTAGTAATGAAGCATGATAACAGTGGTAATGTAAGTCCATCCCACCTACCTGCTGCAAACCAAGACCTTCCCCAAGGCTCCCTTTACATCCCACTGTACAGTGCTGCTATTATGACACCAGAAAACATTTTGTACTTCATTATTTACAAAACTTTATTTTGTAAATAAACTTCCCACAAACAAGTGGCTATTATTCCAGTCTCAAGTGAAGATAAGAGACAGCAGCAGCTTTTCCGGAGCTCTGCTAAGCCACAGGAAAGGGCTTGCACCCCCCCGCCAAGCAACAAGTGCTACAGGTAAGCTGGTCAGATCTCAGCTCCTCTGCTGCAAGTGCAGAAGCAGGCCAAAATGAAGTCAACTGAAATGGGACAAGAAACTCAGCTCCTGGCCTCCCTATGAAATATGGCAGAATATATGTATTTTGGACCACATTTGGACCTGAAGGTTAGATTCCACCAACCGTATAGCTTTGTATTCAGTAATTTTAAATGAGCCTTTAATAAGAAACGGCTTAACTAGAGGAGAGGTCATGCAATCTGAGGTAGGAGCAACCATTGATTTTCTGCCGAGTCTCTGAAACAAGAAACTAGTTTAGTCTCTAGTAAAGAGGCCCGCATCTTAAAGAAATTAACTCTTCAGCAGAAATACAGCTGTGCAAGCTGAACTCCTTTAGTAGCAGCAGAGATGCCACTGGGTCACAGAGGCAGATGCTGATGTATCTGAAGCACAGCCTGAGCTATTGCTGTGTCCACCTGGAGTTTGTTCTTGGCACAGACTTCAATCTTAAAGCATATGCTGTAGAAATGTTAAACATGTGCTCCGCTTTCAAGTAACTACAAGGCCACATTAATCACAAATATTCCATGCATGTAGCAAGGACAAGATGTTGTGGTTTTATGGTTTTGTGTCAGAAGATAAAATGCCTGGGAGAAACACTCATGTGAAGCAGATAAGCATTGGTGCACATTAGGTTACATGACAGGAAGTTCATCTTCACACAGAAAAGAGAACAGATGTAGAATGGCAAGTGATGGCAATAACCCCATCAGAGGCACTAACCCAGCCCTTACAAGGGCTGTTCCAGAATCCCATGGGCTGGATGTGACACATAGACGAGCCAAGGAAAGCAGCTCACCAGACCACTTTGCAGAGTTGATGGAGTCACTCTGTACAAGCAGGAAACGTGCACACGCAGTTTTGCTTCATTATTGAGCCACCAGTTTTCTCACTTTGCCTTTCCACTTCTCTCCCCACTTTGCTGGGAAGGAGCAGGCAAGCAGCAAGATTTGGGCTTAGCTGCTCATTCGGGTTACTGCAGAGCAGGACTCCAATACAGCCTTCTGGATGGATTAAATACATAAGCTTCACCTTCCTGCAAAGGAGCAGATGATTTTGACCTTCCCCTACACCCTTTGCCTCTATACTCCTCTAATTTCTTTTCTGAAACTCAATTGGACCCTGCAAATATCATAAATAGCACACTTGATGCATATGTAAATACTAACAGCATGCACAGCTGCACAATTCTCCAGCCAGAGATCTGGCCACATTCCCGGGAATGCTCAAGGCCAGCCCTGGCCCCGGGACATATCCATATTACCCCACTAAAAACTTTCCTCCTGGTCAGCTAGACATAGGACTGAGGGAAGGCACAGGCTATGTTTGCATTTGCACAAATTACACCAGGAGCTGGGTGTTCCTGACTATGTTGATCTACGCAGCAAGATGAGTGTCTATAAGGCTGTGTCCCCGTTGGGGCCACACACCCAGTCCTGCTCCTGGGGTCACTGCACTGCAGTTTCATCATGGCTCTGGTAGTCTCTATGGGCTACTAGATTCTGCAATGTCTAAGCACCGCACTTTCAGCAAAGTCAAAAGTTTGCAATTTGGGGAAGCAAACAGACTTAAGAGCTCCTTTCAATAGCAAAACCACGCATCTTCTCCAAGGTGACACAAAAAGCTTGATGTGAAATGGTAAACAGGTCAATTGTTCCAAATTCAAGCACCTCCTCACCAGAATTTGACTACTGTAGCATTGTCAGATAAAACCAGAAGTAAGTACTCTGCTGCATAACTCTTATTTCCTTCCTTAGTCTAAAAGCATTCATTTGTAAGGAGGAATTCCCAGAATACTTATTGATCAAATTAGTCATTATTCCTTCAATAGTTTCCCAATGGTTCAAAAAAATAATCAAATTAACTAAAAACTCAAACAGTTACATCAAGCATGAACTAGTTAAACAAAACACTGCTGTCCAAATTATTAAAATCATATGCCTGGGTTTTTCCAATCCTAGGCCAGGTTTTTCCTCTGGAAAAACTACCTGGAAAAAGGGGTCATACACAACCACTGTGCCCCAGCAGGAAATTACTACTTACAACCTCTCACAGAATCATAGAACTGTAGCGGCTGGATTCAGCTTCATGCTCAACTGCTTCATGCTCATCAAGCACCTCTTCATGCTCATCTGGAAAGCCATTTGCTACTTGATTCAACAGCAAGTATTATTCCCACATATGATGGGCATAGGTTCTTGAATTTTTGGATTGGACAAAAATTACTATGACTTCTGCCACAAACACCGCATCTGACAAAGCCAGGTTTCCTATTTGTGCCCTCCAGCTTTTCCTCCTGTTCTGCTACTCAACGTGTCAAGTTCAAGTCTTTGGCTAGTAAATGTCACTATTCTACTTAGAGTTACCTTAATTGGGAAACTACAGCACATAATCAGGAACTCATAAACCAGGGCTTTCAGATTCCATCTTTGAATCAGATTCCATCTTAGCCCAACTGCAAGCACTCACAATCTTACTAAAGACTACAAGCATTCAAAACACACCACAGGAAACCATACCTCTGCTATAGAAAGAACATTGAGATCCACCAAGAGTGTCCACATCAGCAGATACACGGGCACTACAGAGGAATGGCACTACCATAAGACACCTCTGATGCATAAAACCCTTTCTCACATGAGAAGGCAAAGTTATAGTGCTTTTTTGCACAAAGAGCCAAAAAAGCTACAGTATGCAAGAGAAAAGAAACTGATTACTACTTTTGTACTAGAGGATCTGGGACATCCTTACTAACAAACATTATGAAAATATTCATATTTCTACCCAGTACTTATGGTACCTCTTGTCTATGCTGGAAGAAGTGTGAGGCTACATCATCTGAGATATGGAACAAGAAGTGCACAGAAGGAGCTCCCTCTCCACCCCCAGTAGATTCTCAGACATATTAGCACTTATTTAATTCATTAATACGAGATGCAGCAGGAGACTTACTCTTCCCAGCTCGCCAGTGGAAAGTCTGTACTGGAACACCAAGTCTTTGGTACCTCGGCACCGGCACTCTCTCAGGTCACAATGAAGAAACGAAGAAAGCTGCAAAGCAAAAACATAACATTTTACAAGTTTTTGTTTATGGCAGAATCAAGGAGGGATTTTAAACTCTCCTGCACTCTGCACCATGGAGCTGTGGTTTCTGTATGCATAATGCCAAGCATCGGTCAGAAAGTGAATTCAGATGAAGGAGATGAGCCCGCAGGTTAGAAAAAAGCAGCAAGAAGTCCTCACTACACAGCACATTCATTCACTTTACAAATTAAAATTAAAGCAAAACATCTTCTCAGTTATGCTAGTGCTCAGTAAACAACAGGTATATAATTTATTTTTGCAAATTCAGTTTGCTGTAACAGTCAGACCTCAGCCTGCCCATCCTCCGATAAATGACCACATTAATGCTGTGGATTTGGTCTTGAAAAATATATCGGAATTACTGCCACACAGCAATGGAAGTGACGTTATCTCCCTATCAGCAGCTGCTTCAGCAGCAGCAGCAGCAGATCTGTCAGTCAGGCTATGCTCTAGGATTCAAAGTATTCAACTTTATATTTTCTCCAGATGTGGGGGAAATAAATATGCAAAAGACCGAAGATAGAAATCTCATCTGCTGTACAGCTTCAAAAACATTTTTTTAAAAAGTGAAAGCCAGTCTAAAGTAAGGCAAATCATGTTCCATTTCAAAGAGATTTGTTTTTTCCTGTCCTTGTTCTAAGAGGAATTCAAGAACCATAAATCCCAGTAAGCACCAAGACAGAAGAGATCATTTAAGAGAGATAAAAACATTCTCTTTGAAATCGTGTGTTATCTGGAAACTTAAGAAAGGAATATTTCTATAAACAAGGTGAAAAATTATTTTAAGATTTGTAATTTCTTGATTTCTTCAAGAAACTTTACTTGAATAAAACTGTGCTTTAACAACAACAAGAAATATCCGAACACCTTCTCCAGAGGGCAGGAAGGAAACAGAACAATGCTTGCTACTCGTTAGGCTAATATTCTAACCCAATCTAATGGGCACAGTTGTGGACTTTTGTATCAGGCAATCAGACTTTAGTGTAAGAGAGAGAACATGTATTATGTTAACATCCTCATGCCAGCAAAGCCAAGAAACTCGTCATTTCCTTCTGTCTGAGACTCGTGACTTTACATAAAAAGACCTTCTGGGGTAAGCATGAGAACCTCAATCCTCTCCACAGACCGGGCATACAGGCTAGTGTATTCTCCATTCATTCTAAGGGTTTTCTTCCTGAGAGAAACAAATGGATGCATCCATCTGTGCTGGTGTGGCTCTTCTTATAATTAATCCTCTTCACCCTGCACATGAAACTTAATTTGCCCTAGATCAAGCCTAGCATAACTGCAGCAGAAACAGTGCTTAATTCAATAAAAACCAGACAACAACTCAAAAAGCATTTTATGTCTGAAATGAGAAATTTTTTTTTTTACTAAAACTGATGTAGGTTCAGCAGCCAGTTCTGAGATAAAAGTCTGAAATACCAAATACAGCTCTTGAAGGTGGGAGTAACTGAGCTCTCAGACAGCCAAGGCAGAAGGCTGCACTGCAGCCTTGGTTAGAGACATTTTGCAACGTTGGCAGCCTTTGTCAAAGTGCAGTAGCTACGTATCACTGCCCACAGTGGCTTTGTTCCCTTCCTGCAGAGGACAGGAGATGGAAGGAGACTGGAGTTGAGTGCCAGCTCCCACAGGGAAGGTGAGCTTTGCAGTGCCTCTGCAAAGTGCCTGGGAGAGCTCTTCCTCACATGAACAGTTATCAGCAGGAAGCTGCAACTGTGAGTTCCAACAAGAGACATCTGACTTTGAATCCAGAGGGATATAACGCTGACAAATTCCTGAAGCAGTGCACACCAGCATTTTAGATTTCCAGCTGGGAACTTTCCCATCCCAGCAGTCCTTCCCTTCTCTCCACACCCCGCAGGACTCTTCCACCTCTCCACCCATGCTTTCACCATATTGCCTACTTTGAAAACTGTCCGGTCTGAAAACAATGATAGTGGGATGAAGACAGGACTAGTTTTGCAATCTGCTTCCTGCTCACATATCTTAGTATTTCAAAGAAAACCTTGGACAGCCAACAGCGCAGCAAGCTGCCTTGCAAACCTACGCAAAACAAAATTATTTATTTAGGACTTCATTAAAAGCAGTGAATTGGAAGGCAGATAACATGCAGGCACTGATCACAGAATGGCTTGGATTGAAAGGGACCTCAAGGATCATGAATCTCCAACCCCTCAAGCTACAGGCAGGGCCACCACCCTCCACATTTAATACTAGACCAGGCTGCTCGGGGCCCCATCCAACCTGGCCTTGAACAACTCCAGGGAAGGGGCAATCTACTATCATCTTCAGAACTGAATTAGTACATAATAAACACCCACAGGCAACAAAGTAGAGACGCACTCTTGCAACCAATAAAATAAACAACTGGCAGCTTGAGGAAGTACCAGGTGCAAGTTAAGCAATGTCAACGGTCTCTATTTCCTTCATTTGCAGAGATGGAGCGACAGCCATATATGCTTAAGCCAGATGTTCCTGGCTTTCCGTACAACACGGACCTATGTCTTGCTCTTCAACCAGCCTTAGAAACCAAGCAACAGGACCCTGCACAAATCACAGCATCTCTGCTAGAAGTAATAGAAATAAGTAACAGCAGCCAGCAAGGAAACATTTGGGGAGCTATCAGCGCTGTTGAAATGTTAGCGCAAATCTTGCTTTTGTAGCTCTCTCAAAACAGTGACATCTACTTGATGACACCTCCCTGCAATTTGCAATATTTGACCCTCAGACCATCTTCCACGCTTTCAGAATTGAAGCAGTTAAGAGATTGCATGATATTTAGGATATTACCTATACACTGATGAGTGAAATGACAGCAGTATGAAGGCAGTAACAGGCACTGTCCTCCAGTTCTCTCTGCGCAGACATGCAGGGTATGCTGCATTCCTGTTACCAGACTGAGAACTGCCTTAAGTTGTCTTTCAAGCAGGGACTGAAGGATCTCACCTACTCTTCTTTTAAACTTTCCACTCTTTCCCCTAGTTTAAAAATAGAAGAATAGAAAGAGTCCAGCATGACATCAATATTTAATAAGTACTGCATTATCAGCTATTTTAGGGATGAATTATTCTGTCTTTCCTTCTAGAAAGCACACTGTCTGTTTGTAACTAGTCTGCTGGGGGCTCTCAAAAGGAAAAGTAGGTGAGAAGAAGGAGCTGAGTTTTGTTCTGCAGTTTCTAGGGGCTTTAGTGTGGAAATAGTTAAACAACAACAAGTTGTTGTTTCCTTCAAGTATGAAAGCTGCCAGCTGTATTATCACATTGAGCTTCAGTCTGACACAAGTCAAGGATGCTCATGACATACTGAAGGGTAAAAAGAGTCATTAAAAAGGGGTAAGGGAGAAAGCTGCTGTCATTGCCTCAAGAATTTCCTGACGTTTTTAGTATCTATCTTATTCTGCAAAGAAATTGGAGCTTCTTTGACAGCAGGTTTTGCCAAACCCACAGAAGGAAGAATCTTACACATTAATTCACTTTGTGCCCTAGAGGGCTGAAAGGAAGAGAGCATCATTTAGATGACATTTAACCTTCACAAGTTTTTGAAAGTCAGGAAGACGTAGGGGAAGAGGCTCTGACATACCCCATCATATTTCACTATGTTCAGAAGCATTTTTTTCCACAATTAGTGCCTAAACAACAAAATACACATGCTGCTATTTATAAATTCTGAAAAGTACAATCAATAAAGAGCTTCAGCTACCCATCATCTACAGTGAAGTCCTACCCTTTCCCTTCCCAGTAAAAAAGTATTCTGGACAACAACCTCCCGATCCGATCTGCTGGAATTATCAAGGCTTTCTGAAATACAGTCTCTATGTTATGTGCCAGTGCTGTGAGCCAGCTCTCACTCCCATTCTGAGCATCCATCACCACACTCTGGCTCGGGGTACACGTAACAGGAGACACTGCATAAAGGGCTCAGAAGCCCCAGGACCAGGACACACTCCTGGGAAGGGAAGAGGTGGGCCAGGATATCCCATGTCAGGCTTGAACATTGGGATGGGTCTCCTGCCTGCCCACACAGATGGCAGCCACAAGGCCACCACAGAAGAGATGGCTCAGTATTTACAAATCACACCCAAGCCTGTCCTCTTTGTTTTTGTGATTCTTTTTATTAAAAATGCTCAAAGTGGAAATTGGAAGGTTCTGGTTTTTTTTCCTCTTTAAGAGTTTTGCACAAATGGAGAAAGAGAAGAAAGGGCAGAGCCAAGAGATTTGCCTTTCAGGTCACTCTGGACCAAATCTATATTCTCGTTTTGGCAACTTCACTCCAGCCCTTCACAGTCAAGTGATGCCTACGCCTTCTGGTTGCCAGCAGTCATTCCCAAACACCAGGGCATTATTTTGGCCCCTGACTGCACAACCTACTGCTTTGCTCCGCTCTGACCTCTCACTGAGTTGTACTACATCGTAGACACTGAAGCAGCAGAAGAAAACCACTGGACTGACTCCTGTCAGGATTCCACCTCAGGAGAAGGAATTCACAGATGCCTGCCCCATACTCTTCCTGAACACCTCCAGTAGAAATCCACCAATATTTTCCAGCCAGAACCGCAGTTTTGTCCATATAAAGGTATTCCTTAGGCGCCTCTGCCACACACTGCTTCCCTGCTCCAGAATAAAGACTGGAACCTCCGGGCAAAGCCCTGCACACATCCAAGGTACAATCACGTTTTGCAGACTGATTGACTGATGGGGTCCCATGTACAAGTACCATACTCTGGGATAGGGTTTGCAGTGTGCCCAGCATCCCCCAGGCAGAAAGAACCTTTCTCCTCCCACTTCCGATCCCCAGGCCCACCCTTTTCCTCCAGCTTTCAGCATCTACAACCATGTCTGCTGTTGAACTTGCAACAACAACAAAAACAAGAGATGAGCATAGAATAGACAAAAAACTGCCATTACAATACTGTTATAGAAAACACCTGGACTGAGGCTGATGGCTCTAGGTTACTATGCAGAAAGCACAGCATGATCCCCAGAGGGGATGTACTGCTCAATACTGACTTGCAGAACAGCCCAAACACCTCCACAGTGCATTCTCTCCCAGTGGATGGCAACCAAGTCTATTTTCTGCTTGCTTACCCCTCCATGACCCAAGCTTTAAAGTTTACAGAAGACAAAGGCATGATCAGCTGCTAATGCTTCGCTAGCAGAACAGGTATGCTTTGAAAATGCTCATGCTGGAGGAGTAGAAAATAAGGAGAAAAATTAAGTGAAAAAGAGGAAACCTTAACCAATGCTTGTAAACAAAGTAGCCTGGAATTCCTCTTAGAGATCTTGTTCTTAATGGTCCACACAGTGGGATGCATCTTACCTAGCTGAACAATTTTCCAAATAAATGTTAGGAACCATCAATTTTTAAGGGAGAAATGGAAAGTCTGAGAATTCATGCCAGTATGTGACAGAGACCAATCAAACAGAAGAGATAGAAGCAACTAAAGATGCTAATCCAGAAGGTGTTTGTGATAAAAGCATTTCCAAATGATTGAGCTGCTCACCAGACATACCATACTTGAGGCCAGATCTTATCTGTCACTTGGAGAAAGACCTGAGGGCAATGAGCATTCCTGTCACACACACCTTTCCTGCAGCAATCCACAGCATCACTACTCACGTGATAAACTCCCACATCACAGCAGCAGCCAGAGGTGATGAATAATGCAGATCAGTCACTCTACCACACATCATACCCATGGGAGAAGGAAGCAGCGGTTCCGCCTAAGCCATCCATCCCCTCTAGGGTGCAATACACCTTTTTTTTTTTTTTTTTTTTTTTTTAAAAAAAAAAAAAAAAAAAAGTTTTCCCTTCCCGTTCTGCACATACACTAACAGACCGAACCCAGCAAAACAGGGAGAGTTGATCCAGGACACGGGACACAAACAGAAACGCAACATTTCCTCTCACAAGATGATGTTAAAATACATCATCTACTCTATTCAGAGCTCCCCAAGCCAGAATTGCCAATTTCTAACAAGGCAGTCCTTTGCTCACAGCTCCCAGGAGATGTACTTTCCCATCATTAAGCCAATCCCACAAAGCATTAGCTAAATCAGGACAAATTCAGATGGAGTCACACTCAGTCTTAACTTGTGACTAGCGAACTGCACTGGAATCTGATTGTGTGAGTCAGCTCCTTTAAAAAAAACAAAAAACAAAAAAACACCAAATAATGCACTACCACTTGTGCTCTAAGCACCATTACCCTCCTCCCCCACATTCTCTGGTACTCTCCAGTTCAAGCAGCATGCAAGAGGATGCTTTATCTCAGAGCATCCTTGTCACTGCCCATACAGGCAACCTACAGAGCCCAGGAGACCTGTGACAAGGCACTCAGCAGACCCATTCTGCCTGGCCTCCCAGTCCCATTCTGCCTGTCTGTGTCCTGCTTGGTCAGCCCCCACCATTACCGCTGCCCTTCACTTGCTTTTCACATCAGCCTGGGCATCCATTCACACAACACATTTAAGATGCTATTAGAAGGGTGTCTGTCTGCATGTGCATCGTTTCATATACCCTTTATTTTATGTTATTTTCATATACTCAGGAAATCTATGCATGCAAGTTTGCCCAACAGGAGACCATCTTGCTTTCATGAAAGATCAGGCAGACTCAGTTCACTTAAACTAAGTGAACTGAAAAAATGCAAAATAAAAGGCTCAGGTCTCTCAAGTTTCAGCCATAATCAATTGTAATGACACTGTTACAAGCCCTCACAAATTTGACTTCATAGCCAGCCAAAAGACAATCAAAAAACCCTTAACTACAACTTCTGCAGCGTGTAGTAATAGAAACCACTACACTGTGTCTGCACACTGGGACCACATTTTCCAAACTTTTTTGCAGGACTGCTGCTTAGCTGTAACAGGAGATCTTCTCCTCTCCCTTACAAGCACCGGCTACTTCAGTTTGGGGACAGGAGAAGGCAGCAACATTACGTTTTTTTCCTGCATCAAAGATCTCATGCAAGCCTATGGAGGATTTGGAACATATCGTTTAAATGGACTTAGTAGAATTACGGCAGGACCACTGTTAGGAGTAACCATCAGACCTGTCCTATCTCCATTATCTCCAACAGAACAATTGATTTTAATTTAAAAAATAAAATAAGAAACAACAAAACAGGGTTTTAGGAGGGACATGGGAATACATCTAGCTGAAAAAGCTTGTGGTTAATAGAAAAATCCCTATTTAGCTTATTCCTTTATTCCTGGTCACCTCTGCTGGCCAGCTGACTCACCAATCAGAGTTGATGTCTTAAGGAAGTGAAAAGGATGAAGAAAATACAGCAGCTGCAGTCTCACAATTCTCACTGAGCTAAATATGTTTAGATTGATTTTTCTTAGTCAAGACTGCACTCTGCCATATTTGCCCAATTCCTCGCCTATGATAGGGAGATCCATCAGTGGTGGAATTGCCTGATGGAAAGAAAGATTCATTTTCTGATCACCTTCAAAAACCAAATGTGTTTCCAGTGCATCACAGGATCTGCTATGAGGCTAATGCCACCAGCTGGTCCACACAGTTTGCACTATTTTTTTTTTAAAACACGCTTGAGAAGAAATCCTGCAGTTTCTCCTCAAAAAAAAAAAAAAAAAAAAAATCACTAGCTAATGTAATAATAACAGGAAAACATATTTCCCACAGAAAAACAGGCAGGCAGGAGACACAAAACCATCGCTAACAGAAGTAACAGAAGAAACTTGGAGAGCAAACTCCATGGACAACTGCTGGATGAGAAAAAATTCAATGCTCATTTGTCCAAGACATTACTCATTCACTTACATCCTGTTTGGACCAAGTGCTTTCCATTGTTCTTAGTAGCACTTCTGACTTCAGAAGAGTGTTGTTTAAGTCTGCCTTTAGGCTTCTGAAGTTTATTCCCATAAATTTAGCCAGCTTCTATCACACAACACACAAGTATACTCTTAATTCATTTGAAATAGAAAGTATGATGTTCAAAGAGTTACATGCTGTGGGACTGCATTTGGTCCTTCTACTTCGTTAAGAACAACATGTCAGTAATGACTTTGCTGGTGTACGACTCTAGACAGCCAAGAAATACAATACATGCTCACAAGTTAGAACGTGGCAATTATTCATCAGATAAACAAAAAATTCCAAGATCTTTTTTCTTATCATTTATTCAAAAAAAGTATAAATGAGGTTGTTTGCTTGGGAAGTTCTTCCAAAAAACAATCACTTAAAATGTGTTTAACAAATTAACAACAGTAAGCCTGTAGATCAATTATAATACTATGCTCAGTTAGATTCTTTCCAAGTTCTCCATTCTTAAAGTCTTAAGACTCAGAGATTTCATCAAGAAGACGTGTGTGTGTTTATAGCTAAAATCACACATGTGTGAGGTGGCTATGACTTCATTACAACAGGAAGTTTCTAAATGAACTTCCTCTTGAACTGGAAGTCTTCTCACAGGACACTGCACACACACTGCCAAATAGCTATATTTACACTTCACATCCATACCAAAAAGAAGAACTACAGAATTAGTATCTTGCTGCTATATTGTTGAGACTACAGTAAAATACTCCGTACACTGCTACAATAATTTACACATTAAAACACAAGAAATACCATGTCAGAACAGACTTGACAGCAGCTATGACCACATGCTCTAAAAAGAGACTACATTAAAAAAAAAAAAATGAAAATGTTCCCTCACTTTAACCCTAGCTCACTTATATTCCTATTCATCACCAGAAACAATTAAAACCTCTTGCAATCCTGCTGTTTTAAATAAGATCTTAGTTCCAAAGAATTGCACTGATTTCCCACACACGTTTCCCTACTCATGCAGAGCCATCCATTCCCATAAGAAACCAAAAAATATCACATAGAACTATAGCATGAGCAACCTCACTGTCAACACAGTGAGTCCAAATTAAATTCAGCACATAATAAGACTGAGTTTCATTGTTGTTGGTTTTTTTTTTTTTTTTTTTTTAATAAAAGACTTTCCTGGATACACATTTCTGTGCTTTGTCCTAGCGCCCACGAATTCACAACACACCCATTTGTGTAGCATCAGGAATGCAAACTATGCTCAGCATCTTGTTTGGAGGTGCTGCAGGAATCCAGGGTCAAGAGCAGCCACGAGCTGTAAAATTTACTCAAAATGGTTAAGTTAATCAATATAGCAAAAAATGTGACCTCTTCACCAGAGGCAGAGGGGTCCAACTCGATAAATGAGAACCACTAATAACCAGAAGCATGTGAATAACTGTTTTAGACAGAAAAAAATTGGAGCTTTCTGCGTATTGATCCTCTCAGACTAAACTGTGACAAAAGATACCATGCATTATGACATTTAAAAAAAGATGTTCCACAACAAGAAACAAAATATGTAATAAAGCAAATTGAGCTGAAGTACTAATAAGAGTTTGAGGAAGACTTCGGTAAACTCTAGGATTGATGTCCCTGGCTACAACATCACCTAGACTTAATAGAGGTGGCTGGAAGCTAAAACATTAGATACTAGATACTTCGAAAGCCTAAAAGGTATCAGGAGTTGACAGAAAACACTGTGAGAAATGAGCATTCACAGTCCCAGCTGAGCCCACAGCCGCCTAGAGAAAGAACTCCCACTGTTCCTAGCTTACCCAAAGAGGAAGCTGGCAGCATTCATAACCCCTGGGATGAAGCCAGTGGCTCCAAGACTTCCTTTTAAAAAATAACACCTGTGCATGCACGTCTTTATATGTATGGATCTACACACACAGCTGAGAAGTCTGCAAGGCCAACCAACTTTGAACCTTCATTTAAAAACCAGCTTACTCCTGTAGTCAACAAGAACAGTGAAAGTTAGTATTGCTATAAAGCACAATATGAACTTAAGAGGAGCATAAACAAAAGCTGGAAATGTCAAACTTCACAAAGCAGAACTTCAACTGAATAAAGAGTCCTGAGCTCAACAATATAAACTTTGGGTATGACAGTCTCAGCTTTAGGAATTATTTCATATACGTTCATCCACAGAAAGTAAACGTTGCTGTTCAGCAAAGTGAAATGCTTCCTATAATCATAGAGTTTCTCATCTATTCTACATTAAGCCAACTGTCCCTTCCAGCAGGACTTGGCCTTTGGATGGCTCAGCTGTCTGACTGCAGTGACACTGCCAGAAGGGAATCTCTATGGCTGGTCCAAGTCCAAGCACCACTCATCCCAATCGATCTTTGAGTTCTTCCTCTCTTGCTGGCAATCCCTCTCCCCACCCCAAGCAGGAGGCTTCAAAGCAATGGCTGGTCCAGGTAAGAGCTGGGTTGTGTTGATGCTCTTTGGTGGGGACAGTGTAATCAACACAGTAATCTAGTTATTTGTTAAGGATCAATTTCCCCACTTCTGCTGGCTTCAGGGCTACCACAATAAGTCAGATCTGTGCTGGGCAGACCAAAAGCCCTTCTCCTTTTTGAGGGGTTCATTTACACTAGGGTCCTCAAATCAGTCAGATTGTACTGAAGGCCACAAGAGTGCCACAGACAAGGATCAGGTGTCTCACAGTAACTTCAATATGGACAGCCTTTGACAGCTTTGTCAACAACAGCCTTTAACAACAAATCTGGAGCAGTCTAAAGTGGTATGAAACTATGCCCATAATCCTTTGCCATGCCTTTAAACCTAACTGAAAGATGTCATGTCTAAAGCCCACAGGGGGCCAAGAACACTGTCAGCACTAAGGACTCAGATGACATACGCGCCTCAACAGCAGGCATAACTCATATCCTGGCCAACTTGTGCTTTCATTATTCACTGCTGTTTGAAAATGGAGAGGGGAACCTTCCTTGAAGCTCACAGAAATCCACATACAGGTTTGTAGGAACTTCCGACAGGGTTCCAAGACAGTCAGCAAGGATCTAATTTCAGCACAGACAACAGATCCTCTTCCACTGAAGATCCAGAAAGACAATGCAGCAGCTGACACAGACAGCACTGTTCGCTCCGAGCTACATGGAAAGCAGTGACCCCTACAATAACGCAATAATCAAGCAAGTAGGACATGATAAGAGCCATACAAGAACAAAGTCACCTATTACTCACAAATAAGGATGTGACTCACATCCCAACTCTTACACCAAATCCTCTCTGCAAGCTTAGACAAACCTTCAGGACTTCAGCCAAAGCAGCCTATGCGAGGCAGGCAAGATGAGTGAAGAGCGCAGTGTCACCTACTATTGTAACACAACTTGCTGTCTGAAATCGTGCTGCTTGGCTCCTAGTTTACAGGATGAAACAGTGTTGTTGGAAGTCTGCAAAACATCTCCAGAACCTCTGATAAAAAGATAAAACACCGAGAACATGTTCCCCCCAGTAAACATAAGCTATACATGTTGTTTTGTGTTCTTATGGTTTCCTTCATTTCAGATCAAGGTAAAGTAATTGATAACAAAAAAGCTATACAGAAAAAAAGCTATACATAAGTTGTTTTGTTTTTTTTTCTTTTCCCTAAATGTGAAGCAGGAATATTGTGTAATTTATGTGCATCAGTTTAACCTTCCAAAGGATATGAGTAAACAGGTAATAAATACTCATGTTTGAGTAGAGCACATAATATTAGCATAAAGCTAACATTAAGATTAATCTTAACCAATAGAAAACCCAGGGGTCTATAAATGGTTTCAAGCAAGAGCATTTTTTCTTAAGTAGTCCACGCAGTAGTTCTACTCTGTTTGATAGAATACAACTATTATCAACAATAAACCTCTAACTGAACAATCTACAAACCAAGGAATAATATATGCCACAGCCCACAGCTGAAGTATATATGGAGCAATCCTTTCCCTACCACAGCCAGTGTTTCAGATAACTGCTGCCCCAGCTCAGTAGTAGTGAACGCCACAATCAATTTCCAACAGCAAGACCTCTCAAGACTGCACAGTTCTGACCCTCACCACCTTTTGTGTTACGGTTGAGTTGCAAGCAAACACACAGTAAGCTGGTACAATTTCTTGCTTCAGGAACGGAAGAACACCTCAAGACTGATCAATTCTTTCCCTTTGCATTTACAGGAAATGACACTCTGTGTCCTGCAGAGTATAACCAGACCCTCAAAGGACAGTACCTATGAGAACTAAATAAAACTACCCATACTCATCTACTTAGATGCTTTGGAAAAGCCCGTATAACACTGATGCAGTTGCACGAGAGTAAGTTTTGCACGGCTTGAGAGACCTGAGCTCACATCCAACAGCTCCGCTCTCTCTGCAGAGGCTGCAGCAGCGCACCCAGCTGTGAGAGCCGGCTCTCAGAACAGCTGCCAAATGCAGTGATTGAACTAAATCCGATAGCAGCTACAGTAGTTTTGCACAGCAGAATACCTTTGTACTCCTGGTGCTTACACTAGAGAAGTATTAGTAGCATTTACTCTCAAAATCCATTCACATTTTGCAACATGTTCTCTTGACAGACTACTGCAGTACAATGTATATTTGATGCCTAAAAAAAACACAAGGCCAAACTGGTGTCGTAGGTCCTTAAGGTGGTGAACTGCTGCAACTTAGAGTGAATAAAGGAACTGCACCAGGTAATCAACATGAAAATAAGCATATATTTACTTCATCATAGGAAGACAAACAGGTTCAGAAAAAAAAAAAAAAAAAAAGCTCTAAAAGAAAAAAGGCTCACTTTGCTGCTAGGTTAGAGATAGTGTTCTGTACATGAGGCGATTTCTCTTTCTAGAGAGAACCTACATAGGGAAATAACCCAGAAGAATGCAAAGGGGGGCAGAGGAAATAGGATGAACCTTGATAGTATATTTAATTCCTGGCGCTGGATTAAAAAAAGTTCCAGAGCTTGCAGAAACAAGGAGGCAAGGTAATGTCATACAAGGTGTAGAGAAAAAGAAGGAAAAAATAAAAAATAAAAAAGGGAAAGTAACCCACCAGCAGTGTAGCTATAATACTGATTTTCCTCCCACTCAAAGCCATTTGACTAAAAGGATGTCCCTCAGTCTTTGAGAACTCCTTTCCCAGAAAACCTTCTGTAGAAATACCCACTCATCCTCTCTCCCTTTCAATTATAATTGAAGCAATTCAGTTGAAGCTCTTATTTCTGCAGCGCTCAGAACCAAACTGGCTTACAAAATTGCAGGCACTTCTTAAAAGCAAGTGCTGCAAAGCTCAGTAATTGCACTTAAAACTCTAATTTATAATAATTAAAAAAATAAAACAATACAGAAAACAACAGCATTGTTCCTCTGAAAGCAGCAGAATTCCAACTCCTCATTCATCATCACATTAAATCAGTTTTGTGTACATGGACACAGCTCATAAGTTTTGCAAGCAGAGCGTGCACTGACATCTCTGCTTTCATTTAAGTCCCCAGCTTCTGACTTCAAACTTTCATTTTTATTCTCCAATCTTCAGCTTAACATTTCTGCACTATTTTGTCAATCTCACTTCCTTTGAAGAAAGGAACTGGTAGAGCCTCCAACCTAATAGATGATCTCAGATAACTGTAGAAGAGACATGGAAATAAATAACAAATTTAATAAATATTAAATGATATATTCCTTTAATTGTGGGGAGAGAAAGAAAAATAGCCAATAGCCACACCATGTTTAAGCCTTAAAAAAACCCATAGTATTAGTTTACAGCTGAAATTATTCCAAACATAATTAAGCATATTTCAAGTTACATTCATACTAGTGCTAGACTATTACTATTTAACAATATCGCATCTAAATTCAACTTTTCTTTATCCTGCTAGGCCTTAGTGAGAACGGCCTTCAATTCTGATGACTTAGTAGAGGAAAAGAAATGCACGATCATATTAGCACAAATATAAGGAAAGAACTGCCTAGCTCAATTCTGCCATCTACTATTTTGCAAGCTTTTAAAAACACAGCCAATAGGTTACTTGCTAGATCTACTGAGTTGGCTTTTAAGAATGCAGGACAAGAAATAAAATGAATATAATTGCAAATCAATTAAAAAAAAGATAGTTGAGTTCAGCTACTTTCTCATCACAGAATTTGGGTAAAATTGCAACTGAAACAACTATTTCTCTTTTGGCAAAGAATCAAGAAAACAAACTCAAAACATCATCAAATACATCCTGTCAAAAATTAAGCATGTTCGTTCCCCAGATGCTTTTGACCTGAGAAAGGCAGCAGGCATTGTAGCTGAGATCTGTTCTATGTCATTCCTCCTTTGCTGTCCCTAGGACGTGATGTGGACCCACACAGAGCAACCTTCCCCAATGAGGCACCAGAGCTGAGCACAGTACAAAATGGCACTGCTGCCACATGCACCCTATCACACAATGACAGTAACCGAGGAAGAAGAGTGGGCATCTTAAAACTGAGCATCTGGTAAAATGCCTTTCTATATCCTGCCACCAGTACTGCCGTGCAACGTTGGGGTTGCAAATACAAAACCCTACCCTAGGCTCCGGGCTTGCTCCATCTGCAAAGTTCCACATGAACCAACCAAGGTGTGTCAATTCCTCAATGCCTATATTGCCTCTGCATCAAACTGCTGGGGCTCAGCTGGCCTGGTTGTCTCTGCTGCCAGATGTTGGATGGAGCACCGAGGCTGACCATCCTGTCTGGAACAGCACAGCCTCGGTATCAGGACAAATACCAGAGACATGCATTAACCTTGCCTGAGCCTCCAAAGTCCTGAAACCTCCAGAGAAACAAAACAATATCAAAAGAGGAACAAACCAGTTGGAAGGAAAAAGAATGGAAAAAATAGCTGATACCCAGCACAGCCAAGATGAATGTTGAAACTTGCTGGAATCCTACACAACCTTAAACCTTACCAGTGTAAAAACCATAAAAAACATAGAAAAAAAATCAGTCATCTCTCATTCATCCTTATGCAATACCATCCTGCTCATTAGAAAGGTGCCTGCTTTTCTGGACACAGGACAAAGCCAGCAAAACTGGCAACACCTGCAAAAATCTCAGCACTCAGACAAGAAATTCCAACCACTTCACACAGCCAGAGCCTGAAGGGCAAGACAGCAAGAAGATAAAGAATTCAAGAAGGTGGCAATCCTCTCCCAGTCCAGAAGTATCCCTTGTTTTCTCCAAACCTATGCCAGGAAGTTAAGTAGTAATGGATGTGTCAGCGCCTAAAGAAGCGCTGCATGGAATTATCCAACCTAACAACTGAACACAATGCACACCTAGGGACTGTATTTTAGAGATGATTGGTAAAATTAATGTGGAAGATTCCAAGAACTCAACAGCTTAGGAGCACGTCCACACTGCTTAGAGAGATGCTAGAAAGCCTTATTAGCTCAGACTGACCTATTAAAATGCCAGGTTGCCCATATGTCACACGGTGCAAATGCTTTTTGGATTCCCTCAGCAATGTGCTGATGTAGGGGCACAGCTCAGTGATCTGTCTCAGGAAATCTGGAAATTTCCATTTTGCTTTTTAGACTGAATTTCTAATTATCAGGAGGAAAAAAATCCTCCACTTTGTAAAAATGCAAAACATTTTTATTCCTGTTACAAAGCCAAAAACAACACCAGATGGAAACTCATTTAAAATTCTTACATGCTTAGCTGCCTTTCTGTGAGGTTACTACCACCAGCCAGACAGCAAGAGAGGGAAAAAAAAAAAAAAAAAAAAAAAAGAGAAAGTGATTTGCATTATATGAGATGACTGGAAGCAGATGTAAACCTGTTGAAATCAGTGACTGCTTTTAAAAATGCATTAATATTTACTTTGAAAACAATGAAAAGTGACAAAAATGCCATGCTGCCACACACAGGTAGACAGGCAGGATTTTCTCTTGCAGAAAATTGCCTTCCAGTACTTATGAAGCAGGGGGTTGGCAGGTCCCTAAGGGCGGAGGGAAAACCTGGAGCAACTCTCCTCTCCTAAAAACTAGTCTGAGTAGTGCTATGCCTCTTGCAGAGGCCAAAGCAAGCCAGAAATCAAGCTCCCCTGCATTACAGCTTCTCTATACGAGTGGTGTCAGAAAGCAAGACTGGGGAGAGTCTAAGAAGCACTCAGAAGAAGCAGAGCATTTCCAGACTTATGTTTGCCAAGTTTCTAGCTGTAACTTTAAACTTCTGCATGTCACTGGCTTGCATTTCCCACTGGAATTACAGAACAGCTCTGTAGGCGACAGAATCCATACAATCTTGAGTGCTTTGCAGCTCTATAAAGAGAATGAAGCAGCCTTTTCTGTCTCATTTATCACTGCCAATCTCAACAACAAACTGATGTGTAGATCAGCAGCAGAAAAGTTTTGACATATTGAGAATACTTTGCAAATAGTGTTAATGCAACACTTTTACGGCACTTCTATTCTGAGTATGTGCAGTAGATATTAACTGATCAATTACTAAAGAGACCTGAACAACGGTATCACATTTTAAGAAAATGAGAGCTGTAAATGTGCTGTATTTACACTATTTGAAAAGCATTCTTTATTTAGATTTTTGTGGTAACTGGTAAGTAAAAGGACTGCAGTTTATAATTTGAATGTTTTCATTCCCCATGGTCCAAAACAGCAGAATCACTACAACTATTTTAAGTACGAAGAAAAGAAAAGCAAACAAATCACTGACTTGAATAGAGCTGAACCTTTACTGAGTAACTTCAGATGGAGTTCTCCAACACAGCAACAACATAGTCACATAGGTTATCTTGCTAAAAGAAACTCTGCACAAGTACTAGAGCAAAGCATGCATTACATGCCAAGCAAAATGCATAAAGATTGCATTTCCGCTGTGATGTCACCTTACCAATCTGTTAAAACACAGCTTGTATAGGAGGAGTAGGCACAAGCTCATTCTCAGGCTCATAAGCAAATGGGGACTAGACACTTAATAGAGAACCAATAGCTACTGCACGAGGAGCGCTGTTATCATTGCAGGTAGCACTATTCATTATTTAACACCACCAATTAATCTCAGAAGAGCTCTGCAGCAGGTTACTGCTGAAGTTGAACAGACTGCATCTCCAGAAATACCTTTTATTAGAACAGCTCCCCTGCAGCTTTTGCCTTCTGCAAACACTCTAGACTCAATATGCAGCTCCAGCCACCGCACCTACACCACACTGATATTAGTCAGCAAAAGAGACACTAAAAAGGATGAGGAAGATGAATCTTATCTGCAAAGTCATGTAATATCTCTGCTCAACAATATTCCTAAGCAGAGAAAAAAAAAAAAAAAAAAGGAAAACAATATTTATTTCCTTAAAAATCATGCGCGGAAGTGAGTTTTATGTAAGAAAATTGCACATATTGATTCAGAAGTTTTAAGAGACTAAACAGTGAAGGAAAATCAACTTTCTCTTAGTTTTGCAGCTCTCCTGCAAAGGCTGAAGGGAATTTTAATGAAGCTATGCACTTGTATTTAACATTACTGAGTAAACGACGATACTGCTCAACTTAGTAACATTCTTTCTCCCTGCACCTTCATATCTTAGAGTTAATACACTAAAGAACAAATACACACACACCAGTGTCTGTTTCCCAGGAGGATGCCAGCCCCATGAGCTTAGTAAGGTAAGTAAGACAAGCAAGGTAACAGCTTGTCTTTAGCCTCAAATATCACAGATTAACTTTCCAAACTATCAGAGAAATTGCAGACTGTTTCTCTCCCACTTTGCCCACTTAGCTGCCACAGAAACACGGAACGCATTCTCTCTGGGAGCTCACAGGCAAGCCTGCAGCAAGCACTTCTGCACAGGACAGTTATTGCCCACTACATTGAGGCAAGCTTCTGGGAATTCTTTTTCCTCCTTAGCTAAGACTATTTTTATATAGGAGAAAGAAAACCCTCCCCCTTCCTGATGCAAGTTTTAGAATGCATTCACAACTCCCAAGTAAAACTACACGGTACTCTGAGAACTACCCAGGTACAGTAAGAGTACTTGGTTTACCTTGTAGCGAGACAATCCAAAATAACTACAATTAGAGGAAAGAAAAAAACCTCATCATGTAGCAAGACCCCTGTGTTGCCACATTCGTGATGCCCAGAAATAAGACGAAGCAGACGACAACCCAGGCATCCTTGCTGTGCCTACTTAGGAGTCATAGCTAAGGAGTGGTCTGTCTCAAAGTCAACTACTGCTGTGTCAGGTAGAAATATCTGAAGCACAAGCCTTCTGCCCCAAAAACTTGATCAGCACATGATCAGCCTGGATTCAGCAGTTCTTGCAGCAGGACAGGCAGTATTTTGCCTCCAGCCCCACAGCAAGCAATCTTCACACACTGACTACCACTACAAAATGGTGGGGAGGAGGCTGAGAAACCCAGACTCTATACCAAACATCCTTGAGTACCGAGAGCCAGAGGCTTTCAATAACTGAGACGATTCACAGAGCCAAGCAAAACAGCAGTGACAGACCTGGAAAGGTATTTACTAGCAAGGCCCCATCAATGGGAACCATTCTGCCTGGTTCCTCCAGAGGCCTGTAAGCACCAGCCATCCACTTCCTCTGCCAACCCCCATCCCCAAAATGGCACTGCTTGAGCACAGACAAAGGCACACTGTTTTCCCTCACTGCTTTATGTCAAGAACATGAAATGCCATTGGGCAGAAGTCCAAAAAAATAAGGGAAAGAGAAAACACTTGAAAAGTTTCAGCAGGACTGAAGGGCCTATGAATTAGCTCAGTTTTGCTAAAATGCTTACTATTCAGGCTAGTTAAGAATAACATTACACACATATTTTTTTTAATAAGAGTTTGTATTACAGTTTTGCTGTGCCTAACATATTCTACCTATAGCTTGTATTCCTCCCTTAGTGTCAGAAATCCAATTAATCTCAACATCACAGAAAGAAAACAAAGTATTTCAACTTCCTACTCACCAACCAAACACAACTTAGGAGTTTAAACAGGGAGACATCACAGACACCTTGAGACACACATCAGCCAGAGGTATGCTTTGCAAACAATATTGCAGTCACCTCTGTATTTCCAAACCAAGTCTTCTGGAACGTTCTTCACAGAACATCGCTGCTTCAAAATTTCTGTTCTTCCGAGAATGTGTTTTGCTGAAAGATCTACTACTATCTTTTGAAAAGCACTCCACAAAGCTTGCAAATATTTCCTCCCTCTACCCTTGGGCATGTTAAATCATGCCTGAAAGAATCACAAACCACAATTCAGGTGGGCACTCTGCTACATTCTCTCCAAAGTTACTCTGGGGCATCCCCTCCACTCCAAGTACTTCTGTGTCTGACTGCCAATTTAAAATTGCACCTCCTGTACGCTCCCACTGCTGCGTGCTAATATTCTCAAGCCGCTGCAAACTTCAACACACAAGCATTTTTATGTATGTTGAGACAAACATGTCTAGAGAGGGACAGCCATTATATCCAGTTTGCAGATAAGGAAAAGACAGAAGTTAGCAGAGATGAAGAATTAAAATAAATATTGAGACATTAAAAAAACAAAACAAACAAACAAACAAAACAGTAAAATGCATTACAAACAATTCATTCAATTTCAGCTGCAATAGTCCCAAAGACAACAATGTAGAGAAGTAATTTGGACAGCGGGATAGGTAGCCACACAAGAACCTCATATCTTCGTTGTTTTTTTTTTTTTTTTTTTTTTTTAATACAAACATCAAGGTTCAGTTTTGTGAAAGCCCAGACTTAGAAGAATCCTCCAGAAAAGAATTAGCACCCTTCCCGATTAATAGATAAGGGAAATCACCCCCTGCATGTACCTATCCACAACAGTACTCAGTTCAGCTACTGTTCACCCTCCAGAGTGAGGTGAGGTGCCTCCCACAACAGCAACAGGGCCTGAATTCTCCCCAAGCTGCACAACTTTACCATGCAACTTGGTCTCTCCCTTTGCACAGCACAGGAGTACCTTCACAGATGTTCAGTAGCCAGCAGCAACATCTGGATGTCTTCCTCAGATCCCACTTTGTTCCATGACATCTCCAACTTGCTCTGGGTCACAGAATCACAGAATGGCCAGGGTTGGAAGGGACCTCAAGGATCACAGATCTCCAACTCCCCTGCCACATGCAGGGCCACATTTAATACTAGACCAGGCTGCCCAGCTCCATCCAAATATAAAATTTCTAACTCCACAGTACATGGCAGCTGAGTCCCCCAGAATCACAGCCATAAAAAGGCCACCAGCAGTACTAACACAACATGATCTCCCTGCAATTAGCCTTTCCTCTGGTCTTCACAATTTCCCTCACTAACTGAAACAAGCTCTTATTCTTCCCATCTTGAGAACTTCTTCCATTCTGGTACTTTTCTCTTTAATACACAGCAGTTATTACTGACAGAAATGCAGTCAGCTGAAAAGTGCTTAGTGAGCATCAAAAGCCTGCCTTCTTCCTTAACTTCTGTTTTAAGTGTCTAAATAAGAACTAATTCCTTTAAAAGCAAATCACTTTGCACTTTTCAGTTAGCAGCATACTTCTGCCAGAGTTTTCATTTTGTTGGTCAGATTCTGCCAATATTCCTGCTTTTTAGCCATACAGACCAACTGTTTCATACATAAACTGCTTTGTACTCAACCTAACACTGAATTAATGTCACTGATAACCAATTACTTAGATAATATAGAAACCATATGGACATACTGAAAATCCCTGCACAGTTCTTATGGTTCCACACACACACAAAAAAAAAGGCAGAAAAATACATCTAGCTTGCTGTTACAATGAAAGGAGAGTGCACATACACACAATTCAGCTGTCCCAGCTAACAAACTGCAGGCTGGTTTAAGAGAAAAGAGCAGAGCATGGCTTAATAAACCACAAAAAACCTAGGCTAAATCCTTAATAATAAAGACAAAAAGAAAAGTGACTGAACGAGGCTATTCATAAGAAACACCACACCAGTGCTTTGCTCCATTGTTCTCCACAAAGGGTTTGGATTTTGAGGTTGTATATCATCACCCACAAAGTCTCCTGATGAAAATGGAACTGAACGCCACCAATGGTCTCTCTGTGCTTCCACTGGATTTAAAAACAAACAACACAAGCCAGCTGTAGGCAGTGTGAAGGTTCTACAGCTATATATCTGCATAACAGAAATTTAGATTCCTTTGAAATGTGAAGTATTTTTAAAGCATTAGCATTCTGCTTTTACGAACTACTTCCATGAGCATCCATGAAGCACAATAAGCTAGCCAGACAAACATATATCCATTACCACAGCAGGAGTAATTCTGAAATGCAGCAACAGGTCCAGATCACCTGTCCCTAATCTGCAGGGTAACAAACTGGATTCAGGCACCTCTCAGAAGCATTTCATAAATTGTGTGCCCAGCTTCTTCAAGGCACAAGCAGAAACAGGATCTTCCTTGCTTCTCAGCACCAACCTGACAAGTCAGACTGTTTTGTACTATCAGATAAGAACCAGCTTTTGAAAGTGAGGAGTCTGACAGCTAATCAGAGGAAATTCACCCCAGGGAGCTGAACGCTTTGCTTCTCCAGGAATCATGAAACATATCCAGTTGCTTCTAGCACAGACGTCCAATTAGGCAGCAACCCACACTGCTAACACTGCAGCCCAAATCTAGCAGCTTGCCTAAAAGGCATCACCACCACAAACGTCAGTATAATCTGGTTTACACTGCTGTTGAGTAATGCTTTAAGAGCACACTGCCATTATTTTTCTTTACATTACAAACTGCAGAGCATAAAAACACATGTCAAAGACATATCTTGAAAAAAGGTAGTAATATGCTTTCTTCTAGACTGCTGATAATTGACAAAACTGAAGAGCTGGGAACACAGCACGGGTGTGCTGTCTGCATATTTTGTTCATCGGGTTACCACAAAAAATGCAAAAGGCCTCCAGAAAACCCCTACCTAAACTCAGCCAGAAACACATACCACAGAAGCACAGTTGTTCCACTAACAAAGCAGCCTTTGGGGTGGTTTTTATGCACTGATTAAGCTGTTAGAAGCATTCAAAGGTACCCCACCTATATGGGAACGCATTCCTCAGAGCCTGAAAAAAAAACAACCATAAGTCCTGTCTTTCATTGAAGATCTCTGAAACTGTAACAGAGAACACATTGCTTCCTTCCTAACCTCTTATATACAATTGTATTTCTGTTCAGGAGTCTTAGCTTCCTCCTCATGTTAACCCAAATTTGATGACTATATCAGCAGGTTTACCCCATTGAAACTGAAAATTTATAAAACAGTAAGGCTTAAATACCTTCAGGTACAGTGCTATAACATACTAGAGTAAAAATGTAAAGACAGTAAGCACTGACAGCCTTGACAAGTGATTTTTCTTTTTTTCTTTTTTTTTTTTAACCTTTAAAGTCTTTTCTTTTAAACAGTAAATGCAAAAGGAAAGCTAATGTCAGCTAACGTACAGGAGCACACTGATTCTAGAGCACAGAGCTACACCCCCATGTAGCACTGTCCCATACTGCTAAGGCTGCTTGGAGCCACCCAATCTGCAGCACAGTGCTTCTAGCCTGAACTCAATTACATGAAACCAGCTCCGACCTCCTCTGCACCCACTGCACAGTTGTGTGCAATGCTGATAATCCTCCCACAATAACAGAGAGTGGGTGGGCTGCGCAATGCAGGAAAATTCCAGCAACACTTATCTGAACAAGACAAAGTACTCTCAAGCAGCACGTGCAATTCTGCCCTGAAGTGTTTTAGTTGGATAGGTGCTGGGTACTGGTTTAGCAAATAAAAAAATCTGTAGAATCCTAATTCTTCCTTCAGCGTGCCAGCTTCATAAAATGAAGCATTTCCTTTTGTGAGTCTGCTTGCAGGACTTCCTCTCATTCAGCAAATGGTTTTATAACAAAAATTGAAGTGCTGTTCTTTTTCCAGACATCTCCACACCTCCACCTCCACTGCAACTCATCACCTAATGGTAAATATGTGAGGTGGCAAGATTTTCAAGCACTGCAAAAGAAAGAAATAACTACCCCGAGTGAACACCACTCAACTGTATGCGGAGGATCACAAATAAAAGCCAGAATCAATTTGATGCAATGCATCACATTTTCAATGCTTCTAAAGTAATTGACATCGATTGTCCAAAGAAAAGACGAATTAAATTAAGAAGAAAGTGGCTACTATCTTGGACAGCAACAGAAATAATGGGTCCAATCAGAATACTATATACAGAAACAAGTTAAGAGCAGGAAAATACTGGACCCACATGAATAGAATTATTGATTAACACTCAATCACCATTTGATCTCAGCAGTGTGCTCACATGCTGCTTGATAAACTTCCCTGAAGTAAGTAACACACACACCATTATCTGGGCTAATCTTCCAGTTGTTCCTCAAGTCAAGAAATTTTTTTTATAGAGAACGTCTTCTTTTGACTACTTCCTTTCTCTTACAAACTCAACCTTTTCTCTGCACATGTAAGTGCTGAGATGTTAACATGCAGGCACAGAAATGCATTTTTATTTAAAAACAATGGCAGAAACCTCAAATTCTGACCAATATCATTAAAAAAAAAAAAGTGATTGTGCTGAAGGTGTTTTTTTGTTTTTCATTTGTTTTCTTGTTCGTATTAGTGCTATTTTCTTTTTAGCCTTGTGCAATGCTTCCTTGCTTTTGCATTTTGGCTAAGGAAACAATACAAGAAAGGGTGATTTTTTAACACCATAAACTTTAAGCCAGAACAGAAGCAGGAAATACAGGAAGTCTCACAGGAAAGTCAGCCAGTTTAATTTTATTGTTGGAAGCTACCCCAAATTTTCTATTAACATTTGAAGAGAGAATAGTTATGAACATTTAATCTTTAAAGTTCATACACACCAAAATCAGAGCTATATGCAAACTGGTGTTTTTATCAAATCAGACTTTTGCCATCCTAACATCAAGTCCACCACATTTATGGATTCTGCTCTGATGTTATATTTAATAAAACCACAGAGCCTTGGTTCCTCAGGATAGTGACTATACATTTTGAGTTAAAAATGCCATTGTCGATCATTAAAATTTAATATTGAACTATGCCCTCAGCACTCAAGAGTTTAACTACAATGCACAGAAATGCTCAGAAAGCTGTACTTAAAAGCATATACTTTTTGATCATGTAACTAAAACTACTGAAGCCCTACCCATCAGTTTTGGACCAGAGGATGGCAACCAGCACATAAAAGCGATGCTCCACACCATGGAATGGACTGCACACTTTCATCTTTATTGCCCAGTGTTAACACCAAACTGACTTAAAAAAAAAAAAGTTAATAGAATATGCACATGTATATGAGAAGTGAACTAAAAATGGAAGGAAATAGAGTTCTCATGCCTGAGTCATCAGAGTTGGTGTATTTCTTGGCATGAAGTTTGATAAGGAAGGAAGAGGAAGTCTTGAGATTGGAATACAGGAGCAAGTTTTCAGTGCTTCCAGAGCAATTGAGAAGCACTGGCCAAAGAAAAAAAGCAATTTAATTTTAGTTAAAATATTTTTTTCCCTAATTCTTGTCACCAAGGCAGGACCCTGCCTTCATTCTTTGAGCTACCGCATTACTCATATGATTATCAGTGCAGATGTATTTTACAAAATGAATTCACAAAAGAACCCAAAGGAACTGGATTGCTCTGATTACCACCAAGAACTGTAACATGAGCTCAAATTTTTCTGGTCACCACATCTAATAACTCTGGTGAGCAGAGCATTTTTTAGAGCAGCTTTGACATTCAGTATTTCCTGAAGCATTTTGAACAAGGCACATTCTGTGCTCCCTACTCGGTCTAGAGAGGATGGAAACAAGGACTGCCATGTGTTTTCCCAGGGGATGATCAGTTAAGAGGGATACACACACAAGAGATGGACAAAGGTGAGAAAAATAAGGGCTTAATATGCATGGTAGCTGAGTTTAGCAGCAATCTCCCATAGCCCTGTGCTACAGAATATTTCACAGATCAGTGAACTGAAAACAAGGCCGTGAGGGGAGAGACGGAGGGTAGTAACATCAGCAGATGACATGCTGATGTAAAGCAGGATCTGACAAGACTGTCAGGAGTTCTCGGAGAATTAAGTGATACGGATGGATAAGAAATACAACATCAATGAAATTCAGCATTAACAAACGTAGATTAATACACATGAAATGCTAACTTTTACCTAAGTTATAAAACCTTACAGGATTTTTAATTAAACCATAAATTCTCGAAAGGGACTTGGAATGGCTCAGAAAAAAAAAAAAAAAAAAAAAAGCTCAAATATGCAGCCATGGTTTTAAAACAGACAAAAAAAAAAAACCTACCACACAAAAGAAAACAGAACCATGAATTCCACACCCTTGCATGAACAGAACTGACATGAACAATGAAGTTCTAATAAATGCCTTCTAAAAGACAATATGGCAAACTCATATAGAGTAATCTGGTGTGCAACCACCCCAAAAGATGCTACTAAACCCATTCTGGTTTCAGAAACAAGAAATATGTATAGCTCTGGGAAAGGACCCAGAAAAATTACCATACAGCCACAATCAGATACTTAAAACGCAAGTTTTAGATCAGAGATAACCTGTGAGATTGTGTTCATGCAGAACACAGTCTGTCAGAACCTCCAACATCCATGCATGTGGGAAGACAGTGCCATGTAAACAGCACCCAAGAGCTGCATAGTTACCACTGAATGCTGTTTGATCACTGACTCACTTCTTACATAGCTCTAGAATTTGGATTTTTGTGACACTTTGATACACTTCCTATCTGGAGATTTGACAGACCATCTACTCAAACCGCAGAGTTCTCCCCCTCTTTTTGTTACTCCACAGGGGACACGACAGAATCCCCTATGTAAATCACTAGAAGCTTAAATTGTTTTGAAAATTGAATATTAAGCATTTGGGAATGTATGATTTCCTTACTAATTCTCTCAGTTCTGCACGTCCAGCTAAAGACATCTCAACCCTTTCACCTCAGGAAGTACGTATTTAGGGCATATTTAGTGGGCAAAGATCTGTTTTCTCAGAGAACTAATGTCCTGGCTTGAAGCTTAGATAAATCAATACCCCATGGATTAAAGCACTTCACTGCTCTCTGGGAGGAGTCCATAAGAATTTCTTTCAAGCTGAAGAAAAATAAAAACTCTAAGCCTTTTTCCGCCTTTCGTAATTAAAGAAAACATTATCAACTCTCAACATGGAAAAAAAAGTTCTCTCTGAAGGCCAAGATTTGTTGAAACCATCAAGATTTGTTACATTTCTCACGTGTATCTTCGTGTTTCACCAAGCAGACCACTTGGTCATTAAGTCATTAAGCCTGCAGCCTTCATCTTTCTGGGATAGGAACCTTGCGGTTGCTGAGACCCATTGGACACACAGAGCCACTCGGAACCCCGACCCACCCAAGTCTCCTTTCTAGGAGCCCATGACAGCAACTTACTAACGCAAGGCTCTGCAGCAGCTTCCTCAAAACATTTTTCTACTCAAAGGAATCGTTAAAGAAAATTCATACTTTTTTTAATATAGTATTAACGTTCATGCAAGTCCAAATATCTGCTCCTTTCACCTACAAGAGAACCAGTACTGTTGTCCAAGTTACTGCATTTTCAGGCTGCTCTCTTCTCCAGTGCATAATTTCTTCCAGGTCATCAACGTCCCATCTTCTTCACAGGATTTCCTTTTAACAGTTCCTTTGGTTTGAGACATTGGCTTGGGAAAAGCGTGTCTCTACCCGTATTTTTTCACTACTAAAAACCCAGACATCACCTCTTTACCAACAGAAAGATGATGACCAGGTTCCCTCTCTTTCCTGATACCAATTCCACTGAGATTAAACACTTAAACATGATGAAAGCCACTCCATACTTAGAAAAAAATCCTCAGTAATTCACCAAAATGTGAAGACAATCCATAGAGAGGGATATAATATCAATCAATAAATAATTCACCAGTAATTATTTCAGTACAGATGCTAGAGAAGTGCAATGCCAACAATAATACTGTGTGCATATGTAAAATACCTGTATTTCCTTTTCTACTTGTCCCTACACAACAGTAAATTACCAGCACTCGATAGGTCTGCATGGTTGGAAGATGTAAGCGTCATCAGTAAAGAAGATGCAACTGAAAATCCTCCACTGTTTCCTCTCAAAGCTCATCAGCTCCACTGCCTGCTGACCCTCTCCACATTCATCTCTAGGCTGCATTAGATTTTGCTCCCTAACATAAGAACTCTTTAGACAACTGCTTGTAGAAAAAGATGGCTTGTCCAGATCTAAGTGTTTCCCAGGTCTATCAGAGGCCACTTAAAACTTACAAGATTGGAACAAAATAAAGATTTGACAGGAATAGTTTGTGTGTAAAAAGATCAATTCTCTAAAAACAGCTATCTGTACTCAAACATAAAATGGAGTTGCTTGTCTCAAATCTAAGATGAATGGGCTGCTGATGAAAACAGTAATCCTTTCAGCTCAATTTCAATTCTTTCAGAACAGCCCTAGGCCTGTCCTCAGGATGCAGGTGCCACTTGGACAAGTACGGAACAAAAAGCAAAGAGCAGGCACTTGCAAAATGAGGATATGAAAGCATGATATAGTCCAAGCAGAAAATCTACCCATCAGCTGTAATGAAAGGCTATGCCTGCAAGAAGCAGGACAATGGGAAACCAAATGGGACATCAATAAGAAAAGAGGTATCTGACATCTATTCAACATTTCACTGCAGAAGAATCTTGGGAGAGAGGGAAAAAAAAAGGAAGAATAAAGAAAAGCACTAAAAATGAGAACATGAAATCCCATCCACCATAAGTACCCAAGACACTGGCAAATCCCTCTCTACTGAGGTGCCAGGTTAGTCCTATCCAGAAGCAAATGCAATTTGTTCTCTACTTTTCAACAGGGTGACCTTACACAACTGTCTTCGGCAGGTGCTAGGAGCCAGCATTCCCATTCAGATACAAGCCATGTTTGGAAACCGGCTTCCATCGGAGATTTATTAGGTGTACCTTCATATACTAAACCAATTTGAAGGATACATTAAAAAACAGTAGCTCTTCCCTACTGTGCTCGTATGCCTTAATCAAAACAAAACCAAAGTCTGGAGGAGGAGTTTCATTTATTAACCTCGCTGCAATCATAATTGGATAGTCTAACTGCTCAGATTATTCCAGCGATTCAACAGCAGTGCAATACAAATAAAGATATCTGTACAAAGTGGACTGCAAAGAACTGAAAATTAAGACCTAATTAACTATACATTTGTGCATCATTGCCCTCTATTAGAGTATGGAAAACTGAAGGCAACATGCTATTATACATCATGTGCTATTATTCACTTAAGCGTCTAAATTACAGAGTTTGGGAGACAGTAGTTACGAGCTTATTAAAAAGCCATTTAGTTCACCATATAATACACAGACTCTTTTAGAGACTGAAATGGGAAGCATAAAAGCAGCATGTGAATAGCAAGTCTCAATGAGAAATTATTCCTGCTGCCGTAATGACAGATTTCCCCTCCAGAATTCTGTTTCCCCTATCACACTGAGCCACAGCAAGCACTACAGAAGCATTTCGAGAGTCTGATTCACACACTTCACATTTGCCTTATTTAAAATTTTGAAGAAAAAAGCTTACTGAGTGCAAACTGTAAGAGGTGTTCACAATTCCCCAGACAGCTGTACAAAATTGCTGATATAAACTAAACAAGGATGAAGTTAAGAGACCTAAAAATTCAGATTAAACTTGTTTTTTCAGACCAGAAATTCCTGGGGCACGAGAGTGAAACAAACGTCTACATGGGTGAGAGCAGTGACACAGGTTGGGTTATTATAGAAGTAGAGAACATCCTTGGATGTGCAAATAGTTAGATGTGGGGATAAAAACAAATTTAATGTGTGCAGCGTATGCTACGGATGGCTTTGGCACAGCTTGCTCAGACACAAACAAGATGCTGGGCAGCCATCAATCACATTGCCCTTAATGAATTCGTGCTGATGCTTCACACTCAGCTATTGCCTTTTGTATTTCTTTCTTATCCTTTTCACCTTGTGCCTAATTGATTACAAGCTCCACTAACATTGGAATTTGTTCAGCTCGACAGCACGCGGGGTGAGAAAGGAGCACCGGAGATGGGTTGTGGCTGAGCAGTCAGTCCCAAGCTAGGCAACAGCACCCTGCCAATCCCACCATTGGCACAGAGTGAGGCCAGGGATCGATGCTGGAGTCTGATGGACACCCCAGACCCATGCACACTTCCATGGCCCTGCATGGACCAGACACTTCTAAATAAATCCTTTCCTGCCCTGCAAACGCCTACTCCCAAAACACAAATTCAAGGTTTTATCCACTCAGCATTTCAGAAGCCATTTAATGTCAGAAATAGTTTTCTGAACACTCCCTTCCTTTTCCCTCAGAGGACTTCACAGAGCATCGGGAAGAGTAAAGAAAACTTCCTTTCAGAGCTTAAAGTATTTTTAATAGGAATATATAATCAAAATAGGCTAAAATATTTAAAAGAATTCCTCAACTGTGGTTTGTTTCATGTGAAGGAATTCATGTGCCTTTATCATAGAGACCACAGCTGCTGAGCTAAAACAATATCTTACATTCCATTTTTCTTCTCTTCATTATTCCTTCAGCATTAATTCACATTAACCACAGCATAACTTTTATCTTAACAGCTGATAAGAGTTTTTGAAGTACTCATTTATACAACTTCTGTTTGAGTCAAGAAGGCCATTAGCATCTCCATGTTTGACAGAGATAAACTGCAGCCATCCCTGCACAGTACAAAAGTAATGCAAGCAACGCCTCTCCCACACTATTTTACTTATTCAATATACATGTCCTTAGTTAGCAGCACTAAGCAGAAAGGAACCCTTCTACAATCAAGTGTGCCACACACTGATTTTCTAACAATAAGAGTTTAACACCATCAGTAACTAATATCATATGTATATGATCATATCATATGTATATGAATAGTTACGATACTTATGTTTATAAATACAGCTCATTAGTTTGCTGTCATGTTAAAACACTTTCCAGTGCCACTCTCTCCATTAACCATGTCACCATCTCTGCCAAGTTTGGCTCAAAAGGCAGAAATGGGTGACAGGAGTTGCAATACCTTCATCATGTTCTGCTTTGCTCTAGCACGATGCACATTATTCTTCATTTCACTTCTCCGCACATTTCAAACTTTTGCATTAAGGAGAGTAAAGTAATTGGAATAGAGTATCTCAATATTAATGTTTTCAAGAGTTGAGCAAGAAACTAATGAAAAAACAGTTGTACTTAGCCACATACATTTTCTGGATCACATTTAAGCATGCTGATGTATCACAATGTTGATCATACTTCAAACAGCACATACGAGGGAATAAGGTACATAAAAGAAAAAAAGTCTCTTTTTATTCCAAAAATGCCTTGAAACTTACATTTCCAAGAAAGTTTCTTCATTTCAACATGAAGAGCTTCAGTTCAGTGCAGAGTGCCAGAAGCAGGCTTCCAGATCAGTGCAGCTGCTTGAGTGGCCAATGAGCTGCTGGGCTTCACCCTCCTCACTGAACAAAGCAATTGCTGATGGGGAAAAAACAGTGATTAAACATGTAAGTTACTTCAAAAGAGGCTAGAAAGCTATCTTCTAGTCAGCTTTTTCTGGCAGTGATTCCAGGTCATTTACGAAGTCTTCCTTCATCTTACAAGATCTATATTAAGAGCTGAACTGAAGAACCAGCCAGATGAATTCCACTTGTCCCCACTCCTGGATGTGTCACACTTACTGACGCATTAGTTGTTGTCTACATAGGCAACTTCTCACTCACAGAAGGCATTTGCATTGAAGAAGTCTCCCCAGGAGCTAAGGAAAATGATGCCTAGGGACACCTACGTCTCCACTCCTGCTACAGCTCAGTAAGGATAGACAGATGCAAATCTATTTTACTGCCAATTGCACAGTATTACTCAAGCCACAACCCTCCACCTTTTCTCTCAAACACATCAGCAGAGTTACCAAATATTTAATATATGCAGGAATCCTAACATAAATGAGACATTAGAACATGCCTTAAATTCTTCTGCACTGCCAATTCAAGCAGATACTTTTGTGATTAAGCACAATGCAGTTATGCAGAGAGCAGAGATGGGCACCTTCACAGCATAGATCCACGTCTGCATCCCTTTGTTTGGATGCCTTGTAACTGCTTTCAGCACTGAATGTCTCCATTCTGACGGCTGTGCTGCATCACACATACCACAGCCAGTGCACAGTTGTGAGACATGAATCCAAACACAGCTCCCCCTTCACAGCCCCTTTGGGGAAAAGGCAGCACAGTCCATAAATCCCATAGTAGAGGTGGAAAAAAGACACACGTTCACGTGAACTAAGTGACATGCTTTTGAAACATGAATCAGGCCTAAGGAGCATCAGAGGGAAGTAGTTCATCTATCCCATCAGCATCAGTGGGAAAAATAAGCTGGCCACAAATCAAAGTCCTACAGGTGTTAAGACACTGCTTAAAATGCAAAAACAAGGCAGAAGAATTACACCTTGCTAAGTAAAATAAACAAGCTCTTTTTGGCAAGTAAAGCCATTTTCCCAGACAATCAAAATCCCTGTGGTGACTTAGCAGTATCCCAAACCATTGGGACCCACAACCCTGAGGAAGTCGGAAACAGTGTCTTCCACAGAACTGAGTACGCTCAGTGTCACGGTTAAGTCACAGTCATAAGAGTTCATAAGTGACCATAGGTAAGCCATGGTTACAGCACTCCTCACAGCCCTGTCTTACCCCAACTCTATGTTACTTTTCAAGTAACACAGTAGGCATCACTGACAATGGTGATGAACCCCTTTACGTTATAGATGAAAAACATATTTCCTATGCTGCTCTTTCCACTTCAAGCCATAACAACTGTTTGAATAAAGACCTGACAAACTCAATGCATGTATTCTAACTCACATTTCAAGGTTAAAGAAAATCACTCTGACATAGCCTACCTATGGATAAACTTACAATGCAATTCGTCCCTTGGGCTTTTAATTACTCTTTCCTCCAACGTTTGTTTTAAAACCTTACATATCACATTCCTGTTTCTTCTGTAAACACGCAGTGTCATGCCTCCAACACACCAACTGGTGCCATTTAGGGAAATAAATCACTTCTGCACAAATTCGTCTTCTACTAGAAACAAAATCAAGAAATAGCAAAGAATGAAAACTCAGCACCCCAATGTGCAATATAGATGTTTAAAAATTGTTTCAAGGTAAAAACAAACAAACATGGAACACAGAAAATCCACAAAACTTCTTCAGTACAGACAGGGCTGATGTACAAGTGGAGAATAAACAACATGTTAAGGTCACCCAAGCAAACACAAGGTTTTTCTAGAGCTTCTCATTTAATAGTCCCAAAACATAGTACTTTGCTAAAAATTCAGTTTGTGTTTTCCCTCCAAAAGAAAAAAAATTAAACATCTACATTTTTCTTAACAGAATGCATGCATCAATTTCTTTTTGCCATAGATCAATGGCGTTCCTACCACTTCACTGTGCCACTTGTCCAAACAGCTGCTGCAACAGGTAACGTAACCACTATTAACATACAATCTACATCCATCATTTTAGTTCAGTGCCTTAATGCAGTTAAAAAAAATTCCTATCTTCCCATCAGTGTTTCGGGGGGTACTCCATCATGACGCACTTCAGGTTCACCAGGGAGGCAGGAGCCACCACTGGTGGCTACCACCTGCTGCCTCCTGAGCGCTGAGCAAGGCAGGTAGGCAGCCAGGTAACTACAGCTTTGGCTGACCACTTCTAATCCCATTTCTGCAAGCTCTTTGGTCCCTGTAAGCTTTTATTAGTGGAGGTCACATACCACTGGACCAGACCTGTACTGTTATTTCAGTACAATGGTTAACCCCATTAATATCCTGTGGCCACTCCATGGCACCAACCTGCTTCAGTTGCATTGCTCTCTGCAATTGCAAAACTGAGAGGTTCTCCCCAGCTGGAGCTCCTTAGGGTAACTGTTTTGCTTTAAGTTTAAGCATTTTATTGAACTTGAGATGATAACGTGGTGCCTTCGAAGCAGCTACAACTCACAACTTTCAAAACATCCATTTCAAAAGCACAGGTAATTTTACCACCTATTTCCATACCACTACCAATATGCAAATACTTTCTGTATCATATTATAGAAAGCTTCTCTAGAGGAGCCAAGTTTTAATGTGTGTACTGCTCTGCTTGAAAAAAAGGATTCTTTAATGAAAAGCTTTTGAGAAAGGCAGAAATGCTGCTCATCCCCAAGCCTGCCACATCCAGACAACACCTTGTTGAAAAATGTTGGGTTTTGTTTTCATTTTTATCATCCAGCTGTGACTGTTTTACTAGCTTTATACTGCATCTCTCAAGATCTTCTTAAACTTTCTGCTGTACCATGAAAGCATTTGAGTTATCTTACATTTCTGAGTTAGAAGCAGTAAATAAATGTTACAGACACCTCTACATTAGGAATTGCAAGGAAAATGCAAAGGAGCATAGCTTGAAATTCCTAGACCCAAACTTTCATTTCTCAGAAACAATTCATATTTATTATCAAATTTAGCTACTTTTAGAATCTTTCAGGACTAATACAGGTCTTAAAACAAAAAACTAAATCAACAGTTTTAAAACTATCCATGTGTACATATATACACATACACACAAAACATCATTAGGGTACTTATAATGTACTCGGTATAAAGCATGCCTTCCTAATGCTCCATGGTGCAGTTTTATCTCAAGGTTAGCAACTAGTTCTGTGTGTGGAAGTTTGGCTTATTTCACTCTGAGTCTTGCAGCTCATTTCATCATCCAGCCCCTTTGTGTAATTAAAATTAATCAATTTATATGCTGGCCACTGCCTCTACCTGAGTTCACTGGCAAGCATCCTTCTTGAGCAGTGTTTGGGAGCATCAGTACCTTCATTTTGGAGTCACAGGTACATGCATCACCATACACTTACACTATACACCTTAGAGTATCTTTGTCTTTTTTAAAATCTAAGTTCAGCTTAATCCTTTCTTCTACAGTTTCCACACCGCCTCTGGCAAGGAATGTTATCCCACCACGGTGTTTACCTACATCAAAAATATTTTCCTGTAATCTCGTTTCAGAGAAGAACCCTAGTGCTGTCAAAACCCAGTTTTACTACGTCTCCTGAACTGATCCCATACTATCCACTCCTGGTTTTACTGCTGGCGTGTTCTGTGTATTAGCAGTCTTATTTTAAACCTTGGCACGGGCATAACTTAAATAATCCATGGATTTAAAACATCCTTGGCACTTAGTGAGATGAACCTTAACAGCTTGCTGGGAGTGACAGGATTTATCAGGTCAAAAATTAAGGGGTTACAAGCCCAAATCTCAGATTTATAGCACAAGCTCATGTTTCTTAATTTAAGTCCTAATGTGAGCTGGAATACTGTCAACCAGCTTCACTGTTATTTTTTCCAGGCCCATATTTACACTTCCAGATTGTTCAGAAGCACACAGCAGAAGCAGAGGAGCAGGTCAAATCCCTCAAAGTGAATCTTCTGCTTGAGTTATCTGTCCTCAAATGGATCTTCGGTGTATCACAGTTATAGCCACAAGAACTCGAAGAAGGAGAATCCAAGCTTTAAATTTAGGAAAATAACCATTTCATTCAACACATTCACAAAAACTTGAGTTAGGAAGAACTCAAGTTCTTCCTAGCTATCAACCAAAAAAAAAAAAAAAAAAAAGACACCACTGCATCTGTGGCTACCCACTGGCTGCCAACCAGAACAAAGACACTGGAAAAACCATAAGCCATGCCTGTGTTTCACAGCCAGGATGTGGCAGTGCTGGTGACTCTCAACACAGGCCAGGAAACAAATAAAATGCAACTCCCACCTGAGGTACAAATGCATCAGTTCCCATCACTCCTGGTCTGCCTTGGCTCCACATCTCCTACAGCGCTCTGATGTCCCTAGGAGACTAGCAATTCTCCCCCCTTAACCACCCTCCCCACTAGGGGAACTAGGAATGCCCAGATCAGGCTGGATGTGGTCCTGGGAAGACAGATCTAGTGGGTGGCAACTCTGCCCATGGCAGGGCGTTGGAACTAGATGATCTTTAAGACCTAAGCCATTCTGTGATTCTATGGTTACTTTCAATTCATTGCATTATCCCTGCATCCGGCTTATATTTCGCTGCAAGACTGTCAGTACACTGCCAGACTTCACAGACCCTACTCCCAGGACCACTTATGTGACTGCCTGATGATCTGCACCCAGTGTTATCACATTAGAATATATCTCATAGGTCTTCAAGAGAGACCTATTAGCCTCTAAATGCCCATACACCTACCCCAAACTGCTTTCTGTAAATTGTTTTGGTATACAGAATATACTGATCATTAAGCTTAGTCTTTTTTTTTTTTTTTTTTTTAACATATCCCTGTGTCAAAGGGAAATACATAGGAGAATTCACCAAAAATGAAGCTGAGAAGAAACAAGAATTGGCAAAAAATGCAGTTAGATAAACGCTGATGTAACAACATGTAAAGATCATAAAAATAAGGCTAGAACACATTGATATAGCCAAGCATTGTTTGCTAGCAGTTCTTGCACATGTTTAAGTAACAGCACATGTTTAAAGCAAATACTGTCTTCTCACCAAGTTATTTTAATCTCCTTGGGTAGTCATCTCATCAGCCCACAAACTTATATAACAATAAATCCAATCTCAAATATTCCTGAGGAACAAAGATTGAATATTTGAAGTTATTTTGCTTCTGTTGTCACATACACAAGTCTCTTCAAACATTTTTCTTATATCTGATGGCCTTTTAAGCTAACATTTTAAATTCCTCAAAAAAAATTATCTTATTTGCCAGAAAAAACAAAGCTTTCCACATCCAGGAGTGTTAGCTAAACCCCTCCCTATACTGATGGCCTCACATTGTTTCACTGTTTTCCAGAAGTGTGGTGAAAACACAAAACAAAGAAAAACAAAAAAATACCAAAACCATGCAAGTAGGTTCTCACTGGACTTTAAAAATATGACTTATTTCTCAGGTACACAGTTCTCACCACTATTCAGATTCAAGTGACATAATCTTCACCACCTTTCTCTTCTTCTTTACCCATCAGTATACGTGTCATTTCTACTGTTTTTTTAAGCTGACCTTCATATCTGTACCTTTGGGAAAAACTAATATCAAAATAAAATTTAATTTCCTGAAGGGCAAAGTTTGTTTCATACTGTTTCATTTTCTTCTCAAGTTTCACAGCTTAATAAGAATTTAACGCTAAGTAATGAAGAGCATGATTTCATCCTGTTAGCCTGGATGAACAGAAAATCTTGGTGGGAATTGTATTTTGTAGAAGCACACACCCTCTGCACATTGCTATCTTGTGAAGTTCTACATCTCTGCACGTGTTTTCAATTCCTCAGCATCTCCAACAGGCAGACAAAGAGGCTTCCATCCTGCAGCCATCGGGATCAATCCTGCTCCCATCCCAGCAATGGGAAGGAGAGCACCAATGGCTGGTGAGATTTTTTTTAGAGAAAATAGCAAGAGATATTTATATAACTTTCCCTTGAATTATTTTACAGCATTCTAAGAAAAAAGGGTTACCGGAATTTAACTCTGTCCTAACATGCTTCAATAGAAACATAAATATCTCTTATCCCTATGCTTGTTTCTTTCAGGATCAGCCCGGTGATGCATCCAGCAAGAATTCCCTGCAGCAAAACCATGGGCACCATCTTCAGTGGCAGAGGACTGCAGGCACAACCCACAGGATAGCCAGCATGACTTTTGGAAATTATTTCTGCTTGTTCCACCTAACAAAGAGATCTCTCACTGCCATCTCACACCACTCCAGCAGCTGTCCATGAATCAGGCTTCAACCTTTGATTCAGTTTCATGTTAACATCTAAGTGCCTACCAGCTCTGCCTTCTGCAAAAACCTGAAGCTGATGTGGCACTCTGGGAAAATTGGGGGACTAACACCCAATACATGCTCCCAGCTCCACTGGAAATCACAGGGCTTGCAGGAGCTCCGTTGGTGTTCCGTGGTGGTAGGTGGGGAAGGCAAAGCAACCAGCAAGATCTCCTTCCTCTTCTAAGATTATTGGCCCTACACCTATATGCATGCCATGGAAACTAGATCCAGGGCACACAGGATACTTTGTAAGGCTACATGATGACATAGTGCTTAAGGTTTTCTAAGTACGATGCATGCCAAAATCATCTAGGTTTCCTACTGCATTTACTTTCAGACAAATAGCTCCATAAGTTTGTACATCACGCTCTACATACATATATCTTTGTATTGTGTAAATAATCAAATTAAACTATCTTTCCATTATGCTGTGTTTAAATCTCAATTTAATCAGGATAGCACTGAATTCTCCTTATGAGAGAACACCTCCTCCATATTCCTCTGCCTTGTGATTTCCTTTCATCTTACATAGCCACACAATTTCATACCTTGCAGAGAAACATCCTTTCCTGACAATAATCCTCTTTGCAAACAGAATTAACAAGGCAAATGTAAACACTGTAGCAATGAACTAGTTGTCATATTTACCTAAGCTACTGCCTCCAGTTCCAGATAATGAAATTCTGTATTAAATACATAGGATGGCTTAATGTCAAGCTCCTACTTTTCTAAATTAGGCAGCTAGCCAATAAGCACCCTGCAGCACCTCCCTCCATTCCATTTGAGAAATTATACTTAAGAAGTTTCCAATAAAGGCTGAACTAATTTGTGCCAATATTAGTCACACCAAGTTACTGTAATTCAGTGAGTGGAATACATCCTATCCTGAAAATGCTACAAAGAAGCTATATGTTTCCACAAACAGACAACAACAAAATAGGAAAACTTTAGGGTGGCTTACTCTGTTCTAACAAGTTGATTCATAAAGGTAAAGAACATTTTGTGCCTGCCAGTTTCTCTCCCTTTGGAATCTGTCCTTTACACACAATAATTACACCAGGAAACCTCTCCCCACATCCAACTAACAAAAACAAGAAAAATTAGTTCTAATATAGTCCTGTATGAACCACATTTTAGTGCCTGTAACAAGCTTACGGGTGTTTTTTAAACATGTGTTCTACACTGGATATCTGCAGATGTTTAGAAATGTTTCTTTCGCTCCTTGTGAAAATTAAACTGTGCTTGCATTAATGGGAAGAAAAAAAAAAAAAAAACCCACACCCTTCAACAAAGAAACTAAATACTGCAGAACTGCTCAAAAGCATATCATAGCTGAGCATGCCTGATGCTTCCAAAACAAGGGTTTTCCCGAGGGCAGGCAGAGCTGATGCTTGTCTGATGGGATACATTACCTGGGGTACAACACAACCCAGCAAGGAAGACAAAGGAAAGAAAGATTTCTAAAGGAAAAAAAATAAAATAAAATAAAAGACTGGGAAACAGTAAGAGCTAGATGACTGAATCGGAAGGCTACAACTCTATTCTGGCATTGTTACACAGGGACACCACTGAGATTTCAGCAGAGGTTTTTAAATTCTGAAGCCCAAAAGATTAAGCTGTCAAGAAGAAGCCTGACATAAGTTTGCTGAGGAGTACTTTAGCAGCACCAGCACTATTCATAAAGCAAAATAAACCAGAATTACAAGCATTGGTTATCTTGCATTCAGATCAGAAGTGAAAACCTGCACATTCTGTAGCAAACCTTTCTCTGTCAAGCAGCATTAGTCTTACTGTACTATTACTGAAACTAACAGTTTACATTCAGAAGAAATACCCAAGAGTAAACCATGTCTGACTCCATTCATCTCAGACCTGTTTTAGATTTCTATCAACTGCAGCACACAGACTACCGATAAAAGCAGAAATCTGCATCTTTTTAATCATGCTAACTGTTATGCAGAATGCTTTAAAAGGCACTAATCAGTGTTATACAAGATGCAGTGTTTCTTCAGCAGAAATGAAAAATCTGAGCACTTACTCAAAAAAATGCCACATTTTCAGGGGAGACAGAAGCTCAGCATATTTCAGTTTAAAAAAAGAAAATCCATGCAACCGTAGGAGACAGAACTTAGAGATCCACCCTAGATCTTCAACTAAACTGAGCCTCATTTTTTCATTCTGAACACACAGAAGACCCACACGGCTCAGCAGCGGCCTGCAGATGCACAAGGCCTGGAACTACCGAAGTTCTTCAACGGTGCCGAACACAGATAGGGTGTAGCCATATGCTTCAAACTACATGGATTTCCAAAAGGACTTCAAATTCCCTTCCCCCAGAGGTGAGGGGTTTCTTAAGGGAACTAAGGTGAGAGAAGTAAGGGGAAAGGTCCTGTGTGGACAGAAAGAGGGCTGAAAAATGGAAATGGTAAGGATAAGGGTACCCAGTCTCTTCCTGCAGTGAGCAGGAGTCACCAGTGAAGTTCTGTAGCCATCTGTGCTGAGACCTGAGCTCTGCGACACACACATGAGATCACGAAGGGGTCTGAGCAGTGGGCTAAGGAACATTGCTGATGGAACAGCTATCTGGGTAACAAGGAGGGGATGTGAGGAATTCCAGACAATCCTGTGAGACCGAGCTGTGAACTAACAAATAAACACAAGTGGCAAAAGATGTACAAGAGAAAGGTACAACCATGACTTCACACAACTAATGGACTCCAAAACGATCACACGCCAGTACATCTTAATATTCACATATCCAGGAAACTACCTTGGTAGCAATCCAGAAAGCTAATAAAATGTTACAAATCATTAAGAAAACAAAGCATGGTTACACCACTACGTAACACCAAAGCTCACCTATGTGTTGAAAACTAAGTCGCCAAACAAAGGAGCCCAGACAAGAACAAAGAGAATGAGGGAAATCTCAAACAACCTGAAGAAGGTCCAGACATGCAGCACACCTGACCAAAGGTCACGGTGCCTGCAATAAGATCCCAGGGGGCTGCAGACAGATCAGATAAGTATTCGGGATAGAAAGCCACCAGACATTCTGAGAAAGGCAGAGGGTATACCCAGCTCCAACAATCCCCAGCTGAGAACAACCAGAGCTTCTGAGAGCACATATAGAGGGGGTTCTGCATAAAGTCATCCTGTTCCTATTTTTCCCTGCAGAACATATTTTTTTTTAAAAAGGGCAACTAAAGCAGGACACCACAGAGAGCATTCTCAATGGTAACCCCTGCTTCTTAAAGCTCTGAGGACAGCAATGTTCTGTTCAGATCCATACCAAGACAAGGACAGGGTAACAGGTCCAGTGGTGCTGGGGTGCTTGCCCTTGAGATATGGAGCCCATCAGCCCACAGAGCAGCTCAGAGGGGCAGCAGGAGGTCAGCAGAAGATCTCTGCTTTTGGTGGGGAGGTAGACTGGAAGGTTATACAGCAAAAAGCACCCTTATGCTCGGGAAGAGCCAGGTGAAGAACTGTACCTTTATACACTAGATATACGCGTCCCAGGGTTTTCTGCTTCCCACAAAAGGGATGCGAGTCAGAGGAGAACATCATAAATGCACCCATCTTCACTCCTCCTCAGTGAATTTTCACGTTTGATTTCAGTGGGCCACAAATTAGCCTAATGTATAAGTCAGCCTGCAAGAGCTCTTCTCTGTGACGGCACAAGGCCACTTTCTTTCAGAGCAGACAGGAAGGGAAGGGAAGCATGCAGAAGCACTCAGAGGCATCTCAGGGGTGCGACCCGCTGAGCATCCTCTGGCAGCATCGCATCCTGTGTGGCCATTGCACTAGACTAACTCTTGGTAGGTTCACTGCAGCTGCTCTTCCATTTTTATATTTGTTACATCTTCTAGAAGCTGTCATGTACTTATGAGAGTCATAGGACCTAGTGCATAGCATCTGCAGCTGGTTGTATTTAGTGTTGCACACACAATATTTTTAGAATGGTCTACAGGCTTCTGAACAAGTGGAACTGTTGTAACCACTACTCAAGATAAATCTCAGCTGTTCTGCAAAACAGTAAGTGAAACAAATCCCGTGCGCAATGACATACACTAGACCTTTCTTCAAAGTTACTTCACATTTCATTCATCCAAGTCCTCTAACCACAGCACAGTTTAGAGCACTGCTCTCAGTTCATACCATCTGGATCTGCTACCCCTCTCAATTTCTGTTTTTGAGAATCTGTGAATTACTTCAACTAATAAAAATGTTTTCTAAAGTTTATTTTTTAACCTGAAGGATAAGCTCAAACAGGTCACACTTAGACTAAAGAACTGTCCCTTTTTGCACAGTTTTGATGTAAAAAAAAAACAAAAAAAACAATTAGTTTTGACTTGATTAGGTACTAAGTCAACACTTAGCATTTTGGAAGAAAAAAGCCTAAACTCGCAAAAATATCTCAGAAAGCATCCACTAAGCACACTGCAATGCTTTCTAAGCAGTGATACAATCTGTAAAGCAAGCATTTTATTTTAATGTCATTTCTGAATGTCAGATTTTTAAAATAAGAAGCACTGGCACAGAAAATCTATATCCAGTTAGCACAGCATACAGAAAAGGTTTCCTGAGTCACCAAGTCTCTCTTTTAATACCACAGCCAAGCACATGACAAACTTCCTCGATATATCTTTAAGAGGCAGTCAGGGGTCCTGCTTCCATTCCTCCCATTTGAAGGTCATTCCAGAACCTCACTCCATTTAGGGAAGAAACAGTCTCAATTCCTGCTTAAGTTTATTCATGCCAGTTTACATCCATTTGTTCCCATGCCAACATCGTTCTTTAGTTTAAATAGCTCCTCTCCTCTTCTAGTGTTTATATCCCTGCTGTATTCGCAGACTGGAATCATATCCCCTCTCTCAGCCCTCATTTGCTTGGCTAGAAGGGCCTGGCTTTTCTCACCTCCTCTGGTAACACTGCTGCTTCTTCTCCCCAGTTACCCTCTGCACCTGTCCCAACTGAAGCACCCGGCATGCTCCAAGAGCCCTCACATATCCCACCAGTCCTTCACCACCACATTCACCTGTCCACAGCAATAGGATGGCAGCAGTGTGGCCAGTGAGGAGCTAACACACCCAGCAAGTTCTCCTCCTGCTATGCTGCTCCCAGCTGCAAAGTCCCACTCACAGTAGAGCGGACAAAGGCAAAATCTCATCTTTGCCCTCAGGAGATCTATATACAATGCAGTACAAATACATTACAGTATTGTGTGTTTTCAGCATGGATTCCAAGTGTAATTGCACATCCTAACATATTGCTTCTGAACAGTATGGATCTTTTATCTGGCAGAGATCTCATCCACTGATTACTCACCGTCACCTACCACCCAGTAAGATCTGTTTCAGTCTTTGCCCAGCCTCTGGTAAGAAATCCTTGCAGCAGGCAATCTCTAGTACTCAAATCTCTCCTAACCAGCCCCCCAAATCACAACTCCCTGTAGCTCCAATGCTCAGCAGTACTGCTTAAGCATTTCCTAAGGAAAGCACTGCCCTCCTGATAAGAAAGGACAGCAGAATCCACCCGGGACCCAGTAAAAATGAACATTTTGGGTCACTGATTCCTAACATATTTGCAAAAATGGAAAAACAAGAAAAAGAAGTAATCCAAGTTTCCACAGTATGCATCCCTGTGTTCCTCCTGAAGAGTCCTCTCCGAACCTTCATTTCTCTAAAACAGCAGAAAAACAAGAACAGAACCCAGAAATACTCCATCAAACACTCATCACTGCAAAGGAAAAACCAAAATACCCACACACTTAATGTGGCTGCTCTACACAAGGAAGTTACTCAGCCAAGATTTTGTCACAAGGTCATCATCATATGAGGATGTCTCTCCTTTTAAGTGCCAAAACATCTGCACACATTTCAACTAAACTTAATTAAGGCTGGCAGAAAATAGTTTCAGACAAGACAGTCAACTCATTGAGGCTTTTCAAAAGTGCTACAGCATGAGATGGCAGAATGGTGCCATATATCAGATCTAGAATGAACTGGAGACACACATCAGCAAACCAGAGGACACAGCAAGCCTGCAGTCAGCAGCCTGTATCTCTGCTCTGGGATAACGCAGAGGGTCTGACACAAAGCCTTGCAACTTGCTGCAGGTACTGGTATCCTGCACAACTTGCTGCAGACATCATCACCCTGCAAAACTACCAGCAGCTTCCACAATGCCTACTAGCAAACCTACACTGAGAACGCAGTCTGGTTTTCATTTAAAGCACATAATCACAGTCATTCTCCCTAACAAGCAGGAGCCTGGCCAAGAACCTAAAGCACAGTGATCAAGCAGGCAAAGCAAGCAAGTACAAATACAAACCATGACACTTTTCATTTTATTTCATCTGTCCGAATTCTCTCTCAAGCCGCGATGGAAGCAGCTTCACTGTTGTCATGAGACCTAAGCTAAGAAGTTCAGAGGAATTACACCAGGTCCACATTTTGTTCTGAGGACTGTTTCTTTACATACTCCCATTCGCAATGCTGTGTACAAACCTCAAGTATTATTTAACCGGAGCCGAACTTCAAAAAGCTCAGTCTAACATTCAATAAATTATAATAACAACTACACTAGCTACTTCTAGAGGCACTTTACCCGCTTCTCATGCCGTTTTACCTCCCCACACCCAACAAAGCGAGATCCACCGCAGCTCCCTAGCTGTGCAGGAGGGAACGCCGGCATCGCGCTGCCGCCCGGGCCGCCAGCAGTAGCAGCAGGAACAGCAGCAGCTCCCGCTCCGCCCTCGCCCCGCCGGCAGGGAGCCGCGGGCTGCAGCACACCGCCTGCGGGCAGGGATGCGGCCCCGCACGGGCAGCGGAGCTCGAGCAGCGCCCGCCGGCCGGGCCCTCCCTTTGTGGGCTCCGCCGGGCGGAGCGGAGCCGCGGCACCGCAGGCGGCCGCGTACCCAGAGCCCCGCCAACCCCACGAGACGCGCTGCGCTGCCAGCGGGCCCTCCCAATCCTGCCGCGGGAAGAACGCACCTGACGCCGCTCCGCTCCCGGGGCGCCCGAAGCCCGCAGCGGGATGCAGCCAGCCTGCCGGAAACGCTTCCCAGCCTTACCCAGGAAACGATTCCGGCCGCCGGCCGCCGCCGCCCCTCCTCTCCCTCCTCCCTGGCCGCCGCCCAGCGCCGCGGGCCGCAGGGGACCGGGCGGGCGGGGCCGCCGCCGGAGGCGCCCGGGCTGGGGGCGGCGGCGCCATGTTGGGTGCCCGAGGCTCCCACCTGCAAGGGAACGCCTCGGGGCTCTCCCGGCCACAGAGGAGCGGTGCGGGGTGTGTTCCGAGCACGGAGAACGGCCAGGAGGGCCAGTCCTGAGCCTCCCTGCTCTAAACACGGTTACAGTATAACAGGATAGGGCTGTGAGTCCCTGAGCACATCTTGAGATGCAGCAGTAGGATTCACAGCGACGCAGCGAGTAGCTAATAGTGGGGCTTAAATGAGTACACTAATGGGAAATTCCTTCTGTTTAAATCCTTAGCAATTATTTGGGGGGTTTGTCTGTTCTGTCAAGGTTTTGAGGTTACGGGGGAAGAAACTGCTCAGTGCTGAAGCAAAGATTTTAACGTGGAGTAACATTTGAGTGGAAAGCATGCAACGAGCACATTTTTCACTCCAGCACCTTCTGATAATCTCATGAAGGCCGTGGAACAACAGATGCAAAGCAGTCTGTATTACAATACAGTGCTGTTATCAGAGTAACCAAACGTGCACTAAGAAGTCAAAGAAAACCATTACAATAATGAAATGGCCAGTCTGATTTTCTCTTAAATGAAAACACATTCAGCGATCCTATTAGAGTGCCCAAGTCTGCTTCAAAACTTACGGCAGTGTTCCTAATGGTGAATTTATTTGTCTAGAAGGGATGATGATTCTTCCCATGCATCCCACACCCTTTGGTATTTTCTTTCATGAGTTTATAACTATGCTCCTTGTAACAGCAGAGCTTTGAGGATCTAAGTACAATTTAATGGACCATTAAGATGAATAGGAATATAGTATCTTTAATTTGAAATATTCATGTTTTTAGAAGACCACGCTGACATCTGTCAGCCTAAAGAACAGGAAAAAGTATGCAATTATAAGCACTGCAGTGGTGAAAAAGGAAAAGCAGCAATTAGATAAAGGTGCGATAGTTCAGAGCAAAGCACTTGGAAATTATACTCCAATAATTACTTGGAATTTAATAATTACTCCTAAATGTATTCTTCTTGTTCATGGCGGTACTGACATTTATATCAAATGTGGACATGATTTAGTCTAGGCTTGCATAAAAAGAACAATACTTCTATATGCTAAGACTCATGTTTTAATTCATTACTTCAGATCCTTAACTATGGCAGATATTCAAAGAAAACCTTCCAAATCTGCAATAGAAATGTATCACTGTGCTCAATTCAGGAAGGACTGACAAGGTTCTGAGACACCCAAAGATTTCAGAGACAGTGTCCGCAAATCAGGGTGCTTTCCTCTTCATCAGAGCACATCATCCAGCAGGAGGGAAAGCTTTTATGCAAAGAGACTTTGAAGGCATATTGGGGCCGAACTCTCCCTGGAGTTTGCACTTTCTCTGTTCAAGAGATGCAAGATAACTATTGAGTTGCCCAAGATTATTATTGAATACCCTATTAATATGTTCTCCTGGAGCAGTAGCCAGGCAAGATACTCGTATATTCACATTCCTTGGATGAGAAGTGTAAAAGCACTGCATTGTGGTTTTTGTTACGCAGTTAAGATTATGATTAACATTTAGTTACATGGTCCATGTAATGTACTTTGGTTTGCAATGTAGTAAGCATAGTCATAAAAGTGAAGTGTTGAGGAAACTAAATAACAAATTTTGTGTACATCCTAAATGGACAGCTGCTCAATACACTCACTCTCAGCAACATTTCCAGGTGGATATATTGCCTGCATAGGCTCAGCCAGTCTCATCAAATATAGATGCCTTCTTTTAGAGCCATCTGATGTGTTAACTTTCCAAGTAGTAGTGGGAATTAATTAAGGAATTGATGTAGAGCAGTTATTACCTCTACACCTCTTCATCTCTGGAACAGGTTGCCCATGGAGATTGTAGATGCCCCGTCCCTGGAGGCATTCAAGGTCAGGTCTCAAAGAAGGAGTCAAGGAAAGGGAGACTGAAGGAGAGTGCCTGTAGTTGTGAGAATTAATCAAGGAATTGATACAGAGCAGTTATTATCTCCATTTAGTAAAACAACATTTGTAAACATAACAGAAAGTAAAGAGACCTTTCTATATTATTGGTTCATAACAAAATATTTTTATCATCATCCTGCAGTTTCTATGCTTGATCCACGACTGCAAATTTATTTTGGTCTAAGTCCATCCAACTTTGCAGTAAGGACTGACTGGCCATATGAGTTTCTCCTGGCAAATAGCTGTCTGCAACCGCCCTTCCTCTGCACAGCACAGATTTACAGACTTACGCTGAGATTGACTGTGCCTCTATGTGTTCTCTCAGGAGAAGCTAATGGTTTCTTCCCTTCTTTTATATACCAGCTTTTTTACTTAAGGGTTATTCCTTGTAGGGGGATAGTCAAAAGTATGCGGTGATCCTGCCTTTTCTCCGTGCAGATCAGAAAAAAAGGTGAACACGGAATAAGCAAGACTACCATCTAGCGGTGCAACTGCAGTTTGGTGTTTCAGAATAACCTACAACATCAAATAACCTTTTGCTGAATATATTACTCCTAAATCCAAGCCCAACGTGGAAATTGTTGAGGAAAATTCTGCTACAGTAGGACAGTGATTTTATTTGGAACTGATTCTCTTAACATTTTTACATGGCTGATAGTTACATCAACTCTCCCCCTTAAAATATGAAATCAAATGATTTTCCACAATGAGCAACACTACACACATGCACCTAGAAGATTCAAGTACTGGACTGGAATTACATTTTTTTCATTGCAGGCTTGAACATGCACTATTTTTTTAGAGAGGTTTCAGTACTCCAGGCACACGTGTGAAATCATGTATTTTTCTTGTTATTTGGAGTTCTTGAGCCATTTGTATAGTGCTGGCACAGGTTGCCCAGAGAAGCTGTGGAGCCTCCTCCTTGATGATCCCAAAGCTGCATGGACATGGGCCTGCACACCCTGCTCTGGGTGTCACCGCTTGAGCTACAGGGTTGGACCAAATGACCTCCAGATGTCCCTGCCAACCTCAGTCATGCTGTGATTCTTTATGATAAGTGCTCCTTGGGCAAAAATATAGTGAAGAACTAGTTCTGCCATGAAGAAAGTTCTCTCCGTGTAGGGTTCTTCTCCATGTCACTTACAGAAAAGCAATGACAGCCAGACATCAGAAGTTCAAGTAAGATTACTCCAATATTGAAATAAAGCTGGGAACTAATAATTTTTTAAAATCATTCCAGTAAGTTCTGGAGAAAGGTGAGAAGGATGACTTCTTTCCCAAATATGTGAAAAGGAGAATTACAAGTCTTTCGACACAACAAGTGATTGTTGCAGGTAAACTATACATTTTGGACTTCTTTCTAACTAGAGCAGCCAAGCAAGGAAAAATTGTAAGAAAAGATGCAGAGTTTCTATATCCGACAGCAGCTGCTTAGGCACTGAGATAGAAGACAGTAGGTTCTTTCAAAGCTGACATTTAAGCAAGCTTTGCTGTTTTATGTGGCTTTGGCACTTGAAAAATACTCAGAAGTCCTAAGAGAGAAACTAAAGGTAGTCAGATAAAGATAGTAGCTCATACTTGCAAAGCTAAAATGGAGCTAGATTTTTTTTGCCTCAGACACTTACAGTGAACGTGGGAGATAAACTTCTGCTTTTTGATGGCCACCAAAACATCATCTCTGATATTTTTCTACATCTGAAAAGTAGGAATATGAAATAGAGATTTGGGAATATCACTTGCTTTTGAGGCTAGAGTTTTTCCATATTTTGAGAATGTGGTTGTTTGAAGAACACAAAATAAACCATGGCTTTTAAGTTTTAGGCAAACGCTTCTGCATCACCAGCAGCTGCTGGGTTTCAGTCCCATTGCTTTGGCACCTTGGAGTTTCCCTGGAACTACTGCACTGCTGGCTCTGGCTCCCAGTGTGCATTTGAGGTGTGCAGCAGTACAGCTCCCACTGAGACCATCAGGAAACCCACTTCTTGGGCCAGAATGACTGTCTCCATCATTTATATATGCACATGTATACACATTCTTATTCACTAACAAATATTAAAAAAATGGTTTAGAAAGTTGGAATGCTAAGCTTACTAACAGCAGAGCTTTTTCTCTGAAACAAGAAAGACAAAAGTGCAGTGTTTAATGGTCTGAATATAGCCAGAAAAGCCCACGCTATAAATGCACTCAATGGGAATTTTGCCCTTTGTGTATAAACATACACTGGAAGGAGTGGCATCTTTTGCATTTATATTTACAGCTCCAGAATATGATGCAGTCCCACTGTGGTTTTGATCCATACGTAGTTCTTCTCACCATCTAAATATTTTTCTCCATTGACAAATAAATTTATTTTGGCATGCACATTCACAAACTAAACACCTCCACTAAAACAGGTGAGGCTTGAAGGTCCAGTGATGATGTTCTTCATAACTATATGTGGTCTGGTTCAACATTTCAAAACAGTGTTTGTTAAACTGATATTTCTCCATTAGTGATGAAAACTGTCTAAATATTTCTCTGCTCTCCTCCTTGAAGAATATGGAAAAATTCCTAGAGCAGAGAGGAAGAAAACCTCCATTTACTCCCCTCCGCTGATGATCTGGGGGTCTTTGCAACCAGCCTTAGAGATGCATAGATGGCACTGCATAGTGCTTCTCTGCAAGCAGCGTAGGGCAAGAGCGAGCTCAGAAGGGGCAATTGGACCTGTTTCACTGTGTATTCTGTGATTCTGTGATTCTGTATTTAATGTAATTGCTTGGAGATGAGCCAGGGCTAATAACCTTCCTCCAGTGGCATGCACTGGAGAGCCAGAGCAGTTGGGCTCCAGAGCTGCTGTCTCTCTCAGCCAGTAAAAGCACCAAGTACAGCACAACTGCTTTTCATTACCATGCACTGGGTGGTCACCACATGTAAAACAATTTGTGACAGAATTAAAGCTGAATTGAAGGGCTGTGTTCTGCCAGATGTACTTATGGAAAGTGGTTATTAATGTGGGACTAAGTCACTTGTTCTTACATGTTTTGAAATCAAAGCTTTCTCGTAATAAGTGCAAGTGAATAGCTACTCTTAATTTGAAATTAACACAGGAGTTGGTTCTGTTTAATGCTTCTACATACTACTATAGAGTGGAGAAGCAACAGCAGCACAGACCTAGGTCTGTGAGGCTCTGCATCTGCTGCAGTCACACTGAGAAAATGCCAGAGCTGTGCTACTGAGTCATTCCCAAGGCACCAGCCCCCAAGAGCTGCACACTGAATATATATTTATGTGGCTAGAAACTCTAAGAAATGCAAAGGCCTTAGGATTGATGAAGAGGACTGCTTATATGCAGAAAATGACTTTTTCATCCAGTTCTGCATAGGCTGTCCACTTAAGGAAATGACCAGATGCACAGACAGGTTCTGAGGCAATCCAGGGAAATCTGGCACTGATCTTCACCTACTGCACTGGCAGCAGCTGTGTGCCAACATCCTTGTTCAGGTTCTAACAGAAGAAATACTTTTGAACTTCTCATATATGGTCTATGGCTGAAGCTTCATTTCAGGGTGCTTCTCTAATTAAGAACAAAATCCCTTCACTTATCAAGAGTATGCACATATAAGTTAGGGAGAAAATCCTTATTGTGGTATGCATGTCCTAGTTGTTGCATAAAATTTTAGGGTAACTTGTACTGCCTGACCTGTTATCAAGACAGATTTTTCAGGAGAACGTGTTGAGCTGAGCACACCTTGTTTCAGAATTTATTTGGATTCATTTGGTTTGGGTAAATATATACATAAAAATTGGAGAGGAAATTTTCACCAGAAGACTATTCCTAAGATACAGCAAGAGAACAGGACCATGCAAGATGTCTGGAACAAAGCAGGCATCTTACAGCATTCTGTGAACAAGTTAAGCTGAACAGCTTTGTTGTTCACTGAATTCCATTGTCAGCTTCTTTAGCATTCTGCTAAATGTAAATATTTGTATAAATATATGTTTGTATGAAAAGATAGAATGAAGGACAGCCTTTTTTATCTTGGTTAATCCCATCACTAGCCCCTCTTCCCTCCATACCTTTCCACTCACAAAAAATCTGATCTCCTGGACACAGTACAAGATGGCTTGTGCTGTTTAACTGGAAGTGTGATAATATTTCAAAATAAAACTCTTTCACAAGAGAGGTCTTGCCTATAGGTTCCTCTGTTGTCAAGCAAGCAGCTAGCTCCTTCATTGCAGCAGACACACTTGCTTCTGTTATTTCCTTCTGGCAGAGCCCTACCTCTAACTTCATCAAACAGCAAGCACACCAATTTCTTCATTTGCTCTTCACATGCCCCTGAGAAACACAGCAGCCAAGCTAGACTGTAAAGAAACCACAGATGACAACAAACATGCTCCAGAAATTAGGTTCCTCCTCAGTAGCTCCCTAAGGCATACATTCTTTTCTTTCCCTGTAAAGGTTTAATTCTTGAGAATGGAGACCGCTGATGTAAAGAGGAATTTGGCAGGTGACCCATGCCATTCCCTCAGAACCACATACAATTATACCTGAGAAAGTGCATCTCTACACTTTAATGTACTAAATGTGTCACTGTCTCAACATTCTTCTAACTGATTGAAAATATTCCTCAGCTCTCTCATTTTCTTACATCTCATTGGACATAAGAGCAGAGCAGGAACTGATTTGGAGCAACTCAGGAGCTGATTGTGGAGTACCACTATAAGAAGGACTTAAATTTATTAAAGGAAGGCTACAAAGATGGAGAAGATGGCTCTAGAGGGGAAGACATATGAGGAGCACCTGAGGTCCCTTGGTTTTCTCAGCCCAGAACAGAGGAGGCTGAGGGGAGGCCTTCTTGAGGTCTACAGCTCCTCATGAGGGGAGTGGAGGGGCAGCGCTTAGCTCAGAACCTGAGATAACAGCATGGAGCTGCATCAGGGGAGGGTCAGGTTGGTGTTAAGAAAAGTTCTTCACCAGAGGGCAGTGGACATGGAACAGGCTCCCCAGGGCAGTAGTCACAGCCCTAGGCTGCTGTGTCAAAGGGCATGGACAGTGCTCTCAGACATAGGGTTTGAATTTTGGGTGGTTCTATGCAGAGCTGGGAATCAGACTTGATCCCTGTGAGCCTCTTCAAACTTGAGATATTCTGTGATTCTATTATTTTTATTTTGTTTCAAGAGCAGCTCAGTCTCTCTAAGGTAACCTCCTCCAGCAATCCAAAGGAGAGGCTGTGGATGCCTTCTGGATGCTCTGTATCGGTGAAGAGTATTCAAAGCAAGCCTAAAGATAGAGCTTGCTAATTGAGTTGTGACTGAAACAATTGAAGATCACAAGCGAGAAGCAGCGTAAGATGGCCTGGCACAACATAGCCCTTGGCAAGAGGCTCAGTGTTGTCCAAGAACGTGCACTGCACAGGTTGAGGGCTGCTATTCATGTCTCCTTCAAGCAGCAGCTTAATTCACATGGCTCATCTTGTTTTCTCTTGTGCCTGTTAATCTGAGGCAAGCATTGACTGGATGAAAATGTAAGTAGCTATGTATGTGTTTATCACAGCTATCATCCAGCCATTACATCAAAACAAGAATTCATTATTATCTATTATATGTATTACTCTAAAACACTACATAAAATGTGGTCCTCTTATTTAAGATGCATATTTTACATCTCTAGGTAAAGAGTCCTACTCCCACAAATATATAAGTTAACAAAGAGAAGGATTTTTCTCCTCTACAGACTGGAAAGATGGACTGTTCTTGTCTACTGAAGAAAGAGTGTTTGGCTAACAACACTCAAAGAAAGTATGTAAAGAAATTGAGAGACGTGCTGATTATCCAGGTGTCTTCCTCATCTGTTGGAAGCCTAGCTAGCTTTCACAAGCTAACAAATAAAAACAGATAGTATATCATTTGGTGGGAAACTAAGATACCCTTATCAACAGGTATTGTCCCTCCTGCCTTTCTTCGTGGAAAGAAAAAAGGGCCACTCCTTGTTTGTCCTCCTTCTACCATGAAACAAAGTATGCTATTGCTGTGTCTCTGAAAGACACCATCACCATATGGTGGACACAATTTTGCATTGCTACGAGGTAAAAAATCATAAGCATCCTGCCAGACAAATGTGAATTCAGGAAAACCACAGCCACATTCCTCAGAACTGAGATGCTCAAGGCAGTCCTTTAAAGTTACATTTTAGCACTCCAGGGAATATTTCCACCTACAGATTTCCAGATAAGCCATTGCACTGTGTAGAGATTCTTGTTTGTTTGTTTGTTTTTCACATGCTGGAGAACTTGGCTGTAGTTCATAGCAATTGCAGAGTCATTGCTGGTACTCAATAAGCAGAAAGGTAGCCCTTGGCAGAGCACCCCATCATCCTGACTCTTTTATCTGCATAGCTTTAGTGTTACTCCTCTCCCTCATCATTTGTTAGACCCAGAGTAGCTCTCCGTATCAGCAGCTCCCAGTCATTCCATCTCCTAGCCAAAATATCACCTCCTTGTGGAGAAGGGGATAGGAGAAAGTAACTGTTCTAAGCTCAGCATCAAAGATTAAGTAAAAAAAGATTTTTTTTTTTCCCTATTCCTAGCTCAGCTCTGACGTTCTTTGAATTTCTTTCTCTTCCCAGTCTTACTCCTGCTTGCCATTTGACACCTGGAGACCTTTTAGACCATAGCTCCTGTCCCACCGACACGGAGAGAAGCTACTGATTGCCTGGTGCCAAATTGGACATGCATCACCCCACAGTGTTGTGCTGCAGTCACTGAAACTCCTCACAGAGGTATTTAAAAGAACCTGGCTGCAATTCAGAAATACATATACACATCCCTGGTCCTGCACAAAGATATCCAGGGACCCAGCCCCTTTATAATAACAGTCATTTATGCTTGTCCTCTTGGTCCATCTGATCTTCTAATGGCTGTGGCACTAATACACATGAATTACTGCTGTGCTTCAAACAATCTACTAGAAGAAAAGGGAGGCATTACGAACTTATGCAGATACCAAATGCTCACTGTCTTTATTGTGGCTTCAGATATGTTTGTCATGTTTTATGTTTGGTACCTTAAAACATAGAGTACTGTGTCTGGCTGGGATGGAGTTAATTTTTTCCAGCTTCAGCTGTGTTATGGATCTGTGATCAAAACAGTGCTGATAACACAAGAATGCTTTAGCTATTGCTGAGTAGTGCTTGCAGAGCGTCAAGGCCTTCTCTGCTTCCCACTCTCCCCCACAGCAAGTACTCTGGGCAGGAGGCTGTGTTGGGACACAGCCAGGACAGATGATTCCAGCTGAAAAAAGGATATCCCACACCATGTAACACTTCACTCAGCAATAAGAACTTTGTGCAGGGAATTCTTCCAGGAGACCATTGTTCAGGAACTGGCTGGCTGTCAGTCAGGTGGTGCTGACAGCTTTTAGTATCACTTGATTTTCTGTCTCTTTTTTTTAATGTTATTCTCTATCCTCTCACACCCTTTTATTTATTAAGCTGTCTTTATCCCAACTCACAGTCTTTCTCATTTTCACCCTTTTGATTCTCTCCCCTTTTCTCATCCCAATGTGAGTAGTGAGCAAGCTGTGTGGGGCTCAGCTGCCTACTGGGGTTAATGCATCAGACATAGGATTTTCTCCAGCATCTGTTCTGGGAGAAAGGCTTCCTTCAGTAAATCCCAGTTTTCTATTTTTGAAAAGCTATATATGTCATGTGGTATAGCTGGAGCAGTGATACAGAAAATGTAACATGCCCATTTAGTGGAACCAGTATGCAAGTGCAGTTGTGGTCAACTCCTCTACATCCATCCTTCACAATGATGCAAACATTGACACGAGTAGATATCTTAACATAGAAGAAAATAGTGGTAAAATAAAGACTGCTTTATTAGCTTTCCGTACTGCATAATAGTTGCTAAGTGATAGGAACTTGTCTTGTTTCACAACCACATGACTGCCAGTCTAGCAGCTCATCATGCTTTCAAGCAAGTTATACATGTGCAGTCCTTGTGAACCACAACTTGCTTCAGCAGGCTTACAGCAGTCCTGTTTGCTATTTGTAAAGTCCAAAACAGAAACCACATCTGTCGTTGCTGTCATAATGCATACTCAACCAGACATTATCAGAAAATTAACTGTAGTGAACTGTAAGGATTCTCTCCTCTCCAGGCAGTTAAGGTTAGGTTCATATATTTAAAAGCCACTGCCCATAGTGTAGACATCTACCCTTGAGCTGGGTCCCTCAGGCTTCCTTTATAATCGAAGAAGAGAAACTGCTGTTTATAGATGACAGTTTGTCACCACCCAAAGCTAATATCTCTGTTTGGTTTATAAATATTTCCATTTGATTCTTCTGGTGAGTTGATTCTAATGAAATATTGGAATGTACTGGGTTAAACTTGCCATTTACATCTACTTGCACTGAAGAAAGATGGTATGGAAACTTCCTGTTTGCAAGGAAGTAGGTACTGGATAGCGTTAGGTAATGGACATGATACAGCACTCATTTTTATGTCACTTCCCAGAGGCAGACATCTTTATGCAACTGCAGCAGAATTTACCAGTTATATTTACTGCTTACTTTAAAATAGTGCGTTGATAGATTTTGCAGATTATCCTTTAGACATGGTCACTCCTGTTACAGCCCCTGTGTACTGCTTGCGGCACTCAGAGACTGCAACAATGCCTGCCCTGTTGTCTGCAGTCTTCCCAACAGCCCAGATACAGGGGCCATCCCGGGGATGCCTGTAACCCCAGCATCCAAGCATCCAGCACCTGAGTAATAGTAATTACTGGAGACAAGCTGAAGTTCTAACAACCATTTGCCATTAAGTAAGCCAGAAATAAGATTTTCCTTGTCATTTTCAGCCTTCCTTTTTCCAGGCTGCAAGACCTGTGCTTTGGAGAAGCTGCATGCAGTCCCTCCTACACATGTATTAGCAATCATTAGCATCATACATGTTAATTCAAGTTGCTTTGCTATACTTGCATCTTCCAGCACATGCACAGTTGATCACAAAAAGCATGGCAGTCAGAGATATAATGTACACAAAAAATATGCTGGACCACCTTGAGCTTGCACATGGATATCAACAATTTCAGCCAAACCCAAAAGTGGAAAAAGCAGCAATACAGGCTGCTGCCCCTTACTGTGACCCCCTCGTCCATATTCCTTAGTTTTGCACAGTGTATTTTGTCCTTGCCTTTACTGTGATGGAAGGAATCAAAACGTTATGAGATGCATCAGTTTGAAGAGCTCTCAAGATGCCTTTAGACTGACCTTCTGCTCTAAGCAGGGAGATCAGACTTAGCAAGATTGCCTGGGGCTTTCTCATGTCTGGCAACATCCCGGTTTTGCATAAAAAATACCAAGACCTTGCTATCCTGCCTGTTCTTACTCAGGTCTTGCTACAAGTGCACCCAATGTGACACAGCATCTTGGGCCCGCTGCAGTCACATGTCAAAGATTAAACTGTAAAATTCTTTCCCTAGGAGTTCACTGTGAACAGAGTGAGGTTGATGAACAGTCTCCGTTCAAATACATGAGTGCAACACAAGGAAGGCTGGAATGATACTCCACTAGCTTAAAGTAGATGTAAAGTTTATACAGATTTGCTGGAAATTAGGTATGTGCTTAGAAATTTTGCTGCACTGGATTTCAAATCTTTCTGAAACAGGATGGAAAACAAAGGAAGCAATTACTAAAAAATAGGCAGGTTGAAGATACTCAGCTGATTATTTTATTCAGTATTCACACTGTTTCAAAGATTCAGCTTGAGAGAGCGGGAGCTGCTCAGCCTGGAGAAGAGAAGGCTCCAGGGAGACCTCATAGAGACCTTTCAGTATCTAAAAGGGGGTATATAAGAAAAAAGAGAGGAGATTTAGATTGGATATAAGCAAAAAGATTTTTACAATAAGGGTGGTGAGGTAGTGGCACAGGTTGCCCAGAGGGGTGGTGGATGCCCCGTCCATGGAGACACACAAGGTCAGGCAGGATGGATCTCTGAGCAACATCATCAGGCTGTAGGTGTTCCTGTTCACTGCAGGGGAGTTGGACTAGATGGCCTTTAGAAGTCTCTTCCAACTCAAGCAATTCTATCATGATAACGGTGAGGCATCCCTAGTTCACTGACAAGGCTCTCTCTAGCTATTTACCAGCAAACTGGGCAGTTATTTGGGTTCCTCAAATGAGATTCCTGATATCTTGCAAAGGATGGCTTTGTTTCCTTGCTCATAGACATCCTAGATGAAAGACATGAAATGCAGAAACCCTCACGTCATGAACAAAGAGATAAGAAGCCCTGTATATTATCATTAACCACAGCGGACTGCTCTTGAGGAACGGATTCAGACTACATGGCTGCAGTCAGCACGCAGATGACAGCGGTCTTATCATCTTATTGTGATTTTAGCCACTATCTAACACCTGCGTTGAATATCAATTCTGCCATGCACACTGCACATGACACATGCAGCGGGGCCTGAATTTCCAGGCGTCCCAATGCAGACAAACACCTTCCTGACAACCGCAGCCCCGTTTCACGAGCAAGGCAGCGCTTTTGGGGCAGCCACAGGGCAAGGCCTGGCCCTGCTCTGGGGAGCCGGCCTCTCATCCAGGGCAGCGCTAGGAGCCGCTCACCACCGCCACTCGCAGGCGGGTCAGGGGACGCCGGTACCCAGTAACGGCGTGGGACCCGTTTGCGGTCCTTGGGACCTGGCCCGACGCCCCGGGACAGCGGGGGGAAGCCGGCCGCTTCTAGCACTTTCCCCGCACCGCCGGGCCGGGGTCCTCCCCGAGCTGCTCCGCCCTCTCCCCCCGCGGCGGCGCGGAGTGGGCCGGCCCGCCTCTATATATCGGCCGGTGGGCGGCTCCGCGCCGCAGCGTCGACGACAGCTCGGAGCGGTGAGCAGGTGGTGCTGTGCGGTGCTGGGAACATCGCCGGAGCGGCGCACAGGCAGCCTCCATCCTGAGCCATGGCGTGGCAGCCCATGGAGATCAACCCCGAGGTGCGCGGGGGCCGGGCGCGGGGGGCGGGGGTGGGCTGGCCGCGCTGATCGCGCTGATCGCGCTGACTCACCTTTCTCCCCCTCATTGTCTTCCAGATGCTGAACAAAGTGAGTCCCCGCCGCGGCCCGGCCGTTCCCTCGCACTCCGCCCTCGGCGTTCCCGGACGGCGGTGGCTGCACCTGCGGGGCTACGCGGGGCCGCACCCCCGATTGGGCGGCGATGGCGGCGCCGCGTTGTGCTGTGTCACGGAGCTGCGGCCGGGGGGGTGCGGGGAGCGGCTCCGCCACTCGCTCGCTGTGCTCCGCAGGTGCTGTCCCGCCTCGGGGTGAGCCCCGGCTGGCGCTTCGTGGACGTGCTGGGCTTCGAGGAGGAGGCGCTGGGCGCTGTGCCCAGCCCGGCCTGTGCCCTGCTGCTGCTCTTTCCCCTCACCGAGCAGGTAGGTGCCCAGCTTTGGGGGGGGCTGTGTGCGGCCCTGCTGCTCCTGGAACAAAACCCGTTGTCGGCAGACGGGCTGTACCTGCTGTGAGCCGGTGCCCGCAGCGATCTGCCGGCATCAGCTGGTGGTGGTGGGTGTGGCTCTGCTGGGCTGCAGTGGGGTGATGTGGTGTGCCTGGCCTCCAGTCAGCTCCAACGAGAGAAAAATAAGGAAAAAAAAAAAAAAACATAAGGGTGCTTATTCTAACATGCCTTCTGTGCTTTTCTCTGTGTACCAGACTAAAGAAAGTGCTGTTAGTGGCCTTGAGTGTGAGGGGTGGTGATTCTGCGTCCTGCTGAATCACTCACTGGGTCCAGGGAGGCCTGAGCTACAGCTGCGTGGTAATGCCTATAGTGCAACATGCTGAGGAACTACAAGGAGGTGCACTTCAAAATGAACTGTGCTTAACAAATCTTCAGAAAGAAGGGTTATAACCTTTTATGTTGATCTACATGCTGTTCTAATGGGTATGGATTAATGAAGGAAAGTGGTGTAAAGGTACAAAAGCAAGGTATTGTATAGATATGCTGAGTAGTCCCATCAAATAGGTAAAACAATTGAGAGAAGAGATAAAGAGCCTATCCATTATGACTTCCCCTTCAAGCTATTTCCAGTGTACAACACAGATGAAGAAACCAAGAACAATGCTTTAGGATGTGATTAAGTCATGTAGGTAGTCCATTAAGGCTTGGCCTGCATCCAGGATAGACAGATAATGCTTTGTTGGACCTGTGCCACAAAGATGACTTTCTGGGTAAGTTCTTCTGTCTAGTCCTGGTAATGGCTCTCCTGTATGCCTGTCTCTGTGGTGATTTTGCACAACAAAAAGATAATGCTATAGTGAAACACTGAAAACAATTACATGTTCACAGCATGAGAACTTTAGGAAACAACAGACTGAGAAAATAAAGGACCAAGAAATCAGTTCCAAGGTGTATTTCCTGAAGCAGACTGTCAGTAACTCCTGTGGGACAATTGGTCTGATACACGCGGTTGCTAATAACAAAGACAAAGTTAAACTTGGTGAGTATTAATATTCTAAAATACTTGAATTCCCAGCTTTTTTACAGCAGTGGAAAGTTGAGTGGTTGTGGACTATAGAAGATACACTATATAACTTTAGTTTCTAAGTGCGTCCTTCCTCTCCTGGAGAGAAGCACAAATTGCAGAAGTGAAGTTATTTTGACTCCTATCCTGGTAGATAAGCATTGCAGGATGGGGAAGGGCACAGAGCAGGACTGACCAATGTATTTGCAAGTAGGAAACATTATGTTTAGAAATGAGCATTGACATTGATATTGATGTCAACTGAACAGAAAGTTCTTAATGCTAGTTATGTCTAGTGTAAGTGGGCTTGCTTGATGTAGTCTATAAATCAGTTTTAAACATGCCCACCTTTCTGTGAGAAAAGCCATATGGGGTGGTAATAGCATGGAAGTGTATTTTCTGAAGAGGACAGTTTTGATTCTCCTATGTAAAAAGATACAAAACTAGTCTAGGTAATGGGTGGCTGGAAGCTCCTGTTTCCTAGGAAACAAGATTACAAATTCTTGTTAACAGTTTGTCACTGAGTCTAGGTAGTGTTTACTGTTCAGAATAGAGAACTGCAAAATAAAATAAATTCCTGCCATTGTCTTGAAAATCTGAACACCTTGGGTTGTGTGGTATTTCTTACACAAAGTTAAAGGATGTATGGAAAGAAAGATAAGATCCCCATTGCTTTACTTCTGAAAGAATTCTGCGCGTGCTCTTGAATGAGATGAGTGTTACAGCATGTATTTCAGGTAAGAATAGGAACTCTGTCTCTTAGTACTGTACTACTAATTCAAGCTCTGGAAAGCCAAAGCAAGCTTAGCATGAGCAAGTGACGTGTATGTCTGTAGAGTCACAATTTTGGAAAGACAGAAATGTCTTGTAACAGTGTGCATAAATGAAAGATACCAGCTACAGGATAATTTCTTTAAGACATGACTTTCCTTCTTCCAAACCTGCAGGGAGAAATGGAAAAAGTCAAATTCTATTTGTAAGTCTGTTTCAAGACAAGTATTTGGAATACCCTGAGGCACTTGGACTCTGGCTGTTTGTGCAGGTTGTCGTCCATAGCTTCTGGTAACTTGAAGTGGTAGTTGTAATATGCTTATACTGGAGATTGTTCCAGGCTGAAAGTAATTGTTCCTAGTTAACACAGTGAGCATTGAGTGGGTGTGGGCTGTTTGAACTATAACTGTTTCTATAACTGTGCTGAAGAAAATCTTTAATCTTGCGCAGATGAGGGATCTGCCTTGAAGAAGTTTCTTGATGAAACAGCTGATCTGTCTCCTGAAGAGAGAGCTAAGCGTTTTGCAAATAATAAGGTGTGTGAACTACACAAATAATTGTCAGCATTGTCACTTAAGGGATGCAATAACTTCTGTGTGCTTTCTCTTAAGGCTATACAAGAAGTCCACAACTCTGTTGCACAAGAAGGACAGTGTCGGGTAAGATATGAATGGGTAGAATCTTGGGAGAAGAGGATATTGAAAGTGGTAGAGCAGTGCCATTTCTTGTCTGGCATATAGCTGTCACAACTCATGAAATAGGCTAAATAACTGATGGGTGAATGCAGGATTTCTTTATCAAACACGTTGAAAATTGGGTTCAGGCTGCATCTGGGAGGCTGAATATTAAGGCTTTGGCACTTTAATATATAGTAATGTATAGAGGCCTTGCAGTGGCTACTAAAGCTGAATCAGGTTATTAATGCTTTATTTTGTGTTCTTCTAGACAGCTCCTTTATCTTGTAGCTACAAGTGGGATTTTTCTAAATATAATTGTAGGCTTTTCTTAGTCTAATTAACGTGTCTAATGGTCTGTCCTAAGGTTGAGGACAACAGTGTGAACTTCCACTTCATCCTGTTTGCTAATGTGGATGGACATCTGTATGAACTGGGTAAGCTCCTGAGTGCTCTGGAGTTAGGCAGGGTTTGCTTTGCACTGTATAGCAGTGTTGGTGTCTCTGGCTAGGAATTTGATACTGGTGTAGCTCTCTAATGGTATTGTCAAAGCCAATTTATAGTTTTACTTAAAAATTTTAGCTGGAGGTGAGTTGCACTGAATGCCTATATACTGTTGTAAAGTGACATCTCCTGTAGAGCTGGGAATACTGGGTCCCCTTTTCACTTAAACATGTATTGACAATTTATTCTGTGCTCACAGTCTGTGTACTGGTTTCTTACATCACTATAATGAATTCTGCTAATGCATACTCAAGCTTAGTGAGTGATGGACCTTTCTTTCACAGATGGGCGTTTACCGTTTCCTGTAAACCATGGCACAAGCTCAGATGACTTGCTATTGAAGGTAAAAGTTCTTGCTGTTTCCCTGGAAGTATGGCTTCTAAAAGGATGGGGGGCACTCTTTCAGTGTATAGTGGTTGTACCTACTTGCTGTGCAAGCTGGTAACAAAGCAGTACTATACCACAGAGCTAGATATCTGTTAAGTGTATGTATTAACTGGTGTTATTAGATCATGTAACTTAGCTATGGGGACCCAGAGAATTTGCAGTAAGTTAGGGTCTTTTTTTTTTTTTTTTTTTAAGTAAATGTGTTCCAGTCATCTAAACAGCTCTCTTCTTTTAAGGATTCTGCTAAGATCTGCAGACAATTTACAGAACGTGAAAAAGGAGAAGTCCGTTTTTCTGCTGTGGCTTTCTGCAAGTCTGCCTGAGGCTCTGAAGGAAAGCATTCTAATAGCACACTAGTAAATGCAGTCAAAACTCCAGTGCTTCAGTACTTGTTAAACACAGCTGTTCTGGTAACTTAAATTGTTTCCACCCTTTGCTATACACAGAAGCAACATCACTTGAGCTTACAATAAAGGATGAGCTCAAGTTTTAATGTGAACAGTTTGGACACATGATGTCTTTAGACTCTGTTTTTTCACATGTTGAGTAGAAGGTGCTTAACAGGGCTTGTTTAATCTGCGTCTATTAATGGAGCTGTTGGTTGATATTTCCTTGTCCTTAACAAGAATAAAACTTTCTGCTGGAAGACTAAACGGAGTACAGTGATCATTCCTCTTGTCCTAAAATGGCTTCTTGTGGCATCCTACGAACCTTGTTTTGTGAAGGCCACTCAAAGTTCTTTTCAGGGCTTGAAGTTACTATTTGCCTAAGGAGAGCAGGTCAGCTGAGGCAAATGTTTTCTCTAGTGTCTTTAAAGGCCTTTGAGGCAAGAGATGCCTTTGTGTCTGGATAATGTAGGCCAGGCCTCCACCATGCTTCTGTTAAAGCTTTTCCTAATGCCCAAACTCTTCAGCTGTAATTTCACATCCTTCTTTATACTTACAGTCTACTGGTAAGGTGGGATGAATGAATGCTGAAATGACAACTTGAAACAATCTGCTTTTACAGGAAGGTTACTTGTATAGAAGCAGCAGTGTCCATTTAACTGATATCGTTTCATCCTCAGGTAGGAGGCAGCATGAGAACAGTTTTTTCCTACCTGTTGCAAAAAGTAATTTGTCTGATACTGACATAATCCACGCAGCTTGTGTGTGGGTTTATTAACTTCTTACTGTGCTAAGCTGAACCTTAGAAGAGGTTACATGTTTCTTCCAAAGTGACTGGAAAATGGGAGTGTGGAGAGGTTGGGAAGCCACAGTAACTGAATTTTGAGTTGTAGGGAGAAATTTCAGGTTGGATGAATAGGAAGAAAGTGATAGGAAAAAAAGATTTAAGGTAAAACACTCATTAGCCTCAACACTCTGAACCTCTTAAATGAAAGCTTTTTACATATTCATCTGCAGCTCCTTGCTTGCTCAAACTTCAGATAACTGTAGGGAAGAATAAAGTGTCCTTCAACCAAGGCCTACAAACGTACTGTCCTAGCTGGGACCTGTCAGCAGTGTAGATTTCTGTTCTGTGGTGCTTGGTAACTTCATATGTTCTGTAGGTAGCTGCTGTTACGTGTTTCCTGTAAGCCTGGCTTTCAGGCTTTTTTTTGAAGAGTAATTCAAAATAGAAGCTTTGTCTAAAGCCAAGTGTAGGCTGAAAGTGATGTTTTGAGTTGCATCTCATTGCTACTCTTAAAGCATTATCAAAGTAAATTTGGATTCTGAAGCTTAAAAGATTAGAGTACTTCAATTCTAAACATCAGCCTCTTTCAGTTTTGGAAAGTTGAAAGCACCTGCTAAGGTAAACTGTTGCATGTTACTCTTTGACAGCATCCTTCTCAAGCTGACAAAACACGGATGAAGGCCTTCCATGGCACTTCTGCTACAGCCTCCTGCACTAGCAGAGGCCTGGAGCCATCTCTGCCTTCCCTATGACTCAGGCTGCCTAGCAACAAGGTCTCCCAGAGAGGGAACTGCTTGTGGCAGGATCACAGGGGGCTGGAAGGAGCAGCAACCATCAGATGTAGTAGAAAGAGTGGAGTCCAGCCAGCTGTGTGCCATGCCTGTAGGACTGTGCTTTTGTTCTGCAGGGGGTGTCACTGTTTAAGCTGTTGCCTTGGGTACCTATTGTAACTGTGCCTGTGAGCTACTGCGTAGGCAATACTGAAGCTACCTGAAAGTGCCTTTTGAGTTCTGACTATATTTCTTATAGTGATTGCATCAGTGTGTGTTTGTTTTTTAATCTAGCAGTGTATCTAGCAGAGCTAGTGAAATCACTGTGGCATTTATCAAGCTTCTTTTTCCCCAGTCTTCTGCTGAGGTTTCTAGACTTCAGGTCTACTGAATGGCAGACATCTGAATAATTTCTTTTTTTTTTTTTTTTTTTTTTTTTTTTTTTTTTGGAGAAGTAGGAAAAGTGTTGAGGCATTCACTTTTTACTTTGTCACCCTTTGGCTCTGGGTACATTTTCAAAAGATGGAAGACTAGCAATCCCCTCATGTACATCAACAGCAAGATTGTTTTCATCTATTTAAAATTAACATTGGTGTCTGGCAAAGCACTGAACTCTCCCCTAAAATGACCTGCTTAAAGGAAGATAAATTACTAGGGAGAGCCAAAGTTTCATGAACAGTGATAGTTGTCTCCAGAGATAAGGATCCAATTGGTAAGTATCTGAAAGCTGAATAGATGGGAGCTTTTGGTGTATTAATAGCTCAACTGTTCAAGGTATGTTAATACATTACAAAGTTAGCATGCTCAGAAGCATGTATGCACCACTTCATATCCATCTAGAATAAATTGTAAGTAGTGAAGGATGGTTTTCAGTCATTGAGTTTATAGACACTCTATAAACTTTTTTTAATGCATGTTTTCCAGCTAGCTTTACCTGCTTGCAAATGGCTTTTCAATTTTTATCTTTGTCTATTGCATCACACTTTAGCAAAAGTGTTGGACCAAGGAGTGCAAATTGCTGTAGGCTTTTCTTTCAAGAAGCTATGATCAAAAAACATTCTTTTAATTAAAATATGGTCTTCAATAATTTGACACTCTTAGCCGCATCCTACTTCAAGTGGAGCTCACTGTGCTTGTTTTCCTTCAATTTTAATCCTGAATCTCTAATTCTGAATAGAATTGTTATCTTAATTTCCTGCACATCCTCCATGATTAAATCAGCTCTTTCTGTCTGCTCAACCAAAGCCCCAAATGTTTCACCTCAGAACTCTCATTGTGACAGCTACTGAATCAGGCAGGCAGCTTGCGAAGCCTGATAGCGGTGTTCCATGCATCTCTAAAAGAAATCAGTGACTGGTTCTTGCCACTGCTGACCTTCCAGATGTGAGGATTTTATTGTGCAAATTATTTAATTTGAATCAGTAAGTTACTGTGGTTTTTCTGCAGCCTTCCACAAGTGGATTTTTGACATAAAGAGCCATCCTTAGAAATGTTTCAGAAATATTTAGGATTTTCAGGTAGGATTTCAGGTTTATCTGTCCAGGCATGCACATGGCAACTTAAAATCATATCCAGTGTTGTCTGCGCTCAACCTCTTAACAGTTCTCTGTTGGGAGCTGTAATTAGCCTGTTCTGCAGGTGGCAGTGTTGGGAAACTTATGGCAATAAGTGTGATTCAGGAGATCAGCCACTCATTTATTTGAAGGTGCGTGTGATGTGAAATATACTGTTCCTTCCAGTTGGACCACTCACAAGCTAAAGCACCCATTTAGTCAAATGTTAATTCAAGTTTGATGCAACATCTGAAGCCTCTTATGCATTTCAATAGCCTTTGGCTTAGGTCCATAGCTTGTTTGCAGTTAATAAACACACCACTTCATCCCATTACATTATATGTTACTATTTCAATGTTTATTTTCTTACAGGAGTAAGGGAAGAGTGGGAATAACTCCAGTAGCATCCAACTGTTGATGCCCAGATCAATCTATAAATACTTAAGATAGTGAAATAACCTCAAAAGGGGAACAGGAGTACTAGTGTCTGCTGCCTTTTGATGCACAGGCACTGGGGAGTTCAAGTGGCTGGCTGATACCCTTAGTCTGTGTGCTGGAACTAGGGAGAAAAGACAGAATGGCAGTAAACCTCACTGTCACAGGTTCCCTCTTCTGCTGCTACCAACAACTAAGGAGAGACTGATGACAGGTCTGAAGCTCAGTGAGATTATGAACTGAGTGAGAACAATCAAGAACTTGAGAAAATGAAGACAAAATCCTAGCTCTGAAAGCCAAGTAACGGCATTTAAATTCTTTTGTGACCAAAGGAATTAAAATATCACTTGTATTTTTTCATTTTTAAAGTATTGTATAGGGTGATATTAAATTACTGGGAGTGGTTGATGCACCAAATACTTCAAACCCGAGGGATCTCAAATGAGCACGAGGCGAAAAGAACCTCACAGTTTAATGCAATGAGTTGCTGATCTCATCACCTGGCTGGAGCCACTCTATGTATGGACAGGCTGGGATGTAGGCCCTTGGGGTTATGGCAGGTGCCAAATTGAATATAAGCCCACGTGTTGTGTGCTCTCATCATAAGTAAGACAAATTGCATACTACACTGGGAGTTCTACTGGAAGGAGTGAGGCTGGCTGATGGAGGAAAGGTGCTATCCGTCACTACTTGGCACTGATGAGGCTGCACCTGGACTTATGTCTAGTTCTGGGACCTCAGTCCAAAGAGGATGTGGAGGAATCTGGAGAGGATCCAGCTGGAGATGTAGAGTACATGGCCTGCAAGGAGGGCTGGTTGAGGTTGACTTTTTCAGTCTGGCATAGAAGAGGCTAAGAGAGGATCTAATTGTACCATATAACTGCTTCAATGGCATTTACAAGGATGATAAAGCTAGCTTTTTGATAGCAGTAACCACAGAATGCATCTTGGAAGGTTCCATTTGGGACATCTGGACACTAGATATGTACTTGTTTAAAGGGAAGTGGTTCAGGACTGGGAAAAAGTCATCAGAGAAATGATGACCCATCTCCAGCCTTGGAAGCTTGCAAAGCTAAGCTAGAGAAAGCCACAGATGATGTGATCCAGTATGCCCAATACTTCTGAGCAAGGGATAGGATTAAACCATCTCCAGAGGTATATTCTGAGCATTGCAATTTATGAGGACGTACAGGACCCTTACTGGAGTGCAGGAGAAAGTCAAAGAATGCTTGATGGGCAAAATGGGAGAAGAGACAATTCTTGCTCATTTCTCATAGGTCATCCTTCCATTAGCACTGCAAATGCTGTAAGATGGTTTAATGACATTTCTCAGCTCCTTAAAAAATTGCTATGCCTCAGAAAAGTAGATGGAGCCCAATGCGTGGATAACGAGGAATATAGAACTGATTTGAAAATTCCTTACGTAGTTTTTGCTTTTCAGATGCGGCTAGCAGATATTACAAGGCCTGCAGCAGGGTATAAAAAGTGAGGAGAGCTGCATGACATTGGAGGGACAAGGCTGGGCTAATGTGTTTTGGTAGGGTTAGCATTTTAAACTCAATACAACTTAAAAAAAAAAAAAAAAGACGCTTCAATTGCTTACATTTGTTCAATGTCAGACTGAGAAGCATTATTAACTGTGGCACTGTAACTAGACTGAACTGCATTTTCTTTTCAAGACTTTATAAGACTTTATAAGCATGTTCAAAATCTTACCAGAACAGCTTCCACTCTTAATGTGTTTTTACTGTCCCCACTGTGCAAGTAAGGAACTGAGACATAGATTCAGTGACTTGCTTAAGGTAGTACATGAAATTGATGGCGAAGTTGGGATTAAAACTCATTTTATAACCATGTATGTTTTGTTTTTCAGGCAGAGTTTTATATCTGCACTAGTTTGGCTATGGGCCTGAGTTAATATATTTTACCTTTTAGCACGGCTTATTAGCTAAAGTTGACTGTTAGGCTAACCACAGCTTGACTGGCTTTGAGAAGAGTCGGGTGAACTCATGTCTGTCTGCAAAAGAGGGTCTGTATTAACACTTAATCCTGAGTCCCCCTCAATCTTTGGTAGATTTCTATTGCATCATAATTCAAGAAATAGTACTTTCTCCCTCCTTTCCCCCCTCCCATCCCACAGAAAGGTTAGGTATGTGGGAAAGCTGAGGAGTTTCAAAAATCAAAATTGCAAATTATTGTAGAAAAGATTGACTCAAGTCTAGGACTTCCAGTGGCCTCAGCTGGGCCTGGGCACATAGAGCTGAGGCTGTGTACAAATAGACATAAATTCCTTGGTCAGGAATATAATGATATTTCCACATCTGTTTAGATTCGGAGCCTGATCTCATCCTACTAGGAGGGCAAAAATCCATTTGCTTTCAAGCAGAAGCCCCTCACTTGTGATTTTTTCACTCTGGAGCGGACAGAGAATTAGCAAACTGCCAATTCTTTGCAAAGCTGTACAAATTCTACTCCATCAAGTGGGACAGCCTTTCTTAGAATGATTAAACTTTTCCAAGATTTCATATCCTCACTCATCAGACTCCATTTACAACAGGAAATTACAGTTAACCTCTATGAAGACTTTCCCTGACTAAATCCAATGTTTATAAATTATATCCCGGCAGAAAATGTGAATCCCGACTGTGTAACTATGGTCTGAAGTGTAAGTGTTCACAAGTCCAACTGCTTTCCAAAATTTTTTTTGCTACAGCAGAAGCATGAGTTTGTATAAATAAAGTATACATTTTTAACATATTTGCTGACTGCAATATAATAGATAATGTTTGTGTGCATTAGGGGAGCTCAGACCTGTGTGGGCTGTCTCTGCTGTTGTTCTCAGACAGAAGGTTTTCAGACTTTTCATCAGCAGTGACCACCAACAGAGCAACTTCCCTCTCTTTGGGGTTTTTTTTTTTTCCATAAGAATGCTGCTGGAAAGCTTCTTAAGAAATAAGCTCTATAGAACTCCTTAAGAAATAATAACAAGTTGGGTATGGTTTATCCAATCCCAGCTATTCTTTGTGTTTGTGGCAAGATCCGACTATTCTTCCTGGCATTCAGGCCAAGATATGCTGCTTGTTATATGCATGTAATAACTTCGTACAGACAAACAGGTACAAGGTACCAACAGGTGAAGGATAGGCTCTCTCCAGAGAGGAGAGTGGCAGCGAGGGACCAAACCAGTCACACAGTTCATCTTTAGGTTTTTTTGCACTGACCTAAACAAATCTCCCAGCAGGACTCAGCATCATTTCTTCCTAAGTGAGATTTAATACCATATCCCCACTGTGTAAAAGGTGCAGCATGCAGCATGGATAAATCTATTAAATAATTTTTAAAAAACCCTTAATGCTAAATACAAATCTTAAAACCTGAAGATAGTCAATAGATCTTGCATGGTATTCCTTTAAAATGCTTGAGATAGAGCTGCTATTCAGAAGAATATTCTTGTTAGGAGCAAAAAGTCAATTGGTCACCGACTGTGTTGAATTTAGGCAAAGCTTATTGTACCCTTACTTAAATTAGGCTCTTCAGTGAGGTGCCTAAAGTTGGGTGCAGAGTGGATTTAGCTAAATTTGGTTGTGGTACCTGGCTAGTTGTCTGTTGGAGTCACTTAATGGCACCAACAACTGTGACCTTACAGAGTGGGAGGTGACACTATGGGTTGGTGCTCCACCATACTGGAGCTCATGGGGAGAGGGCCTCATCTCTGACTCTGCAGTCAACCATAAGCAGTGACATCAGATGTGACACACAGCATTCCCATTTAGGACTAGCTTTAGGAAGGAAAATATCTCTGCTGTGCACTGACAAACGCAGCTTAAATGAAAATGTTAGCATTCAGGAGAATTCTGGCCTGTGACCCAGATAGTACAGAGGCAAACCATTGTGTGACTGTAACTCGTTAGTAAATGCAGTTCCACAGTCAGCAGTCTGCAAAAATGCTTATTTCCAAAGCAAGCTTTGGCTGAAGCTTTCAGGCTGACTTCTGTTTCAGAAGGGAAATGTGATACAGGAGCTAGAAAGGGCTTCCAATCCCCACTTGCTGATTTATTTATATTCATTCTTATCTAGAGCAAAATAAATGCTGTGCATATTTTATTTGCAAGTGAGGTATGATCAGTGAAATCCACCAGAAAGCAGAAGTACATGCAGCAATGCCCTTACAAATCTGTACTTACGGCATTCAGCTATGCAACCACTGCCCACAGTACGGATGGACAGACTTCTCATTTGTGGTTCATTAAGAACTCTGTCTAATCTGAAAATTATTCACAGTCTGGACTGGCCTTTGTATTTAGAACTGTATAGCACTCCAACATGCAGATTTTGTACTTGAATCAGTGATAAGTTTCACTGCTGCCTGGTGGTTGTTGCAGTGTACTCCTTGTAGTGCATCTTTAAGCCTGCTGGTCCAGAAGCCTTTGGGATGAGACACAGCAGGCAGAGGCAGCCCAGCTCTGCATTCCTTTGCAGCAGTCACACAGCATTATGTATGCTACAATGTGGCTGGATGCAGTCACATGGGGACTGTTCTCCAGAACAGGATTCTTCTTAAGACAGTTCCTCTTTTCCCACTCCAGGTCTCACTTGTAAAACCCTTCACTGTGCATGAGGACCTCTGTCCAAAGAAGTCCATGTGGGTTTAAGACCTCAGCTTGAATTGCATATTTAATTCTATAAAGATTAGACCATGCTGTAAACTGTGGTGCTGGCTTTAGCTGTCAAGGTCCCACAGCACATCCTGAACTCCTGGTCAACCAAATTGATGAAGAAGACTTTATACAGAGAAGCAATGGCTTCCCCTAGCTAACTCCATTGCCGTACCCTTATTCTCGTGGTGTACCATCTTGTCCTGTGATTGGGTTTACTTCTTTTAAGACAATTACTTTACATTAGGTGTCTATATAACCAAGAGTAAGTATTTAAAATTTTAGTGCTTGGGTAAGACTAATCCATGCCTAATTTGGCTTGTAGGATATTTGGTTTGCAAAAAAGTGCCACACTTTCCGTGCTACTTTCTACAGACTGGTGAGCACTTAAGAAAGAAAAGAAAAAAAAAACACTTAGCAGATAGACAAGGGAACAGCATTGAAAGCCTTAATGGTCTATATGTTGTGAATGGCAGCATCCAGATTTTGTCTTGCCTAGTTCTGTGATTTAACAACAATTTTGTCACCCCTCTGGAACTAAGATCATAAGCCCTACTCCTAGAAAGCAAATTTCAATTCTCCCTGCTCATTCAAAATATTTTCCCCAAATCTAATATATCTAATGCTTTTGTAAAGATAACAGCATTTTTCTGTAAACAGCAAATATATTTTAAAAGTAGTTTTCAGTGGTGAAAGACTTCAAGCTGTTTTCTTTCAAAAATATATGTGGATATCTGTTTTGTTTCCTTTTGTTTTTCTATCCTAAGAGTTTCTTTGCAAGTAGGTATTTGCCAGTGTTGAAAATAGAAGCACACTGTTTTGGGTGTGCAGTGAAATTAATTTTTTTGAGCTAATGTCCTCCAGAATCAGGGTCTGAATGAAGCAAGGTTGGGGAAGAAGTCTTCATAAAAGCAACTGGAGTTAATTGTTCCTTGCATTTGGTTTAAGAACAATTTATCCAGTTTGATCAAGTTCATACAACCAACTCTAAACCAGTCAAAGTCAATGGCAAAACATTCAGTGATGTTAAATGGTACCATATTAGATCCATGGTCTTCTTTTGCCCACCTCACCAAAATCTAATGGTTTAAAATACACAGAAAGAGCATTTCCCAGCCAAAGCTGATGGATGCACAGTGACAAGCCACAGCAAACAGATGGAGGAGAGCAGGTGAGCTGGGTCAATGAGGCCTAATGTCCAATGTCCAAATCTGCCTCCAGCTTCTGCAAGAAAAGCACACAGGGCTGATCCCTCAGGGACTGACAAGCACTGACAAACCCCCTTCTGCCTGCTGTGCCAGGCAGGGAGAGTTCAGCTAGCATGCGGGCAGTGTGAGGCCTACTGAGCTGCCCCGAGCCAGCGCAAGGGGCAAGAGTTTTTTCAGCCATGCATTGCATTAGCTACTTAGTTTAAGTACTGTACCACTTGGCACTTTGTGGTGAATGGTTCTCTCTCTTCCTGTGAATGTTCTCTGTATGTAAATACATTCGAGCAATAATGAATGTAAGCGTATAAGCCATAAAATATCTGCTGGAATACGGACTTGAATCCGACTCTTCCACCTGGTTCCTTACTGTTCACTGTGAAGTCAGCACCTCAACTTTTCTCCTTGGCTTGATGTATAGCCAATTTCCCTGTTGCACAAGGCCCCATCTAAGCACCCTCAATGATCTGTCTCCTTGGCAGGGTGAGCGAGACCACCAGGCAGCTTTGGGTTACCAGGAGATGAAAGTCTGCCACCAAAACCAAACACAACCAGGACAATGTTGGCAGAAAAGATAAGGTGAGCGAGAATGAGGAAGGAAAACAAACATGTAGGCGAGGACTGGAGTCGTGCCTAAGAGTGCAGTACAGTGCTCAGTTTTCTGTTGGATATACTATTTAGTTGCAGCTGATGGTTAAAACAGCTGATGATTGTTGAAGGTACAAAATAAGGTTGTTGAAGGCAGTGAGGCCTGAGATTGCAGGTTGATGCTCCTTCTATAGATGGCACTGTAACTTTCCAAATGCATTCCTTTCCTGCCTATAATTTGTCTGATGTTATCAGTGCTAAGCTATCTCTAAATAAACAAATAAATAAATAAATAACCCACATATAAAAGGTAAAAGACAAAACAAAACTCAAAAACATCAATAGCACTGAGATGCAACTTAAATCAAAAGTATGATTTCTAGTCTCAAGAACACTGCAGCATTATACTGGATCTGATCAAAAAGCACCTGGTCTCAATGGCATCCCAATGACATTCCCTGGAGTGTGATGTAAGAGGAGAGCAAAAACACAGTGGTGCGCTCTTATCAGCTGCACCAGCTTACAGGAGCTGCAGGGACACCACATGGGCAGATGTGGTATCTTTGTATTTAATGTTCCTGGACAGATTTTTCTTCTGGGAATGTCTTCATTTGCTTTTGCACCCAGGTAGACTTTAAACATCCACAGCAAAGCAGACGGTCCTGTAGGAAACATGGCTTCTGTCTTTTTTTTTTAGAGTGAGCACAAATCCAAATGCTCGGAGCAGGAGCTAACTAAAACCAATTGCTTAAAAATTACTAGTCGTAGCTGGTGTCCTCTATTATTTTTCCCACTGCACATAACTTCTGCATGATAAGGACACTTCTATTTTAGAAGCACCACGTATAAACAGTTCTGTCACCACCCTCAGTGCACTCACTGGTAGCTCAGCAAACATCATTCTCAGTAATACCAGGGTAAATACCTGTTCAAGCAACTCCATTTGTAAACACAAAACATTTCCAAAAATATCACTGATTGAAACACCCTTCAAGAAAGGCCTTGTTAGTTCATCAAATTTTAGAGGGGCATAAACAAATTACTTTGGTTAACAGAGTCAAAACCCATCACAAAATAAGCACAGACAGCCCAGCAGCCCAGCTTTTCCATGGGGCATTCTGCTCACAATGCAGCCAAATGGACTTCATAGATATTTCAGGTAGAAAGATGCCTCTGCGTAAACAACTACCACACTCCTGAAAGCAATGTAGCAAGCAGTGACATATGTCCCAGATCCTACGCAGCCTGCACACTGACAGTTTAACAAAAGGTATATTTCTATGTAACACAACTCTTCTATATAACATATACTGTTTCAGCAGTACCCCAAAACATTTAAGTTCTTTCTTCACTACATAAAGACTTTAAAAGCAATATCAATATTGCATTTCTAATCCCACTTATTAAATGCTAACTAAAGGTGCATACATAATTTTAAGAGAAATTGCCATCTAATAGCTTCCTTTTCAACAGAACTCCTGCTACTATTGACCAGAACTGGTAACTTGTAAATACCTATGAAAAAAAGTGAATCCCTTTATCTTTAGGAAATTTACAGCAATATTCTTTGAAAGTAAATACACAGATAGTACAATATATACAATAACTGAGCCAGATTTATTACTATGATTATGAAGAAATAGACCATGGTTTATACCTGATAAGAATAGTGCACTTATTCTGTGGAGAGTGAAAGATTTATTGTGTGTTTAAGCATTCATTTCCTTATTTTTGTGCATGTTTTCTGTAAAGGATATGTTAACTATATTATGATCACTTGAGAACTTAAATGGATTTGGGAATTCAGCCTGAAGTTTTGCAATCACTCAACATGTTATAAACCAAGGATATCTGTTGGTGTAAACATCTCTTTCCATCCTTCTGAACAGTGTTTCTGTAATAAGAAATCAGCCATGGGATGGCTTTTGTATTATCACAAGCTTTGAGACACAGAGTGTTCCAATAAAGTCATTACAATTCTTATATCAAGGGCCAGAAGTTTAAGAGGAAGATAAGAAGTGAATCCTGGACATTATTATGTGTTCTCCAGACATTATGGCCTCCTCTTTGGGACTCTGGCATTCCTGTGGAAGCAGACAGGCTTCATAAACCTCATCTCTCTTTCTCTCCTCTGGGGGTTCTACAATCTTGAGTATTTAAAGATACAAATGTAAATGTATATAAATACGACTTTCTAAATAGCAAGATGACTCTCCTTTCTCCTCCTTCTCACATGAGAGATGAAGAATTTTCTTTGCATCTCAATCTTTCCCCTACATTTCTCCTGGAGTCCCCAGCACTCTCAAGGCCTCAGAAAGTAAAAGTCACGCAGTTTTTGAGAAAAGCAGCCCTAAGAATTGGCAGGCTTAATGGAGCATATGTGCAGCTCTTACCCTTTTCCCCAGCACAGCACCTCCAGCATGTTTCCACGTGTTTCCTCCACCACCACAAGTTTCCAGCTGGGTTCTTTGCCATGAGCACCTTCTGTTGCTTTCAGTGTCTGTTTTCAAGTCTTCTACAGTGTTTCAGCATTTTGTTGAAATAATTACTGCAGAAAGGGAAAGAGAAGACTATACCAAACTAGTGATGATGGGATATGCCCACGGATTGTCTCAGCACATGCCTTGAAGAAGCACTGTTTATCTAGAAGGAGATGCTCTCAACACTTGAGCCTCCACTTTCCTTGCTGAAGTGTCTTCCACCCCTAGGCTGAGATCATGAACACTCGAGTGCTGCCAACCTACTCCAAAGTACAAAGGCAACATTGGTTCCTAGCAAGGCAGCAAAAAAGACAAGTTTCATGTTAGAAGAGCTCCCACAGACGATAGCCTAGCCACACTGCTGGAAAATCTTTCACTCTGTAGAACTCGTTGTATGTCTTTCCTTAATCACTGGAACAAGTACCCCACAGGTCTCGACTGCCAACAAGATTTAAAAGTCTTTATCCCTGATGGGCTCGTATTTTCCCAGTTTTACTGTTGCATGTAAGATGCTGTTCAGTCTCACAAGGTACTCCTGAGTTGATTGTTCCCTCCTTTTCAAATCTCTTTATTATATTCTGGTTGCAAAGTGGTCTATGAAGAGAAACATTTAAATGAAATGTTACAGTGAAGTTTGCCTGAAGTACAGTAGACACAAATCTCATCTAGAGGAAGGTGTCCATGCCCGTGGCAGAGCAGGCTTTGAACTAGAAGAGCTTTAAGGACCCTTCCAACCTAGAACTTCAGAAAAATACATCATTATCTGGAGACTCCTTGGCCAAGTTTGCAAAGTGATGCTGGTGTTCCCTGCACTATTTGGCCTAAACTTGAAGATTTTATTTCTACAAGGCTTTTCTGAAGCTAGTGCTCCAATTTCTTGAAGACTTGCCATCCATTGTTCCGATCTTTTGCTGGCCTGCCAGCACACAAAGCAAATATGGTGTCACTGGTGTCTTAGAACTGGAATTTTTTAAGGCATGGATGGACTTAGGTGCCTGATCCCATTAATTTTGATGGGATCTGAGCATCTAATTCCTTTAAAGTCTTATGAAAATCCCTATTCAGATTCCTGAGCATGGATCATCAATATGGAGAAGATATAATCCAGGAATATGATATTTTAAGAAAAAAGCTTAGTAAATAAGGTTCTTTTGAAAAGCATTGATTAAAGAAAAAATGTAGATATCCTCCCAAGTGCTGGTTGGATTGGCTGCAGGTATGACAACTGTGCAACCTATGGTTTGCCTTTCCTTCCCTCCAACTAGATCGGGAGCTTGTGTGATAGGCAGCACCAACAGCAGCCAAAAAGAGCCTGAGAATAAGAGTCAACTGATTTTGGAAATCAGTTCAGTAACATGGATTATCAACTTTAAGAAAGTTCTTTCCCTTCTTTTACATGATCAGATGAAGTTTTCTTAACCTTTGAGTTTTTTTTAGAGGCTCAGAGAGGAGCATTTGGGCCTCTAAACTGGGAAAAACTCCAGATATTTTCCCTGGCTAGAAAGAAAGACATAATTAAAAAAAAAAAAAAGTAATAAGAGAAACTTATGAAAATAACTTAAAAGGATTCTTTTTTCCAATTTTGCTTTTTTTTTTTTTTTCTTTTTAAGAAGAGACCTCATGAAGTTTTTTGGCTGTACACAAAATAGCAGTGATTTCTTGGCAATCTCATCAGCTACACTTTCATCTGGGTGGGCAGCTCTTAAGTAGTAAATCATAGTGGTCCAGACTGCAGTTCAACAATGTTTAATATCCTCCTCCTCCCTGATACTTTGTCAACAAGGATTTAAATAGGAGATAAACCTTCATTGTGCAGTAGATGATGTCACCACATCCATTCCTAAAAGCAGCCATGAAGAGAGTCAGTTTGGATCCAAAACTTGCTCCAGGGCACTTGAGTTTCTGAGGCTTGGCCAGCAGTGCAGTGATGACACTCCTGGGTTGGAGATGGCTCACATCTGAGCAGATGGCAGAAGGGCAGAGTGAATCTACATTCTGGGATCGTGTTGCACCTTTGCTTACAAGTTCCAACCCCGAGAGATGTGCCAGGCCCTCCTGGACTCACACTCTTGCAGGACAAGACTCAGAAAAAGTCCCAGAGTTTTTAGTAAAGTGAAGTTTGATCCCCAGGAAGTCTAGAAAACAGCAATTCTTGAGAAGCACTAAAAGTTTTGTAACTTTTCCTACGGAAGGCCCAACAAATACCTATGGTACTATGTGTTTCTTTAATGCCTAAATGTCTCACATATATTAAGAAGCATTCTGTTTCCATTAGAAGCTCCAGTGAATGAGTTTTTACCTGATGTGTGTGTGTAAATGGTGAAGTAATATTAATCTGATTTATCAGCCTGTTGGTACTTGCAGTTTAGGGATGGATGTACAAGAAATTCTGCTGTCTGGGGAGATGTCCACATCTCACAGCTGTAATTCAGACAGGGTTGCAAGTAATACTCTATCTTTTAAAACGGGTGGAGCAAAGTAAAGACAACATAAGAGTCTTCATTTTGAGCTAGGGCTGATGTCTGATTTTGACATCCTAACTATGATTATGTGACTACATGCCTGTGATGATATGATGGATGCTGTCTCTCCCAGATGGTACGTGCTACACCAAAGCACCTCCACAGCTTTGATGCATGTCTTGTTCTGCAAGGGCTGCCAGGCTGCAGATCATTGAACAAGACAGCCTGCCTTCAGGGAGCAAGCTCACCCAGATCTCACCCTGCACAGCTTTCTCTTGCCTCCAGATGAACACAGTCCTTGGCTAAATGTTGTCCTTTAAAAATTCAATACATAGGTAAATATATATATTCCTGTATCAAGAAACTAAATTGTAATGTTTCTAACTAAAATAAATTGTTGTCCTGCATAAAGTCACTCTTTACTTTTCTCACCTTTTTTTTTTTTACTACTTTTTAGCCTATTCTTCCTTTCCATTTTCCACTTTTAGCTGCCTATTCCTTTACCTTGAGTAAATAAATATTGTAATTCACTATCAATCAGCTAATATCCCAAACAAGTCTGTATGAAGCCCAGGACTAATTCCAGGCATAGGTTTTTTTCTTTTTAAACCTGGTAGGAGAACAAAAAAGAAGACTTTCTCTACTTTTTTCTAGATGATGCAAGTGACTGCTAAAATTAAAGGCTGAAAGTGATGTGGCTTTTTCCAGGTTTGTCAAACTTCCAAACGTTGCTACCTAGCAAATAGCTTCTCTAACCAGTGAGAGATTTTTTTAATTTTTATTTTTTGTCCTTTTTGCACGTTTAATACAACAGCATAGTTTGGTGATCTACTTGGTTATGTCGCCATTAATACAAATATATATCAAGGAAATGAGTATCAGAACACAGGAATTTACTTTGGAAACTAAGACTTGATTTCCAAATCACCCATTTCTGCAGTTCTAGAAATTTGATTTTCATCTTATTTGACACCAGTTTGTCAGTTTTCAACTTTATTCACTAGATGGTGTTTCATACTTGACAGCCCTTCCCATTCCCAAGTAATGCAACCCTATAGCCCTCATTTGAAGCTACGGCTCACTACAATGGTTTGTGGACATCTGAACAACCTGCTCTGTCTACTTAGTGCAAAATCAGCTGTAGGGTGATTGCAGGTACACCCTGGAAGTGGAGATTCTTGTTGGAAGAACACCCTGGGTCCACTTCCAGTTCTTAATGAAGTAGATTGTGGGGAAGTAGCTGAAAAGTAGTCAAGCTCAGAAGAAACCTGGCAGGGAAACACTTCTTTGCCCTTCTGTGCTGCTTCCAGTTCAGCACATAAATGATACCTGTTTGCTGTTTCTGCTTTAGAGAAACCATGCTGGCAGGTACACAGCCCTACAGGCACAGAGCTTTTATCTTAGCAGTCCAACAAGATCACTGATAACACTGGTGAAAGGCACTCATCACTTGCTTGTGATACTACTTCTTTCACTGGGTTCCTTCTGCCCTTTTTTCTCAGCGGTTTTCACAGCTTCTCTTTGGCACATTGTTCCTCCACCTACTGCTTGGGAACATGAGGAGGGGAGAGGCAGAACAGGGATGGACAAAGTTCAGAGCCAAGATGGGGGCTGTGGGAGGTGGGGAGGAAGTCAGCTGGGCTAGGGGGGTGAAAAAAAATGATGCTTTTTAAAGAGGATATAGGAACTTCCTAGCCCAGAGGAAAGGCAGGTCTTGATGAGAACAATATAAAGAAGGAAGGAAATGGTTGTTTGGGTGAGCAGGAGAACCGAGTGTGGCTGTGGATGAAAGGCGAAGCTGAGCCAGCCCCGTGCAATCAGCAGAGCCATCAGCGTGGGATCTGGGGCCTTGGGAAGGAGAAACAAGTGCACAGCCAGGGAGGGGGCCGGGCAGGGAAAATCCCACACCTAAAGAGTATCAGCACTCAGAACAGAGATACGGATCAGGGATTTGGTACACAGGGAACAGAGAGGATGAGAAGAGCCCGAAGAATTGTGCTTTGGAAGGGGAGTTCAGCTTGAATACTTACAGGCATTTATGAGCGCGGTCTCTCATTTTGAACAGCCTGCAGTCTGGTTTGTGGGGTTCACGGCTGAAGAGCATCGTGTTTCAAAGTGAATCAAATCCTGAATAATCAACAGCTTTTCAAATCTAAAGAAATAATTAAATGCAAAGACAGAACTATAGAGAAGTGTCAAATAGTGCTCAGCCACTATTAAATTAGTAAAATAAGGTGCTTTACTTTTCAAAAATCAAACTATAATTACAAAGTAAAGAAAACCTGCTTCGCAAAAGGGCTGCATGCTCTCTCCCAGGACAGGGTGAGAAGGGGTAATGCTGCTTTTCTCAGAGGGAAGAGCAAGCACAGGAGACCAAGCCAGCCCTGTACCCCTCTGAATGGCTCAGAACGTGGATGCCAAGACAGACAGTATGCTGCTGAGTGAGTGGCAGTGCAGAGAAAGTGACTGTGATGGAAGGCAGCACGGCAGGAACACACAGACAGGTGCTGTCAGCCAAATGCTGAATGCTGCAAATGTGCCACAGCAGATGCCCCAATTAAATAAAATGCAGAGTCACAACATTTGCTTGAGTGATTGAGAAAACCAACATGCTCTCGTGATCTCAGAATAACTGATTGTCATGGGAAACAAAAATAACTAAAGCTCCAGTGTTACTTCTATTATAGCTTGTGTGTTAAAAAAAATAAAAATAGCTCCAGTGTTACTTCTATTGTAGCTTGTATGTTAAAAAAAATAAAAATTGAAAAACCTCTCAAACGTGAACAGCCTTCCTCTGAGTCATTTTTCAAAATTAGGCTTTCTCTAGCTCCTAAATTGACACCCTTACCAACCTGCTCTCAAAGACAGCCTGCAGAGTGGAACTATCTTTGAATCTAGTTTTATCAATGAAGAAAATGTTGAACTTTCGGTGAAGATTTCTCCCACAGCCCTCTGCTCTGTCCGATGCTGCTGTGAATGTTTCTCCTAGCTGCTCACTCAGCCTACCCCTCCGTTCACCCCTTCATGCACAACAAGGTCTGAAGTGCTCATCCTGACTTCGGTAGTCAGTAAAAAAATCTCCAGATCTCCAGGAGTATTAGATGGACTAGACGGGATTTCTAGACAACCTTTAAACATCCCTTCCAACTCAGCATTCTATGATTCTAAGATGCCTGAGGAGTTGAGGAGTATCCAGATTAATGATGTTCCACGTCAGCACACACTCACCAGACAGCTGCTTTGCTTTTTGCAGTCCTGTGACTGTGATGGCCCTCAACTAACCGGCTGCTGGATGTGCCTACCCTTGTTCTGCACCCCAGAGAATGAAGGAACCCTGAAGGAACTCATTCTAAAATGAGTATTCTACAAGCTCAAGTTGTCCACAGGACATTCAGTGGTTTGATAAAGGGAGAAGAGACAAGCAAATCAATTCAATGGATGTAAGCGCTCGAGGAAACAACCAAAGAGATACTCATTTGGTGCAGCCCAGGCTTAAAGACATTAGACTGATTGCTGACAGGAATAAAACAGTTTCTCTTCCCAACAGAGAAAACAAAATTGGGTGGCAGACCACATCAGCCAGTACCAAACCAGCTTCACAAAAGCCTGTTTTTTTTTTTCCCTTCTGTTCAAGGTAGCAAAGCCCTGACAGACTCAGGAGCCCCTTTCCTCTGCTTTCACCTTCCCATGACCACCCCATGCACACTGTCCCACAGCTCCCTGGCGCAGTTCCCTCACTCACCGTGAGCACACTGCCTCCAGGCAGGGCGAGTGCACCTGTACAAAGCTGCACAAAGCACACAGCTTGGCACTGCTGTCTGCTCCTGCAAAGGCTTTCCCCTGTCTAATGAGCACAGATGCAGATTGTGGTGAGGTGATAAGGACTGCTGAGATGCGAGCTAGGGTTTTACTGGAAAGAAAACCAGAGGGGCTGAACTGAAGCATTCATTTTAAAACAACAGCTACAAGGAAAATTGTTCTATTTTGTTGCTGTTTTGGCTGGAGTGGCAAAACGACATCAAGAAAACCCTCCTGGAGTTTCCAAGTGCTTGTTTTCATATTTTGCCTCTTATGCCAGTCAGCAGGGTGGCTGCAAAAGGGAAAGAAAAACCTTTGCAAAAATCCATAACTGGTGTCAAGGGGCTTACAGAAAGGCCTGCTGCTCCCCAGGCAGATGGTGGCTTAAAAAATAAAGCAAGCTGGGCTGATGCTAGAGCCGTGTTGCCATGGGAACAGGGAGGTAAGGATGCTGCTCAGATCTGACCGGATGGAAGCAGGTTCAGGATTAGGATTAGTGAAGAAGTGGCCAGATTCCTGCTGCCATGCACAGTTTTCCTATTCTCTTAAACACAAAGTAGGGCTCTCTGAAGGTCTGCATTACACATCTTGGTGCAGATTTCAGCAATTTAAAAAGTATACACCTGAATGCAAGAGGGTGCACGAGCACTGAGGCACATCAGCTTTAGTGATCCACGCAAACAGGGTGTGTAAATGGCAGAAGGATGCCCACCTTCCAAAGCAAGACACAGCATGCAGCAGTGGTCAGCCACGAGTAGCTCTCCACAAGCTGGGAATGGGGAGCAGTGAACAGCACAGCCACACAGTTGGGATTGCAGAATAATAAGAAAGATGATAATGATTTTAAATTGTCAGCTTTCTGCCTTAGGAAAACAAAGTTAATTGTGCCTGATATATATCAGTGTTATTTAAATATTACAAGAATCAGAAAATGGCTTGTGTTGGCAGAAGTACTTTAAATATACTTGTTAGTTTCCTTCAGATGTTTGAGGTTAGCGTACCGAAAACAGCGTTTTCATCTCGTTGCTGTTTTCAGAAGAATCCTTATGTGCTGATTTCAGGCACCTTGCTGCTCCAGCCAATTTCAAACCATAAACAGAGTCCAAAGCTAAATGCAACGAAAACAAACTCTCAGAATGAGAACAGAGCTAAATATGCAGATTGAGATTATTTGAACAGTGAGCATTGTTTCCTTAACTGCTGCATAACGACGAGCAAGATTCGGACCTTTAGAATTGAGGCAAACTCACACCTGGACGAAGGGAACTCTGAAGTCCTGCAGCTTGCAGACTGCTGGCACCGCCTACGGCTGAGCACTGGCTGAGCCAGGTGCTCCGAGGAGCCCCGCTCAGATACTGCACTGATTGGGGGCGAATGCGCGCCCACCCCCGTGCTCAGCACGCAGGTGTCCAGCAAGCGGGTATCTTTTTAAGCTGGAATAAATACAAACGACTAACTTTAGCTCATCTTTCCAACACGACTAGATGAATGGGCTGGTTTTTTAGGGTTTGGTTTTAAAAAGGCCTTTTGAAAGAGTTTTCCTGCCAGTTTCTAGAAACTTCTACGCCTCGCTTCAGGCTTAGGAGCATTTCTGCTCGAGCTGGGACTGCTCGCACCGCCTATCAGCCGCGCAGGTCTGCAGGACGCGCTCTGCCTTCTTCTTCTTCCCTTTCTTCTTCCCTCGCCCCAAACCCACGCTCACGTGCGGTGTTTCTTAGCACACCTGGGAGCGCAGAGCTCTCGGGCATCACTGACATCTCCCGCCGCTCTCCCTCCGCAGCGCTGCCGCGAGCTGAGGGACGGGGCTGCGGGCACAACGCCGGCTACGGCCGGGGAGGGCTCGGCCGCCCCCGGGGGGACGGGCTCTGTGCCCGGGCTGCAGGCAAAGCCGCTTGGTCCGTCTGTTTTATTTTTAGCCGGCAGCACGGCGGGCGGGGCGGAGGCAGGGCGGGAGGGAGGAAGGACCGAGGCGGCACCAGGCGCGGGGTTACCGCAGGCGAGCCGCAGCCGCCGGGCTGTAGAACTCAGCCGCCCGGCCCCGCCGCGGCAGGCAGCGGCACAGGCTGCGGCGCTCCCCGGCCGGCGGCTCGGCGCTCCTCGCGGCTCCCCGATGGCCAGCCCCGCGCTGGAGCTGGGAGAAGCGCAGCCCCCGCCCGACTGCCCGCAGCCCGAGCCGGCGTTCGGCGAGGCGCAGAAGTGGATCGAGGTAAGGCGATGGCAACGCGGTGCGGGCGCCGTGCCGCAGTCCCGAGCTGCCGCGGGGCTCCGGCGTCTCTCGGAGCGCGCGATTTGCGCGTTGCGGCATCCGCGCCGCAGCCCCCGCGCCGGATTTAAGCCCTTAATCGTATTTCCCTCGCCCGCCCCCTGGCTCGGGCTGAGCGGGGCGGCCGTAAACAGCAGCGCAGGTGCTGGAGCCGACGCTTCCTCCTGGGCTGGGGGCACCGGGGCTCCCCGGCCTTCCTGGAGACCAGACCCCCCGGGGCACCTCCGGCCGCGAAGGTAACGCGGAACGGCGCGTGGTGGGAGGGCTGCCCGCATCCCCTCCTGTGTCGCTCCCGAAAGCTGTGGGCGATGCGGTGCTGCCCCGCGGGTCCCGCTCGGGGTTTGCTCGCGCTGTGGAACGCGCAGACGGGCAGGTGGGGGTGAGATGCCGTAGTTAAATATTTTGGCGTGTAACAATAGCGACGCTTTGAGTAGTTCCGCGCCGTATTGCTGGTGCAGAATACCCGCGAATGTGGCATAAACCGAGATAGCCGGGTAAGAGCTCCCGTCAGCTGCAGGCTTTGAGTTTAATCTGCGGCTTTATGTTCTGCTGTCCTGCGGTGCTTGGGCGAATGGTTGGTAAAGTCACCGCGACGGTAGGATTCCTACATTCTCAAGTATATTCTCAGGAATAATGGTTGACTCCAACGTCATCTGAAAGGGCAGTGCTGTGTCAGACACTGACATAGCTGGCTGGTTGCTGTAGGACCAGAGATGGGAACGGAGAGGGATGGGGAAAGAAGGACTTCTGTGCCAATGTACACTTCAAGGGAGAAGTGCAGTGCGTGCAGGCAGCTGTGTAGGGCAGATGAATGAGGTGGTCCCTGTGTATCCTTCCTTACAACAGAGGAGCAGGAGGGAGGCACGTGACCCTGCACGGTACACAGTGCCTTATGATTGTTGGTTCTGGCTGCTAAGGATGGCAGGAACTCGGCAACAAAGCAGGTCGGTAGGTAACGAGGCTGCCGGCAATCACTCCGGGCATGATGATAATGAAGGGAGTGCGAGCCTTCCTGTCTAGGAGCAGCGAGTGTGGGTCAGGTGGAAACCTCCCTCCTGGGCAGTTCCCAGCCTTCCCAAGTTCTCGTGCCTGTGCTGGTGTGATGGGGTCGGTAAGAGGAGCAGGAGGAGGCTTAACTCCTTCTGCACTTGGTGCTGGCCCAGGAGAGCCATGTGGATAGAGAAAGCTGGTTGTAACCTCTCACACTTCCTTCCTTATTCACTTTTTTCATCTTCTTGATGCACGGATGGCAAAGGTGTGATGTGTGTGGTGAGGCTGTCAGCTGCCTGTGAAGGCAGTGGTCCCATGTGCCTTGTGCATAGTATTTCCTTTTGGGTTAAGCTCTAAGGTATGAGGGTTTACACCTCTTAGAAAAGTGTGGTTAGCATTCACCATCCTAAATCTGGAGGACTTGGACTGAGCAAATGGTGTGGAACTTGGTACGTTAACCCAAGGATATTGAAAAGCAATATCAATTGTAACATCCCTAAGATGTTATCTATTTATTGTAGGTACTATGCCCTGTTGATTTGAGTGAAAACCAGAAATAAGGTTGTGTCGTGCATGGCTGCTAGGTTCACCTCCTTGAGCTCTGCAGTTGTCCCTCAGAAGTCTATGTGCTGCCCCAGAGGTGTTAGCAATCTTCGCGTGTGTGGTGGCCTTCAGCTCTGTGCTGAGCATTTACAAGGAAGTCTCTCTCAAATGAGAATAAAACAAGCAGCAACTGCTGTAAGCTGGCTGCTGACCTCCTTGGTATGGGATGTGGAGGACTGGCAGTGAGGGTGCTAGCAGAGAGCTCAGTCTGTCAGACAGTAGAGCAGTGCCACACAAAAAGGCTGAGGCAGAAATGTGCAGATCTGAAGCTGCACGTTGTTATTGGTAAGGAACCAGCTGTGTGGCTCAGGGCTGGGTCCTCACCCAGTTTAAATACCATCCAAGTCCTGGCTCTTGTTATTCCGCTCTTCAAAGAATGGGAGAATCCTGCTTGCAATGAAGTGGGTGGTTCCTCATAGCAGTCCCATCCCCTTTGTGCCTCCCTTGAGCTATGGAACAGAAGCACTGAAGTCCACCTGAGTGTGCAGAAGGGCCCGAAATCTGGACACGGTTGTGACAGGTTTGATGTGATCTGCGTGTGGCAGGAGCTGGGATGTGGAGATTCTGTGGACTTTCTGCTCCGATCACAAGTCACTGTTGGTAGGAAACTGAAATTCAGCCTTGCTCACACGTTCAGTTCTGCACAAACATCAGCCATACTTCCCCCTGTGTAACAGTAAACCAGTTCTATTATTTTAGTTTTACTTGGCATGTGCTACTTACACAAAGAATGCCCTCTTAATGATAAAGTGAACCATATTAGTGGCACTCAGAAGGCTTAAAATAAAGGCACCAGATGAAAAACCCTGCGAGGCAGCTCCATCAGCCTGCATTATTAAAGGTGCAGTATCTTGTTTCAATTAACACAGCTCAGTTTCACTGAAAGAATGTATCAGCCTTGTAAAGTGTAGTGGCTTACTAAAGCAAAATAACAAATCTAATTTAATCTAATGGCCCATAATTTTAAAATGTCAAGGTTCCCAGTGTGTTTGCTTAAACTACAATAACTGATGGTTGAAAGAACATCTGTATAAACAGTCGTTCTTGCTGCAAAGATTCGTAACAGCAACACAGTAATAAAGCCACATTTAATACTGGTGCAGCTCCTCAGGGTATTGTTATCTCCTCATCGCCTCATTAATATGCTCTGTCCTCATTGTTGAAACTTGGTTCAATTAGGGATGGCTTTTCCATAGACTTGTATTCCTTAGAAACTTTGCCAGCTGATAAGAATGCTTCCTTTATTGTTGTTTGGTAACAATAAACAAGGCATGCTTTCTGTCCCCTATGGTCGGAGTTTGACTTTGCCATTCCCTGTAGATGTGCATGCGCTAAACTGCAGTAATTTCTAACTCTGCCACTTTCATATGTATTTCCCTGGAGAGTTGTGTTGTTAGGAAGAAGCTTGTGAACCAGAGGCATTTGTTGGTTGTGTGGTTGCTTTTTTTCTTTATCTCCAATAGATTTCTCTGAATGCAGCAGCTTTAAGCTGGTTGCTTCTAGAACTGGGACCAGGTGTATTACCTGGTGCTTCTAGATGTGTCCTTTTGTGCAGCAGAACAGCCATGCCACCATCTGCTCCGCCATTACTATGAGGCAGTGTGAGAGGTATAAAAACAGTGATCCAGGCAAGTAAATTTCATGTTACTGTCTTGCATCAGAAGTCTGGAAACAAGATTTTGTTAGGACGTCTCTCCCTTCTGTGGATGCAGTTCTAGAAGGCTGAGGCTTCTGTCTCCCATTGCTTAAAAGTCAGTGGGAGTAGCTCATTGACAAAGTCATTCTTATATGACGAAGTGGATTGGGTTATCTACTGAAGGAGTCTAGAACCTGAGGAATACACACATTAGTTTATATGGCCTTCAAAATACAGTGTGACACTGATTGGCATGCCCTGACTTGGAGGAATATCAGAGATAAAGCTCCTCCTATTGAATATACTGGTTAAGCCTACTGATTGGCTGCATATATGAGAAACTTGTCTCTTGCAGAATTGTATCTTTGTGTCTAGACTATCAACTCTTCCTTTGCTTTCAAGGGGATTTTAAGATCTTTGATTAGGGACTCTAGTCCCACAACCATGGTGCCCCAGCAAGACTGGGACCATCAGTCTTGTTGATACTCAGGAATAGATTAAATCCAGCAGATGTTTTCTGCAGCAGGCAGCTCTGGAGAAGCCAGTCTGACTGCCTGTGAAAGTATCTGAATACAACCACTCAGATGTAGAAAGGTGCAATAAGGCTTAGGACTACATGGTTTTATTAAGCAAATCTTGTAGGAAAGTTGGTGAGTTATGTTGCAAACAATGCCTACAGCTGACTTTTTTTTTTTTTTTTTTTTCAGTTTCTAGTCTTTCCTGTTTTCTTTGTGTTTCTTTTTATTCTCCTACTGGAAGAGTATTTTACTTGTGTACTTTACATAATGTATTGGGAATGAACTCAAAGGAGCAAGTGTAGTTATCTAGGCCAACAGTGCCTGACCTGGTAGTACTTCAGGTCTATAGCTTTGTACAATGAAGATGTCTGCCCTGCTGGTAAGAGGGTCCAGCTTGTGGGAAGGCTGCTGTGTGCAACCCCACATCCACTGGGGAAATATAGCAGAGATTCTCAGTTACTTCAGTAGGCATTGAACACAGTCCTTGAGCTTTGAAAAATAGTTTCAATTGACTGATTAGTATCCATCTTGGCTGTCTTTAAGTGCCTAACTATAGCTGATATGTGCTAGTCACAAATCTCTCATCATGGTGGAAGTTATAAAGCCTAGTATTAAATGTGGAGGTTGACAGGCCAGCCTGTGGCAGAGGGGTTGAGCTTGATGATTCTTGGGGTCCCTTCCAATCCAAGCCATTTTATGATTCTAGGAGGATGATCCTCAGACTGGAAGAAACCAATATGAATGGCTTGGACCAGCTGGTTAATCTGTGGACAGCTAAAGTTAGATTAATATTTTTCATAATGTCTGTAAGTCAATCACAAAAAGTCAAAAGATAGATGTGTGTTCAGAGTAATTTTACTGCAGTTATTATGACTTGGAATGGAATTCTTCATTCTTTCTCTACATCTCCAGGGCAGCATTTAGTGAAGGCAGATGAGGCTGATGGGGTGTTCTTCATTCTGGCTATGTTAGTCATTCAGTGGAATGAAAACTAAATTGTTTTTAAGGGTTGGAAGAACATGTCCAAACTCTATGACGTACTAAACCATCACCTTCTAGAAATGTTTTCCTCCCTGAGTTGCATGGCAGCTGTGTGTCCTGTGTACATGGACCCAATTCCCTTGTCATGAGAGCTGTGTAAGCTATGTTACAAGTAGTGCTTAACACAAAGGTGAGAATGGTGAGAACAACAATACTATTGATAAAGGGATAATGTCAGGAAATTTAGGGTTGAGCTGCTAATTTCCTTAAACTGAATTTATTTCTCCTTTCATTACTAAAATTCTAAAACAGTTAAAAGATCTGCCCTTAAAACCAGAGTATGGAATGTCTTTATCTAATTGGTTGCAAAGATGCAACTATTCAACCTCTTTCCACTTGTTCTGCTAGCGTTAACTACATTTTTTATTTTAAAGGAAAATATCATCTAGAAAGCTGGAATCTTTCTTGCTAGGAGAATAAGCAGATGGTCAGTATGGCAGAATTGTTTTCTAGAATGTTTTAGTCAATCAAGGAAGAGTTATTTCACAACAGGTTATAAAAGCTATATTATCTTTGGTTTGGCGGAAGCTGCCAGTCCATGAGCTCTTCATCCACAGATGAACACTTCTGTGTATTAATATTGTAAATATCCCAACAAGAACAGTTGTGTAAGACTAGTACAGTAAAAGCAAGATTTACTGGGGGTGAAAGCATCATTGGAAAGAGTGATTGATAAAGCTGCATGGGGGAAGTGTGAGCATTTTGGCATGCAGAATGTGAAGATCTCAGTTTTCCCTCCTTCAATGTGTCATTTAAGAATGAAACTACTGTGCTCCCTTGCTTCACTCAGTCCCCTTGGTCATGATAATTACAGCTACTATGGTACTGTAATATCAAAGTTAATAGCTGAAACCTCTTCAAGCTATGTTGAGAACAGTATCAGGTGAAAGGGCTGCACCACATGCCCTAGAGGTAGGTTTGTAAGAATGTGATGAACTAGAACACACCCTGACTTAAACTGCCTCTTATTTATTAAACAGAAATGTACTTAGTGTACCTGGGACAGGCTGAATGACCCTTTGCTGTGGTGCAGTGTGGGGAGTGGCTGCCTGGGGAAGTGCAGGGAGGGCCTGGAGGGGACCAGCAGGGCAGCAGGCTAAATGTGGGGCAGCTGCGTTCTGGCAGCAGGAAGGATTGGCTCTTTGTAGGTTGATGGAAGTGGTTATTTGCTTGCTAGGCCACACCTGCGATACTGCATCCAGTTTTGGGGCCCACGGCACAGAAAGGACACTAGGACATTGGAGAGAGATTGGCAGAGAGCCCTGGAGCTGGCTGGGACTGGTGTACCTTCCCTGGGAGCTACGCTGGGGAAGAAGTGCATGGCAGGGAGCCTAGCAGCTTGAGGCAGGTTGTTGAGAGGACAGAGGCATGGGGCGGGAGAATGAGACACCTGTCACACACTAAAAGAGGAAAGATTCTAACTTAGCAAAGATGCTTCTCCTTACTTCATGAAGACAGCTGAGCATTGGTGCAGGCTGCCCATCCCTGGGTGGCTTGATGCCCAGCTGAAAAGAGCTCCAACTGAGCAGCTCTGGCTGACTTCTGCCCTGGTGTGGGATAGGAGTTTGGGCTTAGAGGCCCTCAGGGACCCCAGAAACCTGAATAATTCTATGGGTCTGCGTTTTCTTGAAAGTAGACGAGTGAATGTAGCTAAATTTTATTTTTAATCCTGCTTTACTGGATGCTTACAGTATCGTCACATTTAAGCATCTATTTACACGAACAAGATCTTCTCTTTAAGGAGGCAAAACTCCTGTGGCTTTTGATGAGTGTTTTGTAGGTACGCTACTGGCTTTCCTTTGTGGGAACTCCTCAAGGCAGCAGAAAATGTGTTTGGCTTTCAATCTAACTACTTCTACTAAACCTCTTTTATCTTAGAAAACTAAACGTGACTGGTTGCCTTGCTTGGTGAGATTCTGTTATTTAATTCACTTTGCATAACTATTATTGACCAATAAAAAATGAGTTCCACTTGCTTTTTGCGTCTTGAGGAGATGATAGGCAAGCTTAATTCTTGAGAGTTCGGTTATTAAATCCTTCAGTGGTTCTTTGTTTGTGGTATTAGTTGGTTATAATAATCCTCTGCTTTCATAGATACTCTGATCAGGTCTACTATAACTTGCTCAAAACTGTTAACTGTTTTATATAATATATGTATATATTATGGTGTGGATAAAGTTGTGAATGTCCCTCCTTGGAAGCATTCAAGGCCAGACTGTATGGGGCTTTGAGCAGCCTGGTCTAGTGAGAGGCGTCCCTGCCTATAGCAGGGGTTGGAACTAGATGGTCTTAGATTTCCCTTCCAACCCAAACCATTCTATGATTCATTCTATGAATGATTCAATGATTATTGGTAATAATCTTACCTTAGCAGAAGGCCTAACTTAATGACGGAGTTATTAACAATGCTTGCTCCTCATGTTAAAATTACTTTAAAACACTCTAGTGACTTGGATGTTAAAGAAAGGACAGAATTCTCTTAATTTGGTTATTTGAAGAGAAGCCCTGTTGTGCTACGTTCTGCTGCTTTTAGATTTCTTGCCTAGTGTCAGAGACAGTTTGATTTTGAAATCAGCTTTGACAAGCTAAGATTTAAAAAAAAAAATAATATTGCTGTGCCTTGTTGGCTCTGGCATCATTGGCAGTGATTCATGGGGCACTTTACAGACTGAGGAGCTGCGTGATGGAAAAGCAATTCTTTAACTCTGCTTTCTACAGTTGAATGAGTAGGGTAAGAGGGAAATTATCTCCATTAATCTCGCCTGCACAGACATTTCTCTATGATCCTGGTTCATGCTGGAAATAGCACAGGAATTCTTCCATGTTGTGATCCCACAGTGAGTTTCAGGAACAGCATAAAAGGAAAAATTCTCTGTGATGTCTCTTCCAATCTCCAGAATCTTCCCACCTTCATTCCAGCCCTGTGGTTATTTACAAGCTACACAGAAAGTGGTCGTATATGTTCAGTGTGCTGCAAAAAAATTTAAGTCTTCTTCCTGAGAATACCTTACTACTGTTTCCTTTCCTCAAGGCGTTGGTCAATTTTTAGTTCAGTATTGCAGTCATGAGTAGTGAAGTCTCTGGACAGATTAACATATTTAATTTTTAAATTAGGCTGTTTCCTGCTTTCTGTTCCTCATTGTACTTTGCTGTGATTCAGACTTTTCTCCCCAACATGAGGATGTGAAATCTGTAAAAAGATTAATAACAAGTAACAGTTCCCGAAATTTATGTCAGTTCTGTTACATCCAACAAGGATGCAAATCAGTGCCTTTAGGAACTGACAGTGCTTGATAGTACTGCATCACGTGAAGTTGCTTACACAGGATGGGACTTCTGGAGATACTGTGATCTGAAGATGAAAACAAGTGTATGTTCTAATACTGGAACTTGCCATCTCCAAAGGTAGCAGAGATTGAAGGGGGAAAAAAAGCTGAGCAACTAAAACTAGAGAGCCAAGAAACTCAGCTGAATTTGTGCTTCAGGAACAGGCTGCAGATTGGCACAAATAGTGGTAACCTTTACTCTGACTTGAAGAAGCCTTTCTTTTGCGTAAGAGTAGGCTGATGCCCATAAATAACTGTTTGCAAGTGGGAGGAGAATGGTTGCATGGCTACAGAGGACACAGGGCTGAGATTAAAATCTCTTCATGGTGCTTTGCTTTGCAAGCAGTATGTTCAGTGAACTCACAGGGCTGTGTTATGCCCTTATAGTTCCAGCAGAAGGTCATGGCTCTGACAGAATGTGCAGGTCTTCCTACAACGTCTCAGAACAAATAGAATAGGTATGGATTTGGGGGTTACATTTTTCTGTTATATTCCCTCCCAGTTTGCTACTTGGCAGTGAGTATCTTCTGACTAGGTTTGTGGAATGGCAGGGAGGAATGAGGAGAGATAGAAATAGCTGACTTGTCTCTGTCAGGGCATTGTAGGCAAGGATGGCAGTGTCCTGAACATTCAGCTGAACGCCGTGTGGGTAAATGTTGTTCAGATTCATTTCAGTGGGCTAACTTGCATGTATTGTACCAACAGAGAAGTCAAAGCAACAGAGAAGTCAAAGCTTTCTTTAAGTTCAGAAGCATAACTATAAATGTGTAATCTAAACAGGGGGGGGGGAAAAAAAAAAAAAAGAGACAGCAAGTATGTAAAAATTCTTCTGTTTCTCTTTTTCCTGAATCTGATGTGTTGTCTTTTAAGGTGGTGGTCTGGATAAAAGGGAAGTCCTTATTTTGGAGCACAGATGTGCAGTGTGCATCTTCTGTCAGGGTTTGGATTGACTGAAGGTAGCCAAGGGAATGAACTATTTTCCAGAAAAATGGCACCAGCAAGGAAGAGGAAGTCTCAGAGTCAGTGAGTTGTAAAGGTGACTCTCTGAAAGCTGAGAGAAATGATACAAACCCTTAGCTTCACATCCCACCCTTCCCAAAACCAATTCTTATTTTGACAAGGGGCCTTCAATTTTGGAGTAACATGAAAAAAAGGCATAAATCAACAAAGCTCAAGCGACTCAAATTATGTTTTATTAGAAACAGCTTGCCTTTCTATGGAGAAGCAGAAATACCCTCACAATATTTTAATTACGAACATGCAGATCTCCAGGCTTGCTGGGGCCGTATTTTCTCCTCTCAGATCAGTGCCACCCTGCCTGCACTGCCCTTCGGCCAAGTGCTGGAGTGATGGCCACTGCTGCTGAGTGAGCACTCTGCCCATGGGCACAAGGAACTGCACGTCTCCATGGGACAGTGTGGCACATAGCCACGTCTGGCATGGAGGTGGTGGCTGCTACACTGCACCTCCTGGCATCCTGAGCTTCTTAGATTGGCGTAGCACAGCTGAGAGGTCAGACATTCCCTATGTGAAGGCGAGTGTAAGGGGAGCCGGGTGTTAAAAATAAAGCTGGTGGAGCTGCAGAGTAATTTCACCTCCTTCATGTATCTCTCAGTGATTATTTCTTTTGGAGAGCAGCAGCCACTTCCATTAGCAGAGGCTCGCTCTGTGCCGTGCTCTGCAAAGAACATAATACGGAATTAATTGCAGCTGCCCTTCTGAAGGATGTGCTTCAGTTGGTGCTGGGGTTCTCTCCGAGTACCCCAAACAAAAAGATTTGTTATTTAAAAGTGTGTCTCTGTAATAAATACTTTGCTACTTTGTTCCTTCCTGTCATTTTGCTTCTCTTGAGTAGCTTGAGGGGAGAAAGTAAGCAAAGCTGCTGTAAATGGCTGTGGGATAACCATGGAAATTCACAGGGGTAGTTCTGAGACAACATTCCTGGCAGTTTGAGTCTTCCAGAGCTTGGGAGTCTAACCATTAATTTCTCTTCATTGTAGTTTGCTAGTTTCTCTGAAGTTGTAATGCAGTATAATAGTTTTAAGTCTTTGCTTTTTTTTTTTCTTTTTTGGATTTCAACCAAGACGCTTGAGAGCACGTTCTAGTTGTAGGCACTTCTGGTGTTGTGGTTCCCCACTCCCCCTTCAGCATTTGTTAGTTTCTCAGCGCAGTGCTTAAGTCTACAATGCCATACAGGCTTTTCTTTTTCATTTTAGAGCTGTGTGGAGGAAACTTGCTTTTTAACTTCCCACATGAAGGGGCTTGAGGAAATCAATACATCAGAGCCAGAGCAGACTTCTTCAAAGATCTCAAACTGCGCTGAAAGCTTTTGTTTTCTGCTTTTTTCCTGTATCTTAGCATCTCTTGGGAGGGGGAGTATAAGGGGTTGTCTGCTCAGGGGAAGGGGAATCATGCCCCTATATGACCTGAGTACACACTCTGTATGACTATAAGAAGCGGGCTACCAGAAGTAGCACTGCTGGTAGCCTTGGCACAGGATGGGGACCTCAATGTGAAAGCTTCCCATGGCTCATGCTACAAGGGAATAGGTGCTGCTGAAGAGCAGGGGGTTGATGCTGGCTATGGGTAGTAAGTGTTTTCCAGTATGTGCTTATGACAGGGGTGCTTCAAACAGAAGTGAAGCTTCAGGGTAATAGTATCTACTGTTATTCATGGGCTCCTGGAGGAGCAGTCCCTAGGTTCAGCAGCTTCTTAGAAGTCAGCATAGTGATTCTGCCACTATTTCTAGCCCTAGTGTATGGTGGCAAGCTCTGTCCAGCTTGTGGGAAAGCGATAGATGGCAATTGATGCAGACAAACTGAACCGCTTTATAAAGAAAACGAAAGTTTGTGGTTTTCTTTTATGATTGAGAGGGAAGAGGTGGATATCTGAAACACCAAATGGAATGGAGGAGCAAAACATAAGCTCCTATTTTGTTGTGGAGGAAGAGGCCTTCAGATGTAATTACAACTGTGTACAAAGCATAAGTTGTTGGTAAAGTAAATGTGATAGTGTCAGTAGAGCTGTGCCTGGCAAAGGGAGATTTGTTGGTACTTGGTGTTTACTTAAAGTATGAGGAAAATGTTTAATTTCTTCAATGAAAAGTGTGTTAGAACAATGACTCTTTTATGGTGTAGAAAGCCTTTGGTCCAGGGAGAAGGTCACTCCAAGTGTGTATTCTCATGCCCTGTGTTCTCTACCAGTATATTGTGCAGTCATTAGGACAATGGCATGAGATGAAAGGAGCTGCAGTCTGACGATTTCTCCATGTGCAATTGCATGTATGGATCTCTATGAAAGTATCTACAAAAAACACACTCAGAGCAGTGTGTGTGGATCAGCGAGCTTGTCCTCAGAACTAGGATTTCTTGATACCAGCAGTCTGATGAAACTGTTGGAGGGAAAGAGCATATGTGGGAATTTCTGGAGTGTGCTAAGTATAGCATTTGCTCCTAGTACAGAGGATTTGCTCCTGGATAGAGGATTTGGACTAATAAAATTGAGAGAATCATGACTTTGTTCTTGCTAATAAAGCAGAATGCCTTTCTTGCTCATCAGAGCCCGTCTGACTTCAAATCGGACTTTTGGATGGCTCCGCGCTTTGGGCCATTTTACTCACTGTTTGTGTGGGCAAGGTTGGGGGGATTTTGCCTTCTGTAAATGGCTGCCAAGGAATCTGTCAGTTAATACAGAGCAGATGAGGTGGCAAAAGGTGCATCTTTGTCACATGGATGCTGCCAGCTGGCTGCATACTATGTGCCCGGAGTGTTTTAGATGTCTTTATGTGGAAAAATGGCTATTGCAAACTCTCTGGAGTAACTTGTGTTTAATCATCCAATCTCCTTGTATCTTCTGGTGCGTATACTATCAAGATTTTTCTTATTGTTCCTGTGTTTTAGCATAGGTACTTCTTTTTTAACAACTGTTCAAGCTGCTTCACCAATTGAAGAGCTACCATAGGAACTTGAGTAAAATTCTTATGTAAGACTTCTGTTATCTCTTATTACCTGTAGTGTATGTTGGCACTTAACCAGGTGTGGGTAAGGTCTTGGCTCAAAGCAGCTGCTATTCCTGGAGCTTCTGATGAATGCATTTGAAATATCTTTATCCTCTTTCAACACTGGGGCAAGCCAGTCCAGAGGGGAAAAAAAAAAAAAAGTTTTGTAAAGGGAAAAGATTAAGAGGAGGGATTTTGGATGAAGAGCATCAAGAGAAGGCAACCTATAATGAATAGGCACTTCAGAGAATATAACCTAAACCAGGCATTTCTAATTCACTGTAAAATTGTAGTAGTTGTTTATTTTCTCCCTGTCTGGGGAGCTCTGGTTGGCATATGGACTGCAGGCTTGATCATGATGCAGCGGAGGTGCAGGTTGTTCTGCTGGAAGTATGAGATTGCCATGCCACTTTCAGTAAGGTGTTCAAAAGATTCTTAAATAGCTTCTTTGGTAGACAGATTCTGTGAAGTTGTTTCTTTTCTTAATAGTTGTTCTGCGCCACCATTTAGTATGCATTTCCACTGAGGTAGAAAGGGTGAAGCATTGAGAATGAATATTTACTAGCTTACTACATCTTCTCTTTGGGAGAGACTTGTATACCTCTCAAGTTGCTCCTTGAGTTACGCTGCTGTGTTTCTGAAGAGAACAGTTGTTTCCTGGTTTGGTTCTGCCGTCCTCTTTCATATCCTCGTTTTTAAGGCAGAAGATGGTGGCAGATAGTAGTTAAACTGTGGTGTTAGTTCTTGCTCTTCACTTTGAGGTTGGTTTGAAATGTATTGCTTTCCAATTGTAGGCAATTGTTCCTCTATTCAAGTTGAGCAGTGTAGCATCCGGACAGCTGTTTTGCTGACATTATTCCCAGTTAGTTATTCACTTGGATTAAAGGCTTTTGGCTGCCAGAACTCTTTACTGGGAGCGTGCCATCACTTAGCAGACCCATTAAACCACTAATTCTGCACTGCTTAAAAATTTTTGACCTGTCTCGCATCCTTCATATTTGGAATTACAGCCTCTCTACCTTGTGGGCAAAAAGTACAGAGTTACCATAAATACCTTTTTTTTTCCCCACCTCTTCTCTTTCCCACAATATTTTCAAGCCAAAAACTTAAAAGCCAGGACTTTTGTTCAGCTTTGCTTGTTCTGGGGCACTACAGATACTGTCTGTGTGCTTGAGGCTCTTTATACGGCTGTTCCACAAACACTTAGTGAAGTCTTTCCGCAACAAGAAGTCTCTCTCAGCATGTGTTTGTATTGTTCACTCCCTGAAGACTGCTACTGTAGCTTCCATAGTTAGTCACATAGGTAGCATAATCCTGGGTAGAAAGTTATTTCAATAGCGGTGACGATATTGTCAGTGCTTCTCTGTGACTTCTTGTTTGTGCGGATGGTGCTGGTCATGGCCCTCCTCCTTGCCCCTCATGGAGGTGGCACCATCTGTTCTCGTCAGCACAGTTGGGCTAGTTGTAGCTAGAGGGAAGTACTTCTTGGGTTTTGGACCCTTGGTACTCAAATGATCATGCTTCTCTCTTCTCTGCTTCTCGGCAGTTACCTGGAAGTTACTCTGTGTGCTATGGTTTGGGAGCTCCAGTTTTACGCTGATGTACAAGTGTTCCTCCTTTAATTAAAATCAAGAATCAGTAGTTTAGTTGGAGCTGGCACTGATCCATGCTGGATGGAGAGGCTTTATTTCCTTAAGTATTATTTTGCTGCTGATCAGCAGATAGAAGGAAGATCTCTGATTCAATCCATGCCCTCAAAGCATCAGTTTCTTTTCTAATACATTTTTCACTGACCTTGGATCTCTTGCATGATGAGGAGAATGTGAAGAGAATGTATTGGTCTCCCACAGTCTGTATCTGATTTCAGCTTTAGAGACACCTATTCACACATTGTGTCTGTATAATGTTCAGTAAAATTCTAGAGAATTGTGATAATGCCTTTAATCTTTATCAAGCTGACACCCTTTCTCTGGCCTCATCAATTTGTTCTGGCTTATTCTGCTGCCTGAATGCACTGAATGAATTTTGTATATTTCTGGTGAGCAATTCTCTTGTGGATTTAATCATAGGTGTGAAAGGAGAAGAACAAAGGTGGTTTTCATTATTAGAAAGAACAAAGCATTGAACAGAAAAGAACTGATGGCCCTTTCAACAAGAGATAAGTTTCCAGTACTCTGTTCAGCTGATGTATGTTGTATTTTTAGACTTCAAGTTTGGTTTTTAAGCTAATATACATTTGGAAAATATTTGGGTAAGTAGGTGTGTGAGTGTTCATGAATATAATCTGATACAAAAGGATTCATTCTGTAGAAAGAAAGAATAGTGTTAAATCATATTTTAGTCATAATATTTCCTGCTACTATGTTCGTAATACAAAAGTACATTTTGAAACTGAAGTCTATAAAAAGAAAACGGAATTGTTTGCTTAAATGTCATGAGCAAAAAGACTTAATATGTAACTACTGAGAAATGGATAGATCGTGGCTTTCTGGGTCTTTGCCTGGCATTCTCCTTTGCTGAATTTGTGTGCTAAAGCCTACAGACATTCCTGTGTAATTCTTCTGTTACCGATATCACCTGGAGTTTGACAGCCTTCAACAGTGGCTCAGACTGGAGGCAAGATTCTATCTGCATATGACCTTTTTAACTATTAAATCCTGGACTGAGATATTTCATAAGTGTGTGTTTTGGTAGACTATGTTTACTCATTTCTGGTGGTGGTGGTGGTGTCTCAACAGGAAAATGAGCTAAGGCATTTGCTGGCTTTGTCCTCCCACACTCAGATTTTAGGGTCATGCTTGTAGTGTGATAGAGTGACTCCTGGTTTGTTGTTAGTGGTTTTTGTTGATTAAAGTTATACCTTTAATCTCTTACAGAAGCTGCGTAATTTAGGAATTCAGTGCACTTCATAAGGGTAACCTTGCTATCTTCTCTTAGGTTAATAGAAGCAAATTCCATAACCCAAAGGATAAACGATCAGTTGTTTGGTATGGGAAAATAAATGACTTACATTTCTTAGATACATCAGTTAATTTAAAATTATTATTGTATTTTTAATCTGTAATTGAATTTTATTACTATGCAGAATTGAGGAAGGTTCAGTGTATTCATCTTAGAATACACGACTTTCTACACCAATAGACCTTCCACATTTACAGTGCAGAAAATCCAGCTTGGTGCCCTCTTGAACAGCAGAAAACGTAAGAAAATGGATGAATATTAATGCAAATAATCATTTCCTGTATATGTAAATATCTCAGCAGTGTACCGGCTGCTGCTGGAGTTTTAGCTTCTGCTAAAACCCAGTCAAGCTATTTAACTTCAGGGCAGCCCAAGAAAGCTTCTCTCAGTCTTCTCCCTCTTTTTTTTCTTTTTTCTTTTTTTTTTTTTTTCTCCGTACTGTTTTTCTTTTGAGCATATGCTTTCTTTGACTGTCTAGTCCTTTGGCTGTTCATCTCCTGCCTGGTGCTCACAGCATTTGTTAGACTGAACTGCACATACAAACTTAAAAACAGAAAATTACCAAGAGCCGTTCTGTACTCCTGCTATGGAAATAGATGGGTTTCTATTTCACTCATGCAATACCCAGAGCCTTGGAATCTGCTTTCACTGAAGACTGCTAAACATTCGTGAAGTGAGGGTTATTTGAATAATTACATTTACAAGTTTCTGTTTTCAGCCTTGGAGAACATGATGAAATTTGCAGGGTCAGGCCTGCTAAAAGAATAGAATATTGTTGTCTCTGCAAGCTCAATTCCCCTTCATGGGCATGCATATTAAATACGTGGTCACTGCTGTCTTTCTTCTGAGTATCTCTTTAGTGAACAAAATGAATGGTGCTGGTCTTAATGAACAGCTATTCAGTGTTTCACTTTCTCCTTACTGTTCAACATGCAGTCCTGTGCCACGTTTACTGTGTGTTATTCAAACCAAATCCTGAGGACAGAATTACTGACTTTCTCAGACTCTTAGTGCTCATCACTACAGTATCTTTGCAAAAAATGTACTTTGCAAGCAAGAGTCTTTTTCACGTCATTATTGGCACTGTGGTGCGGAGAACATTGATTTGAGACTGTATTCTAGTTTGCAACTCCTTAGACCTTGCATTCTTGGCAGCGTAGTCGGCATTCTGTAGCATTATAGAGGCAGAACTACAGCTCTCTTCCATGTGCTAGGATTCTGGACACTCCTAGGGGATGTGTGACTAGTGATCAGCTATTTAAACCTTGTTATAAATGACTTGATAAGAAACACTACTGAGTATTGTAGCAAAAGCCAGTATAGTCAAATCTCAGAGCAAGATATGTGATTATTTGACTTATAAAATTATCTCTTCAGCTCCCTGTAATTCTTTCCTGCTTGTGCTCCCTATACACAAATTATACGAGCAAGTAAATGTCATTGTTCTTGCCTGAACTGCTTCTCTGTAAGGCTCTCAATCTGTCTCCTTTGATGTAATACTAAGTGGCCTAATGAATTTTTCTTGCTTTAATATTGGCTCTTTATCATTCTCAGGCAGTTTCCTTGTCTCCTGTTTTCTTGGGGACGTTCTTCCCATGTCTCAGTGGACTGTGTGCTTTGAAGCTGATGCTAACCTGAATGAGAGAGCGGTGTGGGTGCTGTGCCATCACAAGATTTGGAAATGCGAATCCTTACTGGTTCTAAGTGGAGGGAAGCAGAGCTGAAATGCCTTCAACTAGAATTATATTTTTTTATTTTACCGAGGTAGAATCCTCCTGCTTTGTTTCCCTTACTAATAGCTGCTGTAATTATGAGTATTGTTTTGATAAGCATTGTAGACCCTCTGTCTTCACCTTCCTGGATAAAGCCCATCAAAGTTATTTTTCAGCGTGACTCACTGTATGCATTTCATCTGGAATATAACATTTTTCATCTTTATGATCACTTTCTGGAAATAAGAAGTCACGATGAGTTAGGAGTCTGTACATTAGGAATTTTGGAATGACCTTCAGTAATGGAGTGGTCTGGGACAGACTAGTCAGTAACATCTGTGCTCTTGTGTGGAATCGTCAATTCCTTGGTATGCAGGTTGTTGGAATTCTTTGGCTGAAATTCAGAAAGTGGAGGTTAATAGATGAAAACTTGTCTGTCATAGAGGCTGTGGAAATATACTGTTAATTTGTCTTGGTAGTGGATCTGCTTGATATCACTATGCTATTCTAAATCTGCTTTATCTCAACAACATCTTCACTAACTTCTCTAGTTAAAATAACAAAAAGTCAAGTAATGAGTCCTTTTATACCCATCATTCTCAGGGTCAAGGTTTTTTTTTTTTTTTTTTTTCCTTTGAAATCTAACATGTTTTGCGGCAAATTTGCCACAAAAGTAAGTAGGGATCTATTTTTTATTTTTTAAATCTACAAATATCACTTGCTTCTTTTGACACTAGGGGGATGATTTTGACTCAAGGGGAATGGTTTTAAACAGAGACAGGGGAGGTTTAGGTTAGCTATTAGGAGGAAGCTCTTCATTCAGAGGGTGATGATGCACTGGAACAGGTTGCCCAAGGAGGTTGTGGATGCCCCATCCCTGGAGGCATGCAAGGTCAGGCTGGATGTGGCTCTGGGCAGCCTAGTCTGGTGGTTGGCAATCCTGCACATAGCAGGGGGGTTGAAACTAGATGATCATTATGGTCTTTTTCAACCCAGACCATTCTATGATTCTATAACTCTACTATGACGTTTAAAAACTGCATAAAACTATTGGGTATTGAACAAGAACAGATGCATATAATTTTTTTGTAGTGGTGTGTATGGGAACTGTTAAATCACAGCCTGAACCAGTGATTGAGGTGAAGAAGCATAGCCAGCCCCAGGAGCACAGCTTGGAAGCACGTTACCATGGGACAGAAAGGAGTCACATCCTCCCTAACCTCCCTTAGGGGCTGGCAGCCACAAGGGAATGATCTGTACCTGGGACCTCTGAAGGCCATCTAGTCCATCTTCCCTGCAATGCAACAGGGACACCACAGCTAGATCAGGTTGCCCAGGGCCTTATCCAGCCTTGCCTTAAAAGTCTCCTGGAACGGAGCATCATCTACAACACTAGGTAATCTGTTCCAGTGCCTCACCACCCTCACTGTAAAAATTTTTTTCCTTATATCTAACCTGAATCTACCTTCCCTGAGCTTGAAGCCATTTCCCATTGTTCTGTTGCTACAGACTCTGCTAAAGAGTCTGTCCCCTTCTTTCCTGTAGCTTCCCTTTAGATACTGATAGGCCGCTACCAGGTCACCCCTCAGCCTTCTCCAGGCTGAACAGCCCCAGGTTTCTCAGCCTGTCCACATAGGAGCGATGTTCCATTCTATGGATCATTTTTGTGGCCCTTCTCTGGATGTGCTCCAACATGTCTACTTCTCTCCTATACTGAGGACTCCACATCTATACATGATCAACAAATCAATTCAGTATCATAGGAGTATGATCAAGAGTTCAAGTGGTATGTCTGGTGTGATCCAGAATACAACAATATTTTGAATTTAAAACTCACTAAAGTTAACAGTTATTGGGAATTTGACAAAACAAAAGATTCTTTAAAGAATATTCAATCTGAACCAGCATGCTCGGGATTTCTTTCTTTCTTTCTTTTTTTTGTCTCCATAGTACTACTTTGAGCTTGTACCAGTCTTGTCATTATACAGACTGTTCAGTGCATTTGAAAGGACAGCACTGTCTCAACATAAAACCTTTCATGTAGAAGATTTCTGGAGTATAATTGATGCAAACTGTTGATAAGATCATGTTCTTCTATTGCTGGTCATTCTGTTCCATCATGATACTGGGAGGTCTAAAGAGAAGGTGTGTGCCAAGAGTGTATGTGTACACGCATCCACACCCTACACCAACCATACATTTAAAAATTATGCCACCCTTCCCTCCAGCTAATTCTTGGAATACTCTGGAGGCAGTAAAGCAGTAGTATTAAATTCAGGTCCAAGGTTTCTTCAAGTCTTGCCTTGGTGACTCCTCAGGTTTTAAAACATTTTGGCTATGTGGAAGGTACATGGTGACACACTTATTGCTACAACAAAAGCTTATTTGTTTGTTTTTTTAAATCTGCTTTTGTGCTATGATTGTAACATGAACTTATCTCCATAAAGGCTTCTGGGAATTGGAAAAACTGTATATTTAAGTTTTAGGATGTCATGGTAAGAATTCTACTACCATCTTCATACGACGTGTTGATAAAGGAAATCTTATCTGTCTGGCTTTGAAGAACAGGGTCTACATCATACTAGTATCTTTTGGTGTATTGGCATGAAATCATCTCTCAAAACAATAGCTGCACTATGACAGTGGGCAGAAAGAGACGATAGACTCCCAAATGAGGGCACAAGGAAGCAGAATGAAAGTTTTGGCTGGAACCCTGGGAAAATGCTTGCAGCTAGTGTCTCTTGTGGAAATGAGGAGAAACTTGAGATTTTAGCACAAGGTAGCTTTGTGCAGGTTTCTGTTGATGGCAAGGAGAATGTGGAAAGTTGCATGGCAGACACTTGATAACCAGGCACCAAGAAAAGTACCTTTTAAAACTGAGAAATGCTCCCTTTTTCCCTGAAGTAGCTGACCTTGGAGTTAGGTTTGGAGCTGGTAAAATGAAGCTAACCAGAAGAGGATTAAGCAGAAGATTTTTCAAGCTGGAGTGTGTCTACTGCACTAACTTGATCTGGACTTCATTTTATGCTAACTTTAGAAAAAGCCTCAAATACAGTAAAGAAGGTAGCTGTATCCTGCTGACAAGAGTGTGATCATCATAACTGGGTCTTATTTCTTTCCCATTCCTTCATATATGAGCACCATCAGGCTTCTTGTTCTCTAAATTGTGGAAAAAGGCTGCCGACTGTATCTCTCTGTGCTTTCTTGAGTGCTTCTGCAGAAGGCCTTGGAGAAGACAGGCACAATTTACTAGTCTGTATGTAGTTAACATCAGCCCTCAAGTTTTAGAGTTTGGACTGTAGAATACGTTTTTGTGGACTCATTCATAGACTTTTAACAGTGATGTCTCTGAGCAGGAGATCTCATAGAATTGATCTGAAAATGTTATGACTCTTCAGAAGTCCTATTGAAGTTTTTATTTAATTTTATATTAGGAGAACATAAAGCATTTCCAGTTAAAAATAAATAAATAAAAGCAGTGCTTTATTGGCATACTATATTGAGTTCACCCATTCGGTATTATTGAGGATCCAGTTTCTAAGTACAAATATAAATGAGGAGCAAATAAGCAAGCAGGCAAATGTGCCTATAAAGATTTGCAAAAATAACTCTTGTAACAGACCCAAATTTGAATAAATTGATTCAAGTTTTTGTCATATCTTAGCACTTAGAGGCTTTTTTTTTTCCCCCAGCATGTAAATGTAGTGAATAAAAGAAACTAAATCTATAATTTTTCTTATTTGACTTTCTTACAAATAGGATTTCAGCTCACTTCAACTAAATATTTGAGCTTTATGTAGAATAATTTTTTTTGGTGTATTGATTTTATTTTTTTTACTCAGAAAATAGGGTGTCAAAGCCTAAACTTGTTCTATGAATTCAGAGACTGGAGATTTTTGTGACCCTCAGAATGAGGAGCATCACCATCTTCATCTCACAGGAAAATGAGTTTGAACATAACAGTATTATGACATATTCAGTTGAAGTTTATTTTGGAAATGTTCTCATTATTTATGAGTCAAAGCAGCACGACACACAGAGCCTGAAGTAGGATTTTGATTGCTTTTATTCCATCCAGCCATATAAACAATGTTGAATATGTAGGTATGAGACACCTTTTACTATTCTCTGCTTCCACTCTTGATTTAATCTTTTTCTTGTACATCTACTGATCAAAATGAGCCCCTTAGAATTGTGAGGTCTTAACTGGCACAGATCTCCTTATTGTTGCTGGATCTCAGAATGGGCTCAGCTATTGATGTGGGCGACTGGCAGGCCTCTGGTCTGAATCTTTGCTGTTCAAAAGCTTCCCAAGCGCTCTTGTTGCATGGTGCCTTTGGCAGTGCCTGGATACCTCAGTAAAGCTAAGAGCCTGCTATTTGCGACTCTTTCAGCCACGCCATTGAGCCTATGTGAAAATATTTCCCCCTTGTTTTTTCTCCTGCTGTTATTTTCATGCATGTGGTTTTTGGCCTAGCAACTGATACTGTTATGAGGCACGTTCCCAGGGGGGGTAATTCCTCCTGGTGTGAAAATCACCCCACTTTCTCTCATTTTCATTATCTCTTGCTTTGTAGGCGTTAGCCTGTGTTAGAGGGAAAAAAAGAAGACATTGCACAACAAAGTATTTGAGTCCTTAAATACTTGATACTTGATGATATCTGAATACACAGACAATCTTAACAGCTAATCAGCATGCAACTCTCTTGCCACTAATTTACATTCTCCAGTCAGCACTAGTAGCATCCTCTATGGGAACAACCACTGGGCTGTTCAAACAAATTTTGATGAAAATTATGTAGTACTCGGCGAAAAAGTATGGCAAAAATCTTAGTGGTTTTTGGTCAGGGGAGTCTGACATCTGGTGGGAACTGTGTAGGGGCCAGGAATGCAGTGAAGAAAAGTAGCATCAAGTCCTAAATAATCTGATTCTTTGTCTTCTTGTGGTTGCAGCTTGATGTCTGGATTTCCAGTGGTAGTGCAGTCAAGCTTTCCTGTGAATGATGTATATAGACACTTTGTGCTACATTTAAGAAGTATCAGTACAGTTCTTGCCAGTGCCTAACATCACTGTGTGTAGGTGAGGGGCTGACAAGATGTCATCCTGCTGCCCTGGCCTGTACCCCTCTGTGCCTCTGCAGCTTGCCTACATTCAGGTGGCCAGCAAAAAATCCCACACTTTTTCTATTTAGTTCAAAGATGAGAACAAATTAGTTGGCTGGGGAAACAAAGAAACAACAGCAAATAAAAAGACTGCAGGAGTATGACTGAAATACTCATTGTTTCAGGGAAACTAAAGACAACTCCATCCTTTTCTTCTGAACATCAGTTGAAACGAAGCAAGTTTCTGACATGGACTCAGCAGATGCCAGACAGATGCTCTGCCTTGTCAGAGCTTTTGGGAATTGGGAGTTTGGGCTTTTTTGTCTGTGTGGCTTTTTCTATTTTTTTTTCCCCTTTCATTTTCTTTTCCCCTTTAAGGGGCAGTTACGAAACTCTGAAACTCTTGAGTGTCAAGGTGTTCTTACATGCAGTTGTGTGTGTATGTACACATTTGTGTGTGTGTCTGTGTGTGTGTTCATTAAGCTATCCTGAGCAGTCCCTTGGAGGGCAGCTGAGGTAGTCCTGCTGGGCGGCACTGTGCTCCTCTTGTGATGTTGCTTACAGCTGTTGGTCTGAACTGTCTCAATTAGCTGTGGAATTAATCTGGTAGGAAAGGGCTGTTTCTCTTTCTCTTTTGCCATGGACATCTTCAAAATAATTCAGGTTTGGGACTTCTGACTATATCACTCTTTCTGTCCTCTAACAGTAAGCCTTTGCAAAAAGCCCCAATGGCTTCTTTCTTATGGACAAATTTAGGAACTGCTATCATGTTGCTTGTAGTTCCTGGCATGCAGTAACTGGTAGATCTGGGAACAAATGTCTGTGCAATGATATATTTGATACCATTTGAACTATGGAATGCCATACTCCACCCTCAGCCTTAGTTTATTTCTCTGTTTCCCATCCCCCAGGTCTTATGGAACTGCCTAATAGGTTTAAAATTCTGACAGCTCTTAAGGATGACAAAGTCCAAATGTTTTTCCAAAAGATGGAGAAAATGTTCTATTTTCAGAACATGACACTGAAGCTTTTATTACAAAAAAGTTAAGTCTTTCAGAAATGCAAAATATTCAGATTATAAATCTGGCCTTTGTAGTAAAGTGGAGTCTGTAGTGGGCACATGTGTTGAATCTGTGGTGTGAAAAAACACGGTGAAACTGCAGTTACTTAAGCCTTAGTCCATGATGTCTTGCTTTCCTATGGGATACTGGAAGCTTTCATGGCTTCTCCCTCTGTGGCTGATACTGTGCCCCTTACAGTTTCTAGGTCTTGTAATTTAAGCACTGGGGAAATAGAAAAATAGAAACTTGTTCACAACTTTACTGTCCCAAATAATTCATCTTCGGAAGGGCTTCTATCTCTTTTTTTTTTTTTTTTTTCCTTCTCATTTCCTATTTGTTCAGTATTAGCAATGTATTCAAAGCAAGTGTTTCTAACTTATGACCTTAGGAAATATGAGTGCCAGCTGTATTGCATGCATTGTCACTTAGTAATTTTGAAATTATTAGTAGACTGATTACAAAATTATGGTTTTCACACTAAGCCTTACATGGCTTACTGATAAAGTGGTAGACATAATGGTATGCTGGGGTGAGGTATGCCAGGGGTGAGGTAACGTGTGGTTGCATTTGACAGGTAGGTAGATGTGTACTAACTCAAGGGAGGGCTTGATTGAGACTGCTCACTAGTTTTTAAGGCTAGGAGGCCATAGGAAATGGAAAATTAATTGTTCTTCTTTGAGACATCTGATCTATAAAACGCTGAAAGAGGACATTAAGAATGGAGGGTGTTGTTGCAGAACATTCTGCATGTGGTTCCTGTCAATCCTTCAGATAGTTTGTTTTTTTTCTTACCTGCTCTTCGTGTTTCAGTTTGTTCCAATCATGAATGATCTCTTCCAATGTACTACGCAATCTCTCACAGTACTGGCTTCTGGGAGTTTGAGACCTGAATAAAAATCAGACTTGTGGGGGATCCTGTAGTCATGAAGGTTTCTGATGCTCAAAGCTGGACAGCTGAGGAAAGGACAGCCAAGCAGTAAACAATGGATTTATGTTTGGTCTATGACTGTAAACGAAAACAATTCTCTTAAGCTGGACTATTGCTGAGGTTTAACTTTCCATAAGTCATATCTCACCAGTACTTGCCAGCATTTCTGGCCAGATGCAGTACAATGGCTTATGTCCTCTGGAACAGGATTTGGAGGCCTTATATACTTGGATGCTTCGCTTATTTCTGGCTGCTGTGAAATGTCATCATCAAACTTATGCATTAGGCTTTTTTCAGCCGTACAGGTCAGAACACACATTGGCAGGAAGGTTCCGTGGGATAGGGGGCAGGAAATTACACTGGACAGGAAAAATGGCATTGCTGATAAAAACGTCATTGCATGTTGGTCTTGATTGTTAAGCATTGGGATTGGAAAGGTGGCTTTTGGTTTGTATTCAGTGATGTTAAGATAAAGGAGCAGAGTTGATTTGAGTATGTAGATGTGAGACCTTCTCAGGAGAGAGGCTAAAATTGCCTGCTTCTTTTTTCCTTATAAAATCACCTGTATTTATGCACTTAAATATTTATAATACTGTAAGTAATATAAATATACAGATGCTTTGCTTCTGTTCCATGTTTGTAATAATGATTAGCACCTTCAAGTAATAAGTGGAAAGAAAAGTTTGAAGAAGTGATTTTTTTTATTGTACTAAAGAAAACCATGATATGGAAGTAAATAACACATTATTATTGAGATAATACTTCTGTTGTAGATAATGTTATCATTTTTGCCTTATAAGCTACCTGATATTGTGTAAAGAGTCATGACTAGGAATTATTCAACGTTCAGCATCTACGCAGCGCCGATCATTAGATACTCCAAGCATTCTGTGTGAAATAACATCTCTGTGGTGTTGCAGAATATTTGGGAAAACTCAGAAGATGACCTCAGTGGCAAATAGCTTGAATAGTCACTTGACTGTTTGAATTTCACGTATACCGATGACTTGCTGTTGTTGTTGTCCCCAGAGACTTGTACAAGGCATGAAAAGATCTGGAGGAGGAATGTTGTCCTGCCAGGAAAACTTTAATAATTAAAGCTATGTCACAAGAGCAAGGGACTGAGAAAATATTTGCATGGAGATTATTTTTTTTGGTGCCTGTAGAATTCCAGTAGTTTTGAAAATTTCTGCTATTCCTTGCTTATTCCCTCCCAAGTAATTTATGGTATTCATTAAAATTAATCTTGACTTTGACTTGGCATAGAAGTTCCCCATGAAGAAGAACTGAAAATGTAGGAAGATTTGACTCTTGAATACCCTACTAATGTAGCTGAGAACTAGCTGAAGGCACAGGATATCAATAGATGTGGAGTACATTATTTGTCTTCAAAAACTTTCTTTTTTTCTTTTGCTAACAGAATGATTTCAAATACCACTCCCATTGATTGTTTAGACTCTCCTTCAGACCCTTGGGTGCTGCTTCAAAACCAGAAATGGAGCAGTAATGCAAAAGTCTAAGTGTAAATAGAGCTGGGGAGTTGTCTGGCTTTCTTCTTATTACAAAATTACATTTTATAGAGTCAGAAAGTTTAAAAGGAGGCCTCCTTTTTATAGGACATAAAAAGAAGTGAAGCTGGCTGTGACTTTCAGATCATCTACCCAAACTCTTCTATAAAACTATAAATAGGATGCTGTCACCACTGAGATTCTTATGGGAGTGAAGTTAAAGACAGTCTCTAACTTGCAGTTGCTTGTGATCAAAGTAGTTATTTCTTTTGCAGTCTGGTGTTAAGAGACATTAATAGGTATCGTTTTTGCCTTGGTTAATTTAACCACTGCTTGAATCAGCTTTGTAGCGTGACTTAGGCCCTCTGGTGATGCTTTGTGCAGAGCAGATTCCTGCCAGGTGGATTAGAGCTGGGAACTGCTCTCATCGTTTGGCCCCTGGGATATTCTGCCACTGGAACCTGAATTGGCTTGTTATGTGATGCAGAGCTTGGTGAATGGGGAGAGCAGAGAGCGCTTTGTAGCCTTTTTCTTGTCCTTAACATTACAAGGAATGTAGTTGGCCTCCCATAGTCCCCGCACCTTCTGTTTGCATATTATAGTCACACAGCTGCGTAAAGAAAATCAGATCATCTTGCTTATTGCATATCTACAGCTAGTTAATCAGATTTAAGAGAGGATCCCACTTATCTTCACAGGAGGTGGGTATAGCATGTCTCAGCTTTGAGTTGTTTCTCAACAAGCTGGTGTGATACCACTTGGTACTTCCGATGAAGAATACCTATCTGTTGTATTTTCCATATTAATTTACTGGTTTCAGCTCCCGAACCAAACTTTTACTGACACTTCTGACACTTTAATTGAAGTGAAAAACAGTCTTAGTATTTAGTGACTCATTTTTGCAGCTCCTTTTATGGAAGGTAGGAACATATCTTCTAATGTTCTGTCTCTTTCACACCTTGGTTCAGGTTGTAGCTAAAGACATTTAATGTGTGTGCTGTGTGGATTTCCTCAGTGTAGGGACTGAAAGCAGATGTGCAAATACGCGCGCTTACTCTCTTATACTCACAACTGTGCATACAGTGCTAATGAATTTTGACTATGCCACAGATGATGCAATAAATGTATATGGCAGGTTTGGGAGTGTTGCCACTCGTAGGTATATGCTATGTTACATCCACCTTTCTTTCTGTTCTCCCTTTTCCCAGTGTTACTTATGTTTAAACAAAAGGCATATCAGAATGACAGCTGGTCATGTCAGTAGAAACGTTCTCTTTTTCATTTTGTGACTTTAAAATAAAAAGCTCAGAGAAATTCCTTTTTTCTTTTTCAGTTGTGAAATAAGTGAGCTGATTGTATTTATGTTACTGTTACACTACCTTACCATAACACTTTCTTATGGTACAGAATGAGACCAATGTATAAGCTTTGGTGGATGGCATTGTTTTCTTTTCGATGTGAATGGGGAACTTCAGAAGAGAAATTTGTAGAAGCAGTGCTCTAAAGAATTTGATTAAGTGGAGTTCTGTACTGAAAGAAAAACAACATCCCTGGCAGCAAAGCTTAAAATGACATAATCTTCTGTCATTCATTTCTGTTAGGTTCATCCTTTATGTAATACTCTTGCTAAGGACAAATCCTCTTGAACATGGAGAGGAGAAACAAACTTCTTACATAACTTTCATGGCATTTGCTTTCTAACTTGTTTTCTGCAGTTTAGGCATTTGCTGGTCTTCCTGAGCTCTCAATTCCATGTCAGTTTTATAGTAAAGGCTTTGTAGTAAACATGCACCAAGCATCCTGACGTGCACTTATCCTTTAGAAAATCAATTGTTTTTACCCTTCATTTTCATTCTTGGATCCTTCCCATGTTCAAGCAGTGCGGTATCTGTGCTGTGCAGGTTGCAGTCTTTTTCTCTGTTAGCGCTGCTGCTGTGAAGCAGAGGAAGGAAGCTGCAAGCCAAGAAAATACTGATGGAGAATTGACTTGGGACTTTGTTGTGGGTGAGGATTGTGATGAATGGTTTGGCTATCTGGAAATGTTTCAGAAAATTAATGAGTCATACCATGTAGGGTCCCCTGTCTCACTCCCACCCACAGGCTGACAGGAGAAACACACTGTAATTATGTGTGATGAGTCCAGGAGTATTTGATGCAGAGCTGCTGTCCACTGCCAGTGATGAGCTCTGACTGGGGATTGCATGGGGTGGATACGAGTAAATGCACTTACTGACACTACTGCTGTAGCAGTCCATGAACTCTGTTTTAGTTTCACCTAATAGTATGAGAGAGCTCAGGGGTGCTTGTTTGGGGCTTGATTTCTCTTGATTTTTAATCGTTTCATGTAGAATTTGGAGTGCAATGCAACTTAGGCCTCAAGGGAAACAGCGGATAATAATGAGCATGAAAAACTGCCATAAAGCATATTTGAGTTTCTGTTGTCTTATCAAAGTTCTCTCCTTAGAGGTTATAGAAGTTCTATAGCTGGCAAGGAGTAAATGAGGAATTTAAAAGGTGTTGGTTTTCTGGTTTTTTTTTGAGCATCAGAGAGCACTTAAAATCCTGTACCTCACACACTGCAAAATTCTAGGAATTGCTGCTGCCATAGAAATTTCAGTTCAGATAGACCTGATGTTCTACTGGACTCTGCTCTTACCTGAAAGATTATAATGGCTTGCGTATATGAATGACCTACAGCTGTTGGAATATGTGTAAGGGATATTTCGAATGCATTTTTCTCATCAGCTGCTGTATTTTCTCCTGTTTGCTGAATCCAGTAGCCTATGTTGAGTTTTGAATAAGCAGTTTTTCAGAGTTGATTTTTTTTAACTGTATTTCAAGCTAGGACTATTATTTGCAGTTGGTTGCATTTGAGTCATATCATGAAATAGACCGTCTCTTTAGTATCTAATAAAACATAACTAGAAATGTTTGGTGTAACAAGCATGGTTGGAAACTTCAACAATGTGATAAGCAGATATAGATGATCCCCAGTGCAAATTTATGCTTAAACTGATTGAGGAAAAACATTCTCAGTGAATGATTTAGCCACAAATCCAATAATTTCATAACTTTACTATCTAAAATTGTTTCACCTTTCTCATTTTCTGGATACTGACTGTTGACATGGATTTATGATGACTTCTGGAGAAAGTGTCCATGGCACAAGATTCAAATAAGTATGCGGTTTTAATTCTCTTGATACATTGGGAAACTTATATGAGCAAACTAATATTCTTTCTGAGAAATTAATGTGAACAAGTAAAAAAAAAAAAAAAATTCCAGAACTTCATCCAGATTTGTTCTCAGTGATGTATGGAAGGAAAAAATGTCTGGCTTGTTGAAAGGTTGACTAATAGCATATTTTCTGTTGGAGAAGATCGAAGGCAGGTATGCTGTGAAGTGGTGCAGGAATTGCTAAGACTATAGGTGAGAATATCTTTTTTTTTTTTTTTTTTTTTTTTTTTTTCTTTAACCCAGGAATTTAGCTGAGAGTAAGCCTTGTGAATTCTCTTGAACTTGGTCGGTAACTGGAAAACAGCAGTGTCTGCTTCATGTCTAGTGATGATTGCTAAAGCTTACAAAGAACAAGCTTCAGTAGGAATTGCTCTCACAGCTGTTACAGCCAGTGCTTACTGATTACAGCACGTGTAATACTGTAACAATGCCTTGAGCAAATGTCTTTTTTAGTAATACAGTGAGGTGGCCCTCTGCCCCCTGAGAACCTTGCCCACACACCGAATGATCTAGTTCTTTGCTGGCCATTTCCCTACTGACCTGCAATGCTAAAACAAAGACACTCTAAGCTTAATACAACAGGCCTGTACTGTGGGAACAGTACAGAAAGTCTCATTAAACTGTCTCAATCTGAAATCTCATTAATAGTGTTGGCTATAATGTGACCAGTATGTATGCTCAGCTCTGAAGCTCAGTTACTGATCCCTGTGCCTTCTGTAGTGGTTTTGTCATCAGAGAAAGGAGAAAACCTGAATGCTATTGAAGGGGAGACTTGCATATGCATCGCTGGCTTGGAGCCTGCACCTGTGGTTTTGGAGCCTGTGTGGACATTCAGATATAGCCAAGTTTTCTCCAGAACAGCTGTTCTTATAAGATTTAGAACAAGAAGAGGAAATCTCCCAAGAACTGCTGATTATTGTGAAACTTCTTGCAATTTTGGCAGAAAACTTGCTTAAAAAATTAAGGACAGACCCAAAAGTGCTTAAGCACATAAGAAACTTTACACACCCTATTGATTCTACTGCACTCAGAGGACTTCCATCTCTGTGCAGAACACTGTTGCACTTGAGTGCTTGCAGGTCCAGACTTGATTAGGTTTTTTGTTGATGAGTATAACATTCTTGAAACTTCAGTCCACAGATTGAAGACATGTGGGCAGGAGTTTTCAAGTCATGAGAATATCAGCAACTGAAATACAGATAGAGTGTAAAACTGGATGTTGAAAGTATTTGTATATAGAAATACTGGCATCAATAATGTTCAGGTCTCAAGTTTGGGAAAAGAAAACAGTAGTATTAGATGCTGTAAGTTATATAGAACATCAAGGAATGGAAATAATTAAGTTTTCTTAGGTGTAAGCAGGGTTGTCCCATTTAGGTAGAGCTGCCAATGGAGAAATACTTTAAATGAAGTGAAAAGTTGGTAAGAATCCCATTCCTTGCCAAGAGTCTGACCTTAGCCAGTGTAGTCAACATTGAGAGAAAGCAACTCCTAGGGATGTCAAAAGCCAGGTTAAGCCATGATTTTATGTGGCCACACTACAAAGTAAGCAGTAATTGTCCATCACGAAGAGTGAAAGTGAATTCTTACTATGGCTGATCATACTTAAGGGTAAGAAGTAAAAGTGGGAAACATAAAGATGAGGCATCAGTGCTGATACTGAGACGGGAGTCTGAAATTGGAAAAAGTGGGCTTCTTCATTGTATATACATAACTGAATTTAGGAAGAGCTGTTTGTATTTACTAGGCTGAATACAGATCTTTAACAAGAAATCAAGTCAACTGTATTCTGAAGGCATGTCTTATATATTGTTTATTCATTGAATTGAATATGATGAGTTTGTAATTGCACTACTAGTTACTCTGGTGCTTGAGATCATCAGCTTTCTGTAGAAGTTCATAAGAGTGAGATCTAAGATTATTTTTCGTGGTACTGGTGGTTCCTTCCCACACAATTTAGAGGCATATTTCCAAAACACTGTACTAATGAACTAATTTAACAGCATGCAGTCTGTAGTATTGGATTTGGGAACTTTCTATGCACAGATGGAATTCTCCCCCCAACTCCTCCAATGAACAGATGAAGTGAGAGACAAGACAGGCTTCCTGGATTTCCCAAGGGTTTTCATTGCTTTTGTAGAGGTAGACTGGGCTTTTGTCAAACTTCCATGTCTGAGTTCAGAATAGTCTGTGGCTAAGTCTAGTCTGACTTGCTTCTTGAGTTCATTTTCTGAATATGTGTGGCTTCCTATTGCAGACCTGCAATAAAAAAAAAAAAAAAAAAAAAAAAAACCAAAACACAGCACTTCTTAAAATGTGAAATGCTTGCAGCTAAAGCCAACTTGTGGAATTGCTTTGAAATGAGACAGCTTAGCTGCTCAAAGCACAGATATGTGGAGCTGCTTCTTTCGTGCAACTCCTTGAAGTCATTGCAGGGCTATTTTAGTCCAAGATATTTATCTTTCCAAGCCAGCAAAATTTACTGCAGGAGTTGCAGGTTATTGCTTCATTTGGCTGCCCCAGTCACATCTTATTTACTAAATTCTGTAGGGGTGTCAGCAGAGAATCTCATGAGATGAGGATGTTAGATTGACAGATGGAGTGGGAATGCTTAACCAGTTTTAATACAGTGGGAGTTAGATGGTAGACAAGACAGAAGAAGCTTTTGCTAGAGACAGTGTTACGTTAAAGCAAAGGAATAAATTTTTACATTAGTACACAAGAACTAGGAACTAGTGGGAATTACTTTATTTCAGTATTGCAGTTATTCTGCAGATGTGATTCATTGGGATTTTGCAAGCTTCTTTCCAAAATGAATCTGGCTGCTTTGGTTTTTACAGATTTTTATTTTTTTTCTTTTGTCTGTGGAAGCATGTGGTATCAACTCCAAAAAAGGGAGAAAAAAAACAAAACAAAACAAAAACCCCCAAAACTCCTTTAGTGCATATTGCCTTTAGCAGTAAATAGTTACCAACTGTATAAACAATAAAAAACTTTATGAAAGTCTCAGTTTGCGTGTCTTTGTGTGTAGTGTGTCTCTTAGCTTTGAGTTACATGAACTGAGACTGTTATATGGGTGTCAGGAAACCCTGATCAAATTGAAATGTTTTCATGTTGTTACCCAAGATAATTTTCTGAGTTTACAGCATAACTGATGCAATTCTGTTTTATCTGAAACATTTTCCAGAGCCTTTGCATTGTGATGGAGACAAAACTTTGTCCACAGATAAATCCTGTGCTTCAGTCTCATCCATTTTTCAGAGGAAAATGGTTTGTTATTCCTACACATTTTAAGATTGAAATAGCGTGTGTGTATGTATATATATATATATATATATATATATATATAGCATGCCAATTTTGATTTCAGCAGGATGTCCCATTTTCTGCACTCTGAAAAATCTTAGAGGTTCATTAGAACCTGTCTTACCTCTGCAGCGATTCTGGATTTTATCTGTAGTGAAGTGGAAGTAAAGCAGGAGGCAGCCAGCCTTCTCATCTGGGTGCAGTTTGGCCCTCTGAGTCAACAGGACTGACTGTAGTGTTGACCACTAGGTCAGGTTGCCCAAAACCCCAAGTAGCCTGATCTTGAGCATTTCCAGAGGTGGGGTATCCTCAACTTCTCTGTGCAATGCCACTGCGCCCTCTGAGTGAAGAACTTCTTCCCTGTATCAAATCTAAATCTATCCTATTTGAGCTTAAAACAATTACCCCTTGTCCTGTCACTATGGGCCCTGGTGAAGAGTCTTTCACCATCTTTGTTGTAGGTCCCCTTCATGTATTGGAAAGCCACAGTAATGTCTCCCCTGGACTTTCTCTTCTCCAGACTGAACAAGCCCAGCTCCCTCACTCTGTTTTCTTCTGAAACTGATTTAGATTTATTATTTGAGTGGTATTATGTGAATTTAATTAATTTTCTTGTAGTCTTAATGCGTGAACTTTAAGCCTTCTGTTGTACCATTTGCATGAGTATCTTTTGGTAATGTAGCAAATTCAAGACTTTCTCTTTTTGGTTGTTTTTAACTAAATGAACATAAACAGTCAGCTGGCTATGTAATGACATCAGAAAGTTCATGTAAGCCAGGAAAATGTTACACTCAGCTAACTTGAAAAGATGCTCTTAAAAAATTCTGTTCGGATGGAAGAAACAATCCTTCTACCTATGAAAGGAAACTGCAACATGGCTGTTTTTTATTGTTATTATGTTATTTATTTATTTATTTATTTTATTGTGAATGTTTAGTTTGATCCAAAGGTATGAGTGGTTTAACACTGCATAGTGAATGCAGATGGAGTTGAGAGGTTAAAACATGATTCCTAAGGTGAAATACCAATCTATCTGTTCATCTATATATCAGCAGTTGGTGGTAACAGCTACTGGTTATCACTTGCAGAAATCCTCCCTATGATTGCACATGTATTAATAAGAGGAAACTTATTCTGAAGTTCTTTCTTGCTGGGTAGCCTTCAACCCTTTCATACTGTATTCCATGGGACCTTTATGATTGCACATTAATATGTAAGACTAATTATGCTTCTAAATGGGTCCAGAGAATTTTGTGAACTATTTGCTAATACTGCATGCTAGAGATATTTGTGTGAGATTAGGGGTGAAGAACTGTCACCAGGGAAAAGTAAATCCATTTCTTTCTATCCATCATTGTACAGAAGAGCGATTGAGGAAGAATGTTGTGTGAGAGAGGCATGTTACATCTCTTCTGAATAGAACAATGCTCCCATGAATAGAAGATAGACCTTCAGAGATGCCCAGAGCTAATACCTCTTGTAATTATTACCTTAACAGAAACTATTCCTATGTATGCAATATTGAAAAGGGGAGCGGGAATGTGAGTTGCAGTCTTGCACTCTCCTAGAGCAATATATTATTTTTTTCACAAAACAAAGAACATGAACGTGTAGAAGTGTTATCACATGCTGAAATGTATAAGAAGGTTGTGTTGACAATTACATTGATGCAGAGTTATGCTGGAATTATTAGGGATCTTACTGAGGATGGAACAGCTTTCCCATAATTTCTTCTTTCTTTCAGTACTGTTTTCTTTTGTTACACTTTTCCTGAGTTGCACCCCAAGGATAGCTTTTTTGCGATAGAACTGTAATAATGCTAGGTATGCTTTGCGAGAGTAGAAAACAGGAACAATCATTATTCCCACAGCAATTTTGCAAATGCAGATCAGATGACTAAAGTTCCTTATTTATTTATTTTTAAGCCTCTTTGGCAAGGATTTATAGGTTTTAGCACTAACAACTATTTTGCCAGGTGTCAGTAAAGATTATGCATTCTTGAAATTCTCAGTATATTTCACTGCTATCTGTGCAATCTGCTTTGAACTTCCAGTTGGATGTTATATATGGAGTAACTTTCGCTAGCAGGAGGGTAGCTTGGGAAATACTGAAAAACTGCACGCTATAAGAGATTGTTCCTGTGCATAGCTGATCCAGAAGGCCTCTTAGCAGGATGCATGTGTGTACTGAGTCTACTTACTGTCATACTGTTTCTTACTGAGTATGGTATGAAGTTTCAGTTTGACTCTAGTACAGCTCTCTTTGAGCATAAGCTCTAAGTATGGCTAAGGCTGCCTGGGAAAGTCACTGACTGAAAAATAGTATTGGTAAATGTGTCTCTTGAGTTGAAGTGTTTTTATTCTAGACTAGCAGAGGTGCAGATGTGAAGCCTCACTGAAAAATGCCAAAGTGGGTATGTCTTCTAACAGTGCTCAAGCTGAGGATAAGATCACTTTGCAGGGAGCAAAAACCTAAGAAACTGGAAAGCATTGTCCGTGAAGGCCAAAACCAAGCTATCTAAAATGCTTGCAGTTCTTTGAACCATGGCCATATGAACCGCATCAGTATCAATGTCTGAGCAGAGGAGTCTATTATTTGTAAAGTCTGAAGGGAAAAAATCCAGTTTTTAAAAAAATAAAAAAATAAATCTGCTCACAGAAGATAACCTTCATATTTAACCCTTCCTTAGTACATGCTTGGCCTTAAAAATAAAACTACACCTGACCAATAGTTAAGCCCTACTGCAGCCTATTTGTGTTCTCCAGTTTTTCAGAGGTCCAAATCCAAACATTCATACAGTTTTCTCATCAGATGACTGTATTTCAGAATTCATACAGAGCATAAATACACCAGACTTCTTCCACTCTGATTCCCCAACAACTGCACACAGGCTCTGTTATTTGAGTATTGGACATCTGGACTCTGTTTCCCTTCGTGACAGTCAAATCCTTTTGAAAATTCCATGTATGCCAGAGATCAGGATCCTCAAAATGATAAACAAAGACTATGTTGTCAAATTCCATGACTGCCTCTTTCATTTCTTCTTTTCCATTTTCTTAAAAATACTGAAAAGCTAGACTGACACCAGTTCATATTCCTGATGCACTTAGCCTAAGCTCTTCAGTTTCCTAAGAATGCAGATGGTTGCTAAAGGTACCTTGGACCTCTGTGGAAGTCCTGCCTGAAGCTGTGCCATGGAAACACAATGGATTGACCCTCTGCATTTTAAACAACTGGTTGTTCTTTGCATTGTGTAAGAAGAGACTGTTAGCTCACTTTGTCTTTTCAAGTGTAATCATTGTGTAGTTTCCCATATGATGAAAATGCATGTTTCCTAGAAGCTGCAGCCTACCCCACTTGTTGTTTCTCAATTTTTGATACAGGTGTTGGACAAACTGACTCCTATAGTGGTTCTGCCAGAACTGCTGCTTGGGAAGAGTGAGGAATAAAGTTTTGGGATACAGTCGCTGATGATGATGCTGCTTTGGCAGCAGCAACTACAAAACAATTATATTTAAAATTGTCATGATGAGAAGGTGCATAGTAGAACAACTCCCTTGGGCTACAGGAGAACAGACATCTGCTTGCTCAGAAAAACTGGTGGGGCTATCCTGTAGGAAGTTACTCTGAAGGAGAGGGACGCAGGGAGCTGACTGGTCTTCAGAGACAATCTTCTCAGCTCCATTTCTCATTCTCTTTTTCTCTGAGTGCAGAAAGACTGGTAGTTGTCAGTGACTAGGGAACACAGGCAAAGTGTACAGAAGGTGAAACAAAGAATGGGCATGCTGTCTGGGAGGAATATGGCAACTTTATCTGGGCAGGCAGCAAACAAACTGAGAAAGCCAAAACTGAGCTGGAGTTGAGATGCATGGGGGATGTGAATAGCAATAAAAAGATTTTCTGCAGTGTGCTGGCAGTGAAAAGAAGACTCTCTTCTGTCACTGAGAGGTCGTGGTATCTGGAAGAGGTCCACTCAGGCTGAAACTGGCAAATATCAGGCCAGTCATCATGAAGGACAAATAGGAGACCAGGGGAGGCCAGCCTCACTGGGAAGATTATGGCAGAAACAGATCTAGTAGTTTCAAGTTACGTACAATGTGTGTTCCTTTATATAAATCCATTCTGGGACTACGACTTGTTCTTTAAATCTTTCTATAGGCATCTCCTGAGAAGATTCTGTCTCTGTAGGTTTCTGTCAGGAAGCTTGCAGGCTTTCAGGCTGACTCATCCTAGTCTACCTTGTTACATGTAAATATGCTTACACTTTGTCTTCTGAGATCCCACGCCTAACCTTCTTTCCTTACAACTGTTGGCACTCATCCAGCTTCCTCTGTATCAGAGCTTTACCTTTTGCTTTCTAATCAACTGTGCATCGTGCCAGTGTCCACAGCCCATTGCTTAGCAGGTTCTTTACATTGCATTTACATCCACTGACAGTGCATAGTGTGTTTTGTTAAGCGTCGTATGGTTTTGTGGTGGTGTCCTTTCTTTTATTTTTAATGCAGGGGTAGGTGTGCATAATGCATCTAATAGATTGTGCAGTGCCAAAGGGAACTGCATCCTGTGTTACTTAGGTCATTAACTTGATCCTATGACTATTATTATCATCAGCTGAGCTTGTCTAGCTTCACAGCTGCTTTGCACAGCTTGGTTCTGTTAGGGGCCTCTGTTTCAAGAGGGAGAAGGGAAAAATGGGGAAGAACATAAAGCTCAAAGCATGGATTCTCTGGCTTCTGTCCACAAGCAGTGTTTGGGAGGCACTGGGAGACACCAGGCTGAAGATTTCAAACACTCAGAATTGTCATTTATTTAGTAGAACTTTAGAATGAGGAAGAGAAAGCTTTCCTTTTATGAGGAAGCAATAACTCTCTTTAAAGAAAACCTCTCCATTTAGAGCTAATATTTTTGGATCATGCTTCAGTCAGGTCTGCAACACAGATATGAGAAGCCTTACATGTGGAAACAGGGGATGTATTTCTGTGCGCAATATATGTCTTAATAGGCACGAGTTCCAGAGCTCAGACTGCATTCCATGCTTGGGCTTCTTTGATGCCTAATATTTAAAACTACTGTTGGTTCTGTGGCAGGTGAGCTGTAATGGCCAGTGATGGTTTTCATTACAAAACAAAAGAAATCCTATGTTCAGTGCAAACATCTGTTTATCTATCTGCTGATGGTGACTGGTACTTTCGCAGGAGCCAGTGGGAGCTGCGTGATGTTGTTCTTCAGCCACTGGAGTGTTGCATCCTTATGTCAGCTCAGACATCTCAGGGACTAGCTGGCTGCAGAGTCCTTCTCACAGAAGGAGCTGATTGTGGAGCTTTGCAACAGAGCCTTTCTATTATCTAACTATGTCAGCCTTTTGGTCAGGCATTTTATGTATTTCTCATGACTTTCCTGTAAAATTTTTGAAGAGGCTATGATACTCTCCTCACCTTGCCTCTAGCCTGTGGATGAGGCCTCAAGTATTTAAAAGCAGCAGGCTGGTTCTTTGGAAAGTGATTTCATATATGCTAAGTGATCCATAAATTGGTTTATTTGTTAGAAAATGGGACTAAAAGTGTACTGAAAGTATTTATGTCCTCAGCTGTCAAGGAGAAGAATAACTTCTGCTTGTCATCTGGCGGAATTATCTTATTCTTAGCTTGTCTAACCTGTTGGGCCTTCCTTTACTGGGGGCTTGACTGTGCTTCACAATTTAATCCTAGTACAAGTGTAGCTTCGTTTTTCAGTCTTGAAACACTTTGAAATAATTCTGGGAAGACATGTACTGCAGCACAGAAACCTCAGGGTTCAGGACCAGAGAGGATGGTGTCCAACAGAACATCTTGCTGCTACAGGCAGCTAGGGCATATAAAGTCTATAAAATGATAAGATAGTCAAACATCACCTTCAAAGTAAAAGGAACAATAAAGCAATGTGCAGAAGTGTTTTCTCATAGTGAGATGATAGCTTGGAAACTAGTATTACCATGGGATTCTTCTGATAAGGAATGAAAATGAATGTGCAAAACAAAGCTCACAGATGTGTGTACAGGCTATGCAGTCTTTTCCATGTAAGAAGAGATGACTGCTCAGTCCCAGACTCACTGGAACATTCTTAGCATTAGTTCTAATGGGAAAACAGAAATAGACTATCTCTGATAAGTAATTGAAAATCACAGAATCACAAAATGTCCTAAGTTGGAAGGGACCCACAAAGATTTCTGAGTCTAACTCCTGGCTCCATCACCCCAAATCCTTCGCCTTCTCTTTGCCTGCAGCTTCATCCTGCACCCTTCATCCCACATCCTTCATCCTTGAACCTTCATCCCACTTCTGCCAGCATAGCCTGAACAGCAAGGTGGTATCTGTGGCCACCTGACCTTTTGCAGTAGGACATCCTTGTCTGGGTGAGCCAAGCATCAAAGCTGGCCCTGACGAAGCCTGGCTTCATCAATGCAAATGTACAATGACCCTCCCGTGCTGTGTGGCTGAGGCTGCCCAGGCACAGCTGTGTCTTATTGGGAGCCCAGGGTAGGGCCAGCCCCAAAGCCTCTTAAACCCTGCTGGAGGTTGCTGGTAGCTCAAATGTATGACAGTTAAAAATATTATGTAAGTGTAGAAATTGATTACATACCATTTCTATTTAGATTACATATATGTGTGTGTGTGTGTACGCACTTTTTTTCTTCTTGAACAGTATTATGAGCAACAGCCTCACAAAGCTTTTATTCCCTGACTCCTTACTGGGCAACACTTTTCAGTGGTTGGCCAGCTGGCTTTTGATTGTTGAGGGGTAAGGTTATCTTTATGTTTCAGGTTTACTTGTAACCACTGCAAATTGCAACATAAACGAACACACAAAACCCCACAACAGTATTTACTGCCTTGCAACTGTGCTTTTGTCTTCAAGAGTGTGATGCTTGCTGCTTATCACACACAACTTTTTTGCTGCTGTTGTTTCCCCAGCGGGCAGGTGACTGTGTTAGATGATGAGGCAATTTGCTCCTACTGTGGATTAGAAGGACCTGTCTGAAGCTACTTACGGAGGAGCTGTGTGGAAGATATGCTTCTTAAGGGGTTAATGATGTGGAATTTCACACATGATGCAAAATGATTATGCTGTATGCATTCTCTGTGAATTTTCTCACTGATAACAAAAGACTTTTTCTTGTGTGTTAGAATGGCCTGCAGACTAAATGTACCCTGTTCTTTTAATTGGATAGAAAAGAACTCTGCTAATTGGAGAAAACTGAATAAAGCAGTTGGTGCTACATGTCAAATGACAAACCTGTTACAAGAAATACAGCTTACCCTTTATATACATTAGCAGAGTTCTAATATGAGCTCATCTAACTCGGAGTCAGTTCCGTCATTTTGCAGAGACTTGCATTAGAAGGCACCCGTACCTGAGATGCATTAGTGTTTATTTTGGATGCTAAGGCAGGAGATGACTTTGTCTAAAAGAATGAGTGATGGGAGAACAATGGATTTTCTTTAGCATTCTAGCATTCCTCCAGCAGAAAGGTCGCTAAGGCAGAAGAAAAGAGCAACACATTTCCCCCGCCCTCAGTCTGCATGGCAAAGGGAAGAGCTGGATGCCCTTTGCATAATGACAAAGTGCTTGACAGGGGGAGGGTCACGGACTTCTAAAACCATATATATCCCTAGCTTGTACCACATTGACAAGAGCAGCTGGCATTGTAAGCTGCTATTAGGGATGATTAATTTCATTAATAAAGGAGGCTCAGGAGGATGAAAATGCTCCTCTAGCATAGTTTTATTCATTTTATGCTGCTGTTGAGTAAATAATCACATTTGATGATTCCTAGGAAAGCATCTCAGCATCCTGGTAAAATTGCTTAATCCTTTTAGCTTTGTTCTGCAGAGTGAAAAGGAAGGTGGTGGTGACAGAGTACATCTTACAATGCTGCCTTCTAAATAAAACATTTTGGAGAGGATGGTGCGTCCTGCCACACTGAGCCCTTGTGCATGAAATCTGACATTCTGAAACCTTTTACACTGTGTTATGGTGTTATGTGAGCAGACAGTCATAGGTGATGGGTTCCACCACACAATCTGTTATCTGTACTGTGTCAAAGCTCAAGGAATATTTATATATTTAAGGTAACAGTTAAAATGCCTGGTTCTCCATCCTGTGGCTTAGTGGCCTAAGTGTTCTGTTGGTACCTCTTTGTATGTGACATTTTTTTAATAATGGTTTTGATGAAATACGAATGGGAGAACGGAGGTTTGCTGCTAGCTTTGCATTCATTCATTTAGCAAACTAAATACTGCACTAATATAACATTCTTTCAGAAGAAAAGCATTTTTTTTTCAGTGTGAGATCTTCAAATGGAGTAGAAGTCAGTTCTTAATAATAAGAATTAATGATCAATGTCTGTTGTTTCAGGAGGAGGCTGTTCACTGACTTTGTTGCTAAGCACAGAAGGAATCATGGTCTTCAGTGGTCTGCACTAGATGCGTGTCCTCATGATCTACTTCAGAGAAGAGGCTCTTATGGCTTCTGTAGTGAACAGAGCAGTACTGAGTAAAAAAGCAATTTCAGATGCTGTATGCATCAGCTTACATGTTTTTTTCTTAGACAGATGAAAAATTGAAGTATAAAAATATATCAGAGCTATATCTCTGAGAGTGCTGAGCAGAATTACAGAAAAAATTTGCAGTAATCAAATAAAAAAGTCATTTAAAAATAAAGAAATTACAGTGCTTTACATTGGACTTACTACAGAAAGAATAACTGCTGCCTGGTAATAGCTAATGTTGAAATATTACTATACAGTTTTATTTAACCTAGACTTCAGATACTTTGAGTTCGAAATGTCTCATTCAGCTTTGAAGAAGGGTGCTAAGAAGTGCCTTGGCTTCTGAGGGCCTTCCAGACTATCAGCTTTTTCAGCAGAACATCTAAATGAGATAAATGGCCACATTGGAATAATGCAAGAAAAACAGTATTTTTATCTCAGTGGAGAAAGAAATGCTTATACTCATGTACTTAATTAACTCCTCGGGAGGGCTTTTACTTCAGAAAGTGATGTGCAAACAAGCAGTATGTCTCTTGTTTTCAGCTTTCTGAATTTTGACTAACAGGTTAACCCAAATATATTCTGAATTCGGGCATGCAAGTTAAGTATGATGCTTATGTCAACTCTACTTTGACCTAAACATCTACTGAACTGAATTCTTTGTAGCTTCGTGAGAGTGTGAAAAACATTACTTCAAAATCCAGGAGCTGATATGAGAAGTGAGAACACAAAAAATGTGAGAATATGAAGCTGGTGGTCGGTGTCTCTTTGATTTTTAGTTTGAGTTGTGGAGCTCTTCTTTAGAGACAGTAACTCAGATAGCAGATGCATATTAGTGCCCAAAACATGTTTCATGCTGTTTACATGCTTTCTATTTACTTATTTTTCCTGCATGACCAGTGGGAGCTTCAGAACAGAAAGCGGTTTGTTTTGAACTGTAGATGACGTTTTTACAACAGAATGACCATTGTATTCTATATAGAGAAATTAATCTTAGCTTTAAGTGTAGAGAAAGCTTTCTATTTGTTTGTATCATTAGAGGAAACTTATGGATAAATACCCAGTTTCCAAAAGTTGCTTATTTTAATGAAGAGTACATTGGAGGAAGTTTGGCATCTGTTTTTTTCAGAACTGTTAGTCTGACTCTTGCATTCCTTTGTGTGTGTGTCCTACTTAACCTGACAGTTGTGAGCAGTTTTTTTTTGTTTTTGTTATAAGAAAGTGCCTCCATTTCTAATAGGGGGCTACATATGTCTGCAAATTGGGTGGCCTGATTTGTGCAAAGGAACTGTATTACATGAGTGGCTGGTCCAGAAAAATAATTAGATTTTAAAGGCTGGTGAGAGGTGCATTGTTTTATAAAACAATATGCTGATTAAATGAGTAAACTCAAAGATAACATTTAACGAAATGTGCGTATAGTATCACAGAGTTATTAAGGTTGGAAGACACCACTAAGATCACCAGGACCAGCCATCAACCCATCCCCGCCATGCTCACTGTCCATGTCCCTCAGTGCCCCATCTACACGTTTCTTGCCTCTGTGGATGGCGATTCCTCCAGCTCCCTGGGTAGCCTGTTCCAATGCTTCACCATCTTTCTGAGGAAAAAATGTTTCCTAATATCCAACCTGAACCTCCCCTTGTGCAACTTAAGGCCATTACCTCTTGTCCTATTACTGTTAGGAGAAGAGGCCGACCCCCACCTCTTCACAGCCTCTTTTCAGACAGTTGTAGAGAACGATGACCCCCCCTGATCATCTTCTCCTCTTCTCCAGTCTGAACAATCCCATTTCCCTCAGCTGCTCCTCGTAAGGCTTGTGCTCCAAGAAGAAGAAGATGGGGTGAGGTTGTACAATGCATTTGATATGCTGAAGTTCTTTTTTGCCTGAGCTAAATAGCTGGAAGATAAACTCAGATGCCTGTAAGTCTCATAGCTCCAAGAGACATTGTTTCAGTAGCAGTGCCTGTTCTTTTCCTCCTTCTGGGTTTCGGATGTTGCAGGAGCTCATTACAGACCCTCAGGGTCAGCCTGGCAGTGGCGCCAGGTGTTCCCTGCAGCTGTGCTGCCCTTGGGAAGAGGTAGTGTGGCACAGGTCTCCAGTAGGAGCCAGGGTGGTAAGCACTGGCTGAGAGAGCTGCTGGGTGCAGGTGCAGACATCTGGCTGGGACTGGGAGTCTGACTGGGAATTCCCTATTTCCCAACTATAGGATCAGATAACTGCTTTTATCTTGTGCCTTGGCTGTAGGAGTAATGGGAGGGGAGAGCAGCCTATCCAAAGCACTTACAAATTTTGTGTGGCTCTGTATAGATTACAAGTTGCGAAGATGGATATTCCTAAACTTTACTTATAGGACAGAATTTTTGCCCTCTGTCCCAACAGCAAAAAGAGAATTTTGAGGAAAATGCAGAAAAAGTATTAGTTGCAGGAAGCATTGTTTTAATCTGAATTTCATAGATATGTGTTTATCAGGTCTCACCTTTGGCTGTTTTTTTTTTTCTCTCTGGACTTTCTGCTGAAGAAAAGTCAGAAGTTTAAAGCCTGTTAGCTCCTTTTCAAAAGTAAATTAAACTCTTAAGCAGAATTTTGAAATAAAGCTTTGGTATCTGTTTGTTAAATCAAATGAATATTAAAAAATTCCAAGCAAACCACAAACAGTTATATGGGAAATACTAAAAAGAAAAGCAGCTGAAATGTTTCCAAACACATTTTTAAAGTTTAAATTTGTTTTTATTTTGTAGCTTCCTTCAAAAATATTCTGTGTATCTGTATTCTGTGTAACTGTTGTAGTTATCATTATCTAGCATGAGAAGTGGCAGTCTTTGATACCAATGAGGTTTAAGTTTGGCTCAAGTCAGCTGCACACTGTTGTGCATCCTGTTTAGTTGCACACACATCACAAACAGGAACACAAGCTTCCAGTAGTTAGCAGTGTAATCTGATTGTTTCACTAATGCACATGGAGATCATAGTCTTGGAACGGACTATGAAACCATTGCTCTCTTCCCTTTCCACTTCCTCTCCTCTCCCACACCCTCCCCAGTTCTGCTAGGAGCTGGTGCCAGTACTTCTCATCTCCCTCCTACCCTATGGGATTTGGTCAGCCTAAGGGCTGGCAGGTTTACTGCTAATGTTTCTTTTATCCAAGCTACTTATCAACAGCCACCTTTCAAGTTATGATTTTTTAAATTCTGAGAGGTACTGTTTTTGAGGCCTTTTTCTAGGATCACCCATCATTAAGGTGATTTGGAGTAGGCATTCAAGCTGTGCCATATTTCAGAGGACTTAGAGAGAATTCGGACTTCTTAAGCATGGGAAAAATAATTTTACTGGCATTTGTTTATGCTAATCTTTTAGTCAGCACACACCTTATTTTGTTTACTAAATATCTTGCTAAGAAGGGATGATTTTGTTTGTTTTGATTGTGAAACATGCAAGTGTGAGGCTGCTCTGTGAATTTGCAAACTGATAGAACCTGTAAAATGTGTTAGCTGGAAAGATTCTCAAATCTGGTGAATTGCTGAATGTTCTTAGCTGCAAATCTATAGTATGAAGATTTTAAAGCCTTTTATGGGGAGAGATATAATAATTATAGATAAATACAGACGTGGTAGCAACAGTAACCAGAGGTGTGTTGAAAGAGTCAGTGAAGATGAAAGATTCTGTGAGCTGACATTAAGCATGGACAGAAATGAGCACTACAAGTTCATCTCCTTCACTCAGTATTGTGACAGGTCACCTGGATGCATCACCTGGGATTGCTGTTGTTTACATGTGTTTTTACTGCTCATTTTCCACATGTGGTTTATTTCGTCAGAGTAAATCAAGTACAACAGTTCTGGGTGCTGCATGATCATGTGGGCCATTAACTTTCACAGAATAGCATGGGTTGGAAGAAGCCTCAAGGATCATCGAGTTCCAACCCACCTGCCATAGGCGGGGTTACCAACTGCTTGATCACGTGTACATCGGATAGCCCAGGGCCCCATCCAACCTGGCTGGGATGGGCATCCGCAGCCTCTGTGGGCAACCTGTTCCAGCACCTTCAAGACCTTGCCCTTCATATTAGAAACAACTTCTGCTCAGCTTGCTCAACTTTGCAAAGGTTTTATTGCAGAAATCGTAGCAGAAAGAAGAAAACAAATAGCAGATCTGGGCATCTAGAGGTAACAGCCTGCTTCTACTCAAGAGCTCTGCAAAAGACATCATCATCTGTTGGTTATGTAGCATGGGACAAGTTTTTTTTTTTTTAATTATTCCATTTGCCTGTTCAATATCATTTCTTAATTTTGGCTTTAGACAGGGCTATTCCATCTTGTCCTCCTGCATGAAGCAGGAATGAACGTAATTTTCTGAAGAGCCAAAAAGAATACTATTAGAATCTGAGAATCTCTGGTATTAAGGCAATTAATCTGCAGTTTGTCTCTACAGAATGTCACTTTGGTTCTCTCAGAAATGTCCTCAGTCCATTTTCTTTTACAGAGTTAAGCTTGGGAGGACAAGAGAGAAAATGGCACAACTGAATCACAACAGGATGTGGTTTTGTGGAGCAGTTCAAGAACCAGTTGTGATGCTTTCACCCTGAGGGGAAGCTGAACTCCACCACACTGCTCTCACTCCCTCTCCTTAAGAGCAGAAAGGGAGAAAATACATGGAGAAGGGCTCAAGGTTGAGATAAGGACAGGGAGATTGCTCATCAATTACCATCATGGGCAAAACAGATTAAATGTAGGGAGCTTAATGTAATTTATTGGCTATTACTAACACACTAGAGTAGTGAGAACTAAAAGAAGACTGAAAACACCTTCCCCTCCCTATCCACCCTCTTCTACCTCCTTTCCCCAAGAGGTGCATCGAAAGGCGGGCTGCGGTCAGTGCTTCATCTCTGCCGTTCCTTCGTGGTCAATCTCTGCCCACAAAGCTCATGGCTCAGCACTGCTCAGCAGTGGGTCCCTTTTGGAGCAGCTGGGGCTGGCTCTGATCTGACATGGGGTATCTGTTGGGCTCTGCGCGCAGAGAGCACCCTGCTAATAAAACATTGCCAAGTAAACCCAGTACAGCAACTCCAGCCTGGGTGGAGGGTATGCTAAGCATTATTCAAAACCAGGCTCCAGTTGTGCAATATTTCATTTGCATTCACTGCCTGGTTCAAATTGCAAACCATGCTACGTAAAACCAAATTCTAAAGTGATCTGTCTGGTTTTAGACCAGTAACCAAAAACCACAAAGTAACCTACTTTTATTAGTCTTGGAGAAAATTCTAGTATTTGCTGGCTTGTGGTTTGGATGCGAAACATGCAAAATATTATTATTTTTTCTGTTGGTGAATCTTTTTTTTTCACAGTAACAGACATCCAATTTTGTTCCATTATATAATGATTCTTGGGATAAGCCATAAGAAGACAGAATTAACTTTTGAGGCACGGTTTAATTAACCTGGAAATGCCTTGTGTAGTTATGCAGTATTTGCTCATGAAAACAGAAAAAGAATAACTGGAATGAATGCTGTAATCCCTATTCTTGTGTTCCTAATGTTTGGACAAACATGGGTGCTGTAGTTTTTGGACTCGGCAGCTGTACTTTTCTGTCAGGAGTTAACTTGCACCAAAAGGATTTCTGTATAGCTTCTCGTGTGTTTTCTCTTGTTTTAACAGAAAGCTGATGTGGTGCAACACCATGCAATAAAATGCATCTGCACTGCTTGCTCTCCCTTCCCATTTACACCGTTCCAGCGTTACCTCTGCCATCCACTGGGCAAGGCAGCAGAAAGGTTATTCTCCACTCTTTTAATGTGCTTTCATTAAATTCCTTTTCTCCCATGTAAGTGTTTGTAGTATTAAACATTTCTACCTGCTGCTGTTTGTTAGAGGGAACAATACCTTCTTTTATTAATGAGGGGTAACAACTGATGACTATAATCAAGTATCACTTCAAGCTAATGGGAAGAAAATCTCTAGCAGTTCTCTAAAGCATGGAGTCAGAGTGCAGAGTATGTGAAAGGCTACAAATGTTCTGGACTTATTTGGCCACCTTTTGCAGCTGATGATAAAAACAGATGGTTGCAGTGTGCTGGTATTCCTATTTTGGCTAAAAAGACCAAGCCTGTGCTCAGATACCTGGTGCCTTTCGTCATGTATAAAAACAGTAATGGTAGGATTGATACCAGACAAAAAAAAAAAAAAAAAGCTTTTAAGACAGATTAACTGGTGTAGCTAAGTCAGGTGGTGCTGCTGGTGTACCAGCAGATCAGTCTTGGCAACATTGGTTTTGTGGTGGCCTCTGCAGCTCCATGAAACACTTCAATATTCTGCTCATAGTCTCGCAGTGAAAAATTAGGAAATGTATTTAGAAACTGGATTGGTCATTCGGGTGGAACTGTCTTTTCAGTGAGGTGTGAACTGATTCTTTTGTAGCAAAGAAACTTGTGTTTGTTGTGTTTTCATAGCCTTATCTTTCTCTGGAAGTGGAGATTTTGATGAAATTGGGAATATTGTCTTTTTCATGTGTTTTTCTCCCTTCTCATGTGAAGGGAGAGCTTAATTTCATGTAACAGTTTGGCATCAGATGGCTCTTCCCACTATTTTGCCTTCCTCCTGTCAATGGGATAATATTTAGAACAGAGATTTTAGAATTTGCACCTTTCAGAATTAGCTGGTTACACAGTAGGCTTTTAATTTTAGCCAGGGAGAAAGAACCTTTGAGTTCTTCCTGAGTTCTGGCTTTTAAAATATCACTGGTTATTATTTGAGATTTTAATATAACCTTGGTGTACTTAGAAGCAGAAAGGATTGAACAGACTATAAGAGCGCTTGAATTGAACAACAGAGCTCCTGCTGTCATGCAAATCCTTTTCACATTAAAGAACAAAGGGAGATAAATACACCTTCCTATGAGCGAGTGCCTTCTCAAATGAATGTTTTGCAGTGTTCTCCAAAAAATGTTGGCTGATACACTGAATATTGGTATTATTTAAATGTGTAGTGGTGTCAATTTCTTTCTTTATCCTTTTTTCCTTTTCTCCATTTCTTTTTCCTGAACGTTGTCTATAATTTTGCGTGAAGATTAGACAAACATTCTTATTCTGACCGGTGAAATTCTTAGTCAGTCTGAGCATATAGGAACAGTACTGACACATTAGGAGGAAGTTTTTCACACAGAGGGTGGTGACGCACTGGAACAGGTTGCCCAAGGAGGTTGTGGATGCCCCATCCCTGGAGGCACTCAAGGCCAGGCTGGATGTGGCTCTGGGCAGCCTGCTCTGGTGGTTGGCGACCCTGCACATAGCAGGGGGGTTGAAACTAGATGATCATTGCGGTCCTTTTCAACCCAGGCCATTCTGTGTTTCTATGATTCTGTGATTTTTCTGTTTGTGAAACAGCAGTACTGCTCCACACTAGGAAGTACAGCATTACTGAAGAGTGCCACATACTGTTGTCCACACCCTTGTGCTTTTCAGTGGGAATAAAGTTTCTGATGATATTTATTTGCCTTTGATTTCTTCTGCTATTTGAATAATGTGTGAAAGTCAAAAGTACTCAAATTGTTTAGTTAAGTAGCTTGAATAAATTTCCTTTTTATTTAGTTGTATGAGGAATGAATTAATAGATAGTTTCAAGATCTTTAGATTTTTTTTTTAATTTATTTCATTTGGGATCGGTTGCCATTTGTACATGAATGCTAAGAGGTACATGGAAAAGATATTTGGTGACAAGGAACTTCAGTCATGCTTTTTCCTTTGATTTTGACAGATGGAAACTGTGAATTAATTCTGAAAACTGCTTTGCTTTCCAGCCCTTATAATCTAAAGATACCTTTCAATATTGGATTCTTCCAGTGCTGCACGTTCAGCGTAGTTGTGGAGTTGCCCTGCTGGCTCCAGTGAGGTCCTATGGATTGGTGGTGTACTAGAAGCATGAAAACGTTCGTGGGACAAGTCTGATTTCTGACAGGGCTGTGGCCAATTCCAGAGATTTTTTGAATTGTAGAAATGTAGCAAATGTTTTGAGACTTTCAGTTCTTACTGTTTAAGTTGGAAATGTTAAGCATGTTTTTAATAGGCTCCTTTTCCACTATTAAAGCATTACAGTGAAATAATTACATTCCTTTCAATCCATTTCAGACCTTACATGGCTTCCACTAACAGTAAAAATAAAAGTAACAGCAATTAAAATAGTTGTTAGATTTTCTTCTCCTTTCAGGAATTTACTTGCTACAAGGCTAAATAAATGAATTTTGTTGAAGGCATTTTCTTTTATTCCTGTCTATATTTGAAGCAGATGCTTAATTTGATTGTTCCCAGTGTTTGTTTCACACAGCAATGAACAGCAAAGAAAATCATGTTGTTCATTTGTTTGATAATGCAATGTTGCTTGTTTGTTTCTTGAGCCTCGGTCTGGGTTTGTCATGGCTTCGAAGCTGCTGCTTCTGGAGCCGTGGCTACAAGCGTGCTGCATAATGGATGAGTTGAACGATGGAGGCAGCAGGTGTTCCTGTAATGGAAAAGAGCATTGTTTGTTATTGTTGTAAGCATCATCTATCCTGCTCCCTTTCTCGCTCTGTTTTCAGTGTCCTCCAAACAAAGACTCCCTGTATCTGGAGCAGCAGGGGGGAAAATAGCAGCAATCTACCCTGTGTACTGTTGCTGTTTTGTATCTCAGGGGCAGCCTTTAAATGGATCTTGATTTGATGTTCTGGATCTATAAGTGATGTGTTTATCATTGCAGAGGGACAATGATACAGATTTATGAATTATACTTAGCAGAAAACTCTATAAATGCCTACAAATAACTGTCCTATTCCAGCTAAATAGGATGAATGAAAAATGGGTTTCAGTTCTAGTGCTCATTACACACTGCAGGATGGTCTGCTCCTGCTGGTGTGATGTGCTGAAAGATAGGTCTAAACACTCTTCGCTTAGCAAAAGAGTAATTTTCAGGGAGAGCAGAGGGGAGAGAAATAAATTTTGCAGGAAGGGAGAAAAGGAGATTCTGCTTCTTAGTTTTGTTCAAGCCGACCACTGATTGTGGAAGTGTGATTACAAGAGCACTCTGGCATTTGAAATCTTATAGTACTTTATTTTCTATGTAAGGCAATCAAGTTTAGTGTTGAATCATATTAGCTTTGGGAGAGACTTGCTCAAATGCTTTGGTTCATTCTAGCTGTTTCTTCTGTCTGGTGCTGTAATGGAAGCTCTAATTCAACAGAAATGTTGCCTCTCAGGACACTGAGGGTGTGGAGCTGATGGGGGTGAACAGAAAACCAGTTTCATTGAGTAGAGGCTCCAGTAGACTTCCTGTTCATAGTGCCATCATCATTTGGAGAGAAATAGTTGTTCCATCTCACCATGACTTTTTATCCTTTCCTTTTCCTTTTTTGTTTCTGCCTTTTATGGCACTGCTCTCTTTGACACAAAGGATGTGCCAACCTTTCCAGTTTTCTTATAAGATGTGAGGAGAGAGAGAAGGTGGTGTGTGTTTTTTTTTTTTTTGTTGTTGTTGTTGTTGTTGTTGTTTTTTTCAGTTGCCATAAGATGGACAAAGAGAATCAGAGGGTCTTTGCCTTCAGATTGCAGCAACCTGACTTAGGGACACATTTTAATTTCTGCAGAAGCCCTTAAGGTTTCAGTAACTCTACACTGGCCACTGTAAGTCTTTCTCTGGATGAACTTCAAACCTGTATTATAGCCGTGTCTCTAGTCCTGTCTCTGGCTCTGTCCCCTTTTACTCAACTCCCTCGGTAAACTTTGGACCCAGTTCATCGGTTTGCCGTCCTAGGCTACAGGTGGGCCTTGTTAGCATCACCCAGCTTTGCCTGATGTGCTCAGGCCCTGTGTGACTGTGTCCTGTTGTGAGGCTGGGGTGTGATCTGTCTTACGTCCTTGCTGCTCTGTTAGCACTGTGAGCCTGGCTCCACCCTGGCCTGGTGGCCAAATGGTGCTTAAAAGCTGGAATATCGCTTAGAGGGTAAATGCTTTTCCTTAGCTCGTCTCTATGGAGGCAGGAACAAAAGCTCGCTTAATTTCATAATAAATCTACTTCCAAGAAGTTATTAATGAAGACCTCAAATGCGTATGACTGAATTAAGGTTATCCTTTTTCTGCATTCTGTGGTTTTTGAAATGAGCATTTATTTTTTTCCTGTTCAGAAGCTGATAGCTCTGCATTTTTTTTGCGCATGACTGTAAAGTTATGGCATGCAGTTCCATTCCTCCTGGAGAATGTGCCAGGTGATGATCCAGAGTCTGGAGGGAACATCCAAGGAGCTGAGATAGAGAGCTCAGAAGTGTTATGGTTTTCCTCTCTTTTTCGTTTGGAAGAAGCAAAGTTTTACAGTTACTCTTGACATTAGATAATATCATGCTTTTCAGTACTGTCTGTGTGAAATGTCTTATTTCCCATAGGCAATTTCTTGCTTTGCTTGCTTTGGGCTTGTTTGCAGAACCAGATCTTTAAATGTCTTGCTGAGCTATACTTTTATATATATATATTTAAATTGTACAGACTGTAAATGGGACAGTTTACATATGGACTTGTCTTGATATGACTTTAAATTTAAAAGCTTCAAGGTAGACTGGTGCCTAGTGATGCTCATCAGTGGCATTTCAGAGGCTCCACTGTGACCTAAAGGCATAGTGTCATCTTTAAATGCTTGGTTAAATTCCATAATGATTGGCTCAAGTGAACACCTGATTTCTTCAAAAAAGGAGGCTGGTGTCTCCTGGCAGGCATTTTTCATTGTGTTATTACTGAATTTTGCAGTCTGTCAGTTGACAGTGGCTAATGACAAGCTGAACTTGCAGCTTCTTGTGTTCCTGTCTCTGTCTGGCTTCTAATGTGTGTGATCTTGAAACTGCACATTCCTGGCACAAAGTAGTGCACTGGTGTCAAAAAATTCTTTGTCCGAGAAGCAGCAGACCAGTGAAACATAATTGCATTGGTAGTATAAAATAGGTTGAAGCAGTGTGAAGGGGTAATTAACAAATCTAGATATTGCAGTGATGCCTCTCTTTATTGCTTTGAGGGAGAGATGAGACATTGAGTTCAGTTTGGAATCTGCTGTTTGAGTTTTTACTCTGTTTTTCCAGTGTAATTAGTTGTCAGACAGCCCTGAATCAGAAGTGTTTAAAGTTCTAAGTTCTCTTCAAGCTGGAGGAGAGATAATGTACAATTTACTAGCAGATGTTTTGATTTCAGCATGTAGATGATGCAGTGTCGATATCCTGGAGGAGTGTTTTTCCAGGCATCTGTGGATTTGCTGCTGTGAGATTTCGCAGTTAGAAAGGGGGAGTAGAACGGGTGCAGGTTTGGGTTTTCTCTTCTAGTTCCTTGCTCTTTCAGAGATGCCCAGACGCCTGATTTCCTGTTTTGTTGGATAGTTGCTAGCGTAATCAACCTTAGGCAAAGGAAAAAAATTCTGCAGACCTTTGCTAAAAAAGACTTTGCTTGACTTAAAAAGAAAAGAAAAAAAAAAAAAAAAAAAGTAAGACTGTCCTTTTAGACTAACAGCTACACCAAATAGCCAGAGTGGCCAGAGCTTGAGTTCTCTTTCTATCAGCACTGATTCCAGCTTCAAGAAATACCATGTTAAGGAAACAATGAAGTTGAAATCAATAGCTATTGATTTTAAGAGTAGATGCCTATATGGACTTATTCTTTCTGCATTCATCAAAAGAGGAACAATAGCATGGCAGTACTGGTGTTTATACTGGCAAGCCTCAGGGAATCATAATAAAGAAGTTAGAAAATTTGTAGTAACTTTTATCAGCCTTTCATTTTCCAATGAGCAGACTGCTTAGCCTGGTTCAGTAAGAAAATAACAAGACCCTGGAGAAAGGTAATCCTGTAAGGTGTTTGTGAGAGCTAGTAATTATTAGTCATCTGCTCCTCTTCCCTTAAAAGGTGTGGCTAGGAGCTTCCAAGAAGGACTGGTTTGCCCTGAAGTGCAATGGGCCATAATAAAGGGTGCCTCAATTTACCTAGTCGGCAGCCAAGAGGGATCCTCCTCTAGGTGCTGGAGTGAGGCCAGGCTCTGGGAATGGCTGGGATGAGCTTTAACGAGAGCCTTGCATCAGGGTTCATCCTACACTGTTGTTTTATGTTGTTGCACTTGTTGAGTCTACATGGTGTGTGCTAATCCTGGTCTCTGCTCTTCTCACATTCGTGTGGGCTTGTTCTTCAAGAAGGTGGTGCAGAACTGCAGGATGTATCATTATGGTAAGATGCTGCTACTATCAAATAAAAGTTGTTTTCCTGAAGTAATGCTTAATTCCTCCTTATTCTCCCAAAGAGAGAACGGATAAACAGCTGACTGGTAAATCTATGCAAAAGCCTGCAACTCCTCCTTCTTTAAAACATATTACAACTTAAAAACAGATGATGGCTCCTACAGCACAGGAAATAAGTTGTTGTTGTTTTTTTGTTTTTTTCCATAGATGCTTTATTCTTTATTGTTTTAAGTTATAAAAAGATCCCTAAATTGAACCACTGATTGAAAACAGGTTTCTTAGGGTATTCTGTCATGTCCGTTGCCTAATATCTAACTTTGACAATACTGCATGAAGTGTATGGATAAGAAAATGGTTACCTGTATAAAGAAAAAATAATAACAGAAGATGCAGTAGTAATTTACTGACTCTCAAATACAGATTTGATGTAACAGATGACCTGATGCTAGGTGAAGGCTTTAGGAACTGTTCTGCAGCCAAGAGAAGTCTGATGGAAGTTGCTTTTAAGTTCTCACCTGCTGCTCTTTGCTTTTTTTCTCCACAAAATGTTCAATGTTTAATGAAATATTTTCTGTCCCACCCTGCCCCTAAAGGAAGGCTGATACGTTTGGCAATGCACCTGAGCATGTATACAAACAGAATTAGGGAGAAGAGATGAAAAAGGAGCCTGCCCTTTTTACTCTATTATGAGATTTTAACCCTGCATAGCAGTTTGCCAGCCAGCTTCAATTGTACTACCAGATGTCTTGGCAGAGATGTGCACAGATCAGTGTGATCATAAATCCAAACAGTGTATGGCAACTCCATATGTATAATACTTGTATTACAAATGAAGAACTTTAATACAGAAAGCTCTAGTGACAAGTGGAATTAGTGAAATCAAAACCTTCTTGGACTTCACTTGAAAGCCTTGGGTAGGTAATAGTTGCTGATGGCACAGTATGTTAATGAAGATAGGAGAAATCGTGATGCCTGTACTTTATCAGTTGTAGTAAGCCTCATTCACCTGCAGTTGTCTTCTCTCATTGTGCCTTGACCATTCAACGGGCAGAGCTATAGGGCAGATTTTCAGAGGCAGATCTCTCTTGGTGTGTTCTAAAACAACAAGGAGGTGTTGTCAGAGACCCAATAATTTCAAGACCCAAGTCACCAAAACAGGGCTGCCCTGCGGTTATTCAGAGTCACCTTGTGATTTGTCTCGAGCATAAGTAGAGCTCTGTTGTCTTCCTTTTGAAAAAAAAAAAAATAGAAGAGTAGAGATGGAGTGGGAGTTTGTTTTACTTTTTTTTTTCCTGTGTTTCTTTTGACAGGTTTCCTAAATGAAGTGCTAAGTGAACCTGTTCTTTTTTGTGCACGTTAAATATAAATGTGTCCATTCTTAGGACATTCAATTGTTCACTAACCTGTGCAGAGGAACTAAAAAAAAAAAAAAAAAATCAAATGTCACTTTTGATGGAAAATGCACTGATAGGATCCTGCAGCAAAGAAATAATTCCTTTTTGTGAGGATTTAGAATTGCATCCACTGAAGAGGCCAGGAGTGTGTTTGTGTCAGTGGCTATTGTTCTTTCATGCTGAGTATTGACACCAGTCTGTCATCTAACGCAGCTGATAACACTGTAGTGACAGAGGAGATTTTAAAGCAAATAGAGGAAAATATGATTTCCTATATTTTATGCTATTGTTACTAGGAGAAACAGAATCCCTACAAAGTGTGATAAAGAGCAAGTCAGCTCTCTGTCTCTTCAAAGAATGGTGTATAGCAAGAGAGAGCAAAGGAGACTTCAGAATGGCCAGTTAACTTCGCAAATTGCAGTTAAACAGTTAAACCTCTGTAACCAAGAAGTGGGAGATCTGAAGATAAATGATATCAAGTGCTTTCTTTACAGGTTAATCTTACTACTCGGGTGTGAATTCTTATTCCCCTGCATTCTTTAAATTTCAGAGCTCTGTACCACAACATTTCAGGTGGTTCACTGATGGCTGCATTAGCCATTCTGGTCTCATGCTGACTTTGTCCAGAAATCCACACCGAAGATACTTAAGTTGTTCACCCTTTTATTGATTTGATAGTAAATTACCTCAACACTGGACAGCCTTGTGAAGCTTTCTGCAGAATGCAGAAAGATAGATACACCTGGACCAGGATGTGTTGCTCTGTGTTCATGCAGTCTCCCTGTTTCTGTGCTGGCTTCTAGCTCCCTCATGTTTTTTATATAGCTGCTTAGAACTGGTTTATATTGATAAATGTTGTAGCATTGATGATATTATAGCAATTTAAATTCCTGCCCTTTTGAGTAGGGAGAGAGCTCACACCAAGATGTTGCATTGTGTTTACTTCCACAGACAGAGCAAAGCTTGTCAGAACCAGGAGCTGGTGAAGGCTCTCCTTCCATACAGTTCTTGTTCACAAATGCAAAACTCTCAAAAGTAATGAGTAACAAATACCTCTCACTGCTGTGTCTGTATTTTTGTTCACTGCTTTGTATGCTGTTTTCAGACAAGACGTAGAAAATCAAGATAGCTATTTTCAAAGTGTTGTCCGTGACGATCTACTGTTTATTCATCTACTGGTATCTTGTTGGCTGACATACATTTCACCAGAGGACATCATCTGCTAATTTGATACCTTTCTTTTTTGTGCCCTTAAGCTGTTTTGACACCAGAGGCTTTGCAGGCTCCATCTTATGGAGCACTAGCAGCAATAAAAAGTGCAAGGAAGGAAAACAATGTGAACTGAAGCTTGGTGAAAATAGAATTGTGTAATATGGCACTGGTTAGTGGCTGGATGACAGCCACGAGAGATGGCATAGATTTAGTGGCATGCGTAACTGCAAAGAACAAAGGAGTTAATCAGCAACAGTGTGTATATATGAAGTGTTACTGCGTATAAATACATATTAAAATTGTTGCCTAAGCTTGTGATAGAGAGTCAGCCTGCTGTGGTTTAGTGTCCTAATATTCCTTTTGTAATAACTTTTAAAATTCTTTTTAGGTTTACTTTTCTGGGTTGCTAAGTGGTAGTGAATCTGAGATACACATCCGGCAGTGGAATAATGCCTCTGTTTTAAGATGCTTGCAGCCTTTTAGAGAGGAAAATATTATCCAGATGATGAAAAAAAGAATTCCTCCTCACATAAATGAAGCACAGTAATAAATATATTGTTTCACTTCTGTTCTCTATTTTTGCATTACAGTGTGATATGGAAAGACAACTCTTCCTATCAGCCTTACAGAACTTATTAAAACATCAGGCTTTTCTTTAGTACTTGTTTGCAAGGAGCAGCTTTTTCCTTTTAAGATGCTTATAACTTTTGGGCTCCTGCACTGCAGAGAATTACAATGTGCTGACATTGCAGCAGTGAGTAAGGAACTCATCGCTGGGTCTTGCTTTCCCTGGGGCTGCCAAAGTGTGTTTGTCTGTACCTGTGGCATGATTCAGTTCTGAACATCAGTTCTCTGTAGTGTGAAAGCTGGTGGGCTAGAAGTCTGTTACTCCATTACTCATTTTTCTGGGTATGGTTGCAGATGCACAGCTTTCTTCTGTCCAGTAAAGCTTGGCAAAAAAGCTGAGCAGCAGCAGCACAAATATCAGTGCTGCTTACAGCAGTCACTGTAAGAGGATAATCTGGTGGGAACAGAACTGTGCTGAGATCATATTCACAATATTAACATAGGCCTGTGAAGCATGCAGCAGTTTTGTAATATCATGGAAACACACGTTTTCCATGTATATGCATCATATATGTGTGTGTGCACATGCCAGGAAACGGAGCTCTAATTTCCTCTGGAAAAAATGAATACAGATGTCTTGTTCATCTCAGTCACCTTTTGGGTTTATATTTGATATTTATGACGTCATCTTCACACCTTGAGTTTTTAGCCTTTATCTGTTGAGATTTTCATGCATGGTAACTGGCTAAATCAGGAGACTTGTAGCTGATTAATGTTCTCCCTCTGCAGCTGGGGCATCTAGAACAGGCATAAGCCTCTTGATGCCTCATTTACATCCAGTTCCTTCTTAAACAGGCTTGCACTGTTGCTAGACCTTCCCATCTTTCTTCACCTGCTGTCAATTCTTGTTGTGCCTCTCACTAGAGTTGTTGTTCCAGCTGTGCATTTGCATTTTGTGATTTTATTCATGCAGCCAGATAACATAATACGAAACCCTCCTACATCAGCAGTAATGACAGCAATACTCATGGGATAGCTGCTGGCAGGTTGATTCTTACTTAACCGTGTTAACAGTTTTGGTACTGCTCCCTGGTGGATGTGGTTGTTCGACAGACACACACAAAGATTGAGTTCCACAGCTGGAATTTTTGATGTTGCTTTATGTTGAGGAGTGAAAGAGAGTGACTATTATCTCTTTTTTTTCCCTGTGAGATGAGTTTTGTTGAAAGAGCTCTTCCTATTCTCTCATATTCTGTACTTTATTCTATGCATGGAATAAATACCGGTTTTGATGTGCTAAGTCTCTGGTTCATCCCAAATGTTAATGATTATGTTGTTACAATTTCCCTCTGTCCCAGCAGATCAAGATTAGAGATGAATCTCTGTGACTAGAGATGGTTTAGATGATTTCCGACTGGCAAATCGTCTGGTTTCTGCTGAAATATGAGGGCAACCCAGTGCTTTGTTCTACTTCACGTCTTTGAATAAAACATGATTGCTGACTTAAGAGTGTGAAGGAGTTTGAGTTTGTAAATTATCATGTTAGTTTGTGGGAGAAATTCTTTCATACTGAAAAAAGAATATGTTTATAAGTAAGTGAAGGATTAAGCTTTGGCTTTATATTTGCACTTCAATTTAAAAAAAAAAAAAAAAAAAAGTGTTGTCCTCTGTCCAAGACTGTGTGTAGTCACAACCAGCATTTGTGAAGCTAGTGCAGCCACTAATCCCGTGGGAAAGTGCCAAACTTGTCAGCTTTTATAAATTGCTGTCTTTATGACAGGAAACTGGGAGGGAAGGGTCTTGTATCTGAATGGAACAGCAAGGAGAAAGCTGGTATGTCAGGCAGATGTATCCCCAAGCCACTGTTCTCTGTGGCAAAAGCAATGCCAGGAGCAGTAGGTCTTGTTGAAAGATTGGATGGAGTCCATGAGAACTCTGTGAGCATCCGGTAAATGTTTTGGCTGGATGAGAAGGAGGCTGGAGGAGAAGACCTCTTGGAGAACAATTGAAAACAAGGCGGGCCTTCTTGTTTCTTTTGTTCCTAGCATGGCAACTATTTTTACATATTTGTTGGTAGCAATAGCAATAGTGTGCTTTCTTTACCTTTACCTGAACACGTCATATGTGTCAATGTCTGGGCTCCCCAGTTCAAAAAAGACAGGGATCTCTTGGAAAGAGTCCAGCGGAGGGCCACAAAGATGGTGAAGGGCCTGGAGCATCTCCCCTATGAAGAAAGGCTAAGTGAACTGGGTCTGTTTAGCCTTGAGAAAAGACGACTGAGAGGGGACCTGATCCAGGTTTATAAATATCTGAGGTGTGGTGGCCATAGCGGTGAGGCCAGTCTCTTTTCAGTGGTACGTGGAGACAGGACGAGGGGAAACGGACATAAGCTGCAGCATAGGAAGTTTCGCACGAATGTGCGTAAGAACTTCTTCACGGTGAGGGTGACGGAGCACTGGAACAGGCTGCCCAGGGGGGTTGTGGAGTCTCCTTCTCTGGAGATATTCAAGTCTCGCCTGGACGCCTACCTGTGCGACCTGGTGTAGGGAACCTGCTTTGGCAGGGGGGTTGGTCTCGATGATCTCTAGAGGTCCCTTCCAACCCCTACAATTCTATGATTCTGTGATACACAGGAGTTCTATCATGCTTATAGCATCTGGCACCTTCAGGCAACATGAGGGTTACTGGGTGTTTCCTTGATGGCCTGCCTCTAAGAAGCAGAAGCTAGTTTAAGAGTTTATTATGCAGAACATACCCCCTGGTATAAGCATCCCTGACAGGGATGAGTAGGTGTCTAAACTTTACCTTCTGCTGAGTTTATATTCACCCTCACAATTGACTTTGTGATGTGAAATATTTCATATGACAAGGAGTACTGTGGAGAGTGTCTGAAGGGCTATAACAGCATTTCTGCTTGGATTGGCTTATTCTATAGAGGTGACGGATTAAAGACCTGAAGTTCAATTTCAATGCAAAGATTGTAACATGGTGCAGAAAAGCAGCACAAATACATAGTTGTCTAAATACAGTAGTTCTGAAATTCAGAGTGCTTTAGAATAAAATTTTTAAAATGTTCTGAAGGTTTCAATGTCATCTCTGGGCTTTTTTTTTTTTTTTTTTTAAACATCAAAGCAATAGCTCTGTTATAATCTGTAATTGCATTAGCCAGAGCAGATACTTCGCCCTGTGTTAAGCAACTCAGTGAAATAGGAAGGAAGAATCTGGTTGATACACATGATGTAGCCCTTTGGCAATGCCTATCAGGTTCATCTGCTTCCTTTGCAGTAGTTGCTTTATCTGTGCGCTATGAGTTGCTCTTGAAAAGAACACCTTTTAATGTACGCCACTCTTGTTTCCCTCTGTGTTTTTGCAGCAAGTGACTGGCAGAAGTTTTGGTGAGAAGGACTTTCGTTCTGGATTAGAAAACGGCATTCTTCTGTGTGAGTAAGTAACACAGTTTTGAGTCTTGAACACATTCTTGACTATAGATGAAATGAACTTTAGCTAGTATGTCTGATTGCTGGTTTCCTTTTGCAAGTTTTGACGTTGTGCATGCTGGTTATTTCACTGCAGCATCCTTTCAGTGCCAACACTATCTTGTTACAGTGAGAATCAAGATGTGGCTTAAAGAAAACAAGTTTTACAGAATGCATCCCTCACTCCACCCCAGCTCCTTAGTAGAGTTACGTGAAGTGAAAATGATGTTTTCTTTTTGGTTTCCTTTTATTTTAAGACGTTAACCACAGATTGGCAAATGGTGTTCCACACCTGCCTGCAGATTTCTCTGCTCCAGTGAAGTGTTTTGGACCAATGCCAGGTTCAAGCACTGTCAAGAATTAACCATCTGAACACCATCAATATTCAGCAGTTTTTATAGTTTTTGGAAAGTTTATACATCCTCTGAATTTTACCTAAAGGTGTATTGGAATGATGTGTTTTGTAATTTTTGGACAGGCGATGCAAGTTGGCTTCTTCATGTTTCTCTGTATGGTTTTAACAGCAAGTTTTTCAGCAGTCTTCCAAAAACATGTGACCTCAGATGCCAAAGCTATTGACTTTCAAGAGAAGTTTGGAAGTGTGCTCTATGCCCCTAGTTCTTTGAAAATCCCATGCAGGATGTCAGGAGTTTCGGAGAATGAACTGACCTGAATCATATGCATGTACTATTTTCTTTCCCTGGAAAGGCAGAGTTGTCACTGAAGTGGGTAAAAGCTGTCTTTGCACACCAGAAGGATGAAGCTTGTGCGGAAGAACTGAATGGATATTGAAATTTATGAATGAGATGTCCTGAGACATTTAGCCAGTGCACTTCAGCAACTGGTTTTTCTATACTACAAAAGGTGCAAGAACATGGAGTTTGTTTTCAGTAGTATGGTTGAGCTAATATTCTGTAAGTCAACTGTAAGTAGCTTACAACAGCTTTGAAACTTACTTGTGCAAGTACTGCTGTATATCTCACAGGTGTAAGTAATCTTCTTGAACTTCAGCAGCTAAAGAGTGAAAAAGTGTAAGGGAACTGATCTTGTTTAATTGTAGTTGCATGTCTTTGCTGACGAATGGCTTTGAGAGCAGGGAAATACTTGTTATTGTTGATCAAATGTGTAAACTCAGGAGCAGCATGGTGTCCACCTCTCTAAATGGAAGGGTTGCCTCTTATACAAGGTCTCGCTCACCGGTGTTCAACAGAAGTCACCTCACAGTGCTCTTTAAATGGTTCGTAGATAAAATTCTACTAGGCTACAAAGCATTACTGAGATAACTTCCGCTTTGGCCTTGCTAATGATGAACAGTTTGAGGCCAGCAATAAAAGCATGCTCCTTGCTGCTTCTGAGTTTACTGTACGAGCTCAGAAATTTGGAAATATAACGCTGAGAACTCTTAATGCATTTTTGAAAAGAAAAGACTTTGGCCTCTAATTTTTGTATCTCTTGCTCTGTGAGATGAGACCTGAAAGTGAGCCTGGGTCCTGAGAGAACCCAGCAGCAAGAAGGCTGAGAACTAATGTCAGCAGGTGGAATCTGCCACTATGCCAGGACTCTCCCAAACCCTGCTCCGGGCAGGCTTTTTGTACATAAAAAGGGAGGGGAGGAGAGGTTGGCTACATGGCAGAGTCCAGTCTGCTAACAGTTGGACTAGCCATGTGCAAAATGACCCAGGGGACATCTTTGTCTGTCTGCAGCAGGTTGCTGTAGCCTTATGTGCAGTAATGCCAGGCATCGCTCCAATTGGTTGCAATGTCTGTGGCCTACACTTGTTCAGTGCAGGTTCCTGTTTCAACAGAGCAGTAACAGAAATCTTTCCCTCTTTTGTGTGCTCCTTAAAGGGATATTTCAAAACCTGTAGTGGCATTCACAAGCTGTTTGTGGCATTTCCCTTCTGTGCTGACAAACCCTAGACTAATAAATCTCTCCCAGCTGTGGTTCTGGCAATTAGCACACTACCGAGATGTAAATGCTTGAGGTACTACTGTAGCAATCCACTGCAAACTCTGGCAGACATCGTTATGGTGGTTATAAATCACTCATTCACATCTGAAGGAACTGGGGCTGTTTAGTCTGGGGATATGGAGGCTGAGAGGAGACCTTATTGCTCTCTTCAAATACATGAAAGGTGATTACAGCAAGAACAGGGTTAGTCTCTTCTCACTGGTGACAGGTGATAGGACAAGGGAAAATGACCTCAAGTTGTGCCAGGGAAGGTTTAGGTTGGATATCAGGAAAAACTTTTTTACAGAAAGAATTGTTAAGCACTGGAATAGACTCCCCAGGGAAGTGGTTGAATCACCATCCCTGGATGTGTTTAAAAACTGTTCGGATGTGGTACTCAGGGACGTGATTTAGTGGAGGGTTGTTAAAGTTGGGGTAGTGTGGTTAGGTCGTGGTTGGACTCGATGATCTTTAAGGTCTTTTCCAACCTGAGCCATTCTATGATTCTATGATCTAGCAACCATGCACATATTTCAGTAAATGAAAACTAATATAACTCTGCCTTGCCAGCAGCATGGGCTCTCAGGAGGAGCACAGTGCTCTGGCAGTCTAACTAGTAGGAAGCATCACACTCAAGTTAGCCACAGGCACCTGAAGACCCTTGTGCCTGATTCCCTGGTAGTGTTTGCATGGTTGCTGGCATCTAGATCTGGCCTCATTATGGTACTTCTAAAGCTTGTTGCACTCAGTTCAAGAGCATATTTAAACAATGCAGGATGCCATGAAGTTACACGCTGACAGATGGGAATAACACAAGTTCTTCCTTCTTTCTGGATTTGAAAGCCCACTTGTGCAGTTTCCCTGACAGTACCAGCTCTGATTGTTCACCCAGCTGTGCTCAGAAGCCAATGACTACCACTTCTGTTTCTCTGAAATGATTTATTTCATGGCTTTGTAGCATAACTGTCTGGCATCAGTGCAGATGGTGACTTCAGCAAGGAGCATCAACATAGCTAGGAGATGCAATTCAAACTCTGTTCTTGCTTTATGTATTAAAATGTTATATGCAAAGACTGAGGAGTTTCCTGGCTGTTCTCTGCATGCATAGGTAAATGTTCCATGCTGGGGACATGACAGGAAACTATTTGATGGAGGAATACAACATTAACAGCAGCAAATACCCCTTGAAATCCCAATTTTTGCTCAGGCACACGTTCTTTTTCTTTTCATTGGTTCGTTTATTCTACTTTGTTACTGTTACATAGCCTTGATGTTACACTTTGACCCAGGTATCATAAGAAGCTAGAATTATTCAAGAGTAAATTAGTTTGTTATTTAGGGCTGAGGTGTTGCGATGCTGCATATTCAGGCATCTGAATGAAGGTTAACTGCAACAGAAAAAGTATATGCTATCTCTTTCCACTTGCTGTACTGATACTTTAGTATCTCTCCTTGTCCGGTCCTTCTGTTGCAAGTTTTCTCCAAAAGGACTAAAAGGTAAAGTTCTAATGAGTAACAACAGTTGGGATGTGCACTGTAGACAAAGGGCCTTAAACTCAAAGCAAATCCAGATTCATATATCTGCACCAGTGATTTGTCTTTGCAGTGAAGTTAAGCAGTGTCATGCTAAGAGGTGTTAACATAGGTTCTATATGTAGAACAAATTATCTGCGTGTCTGCTTTGTCTGTGTATGAACCAATTTATAGCAGTAAATGCAGCCATAATAAGTCTTTGATTTTTCTCAAATGTGAAAGTGCTAACACATATTTAACTCTATACCTTGGAAAGCCATGGCATTAATGCATAAAAGTGAAGGAGTAATAAACATATAAAATCAAACATAGGTGCCACTTGCATGTGTAATTCTGGATACCATTTTATGAGCATTTTCCCAAAGTTTTTTCTTTTTTCTTTTTCCCCAAGGCATTTATTTTGTAGATTAGTACATAGTGTTATGTAGCTTAATAAAATGTGCAGAAACAATATTTATTGTTTTTAGTTAGCACTCTGACTCTGTAACCTCTTCTTGTGAAAGAAGAGGTTCTTGTGTTTTGTGAAAGAGCAAATATAGGGGTAGTTTATTGCTCTTAGTCTTGGTAAAATTGGTAACATATAGTGAGTGGAGGGAAAAATTTTATCCTTTTCCTTGTGCAAGAAAATGTCCAGGAAGGGCCCTTCCCTTCAATCATGCATGCTCTTAAAAAAAAGCCTGCAATCTTTTTTGTACTTTTAAATTTGAGGGGAAAGGGGGAAAAAAAAAAAAAAAAAGAGAGAGAAGTTAGTCATATACATAGATTATTTGAGTAGTAATTAAAGAAAAAAATGAAGTGTGATTATAAATATGCGTGAGCTGAAAGTGATTGTGATTAAGATTTACTTAATGGAATTTATCATTTACTCTGTCATGAGAATAATTTTCTTCTATAAATAAGAAATCTCCTTAGCTTGTGTTCTTTATGTCTCTGGTGATGAATGAGCTGCTTATTCTCAGACAGCAGACTTTCTTAAGGCTTGCATCATGGCTATCATGCATCTGACCAAGCTTTGGGCTGGCATGAATGCTGTTTTCACTAAGAGCTGGATACATGCCAGATCAGTGCAAGTATAACGCTATGGAATAGAAAAACTTCGTTTTTGAGTCAATGGTGGTGTTAGGTGTGGAACCTTATTTCAGAGCAGCTTTAGTTGAATGTATGGCATTTCATTTTGGCTCTTTAAAAATCGGACTTTTCTTGCAAGCTAATGTCCTTTATTTAAAATTACCGCTTATGGAGACCTGGGGAAAATAAGTATGCAGTTACCTTTGTAGATTGTAGGATTTGGGTATGTCGTTTTACTTATCTGTCAGCGGTAAGAGCCTGGCATCAATTCAGCGCTCAGCTGTACAGTGTACAATGCAGATACTTATGATTAATTAAGTTTTGTTTGAATTTGCTATTCCTGGAAGCCAAGAAGGTATTTGAGTTTCACAGACATACTTGAAATTTTGAATGTGACCCATGCCTTAAGGTAAGAAGGGATTGGTGTTCTCCTGTGTTTTTCAGGCTGTGTATTGTAAAGCCAAAACATAATCAGCATCGTGGATTTGGCATGGCTCCAATTTAGAGAGATGGGCCCCAAGGCTCATTAAGCATTGAGACTTAGGTTCATGTGAGGACATCTGTAGCAGTTTTATATGGACCCGAAGTTTTTCATCTTTAAGTTTTACTGGCAACATTAAGATGATGAGCTACTTATTACAATAGCTTAGTTTGAAGGGTCAAGGGTGGTGTAAACCATAATGTTTAGCTGTATGCATGAGAAGGAGAGAATGGCTGTTGAGGGGTATACTCGAGTGCGATTAAAATGGCCTGTATTTGTAATTATGTTAAAAAAAAAAATGCATCTCAGCAGACTAAATAGTGGGGTTTTTCCAGTGCAAGTTTGTGATTGACAGAGCAGGAGGCTCTGGAACACTGATCCATTCAAACTGAGTTTTGCTGAGGTACAAAGCAAGGTAATCCTGTGAGAGGTTTCAGCTTTCCAAGAGTGTCTGTTTAAGAGCTTGTTTTGAATAAATACTTTTGGAAATTATCCATTCTTATTGCTATCTTGTAAAATTGGGAGTTGTAAATCTGTAGGTACATGGGTTGTTGGTGGTAGGTTCTGTATAATAGTCCTTTTAAAGGCACAATCTTCCCTGTTGCCTTTCTTGAGCTGCTTTGCAAGACCTCTGTCTTATTCCTATTTCTAGTTGGCAGAGTATAGCCTGTGTTATGCTGTATTTGGCTTGACTTTTCTTAGTCCTACTGGTTTCGAAGTTATTTATTCTCCTTTCACTTATCAGACTGGACTGTGAGGCCTTTATATGACAAAAGCAGTTCTCTATTGCATGTTAAAAAAGCACCTTGTTCATCTGACACTAAATAAATAATAGCAGGGACATCATTAGCAATCACTCAAGAATGTTTTCCCCAAAATATTTTTGTAACCTCAAAAACAACTCCATATTTTGAAACTTCTTTGCTGCTTCCTTTGCAACAAAATCTTTTGACTTTTTGTTGTCTGCAATGTATCAATGTGTTTTGTTCATATTTAAGATTAATAGTGTATTTTCTTCATCTTTTCAACTATTTTGGGCATGTTAGAGGTGCCACTATATTGCTCAGGTTTAAATATGTAGATACTAAAACTGGCTGGACTAGTAATTGTCGAGAGCTGAAAAGCTGTTTGTTAAAATATAGATTTGTAAAACTTAATTTTAAATAGAGAATTGTCTCCTTGAAAGTTTATTGTGGATAGGATTTTGTGGATAGGATTTCCGGAACTCGCAAATATGAAATACCTTTTTGCTTTAAGTGTAGGTCATTAGTCAGCTTTTCTTTTTAGGAATATGATCTGCAGTTTGAGCTAAGAACTCTGTTGGATGCATACCCATCCAGCCTGGATTCCTCTGTGAACCACACATCATTTCAACCTTTCATTTTTCCACTTCTGAAGCTTATTCTCTGAAATTTTTCCTCTTAGAAGCTAAGTCTTCTTGGAGGCTGGATTTGGCAGCCATCCTTTGAATATTTTCTTAACTGACGCTTTCTTGCAAGAATTTCGTGTGCAGTTGTCTTGGTGCTTTTCATTAGATCTTTTATCAGCTGTTGCCTGAAACGCCTTCTTTTCCTGGCAGAAGCCTTTCAAATTCTTAACCAGTGATAAACAACCCCAGGAAGGTCTCATAGGTTAGTCACACAGCGGCTAGTACTGATTTCAGCCTGTCTGTCCTACTGCAGAGATACCTTATCTCCTGGAATTTCAAGCCTTGGGGATGGTACCAAATAGAGCAATTGATTCTCCCAACACGTACCAGAGCTGTTTTTCACAAGGGGAAGGAAGTGACCTACCTTCTCCCTAGAAGAGTGGGAGAGGATCAACTTTCCATTGCCGCTGCGCCCTGATATTTTCATAAGGTAAGGCTATTGCTGTGCAGTCTTACCAAGCTGCACCTAAGAGCTGACCAGCAAAGGATCTAAGTCAGTGCCTGGTTGGGAGAAGGGATAGATGGGATGGATGTGTAAGTGTTGTGTTGAAAGTGGAAAGAGAACTTTAAGGAGAGAAGTGAAAAACAGGGCTGACTTGACTCAGGGCAAGTGCATAAATGCCAGAAAAGCTGGACAGAAATCCTAGCTGAGAGTTTGAAAGACCTTGGTAATGAGTCAGGTGTGCGCATGCAGGGACTGCTGTTGTACATAGGGAACCTGTAGAGCTTTGGTTTTACCCTGTGTTGGATTGCTGTTTTGAGGGGGGGTTGGTGTTTTCTTTTTTTTTTTTTTTTTTTTTTTTCCATCATATTATATTTGAATTCTTTCAAGAATTATTCTGCCTCATGTAATTTCATTTTGCTATGTTTTTTCTTCTTTTACTTTAAAATGTTTCTTGAGATTTCCTTGTCATTTGTTCCTTTTGGTTATGTCAGAGAAGTACAGGATATATCAGAAACCAGAATTCCCTCACTAGGAAAAGTATGTTCTTTCTTTTTCTCTTCATATCAATAACTTTTAGCAACAGTAGTAGTTAAGACTCCAAAATGTTTTCTTTGTGAAGCAAGTTGCCTGAAAGCTAAAGTTTTTTATAAGTCCTCCATAACCTTGTTTTGACAGTCATCTCCAATATGCTTGTGGGTCATTAAACCCCAGCTACCAAAAAAAGGTTCAAACTTGTGTATAAAAACTTATGTATAAGGTACCTATGATCTCCTTTTGAGAACAGCACTGAAGAGCACTGTTTCATGGTGTCTATTGCCTCACCATCTCGTATCAGACCTTAAGTTAGCAGTGTCTTACTGGAGGGGGAGGGAAAAAAGAAAAGTCATGGAAGACTTAAAAATAACCCTGCTTTTTTTTTTCTTTTCTCAAGACAGCGTAGTTGGACTTTTCCCACTCGCATCTGATTTCCTAGATTCCTGGTTGCAGGAATATGAAATATATGAATATAGTACCAATACATTAACAAAAAATAAAAATCCAAATTTTATACTTCAACTCTGACAATTTAAACAGTAGTTTACCAACTTCTACATAGCAGAATGTAGTACGTGGTGATGTAAAGATTTTGTTGTGTCTTTAGAGGATGAAAATCTGTTTGTGGGTGTTTTCTTTGCTTGAAGAACACAACTGTACAAAAACCTGAACTAATAAATGTGTGTGAAAATCTGAGCTTGTGGACCTTTATCTTTGAGGCAGAACAGGGGGGCTGACATTTACATTAAGAGCAAACTATGTGTCTGCCTTTGATACCCTCACAGGGATGAAAACCTGAGCTTCGATAATTTTTACTGCACAAGGAAAAGGACTGCTTCCTTGGAGGAGAAGGTGGGAGACAGGGTCGGTAAGAGCTAGGAGGTTCTCAGAGAAACAGGTGGTCATTCAAAGTCCAAGTACAATTTGGTATCTGTCTCGAAACTTCTCTCTGAACCTGCCAGCAGGGACCTCGGTGACTTCAATAAACTGATCACTATTGCTGTTTTGGCCATTCTAACCAGATGTCTGAGGCAGAGGGTTGTATGTGTGTCATCAGTTAGAGGTATTTGTTCAGCTGGTGCTTTCAAGCATCTTCCTGCTGCAAGAACAAGTGAGTGACCAAGTCATTGGAAAAAAGTTAAAGGAGTCTTTCATATTGTGAGAGGTAGACTACACTTTAGTCTCAGTTTTTGTCACATGCTTGCAAAAGTGATGGAACTAACTTGTCTAACCTAACTGCGGGATAGGGTCTTAGCACTTTGTTGTACCTATGGGTTATGTTGATTTCCTGCCCAGTGGCATTAAAATGATAGGGTTAACTTTTGTAATAGAGATAAACTTGTGAAAATAAAGCATAGAACATTGTGTATGCAATGCACCGGATGTGGAAGCTGATGGATTCTACCTTGTTCCTACAACATTTGTTCTGACAGAAGACTGAAGTTGTTTTGTTTCTTTTGGAGGATGGGAAGGATGTTATCTCATAAAATTTTCAGAGATGACCCATATGACTGGACAACAGATGCTGGAGTTGTTCCCCTGTCTGTAGATGCTTGTAGTGCAGTCATCCAGCCTTGCTGTGCAGTTAAGTGCAGAAAAAATACCTGCTTCTGGTTACAGTCATGTCATCTCATTCCGGATGCCTGCAGTCCATTAGCTAGAACAGTGCTTTGCCAGATACCATTTGCCAAGGTTTCTGAGTGGTTCTGGTGGATTTTTTATAACATCTTATTTGAGTGGAAGGGAAAGTACTGCAAACAGCAAATATTTATAAGCAAATCAGCTCATGCTGTTACGGTCAGGGCTATGGCTGGGAGAGTGACAAGGCCAAGAGCTGTAGCTGTAGAGGGCTTGCAAATGGAGCCAATGTAGTGGGGTTGTAGGAAGGGTTAGACAGCAAAAATTTGCTCTTCTGTGAATTTGTTCCCTGGGGTCATGTCTTCACCTCTGAATGCACCTAGGGATAGGACTGGGAAAGTCATAAAGCCTGGAGCTGCTGCTGTGGCAGGGCTGGAAAGGGGCTGCCACAGGAAGGTCTGCAACAGCAAGATTTACCCCTGGGTCATTGCTGAGGGCCTTAGGCTAAGTCTGCAGTGCAGCATCAGTGGATATTTTGTTGGCTCTGTATTTTCACAGAAACCTGCTGGAGTTGATAGAATTTCACATATCAAGACAGATGCTCTATATGAGTCCAAAGAGCACAGAAAAAATTAGTTTGTGTGTGTTGGCCTGTGCAGGAAGAGGTGTATTTGGTAGCTCTCTTGGAGAAACGAGCAAATAGCATCTATGGGACCGAGGGCTGAACTGTGACACTGTGTAAACAGCGCAGCTTCTCAGCCAGGCTGGTGGCTGGGCAAGCTGGCGACATTCAGTATTTTGGCATCGGGACTGTTGCTCTAGATAAGGCAATAATTTAGAAGCAACCAGACTGCTCTGGAAGAAATCTGCCTTTGGCACGTTCTGCAGTGGGCCAGTCCTGGAGGTTTTAGTGCCAGACCATTTAGAGATGTTTCCAACAGGAGGTAAACATTTTAATAATAGAGACCTTTCTTCCTCAGGCTTTTCCATCCTGCCCTGGCCCATTTCCTCCCACTTCAGACTCCAAACGGTGATCTGAAGTGTTGTTTATTCCCTACTCTTTTCCTTCCTCTTGTCTTATCCCTCCCCCATATCTCACAGAGAACTCTGTACACGCCAGTCTGAAAGTTTACTGGGAATGAGCTTTGACTTTGAGGTTTCCATTAAGACCTCTTTATTTTACTTTCTATTGTTGTTTATGGCATTTGATGTGCTCTTGTAGTATGTGTTATTGTGCCTGGTATATTCACATATTAGTAATAAAGAAAATTGGATACTTTTGTTAATATATAATTTTTTCCTTGGGACTGAATAGGCACTGTAGATTGAAGTCTCAACAGAACTAGAGTATTCAAAAAGTGCCGTGAAGAAAAAGAAATCTTGCATTGCTTGTTGCAGCAGCTGAATGAAAAATATTAGTTTATAGGACTGCTGCTTTGCAAGTCTGAAAAATAAGTTTGTGCATTTGGGGAAACAAAGTATTTTTTGTTTGTCCTCTCTGCAATAAAATTACAATAATAGGAAAAGAGATGTATTATTATTTCTGTGCTATTCTATGTATCTAGGGGTAAAAAAAAAAAAAAGTGTTGGGTTTTTGTATATGAAGTATATTCTTTCATCATTTGTTTTCTAGGATGTGAGAGCTCTAGATTTTATCATAAGCAAAAGTTGGGAGTAGTACAGCAGTTTTTGTGAGGTTGAGTTACAGTTTTTAACTGCAAAAAGATTTAAAAAAATAAAATAAAAATTATTTCCCCACCTCAGTTCATCCGAGTGTCATTTATGTTGTGTTCTTTGCCACTCATGGTTATAGTAGGCTGCTGGAAAGGATGGTTCCTGAATGGGTGGATTGTCAGTACATTGGGAGATTTCTTCTTTTTCACTGTGAGTACTCTCATTTGTAGAGTTTTAAACATAGTCCCTTTTGTTGATCTCTTTCAAGATCTTGAAGTGATTATCTTGATCTGATGATTTTCTTCTCAATGGTTGGGATGGAATTTTCAGCCTTTGGATAAAAAGCATGAGATTTTCATTTGGGAGAAGAGTGGCAGGGTAACACGGTTTGTAACAAGAGGAGTTTATGATGAAAATGCCTCACCGTGCAGTGTGGAAACTGTCAGGCTATTCTTCCTTGGGATACTGAGGGCGTTTTTGTTTCTAGCTTTCCTTCATTTCAGTGATGGAACTTCAGATACATTTGTGCATTTGCAGGAGAAGATAATGGGAAGAATCTCTTCCAGCCATACTGAAATATGCTGGGAACAAGTATTTGATAATTTGGGTTTTGTGATTTAGCACTCATAAATACTCCTTTCTCATAACAGGTTGCTGAATGCAATAAAGCCAGGACTGGTCAAAAAGATCAATAGACTACCAACCCCCATTGCAGGTTTGGTGAGTATATCAAATGGAGAAAAATCTTTCCCTGCTGCTTTTTGCACTTTGATTTTGTGACTGTGTGATTTAGATAGCAATTATTTCTGTAATTCAGACTCTCCTGACTTACTGAAATCTGAACAGTGCAGTACACTGAAGACCTTCCTGTCTTTTTCTTCCAGAAGTGGAAAGTACTCAAGAGGGAGGTTGTATTTTTAGAGTAAAGTTATCTTGGTTACGTGCTGTCTCACTTGCATGTTTTTCAAATGGTGACCACAAAAAGATAACTTTTTGGAAAGAAAGGTGAATGTATTTGTATATTTTGTCTCATCTGCCTTTTCTTCAGAATGCCACAGTCTGCAGGTAGCATTCATTGCAGGACTGTCTAGGGAACCATTTTGTGTTGACTTGAAGGGCAGAATAAAAGTTGCCCATAATTTGGAAGAGAAAGGAAGGCTGCAGAGAAGGTGCTTACAGCCTGTAAGGGTTCTGAATCTGCCCCTTAAGGCACTTCACTCCAGCTGGTTCTGGTGCTCAGGAGGTTGTCTCAGAGTGGCAAGATCCTGTGCCCACTGCTAGGAAAGAATGGGGGGTATGAACGGACACTGGGCTGAATAGGATTAGTGTTAGAAATATGACTGTATTTATTTATTTTTTAATTTATTTTTTATTTGTATTTTTGCCTGGAGATGTGGCTGGGAATAAAAGATCCTCTTGGACGTGTGAAAGGTGACCATCCTCATTTTAGACTAATGATACCCTTACATACATAAATCCTTTCTGTTTCAACTCTACTGATGTTTTAACTTAGTTGTCTAAGATTCAGAACATATTATTTGTTGGTATTTGAGATCCTTTATGAACAGCACTAAAAAGTTTCAGAACCTTTAAGGCTGGGTTCCTCAACCTGTAGCTTGACAGGCATGTTTCTGCATGAATACTGCACAGCCTTTCTGTGATGCTTCCTTGTGTGCTTTTCTTTTGTCTCTAAAATCCATCTAGTTCTTTTTCATATTCCATCCCTATTGAAAGGTGTATTTGGGATAAGCTGCTGCAAAAGATACCATTAGAGCAATTCTCTTTTCTTTTGCTTCCTTTTATACAAGACTCCATTTTTGTTACAACTGTTCCAAGAGCACGATATTGAATTACATTGTTTTTTTTCCTTGTTCATGATTAAAATCCCAAAGGTAAGTTGGTTGTAGAGGGAGGTCATGGAAAAAAGTGATTGTGTTGCATTCTTCTCATTTCTCGAGATAAGTCTAGTGTAAGATGTATGTCTTCAAAGCAGCAGGAAAGTAGTGATTTTCAGGCTGTTAATGATACAGCAGATAAATTTCATGTTGGAAGGTGACTTTCCTTTTTGACCTTTGTACCTTCATCCTTTAGCTTCAGTAATTATTTTTCTAAATATTTTTTCTAATAAAGTAATTCTAAATGTTTTCCCTAGTAGTTTTCCCCTAATAAAACAGGCTATTAGAGAAGTTTACTTTTGCCTCTGGCTCTTTGAATGTTACTTATTTTCCTAATGCATGTTTTTACCTGCAATGTGTGTTGTCTTCCAAACACAGCCTTCCAAATGGGGCTTGCTTTTAAACATGTCTTGCCCTGTACCTGCTGACATCTTTTGCCATTTTTACTTAGTGGGGGGTAAGTGGCTGCTTAAATGATTGTGTGCAAATTTTAAATGATTGAGTGTTCTACTCTGTTGAAATGTATTTATGGCATAATGTCTTAAAGTATAGATATCACTACCGTATTTGAGCATATTGTGTATTCTTTTCTCTCACCTGTACCATGTCCATGTGCTTCAAAAAAAATATATTGACATTACTTTCTAGAAACAGTTATATGTCTTAGTTGGCTGCATATGAGGAACATTATTTATTGATGAATTTTCTTTATTATCTTAGCTTCGGTTGGCTTGACATAGTATACATTAACTGTTCCAGTTATTTCACCTCAGTATGTGTGGTTTACTCCGGTACTCACAGAAATACCCTATGAGCATAGCTCTTATTTGCTTTGAGTGAAGTGTGTGATTTTAAATTTCTAGATACTCCTTCTGCCTCAAAAGTCTAATTTAATCATTCTATTTTAATTTCATCCCAATAGCTGATATGGTATATAGCAGTATAGAGTAAGTATATAGTAGTAGAGGCAATAGGTAGATTTTTATTTTTAGAGAACTGCAATTGAAGCTTAAGAGTAATTGTAAATTACTTTTAGAACTGTTATTTTTATTTTATCATTAAGCTCCGGAGACATAAGCAGTCACATATAATGTTGCTTGGCAAAATGTCTACTTAAGTCTAGTTCAGTTCCCCAAGCCCTAGACTATTTTTCTCCTTTGTTATTGTAAAGACAAATGAAGACGTACACTGTATTGAAGGAAAAGAGAGTAAACTCTAGGCATGTATTGTAGATATGCTGAACCGTTCATCTGGGAATATTGTCAGCTGAAAAAAAATTGCCCATATTTGGTGTTTGAGTGATTTCTTATAATGCTACTGTGAATTCTTATGTGCAACTGGTCTACTGTTGACAGCTTAAATTGTTCAAACTTTTCCTGGTGTTTAAAGCTAGATGAATCCATAGTTACTCTGAAAATCTTACCAGTGATTTCCTCATGTGGTTTTAGAAGGAATGGCTTATTTTGCAAATCTTTTCTATACCAGAACAGCAATCATGGTAGCAAAATTTATTGGTTCATAGTGTCATAGTGTTAGAGTGAGGACTTGAGGATTTGCACACCTCTGTAGTAAGTGCAGGCCATATAAATAGACAAAGATAATCTTTGTCTGGTTGCAAGTCTGAGTCAGGTTTTGGATTGTATGCAACATTACATATAAAATTACATATGCTCAGCTTGGCAGGTCTGTTTGTAATTTGCTTTGATCTCCAGAAGCGCCGACTGGTTCTGTTATCACAGTAGAGATGATGCATTGCCTTAATGAAATAAAACATAGAACTAATGGCTTAGTGTTCAGACTTACTGTGAGCGATAAATTTGATGAAATGCTTTCTTATTCCCTGCTCATTATCCATTAATCCAGAATGCTAATGCTCCCACCAAAAAGGAAATTCACAAAACATCCAAAGCACATACTCAACACATGTAGGAATAACAGGCTTTGCTGAAAGAGCCACGTTACCAGAATAAATTTTCTCATGCTAGAAAGTGATACTTGACATCTATTTTTAAGGCTGTCAGCTTTCCGGAGGTATCATTTCATGTATTTAATTGCTGGAGAAGTATTTTGGTCACAGTGACAGTTTATTAGAGTACAATGAATGTGATTACATTGTAAGGAATTTTTACCAAGCCAGTTGCTGTTGGTTTCATTCACTTGGTAGGACATCCATAGTGGACACAACTTATTTTTAAGGTTCCTATCGACAGCAATGTTGTACAACTGTGGAATTATATAGTCTATAAAAATAATGCATTTGTGGCATTTTAGGTTATTAGGTAAGCACTGCTCTCTAATGCTAACTATATGTTAGCTAGCTATCCTTTTGCTTAAAAAAAAAAATCCTACTTCTTGCTTCCTGTCCCCGAATAATATCACTCTGTGAGAAAAGAAAATGTTTCTGCCTTATCTTTTGCTTGACAGGGTTTAGGAGAGTTTATAGCATTACTTCAGTTCCTTGATCAATCCCCACAGGAGCTTAGACACTTACTTCAGAGACTGTGTGAAAGAGTCTCACATATAATAGAAGGAAATAGCCAAGACAAAGTTAAAGGGCTGAACTTCAGCTTGTATCTTGGCTCATGTTTCATCACTACTGAATAAAAATCTGTTTACTGTGGTATCCGGTTTTCAGCTTGTGTATGGGCCTCATCCTTGCAATATTTGTATGATTTAGCAATGCAAAAAAAAACAAAAAACCAAAAACAAAAAAAAAAAAAAAACCAACAAAAAAACACCAAAAACCCAGCCCTGTGAAAACCACCTGCTTGCATAGTTATTGCACAAAGGTGAACGGAACTGTAACTTATTGTTTAGAAAAAGCTTTCTTTGAAAACAAGATTTTTTTCCCCAGTGATTATTTTCCTAGGAAGTTTCTTTTGGCAAAATATTCTCTGGGAAACTTGCTATGAATCTTATTAAGAATATTTGTCTGTCTCATGGTGCTGGTGATTTGCTTCTATGCTGTCCTATTGCATAAATTGATGTCATATGGTGTCTCCACAGTATTTGAGAATTGTATTAGCTTTCAGGAATTTGTACTTTGAATTAAGTTCAGAAAATAAGGTCATTTTTCTTCATGCAGATATGAACCTGAAAATACAATTACAAGAGACAGACATACCATAATACTGTCAAAAATGATTTTAGAAGATAGAGAAATACATGGACTTCTAACTGATGTCTATTATTTTTTATTATTCTTTCCAACTTGTACTTCAGTGGTGGTGTTTGTTTTCTTAAGGGAAAAATAAGAAGACAATTTTCTTAATTTCTCACTCTCCTTGTAGTACTTCCTGGGAAGAGACAACTTCCATTGTAATATCTAAATTTGTAATACATGATAATTTCTGTTTCCTTGTTTTGTACTTTTGTTATCTGCTGGACAAATTCATTTGCTAGTACAGTTGTAAAATACAAAAGTCCTGCTGTGTAAGTTGTGGTACATGAGAAGTAAACAGAAGCAAAATTTCCCAACTGTCTAAAAACAGTAAGTTCTTGGCACTCATATCCCAAAAGCATTTTTGTGAACACTGAGCAGAGCATCAAGCATCATAACAAAACTCTATGCAAACCATCCTGCTATAGTTTTTTGTTTTTGTTTTTTATCTCTTTGTAGTAGTTAGATCTTGTTCACCTCCTGTGCCCACCATCAGTTCTGGTGTGTGAGTGTATGAGTAGAACAATACTTAGGGTCTGGCCAGTGGTTTGGAACAGCACTGTGTGCTTTGGCTCATCATATAACATAATGTAAAACGACACTGCATCAATAATGTCCCAAAAGGGAAAGGAAGAAAAAAAGTTTGCATTTGTAATGTCTTTGTAGGCTTATTCCTTCCCTCCCCCAAGTTTTCTACACTTCTCCTTTGAATCAACCTTTCGTTTGTTTTTCCACCTATTTGATTTGGTGTCATCTGAGCTGGGCAGATTTTACCTTACAAAATTCTTGTTTAATGAATTTAGCACATACACACAGTGAATTTTAAGTTTTATGAAGAATACAAAGTAAACTAACAGGTGTTTCTTAACCAAACTGTTTGTAAACTGGATCTGTGTAGAACAATCAATCCATGGTGACGGTACAGTTAATTCATAGAAAAAGATGAAAACATCCACCAATTCAGACTTGGCAGCTCTGGGAAGACACAAACCAAGAAAAACAAAAAACTTTAAACTGAAATTCAACTGCTGGTTTTAGTCTGAATTGAAAGTTTATATTGCTTCCAATTAACCATGCAAATGCTGTCCAGAAAACATTGTTTTCTTCCCATTTAGAGAAAAAGTTGTGAGTCAAATGCAGAGCATAATGTTGGCATCTTGTTTCACATTTTATGGGTTGAAACGATTTTATTTGCTGTGCTGTTGTATTCGGCTCAGAAACTCACTTACTTTTGATGCTGAAAACTAATCATCCATTTGATTCGCTGCTGCGCTTGGATTGAGACTGGGTTGATGACTTCCAAGTTTGGACTTTAATGACTTCCAAGTGTACAGATGTAAGAGAGGCTGAAATAATAGACAGTTAATAAGAAGTGAGCCATCAGAAACCAACTAAGCAAAGAAAGAGAGGTGAATTACCCCATCTTATTTGTTTGTGATTAAGCTGAATATAACTGTAAACCCCAAGTCCTAGTAGTTTCTGTGTCTGTTGTGCCACTCTGTCTGATGAGCTGACCTGAGGGACTGTTCTGGCCCTAGCTACCAGCTAGACTGGATGGCTGGAGGTAGAATTCTGGAGTGAGGGGCACCTTGCTTTGCTGGTTTGAAAAGATTATTCAAGCTTTTCTGTGCTCTGTGTACTGGACTCACAGACCAGCCTCTGCAGTTCTGAAGTCCCGTCCTGTAGATTCTTCTTTGGCATTACAGTGCACTGGGTAAGCTAAGCTATTTATTGGCTGCGATCCCTACTTGCAACTCCAACAAGATTGTCTCTTTCTGCCATGCTTTCTGCCACTGTCCCCTATTAAAAGCTGAAGTCTGTAATACAGCACCCTGAGCACCTCACATGGTTTCCTTGTTGGTTAGGATGGCACAAGCCAGTGTGTGGAGGTTTGTAGGGCACATGCTGTGCACCACAGCCATGGGCAGGTGCAAACATAGTTGTGTGGTCAAGACCTGTTCCAAAACTAGATGGGTTGGGATTCAAAGGTGCAGCTTAACAGACAGCTTAACCTGTGTCCTGAGCCTGCTAAGCACTGCCACTGGGAATGTCAAGACTTGCTTTGGCCAAGTGCTAATAATATGTGTAAGCTCTTTGTGGGAAGGATCATGTGCTGGTCTGTTTTTGTCTAACACCTCACCCCATGAGTCCTGCTCTGCAGCCAGGACTCCTAGACAGTATGTTAATACAAATAATAAATAACACTTACAAAAATACCACAGGCATTCCTGTGTCATTCACAGCCTGTTTTTAGACTGCTCTCCCAACTTCTGTTTTCAAGTGTGGCTTTAATTGATAATTGATATAAAAGATATTAAAAATTAACTTTATTCACATTATTTACATTCACAAATAATTTAAAATGTTGGCATGCAATTCAGAAGGAAGGAGAGCTTTTTCTGTATACAGACCTGAGAGGATGGCTGCAGTGAGAGCAGTTCCTTTCTGAATTTTTTTAATGTTTCACATTGATGGTTTTCTTGCTCTGTGAGGGGTCAGCTAACTCCCACACTTCAGAAAAGAGAGCTCAGTTGAAACCAAAGGATATACCTGTTTGGGGCTGTCAGGTGACTTTACAGAGATGTTTATAAGCTATACAAATAAAGGCTTTGACTAATGATTGTTTACACTGTCGGGTTTTTTTTGTGGGTTTTTTTTTTTGTTTTTTTTTTTTTTTTTTTTTTTTGGACACAGTAGGTTTAAAAAAGTGAAGGATTCCAAGCATAACATTTGAAAATAGCAAAAACAAAAACACTGTGGCTGCTGAAAAACTAATGCTAGGTAGCTGAAATGTGAACTTGCTCTCATCATGGCACTAAACTAACCTCTACCATAAATGACAGAGTCTTTGCGTTGGTTTGCGTTGGGGGGGCAGCTGGTTTCCAGCAGTAGCTCATTTGCACCTGTGGAAAGTGCAGATCAACTACTGCATTAATCTTGAGATTCAGCTCCTTCTACAAATTCAGCCATGGTTTGTACTGCATTGATTTTCTGGCTTTAGTCAAGTGACTGTTTTAGAAATGAAAAAATTTTAAAGAACAAATTTCTAATATCTTTAACTACCAGAAGAATGATAGTTTCACCTAATGCCAGGAGATGCTGTCCCTTCTGGCAACCAGATGAACTTCCATAAGCTTAAAGCAGTTGCAAGATTGTTGCTAAGGAGTTTAAACTTAGATGCAATCCTGAAATTATTGGTCAGAATCAAAGGACACAGGGACCTGGGAAAGTCTCAGACTGAAATCTCCAGTTTGAAGGTTGTTTGTGGTTAAAACTGTAGTTAGTATTCTTGCTTCCTAATTCTGGAAAGCCTATCACAGGTTGGAGCCTGTAGGTCTGTGCTATAAATACAGTCTTATCCTCAACTGTCTTTCAGTGACATACAGCCTCAGCACTGGGGAGCAGCTAGACCCTGGTATTTATTTGTCAGAGTAAGAGCTAACTGCAGTGTAAATAGATTTGATCAAAGTGAAAATATTTGCTGTATTTACTGCTACCCCTCATTCTTACAGTATCTGTGAGACAGATCCTGCTGCCCGTAAAATCCATGTGATCAGATACATATCCCAGGAAATTTTGATAGCTGATGGCAGTAGCTCTCGGGATAGGTAAAGGAGGGTGCTTTCCAGATAGCTCCAACCAGATCAACCCCTTCAGGTGAGCAGGGACAGACGTTTCCTTGCTGCTGGCAGATCTGCAAACTGCTGGTGTGCCAGTGAGGCTCAAGCTCTCTATTCCCAAATCCTCCTGGGACAAGAGAGCCAGGGCAAATTAGCAACGGTCTGTTGGGACCCCAGCCCTCACATGGAGGATGGAGGAGAAAGAATGCTGCCTCTAATCTCCTTTTTGGCTGTGGATCAACTTGCCAATGTGAATTCTGTTGCACTTTCCATCCGTTAGCAACTGTCTGTACTGTTTCTATGCAGAAAACCTTTTCTGGTGGTGTGAGCAGATTGCTGTCAGATGCTGTGCATGTCGCCAGCAGGAGCATACATGCTGAAGGCAGATGATGGGACGTGTCTCTCTCCAAAGATCACACTGCAGTTGTTTTCCTGGCTTCAAACAAACAAGCAGAAAGACAAGCTAGTGGAATATTGCCCAGGTGCCTTAAAGCTCCATGTGCAGAGCCCAGTGAAATTCTGAGGTTTGGTGCTGTAGTCAAGAGTTCATAGAGGCTGACACTGAAGTCTCCTTTCCTTTTGCATTCCTCAGTGCCCCTGGATTGAAGCCACTTGCTTCCTGCTTGGCACGGTATTCTCCAATTGTAATGTACTTCCTCTTAATGTCCAGAGGTATAATGATACAATTGTAAAGCCGTTAAAATTAATGCTGCGAAGGAAGCAGCTTAGTTAATTGCTTGTGCAAAAAAATGCAGTGGTAGGCTGAGCTATCTCACTGAGGCACATCAAAGCTATTAGCTGTTAACCATTTGAAAGCTGTGTAGCCTTGTGCTACTGTGTGGAAATCTGCCCCATGCTTATCTGGGAGAGTTACACATTCATTTTTGAACAAGCAATATAAGTAATGGTCTAGTAATTAGTACTGCAATATAGAGGCAATCCTCTTCTGTTTGGAGTGGTGTCCTGCTAAAGTCCTGGCTCTGTTACCACTTTTGTTTGCTACTGCCTCCTAATCTTCGTGCACAAAATACTGTTACTGAGATGTGAATGTCTGTTTCTGTTTGGGGGCAATACTGTGCCCTGATTTATTACTGTGAAATGTGTGAAAAGAAGGTCTCTTTTCAGACTTCAAATAAGGGATGGAATTGAATTTGCTAAATGTGTGCATGCATGCGTCTGCTGAGTTCAGCTTAACTTTTTTCAGTCCATTCTGTATGCTGCTTCTTCAGCTTGGTGTTTCTCTATGAATTGCACTGGTTCTCATGCAGAATTTAGAATTAAACTTGTGTTTCTCTGAACAGCCAACGCTTAACATGCTGCCCCCCAGCTCCCCTTCCTCTTTTTTCAGCTATAATGTGGCCTTTGCCAGCTCTCCTTTTAGTGTGGCAACTAGAGAGATGTTACCAGACTTGATATACGGTATGTTGTGCCAGGCTCCTCGCTGGCCTGAGTGCCAGATGTGAACCTCACCCTTGCACCTGTCAGAGGCAACAAACTTCAGGCCACAGATTGATGGAACTGAGGGTACTTTCCCCACACCTTGCCTTATATAACTGGAACTGGGTGCGTGTTGTGTGGCTGGTTTCTGTAGCCAGCAAATCCCACTGGTGTTTCCAGCTGTCCCTGGATGTTTCTAATGCCTTCTCTGAGCAAATGATGCCTCATTGCTGTTGTCCTTTGGATACTGTTTTTAGTTCAGTTGGAAGGAGGCTTGCTGTTTTTTTCCAAAACCAATCCCAACTTTGCAACTCTTACCTAGCAACAGCTTTAAGGCCTTTGGGTACTGGCTGACCATGTGCCGTGCTAGTTGGTTTTCATGTCCTCATGTTCACATTCAAGCTCCAGTAATGTGGTTCTAGAGGGTCCTGGAAGCTGCCTGATGGAGTCCTGCCTGCCAGATACGTGACACGCATGAGGAGATGGAGACAGTGAGTCATATAGATGAGAACTTAGGTGTCTGTGGGATGTACATGTACCATGCAGGCAGCAGCTAGCTCTTGGCTGACTGTTGGAGGGACTCAAGGTCGTTTTGTCAGCTGCAGACCTGTGAAGCAGTTCTGTCTCCTTGGTCAGTAATGCATGGATCAGGAATGCTGCTTTGTGGTTTTTGTTGTTGACCTGGCTGTCCTTCCTGCCTCCTGTCCCCTCCTGCCCGCAGCAATGTCAGTGGGTAGCACCATTCCATAAACTCTGTTCCCAGCTGGGTCCAGGTTCCCAGAGCAAAACCAGCAGGTCTGCTGGGTAAGAGGTGTTCATGTATTACTTTCTGGAGTTACAGCTATACAAAGTATTACCACCACTATACAATATATTCTCTGTTATTTAAAAGGGAGGATGGTGAATAGGATCAGCTATTTGAGGTTTCAAGTAATCCAGGGTAATTTTCAGCGTAATTAATACGTGCCAGGAATGTGACCCTTGCTGGGATAACAAGAAGATCTGGATAACTGAGGTGATAGAGTACAAGTTGTGAAAATAGTGCCAGAAAACTGTCTGCATAGGTCAGTTGCACAACCTAATAAAACTCTCAACTGTTGATGCAGAAAAACAGTTTATACAGCTTTTGCCTGACATGTGCAGAAGTAGAAAAATCCTTTCTCTTTGTACAATTCCCGGATGTTTTCTTTCATTAAGTTTCTTCTGTTATCTCTGAAGAGGTCAGAAAGTAGTTGCTTCTTAAAGATAACAATTTCATGAAAAACATAACTTGAAATGCCCTGAGAACACCACACAGTGATCCAGACAGGACCTTTTGCTGTACTGTTTGTTTTCAAAGAAAATATAAGCAAATTTTGATAAAATAAAAGTCACTGCAGACTTGATAATATATATTAAAAACAATATACGTAGATCTCTCAGAAAGTAGTGCCTCCTATGTATTTCCATGGAAACTGCAACAGATACGAAGAGCACAGTAACACTATTTGGTAGTGTAAATTCTCAGCTACAAAACACCGTTTTTCAGTGCAGTCACCACCATTAGCTACGCATTTTTGCCAGTGATGGACAAGAACCTAAATGCTTTGCTTGTAAAAATCTGTTCCACCAGAGTTGACCCACTGTCACCACTGCTGAAATACAACATGCACCACCTCACCGTGCTCACATCCACTGTTTGGTCTCCATAATCATTCAGCAAGAGTCAACGAATATCAGTGGGTGCCATTTTCTCTGCGTGGAGGAACTCAGTGATACCCCTTTATTTCATACGTACTTCCGTGTTGGATCCCATTTTGTCAGACTGCCTCTCTGCTGCCATCTGTCACACAGCAACAAAATGTAGTGGGATATTGGCAGGAAGGTTCAACTTGTACTTCCATAGCATCAAATTCCACCTCTGATGTTGTTGGGCCAACATAATAAAATAAGAGGTATTACTTTCAGAGCAACAGTTATATGTTCTTTCTTTAAACAAATTATGAACAAATGCAAGAGTTTCAGCAGTCATTAGCAAAATTAGTTACAAACTTGCCAACCATAAAGAACATTTCCCAGCAATCGTTGTCTGAACTTCTATAAAAGCCCATGAAGAGGTAGAAATTATTGATAAATGCTTTTTTTTTTTTTTTTTTTTTACCAAAAGGACACATAACATTTGCTAGTGAAGTCAGAGTTTAGTAACAAACCTTTGTTGAAATAGAAAAGAAAAAATGTGATTGTTTGTTTTTGGGGGCTGGATTTTGTTTTGGTCTGTTTGTTTCATTTGAGAAACAGGTAGGCCAGCTTCATCTTCCTTCTTAGTGTTCACAACAATGTTGTGTTTTTGCAGTGTTGAAGATGAGCAGAGTACAGTTTGGTATTTCAGTGAGCAAGAATTTTAGACAAGGAAGAAATGAATTAAGTACATCCTCTCAAAGAAGCATTGCTGTCACTCAAAGATTTGAGTAAGTGAGGTATTACTGGAATTGTCTGGGGTGAGTGATACTTTATCTTCATAAATATCCCACCGGTTGTTGCTTGCTCTTCCATCCTGTCTATAAACAGCCGAAAGAGCAGAAGTCAACCCAATGCTATGATTAGTTTGAAGGAGTTTAGGAGCCATGAGGGCTGTTCTGAAAGCAATGCTTTCTATTTTATTACGTTGCCCAGGGTGTTAGAGTGGTTCTACTGAAATTTAGAGGAAGCTACTCATAACCATGAGGACTGTGTGAGAAGGTGTAAATTCCCAAATCTGCCTAGAGTCAGCACCCACAGTGTTAGACTAAGTTGGCTAGTTTCCAGGAGTGTTTGAGACCTTAAATGCTCTTTAGTCCTTACTCTCTGGTTGATCACAGATTAATCACTTGCTTTTTTAAATACTATTACCCAATCTTTTGAGCCACTCAATCCTGATTAAAATTTACTTTCTAAAATACAATTTAGAGAACTGAAACTGCTCGGATTCCAGACTTTCACATATTTTTTTTTTTTTTTTTAAGAACTGTGAGTCATTGCAGTCATGCTCGGTGTTTTCACAGTACTTCCATAAAAATTTTTTTGGTTAGTTTTATCTTCTGAAGAGTCATTCACATTGCTTATTTCATTCTTTTTTCTGAAATTTAATGAGAAATATTAGTAATCCGGCACTTAGGCATGCATACAAACTATTATATAAGCAAACTGAAGATCAAAAAACTTTGCAGATTGCTGTCAGTATTATCCTTCACAGCTTCTAGTATGACTTATTCTATTGTACAGTGATATACAAGTATTGTTCATATGCTGTATATGAATTTGTCCTTTATAACTACACAATACGTATTAGAGGAACAAAATTGCATGCTCAGGTTAGGAAATAAATAAATGGTCACATAGCTTCATTTTACTTTTTTTTTTTTCAGTGGGGATACATCCACTGACTTTGTAAGCCCTACGTGGTTCTGTAGTAGGGTCTTCAGGTGGAAGGGCTGATGAGCTGGAGCACAGTTCTGAGCCTGAACTAGTGGCATTCAGTCACAGCACTGTGTACCATGTCTTGTGTGTATTCCCTGGCCATTAGGAAGGCCATTGTAGAGGTTTTTGCTAAAGACAAGGCTGGCCTTGAGATGATTTTGGGTAGTCATGTATAACATTTGCGTTCTCCAGAAATATGCATCTGCAGGAGAGGTTTGGAGATGTGAGCTGGCCCGGGGCTGGGGCTTTGCAGTGCTTTAAATCAGCAAAATTGCTGGCGACTTGTGTTGGCTCTGAAAGCCAGTACAGCTGCTTTCATGGTCCATGAAGCTTTGGATAATCTTGCAGGACTCTGCTGCTTCTGCTGTCTAAATACACCTCTCTCTGATCAACTAACTGTAGTCTAAGTCCCTCTGTTGAGTAAAGGAAAAAATGATAGTTGCTTTAAGTTTTCCGTTTTCCTTTATATGCTCTTATCAGCTCAGGAGTTGGAAGCTTGCTGTTTGTAAGATTCATGAACATCACTGCTAGCCTTACTCACAACTGAAGTATAAGCATGGTTTAGTTATTTTCCTCTACAAACAAAAGGTCATCTAAAGTCTAGTTAGTGTGGAAGCTATGATATAATCTGAAATTATGGGAATGATTTATCAATGATAGCTGACTTTTTTCCCCTTTCTCTTCCCACTACCAACACACATGACAAGCTATTTCTGCTGCTCTCACCCCACAGTTCCTGTTCATAAGACTTGGTGTAATATGTATTCCTTCTTCTACTCTTGTTACTTTTTGCATTCTTGGAGGAGAATTGAATGTAGCAGTACACCTAAAATGTACCTCCAGTGTGCTCACAGTAAATGAAGGAACGGGAATACCTGTGCTGTCTGAGGAAATATCTTTTTCTGCTTTATGTTCCACTGCCCAGAAGAGCCAGAACCATTCTGAAAGAGTTGGGAGAAACCCTTGCAATTGGAAGACGCTGTATTAAAGAAGAGTTCCTTTCTTTCCCTTTTGATTTTATACACATAAGCTTACAGAAATTCTTAAATACTGCATATTATTGTACTACTTTTTATTCTTCCTGAAAGCTTAGCCTGCAAACTATCCTGCCATCCAAATGCAGTCCAAGATTCCTGCTTTTCAAATAGACCTTCAAAAGTACATTTGCACGGTCTCTGTAGACTTAATCAAAAGTAGTAATTTAGGTTGGCTGTTCTGCATAGTTCACCTCAATTTCCAGCTACCCTAGCTTCATGAGCAGCTGTGTTGTTTCTCAAATCCTATCTATGGAGAGCTTTACTAGAGGCTGAAAAGGGATGGTGAGTAAATTGTTGCCAAGCTATTGGGCAGCTTATCTTGACTTGAATGTTTACTGTAAAAAATCCAAAACTGGAGATATTCAAGATGGCTGTCAGTTATGGACATGTCACCTGAACATCAAATGGATGTTTTCAAATCTGAGAAGGAAACAGTAGATAAATGGTGGTGGTACTCAATAATTTAGGCAATTAAAATACATATCAAAGTTCAGAGTAGGCACAGACTTACTCAACATCTTTTTACACAGATATTTTGGTTCTCTGTAAAATGTACTAGAAAGAAACTAAATTATTTCCTTCTTCTTCCTTTTATTCTAGCCATCTAATAGTGAAATTTAAATTTTGTTTTTTCTAACTGAAAGTGAAAATAATGTAGGTTTTCCAACTGGAATGTTCTGGAACTTCATTCAGTATAAAAAGTCAATTAGGAAAAAGAAGTGTTCTTTGGACTTGAGCAGCTTTTTTTTTAGTATTTGCAAGGAAACCCCAACCTGTACATTAAAGAAGTCCAGTATGTTTTATGTTATGTTGGCATGAAAATGCAAAGCTGTGAGTGGGGGGAAATGTGTGTCAGGTATCATGTAACAGCAGCAAAGAGATTTCTGATGTTTATCAAACCTTGAACACCCCAGATTATTAAAACATATTCCTTGGCAATAAAGAGTAGATGTTTAATTTGAAAGGAGAAGAAGAATTTGTTGCTTTTTTTGCAGAGGTCATGAACTGAGCAGGAATGAGTCCTCCTTGGCGGTTTCACTATTTTGCTGTTTGCCTTCGGGAATGGAGATTTGGTCTGATCTTAACAACTACTGCCAGGCCTTCAGCTCCCACAGGCAGCTTTACTGTGTCTTTTGAGGCCCACCTACAGCAGCTGTAGTTGGATTTTGGGATGCAGAGGCCCCCCAATTGCTCTGGCTGTGGCGTATCCTGAACCTTGCATAGCTGATTGCTGTCTTTGCTGAGAGGAGTCAGAGTGCTGGCCAACTCCTCCTGCTTGCTGGCGTTAAAGAGAAGATAGCTTTGTTTAATATATCAAGCAAAAGAGAGCATACCTTGTAAAGGAAAAGAATTAGAATGTGAAGTCATGCTAATAGTTGCTGCTATTAGAAGAGATGAGTGGGGTCCTGCATTCATTCACCTTCAGAAGTTTCAAATTGTTCCATTTTAGGTACCTGTTTCTTATGTACCTTTGCAGTTCCAAAGCTTAAAAATATACTGTATGAAACTTCTGCTGTTTTATGGCAGTGGATTTTCAATGTTATATGCTCAGCTAGTTGAGTACAGATGGATGCAGCAAAACCTTCTCCACCAAGATTCATCATGCACATATTTTTATAAAAATCCTGTATTTTCCAAGACTGTGCGACTTGAATGAGATCTGCTGCTATGCCTTAATAGGAAGACAGGGCATAAATGACAAGGGTAAAGTATGAATTAAGGCTGTAACTACAATATCATAGAATCATAGAATATCTTGAGTTGGTATGGTTGATTAGGTTCCCATGTTTCAGAATATTGTCAGGTTTAAATCTTCCTGTTGCTTCTTTCCAGTTACTCTTTTTGTCCCTGCTATCTGCTTTGATTATGGAGAAAGAGAAAAACTAAAAACAGTCTTTGTAGTGATGACAAGTTGAGAAGCATTTTTTCAGATGTGCTTTAAGTTACTTATGCTAATTCATTACTCAATGATGATAGATCATGCTAGTCAGGTAATTAATCAGACACACCTTGTCAAGTGGAGAGGTTCATGATGCACAGATTTTTCCTAGTTTTCTTTTTCCACTAGCCCTACCGCATCTCAAATGACCTGTGACAAGCTGGATGTCATGGTTCAATGAAGTAACCAACAGTCCTCTTCCTGGAAAATTAGGTTATTTTCTCCACAGTCAAAATATAGAGAGCAGGCATTGGATAACAGTGTCCTGAAATATCAGATGTGATAAAATGATCCCCTGTAACTTGGAATTTTGAGGCAGAGAAAGAGAGGTTGACTATGTGAGAAAATACAATATTTTAATAGATCTACTAATATATTTAGGGCAAACATGGAGAAAAATTTAGTGCTGAACTTGTTTCACATAACTAATCTTCATTACTACTGCAGTACAACATCTTAGCAGGAACCACATATATAAATAGCTTTTGAGAAACATCTGTTGTGCTGTGGCTTAGCACACGATTGGCAGTCAGGAGAGGTAAAGGTTTGTTCAGCAGTGTTTGACTGTAGTTGATTGCTGTCTGTAAAAAGATGTGTTTGTGTTGGAGGATAAGCTGTTAGCAGTGTACCTTGAGATTACTCCCAGGGGTGAACTTTTGGGGTATGTAACTCAGGAGGTAATTCAACTTTATTCATCTATGAATTCCTTCTTTTCATATGCAGATTGATAAGCTTTCTTACTGTGATTTAATAGTTGTTATGATTTATAGCTCTAGTTTTAAAGTCAGTGTATTTTAATTTAGTCAAAATAGTTTGTTTGGGATGACTGCCTTTGAGATCTTTGAAACAGACTGACATTCTGAGTACTTTTCTTAACACTTCATCGTGTCCTGATAGTAAATCACACAAATAAATCAAACATTGAAAACAGCGTTTTCTTTATAGTTCCTCTTTCTTGCCCATTTTTTTGTAGAGAGCAGTCGTAAAAGAGCTGCCTCATGGATGCACTGAGAGCGGCAAATGTGCAGTGTCCCCAAGAAGATGCTCAGAGGAAAGCAGTGTGTCACTAAGTTTATGAAACCTGTGTTTAGGTTAGCTGTGTTCCCAGCACACAAAATGCAGTACCTAAATATAAGAGTGAAAATGAAGGTTGAATTTGTATTTCTGACTTTTTTTCCCCTCCTTCAGATAGCACAAATATTGCCAGGAGGCTGGTAAGAAGGGATATGCACCACAGATGCTGAGCTTCGGTTTGCACATTGCTGTTGTGATGTTTCTTTCATTCTCTTCTTTTTTGTATTTCTCTGGCCAACCCTCTCTGCAGTAAATGTTGTACTGATGTCCTCCATAGCCCAACAACCAGAACAGAGCCTGGTAAATAACAGTCCTTTCAATCATATTAGAAGGAACCAGACTTTGATTGTTTGTGCTTTTATTTTCTTTCCTCTATCCTGGTATTTTTACCCATAAGACTAAATTTGCAAGCTGAATTCCCAGCAGCTTCTTGGAGTGCTTGGCTGCACTTCACTGCACAGGAGCTTGTTTACAACCCTGTTTTTGGTAAGCTTTATTATCAAAAAATGTGTAAAGTGGCTAACAGAAGTCATGAAAATGAGGCCCAAACATTTACAAGCTGAGCACTACGATCTGGTACTGAACAGGTATGGAGGGGGAGGAAAAGGAAATTTTGTCCTCTTTCTTGGCCTTAGCATGGCTGTTACCATAGAGTATGGCATCAGATAGGCACTTCTTCTCCAAGATAGGGTGGATGCTGACATGTGGCTATGATTTCATCAGCATCAGAGCCAGTGAGTAGTCTGAAAATGATTAGGGATTTTTTTTTCTTGCCTGCCTGAGCTCTAGTCTTAGTTGCTGTAAACAAATCCCTCTTACTCTGGGTGTATCTTGGGTCTGGCAAATCTGAAGAACTATGCATCATCTGATTGCTCTCTCCCCCCAAAGACTAGGATGCTGACTGAACCCCTATTTGTTTACATGCTTTATTTGTGCCCTCAGGGATAATGACCTGATGCAGTGAGATCCTTGAGGACCTGCTTAATCATTGAAGGCATAGGGTCTGCCCTGTGCTCATACTGCATGCTCCCCTCTGACTTCCCTGTGGTTTGCTCTTGCCTCTTGAGTTGAAGGCTGCTCTTGCTCCTGTTCTTTCAAATGGACCCCCTTCCCTCACCCTCTTTTCCTCCCTGTTATATGTCCGCTTTCCTATCCATAGTTTCTTCCCTCCATATACATCATACCATACTGCTCATGTTTAAACTCTGCAGAAATAAGATATACGATGTGTTTCGGTCACCCTGTACCCAGCATGAGGTTTTCACTGCCTGCCCTAGACCTGCTGTGCCATTTTGTATTTTTGTGTTTGCCTTTCATTATGCATGGCTATTCCTTTTGGGGGATTCTGTTAAAAAATTTGGAGGAGAGACATCCCCTGCTTGCTGACTGCCCGGAGAGGAGCAGGAGAAGGCCTGGTGTTCTCTACCAGGACAGTCCTTGTTGCCCATCGGCTGAGCCCTCGGAGCTGCTGCTGGTCAGGCTTCCTTGCTGCTGCTTCTCCAGGCACGCTTGGCTCTTTTCCCTGCTACTCCTCCAGCCCCACCTTCAGAACAGTGCAACTTCATCTTTGATCACTGTGTTATTCTTGTCGTTTTAATCTAATCATTACAGGGCCTATTTTTTTCTCATAGAGGCTCACATGGTTCCACGCTCAGCAGTCATTTTCTCCTTTGCCCTTCTGCTGTTTTCTCTCTGTCTGGGTGCTGGGGAGTGCTGCTCTCAGGAAGGAGAGGAGCCAGCTCCTTCTTGTCCTGCCTGCATTTTTTACTGTTTCTGTTGGAGCATTTGAGACATGAACAGAGGTGGGTGGAGGCTTTGTAGCGCTCACAAATGGCAGCTGTTCAGCTTGGGTCCATGGCTGTTGCTGCTGCAGGTCAGGAGGCATGGAGCAGGGCTGGTGAGTTCTGCTTTCCCTCCCTGCACCTCTCTCCTTTTATCCTCATGTTGTGTTTGATCTTGACTAGGTGAGGCTGGGATCCTTTGCGGGAGTTCGCGGGTTATGTAGCTTTTCAACCATCCCTTAATGCCCCAGTAGGGTTTGCCTTCAGGTCTGCTCTGCTGCAGTCTTTTATCTTCTGGTGACAAAGCCATCCTAAGGTTCCTAAATGGACGGGTCCTGGCTGTGACCAAGTTGCTTCTGAATCTACTGATTTGGAATCCGTCACAGAAAACAGTGTTTGGTGAAAGTGTTGTTTTACTGTATGTGCAGCGTACATCCATACTCTATATACAATCAAATATATTCAGGGGAGTTGGACTAGATAATCTGTAAAGGTCCCTTCCAATTCAAATGATTCTATGATTCTATATATGAAAAATTCCTGTTTTTTCTTGTAAAAGTTCCTGCCGGGTGGGTGTGGATCGAGTGTTTGTGTGTTTTGTTTCAGCCTGTGAATCCGTCAAGATCCGTCACTGTTATATAAATAAATCATCATCATTAATTATTTATATAAAATGGAGACATGAGGGAATGAGGAAGAAACGCTGAGAGTAAACACGAGGCTTTTAGGAGCCTGAATTTGAAATTGCTCAGAAAAGCAGTTTAGAGATGGATATTTTTAGAAATCTGCAATTTATTTTGGAGCAGAGAAAATTTCAACATTCCAGGGATGAAGAAGGCCACCTGTTTGGCAGCAGCTGTCCCACCGAGCCGGGCAATGCTGCTGGCAGCTAATCATATCTCCAGCACTCAGATGTGGTGTGCATGTGGCGTTTCAGCCGGTGCTCTGTGCAGACATATAGCTTGGTTTTCTGTTGTTTGCCCTGCATTTATCTGTGCATCTCATCTGGGCCGTGTTGTGGTGCATCTGATAAATGATCGTTCTGCAGCAGTAAGCTGCAGTTTTGGTTTGCAGTGTGGATACAGCAAGAATACTTAGTATACTATTGTGACAGATGAAAGCCATGGAAATGGGCCAAATTCAAGCAGTTTTCCATTGCATCTGATCAGCAGATCCTATGGAGGGAATTTGCCTGCTGTGAATATTTGATTCTCACTAGCTCAAACTATCTTGTGTGCTGGCAGTTCTTCTGTGTGAATTTGTGGTGGCTTTCCAGGGTGTCTGTCCTACACAGCTGCCAATTTCTGCTGGTTTTTATAGGGTTTAGGATTCATGCTCCACTTTGTGTGTGAGGAAAATGACCCAATGCAATATAATGATTGTGTCCCTTCAAACCAGCAGCACCGAGGTTATCCATCTTTTAAAGAACGGCCCAAACAAAATGGCAAGTGTTATAATCTCTCTCCTTCTACCTTCATGGAGGTGCAGTCCCTCTGCATTCAATCCTGCATGCGTCATCTGTAATTGGTTGTTCTCTGTTCCGACACTGAGGGCAGCAAAAAATTGATAACTCTTGCATTTCCAGAACTTATAAGTAAATGACATTGCACGAAGTGCTGACCTCATCATGACTATCAGGACTCTGCTTAGGCAAGCACAAAGCATTTGGTTTTTAATTTGTCAGTGTATCCTCTGCTTGTGTCCTTTATCTGGCACCACGTTGAAGCTTTTCTCTTCTAATCAGCCTGTTTGTGCTAGAGGTAATTTCATAGATAAAAGCTACTTTTCTACTTTAAAATCTTGTGCGATTTACGGAAGAAACTTAGGCTTTAAGCTCACTTTTCCACTTGGTGTACAAAGACAAAACCAGAAGAAGCTGATTGAAGGGAGTTTCTGAACAGTATCATGAACCCAAATTACACAAAGCTAGCAAGAGGCAGCTGCAGGTCCCCAGGGCACATAGTGTGCGATGTGCTGGCCAAGTGACTGATGCTCCATCTACTCCATCTCTGTCACTGCAGCTAGTAACCACTGAGAGGAAGGCACTGACACCTTCCTTTAATGTATTGAGAGATTCATATGGTACTGCCTTGTAGGATGGAATTCGTTCTGGTCACGTTGCCCCTTGGAGCAGTGAGTGTTGCTTCCTGAGCCCACTGTAAAGAATACAGCCCTGCTAACTGAGGCATGCCAGCTGACTGCGCTGCAATCCTTGCCACTGCTCTGCCACCTATTTGCACGCCTTGTTTAACTTTGCCAAGTTGTAGGGAGCTGGACATGCACACTAGATGTGTGTTTTCAGTCCTTTAAGGTAAGAGTGTTTTAGATGCACTGCTACTTGTGTACGCAGCACCCTTTTTCCTTTTTCAGCAACAAAGAAGTGCTACTTTATAAGGGACTACAAATAATGTGTTGTTAGAGCTCACAGATATGGAGCTGTAATTTCTCTCAAAAGATGTAAGCAGAATTTTCTGAGAACTGAAGAAACCAGGACTTGACCAGTGAATAGTGTGCTAATCCAAAAAGAAAAGCCTTCCTAGGAGCTAACTGTTAGTGGTAAGACTCCTTTCACTCTTCAGTGGTTTAGGAGTGTTGTTCTCCAGCATGTCAATGTAAATACAAAATACAAGTTTCAACTGTACTGAGGCAAGCCAGGAAATGTTTAGTTTTGCAGTGTTGTGAGGTACATTTTGTCTTGGGGATAGGCAAGCTTGACCTGAATATCTGTCACCTGAAAGCAATTTTTGTTGCCATTGTTTAATCCTTGGAAATAAATTGCCAATTTTAGAATCACTGAATAACAAAAACTCTGAAACTGTTAACAGAAGCAAAAACTTCTTTCAGTGCTCACTGATCACATCTTGTTGACATCCGTGGTTATTCATGCCAGAATAAAGCACCGACTGTGTAAGGAACTGTTTGTGTGATGGTGTTAGTGATTGTTGGCAAATGTTTTTTATGATGACCATCATAATGTAAGCATGTACAAGAACAGGCGTAGGGTTATGACACTGTTTTGTTGTGTTTTGGGGTTTTTTTGAGAAGTGGACATTTGTTCATCAGCAGGACTGTGTGTCCAAGTTAAAGGGCTGCCAAATGACTGATACTTTTGCTACTGCTTATCATAACTTGGATATGAACTTCTGGCATAAAAATGGTAACAATTAGTTATCCCTGGAGTTTCCCCTCCCTTGATTGTTTTCTAAACTTATTGGGTTACTGTGTTGTGTGTGTCCTGTATATTTTTGTTAGGAAATGTCACTGGCAACTTTTGTTTTAAAGGCTTTTGCATTTTATTAGTTTTACACATTGCTCCACCCACCGCTTGGAACTGACCAGAACTGCCCGCCTTCAAAGGCTAAACACAAGAGTTATTCATGTTGCAGTTGGAAATACTGTGGAAAAATTATAATGCAAACAGTAAGCCAGATGGAGAATTTTACAAGCATCTTTTCATGTCATGAATGATGCTGTCTCTCAAGGTTATGGGCTTTCTGCTCTCTCAACCACTATTTCTTTCCCTCTGGCTTTGTTCCAAAACTGTTAAGTTTCAGCCAGGGAAGAAAGAGAGATTTGGACTCCTCTAAATTTCTGAGCCCTTATTTCTGTGTGAGGTGGCTGGTGACAGCAAGCTTTGTGTGAGAGTGCTGGCATGCAGAATCCCTGTGATTAGCATGCTGATGGCTGTGCCCTGCCAGGCTGTGTCAGGGGCACACAGACAAAGCCTTCCACCCAGCGTAGGGAGGGTTTTGGTCTCCTGCTATGTACATACACTGAGAGCTGCCTGGTATCTTCTGGCCTTTCCTTCCTCATTTCTATGGAAGTGGAATTTTCTGTTGTTCAGGTGTCACCACGCATGTGGTGCTCTTCCTCTCAGTCCATAGCACAGGATGCCTCCAATTGAAGGTTCTACATGAGAGGCCTTAAAGGATACCAAGCTGTGTGTTGTAGCTTCACTTGTCTGCCCATCTATCATTGCATTTGTTGATTGAGCAGCACGTATATCTAATAACTTGTTCTCTTGATCTTCAGCACTTGTCTTGCATATAAAAGCTTCACTGATTCTATAAAAGGGTGGTGGTGTACGTGCATATGTGTAAGTATAAAATATATACTAGACATATGTGCACACAAACAGGTTTGATCGCCTCCACACAAACCCATCTGTTATCGCCCCTCTTTGGTTTCAAAGCGGTTTGTGTCAGGTTGGGCTTACTCTAAAAGTGTAACTCCTCTATGAACAGTACTGCAAAGGGAGGGGTTACTTCTGCTTACAGGCGGTGGCTGTCTGAAGTGTAGCTTCAAGCATCTATTTGTGGAGAGACTACCTACCTCTGTTCCCAGTGACTGATTAAGCTCAGAGGGGCAAGTGGACAGTTGTGTGTAATGGGAGTAACTGATCTGAGTTTGTACTGACATACAACACATTTTATGAACTGTTTGCTTAAGTGGTGGATGTTCCACATATACCTTAATCACCTGTTTTAGAAATCCAGTTGTTTCTTTTCTGGCTTGTAACACACTGAAATTCTGCTGGCAACCTACAGCAGTAGCTGAGGAAATTAGGAGGGCCTTTTTTTTAAAGAAATTACCAACATCTGGGTTTGGAAAGAGAAAACAAATTTGTTGCAGTTATACTGGGGGGGGGGGAAGTTTTATTTAATACTTATCTGGTTTTCAAACATAACCTATATTGACTTCCTAAGTTATGTGACTGGCAATGGCTTTGCTTCTTCACCTAGCTAACAATGTGATTCTTAGTGAGCTGTTCCTGAATTGGAGAGATGTTGGTTTAATAAGATGATCTTTGCAACTGAAGGAAAGTTAAAACTGTTTTTGTGTGTGTGTGTGCCTCATTTCAGGATAATATCATCTTATTCTTAAGAGGCTGCAAAGAGCTGGGACTTAAGGAATCTCAGCTGTTTGATCCTGGTGACCTGCAGGACACCTCAAACAGAGTAACTGTCAAGTAAGTACAACAGCAGTTTGTGATTAGCCTGTTATAACCTCACATGCATGCAGTTAGATGGTAAATATTTGAGAATGGGCAAAGAGGATATGGAACTGTCATTTATATAAAGCAAATAGGAAGCTGAGATTTTTGAAACCTTCAGCACTGGGAATAATACATTGTTCTCTTCAGCAGCCTTTCTTTAAAGGTTATTATTTTTTTCCCAGAGAAAACAGCCACAGCTCTTTTAAAATACTAGTTTAATTTAAACAATGAGATTGTATGGGACTTAAGAGGTTTCCTGAGTCTAAATTGATGGCATTTTTTTGTCTATCCAACTAACAAACTATGTAAGCTGGGGGGGAAAAAAATCACTGCTCTATTGTTGCATAACTGTTTTGAAGATGCCTTATAGGACATTTACGGGCCTCTCAGACTCTACAAGATGCAGACAACAAGTGTGGTTTGTTTATTTTCTGTCAAGAACAGTAAGTTGTGACACAGTATTAGGGCTGAGGACTTCTGTCTAACCTGTATGAATTGGAAATGCCCCGGTTTAGATAATTCTTGCCAAAGCCACACACCTTCTACCACATGGATTACCACATACATGTTAAGGGGTTCTCCTTAATAACTAATTCAGTTAGTTCTATTTAGCAATGGTTTGTACATTCTTTGTGAGATGTTTGTATTTTCAACATTTGATTTATGAAATGATGTAAAAGATAGATGTGAAACTGGCACAGAAGAAATTACTGTTCTTGCTGAAGGTAGCACAGAACAGTCTTTACTCATAGTCTGTATGGCCATAGATTGAGGCCTTAAACAGAAAATGTTCCTTTCAGGGAAGATTTTGTCACCGTGTTGGAACAGAAGCAGTCAAACTGTATTTTTTACTAGTTCATTCTAATGGCAGTCAAACCGCTCAGCCCCCAAAAACAAAAGCACCCAACCCTGCTTTATAGAATTAACAAGATATATACTTGTTATCTAGGTGTTTTCACAACATTTTTAGATCTGTTATGTAATATTAAAAAGTTATTGCTTTACAGACAGGAAAATACTGCTGAGTTGATTGAATGGTATTGCTTCATTTGACCAAAGCGATCGCTAATGAAATCCTGGTCAGACATATTCATTTTAGAAAAGTATATGGAAACAATTTACTAAATCTCAGCAGCATTCTAGTTTTTTCCCCTCTGGCATTGAAAGCTGGGCAAGTTTTCATGGTGTTCAAGTACTGTCTGGGAAAATTCAAAGGTTCTGAAAATCACATTGGCCGCTTTCTTTACTTTGAGGAACAGTCTCCTACTTTTTGTTCGCTTCCAAGTTTCTGGCTCTGGTTCGTGCCATTGAGAGAGGACCATGTAATGAGTCTGCAGTGAGCTTTTCCCAGTCATGTTCTAAATCGGGTGACACTGCCATGTTCTTCATGACATCCTGTGAAATATTGACAATGAGTGGCTGCAGAGAGTTGCAAAATAGTCCCTAATCTCTAGATAGAACCAGAGATAAATGGTCCTTATAAAAAGCTGCATCTTTAGGAGTTGAGGATAGCAGAGCAGCTGGTAGCAGCTCCAGTGAGACCTGTCCTGCACGTGAGCCTTTTCCACCAGGAATAAGCAACTGTAGAGTTGCCTCAGCCCACAGCTGACTGCAATGCTCAAGAGATGTGAAGTGGCTCACTGGCACGAATATCTTTCCCCCATCAACTCTTCAGAGAAAGCAGCTGTGGAAATGAGCCAAATGTTTTCCCAGGACTGTCCAAGTTCACACTGAGTAGCTGAGTGAGGTGTACGAGCCAAGTCCATGACTGTTGCAAAGAAATATGTTCAAGACTGTCTTCATCTAGCTAGATCTCAAAGTAGGAAGGTGATTTTTTTCCCCTCCTTGAAGACGTTTGGGTTATTTTTGTTAAACACAGTAAAAATTGCATTATTGCACATGATTAATGTAATGATAGTTTTTAACTTTTTTCATATAGGTGCTAATTGAAGTATGTATTAGATCTATTTTTTTTTTTTGGATCATTCAACTTATAAAGGTTATGAGCTAATGCTGCAAAGAATTTCATCCTGATTTGTTAAACAAGACTTTTTTCCACTGTTTTATTTAAAAAAATAGGACTGTTTTATATTTCTTACCATATATGTATCCATTGATAAAATTTTGGCTTAAAAATAGTTATCAAAAACTCTTAGTTTTAGTTTTGCCTATATTTAGGCTTTTGTTATTCTCACAGATTTAAGTTAAGTATTTTTGCTTTTTGTCAGGTAACATTTAATGCTGGAGTGGATCATATTATATAGAAAACAATTGACAATTCTATTACATAATAATAAGGAAAAAATCTGTGCTAAATCTGAAATATTCTTTTTTCAGCACTTAAATGTGGTACACATTTTCTTTGATCCTTTTTTCTAATAGTAACTCTGCTCAATTTTGAGTTGTTTTTTATGGTTATGCAAACTTTCTGCTTTATTGTTTCTGCAAACTTCCATTCTTTTTTGATGAACATTGGTGCCCAGTCTGAGTATACATTCAAAACGTAGAATGTGCTTTACACAGCAGGTTCTGTTGTAAAGGTTCTGTCTTTGGCAGGATCTTTATTGCTTCATCTACCTGCTTTGTTCTTTGTATCCTCAGAAACACCCGCTGTATTTCATTGATTTCCTTGGAGTCATATGCATGCTCAGTTGCTTTCAGAATCTATATGAGTTGCGTGATTCATCACTGAGCAAATCTAACTTCTGGATAATTGCAAAGTTGATTTTAGCAACGGGGACTTCGATCTTTCTTGAATGAATCAGCAACTCAGTTTAAAAGAAATATTTTTGGCACTGCCCTACTTCACTGTGGGACTGTTACAAACACATTTTCTTTTTGTACTTCCAGAAGTATCATTTAATGACTGAAATAATGGTGACAAAATACACCCATGTTATGAATACATGAGTGTGTGAATAACATCTTCTTAGCTTTCATGTCTTTCTAGCTAGCAGAAACATTCTGCAGACTTTTTTGGGGAAAACGTGATCTGCTGCATATATGCTCTTGAAAAGTCGGTCTGCATTCTGATTTCTTTTCCTTTTTTTTTTTTTTTTGTGTGTGTGTGTGTGTGCATGTGCAACCAGGAACATTGACTGTAGTAGGAAGCTGAAAAATGTAAGTATGTGACTTGGAGTATTTTTTTATTGGGGATATTTAACCTCTGCTAGAACTGTGTCAGAAAAAACAAGTATAGTTGAGTATTTCTGATATGTCCTCCTGCATACAAATCTTAACTGGGTTGTACTGGAAACTTAGGTAGAGCTGCTATGGCAGAGCAGCCATCTTTGGTTAGATAAGGAAGCAAACCATCTGACTTCTGTGCTGTCCATTGTGGCTTTCACCAGAATGGTCTGATTCAGTCGTGAGGCTATTGAGTCCTTGCAGCATTACCTGAAGAAAAGGAAATTTGCGCAAAATATTTTAAATGAAGCAAAATGCTCATTAGATCTGCGCACCAGTCTTTACTACCTTTCCCATTCTTCCAAATAAATATTTTCCCAGAAAGGCTAATTCCACCAAACTTTAATTTATTGTTGATTTGAACTAATGGTAAAGATAATAGATTCTGTAATTGTGTGAAAAGTGAAAAGAAAATGGCTAAACTTTGTTGGAGTCAGAGTTAGTTATTCTTCCAAAGCCTAACAAGCTGTCTCTTCTTTATAGGCACAGAAACTGCTATAAATTCAATTTTATATTTAGCTCATATCCCTGTAGACTGTTAAGAAATGCCAAGGCCTTTTCCTTATAACTTTTCAAGCCAGTAATCATGACTGCAGGTAAAAGAAGAAGAAAAACGAAAGAAGAAGGATAGTCTTTCCCACCAATATTTAAGTAGTATCTTCTGCATCCAACACACAAAGTTATAGGAGAAGAGTTTAGCTTTGCCATTTTAGCACCCTTATGGGCACTGGCTGTATGTATTTGTATAGATGTATTGTTTTAAAGGTAAAGTTCCAAAAGTGTCCTCTACAATGTGTTTGTAGACAATATATACCTTCAGTGTATATTTTCCAGGTGCATATAAATGCAGTCTCGGCTGGCAGCCAATCAGAATTGCTTGCAAATATGACATTATTTGGGGGGGAAAAAAAACACAGATAAAAACAGAAGAGAGAGAGTGATCACATGCTAGCAGAAAGAAATAGAAATACCACAACTTTCACCATAGTACTGAGCAGCCAAATGAACTGGACACCTTCCTCGTTGCTAGGAATGTGAGGTTTGCAAGTGTTTTCACTTGAGAACACATACTGTAAGAGATATTACATAAATTTGTTGTTCTATGTTGAATAGTGTTTGTTGAATGAAAACAGTTCAAATACCTTTTTCTCCCTCAAAAGACAAAAAAAAAAAAAGTATTGGCAAAACTATCTCATTTTTCTCGCGACAGTAGTGTCAATATGTATGCACTTCTTAAAATGAGGAAAAAAAAACAACTTTGAACTGTATTAAAAATTTTATTCTGCAATTTCATGGTATGTGTATTATTTATAAAGTCTACCATGGCTGTGTTTTCAACAGGCAACTTGCATGATATGCAGTGCTTTCTAGCAGGGCCTCAGCTGCAGCACTGTGTAGGACTTTGAACCTCACACTTGAATGAGAAATGGGGACGGTAGAGAAAGTTGGTTGAAAAAAGGGCAATCAGAAGTCTAGTAAATGTGACTAAGGAAGAAGTACTGAAGGAATTTGGTTGCATGTTTTAGGGAAGAACAGTCTGGCAGAGGTACCTGTCACTGCATTCCCTCAGGTTGTCTTACATCCCTTTCATACCATGTTTTGTAGTATGCATTATACAGACCTGTCAGTACTTAAAATACTGTATTTCATTTTATTCAGCTTTTGGAAGATCATTAATAGCAATTGTTACAGACAATTATAATTTAGCATTGGTTGCACCAGCTTTCCACGCCAAAATATTTCCTGTTTATTCTGCAGTTAAATGCTTTGCCATGCCATGGAATAGGCAGAAATGATGAGCATTATATGAGAAAGTGCCGTAAGTTCTGAGGTGTTTGACATTGTTAACCAATCCAAAACACTGACCTGAAGTAATTTTGATGAGCAGTTTCCAGTTCAAATTGCTGTTTCACAGGTTCTGTTAAAGATATTGCTGCCTGATAACAGCGGACACATGTGGGTCCATAGAACTGTTTGCTTTCCTTGCATGACATGAATGTTACTGCTTTTGGAGGTGCTGAGTTTGACCATCCTGGGCACCTTAATCTCTTCTTCCCTAAAACAACCACAGCACCAGCTATGTTCAGATCAGATTTCTTTTGCTGCCTAAAGGAGAGAGGGTACATAAACATTTGAAAGTGCAATTCCTGGCATTTCTTCTCTGCTGGTTTTGAAGAGACTCTTGTTTTATGGATAGACATAAAGTCAGAACTTGAATGAAACCATGAACTCTTTCCCATTTAGTATATTAGAAACAATCAGATGCTCGTGGCCTTTGATTAATCTTGCACTGAGCATTTCTTAAGCTAGCAGAATACTGGAAGTAAATGTTCCCATTTCATCTGGAAAAGTACATTAAGATGATTAAAAATCGAACTACCTTTTATTTCCTTGAAATGGGTAGAAATACATTTCAGATGTTCTATTTATTCCATTAGTCATAAGTGTTTCAATTAACAACCACTAGTACAAGTACTCTTTAGGTGTTTGTTTTTTTCTGTTGCATGTACAAATAAGCATATTTGCAAATGTCTTTTCTGGACAGTTTCAAATTTCTTGCCTGGTTTTTCTATTCAGATTTATTTTTGCTGTTTACTTTCCAGGCAGACATGACAGGACCATTTTTTATAAGAAATACCAGGAATGTAATGTATTAAGTTACATCTTCTGTTGGCCTGATTAAATTTTCATAGTTGCCTGATGTGTTTATGCCTAACCATCGACAGGTTCTTCCCTTTCAACTGAGATTTATAACAAAGTCTTGTGCTACTGGACAGTTTAGAATAAATGAGAAATGCTTAAGGGAAGTAAATTAAGCTAAGTAACTGTGAGGATAGCTTCAATTAATTCTTATTAACTTCTGCAGGTATTAGTCACCATTTATTGGCTAGGAAAAGCAGCAAACAGCTGCACATCATATAGTGGATCAACCCTGAACCTGAAGGAGTTTGAAGGTTTACTGGCACAAATGAGAAAGGTATCTATCTTTTTCTTATGTTTTGGGAATAAAAATTTAGTTCAGAGGATTACTCCCATAAATAACATGTTTGTTGCTAACGTAAGAGAAGTGGTGGATTTGAGTACAAATTACTTGTAAACCCCCGTCTCCTTTTAAAATATTTCTGACTGTACCAAGCCATAAACATGACTTTTTTTGGCAGCCAGATTTGTGGTGATATTAATGATGCAGCAGTTGATGAGAACCAGGGCTTGAGAATTGTCATCTGGCTCTGTCACATTCATTTCCACAGTTTTTGGTTTGAATTATTTTCATTTATGACACAGAGCTTTAGCTAGAAGAGCTGAGACTCAAAAGTAGGCTGGTGGGATTTTGGAGAGAAGAGATTTATTTTCTTTAAAACATTCATTCTCAGACATCTCTTTCTTTTTTTTATGTTGTAACATAAAGCATCAAACCAAAGTATCTAAATAAAGCTGAAGGGTAGAAGGAAGAAATTATGCTTTACAAAGGGCATGGTTATGGTGAACCTGTGTTTTGGCAGGCTCTAAGTTCTGACTGAAAACATATTTGGTGGCTTATGATGAGCTGAGCTCTGCTGCAAAGGAAAAGTTGCTGTTGCTGTAGAGTGATCTGGGGACATCTGGCTGAGCCCTACAGCATGCCAGCAGCCTCGCCATGGGATACAGACTCAGCAGTGGTTAGCTTTGGTATCCATTCATGCATTTTCTGGGATTGGAAGCAGCAAGCAGCAGACAAGGAAGAAGATAGAGGCACCTGATTCTGATGTTACGTATGTTGGACATACGGCTCGTGAAGTAGTGTGCAGATATCTTCTCCAGTCCTCAGACAGCTTCCTGCCTGCAATTTCCTTCCCATCCCACAGGTTTGGGGACCATGAGAGACTATTTTCACATTGTCATCCCCAAACTCTGAACTCCTGCATCTGCACCAGCTGCAGATCCTTGCTCTTGGATTTCAGAGGGTTGGCACTGGGCTGCCCATGGACGGGAAGAGATATTTGGCTGATTGATACCAGTTTTTACATTTTCTACATCCTAGTGTCAGCAGGCTCTCAGTTTGATAACATCCCTCTTTGTGAGCACAGAGCAATATGAAGGAAAAGAAACATTTCTCCTTCTCTGTAGAGGTTTATTTTGGTCTTCATTTGAAAGGGCCTTCACTAATCATTCAGGACTTTGCAATACAGGAGCAGTACAACTGAAACTAAACACAAAAGAAATTGAGCTAATACTTGAGTTGTTTTCTGCTCGGTGCAGGAAGGAGCAGTCCCCACTCCAAAGTTTGTAATCTGGAAGGCAAAACAAAGGTAACCATCAAAGCTAAGGCAGAAAAAGTGCAGGTTGATAGAGTGTTAGCGCAGCATGGTGCTACAGTTTATTTTTTAATATTTAATCGACAACATGAGGCTCCTTTTTTTCCATGTCATTTTTACTCATCTAACAAATCATCTGAAGGGGCATTTGGTGGGACAAAGGCACAGGACTCCAGAGGTAGGGATCTCAGCAGAGCTCACAGCAGAGTGCCTGGCAAGCAGGGCAGAGCCTGCAGGTTGAATACAAAGCAAGAGACTGGGACTTGATTTGTTGCAGATGCTGGAACTGGGAGCAGAGCAGAGATCTCATAAAAGCTGAAAGCTACATACTCCTGTAATGTAAAAACAGAGCACTTCACCATCCTGAAAAGTCTGTTCAGCTGGTGCTGGTAATGAGGGTCACTGGCAGCTCATATTGAGTTCTGCTCCTGTTCCCCTGCAGTACTCCATATCAGCTGTCGTGGCCTTTTCTCTTTCTAAATTTGAAGAGGATTTGGTTGTAAAATTGAACATGTTAATCATGCTGTGTAACACTCTGATGTTCTTTATAGCTGAGCTTGAGTGCTGAAAAGACACTTTATCACATTCACTACAGGCAATTTTTTGCACAAAATTTAATAATTAAATCTTCCATAAATTCAGTCTGGTTTGGTTCTTCCACTATAAATCCCCTCTGCTCTCCTTTTTAAATAAGGAAATCAAAAGACAGCTCAGATGTAAGTTGTCTTGGATTCATCTTTTTCTACTTCCCATCCTGAGAAGACTATTCATTTCTAATTTTATTCATTCTGCTCTGTTTTTAATTTCATTAACTATTTGGATATGTGTCTTTGTTACTTTTAAACTGGAAATTCCCAATGACAAAACATTCATAGCTTCTGATTATATTCGGGGGGTGGAATTTCCTGCCGAAATGCATCTTCTATTGGACAGCCACCCTTCTGCTACTGCAAAATGGCATAGTATACTGTTGCCATAGTATGGTGACATACTATGTTTTTAATTCGATAAGGTGAAAAGCAATGAGCTGTTCTGAGCTATCAGTCCTGCAGATAACCACTTTCTTTTTCCCATTGATAACATTTGGGAGATGACGTTCGTTCAGGGCAGGACAAGCACCCATTTGTGAGACAGCATTTGGCTGGGAGGGATGTTTGCCAAGGGAAAGGCATAAAAGACGTGTTTGCAGAAGTCTAGGATACCATCGTGGTGCCTGCCTCCTAATTCCTGGTGAGCTGCATGCGGAATTAACATAAACAGGCTTTTGAAAGAAAGGCCTGCAGAACTCATTAGTTCACAATTGGACTGTTTTCAAACTCTGGAAGATAGCAAGCACAGGACGGGGTTTTTTTTGCCTGAGTTTAAGTCCTGTGGCTGCTGAGCATTTCTGTGTCACTCAGACACAGTAGTTCAGGAAAATGGAAGTGTGCCTGAGGACTGAGAATAGCTGATTGGTATGAAGAGCTGAGGGGATTTAGGGAATTTGGATTTTAAAAGGATTTTGGATCATGTCACAAACAGGGTTTGATAGGATTTCTAGTTTTGTTCTTGGGCCTGTGTAACCCATGCAGATTTCTAGGAGACAAATCTTTGTTGTCTGGCATTTCTGGCAGTATTTTAACCCATGTGCTAGGCAGGAGTGGGGAAGGAAATTACATAGGGTTCAGTTACTACTTTGTTAGATATGTTTTTATTTTAGAACATATTTTAATTTTGTTTGCAATGAGGTTACTCACTGATGTTATCACAGGTTAGCTTGGTCTCAGGACTCTGCTGCTATCCTTAACGTGGTATTTTGGGAGCATAATAGCGAGTGGCATTCATTGAGCCTTCTTCCTGAGAAGTCTGCAGGATGGCGAGTCTGCTCTCTGCAGACCTCGAGCCTCCTGTTTGTGTGTTCCTACAGTGCTCTCCTCCTGTAGTCACTTCTCCAGCAAATGTGCTTTGTCACAGAGGTGCCAGAGCACACGGGGATGTTTGAGGCTGATCTCGTCATTGGCTGTGCAAGTGATGGGTAATGCCCGGGCAGTCAGGGCCAGTGGGAGCTGAACTGAACGTAGCTTTTGTGCTCCAGTGAGTGGTGACCAGAGGGTGCTTCTTAATTAGGAATTAATATTCAAGTGCTTCTGGAAGGAAAAAGAGAAACAACACAAAAAGCACATTCCAACCTCCTTGGGTCACAAAATGTCAGTCTGATAATGGCACCCACATTTTTGACTTTACTTACTGTTGAGGGAAAAAAAACCACAGGTTTATCTTTGAATAAAAGTTATTTTTATTTTTCTCCGCCTGTGCTATTGTAATTAATGTTAAGACACTCTTTAAAACAAGGGATTTATTATAATACAGGGGTGAGGATGGCTTCTATTGACCTTTTCCCTCTGCTGGAGTTTCAGTGTTTTAGTATGTGCTGCTTGCACTGGAAAGAATTTATAATCACAGGGCTGTCAAAGACAACCATTGTTCTCACTGCTCTGAACATGTGGGTCAGCTACAAGCGCTTTCATATCCCCCAGAGCCAGGAGCTGGCAAAGAGTAAAGAGCACAACTGAATTCTTCTGAGGCATCAGGAAAAGCATTTTGCATATTTTTCATTGCTGATTGCTTCAGAAAGACATCCCTCTTTCATAACAGGAATTTCTCTTCAAGGTAGAGGGAGGCTGGGGCACACTGCTTCATTATTTTGCTGAGCTGAAGCAGCAACAACAAATGCTGTCTGCTGGTGTCCCAGCCAGATACAATAGATAGGCAAGGGGAGGGGGAATCCTTTGCAAACCAGCAGACTTAAACCTGATGCAGGCGTGATGTTAGAATTGTAGTACTTTTGTTGCTGCTATGGACTATGAACGACAAGTCACGTTTCAGGTTTCTCTTGGTTTTGATCACTTTATTGACTTGATTGTTGCAACTTTTTCACAGCTTATAGATCTAATCTAATATGCATACTTTGCTCTTAATTAGCATAAAATTGGGTTTATTGCAAGCTTGCACTTCTGTTTTGAAGGGGAAAGGGGACAGAAAGCAAGGAAATCTTTTTCAGGGGAAGAGGTTTTTAGTGCTTTGGAAGATGCTGCATTATCTGATGTGTAATGAATCTCATTGGTATGTCAGTGGCTTCTTTCTGAAGAGGTACCTACTGTACTTCATTTAGGAAACAGAGGATATTGAGAGCCCAAAGCGCAGCATTCGCGACAGCGGCTACATAGACTGCTGGGACTCGGAGCGCAGTGATTCCCTCTCCCCCCCGCGCCACGGCAGAGATGATTCCTTTGACAGTCTGGACTCCTTTGGCTCCCGCTCACAGCAGACACCATCCCCAGATGTAGTGCTCAGGGGAAGCAGTGATGGTGAGTACTTGTCGCCACAAGGCATGCGTTGTCTCTGGAGTAAACGTGCCTTTCAGAAGCTGGGCACAGCATCTGAATTGCGCTAATCCTGCAGGAGAGCTTCACTGTGAATGCTGATTTGTGCTCCCTGAGTTCAGATGACTTTGCCAACAGCTAACTTGAAGTCTGTCTCAATTTGAATAGCAGAGTTTTGGAAAATGAGTTACATCATTGCAGTGTAATTTTATTATTGGGATAGCGCTTTTCTGGGTTATGGTGTAAGAGGATGTTATGCAGACTCATTTTAACTTTTAAGCTAGGCTGGAGCAAGAAGTAAAAGCGCAGGAACAGGGGAAAATACTGAAGCGAATAAAATGTTGCCTAAATAAACCCTAGACAGATAAATGACCTAGAAATATCTTGGAAATGTCTGATACTTGTCTGAGCTTTGAAGTCTGATATAAAACATGCCACCAAGTGCCATGTGAGCTTTCATGATATTTAGAAAACTGGGCAACTGAACAGCTCCCAGCATCAGAGCTGTGGCCATATCTGTACCCCTTTGAGTCCAGCTCTTGCCTGGCAGGTAGTGTGCTGCTTCTCCATCTTTCTTGTTTGATTCCCAGACGCTTCCTGAAGCTTGCAAATACAGCATGCAATGTGGAGAAGGGTTTTCTAGAGGCAGGTGTAGAGCATGCACTGAAGTTGCCTACTTTGAGCAGGATTCTAGGTCAGAACAAAGGACGCTTGATTCAGACTCCATCTGCTTGATTGCATTTATGGTGAACGAATGAGTAAGTTGAACATCATCAGATGAAGTTATATTCAATGCATGAATCACTTCTCCTTAGTAATGTTATTAATTTAATAAAAAAGGAAGGTCAGAAAGATATTTTGGTAGGAACCAGATGTTCATACTGCTTTTGGCAGCGTGAAGGAAACTGGTGCTAATCATAACCGGATGCCTGAGAGATTTCCTGAGGTGATGGGGAACTCCTTAAAACTGAAAAGTTGGCAGGGAGAGACGGTATCACAGATGGGTTGTAAAGGAGCTGTGGGGAAAGTAGGGTTACATTCTGCTGCTCATCTGTTTTGAGTGGCATGTGTTATGTGACTGTTGCTGGACAGCCATCCAGAACCAGCCACTGGGACTGATGGCTTGAAAAAGCCTTGTGACTCCTCAGTCTCCATGTTAGAAACCATTTTTCTGCCTTCCTAAACAAGACAAAAGTTGGCAAATAGGAGCACCTCACTTGTCCTAATTGAGAAGCGTTGCTTCCTTCTGACTTCTCCCTGCCTGTTGGGAGCTGCTGGGCAGCCTGTGACACGCCTCCTGAAACTACTTCCAATGAACTTCTGCTGTGTTAGCAGATTTTTCTAAGGTTTTTTGGTTGCTTGTTGCCATAACTAAGACATACTATCTTGTCACATTCTTGAGTCCATAACAATCACAAAATAAGATGCAAGCATACAAAGCTTGTTCTTAAAAATTCATCTTTAACCATCTCCAGACTGGAGGAGCATGCAGATGTAGCATGCATGTGTATGGCTTATTGTGAAGATCCTTTCTAATGCATCCCATTTCCCTACTTGCTGCTGCCATGACTTCACAGCTGTCTCTTCCAAGAGTTGCAGCTGAGGTGTCGCTTGGCTGACCTCTTTTTTGTCTAACCTCTCCCTTGCAGCCCCAACAGGCCAGTGTTTCACTCAGCTGCATGTGTTTGTTGATAGAAGTACTATATATGCACAGCTGGAGGGAGGAAAAGATACTCTTCACTTTGCTTTTCGATAGCAAAGATAGGATCTTTATAAACCTAAGAATATGAAGTAAAATGAAATTACGATTCCTTGTACTCCTAGGAAAAAAAATGGATGGAGATCATGTAAGTGATTATAAAGCAATGATGAGTTAAGCTAGAAGCGTTAAGTAGTGCCACCTTCCCTGTTGCCACTTGTGATCAGCATCTCTGTTCAGGTGCTGCTCGGGTGTCCTACGTGGCCCCTGTCACTTGACAAAAAGCAAACAAGACTAGTGGCAGAGCAGAATAGTGTGTTAAAATCAGTAGAACTGCAATCTGACCTGCTACAGAGTCACTGATGTATCCAGGAGCGTATAAATCTTTTGCGTGGCTGGCAGTTGTGCACAATGCCTTTTATGAACTCATGTAGGTCCCTTGACACACTGCTGTGTGCAAATCTGTAGCATATAAATGCTTGTTATGGGTTGTGGAAACTGGCTGCTTCTTCTGCTTGGAAATGCAGAAGAACAAAATTAATGTTATAAATGTAAAGCACAGCTGCATCTTCTACTGAGCACTCTGGCTTAAAGTGATGATTTTTTTTTTTTTCAAATCTCAGCTGAAAATAATTTTATGAGTAAAAGATGAATAATTAAATAAGCTGCTTTCCTTTGAAGTATCAAGTGTGGATATGCTTATAGGCACGCAGCTAATGAGGAAGAGGAATCTCTTTTTATTTGTCTGCTACTGTGGTTATCTATTCCAGCATTTCTGTCTGCTTCTTCAAGACTAGTTTTCATGCAGTATGAAAATAAACACCAAAAGGAAGAGTAAACAGAATAGCAAATAATGTGAAGGGATCTTCTCACCTGCTTTGAGCTCCTCTATGGCCCTGCTTAATCTAATTGTATTATAGCTCTTCAAATCTTTGCTGTACTCAGATGTTTGTGATTTTGTGGCTGTCTCCTATTTCTGCTTAGACATAGGCAGAGGCTGCCAATCACAGCGCTAGCTGTCATATGCTCTTAACCAAAATTGTCCAAGCAAAACCTTTCTGACAAAAAGTACATTGTGAATTTTATCTCTCTAATTGATTTCCATTGTCGTCGTCTTGTCTTGTTTTACTGTTCCTTTTCCTTCTTCATCTCTCTCCATGCAAACACTGAATCATGCAATCTGCTGCAAAAGCTCTTTGCAAATAACATTCCTGCCATATTTAGACCTTTATTCCTTCACTCTGCTTTGAATTACATGCAAGCTACTTGTGATTTTTATGACTTCATTGTTTTCAGTTTTTCATGAGGTAGCTCAGTGAATTAGCTAGTAATTTATTAGCGTAGTGAATTAGCAAGAGGACACAGTCTGGGTGGCTTCCCCCTCTCCCCAGGCAGGGAGAACAGCTATTGCATATGCTAGTGTGCCAAGGGGCCAAGTGCCAGAGAGCCAGCACTCCAAAGCTGGGAGAGCGTTTGAATGCTGGTGGGAGAATTGGCTGTGTGTGTTTCACTCACTTTCAGTCATCAAATGAGGGCCTGAGATGAAGTTATACTTCTGGGAGAGAACTATTTGTACGGCTTCTTTGTGAATTACTTTAAAAGGCTCATGACGGTGCAGGGAATCTAGTGAATGTCTACAAAGTATCTTCCAAAATGGCTGTGAGGGCAGCTCCACTGGAAATGCTCTTTAACATATTTGCCTTACCCTTGGGGAGTTTTATTTGCAACTGTATTTTCAAGCTGAAAAACCATTTTCCTCACCTTTGTGAATATAATTTTTAAGTGGCTTGTGAATATCAGGAAGCTTAGTTCATTTGTACAAAATAATTTCTGAGTTCTATTCATCTCCCATCTTATTCTCTGCAACTCTTTATTTTTCTCTCCCCTGTTTTCCTTGTCAACAAGTATTATTCAGTCTTCACAGTGCTGCTCTAACCCACAAACTCTACAGATTTTCCTCTTACATCTGAGGATGAAGTCTCTTTGTTTTGCACTGGACTGACTAGCCAGGTGAGACTAGAGACAGACCACCTGAGTCTTCTGATCTATAGCAGCTGATGCTTATTCTAAAATTTTGATCTAGGATGATGCTGTGCGCATTTTAAGTGCAGTTAATACATGTCTGCAGAAACATCACAGATCCCTGCCATTGTGGTGAGGCAGGGCCTGTGTGCATTCCTTTTTTTGTTTGAGCTTGGGATACAGAATTGTAAGTCTAGGTTCAAGAGAGTGAACCAGATCAGATGTATCCATACGTGCTGCTAGGAGTCAGTTGGACATAAGTCAGGTAAGCTCTTCTACTGTCCTGTGTGAGTAACAAATCTGGACTAATGTGACCCAGAGTTAGTTGGAATATCCTGCATGGTGGCCTGTGGCTGAAGATGAGTTTTTCAGGGGTAAAAATTAGGGTTGTTAGAAAAACTATCTACTATCTATGTAGCTACTGCAGCTTCTACGTTCACTAGCTGATTTTAAAATACGAACACAGGTAAAAACGACTTCAATTATTGGTGCTCACATGTTGTCATTTTTTTTGTTGATATCTTCTCTGATTTATGATTTTAAAAAATCTGGATGGAAAAGAAGAGAAGAATGATTATTTTCTCCTTCCTCACTAGGGAGAGGAAGTGACTCAGAAACTGACCTGCCACACAGAAAGATGCCAGATGTGAAAAAAGATGATATGTTGGCAAGGCGGACCTCACACGGTGAACCTAAATCAGCTGTGCCTTTTAACCAGTACCTCCCAAACAAGAGCAATCAGACTTTCTATGTACCTGCTCCACTTCGGAAAAAGAAAGCTGAACGAGAAGAGTATCGAAAGAGCTGGAGCACTGCAACTTCACCACTTGGAGACAGACCTTTCAGGTAAGACTGGCCTGTTCAACTTCTCCCTTCCTTGGTGATGATGCTTTAACCCTTTGCCAATTTGTCACCTTTTCACAAGATACATGAAGTGCCTTGCACTGTAATAAATCTCTTGCTGAGATGGTATTGATAAATTGTAGCAATTAGTGAAGACGGTAGAAAAGCAAAGAGTGAAAAATCATTGTCTTGATGTCATTATTTTACTACACAATGTACTGTATAACTTGTGTTTGACAAGATATTGTTTACTGTAAATATCACGATTGTGGTCTCAAACCCAAGGCTGGATGAAAATATTGTGGATAACCTGTTTCAGTTCTCGAGACTGTTGCTCAATACCAGATGATACTGATAAGTAATATTTGATGTATCTAATCAAAATAAGTAATGTTTGTGCTGTGGGGTTTTTTTTTTTAATTGATTTGTTTGCCGTATCTTAAACATTGGTATGGTTTATGTAACTGTGACTATATGCTTCTGTATGCTGTTTTTGTCAACTGATATTTCACTTCTGATTAGGCCTTAGAGCAACTTCTGGTAAAGAGCATTATCATCTTCCTGCCTCATTCATCAGAATATTGTTTGACATCTTGATAGAAACTGAATTTGCTAATCTATGTACCAGGCACAACATGCATTAAACTACCTTGTATGTATAATTCATTAGCAAACCTGAGACCATAGAAGAAGAACAAAGTGAAACATCAGGACTGTGTGAGAAGGAGAAAATGGGCTCCATGGCTCCTGAGGAAAGCCCTGATAACATACAAGCAGATTTGAATCAAAATGAAGGAAATTCCATTGATCAGTCTCCGTCATGTAGTGTAAAAGAAACAACATCACTCAAGGGAAAAGATGAAGCAGAGATCAGAAAGTTAAGAAGACTTGAACAAGCTGGCATTAAGGTCATGTCAGCTGCCCAGCGCTATGGCAGGTTAGCCCAACAGTGGGAATTTGTGCACGCTTCACATTTTTAGGATTGGCTGTAGTGTGGGCTTCCTCAATCCATTGCAGTTTCACTTCTCTTAACAAAAATCCAGCGTGCTAAGCACTCACAATGGCTAGCCTTTTAGTGAAGGCATTAGTATGGAAAAGCTTGTGATGTGGCAGTTGTGCATTGGAGAGTTGTGTGATGCTAACTCTGTTTGTGTTGAGTGGTTGAATTATGTTATAGCATAATGTAAACAAACTCCAAGGAAACTGCTACACAAACTACTTGTCACTTTCCACTTAATGCTTTCTTGCATTTAATTAAAAAAACAAACATGAATTTATATTGAAAATGCTTTCCTCAGGCAGAAGTTTCAGAGACATAGTTGCTGGCAATGCAATGTTTTAGTTTACTGACTCACACTTCTAATGTGGTTAATATTTTTAGCTGTATTAATAAATGTTGCATTTATTTTTAAAGGCAGGAAGTGTAAAAGTTAATACATGCGCTAGTTAGAGCATGGAGGCATAGTTCAGCAATCATGATTTGACTGGTTTTACATAGAGTATCAGTAGTTATTCACTTATTACCTGCATTATTTATTTTTGGATGTAGTTCAATTTGGTTGTTTCCTGTTCTTTAACTGAATAGCTGAATGATGGCTAGGCTCACTGCCCATGCCTTTTCATGATCTGAGGTCAAATCCTCATGGGGATGGCCTGCATAGTCCAAAGACTATGATCTTACAAATGATGAAAATGATTTAGCTAAAGGGTGAGTATCCAAGTGTCCTCCCATCTGAAAAATTTTCTTTTGAATTGTTGAGGAAAATCTTCATCACATTTCTGTTCTGATTGAGGCAATTTCCTGAGATCCAAATTGGTGAAGCATGGGGTGAAACCCTGACAGTGAGTAGTTTAGCAGATACCAGTCTACAGTCTGGGCTATGGAGTGTAGTAATAGTTGAAAGTACAGCTCAGAAGTTATACAGCTTGTTTGTAGATACGATTAAGCTTGTCTGCACCCATATGCAGGTCACACAGTCATCTGTCCTTTTCTTAGGTCACTCAGAAGCTGTCAAGAGCCAGTATTTGCATGTAGTTGTGGTCTACTACTTAGAAAGCCAAATACTAAAAAGGAGTTAGTGTAAATTATAAATTAGTCCCTCACTAAATTATAAATTAGTGGCTCAGTTAGTGTGCCAGTTGATGTGGAATCCATAAACCAGTAGGATACAAGCATTATCATCTTCTAAGTCCAAGTCTGTGATGTTCAAGGTGATCTGTAGCATTAGCTCGTGTTTAGCAGTGCTGCACACAACAAAAAGCACTGTTTGCATTTGCATCAGGAGGATATGCACCATATTAGTTGAGAGCCCCTTTTCCAACCCTGCATTTGATCTACTTTCTTCTTCTCCAAGTAATAAGTGCATGTGTGCAAATGTTTGGGTCTTTGGCATAGAATTGATCTTCTCTTTCTTTGGACAGTCCACTGTTCTGTCTGGGTTGAAGCAGGAAAGAGCAGGTATAACAAACACGTTCTCAGGAAAAGCAAATCCTGGAATTTGGCAGCCTGGGGAAGGAGGATCCACTGGTTTTCTGCCCAAGCTGAGAGTCAAGTGCAGAGTTTGGCAGCCCAGGCTTCACTGTAGTGAAGTAGAAGCCTGTTCCCAGGGGCTGTAGAAAACGTACTGGAGAGGGACAGATGTTTGGAAGGAACAAGGATATGTTTGTGAAAATGGAAGACTAACAAGTGAGGGAAAGGGAAGAATTGAGTGGTGATACTTGAGCATACAGACAAGGGTTTGATCACCCTTCTTAATGTCTCACTTTTATTCCCTGTTCTTTGAACCTCTCAATTTCGGTCTTCTTGGCATCGAATTCAAATTCCTGTGCACTAATGGCACTGAATAGTTGTCCGTCTCTCTTAATTCTATACTGTGATCTTTTCCTTTTGCTCCTCCAACATCTTTCTACAATCAGCTTCTCTTTTTCTCACTTGAGGTTCTCAGTTGTTTTCCACTTGCTCTGAGTTGTTTATAGGCATTTTCCTCTCAACTTTTTGACTTCTAGATGACACCAGCTGTGACTTTCTGTTCTAGGAGCCATCTAATTGTTCCCTAAGCTGAAACTCAGCAGGGATGTTTCTGGGTTCAGCACAGGAAGAACTTTAACTTGTATGCAAATACATTGTTTGCTTAGAATCTAAGTATTTATCTCTATTTCTGTAGCATGTTGTAGGAAAGGACTCAACTGACAAATGAATGCCAAAAAGTATTCACCATTCCCAAAGGAGGGTATCATCTCTTTATAGCACAATGTTTTGTTGCCATATGATCCTCCATGCTTGGCAGTTACGTGCATCTGTTCTCTTATTTACATTATTGTATCTGAAAGATATGGATCAGATTCAGAGACTCCTTAAAAAGAGGAGAATTTATAGATGATGGAGAAGGTGAGGGAAGGAGATAAACTTGAACAAATCAAGAGTTTTTGACATATTCTTTGCAAAAGGAATGTAGACTCTAATTCTGATGGTGCGTAAGCATGCAAAAGCCTCCCATTGTTCTGACATGCAATACAAGTATCCATAAGCCTGTATGGGACCCTGTTCTATGGAGCACAAACACCCAGAGTCTGACACTCGGGAAGGTAGCAGCTGCTGTATCAGCGTGGACCACATGGTGTTTCTGTGAGGGCTGGGGCTGGGTGTGCAAGCACAATTGACCAACTTGTAGTGAATTCTGACCCATTGCAGGCTTCGCAACTACACTCTGCTATCTTTATTGCAAATTGACCCTTAAAAGTACTTCTGGAACTGTCACACACTGATTCAGGAGACCCAAAAATGTCACAGCTTATCTCTGACTCCAGTAAAAACAAAATGTAAATGAATGGAAAACATTATTAACCTAGAAACTATTGTGGAAGTCTAGTTACGTAGGAAAAGCTGTAAGTTGTTCAGTTACTCATTACAGTGACTCACAGTTGTTATTTTTTGCAAATTTTAAGTCCCAATTTGTTTGTTGCTAAAAACACTCAGAAATTGCATGGTTGATTCTCTGTAGCATTGATGGACATGAGACTGGAAAAATCCATTTGTTTTTTACTAAAGAATCACTTGGTTACACTTAATCTTAGAAACTAAAAGCATGAAGGAATGCCCTCAACCTGCCTACACAAATAATCATTCATCTTACAGATCTTCACTTAAGAAGTAAATGTAAACATGCTTTAATGGAGTACTATGTGATTTTATGCATGTCTTTTGTGAATGGAATTCTGAAAATTGTTTCCAAATTGTTAGTTTTAAAAAGAAAGGGTAGTGGTATGACTAGTAAAGTCCAGTGGAAGATTCATCAATTTAATCATATTCCCTGGCTTACTTGGCAGAACAAGTCCAAGTGCATATAACTGGTACTTGTTCTCTCTTGTGACTAAAACTTTCAGAATAGTTAATCTACCTTAGATCAATATATTTTCTCTGAAGCTTTCATAGTGGATAAAACAAATTTCATAGGCAACCATAAATTGAAAGGCAAACTTTTTTTTTTTTTTTTTTTTTTTTGTAATTATTATTTGGGCCTCTTTCCCCAGTGGTCAGTTTGTACTTCCAGTATTGCAAGCGTGCAAAACAAAATGGATCTGAGCACATTACAGTGGTGTGTTGGTGTATTATTTAGGATTGAGTGATGTGACATACCTGTTCAGCTGTGAAATTTGAACCTGAAGATGACCTTGTAGGCCTCTTCATTTTTGTGTTTGCAAGAGATGACATCCGAAGTAAACTACCGACCATGGTTTACAGGGGAGAAAAAGTAGAAGATATTGTTGTGAGTGGAAGCCAAGGGATTGGACGGTACTTGCGGATGGAGGGTTGGAAATTTGGAGCAAGAGTTGAGATATTTGCAAACTACAAAATTGCTTTGTGGAATATTCTAATTCTTGAAATTGGGGAAATATCCAAAATACCAGTGATTACAGTTTTGGTTTCAGACAGGAGAATCACCTAGCTCTTGCCATCTGTCTCTTCAGTTTGCTTAAGAATATTGACTGCTACAAGTTACAATAAGCTTAGTCTTTCTAGGCACCAGCTGTCAAGGGTATTTGTTGTAATCTTCAGTAGCAACAAGGTAGTGGTGTAATTTCTGAGCAAGGCAGATGGCCCTATGCTCCAGAATAACGGTATTGCTAGCACACTGAACACCCCATTGTATATCAGCAAGGGAGCCAGGGGCTTATGTGGGGGGCAGGGAAGGGTGGTTAGAGGAAGAATAATGTGTGGATGTGTATGAGAAGAAAAATAAGTTAGTAATATATGAGCATGCAGCCTCAGAGATTACTCAAATCTTAAAAATATAATAATAAATAAGCAGAGCCTAAGTTCGAAAACCTGGTATTTCAGGATTCGGCAGTGTTGGCTGGGAATCAGGTACTTGCATTGAATCTTTTTTGCTTTGAGGTGTTTGAGAAGTTTAATAATGCCATTCACAGTACTGCATTCAGTGTATCTTGTATGGTAAGCTAGTTCTTACTGTTTCTTCTAGCTGTAGCTAAAATAAGTAAAGGTCCAACATGACTTATTTTCTGTGTGAAGTCCTTGTAAATTTCTAACCTGTAAATGATTCACTTTATTTATAACAAGTCTTTGCCAAGTCTAACAGCAGCCTGAAGCGCATTTGATTAACTGTGCTTGTGTTATGACCTGGAGATGCCTGTTGCCACTCCCCTCTCCTTCCCTGGTGCACCAGGAGCTTTCTTTAATTTTGATCTGTGTCAGTAAAAAGCAAACAAGTGAAGACAAGGGATGCACCCCAGACATCATCCTTCGCAAGGAAAACCCCTTCATGACACGTTATCAAGGGAAGGATTCTGGTTCAGAAGATGAAGCAGCAAGCAAAGTACCTGATTTAGAAAAGGATGACTTTGCCACTCGGAGAGCCAGGATGAATCAGCCGAAACACGTAGTTCCATTTAACTCCTTCATAATTGGACCCTATACACAGAAAGATAAAAATAAACTGGAAGACAATAAAAAGCCATTGAAGGTGGAAAAGCAGGAACGTGCCAGGTGTGCATTCATGTTCTTGCTATTATAATTCTTAATTTCACAATGCATGTCGCTGGGTAGGGCTTAGAGCTGTCTTATCTACAAGAAACTTCAGGGTAAAGTGACATAAATGCTTTCTCAAAAAATGATCAGAAAATAGATACAGCTTACCTACTGTAACTTTTTATCAGAGTATCAAGACCAGGAGCTTAAACGGGCAGAGTGTAAAATAACAACATTTTCATTGCCTAACCTGAAGCAGCTTATGAGTGTGAATAGTGTAAAATAGAAGATACGCTTTGTTCCAGTTCCATCTTTTGCTGAACATTTTAGAATCATGCTTTTGAATGCAAGTTTTTCATCTAATGCTTTTTTTTTCTTTTTTCTTTTTTAATACTCTGCATAAATCATAGGCTCAGATAAGTCTTAAGTTAATGCACTGAATACCTGTACCTGCTATGCAGACTGGAACTGTCACATATAAACCTGGTGTTTCTTTTATGGCAGTGCTTTTGTAAATGGAGCACGGCTTAAAGGTGTCAGCCTAGAAAATCTCTTCTTTCTTCAGATCGCTGGTACAAACCTTTATTAAGTTGCTGTATATAAGTATCTGCAAGGCACCCGTCTTTTTCAGGAAACAAATATTTTTATTATTTGTGCAAAGAGAAACAATCCTAGATAAAACCACTATATACACATTGCAGGGGACCTTGATTGTAATAGCTGATACATTCAAAAAATTCTTTTAATATCTAGTAGCTCTTTTCAGTTATGCAAAATCTGTCTTTTGGTTTATGGTTTGATTATATTAACATTTTTCAATGAGTGGTTTGACAGGGCATCTGAAGAACTCACAACCACATTTTAGTATTCTAATGTTATTGACATGACTCTAAGATCAAAGAAATTCTCTAGTATGTTTGCAGGCAAAATTTGAATTCAGTTTGCTAATAATATGCAAATGACATATTTGTAACAATTCAAGGGAAGGCTTATTTCAGAAATTATTAATACAGTAATAACTCCAAGATTGCTGTTGCTTGAACTAGAAACAGAAGTCATGCAATGAAATGATCTCAGTGATACATGAGCAGAGCGGTGTAGATGAAGTCATTGGATGTTGAAACCCTTATGTTTACTTCCTAAGCTAAATGTAAAAATAATGTGCTATAAATTCAATTTTTTCTTCTTGTGCTCTGAACCTCTTCTATTGATACTGACTTATCATTGCTCCTTCACAATGTCTTTTCTTGCCGAAATGGAACGTGTTAAATTAGAGGAAGCCAGGTGCACATGGCATCAGCAAGACAAACAGTGACATGCAAAGAGAACCCACCTCTGCAGACTGAGAAGAATATGTCAGAGGAGGAAGAACAGGTGAAAGTAGTTGATGCTGAGAGAGATGATTTGGCTAAACGGAAATCTCAGTGTGTCTTTCCTCAGCTACAAGAAGATACGATTTTTGTGAATGCCTCTATAACAAAAGCAGATTTGGAGACATGGAAAAGATTGAAACTGTCAGGAGAGCCCAGGTATAGTTTCTTCCTGTGGACAGGATTGGCACTGTAGGATGAACACTGCATGTTCGTTTTGTCATGGTCTGTCTGTGTGCATTTGTGTTTTTAACCTTGAAGAATGCCTTGATGACAACCAGTCTTCACCTATTAAAATTTTCATGAGGCATCCAAAAAATCTGCGTAGGAGTGAAACAGAAACGTGTCCATTATTTAGAAAAATATTTAGAAAAAGTAGTTCCCCATTGAGTGCTCTTAACATCATCTCAGCAAAGTTTTCATTTTGTCTTGTGGATCAGTCTGCTCTGAAGCTGCTGTAATCTGAACAGCACAAAGGTTCACATGGCACTGCTAAGTCAGTAGCCTGATGGTGCTGCTAATAGAGCTGTCTGCAGAACATGGGGCATTGTACCTTGGGAGAACTAACCGAGAATCACAGAATCATTAAGGTTGGAAAAGACCTCTAGGATCATCTAGTCCAACCATCTACCCACCATCAATATTGCCTGGTAAACCATTTCCCTAGGTGCCACATCTACCCTTTCTAGGGTAGATGTGACTCTAGGGATGGGGACTCTACCACCTGCCTGGGCTGTCTGTTCCGATGCTTCACCACTTTTTCTGAAAAGGAATGTTTCCTAATATCCCAGTGGAACTTCCCCTGATACAACTTGAGGCCATCCTCTCTTATCCTGTTGCTGTTACCAAGGAGAAGAGGCTCACTCCCACATCACAACCTTCTTTCAAGCAGAGAGAGCCTCCTCTTCTCCAGACCAAACAATTCCAGTTCCCTCAGCCGCTTCTCCAGACCCTTCACCAGCTTTGTGCCCTTTTCTGGACACGCTCCAGGGCCTCAATGTCTTTCTTGTAGTGAGAGGCTCCAGACTGATCAGCATCTCTTTGTATTAATATGTCCGTACTGCATTTGAGACCTGAGCTAATGTATCTGCATGGCATCTTACTGTTAAGTAAGAAAATATGTCAGTGCTATTTGTCGCTACAATATGGCATCAACATGCTTATATCACAAGCTAAAGCTCCACAAAGGGAACTGGTAAAAAGTGGTTATTCTAAGGTATTACCCTGTGGAGATGGACCGTAATGTATGCAGGTGATTTGTGACTCCAGGAGGAAAGGGTAACAACTCCTGGGCCTCCTGTTTAGGCGCATGCCATTTTCCAATTAAAGGTAGCCATCTGTTCAGGCATTCCGCTAACAATGTGAGTACTATATATAATTCTAGCTCTAATACAAACCACCAAAAACCAACCATTCTCTCATCTCAAAGATATTAGTAATCTCTCTATTAATTTGAGGTCAATTATTAAATTATTCTTCAAATCAAGATTCAGTTCCCCCTTCTCTGGATGGGTGAATTGCCCTTCGTGGTGCTCTCGTGCCACTGGCACCCCTATGTGACAGGTGGGGTGCACTGGTGCTGCCATCCCAGGTCTGTGTGGGCTGATAAGGGAACTAAAGGTTTATCAGGACAGAGCTCCTGTGTTTGAGTGGGCCACAGCTATGTTCCTTCCCCTAAGGAAGGGCTTTCATGAATGTAACCCTGGACTTTTCCCAACAGGTCCATGGACTTTATCTATCAGATCACAGTGTGGCACACCTCTTTTTATCTGTGTCCTTGGATTTTAAAAAAGGACCCCTTTAAAAGCTTAGGGGCATTTAATTTGCTTTAGTCTGGGGTCTCATTTGGGATGAATTCTCTTATTCCTCATTCTGACTAGTGAAGAAGATTGCAAATGTCCCAGTGACACTCCACCAGCAGCTGAAGTCACAGTGGAAGCAGCAGTCCAGGATGATTTTGCTGTCCGCAAAGCCAGAGCAAACAGAAAGGCTGGTAGCCTCAAGCAGAAGTTTGTGCATTTTGGGCCGGTAACTGAGATTGATCAGCAGAAGTGGGACAAGCTCAGCATCGGCAGAGCTTCACGCAGGTGTGAAGCAGAAGAAGAAAGCAGGGTGAAGGTTCACTCGGATGTTGAAAGCTCTCTTCCAACCACTGCTGACAGTCTCCAGTTTGCTGAGCACAGCGATGCAGTATCTAAGCCACAGAATGAGCTCAGGTATTTGGTGTGGCTTAGGATGCACTGCTGAGCTGGAATCTGGACCTGTTCCCGCAGGAGGCTGGGCTGCATGTGGGTGGCACATGCCTAGGAGCTGCTTGCATGCACAGCCCTGTTCAGAAGGCATCTGATGCTTTCCCAGCATCATAACATGTTTGGAGTTATGCAAAACAATGCTGCGCATATGCCTTCCGAGCATTTACCTCGACAGCTCTGGCTAGCGGTGAAATCGCTGGTATCTCAGAAGCTGAGCTATCTTTAAAGCTTTCTGCCTCATGATCTTCAGCAGCTTTTCTCTGCCTGCTTTAGGAATTTGTTGCTCAGCTTTCTGGCCTCACTGCTGTTCAGAAAATGCTTTCTTCAGTCCTAACGGATTTACTTTCTTTTTGAAGATGTAGTGCTGTGAAACTAAGGTGTATTGGTGCTCTGTGTTTCTGGCATTTATTGGAGAGAATGACAACTCAGGGAAGTTAACATATTAACAGAGCCTAAATTTATTTGGCTTTTCTTTAATTGCTTAGTCTGCAGCTATCGCAAGATTTTTTTAATGAATGCATTTAGCAAGCAATTCTTTCAGTGAAGTTTGTGTGCTTATAAACCATTAGCAAGCTGAGTTGAAGGACTCCTCCCCTTTTGTTTCATTTGACCTGAGAACATTTTGTCTACCTCATGCTCTTCATGACCCACTCACTAGTGAGGTAACACAGTCAGATACAGATGAACATTGCAGGAGCATGCCATCACTTGTCGCTACTACTGATGTCATCTCTGAGAAACAAGCCCTGTGCAGCTCAAACAAACAGCAAGAAAGCACCAAAGAAGAAAGCAGTGCACATTTACCAGACATTGAGAGAGACGATATGTTGGTTAGAAGGATGGGGACCTTTCAGAGACGCACAACTAGCACTGTTCCAATACACTGTCCTCCTCTGTCAGTAGTGCAGGAGAAGGATTTGAAGACTCCACGGGAAGCAGAGAGGTCAGAGAACAGAAGCAGATCGCTCTGAGCTTCATGCCTGGTTTGTGTGTGGTGTGAACTTGGATCAGTCAGTAGTGTTATTCCATACTGCATTCAGCCTTTAAAGATGTGTTTTACTCATTCATCATGGCATGTGTTCTGTTTTATGAAATTACTTACAAGAATGTATCCTATGAACATAGAACAGTCTGCTTTCTTTCATAATATTTAAATACTTCAATTGTTAATTACTGTTCGGCATGAAAACAGTCTTTCATCTTTTGGGGGGATTTCTTTTGCAATCCATGGTGCTTTCTCCAGAGTTTTATGCCAATTTCCAAGGGAATAATTCCTTGTATATATGTTTATGCAGTCTCCAGCTTCTAACATAACGTCTACATAAGTGTGGCATTCGGTGTAGTTTCCTCTTGCTCTCACTCCTTGCACTGTAGTTAAAGATGCCTAGTTGTCCATCGCCCTGCAGCTGTGTTTTGAGTAGCAGTACCCCATGTTGCCTCAACAGCCGCTTTCCTTTGGGCTGTACAAGTGAACATTATCATGGAACAGTGTCACTTGTCTCTCTGAGCAGTACTGTAACGCAAGAAGAGAGCCAAGAACAGCTTGAAATCCCTCATCAGCAGAATGGTGGAACAGAAAACAAAGTGAAGTTTCCAGATCTGCAAAGAGATGACATGTTGGCCAGAAGAACAGGAGCTTTTCTAAAACAGCCGGGGCCAAGTGTTAAGCAGTTCCTTCCCATGCCATTTTCAAAGCAGCAGAATAAACAGGGCACAGCTAGAGAACTTGAAAAGAAAACTGCTAGGTAAGAAATTCTGCTCTCTCTTTCCTTTGCAGTGAGTCCTGTGGACTGTGTGTCAAGATCTCTTGATCTGGAAGAGTTGCTGTTGGCACAGCAGTCATTTCTTCCATACTCATCCTTGAATCTATGCTAACTCATTCTGCTCTAGTAAGCAATGTAGGTTTTCTGGCCTTTTTGGTAGAGCCTTGTAAAGTCTTAGACTGAAGATATAGCAGATGCAAAATTCTAACAGCATGTGAAAATAGGTGTTTATATAGCAAGGTTGTATGACATTTGTAGAGGTTTCTACTTAAATAGGAGATAATAATTAAAAATATTTCTAGCTAGAAACATAGGTGGTGGATACAGTAGATGAATGTTTGTCTATAGCTTAGATGGTGCCAATGACTCCTGAACAGCCTAAGAAAGTTCTGGAACTAGATTCCTCCTGGTAAGGTTTGGTGTCTTTGTTTAGATGAGCAGCACAGTGTGGGGAAGATGGAGGTTTAAGCCTTTGAACAGAGCCATGTGTTGGCTGTTTGAGCTACATGCAAGCGAGACTGGAAAGTTATCTCTCATCAGTACATGATTAGTACATGAGAGAGGAAGGATACACACACACCTGTGCATATATAAGTGGAAAATAATGTGCAGTTTAGCCAGGAGTGGCTTGGTGTTGAGAAGACCTTCAGTTGAATAGCTTAGTTAAAATACGTTCTCAAAACTTGAATCTTTGGGAATTTTATGTTACTGGCATAGAAGAATGGAAATACAAGCATTTTGCTCTATTCTAATTGTTTTGTGTACCTATAAGCTGTGAGTTTGTAGAATTTTCGTATGAACTTGCAGTTACAGTTTTCATTATGTATATGTGATTTTTCAAATGTTGTTTAATACATTTCTTTGCACTGCTGCCTTTGGCTCACTCAGGCCTGAAAAATGTCCACAAGTCTGCATTACTAGCTCTGGAAAACCTGTAATTCTACCTCAGCGAGAGCAGCAGCAAGAGCAGGAAAGATGCAGTCTCCCTCATGCAGGACAAGAGGATACTGTGTGCACTGCCCAAGTGGGTGATCATATCCTTAATGAAGTCCACTTTGATCAAACATCTAAGCTTCAGGTGGCTCCTGAGGAAAACAGAACTGAAACATTGTCATCCAAGGATGAGCATCTGCAAACGTGAGCTCTGTATGGTGTGAATCACGCAGCTTGTACACTCTTTGCTCTTCTACTGTGTGTGCACTTCAGAATTCAGATTTTGCATTGCCTGGTGTGTTTTCAGTCCAGACTAAAATCCTGTATGTCTGTACACACTTCTAAGAAACGAAAAGAGTATTTGTGTAACATTTTCTTTTCTACAACTAATGAAAGCAAATATTTGATTGCAATATTTCTGTGAATACAAAAATCACTTATGAGTAGCAGAAGTTCAGTCACACTCTGCCGGGCATCTCTAGAGATGCATGTCTTGTTTCTTTGTGATCAAAAAATGTTGCAGTGTTGACTTTTGTATTTGATGTTGTTTTATGATAAATCCCAGATACGGACACGTCATTTGCATGACTCTAAACAAGACAGGCAACTCCAGTGAATGACACTGACTTGTGCATTATCAGTACCTTTTTTCAGCTGCACCAAAACAAACAAAAAAAGGAAATCTTATGGTAACGTTGATTTGAGCACTGCTGTGGAATGTAACCATTAAGTTTTGTCTCCATTCATCACGTATGTGGCACTTTAGTGTAAATGTCAATATATTGTCTACTTTCAAAAACTATTTTCTACACCCACTTTAGGTATACTGTAGCACATTTTTATAATGGGGGGATTAGGCAGGGATGAATGATGTTTTGGGGCAGTCTGACTTTTGGATGATTAATAAGGTAAGTGCTGTGTGTTGAATAGATCATCTCTGAACAGTATGGTTCATTCTCTTTAGGTTTGCTTTATCAGGACAGGTTGGATGTTCAAGGGAATGTTAACCAGATTTTATGGGTCCAGTTGCAATTAATATATAATGTGTTTATCAACGCTCTAATTTTATATTTGGTCTTGTAGATTCGGCCCCAGAACTGCTGTGTCTGATGACGCAGAGTAAGTTGTCTTGTGTTCACAAGATTCTGTTTTAAACAACTTACACTGCATGCTTTCCAGTCTTTCTACTAATTTAAAATGCAGTTGGTGCCTCATAATTATTTTGCAGTGTTACAGCAAATAAATTTTTCAGAATGTACTGAAAAATGGAATGCAACATGGCTTACATTGCAGCTAAAAATAATTTATACATAGAAACTCATAAAAACTGAGCATAACACTAATGTGCAGCTATTGCTTAAAGCATTATTTCTCCTTTTTTTTTCTTTTTTTTTTCTTTTCTTTTTTTTTTTTTTCTTCTCCTGAGTTTTCATTGCCTCTAATCCACTGTAGGTTAGGAGATTTGGGTTGAACCTGGACTGGATATTGGAGGGAAAAAAAACCCCAAGTGTGACCTATATGAAGCCCAAAGATAAAATTCATTGTGATCTTCAGAAATAATTGTCAGGAATACAAATTTTCAGCTATTCCATTATTGTATTTTAAAGCTTTCTTTTGAGTTCCTTCTAGGTTGGGTTTACTTTAATAATATACTAAACTTTACTTTTTTAAGCTTCTCACCTCTGTGCTTTACATTAAACCAAAGGAGTAGGATGGGGGCATTTATTGCAATTAAAACTTTCGTCTGTGGATGAATGTGAACTGTAGTTCAGAATAATGTACAGTGTTATTTAAAAAGCCATGGTGGAAAATTACAAAGTGCAAGAGTTCAGAAGCAAAGAAATAATTAAGGACTACCCACATTACGTGTTTTTAATATCCTTATTTTGTTCACAGAAACACATGCAACCTTCTCTGTCTCCCAAATTAAATCATAAAATAAAATGGCATAGAGGCTTTTTTTTTTTAGTTTACAAGATCTGTAGTGTACAAGCGTATCTCTTTTATGCTGTTCAAAGCCTTTGTCCGCTGCCCACAGAGCCACAGAGTAAATATAATTGTTTTCAAGAAGCAGAAATCCTACCTATCAAAATGAGATTAGATAGCGTAACAACACAGAATTGTAATGCTTTACAGTGGTGCCTCTCCTGCCATTTCATAGAGCATTACCTATCTCACTGATTTGCTTATTTGTTTCCCCACAGTTTTGCATGTCTGTATTAAATGCAAACATGAGAGAAAGTACATGGAGGCATCACAGTGTGTTTGGTTGTATTATTTGTGAGTAGCGAAGATATGAATAAATCATATTGTTTATTTCACGTGGATTTTGTTTAAAAAGGCAAAACAATACACGTTCAAGCCTTATTGTCATCCTTTCCAGATGTGTCACAGTTTACAGAGCAACTGTTTTCCTAAACTGCCTGTAAAGTTCTTATAAATGTAAGATTGTATTTTTCCTTCTGAAGTACTTGCAAAAAATCTACTAAAATGTGGCTCACAAGTAGGAAAAATAAATTGAAGTGACATTTTAAATGCTTCCAAAATGTTTGTCAAGTCTCCTTTGAAAATTGTGACTTGTATTCAGCCCTAAACTTGGAGCTATTCTGACAGCAGAACTGCCGTGTTGGACTAACCAAGTTCCCATTGCTGGTTGATCACCACCAAATTGTGTCAGCAGCTCCAGGGCTGTCTCCAGCTCCCAAAAAGGCAATCCTCAGCATAAACTGGAGTAAAGGAGACAGCCCTGACTAGATGTTGTGATTGCTTGGAGTCCATAGCCTTTATTAAAGGCAGAGGACAACAGTGTGAACACCGCGGGAGGGCAGCAAAAGGTGGCTTGTGGTTCCCTCTTTTCTTTCTCTGCTCCCAGACTTTTCTGTGGCCTTCTGTCAGGTTTCCAGTTCCTGTTGCTTTTCAGTGCTTTTCCTGTTGTGTTTTACCCAGCCTCTGAGTTAGAGCAATTTTGTGTCTGGCAGGGGCTGTGCCAATATTCTGGGGCATCTTCGTTTCTCTCCAGATTAGACTTAGAGAAATGGAGAGAGAAAACTGTCTCTGTAATATAGCTGAGCAGGCTGTTATGTGGCAAACTGCTGGCAGTACAGTAATTTCATATGGTTGAAATTCATGGATATATCTCTTCTCCTTGCAGTTGCCTACCACGTACCTAGCATGTTGCTGCTGATCAGTCCCTTTCCCATCTCTCAAAGATATCCTTTGGATTTTGCTGGCAGTGTGACAGCCCAGTGTTCATTTAGGCTTAGATTTTATACTTTCAGACCAACGTATGAATTATAGTGGGCTGAGAATTTTGAGTATTTATTTACAGGAGTCTGATCCGTTAGCCATTCTGTCTCTTTTTTATGTTTTGTTAGGGTTTCTTAAATCTTACTGTGTTTATAAATGGTAATGCAGCCACATAATAAATGCTCTGCATAAGTATTTTAACATATTCTTATAAAAATTTTTGCCATATTTCTCATTTTTTTAATTAAATAGTCTGACCACTCAAGTCCTTGAGGACATTTTTATTCAATACTTAGACTTGTTTTTTTTTTTTTTTTAATAAAAAAAAAACCAACAAAAAAAGCTGTATAACACCACTGACAAGAACAGCTGTAATTTGGAAGAACAAAGTAGTGTAACTTAAAAACAATCACAGTATCCCAAAGAATCAACCCTTCAAATTATAGTGTTGGTTTGCACAGTGTTTTTTTTCCCAGATCTTTGTCAGAACAGCATATCTAATACTGGTCAGCAGAAAGGCCTGTTTCATCCAGACAGTGGAGATGCTATCCCAAGAGCTTTGCAGATTTATGATTTTGAGTTCTGTATTGTTAAATCTCCCCATTTACATGTATGCTCTGTGCCTGTTGATCTGGCATGTGATTGAAGGAAGAAGTAAGTCTAACTGTTCATGCAGGTATTGACAGACTGGAGACATTTGTAGCTTATATAAGCAATTTGTAAATTACATAAAAAAGGAAGAGGAAGAAATGACGTTGGACTCATAGTGAAAGTGTCTTCTGATGGAAGCTATGAGTTCTGGTCTCTTTGGTTTTCTTCTGTAGATGAATTTGCCTGGCAGAGAAATCTATGTAGGCTATCTGGTTGGCCTTTTCCCCGTGTTCAGGAAATGAGTTGGGTCTTGTCAATGGCTGTTATGTTTTGGTCATAGCGGGAAAGAATGGTTTGAGATGACTTCTTCAGATTGCTCCCCTGGGGAGGCAGATTTGCACAGTAACATATTACTGGAGCTGCTGTTTGGTTGAACCTATCTGACTGTTTATCCATGGCAGTGAAGGCCAGCAGCATGAGGGGACAGCTAAAACAGAAGGTGCTGTAGTGCATGGCTTGATTCCTGGGGTAGGTTAAAGCCTTTTCCAGGGTGCCTTTTTTTATTGCGCTGTTAATAGCTGTAAAGTCTATGTTTGCTTACTCCAAGTGAAGGCAGGGAAAAAGAAAAACACAAAATTAGCTTTTCATTGGAATGTCAGTATACCTGGCAGAGAGTATTTTTATTTTTATTCTCCCACAGCAGATGACATAGGGCTCACACCCTCTGCTAGGAGCAGTTATCAGCACTTTGGATCTTCTGTCTTCTCCTACTCTATGTGAATGAGATATTCTTTGATGTGGGGAGTGGTATGAGTAGGGATCTATACAGTCAGTTAGACCTAGCAGGCACAAAGTAGCAACTAAAGGTTTTTCCTTAGTATGAGTTTCAAATGCACTTAAACTGGAATAAATCCACTAATGGGTTGTGTTAATGCATCTCCCAACCTACTTTACTAGTCTGCAAAACAGAACTGAAAGTTAAATGTTCTTTAGTAGACTTTTAGTTTTAAAAACAACAAAATTTGCAGTTTTTTTGGGTTCTATTTCTTAAGAGTACTCCAGTCCAGTCCTGAGCAATGCAACCCTTAAATTACCCACAGAGAAACCCAAAGAAGTGTACCCCCTCAGCATTCTTTTTAAGGGATGAAGCATGGTAAAGTGCTAACCTTACCTTTGCTTGAAGGCTGTAGGGTGTGTATTCTGTCTTGTGTTTCTGAATATATGCCCACTAATAGGTTGGGATCTGTGCATGTCCTTTTCCGTCCACTGTCCAGACCTTTCCATTTCCCCTGAAGAGTGAGTTGTTCACATCTTTGCTTGCCTGAATACAAGTACCAGCTAAATACGTATATATACAGCTTTCAGTGTGTATTCACTTCAATTACTGTGTCCACAGTTGCCTACAACTCTTCTTCATTTGGTGCTTCTCCTGCTAGTTGTCTCACCTACAGCTGCAGATAATCATTTGGAAACTGCTGTGAAATCACCTCCCGTGGAACTGCATGGCTTTTTTTTCCCCCTTTTTGCTTTTAATGGCCCAGCTGAGGTCATGTCTCACTAATAATAAGTAGTGGGGGGAAGTAGAAAATACATTATCTTCATGTGAAGATCTTTAAATAATATGAATGATGGTATAGTATCAAACCGTGACCTTTTTTTCCTTTAACTCTGCAAAGGTCAGAGACAAAAATAGCATGTGTATAAAGAAACTGTTTTGTGCCGAACACAATTGTTTGTTGTACAGTCAGCTTTCCCTTTGTTAGGTCAACCGTATGAACAAGTTTGTGCTGATAGCATTGAGTTTCTTTGAGGCAGGGAGGGGAGAGGAGGCAACATGCTGTGTGTGCTGCATGTGCTTCTCTGGGCAGGCTCTCCTGGTTCCTGTAGCAGTAGCATTTAGCCAGCCATGCTACCCATGATGTACTTCTCAAGCCTCTCTTGTTTTACAGTGAAATGGAAGCTTCTGTCTGCAGTATGATTAGAGGGGTCAGTGAGAACCCGGTAGGAAACATCTTCAAAAACTTAAATATTCTGAACTCACCTCTGAATAGGATAATTTTAACAAAAGCTACTGTCAGAGTTTTATTGTTAGAAATGCTTCACAGTGAGAGACAAAGTTGCTGTTGGCTAACAAAAACAAGAGAAACTGAGGAGTACAGTGCCTGAAGTACTGCGTGGAAGTCATGTGGGTGCTAATTGATCCTTCTCAGGGATTGCTGCTACTGGGAGCTCCCTAACAGCGCAGGTGTCTGATCCTGCTGCAGCACCCTCATGTGGCTTTAGCTCTCACAAAGCTGAAGAAGTATAAGGTTATAAATAACACTGTGCTTCTTATTATTCCCTCTTTGTTTAGGAGCGTGAGCATGTTTGACATGAGAAGTGAGGAAGAAGCCATGGCTCAGCCTCACAGCAAAGCTCGCCATGAAAAGCTGCAGAATATACACAACCAGCTGAAAGAGGATGAGACCAGGTGGCAAGATGTGAGTGTACCACAGTGTCTGCAATGATGGCATTAGGGCCAGCCAGCTGGGTAAAAAAGCAAGACTTGCTAAATCTATGGTTGCTCTCTCAATCAGGACCCTTTTTCTTCATTTTTTTCAGTGGTTTGTTGAGAAAAGCGTAGAAGTTCCTATTTTGTTGTGTGTTACAGGACACAGAGATGAACCAGGTCTTTTGCTTTTTAAGAAAATGTAATTAAAATCTGATTGCATAAAAATGAAAGCAGAACACTCCCATTTGGTAACTTCTCAATTTTTTCTAACTAGAAAATTCCTGAAGTGACAAAGTGTAAGACTAAGCAAGGTGATAAATATATAGGTTGGACTTGGCTTCAATAAATTTGGTTACAGAAAGTGTCAATATTTTCCATCTTGTTCAAGCAAACACATTCCCCTTTACGTTAGATACACCTTGCTTACATTGCAAGCCCTTTCTAAACTCTCTTTATTCTAAATGTTTTTAAGTTCTCGTGGCAATTTTGCATTATCTTCAGTAAACTGAAAACATTAGAAAAACATTGTTCACAATTTGCAGGCAAATTATTATCAGGAGCTTCAGCATCAATCCTGTTAGTTCTAAAGACTGATTTTAAATGAGGAATATTGGAGTTGTTTTTCTTCTTTTAAATCTCTTCAAACAGCTAGGACAGTAGTTTCCAGTTGTAAGGACAGCTGCTATGAAACAGGTTTTTATAGAAAATTCAAGGCAAAGCCCCAAAAAAGAACAGTATATACAACTAATAAAAAACTTTTAGTAGAACAATGAAGGATTTCAGCTGAGTGGTCTGTTTGTGTGGGAATTCATAATTTCCCAGCAGAGATAAGAATGAGCCCAAAGGAATTCAAGAGGTTTGAGAACTCTTCGCTATTGAATGGAAAATCCTCTGAGCTAAAGTGCACAACTTTTCCAGGCCCTTAGCACCTTATACACCAAACTAAAAGTTCTGAAGAGCTACTAAATATTCCTGTAGTGGAATGTCCTTGGCATTCCGAGGGTTTTGTAGAGATGACACTAACATTTCATGGTCTCATATTCTTTACATGTTTATGCTGTAAATTTGCCAACAATTAACAGTTTCATAGCTTTTTCTATTACCGTTGTTTTTCTAATGAATAAGAGCTGAAAAATATAAATGTGTCTTCTACTTAATTGCAGAAAGAGAAAGGCTTATGTAATTTGCTAATGAAAAACTAATTTCCAAACAGTAAGTAATAGTGGGAGTAACTGAATAAAGAAGTGCTTTTGTACTTCAATGTGAATTATTAGTAACTGAGGAAGAGGAAAGGACCATGTTTCACGAAGAGGTTTATGAACTGGTATATGTAGGTCACATGAAGAAATACTTTAATGAGCACTCTCTTGAGTGTAATGTCAATAATTTGTGGCTTTAAGCTAAATTAAAAGTGACAAGGTTTGTTCCTGGTTTTAATAAAATAAGTTATTCTTGCAGTACCTTCTGGTGTTTACCAATAGAAATGCAATTAAAATATTTGGAAAACCATGTAATTAATGAAATAACCTTTGAATTGAGTATGTGTACAGAATCTCTGTTTTTTATTAAAACCAGATTTTGTTAGAGTGCATGAAATATAATCTGTATACTAATCTCCTGATGTTGTAAAGTTAATTACAAATGTGTCCCCATGGTTTCCTATGAGGTTATTTTTCTTTGCAAAACTTCTGTGGGAGGTTAATTTTTACTGTAAAATTCTGTTCCTTTTCTAGTTGATTATTGAGAAATTTTACAGCTTAGAAACACTTCTTCACTTGTTTTATTATGAAACAAATTCTCTCTCTGTATGTAGTACTTGTGAATTCATAACCCAAGCAGGATGCAGGACATAGGTGTGTCCCACATGAAGTGTCTCCTCTGTATTCTTTAGTTTTAGAGTCAGGCTGATTTTGCAGGAAGGATAAGGAACTAGAGACATTGGGTCTTTTTGGCAGTTTTGGACAGGTGGCTTCCAAATAGAATATGATTAGTACTTCAGCAAGAATGTATTGTGTATTCAACAATAATTCTGTATTGCTGCGTACAAATGATAGTCTTGTTTCTCTGTCATATCACAAGCCTGCCAGGTGTGAGCCACCTTTGTCCATAGTGTTGCTGAGATCTGGGCCCAAAGTACTGGGGGACGCTCATAAGGAAGAGACAAGTAACATTTTCATTTTATGATATGATCACCTTTTCTCTTTAAAGCAAACACCAGAGCCTGGTCCACAGGCAGATGCAAGCATTACAAAGCTTGGCTGGATGGATTCATTGATTCTTTAAGGCTGGTTTTTAGCTATTTGCAATTCTGCATTCAGCTGCCTTCTTTCTCTCACAGGACCTGGCTCGGTGGAAGAGTCGTCGAAGGAGTGCTTCCCAGGATTTAATTAAAAAAGAAGCTGAGAGAAAGAAAATGGAAAGATTATTGTCTGGAGAGGGAACCAATGAGCGCAGAAAAAGCATCAAAACCTACCGAGAAATTGTGGAAGAGAAGTATGTTTTCTTACTGAAGTGCAGAGGCATGTCTGAAAATGCTGTATGCTTCATAGGGGATAGGTGGTTGTGGACGACCATGCCTGCAGGGCTGGAGTAAGGGAGGGAGAAGGATAATGATGGAGCAGAGGAAGTAGGAATGATTTTTAGTGTGAATTTTAATGTGATGATCTCTCTTGTGTCATCTCCTGTGCAGAGAGAGAAGAGAACGGGAGCTTCACGAGGCATACAAGAATGCAAAGACCCAGGAGGAGGCCGAGAGCATTCTCCAGCAGTACATCGAGAGATTTACCATTAGTGAAGCTGTCCTTGAGCGTTTGCAGATGCCAAAAATCCTGGAAAGGAGCCATTCAGTGGAGCCAAATTCCCCACTGAAAGACCCGAATCCTCTGAGATACTTAAGGCAACAATCGCTGCCTGCTCCAAAATTCACTGCCACCATTGAAGCAACCATTGTTCCCACCACTGATCTAGAGCCCAGTGGTTCGACAGGCCGCACGTCTCCCAGCAAAAGTGTTGTCTCCAAGGCTGTGCCTATGCTGACGCCCAAGCCTTATTCTCAACCCAAAAATACACAGGAAGTTTTAAAGAACTTTAAGGTAGGATATATCACACTCCTGTAAGTAAGTTAGGAAGCAAAGAGATCCTGACTAAATAGTCACAACCTGTAAAAGATTAACGCAATTTAAGTAAAAAAAAATTAGAATTATACTGACGTTAAAAAATTCAGCTTCATGCCTTGTCCTTTTCAACTTAATGGTCTTTTCTTGGTTACCAACCTTCTTAGCAACTTGACTGTTCAGACAAGAATATTTGCAGTGGTCGTTTTTCACCAGGCTAAATTTCTTTGAGGGACAGAACAAAAAAGGGGCATTTTGTGTGGAACAGGTTAGGAAAGAGTATGTTATCATGATTTCTTTGTTTTTAAACAAGGAAGGGAGATGCAGAGAATGCAAGTAGGATGCTGAAACAACAATGGAGAAAATAAAGACCTGGGATGTGTTAGAACAGGCTGGGATAAGCTAAGTTTGAAGAAATCTGCTTCTAACAGTGCCTGTACAAAAACTGAAGCTTCCCCAAGCCTCATGGCAGCCTCTGCAGTTGGCAGTGTGAAACTTACTGGCAAGAATGTCCCAAACCTACATACGTTTGGTCCCTTGTGTCTGCCATGGCTATCTGCTACTTTGATGGTCCCTGCAACCCTGCTGATGTACCAGTAGCATTGCTACTTTGTGTGTTCAGGTTGCTTACCCTTATAAAAAGTTAGCTTCATACAGATGGTGAAGAAGCATGTTGTGATGTTCGTAAGTGCTTGAAATCTGTCCCAGCTCTTGTGAAATCACCTCCCACACAATGCTTTTTCATTGAAATGTGAAACTGACAATTCCTATTTCTGTTCAACCTCATTTGGTCTTCTCCTACAGTATATGTTTTAGTACCCAGTCAAGTTTTGTTTGTTTTTTTGTTTTTTGTTTTTTTTCCTGTGATCTCTCGCGGGACTTGGACAGATGTGTCATATTCAGTCTGTATATAGTTCACATATTCAGGAAGAAGCTAACATGTGAATGCTTCTTCACCCTAGCCCCCACTAAAAATCTGTCTAGATCTTGTTTGCTTGATGTCAAAGAATGTGACTTAGTTAGAATGACTCCCTAGACTATGTAGTTATTGCATTATTTTGCACTCAAACACAAGTCTTCAGTGGTTCTTGGCTCCAGTGACAATGTATTGACTTGCTCCAGATCAGAAGGAGAGGAGTATGTTTGTTTAACTCTGAAGCGAGGGCATCTGTCCTGATCATTCAAACATTTGGTTTTCCTCCCTAAAATAAATAGAGAAATGTCTTAGTCTAAACAGAGACATTAAAATGGATGGTGTGCCCTGCCAGTGTTTTTCTGGCTTTTATATTTCTGAGGTTTTTCATGACCTGTCTCTCTAGTAGATAATCCAGCACACAGTCCCAGAAGACTTGGGGCTCAGTGTCTGCCCACACTTGTATTTGGAAATAAACCCTCAAACTTGTGCAGAGGGGAGTGATGGCAGTGAGGAAAGGGAGGGAACTTTTCACTTGAAAAGCAGTCAGAACTGGTAAAGTGCTTGCAGAGCTGTTTCTCCCCAGTATGGGGACCAGAGGTGTGATTATCTTCACCTCCCTGAATTTCTGAGGATGCCCAGAGCCTTGGGAATGGCCTCTGGGTTAATCACCCTGAGAGAAAAAACAAATCTCTGGATACGTGGCATACAAGAAGTCAGCAGGAGTAGTTTGTCCTTAGCACAGCACTGATCGCATATACTGAGTTTACTCCAGTAAAGTACTAAAGTTAAATGAATAGGGAGCTAAGGAGTGGGACAGAGAGGATGAGCTGGGAAGAACTTTTCTTAAACTGCGTTTCAGTTTGATAAGGTGACTTTGACACTTGTTGCATCAGTTTTCAATAACAGTGAAATAAGCAGAAAGTTTCCAAAGAAAGATGTGCCTTAAAGCTTGTTTTTACTTGCTTTTCATTTGTGTGGCACCTGTGTAGAAATTTGGAACAACTCATCACCATATGGATCCCGCATAGCTTCTTAAAGAAATCACTGGTCTGTGCTGTTACTCCCCCAATGTCCAGTCAGTAGCAGGAAATAGTTTGTCTACATTTACTCTACCCACCTTCATGTCTCTTGTGGTGATCCTCTTGCATGGAAGGATTTCTGTGCACAGAATTGCAAAGTTCTTCTCCAAATCTACCTAAAACTCAGCCCTACTGACAAGCCTGTAAGCATCTCTTGCTGCAGGTAAGCAGGAGCAATGGGGTGTACTCATAGATGGTGCACTTCTGATTCCTCTGTGGATTCCAGCTGGGATCTCTTACTGTAAGTAACTGTGTATAGCTGGATTTCTACAGACAGCTTGCCAAATGGAAGGAACTGTCAAAGTGTCACCAAAGCATCATTCAAAATGTAATTCTCTCCTAAGAGAAAGCTGAATCAGTCCAAAGGAAGAAACTAAAGCTTATTTTGTATTTTCTTCCTCGTTTAAGAGTCCCTCAGTGAGAATGTAAGGCTATCAAGGTGCTAGCTTAAGCTTAAGAAAAAAGCAGTTAAATTGATTCTACTCTCTCCTTTCCACAGTGACTGAATAAAGTCATTTTTTGGAGAAAAAGGGTATTTATTTTATGGTCTCACAGGTGGAATGCCCACTTTTATTTGTTAGTTTCTCGCTTCCCTGTTATGAACAGTAGACAAACAAGTAGATGAACACTGCTGCTCCTGATCCTTCCAAATTCATGTGGCTAAAGTATGACCTAGTAATGCTGTGGTGAGGCTGTCAGGTTACAAAGTAGGTGAGCCTACAGTGCATACTTGCCTTTTGCATGACACAATGTGAAACCCTGGAGTTTTGGTCTAAATATCACCTAAAGCATTGTTCTTCTTTTAAAATCCAGCATATGTGTGACCTGCATTAAGGTTACTTTTCTGTTACTGGGAGAACAGAATGTGGGAAACCGGGACATCCAGTAAAATCATAATTTCTGCTCTGTATTTTATTTAGGAACCCCATCTAGACTGGGGTTTTCTGCTGTCTAGTCCTGTTGAAATGTGTGCTTGGCTCTGTCCTGTAATTATGGGGTAGACTGTGTTAATGATGGTGATATTGTATTGAATTCCTGATTTCCTAAGCTTGTTTGAGTGCTAATTTCCTCAGTGTATTTATTTAACTGTATTCTGCAGGTAGATGGAAAAGTCAGCATGAATGGAGAGAATTTCAACAGCGTTGAAGAGAAGGATAAAGAGTGTACAACAGTAATATTTACTCAATCGCCAAGCAGATCTCTGAAATTTGACGGAGTAGCCAGTGGGGACAGGCCCCCCATGGAGTTGAAGAAGGACCCCACAAGTGTTGAGCTCAGTTTACAGAGGCCTGCCACTCAGAGTGTGCACAGAGAGCCAACAGTAAGAGCAGCACGAACAAACCAGCCTTACTTTCTTTGCCAATTTTCTGTCTCATGATGTATTTAATCACTAACTAATGAAACCCGAATGGTTATGTTTGTTTTATTTCGAGAGGGTGTGCCCAGACCAGGAAAAAAAAAAATCCTTTGTAAATTAAAGGTTTCTTCCTTTGGGATGTGGGTACAGAAATGGGAAGGGAAGGTTCAAAAACTTTTTGCAGCCAGAGTTTCTTTTTTTTGGATGGCATGCAACTGATAAGCATACTTCAAATATGCTGGGCCAGGGAGAAATTGACTCTGCGTCCCAGCCATTGTGCACATTTATTCAGCTCTTCTCCTGATGCTAGCTGATTAGATCAGCAACATAATTGGACTGTGTGAGCCATTATAATTAGTCTCAGTTTTCAGTTTTCAAATGAGGATGTGAATGTGCAGGCAGTTTTGAGCACTCTGCTTTCATTCTCCTCTCAGAAATATTCAAAAAGGGGAGAAGCTATTGAAATACTCGAAGGACCAACGTTCTTCTTAACTGCTTCATCAGAGAAGCAAATTAATTTTACCATTTCATTTTTCTCTCCCCATCTCCAGAGAGGAATGCAGAGAAAAAAAAATTGGAGCATATCACAACAGGAATCTAGAGGCCACAAAACTGTAATAAAAGTAGATGGTTAAAAACAAAACAAAACAAAACAAAAATAAGGACTGGACTGTTAATAATGCATGTTAAAGGATTGCAAACAAGTGTAAGGGATGGGAATTTTAACATTCCTTTTTTGTATAACTACAAAGAGAATCAGAGATGTGGTGAGAGTTGGAGTATGATAATTTTTGCTTTTATCTCGATTTCTTTCAAATATCGTCCAGGAGGATAATAGGGAGTGGGCAGGAAGTGATGGTTCATTCATGTCAAATGTTGTACGTCTTACTTTACTTCCCTGCTTCATGACAGTTTTTGGCCACAGGCCGCTCAGCACGCACGGACGCTGGAATGTGCCTTGAGCACAGACTTGATCCTGTCAGGGGGAACTGCTGTAGAGTCAAGAGTTAACGGTTTGCAAGAAAACAGACGGGTGGCAGAGCTGAGACTAGTTTCAGAATAAATTGGGTCTAACAGAGAAGCCAGTTAGGCATTGCATCTGATCTGGGAGAGCTAGTAATGGGAATGGTTGGAGGATGGAGAGAGGCCTCCGCTTGCTCTAGATTGAAAGCACGATGGTAATCAGAATAGTAGCTGAATAAAATATGACTATCTCTTTTTTTTACTATTTCCAGACCAGCATAGTTGTGGCAGATTTAAGAGAAAATGCTGCAATAGCAGCCATTGTTAGGTTTTGGGTATGTTTCTGTCTGGGTGGTGTTCTCTCATCCTTTCTGCTCCCCAGCTTTAAGGATAACGTGACAGCTGAATGTCTGTTTTTCAGCTTCCAGTGTCTTAGCCCTCCTGGCAATATTGGCAAACAGGCAGAAAAAAATTTGAATTCCCAGATTCTTCATGGCTCTGAGATTTGTAGAATAACCTCCTGGTTTGTAAAATTGAGTGCATTTAATGATAAAGTCATCTGGAGAGAACAAGCATGCACACAAATAGTGCAACTTCTCTGTTCTAAGGAGAGATATCATTAGCTTCATGATCTGGTCAGTAACATGACTGACTAGTGCAAATTGTAATAATTACTCCAGGCGCATCAGCCTCAAACAAAGGTGTGTGTATCAAGCACAGTAAGGGCAGAGCAAGGTGAGGAGGCTGCTTTGAGGGAATTTATTGTGGGAAAAACAAACGGAATGTCCTGGGCATTGTGAGGGCAGAGAGAGGGAGACCTGCCTATGGCTGGAAGGGAATTTGCTAGTCTGAGGTGAGATTTACTGTTTTGGTTCGTCTGGCAACTTATTTCTCTTTACCCAGATCCTTAGTTTTAATTTTCCAGGCAGTAATTTAGTAATTTACACAGAAGTGCTCTAGTTCATGGCTACGAAGGGCTTAGGTACCAGGTTACAGAGTTGGGGTATGGTGCTTACACTTGGCTTCATCACCATGTGTTGGTACGCAGGCCAGTACTGCCAGGCAGCTTAATACAGATGGGATCAGTATGGGGCCTTACCTGCTGAAATAGGGCTGATACTGTGGAGTCACTTCATTCGGTCACCTTCCTGTTTTCCCTTGATTTCTGAACAACTTTGTACAGTGATGTCAGCCTATATCTGCAGAGTTCAGAGCATTAAATGCATCTCTGAAGATACAACTCCTCTTAAGAAGGCTGAGAATCCACATGTGGAAAGAAAAGAGCCATCTGAGCTTGTCCCACTCCTTGTAAAACACCTTGGAAGTAGGAAAACCTATGAAGCTGCCCACTGCATCACTGCCAGCTGGGGAAACCAGGGCAAGGCTGAAGTTAAGATTCTTCTAGCTAATGGTAATGTTGCTACTGTCACATGAAACAACAGCTCAGTTGGCCACTCCATCTTTCTGTGAGAAGGTAATAGTGTGGCATTTTTCAAAAGAATAGGTTTTCTCTGTAGGGGTCTGATGAAGCATATGCTTAGTTTGACCCATTCACAGAATTTTTGTCTGATGCTAAACCCTACTGTATTTTGAGGAGAGGAGAAGACGTGAGCAGGGATAAGAAATAGCCAAGATGAAGAAGCAGAGCTAGCTAAAATGAAAGAAGCAACTAATGTATTTTCCACTGAGAATAAAATTTACAAATAGATGCAGTATTTTCAATGCATGTTTTCAGAGCCTTTTCTAAGCTTGCTTTCTCTGTGGTTATTTCTACACTTTTCTTGATTGTTGTAGAGACTTGTTACCTTCCCAAGCCTGGAGTAAGAATCAGGCTGTTCCTCTGTCTGCTAAGAGATGCTGTTTCTAGGGTAGGGTGTTTCTTTTTCCCACTAGTTGCTCTGGATTTGTTTTCTTTTTGTATTTTATTTGTTCAGTTTCCTCCCCATCTCTCTGTTGTGAGAACGTATATTCCTTTTCATACACGTGTTACCTTTGTCCCTCCTGTCCTCCTCATCTGATTCTCTTCCTGTTCTTTGCATGTCCCTTCCTCCGCCATCCCTCTGCTGGCTGCTCCCCTGCTGTTTCAGTTCAGTTGTCAGAGTAGCTGTTCCTGTCTTCTCTCTGCCTGGCAGCCTTCCCTTTGAAGCTCCATAGCCCCGCTCTAAATCTGTCTGGCTGGCCTCAGGCATTGTCTGCAATATGGGTAGATGCTGTGCAGCTGTACTTCAACAGCTCTCTTGGCCTGAATTTTGGAAAAAAATTTGAGTCGAGTTGTACCACTTGAAACGCCAGTATGATTTAGGAGTTTGGGGAGCTAGAAAGACATAGGAGTCATTTTGTATGGGTTATACCTCAGTGGAGGTTGTGCTTCTGACAAAAAAGCACCCTCACATGTATGTGAACTCTGTAATGACGTGTTCAGAGACTGAGTGGGAAATAGAGGCAACTCCTGTCTGAATTCATTATGAATTGGGATGCGAAAGGTGCAGCAGGTACGATGAATAGTAAAGAAGAATATTTTCAAGAAACTGTGCTTGTCTGTACTATATGTTTAGAGTTTTTAGATTCTTTTGGATTTTACAGCAGACTTGCCTTGATTCAAAGTACCTTGTCATATTTTGTCTCTGATTGAAGGGTGACTTTGCATGGAAGGGTAAATTTGGCTTATCAACAGAATGAAAATATCCCACTAGTATTTGTGGAGCAATGTGCAGCTAAGAGAGGTGGCAGGAAAAGCACAGCTCCCTTTTACATTTACAAAAAACTGGGGCAAGGGCCCCAAAATTGAAATGCTCAGAATGCTCTGATCAGGCATTGATAGCGTCAGCAACAGCGTGAAAATCATCTCCAGAGCCTGGTCCTATCTGTCAGCCATTAGGTTCTGTTTTCTTTCTGATATACACAGCAGTTATACACATTACAAATACTGAGAAATTGTGTTCTCTTACTCTTTGAATTAGAAGTTGGCAAAATAAATGTTTTGTTTTAAAACAATATTCATGCAGATTTTAGTATAGAGGGAATAATTTGTCAGAGTTACATCACTTTACTTTAACCAAACTTTGAATAACAATTCAGAAATGACTGGCTTGCTATAGTTCTAATTATAGCTTTGCTCTGATCAACCACAAAGAAAATAAATGTAGACAGCAACTTTAAAACAATCAGGGTGGGGTGGGGGGAGATTGAGACTTTCTTTTAATTTTTAGTTAGCCGGCTTAAACATGTCCATATCTACTCACTGCTTATTTGGCACAAGAAGAAACTTTTTTCTATATCCAAGTAACACCCTCCTTCATCTTCAAAAATCCACTGGTTGAACTGAGATTAAAGTATAAGCTTTCTTGTGGTTGGGGATTGTTGGCCAAGCTACAAGAGAACAGGACTGAAATCCTGATTTGTACAGATCTGGTAAGACAAGTCTTTGTTCTTTGATTTATTACAAGAAACACTTGCAGAGTAAGTAGATATGTTCCAGATTGACAGCTTTTCCTTGAACCACATAGAGGAAGATGCATGGAGGGCTGGGTTACCTGAATACTTAGGGTGAGATATAGGAGCAATGAAACTTTGAAGTAGGTAGAACAGAACTCTGCTTGAGATATGATTATGAATTTAATATCCGTATCTCCCATCCTCCAGGCCCCCATCCAATTTTCAGTGCCTGTCAGTGATGGGAGATTATTTTATGTCCCAGTTGAGCGATAATAACTAGAACAAATAACTCTTGTAGGAATACTTAGCACTGTTTCTTTCAACACTTTGAAGGCTTCTCTGTCAATTACTGATCCACCCTGTCTTTGGCTGTAAGAACTGATCTGATTGTAGCATTATATAGCTGCCAGTAAAAGAGGCAGATGATTTAGTGTGTCAGAGCAGTGTTCTGGCGGTAGTACTGCATGGACATGGCACACACAGCACTTGGCTGTGGCAGTCCAAGGTCATGATAGTGTTACCACTCAAAAGACAAAATTCTGGCTCTGATTTTTCCAAACCATGGTATGGCATTTTAAAATCTTACAGTAAAACATGGAAAATAATGCTATGTTTACAATTTCCATTGAAGAAGTTTAGAACATGTATTAGGTAATTTGTACATGTGGCTATTGATACCAGTAGCCAATTACATTCCTGGGTGGTTTTACAGAACTCAAACCTCGGTTCTAACCTGATTCTTCCATATTTCTGTGCATTCTTGCTGGTTCTGGACAGCTTGCTTTGTCATGTTTTCATACAAAATACAGTATTAACATTTTATGTGATTCTTTGTACAAGTAGTGTTAACTGACCTACATTTTGGTTTAATTTACAATAAGGTTTAATAAAGTTCTACTGTAACTTCATTTGGAGTTTGAATTCTTGTAGAAGTTGTGAAGTTCAGTGTTTTGGGAGTTCCTAGTTAGTGTATTTTTAGGGTTTAATGAGGTTCTGATGCAGCAATAAGCACTGTGGCTGTTTTTGGCTTGTACGGTCATAATTAAATAAATGCCTGTTTGTGGGATAGAAGTCCTTTCTGCCATGAGCTAAACTGATTTATTGTCACACCAAGCAGATGTTTGGTAACACGGCATAGGAGCTTCTCTCTGAGGTACGTGTAGCAGAGTAAGTGATGCCTCTTCCCACACAAATACCTGTGGTGCATACAGGCTGTGTAGGTCCTTCGTCCTCAAGTGTGAGATCTGTGAGATTTCAGTGGCCATGTCAAAACACAGACTTTGCAGGTGCTATTAAAATGTTTAATGTTTTTTTCCATATTCAGTGATAATATCATACTTTTACTACAAAATATTTATGAAATGCAAGTGATAATCTGTGGTAGAACGTTTTTAGAAGTATCATATACCTATGGATTAAAGAAAATATTACATCACTTGGAATTATAAATAGAATTAGATATACTGGGAATGAGCATTCCCCAGTGATGTTCATTTAATTTTTTTTTGTAAATTACTTACTAATCAGTTTTATATTTTTAGCTTTATGTTGCTAACATTTAATTTCTCAGTGGAGGGAAGAAGAGTCAAGTCTCATGAGCAGGAGCAGGGCTTCTGCAGCAGCGTGTCATTTTCAAATTCAGTTTTCCTGCAGCAAGTAGTAGTTTATTTTTTCTTTTTTTTCCTTTTTTTAAACTTCTCTTTTCCATAAATAACATCTGTATCTATACCCTGCTCAACCTCCGTACTGGATATTAAGATTGTAGGTAGATTTATTTGTAATTTCACTTATGCAGGACAGCAGCAGCACATAGCACCATGTGTAGGTTCTCGAGGGAACCCTAGAACTGGAGAAGATTGCATCAGCTCAACGCATTTGCTCAGCCTCTTAATTTTGCAGTTTGAGCAGTTGCTTTTTGAGAGGGGAGGGTGAGTTTCGTTGCTTTAACAAAAATAATAATAATCTGAAGAATAATGATTGAAACATGCAACAGTTGGAAGATTTATGCTTTAGGGCAGTGGATAGAGAGAGTTGTTGGGTAGGTGGCTTTTGAATTTCCAGTTAAAATGTGCTTTGTTGAAGGCAAACACTGAGTTTTCAATGACAGCTATTTAGTTTTAAGAGGTTGTAGAACCACAGAATAACTCATATTGTAGGTCTCTAATGGAGTCCTCTGCTTAAAGCAGAGAGAGGTGTGGGAGCAGACCAAGTTACTAATCACTGAAGCCTTTAAAGCCTCCAAGGATGGAAATGGCAATTTGTAACGCTGCCTGGTTGTCCTAGAGGAGAAATGAATACTTATTTCTGTTTTGGGCAAGGTTGGAGGGAACAGGTAGGCTGGGGAAGGCCCAGATGTGTAATGCAGAAGAAGAGAGCAATAGAATGGCACAGGGCAAACCTGCTGTGTTTGCCTGGAATTGCCACCTCTGCCTTGCCTGGAGTGTAAGCTTTGAGTGTACAGGAAAGCAGCAGGCAGTGCTTGGGGCAGCCCCCCCCCAGTGAGCACAGGTGGGTACATGCTGCCACTTGGGATGCTCAAAGCTGCTGTTGGCGTCTGTCCTGCTGCAAGGTGAGGACTCAGCCCTTGGCTGCTCCTGCTGTTCCCAGCTGCTGACTGCCCGTGGGATTGCTCTGCTCACTTCCCTACCCACAGCCCTGCACTGAGACTTGCTCACAGAGCGTTATCCCAGACCATTCCCCGCCCCTTGTATACTTCCCCACAAGAGGAGAAGGGAAACAGGGATTTGCTCCTGCTGCTGACAGCAAAGCTCTCGAAAGCCGGAGTGTATCCATGGGCACTGGCATACTGACCGGATGTTCCTGGTGACACAGCTAGGACAGCCCGTGGGGTGTGAGGATGTGAGCGTGAGTGACTGAGGGGCTGTAGACTCACAGGTGTCTGTGGGGATGCAGAACAGATCCATGCAGAAGGTAGAGGTATGAATCTTGCCCCCAGAAAGGAGCAAATTTCATCATTCCACTCTTGCAGCTGTTAATAAGATGAGAGGCAGGGACAGGAAAGGACATCTACAATAGGCCAGTTCTGATATGGTTGTTTTTCATTTCGAAAAGTGATCTGCTTTTTTCCCTTTCTCTTTGAATGCGCCATTTTCTCTCTGTGTTCGATCAGCCATTGATCGATTTACTGCAGTGTTTCTTCATTTGCCTACTGGGAAATGGGATGTGAAGTGGAAGCTGCTAAATCAATCAGCTTGGAATGTTGCTGGTGTGTTGCTGGTGTGGCTAGCTATGCAGCAGGCTGTGCTGGGGCAGGAAGCTGCCTTTTCACAGCAATTTGGATTATGGGCTTGATATGGTCTCACCATATTTTTCAGCACTCTTTCAATAACTTTTCAAGTATTTCATTACCTTCAATACCAACTCTGGCTTTTCCCTTCAGATAACAGATTGTTTAGACAACCGTGAAATAAAGGAAGTATTTAATTCCGTTGACACTTTTAAAGCCCTCCTATGTGCTGTTTTTTCACTGGTGCATACATTTTGGTGTTATTCTGGAAGAGAAAATTGGGGGTGAAATGTATGCTTATCTCCAGCTAACACAATTCGAGATATCCTACAATTCTAAAAGCTGTTACGAGCTGTTCTAAAGCAACTGCATAATGGCTGCTGCTGAACTTTCAAAAGAGGAGATTAAGGCCCAGTGACTTGGTGCCAGAGCAGCAGAGCTACTCATGAGCTCATTCTGCATTCTGCGTCCTAACAAGCTCTAAACAGCCCGTCAGGTTACAGAGCAGCAGCAAGCACCTGCCCTTCTGTCACCCACCTTTCCATTTCCACTGTACTGACTGTCTCACTCCTCCACAGACCTTGCCGGGGGAAGCGGATCTGGCTACCAGCCAGCAGGCAGAAGGCAGCCCTGGAGCAGCGGGACACGGGAGTCCGGCAGAGCTGTCCCCAGGTGGGTGGATGGCTGCTGCCCCAGGCTGATTCCCCATCCAGGAAAATGCCTCCCTCATTTGGGGAGATTAATTTACTTGTAAAATGTGAAGCTGCTCATGAGGGTGTTTCTGAAACATTACTCAAAATATGAGTTTTATCATACTGAATTCACGAACTTTTTTTTGTCCATTTTTTTTAAATGGATCTATCAAAGTTCAGTTTGATGTGGGTAAGCCAAAGGTACTGTTTGAAATAGGTGTTTAAAGGAAATCTCTTCCTGTAATTGTCACGTAAATACAGTGATCCTGTTTTCTGAGGATAAATGTGACCTAACCAATTGAACTTGGCTCTCAAGCATCAATGGGTGCCATCACCTCAAGATCAGAAGCACATCCAGCCTTTTCCTGTGATGCACACTGGCTGTTAGCAATTCAGCTGGCTTAATTACTTGGTCTCATGAATGGAAACAGACCAGCCTTTCAGGTAGAAAAATCATTGCATAGCAGCACAGAGCTTAACAATCTGGAATTCCACCTGGCAAGTCACACAGAAGCTGCAGTCTGGCATTGAACCAGCCAATTCTCTTCTCAACAGTCAGTGGTGAGAAGTTGGGGATGTTTGTCTACGAATCACATTTTGTCGGGCTTCATACCTGTGAGAAACACTAAATGTTAAGCACTGATAGCAAAGGAAACTGACTAAGAAAACTGAGAGAATGCAAAAGCTAAAATAGTAAGAGTGGATTTTCATGGTGTCTGATTTGCAGGGGTAGATGCTGTCCAAGCTGTGTGATCTTGTAGAGTAGGCAACGTGTGTATCTGGGTAGCATGTTAGAGAAGGCTTCATCACAGAGCTTTGGAATGTGCAGTACAGAGATCTGTACCTCAGCAGGCGTGTTGTAGGCTGCAGCTCATTTCAGACAAAGAGAAGTACCTGATACAATAAGGTGGTCCTTCCCCCCATGAAGTGCCTCTGTGCTTTTGTTGACCATGACGGATGTCCCACAGTGGTGACCAAGTGAAGTGTCAGCATCTACTTTCAGGTGTATTTCATCCTTAAAGTTTTGTGTTCCCTGAAAGATTCACTTGTGTTGCAGAAAGGAGATTTAAAGTATATGTATATATATAGCCAGTTTATGGTCTCAAAATATGCCCAGTAAGAAACTGGACTGTGAGAAATAAGTCAATATTTTATTTGAAAAAATATCGTACCCTAATGATATTCCTTTGTATATGTGGACTAGGTTCAGAACAAAAGCAATTCAAGTCAACTGTAGTTTGTGCCAGCCCTGTTGTGAAGAGCTTAGAATTTTCTCCTAGTCCTGTGCCTCCTGAGGAAATTGCTCCATGTGAGAAAGATGTGAAGAAACCTGAAATGGAGAAGCAGAAGAAGGCAGCGCTCCCTGCTATGCAGGAGGTATGTACAGCAAAAAAGGGAGTGGAAAATGAAACAAAGGAAGACCTCACAAAGAAATGTGTATTGTGCAAATAGCTGGTTGATATTTCCTCTCTGTGTAATGTTACATCAGGAGTTCCTTCAAAACATGTCAAGAAATGATGCTGAAGATGGATTTCTGTGCCAAATCCAGTGATCATCAAGAGTCCCTCCTCCTGGAGGAACCTAGAAACTGGTTGGAGCAGAAAAGGGTACTTAGCCTGCAAAGCCCAGTCCCTCCACTGGGAGAGCAAGGCATTCAGAAGGTGTAAGCAGTGGAGCTTGCCTGCATAGTCTTCTTAAAGTATTGAATAAGCACTGGCAGTAAAGAATGGCCGTGACCATACTGATACACTAGTTGTTGGTCCTAGGTTAGAATGAGCTTTGGCTTGCAGGATAGTGTGAATACTGAACTAATGGTTATTTCCAGAACTTAATATTGCAAGTCCACATTGTAATTCTGGAGACAGAGGCTTATTAATCTTTAATAATGTTGTTTCAGAAAATAAATAGAAAGGGTTTTAAGTTAACCTTTAACTGTATCTGCTGATTTTTCAATGCAGTTTTCTGTTCCCAAATGTCTGAACAGGTAATGAAACCGAATGCCCTAGAACAAGAAGGGAGTGTAGTATTGCCGTTTTTGAAGAAACTGCCAGAGACCAGCCAGGTCACTCTGCATAATTCTGATCTGCAAGGTGAGCAAAAAGAAAGATTGGAAGCTGCAAAGAACTCAGCTGAACATAATTAGATGTGTGTGTTGTGTTCAGGGGGAAGTGCCTAATTATTGAACTGGAAGTTTCTGGAGATAAAATATTTTATTTCTAGTTGCATCTGACTGATTGAAGTCCTCTGACTTGCGTGATGCAAAGGACTGTTCTTGCTGTTCCCTTTAAATGCAACAGCAGGATTGTGACATGGAGGACAGGGGACAGGATAGGCACTAACTTGCACTTGTCAAGCTTAGCAATTGTTAGGATGCAGTGTTACGGCCATGACTATTATATTTTATTAGTACTGCTGCTCACAGATGAAAATGGCTTAGTGATTGGTTTTATCTCACAATAAAAATTCACGGAGATTAATTCTGCACTCAGCTGTAGCTTTATAGATAAACAATGCTTGTATCTGGCCACATCTCTCGATTTAACCTATGCATATCACAAGTTTCTGCAAAGCAGAACTTTTTCTTTTGCCTTCCTGACAAAGTTTTGCTTGAGATTGGTAGTGTTTAGTAGTTTTATTTCATCTTGATTTTAGAGATGTGTATATGTGGGGATCGTGAAAGAGGAAGGGAGTAATTATCTGAAGTTGTCTTGTTTGTGTGTGTATAAGTAATGTAATGATTATCAGAGTGTTTTCAGGATTGGAATAACTGAAGGTAATACTGTTTAGTTTCAAGCACAAATCAGTTCAAATACTGGATAGCAGAGTGTAGGTCTCCATGGCATGTTCTGAGTGATGCTGAAACACTTGGCTGCTCTCTAGTGTTCACAACACGCATATTACAAATAAGATTCCACAATCCTTTAAAATATGCATCTCAAGTAGAAACGAATGCAAGAGTGAATTAGCACTATTGCTAGAGCTCTCATACTGGGGGTTTGAACTAGATGATCTTTAAGGTTCCTTCCAACCCAAGCTGTTCTATGATTGTATGACATAGGGTTAAGGACCATATTGCAAAAGTAGCTTTTAAATCTGTGTTGTCCATGAGATCTACAAGTCCTTCAAGAACTAGCAGCGCTGGGCCACTTTTTACAAAGCTATTGCAATAAGAACCCTGCTGGTGGGTCTGATGGCCCATCCTCGGCTGTTGACCACACTGTTTCTTGTTCTGACCCTGTGCCGTTCCCGCAGAGCCGCCCCGCGGGGTCACAGTTCCGCTCAGGGTGCGGAATGACTGGCGGCGGTCCCGGTTTTTCTCACAGCCAGGTAAACGCGATTTGAAGGGCAGAACAGCTTCACCCCTCCACTGCCTCCAGTGCGAGGCATCCAGAGCTGTGGGGTGGGCGAGAGCCAGCAGTGACGGGGACTCGTCCTTCCTCTGACCTTCGTAGAAAACGTCTATTCCTGTTGCACAGTTGACAAAGAGCTGTTGGGTTACGCATTGCTGTGGTGCTCTGGCTTCAGCACCCAAATGGAATCACTTACCTGTAAATACTTCTTCCTCAATTTCTTCCAATCAGCCTGATCCAAAGATGTCTCAATAGAAAATGGCAATGGTCCTCTTCGTAACTGTGGCTCTTGAATAGTATAGTTCCATCCTTGTCGCTTTGCTGTGCTTTTTCCTTTCTTGCACAGAGCCTGAAAGGGAAAAGTAGATCAAAGCAGGTAGCACTCAGTGTCCAGACCCCGCTAACGCTGTGGCCAGAAGTAGATGGCAGTAGCTAGTTTTAGAGTAGCATCTGTTAGTTACAATCATGCTCTTCTGTATCCCAATCAGAAGTAGTTTTGTTGGTGTTGGGCATGATCTATTTTTCTGGTTTGTTTGCTTGCAGTTCATCTTTGCGTTTGGTTGCGGGAGCAAGTAGGAAACTAACATGAAGCTTTTTTGTACAGATACAATGTAGCATTAATTGCAGACTAAGGTCTTTGGGTATTTTTGCGGTGTTTTAACTTTTCCTTTTTCCTTTTTTTCTTTTTTTTTCATAGCTGATTCTGGCAATAGTGACAAATCAAATGTGAGTACCTTTTTTTTTTTTTTTTTTGCATTGTTGTTTTGGTTTAGAGATATGTATTTAACAAAAATGAAGTTTTTATCCACACTGTCTTGTAACATCTCCAGGTAAGAATGAGAGAAGAAAAATAGAACCCAAATCAAGACGTAATCTGAATCTGTAATCTGTCTTCTTTTCTAGATAAAAACGTAAAGCAATTTCTTAGGCTGTTGTGCTGGTAGACATGAAGTGAGAGAATGTATTTTACCTTCACAAATTGCTTTACATGTTGAACAGAAGATTGCAGAGAAAAAAAATAGAAGTTTTTCTTAAATTTGGGTACCTGCAGGCATCTCTGTTCAGCGCTGCTTAGAGCTTTCTTTCAGTTTTTTTTCTTTCTCCTCCCCAGCTGAAGTTTCCCAAGCCTTTCCTTGCAAACCAAATGGTTATTTTCTCACTTACAGGCAATCCCAAGTGTCAGTGAAGCTCAGAATATTGTCTGCTCAGCAAGAGAACCATTATCTAGTTCAGAATTTGCCATTTCTAGCATTACTGTCAGAGGCAGAATAGGTGAAGTGGTAGCCTTGTGAAGTGTTGAAGTCTAACAGCTTGCTTTTCCTTCACACCAGCGTTTCAATTTCTGGTCCTGGGACCCAGAAGAAGAGCGGAAGCGGCAGGAGAGGTGGCAGCACGAGCAAGAACGCCTGCTTCAGGTAAGGAATGCAATCTTTTTCTTTCACTGCATGGCTCAGCTGTTTCCAGCTGCATTGTCCCTTTGCACAAAAGTTGAGTGTTTCATGTCGTGTCTTCCACGCGTGAAGCATTGGTAAGATTGGCTGAACTTCTCAGTATCAAAACGTAGATCACACCTTAATGAATCTGGCAGTATCATGGCCAGCTGTATATTTATCACCACTCCTTGTGGATAGTTAAGTGAGTTCTTTGGCAGGTAAATGAGCCGTGCACTCTCTGTGGTTTGGGCATTCTTGCTTCTCCCTTTCCCACCCCCAGGTCTTAGTTCTGGGTTCCATTGCAGAGTTCAGCCAAATGTTAATGTGCCACTATATTTAAATTATCTTCAGTGTAAACTGTTAATTACTTTGAGCCTCTTTCATGAGACTGATATTTTACTAACCTTGACTCTTGCACAATTCTTCTTTAAAATGTTAATTTAATTAGCTTCTTGTAGACTTTTGCTTCGTTTACATGTTCTTCTTGGAGAACATCAAACAAAATTTGTACACAGAGGTAGTGGGTTTTTTGTGTTTTTTGTTTTGGTTTGGTTTAGTTTTGTGAGGGGAAGAAACCCATTCTCAACAATCACTGTTTTTGCCTGGGGTAGAGTATACTGTAAAAAAAAAAAATCTGGTTTTGTGTCTTAGCTGGGAGAAGTGCAATGTACCTGAGAACCTGAGTTTCCCTGTCTTTAAAATCTCTTTCAAGATCTCCTTGTGCTAAATCTTCACATAAAGTTGCGTGAAAACTATTCTCAAGAAATGATCCCATCAAGTAGGAAAAAGAATTGTTAGCAATTATGAGTTTACCTTCTTCAAACCTTTAAACACTGTTTATTTATCTTTTAAACTTGTGCACGCCTTCATCATTCACTAAATTGTACTGGCATCTCTCTTATATTAGTGCCAATACCAGCATCTAAAACCTGTTTGTTTCTATGCTACTTTGCTGAAATTGTTAATACAAAATGCATGCTTAAGTGCTTTGGGATGTGTGGTAGCTTTTTGCAACTCTTAAAACTTTATAACAAACAAGGAATTATTGACATTGTTTAGAATAAATTTCATTTCTGGCAAAGTGCATAAAAATGTCTAACAAATCAAATTTCTTGTGGTTCCTTGTATTAACTGTAAGAGCTAGAAATTAGTAGGAAGAAGAAAGGAAACTTTTGAGACCCATGGATATATCTAATCTTCACATTTGTATTTCATCATGTTTCTTATAAAGCCATTCTTGACAGGCTTATTTTCACTAGGGAGGTGCTACAGAATTTACTCCTAATACGGAATGCTTTGTACTCACCTCTCTTTGTCTCCACTCACAGGAGAAGTATCAGAAGGAGCAAGACAAACTGAAGGAGGAATGGGAAAAGGCACAGAGAGAAGTTGAAGAGGAGGAGCGTAGATACTACGAGGAGGTATAAAGCTGAAAGGAGGAGATTATTTATGGACTTTTTTGTATATATACTATATATATATGTATGTATGTATGTATGTATGTATATATACAGTTATGAACTAAAAAAAAAAAAATCCCATACTAACTTAATAAACAAAAAGTCTTCTCAAGTTTGAATTCTCGGGATAATTATTTCTCTTAAACACTACCATAGGCACTGAGGAAAATTATTTGAATATTTAGATAAGTATTCTCAGAATCTCTGCATAGGTGGAGGTGCCTGATTGTTGTGCAAGTCTGGTGAGTCATGAGGGTTGTTTTTGGGCGTGCTCAGGCTTCCCTCCAGAGAGGGCCCTTTGTGCTTTGGCATATACTTGGTGTCTTAGTGGAATTCCAGGTGAAGTTGTCTGCCTTGGGCATCATCATGCAGATGTGTTGTTAACCAGCCTTGTTTCTCAAAATAAATTAAAAAAAAAATTGCAGAAACTGTTCAAAGCTTGCAGCTGTAGAATAATAACAATATAGACAAAAATGTTTTATTCTGTTATATGTAAGTCATTATTGCAGGAAATTGGAAAATATCAATGTTGTCTGTCTAATTGTGCATTACACAAGTTGATATTTTATCATCTGTGCTTGAGGATCATACCTGTGGTCTCAACAGGAGGTAATTTTTCCAAGTTCTGGAATACATTTCTTATGTACCAAGTGTAATTTCATTTTTTTTATATGTAATTTCATTGACTGATGTTGTGAGAAACAGTGGTGTCATCCCAACTGGAATATTCTGGCTAGTTTTGGACATCCCATTGCAAAGCAGTAAGATGAAAGGAAAAAGAGTGCAAAACATTGAAGTAAATTAAAAATTGAGTTATTACCATTATTCCTGTTAACACAAGCCCTTACCTAACCATTTAAATACAAAAACGTATTCAAAACTTAATGCTTCTACTTTTTAACATATAGGTGATGTTCTGCTTATTTGGTGTTGGGTTTTTTTTGTTTGTTGATTTTTTTTAAGTCTTGTTCTCTCCTGCTTCTCTTTTTTTCTTAGGAACGTAAGATAATCGAGGATACTGTAGTTCCATTCATTGTTTCTTCAAATTCTGCAGAACTCCTATCCTCTTCTTCCTCCACCACTGAAGGAAATAAAACAGCGGTGAGTTTCTTGTGGAGTCATAAAGCAGTAAAAAAGTCAAAGCCATCTTGAGTGCAGAGTTTCAATCTTTGCTAAAGGCTAACAAAATCTGGGAACAATGAGAGTAAGAGTATTTCCTGGATCCCTTCCATAGCTGGTGATACGTCAGATCACTGTAGCGAAGTGTATTTTTACAAGCGAAGAGCTAAATTCCCAAGCCAACTGCCATAGTCCCATTTTTTACTAGGGTAGAAGGTGAAGCTTTCTTTCTTTTGGAGATGCTTCTCTTCTTTGACTGGTGCTGTGAAAAAAGTCACCTGTTCCACTTTGCTTTACCTACCTTCTCAAAGCCAACAAAATCTGAAGTTGTTTCCCTGCATCCAAAATCATGATTGTAAGACAGTGCTTTAAGCACGTCTAAGTTGAGATTGAATCCGGCTTTCTCACTTTTCCTCCTTTTCTCACTGATCATCCTTTCTAGAAAGCAGCAAAACAAATGGAGGAATGTTCATTCTCTGATTCTCTTATGGATTCTGCCATACAGAATGTTTAAATTGGTGTATCTAGCATATAATTGTTTGCCATAGGACAGAGAATGACACCTCAGATGATATCAGAAGAATAAATGCAGGATTCCCAGACCAGTAAGGTCTGTTGAGCTTCTCAAATTCATTCAAGCTTTTCTGCCAGATGGGAATTTTACTTGGCCAATATATAACTTTTTGTTTCACATTCCATTTAATATAATTATTTTATTATTTTAGCTTATTTGTTATTTACAAGGCTACACAATATACCTAGGTGCAGCCTGTGCTGTTCTCATATGTGTGCTAATGCTGAGATCAAGGGAGGCTCCTTGTTCCCTCTCCTGCTGTTTTCTAGAACGCAAGTGATTCAAATGGCTCTCCAGAGGAAGGCAAACCAGAAGAAGTTACAAGGCAGAAAAAGCTGCTTTGGGAGCAGGACAGTATGCCATCTCTGAAAAACAAGGAAAATGAACGCTGGCAAGAAAAGAGGAGGTATAGACCCCATGGAGCTTTCTGTTCTGTAGAGCTCTGGGATATCACATTTGCCCATGATTGATGCTGGAGCCTCTGACCTCTTTGGCTTGGTGTTAGGTGTAATACAGCCCTGATCAGGCTTACACAAGTATGGCCATACACAGCACTAGTATCAGAAACCTCACCATCTCAGCATACAGCGTTGTTGAGAGGTTGTCATATCATCCAGATCAGAATTAGATCTTACAGCTTAGATAGCACAGACATCTGTGTATGGCAGTGCACTATACTTTGCATGTGAATTTCACAAGGCATTTGGATGAATGGAGAAGCAGTAGCTATTTTCACTCAGAATCTTTCTGAGATTACCTGGTTACATTGGAAGTGCCATATTCAGACTTGCTAGGTGGTGTTCAAAGTCCTGGTCTTCATCAAACCGGTAAACACAGCTTTCACAAGAGAGGCATCTGATGGTGCTGAATAGCATATAATTAACACTGAGAAAAGCTGTTTCTGTGTCAAATAAACTATTTTCCACAAATCCAAAGTGATTTCTAGTGCATGTAAGTGTCAGGGTATGAGCGAGGAAGGACACATGATATGTTTAGAGTCAAACTGGTTAAGTCCTGACTGTTACCCATTGGTTTGTCAGTGCTGACCCACAGACAAAAATTGTGCATGTAATAGACTTAAATTCAAAAGTCTGATTTTACCATTATACCGTTGCTGGATTTTCTTCTTTTTTTTTTTTTTTGTGGATTCATCTATACATCTATATACTTTTCTTAGCAGTGGAAATAAGGTGCTCTCAGGACACCCAGAGATGGGAATCTTGAAAGGAGGTGACCAGGAGCACCAGGTGCCGGTGATGGAGCGCTGCTCGCCTGCCCGGTTGAATCTGCCATTGACTCAGGGTGAGAGACATGTGCATGTATTCTTTCCAAATAGGAATCTTGTGGGTGTTTATAGTGGTTAGCAAACTAACTCAGAGAAGTTCAGAAATTGCGGTACACTTATCTCCTCAAAATGAATATCTTGGATTCAAGAGTTGTTTTCTGTTAGTAAAGATAAGTGTGTTGAAGTAAGATTGAAAATCTTATTTACATCAGCAATCAGTGCGTTGACTGTAGGAAGATATCTCATTTTCAATAATTTCACTTGGAGTTATTTTCCATCTGTTATGTAATCATACATATACACAGAATTTATCTTAATCTTTTTTGAGCACCCAGGGATATTGCTGGTTTGGGAGTGAAGGAATTTTTCCAAGCTATTATTGTCAACAGGGTCACCCTCAAAAAAGGGAAAAAGTGAACTGTGAAGAGGAAATGAGTAGGACGAAGCAAATGTAGATTTTGAAAGCAAGTTTTTAGGTCTTTGTTTTCAGTCTGGCATAAAAATTGATGATGCTAAGAAATGAACTGTCTATGGATAGGAAAGGTTTCCGTATTATTACTTGTTCCAAATCCGAATTCGGTTTATTAAATTTAACAGGTTTATTCACCTTGTTGCAACTTTATTGTGTTCTTAGTGCTCTGGTAAATGTTGCTTAAGTAAAGAAAACAGAAGATGCTGCCCAGCAATCCATCCTTGTGGTTTTGTAGTTGTGATTAAGCAAAATCCAAAGATTTGACAGCTTAACATCTGCTAATAAGGCTTTTTCTAGGTTCTCTTCCACAACTTGTTCCACCATGAGTATTCTGACAGCTCCTTTCTTTCCCCTTGACACATCACATCTTGTTCTCTCCTTAAGATATTAAATAATCAGGATTAGGACTTTTTTGCCATTGATATCAAAAGTAGGTAACAGGCCTTTCATCAGTACAGCTTTTCTTCTCCTCTAACCCAGTTGGTTAGTGCTTTGGAATGTGAGGCCCTTCCTACCCAGTGAGCCACAAAATTGGTCAGGAAGGATCTGCATGGCATGCTCATCTCACAGGCGGGATGCTCGGCTGCCTGTGCACTACAGTTCATTGCGTATTGCTGCTGTCACTGAGCCTTACGCACCCATCTGAAACATAAGTAACTTAAGTAAAGTAATAGAAACAGCAGTGCTTTCAAAGAGGTGTGGGTCATCTGAGGAGAGGTTTGGCAATGTGAAAATACTCCTCTGTGTGTAACTGGAAGCTCCTGGCGCTTTCTTACAAGAGTCAGGATGGTTGTCTTCACCTCATTCTGACTTTACCTCTTACATGCTTTATGGTGCACCCACAAGTTGTACTGATTAATCAGCACTGACAAAAGCACTTTGTGTTCAGCATTGAGATGTCCCTGCCTCCCATTTCAGATGTCCCATGGAACCAGCAGCTGCTGATGAAGCAGTCCCCGCAACGCGCAGAGGACACCCGGCAGAGACCACTTCTGGGGCAGAGTGCAGGGCAACAGCCAAGCTCCACAGGGGAAGGGAGGAGGTGAGGATATAAAATAAAAGTTATTGTAGAGTGTGAGGAGTTGTTCTGGCTCTCCTCTGTATTCTTGCTCAGCATTCTCTGTAGGTTAAGTTGGCTCAATAAAATCTGTCTCATTGAAGTCAGTATCTGAAAGCTTCTTCCCCAGCGTCTAAACACTCAAAGATTATTTCATTCCAGTTCTTTAAGAATTATGACATTTAAGAGGAGACATGTAGAGAGTAGTATTTTCTTTCTGCTGCAAACTTTGGTTGATGAGGTTTTTTCCTTCTCTGATACTTTTCTTTGTGTTTTTTTTTTTGTGTGTGTGTAAGTCTTACTGAAAGGGAATGCCAGTTCTTTCACTAAACAAGGGATATATTTGCCCAATATTTCTTATATCTGTAAACAGCTTTAAGCAGTGAGAGATTGAATCAATTCTGTGGTTTCTGATGACGGAAAACACGCATGACTTTTCTCACCAAATTCTTGCAAGGTAGAATGGGTGCAGATTGAAAATCACTTCTCAATGCTGATAGCTTTACTTTCACTCAGTGAAGGGCACAGACCCTCTGTCAGTGACCCCATATTTGTTCTACCAGTGTGCCTCCATACACATCCTCTTGGCTTAAGCCTCCATCATCAAGGTGTGAGGTGTGTTGTATTGATAGGGGATATCAACACGTGGATGAATACCTTGTTAGCAATAGCAAGCAAACCGAGGTGCTGAACCAAAATATGTGTGTTTCATTGTTTCAAAACAGCAGGGGATAGCAAATTTATACCTTGTTTTCCTTAAGCAAAATCTTTGGAGCTGGGAATCCTGAGATCCATTCACTAGAATTTCTCAGTACAAAACCTCAGTTTTTGCTTGCTTTTCAATTGTAGCAATACATTTTCTCTTCTTTGCTTTAGGGCAGGCTGTCACGAGAACTTTCGATCCGGGCCTTCATCTCCCTGCTCACCTGCTGCACCAAGTCAGTCACCCAACAGGTACAAAAGGTCAATAAGGAGTTCCGCAGACTGAATACATTTTGTGGTCACTGGTGAACTGCTACAGTGTAAACTACATTTGTGTTATGTAGATGCACTATTAATTCTTCTAAGTTTTACAGCTCATAACCATCTACATAATAAATTTGTCGCTCCCTCTCCCCTATTTCCTGCCTACTTCAGCAATGTTGTTGTGTTTTAAAATAACACAGTTCAGAAAGCAGCTATAGGACTGCTTAATCATTGAAACTTCAGTGAAATTGAAATGGGATAATATAAGCCCCAGTCAAAAGCAGGCAGTTAAGCGTGAGTTCAGAGCAGTTAAGCCAAAGGATATTGTCTTTATTGTGAATAGTCACATGCTCAGGAGTAACTTGTGTCCCTGATTCTGTCAGGCAATGAGCTGTGCATTTTGCAGTGAATAGATGTTCCAACTCTAAATAGATAGCAACTGTAGCTTGACTGAATGATTGATAATTTCTCATGTATTAAATCAATTGGTTTATTAAACAGCACAATCGTACAACACAGAAACCTTAGAAAGACTTCATTCTATTTAAACTACATTTTTCTTCAGGCTTGATAGCCATTGTCATTGTCATGAAACTGTTGGGAATTACTGTTAATAATTTCTTAATTTCTTTTCTGACAGTAGCTGCAGTTTTGGTGGTATTGCACGTTGCTTATTGCTACACATTATTGCTAATCACGATAGCTAGTTCATAGTATTTAAAAGTTGTAACCTGACGTGTCTCCCTTTTCTAAGATCTTCTCCTGAAATAAATCTGAGTTTTGAAAATAAAATGGATAAGATGTAATTAATTCTTACAGTAAAATGTTAGAAAACTTCCTGTAAAACTTCCTTTAAATTTTTTTCCCAACACGCTTTATTCTTTGATTTGACACTTGACCTTGGCCATATAGTAACTCTGATAGTGGAAGAGAAGTGAAGACAAAGGTGAATTCAAAGATAAGGCAATGGGAGCAGAATGCTTATTGTTGTAGGGAAGAGAAGAATCCAAGGAAGTTATTCTAGAAATAATAAAAAGAATGAAACATGAAAAGACAGTGAAGTGCCTGTGCTATCCAGTATATGTGGTGGGATAAAAAATGATAAGTGCAGTAGTTGCAGAGATGAGGTGGAAGCAAATGCAGATTTCTGCTTGTGATGAGTATTTCTCTGCTTCTATCTCTTCTGGGGGGGGGGGGAGGGGGGAAAAGTGGCTTTTTAATCATGATGCAGCCCAGATCTGTCTCTATTGGTAGTTCATTAGGTTGCTGCACTGGAAACATGAAGCATGATATTGTAAACTTGCTTATCTGTATACAATTTCATCTAACCATCTCCTCAAAGTTCTTGACGTATCCTGAAGTTTCTCTCTTGGTTTTTGCCCTGGCTGAAAGAAAACTTGTATGATACATAATGACAAGAGATCCCAGTTGTTCTCAGGTTCATCTCACTAGATGAACATCAGTTCTAGCAGGCTAGCACACAGGTGAGAAGGGAAGAGCATGAAACGTGAACAAGTGTACACCTGCACTGCCATTAAAAACATTATGAAAAAGAGTTTGGGGGGCCCAGCTGTCATCAAACAGCTGATCTGTTAGAAAAGTCTAGACAGGACTGAATCTGAGGTGAAAGCTGAAGTATTTTCACTTTGCAGATGGAAATCTGACTTCAGCTCTAATCTAACAACTTGGAGTATAACAGGCATGTAGCTGCAGCTCCGTAGGTTAAAATGAGTTACTAAGTGCCTGAAGCTTGGTCTGCATCACTGCAGTTATGCTGCTGCTGTTAACTTAGCCAGCTGGTTGAGGTGTAAGAGCAGTATTCCTGCCTTCTGACTTGCGTAAGGAAACCCATTTGTAAACAAATGGAGGAAATTCCAGGCTGAGAATCTGAGTCAGGTAATATATGTGAGTATCCACTCATATCTTCATCACTGACTGAATACTGCTAAGACACCAGCATTATCTGCGTGTGAAAAAGATGAAAAAATAAAATAAAAGCAAAGAAGCTTGCATTTCCCTTGATGTAGCACAGCATACTGATAGGGAAATGGGTTTGAGCTCCTGCGCACTTGAGCATTTGAAGCCCTCTGCTTGGTTGGCTGTGTGGCAGATGTGGAGGCTAACTCAGCAAAAGCCTGCTTTAATCCCAAAGCTCAGTCAGAATCCTTATGTCAAACAATATTTTGAAGCATATGTGTCTTCTGTTAAACTAATAGTCTTTTCCAGTAGAAAAATTCTAAATGATTGAAGGGCCAATATGCATTCTGATGTGAACCTGCTCCTAGTGCTTCTTCCTCTCATTATATCCCTCCCCTTAAGCACTTGGTTGTGTTTTAGTTTCTGTTCTGTTTTCTTAAAGCAGTGTTTGTCTCCTAGGTCTGTCAGCGGAAAGAAGCTTTGTTCCACCTGTGGGCTTCCTCTTGGCAAGGGAGCTGCCATGATTATTGAAACGCTTGGTCTTTATTTCCATATTCAGTGTTTCAGGGTATGTCTCTTATTGTGTCCACAATAATCTCAAGTCATCATTCAGCATGAGGAGAGAGTGTGTTGAGGTCTACAGATGTGGAACTGGAAAAGAGAATAGAGGATCTGCATGCTTGTTACATTTGTTTGTTTGTGGACAAGTGAAAGTAACATTAACTGTAGCTAATGTGTTGTTGTCAGACATATTAATTAGATTAAACCTACCACTTAGTAAGTAGACTTAGCTTTGCTTGCAGAGGGAAGCATCTAATAACTTTCTAGTTATTTCCACAGAAATACTTTTTAACCATGTCTCAGGTAATGACTCAAGGTAGTGTTAGCTACATAATTCAGAAAGTGTCACCTGCAGTTATCTCTATCCCAGTTGATATTAACTGTTTGTGAAACCTTAATTTTATACTCAGAATAAACCTCTGGCCTTTCTAAGCTTTGTCCTGCACAGATTGGCTCCAGAATGCAACGTAAAAATCAGATGTCCCTTAAAATCACTGCACTTCATTTCTGTGTGAGTGGTGACTGCTGAAGTCCAGTCTTAAAATACCATTTGGTCTAAAGCAAACTTGTCACCGGTTTGCACTGCTCCACAGGACTATGGGCTGGGTTTTGGGGGGATTATTTTTTCCCACAGTTCTCAAAACTATTGGAACAGAAGTCAAAATGTTGGGAGAGCTGTGACAGACGCTAGGACATAATCTGTTGTCCTTTACTGTGCTTCAATTGGCAGTGTGGCATTTGCAAGGGACAGCTGGGAGATGCAGCAAGTGGGACAGATGTCAGGATTAGAAATGGTCTTCTGAACTGCAATGATTGTTACATTCGATCCAGAAGTAAGTACCAAATCCTGTCCTACAGTCTCTGTGCACTTTTTTTTCCTGATTTCACAGCGAATTCTATTAATACTATTTCCATGCTTTTCACTGATGGGCTTTTCTCCTCCTAGAGGAAGTTCATTATGCCCAAATGGCTTTGCAGCTCAGGCATAGCTTTGCCTTTGGAAGGGGAACATCCCAACCTCATTTTAGACAGCGTCTTGTAACATAAATACTTTCAAGCCCAGTAAATCTTGCCCAAAGGATATCTGTCCAGCAATATTAGGCTTAAAGGCCGCTCCAGTGCATAAACACAAGCTTTATACTGTGCACACACTATATGTCCTGGAGGCTTGGATCTGTCACCTCACATGAGACAACAGATACTTCCACTAGGTCTGGGCCTTATTTGATGAAGTTCCTTTTTTTTTTTTTTTTTTTTTTTTTTTAATGTCTCTAAACATCTATTTGTAGAGAAATAGGTGAGGGAAAATATTAGGAACTATCTATAACTTCCCATAACGAATCCATGTGTTAGGATCTCCAGACATGTAGTTTGCTGTAAGTATTGAAGACTGAGCCAGATAACTGCATGTCAAAGAAATCTTAATGCATTTTTCAGCCCTGGAGTCAGTCACTTGAAAATTCTTTCTAGTCGTGGGTTTCTAAGACTTGTTACCAAAATGCTGGAGCATTTTGGAAGGCATAGAAAAAAAGATGGGAGTAGTCTTTGCCCTCCAGTTACCTGTCAGTGTTCTGTGTATACACTGCCTACAGCTGTAATTGAGAAGTAGGGATAAAGAGCACTTTTCTCCTATTTCTGCTGCTTCTCATCCTCTCCCTCCAAAGCAGTAGACATCCAGGAGTCGGGAAAGTACCTCTGATTTTTTTTCTCTCAGGTATTTCATGTCAGCGACATTTCCCCATCAGCAGAGCTAGGGGGTGCTGTTGTATAATTATTTCCCTGGTGGTTTTTTTTTTTTTAATTCTACTGTGATATGTTAGCGACTTTTTGTGTTAACAGTTTAACCTGGTGCATTTAGATACAGTTTTTCCCTTGAGTCATGATACCATAAAACTTCCTCCTGTAGGTCAAGTCCTCATCTTTATAATGCACATTTACACATCTGCATTTACACGAAAAAGAGAAGAATGTGATAAAAGTCATATTTTTCTTTTTTTCATAATCCTTTTTGCTTAAACAAGAATTGAGGTCCCATAAGGATAGCTGAAAGCTTAATTAAATTATATATCAGCCTGTATGCTGTAGAAATCATTTCATCATCGTTTCCACTGCAGCATTGCTAGAAGAAGCACCACCGAAGTGATGTGCAGTGTTTTGTGCTGGGAGATTTTACATTTGCACATTTTGAACACAATAGGAATCAGGCTGATGACTGTGGGAATAGATTTTGTGGAGATGGATACTTCCTGAAAAATAATAATGGCAAAGGTTTGGGGTTTTTTTTTCCTGCAAACTGCCTCTTCGTGCTGTGTCTGTGCCTCATGCAAAATCTCAAAAACTGGTTCTTGTTGACGAGCTCAAAGGGACTAGCTTTGATGTCATCAATCTGCAAAAATGGTTTCTCTCTCATTTTTAACTTAAACTTGATGAACTCCACTTCTGAAATGAAGAACAAACTGGTGCAATGCTCATGTGCTGCTTTCTGGTTCCACAGTGTCTGCTGCTAACTATAAAATGAGTTGCTTTCCTCTAAAAAGCCTACACAGCAGCGCACACAGCTGGTGATCTCTGACAAACCCATGGTTGATCAGTATTGCTCTGAAATGCTGACAGACATCTCAGTGAAATATTTTGACTGCCAGCATCTTGCTTACTTGAAACTGGGGGTGATTTTTTTTTTTTTTTTTTTCCAAAATCAAGTATGAAAAACCTTAAGAGAAAAATGCATTAAAGATTTTATAGCAGCCCAGGGTATATTTCTGCTTTCTAAATGAAAACGGATAAGGGATTTGGGTAGATTATTTCTCTACCCCAAAACCTCCCCTTGGCAATTACTGAGGGGAGCTCAATATTGAATGATAAACATACAAACAGTTACAGATTTGTGGATGTTGAAGTCAAAGGCAAGCAGCAAATTGAAGAGATTCTCTGTGTGGCCAAGTGACACAAGGGCTCTGTATTGTCAGATAACACAAACCAGGCACAGCTGAAGATGACTCATCAGCCCTTTGCTTCACTGTTTTGCCACTGCAGAGCCTAAAAGTAAATGTACCCCCAAGTACTTCCAGAGCAAATGAAATAAAAGTGCGTGCGATCGCACATGGCACGGAATTCTTTGCAGTTAGTGCCTCAACTTTGCGGGAAGAAGGAGAATCAGGGCACAAACAATACATATTTCCAGGTGTTTTTTGTTTTTTTGTTTTAATGGTAGAGATGGAAAGAAGAAAATCCTTGGCACTCCATTTTCTTCAGGAAGAATGTTTGTTAACATTTATAAACTAACAACTTTGTTTTGTTTTGTTTTTCCAGCTGCTGGACAGCCAACTACATTGTGACATGACTTTCAGTGCTAGTAACTTTCAAGAAGGAACTCTCTTCTCACATGTATTGGCTGCCTCCAGACAATCATTTGTAAGAGCTTGAATTCATGGAAATCGTGACTCTCATCTCATTTTGAAAAACTCATACAAGTACTGCACCTGCTCCTTTAAAATGCAATATGTTGGTTTTCCCTTTCTTAAGAAATTTGCAAAATATGTATGACCGTATTTGTTAAGGCAAAGCCTAAGTACTATAACAATAACAACAAAATCCCACCTTTTCAGGTATGTTTATGATTTTCAGTCTGTTACTTTGTTCTCCTGAAAGTAATAAGAAAATAAACATGCAATAAAGCTGTTTTGTGTTAACATTTCTAGGAATTAAAATTTTGAGTTTACAGAACCTTTATAGAATATGCCAAGTTGAGATGAGAAGTAATTTTAAGATAGCATCTAATCAGTGCATTTGAAAAACTAAGCATCACAGCACATGACTGCTCTGTTATAACTGAAGCTATAACTTTTTTTATACAGAGACTAGTTTGATAATACATCCTGTAATTCTGAGACGTTTTGTGTTTATATTACCTTCAGCGGAGGGTAGGAGTTATACAAATAAATTATTGCACCTTTAGCAATAGGATTTTTTGTTTGTGTACCTCAAGTAATGTTCATGACTATAGCTTGATATTCTCTCAAATAAAGATTTCTTCATTAAACCTAAAGACTGTATACCGTTAACGACTGCAAGGTTCCCGTCAGTAGCAATCCTCAGCAGGTTCAGAAGCCGGTGTTTTTATGAGGTTTAAGGACGGGGTGATGCAGGGGGAGGCTGCGCAGTGGGCGGACACAATGCCTTGTGAGTCTGCGAGCTGCAGTGCGATGGTTACAGTGAAGCTTTCCTGGTTGTGCAGCATCCCGCTGATGGGCTGAGTTGTTCTGAGGTCTGCTGTTCCACTTGCAAACACTGTGCGTGGTTGAAATCTCGTGGGGAGAAATACGCGTGTGTTTGGCCCTCTCCAGAGTCCTCCCATTAGGTCAGCATTGAATTACACAGCTGTGAAGTTCTGTTTTCCATATATCCTCCCAGACAAAATGAGCAAAACCGACGAGAGTGGAACGCGGGCATGGAAGCTGATAGCGACAGGCAATGGCTTGCTCCAGTGTTTATGCTTTTTGGTGAAGTGTGTGCTCCTTGTGAAGTGTTCCTGCAGCTTGTGGAAACAGCAGCCAGAGCTGTGTGAGCTTGTCAGAACACACAGATGAGTTTAGGTGATGTGGTACAGCTGTAAAATACAAAGGAAATGGTTATTTGCAGTATCCCATTTTTGCTGTTTGCTGTGCAACTTAAATGGAGGGAAAAACATCAACTTATTCTGCCTTAGAACTGTGATTAAGTTGTAGAGATTTATGTAGGTGCTCATCCATTTTCTTTTGATTTGCTGGGAAACGGAAATCAAGTTGTTATTAGGACAGCAATAATTTGGGGCTGTAACATAGCTGACAACGTTTTGTTTAAACAAAGGCAACTGCTTGCATGTGAGCTGCACACCGATTGAGAACCGCGTGTCGCTGCCAACACACGTGCAGTGCTGTCATCTGGGGACATCGTGGCGATGGGCTGGGAGGTGTCGCTTCCTTAAGTTGTGCCTTAGAAAACACAAAGATGTTGCACACCGTCAGCAATGACTTACGGATGCAATATATCCCAAACCCTGAAGTCCTTCATGGACTTCACCTGGGGAATAATTTTTAAAAAAATGAAAATCAGAAAAATGTTCTGGGAGTAGAACAGTGAAGCCCACTATTTTGATTAACATGATTTGTGGCATGATTTACTGTTAGCAGGTTTTGATAACTAGCATGTTTACCCTTTGCATGTGGTCAGCATAATGTTTTCCTGCAGATAATACGTAAGATGAAAATGCAAAAAGCAGATTTTATAAACTGCTTGGTTCATCTGCACAGTTCCATGTGCTGCACTAAGAGTATGTGAACATACACAGTGCCTGGGCCTAAGTTTTGAAGAAGACCTTTAGTGCATGCTTGTGTGTCTGTTTGGTCCCAGTCACCACTTCTCCCCGTGCTGTAGTGTAGGTGTGCAGGAGAGCTGGTGTCACGGATGGGGTGTGCTTATCCTTAACCTTGAGAGGAGAGCCCCAGCTGTTTGGAGCATGCATGGGACTGAAATGCATGAGCAGGGATTGGGCACGGCATCTCTGGGCTGCTCAGCTTATCCCATGTCTGTCTGTAGTGTCAGATGTGCATGCTGTAGTGAATATGATTGTATGTAAAGCAAAAAGAAGCAGCAGAGTCCTCAGGCTTCAGATTTTCCCCTAGTGAGTGATTTCCCCCTGTTCACCAGCTCAGAATAGCTTTCAACAGTTTTCTAAATCATACTTACCAACAGCTTACATTTGATTTGTATTTCCTTTGGAGTCTTGCATGGCAAATTCATTCAGGCTAATTTCTTTTGTTTTATTTCCATTCTTTCCTGTTTTAACACATGACTTCAACACACGATACATTTCTTATCAGGAACTTTAAGCACAGAAAGAAAATAACACTTCACAACATTTGAATTACAGTGTAAATGCATTCGTTGCAAAAAGGATTTATTATTGCTAAGCACGTACAATGTATGTAATGGGTTTTAAATGTTTCAAAACTTATTTAGCCTCTCATTACTCCAGAAAACCTGACCAGGTGTCATAGCCCATTTGTGTCCTGCTGCCCCTCTCCCCATGGTGTGTTTTTTCTTACTTTGCTGTGTAGTGTTACTGACACCACACATTTGTAGTTTCCAATCAGTGTCTCAAAGGTCAGTGAATTGGAGGGGACCATCCCTATGTGCGTGTCCAGTCAGAGCAGGGATTGCCTGTCCTTGCTGTGCTGATGTTGAATGCCATTTACACTAATCTTTCCTTCTTTTTATTTATTCTAAAATGCCTCTGGAAATTGGGAAAACTTGTCTAAAATGCAACAGCTTTTATAGTAAATGTATGTTTATAAATAAAATGTTGATTACCTTTGGTGGTGTCGCTTTACTTATTGTAACTAACTTGCCATGCTGTGTGTAGTGTATTTGTCAAATGGGACTATTGGGTGTGAGCATCCCACAGTAAAAAGCTGCCACATGGTTGGTGTAGGCTGAGCCTCACAGAAGTGGAGTGGGACAGGAAAGGAGGCACACAGGGGAAGGACACAGCTCCAGGGCTGCCGCTTCAGGGTATGTAGAAGGGCACGTGTGCCTGATGTGGGAAATAGCAAGCACTTCCTGTGGCTGTTGTGGCTGTGAGTTGAACCCAAAGCCTCTAAGGCTTTTCACCGATGCAGTGGGCTGTGGTTCAGATGATGGCTCAATAAAACACTTTAGGTTTGCAGAACTGAACTTGTGCTTGGGTAATTCTGTTTCTAGGCATTTCTGAGAGTTTGTGCTTGGCTGTGCATGTGCTAATTTGTGGATCCCAATCAGTCTGTGGTTACTTCAGCAGTAACCAGCAGAACGCTCACACCAAGTTCTGAGCCCCTTTCTCTTCCTTTTGTCTGGGCACTCTGGATGGTGGGTTTGGTTTTGTGCCAGAAGCACATCTCGGCTGTTAGATGAGTCACAGGGAAGCATGGACAATTTGATTGTTTCCAAAAGTAGATTTTTATCCTGGTGCCTGGATCCCAGCTGCCTTAATGGAGCTGCACCATTTCTGCATAGCTAAGGGCCAGGTGGTGGGAGGGAGCTGTGGGTGCACCAGGTGCCTTGAGGTTGGGGTGAGGGCTGGCACTCAGGCTGCTGGGCACAGCTTTGGTGACTGTTCATCAGCCTGCTTTCAGCTCTGTGACAATCAGCTGTAGGTGCAGCTCTGGCTGCCTGATTTAGCAAAGTGAGGTATGTGGTCAAATGGTCCCCTTCCTGACAGCAGGCAGTGGTTAGAGATGATGGTGCTCAATGCATTTGGGGAGGGCAATCACTCTTCTCTGCTCTCCTGGGGGCTGGGTGGCAGCAGCGCAAGGTGACAACAGCTCCATCTCAAGGGCATGTCCACAATGAGGGTAGGAAGGGCTGTGGGCACTGGGACCAATCAGGTCAACCCTCCCCCCACCCCCCCAGTTGGAAAGCAAGTGCCAGAAAAATGCATCTCCTTTAAGGCTGAATAGGGCTCCGCTACACTACTAAAAGCCTCCGGTAGGAATGTAATTTCATCTGAATTTCCTGATAAGGGGAAATGACTAAACTGGAAACCGCTCAAGTTTTGAGAGCAGTAAGAGCCCAAAACAGAGATAGGAGGCACGGCTGGTCTGTGACTGTCCTCACAGTGTGCTGCGGGGCTACAAGCTGGGGATTTTCACTTTTCTTGGTCATTTGTTTCATATCCTATAACATGAATGAAGCAAGGAGGTTGGATGCTTGCCTCTGTGCTGCTGCTGCTCTGCTCCAAAGCCCCCTGCACTCTGCTGGAGGAGCCATTGGAGCCCTCCTCCCCAAACTGGAGCTATCTTCTCCAAAGCATATGGGATTTTAAACCATTTTGGGTGAAAATAATCCATCATTGGAAACAATGTGATGAGTCCCTGCTAACTCATCCGTAGAGTCCATCTGCTTCACCGCATATGAGGCACTGCAGATTCTCCCAGCTAATGCTGCATCCACGATTCGCAGACCCATGTGCTCTAAGCAGGTCACATGCTGCTTAAAATGTGCTGGGGCTGGTTGCATGTCTGTAGAAATTAAAGAAAAAATAATAGAAATGCTAATCTTTCCTTGAACAATAAGATTGATCAACAGAAAGCAGAAAATAAGATTTGTAAAAATTCCTTTTCTCTGTCACTTCTGATTATGGATAACACACTGCTTCAGTGACAAGCATGGGGACAGAGAAATGCCACCCACCTCTCTGGAAACTATGGGAGCTTCAGAATCACCAGAAATGAGCCATCATGCTAGTCCTTAAGAGGTTCGGTGGTGTATACTATGAAGATCAGTATTTTCTGCAAACAAGAAAATTTTCTGTATTAACTCTATCTGAGAGAGCCTGAGTGTTTCTGTTGGGAGAAGTCTTTTGCAACAGAAAACAATTACTTGTGTGCACCCAGTACCTGAGGGTAGGATGTCATGCTCAGCAGGGCATGGCTGCTGCCTCACAGCATCATTAATCTCCTGAAGGATGTATATCTGTGTGAATGTGAGAAATCACAGAAAATATACTTGGAAGTACTCCTCAGGATGCTTGTAGTTTGGCTTGCAGGACTTGCGTCATCTCTTCAGACGATGACCTCCTGATGGATGCTTGGTGAAGCAAAGGCAGAGTGCTGGGGATGCTGTGCTGATGGCAGTGGGAGGTGGACGGGAGGAAGAGGCCTGGGCCAGTCACCAGCCTCCCCTCAGATGCCAAGCATTCTGCTATTAGGGCAGAAATTCTTCCCAATTTATCAATGCAGCATTTTTCACCTTTTTGCTGTCCAGCCCCAGTTAGGAAAAGGGGCCATCAATAAGTATGGCATCTGCCTGATGGGCTTTGGAGAGTTGCAAGCAGCCACTGCCTGCAGTGGGAATCCTGCAGGACCATATCAATAACTGAAGCAGCCCCACTATGGCAAAACTGCATGCATGCTCATTGATAATTTTTATTAGATCCCTGTGGCTAGCATGGACAACGTGGTAAGATGCATTTCTCCACTGTCTGCCCTCACACTTTTCATCATGGAAAGAAAATAAATCCTACAACATCCTTCCACTGGTTTGCAGTTTTAACAGTCGTCCCCATTTTGACAGTGAGCTGCAGCCTGAATACAATATCAGTTGTTTCCTTTGCACTGCAGTAAGCCAACACAATTTGGACAAGATTCTGAACAATTTTGAGTACCACAATTCTGAGCACCCAGCTTCTTCAGCATGGAGTCAAAAGGAGGCAGCAGTCTGAATGAACACCTTGGAGAGCAGACGTTTGTGTTTGTCTGGTATTGTTGATGCTTGCTTTGCAGGGTTTTCTGATATAATATCTCCATCCTTGGAGATCTCTAAAAGCCACCTGGACATGGGCCTAGGCACACTGCCCTGGGTATCCCTGCTGGAGCAGGAGTTGGGCCAGGTAGACCCAAAGGTCCCTTTCCACCTCAGTCATCCTGTGAAATGCCATCACGTGCACTTCTCACAGGACAAATCCCTGCTTTCCCAGGAAAATGATGACCCACATGAGGCTGGGGCTGGCCTACAGCTGGAGCTGATGGCCCTGGTGTCTCAGCATTGGCCAGCAAGAAGTCTGACCTATCAGTAGCAAGGAGAAGCCAACAAAGGCAGGGCTGGGATGAGAACATGGGGGTCCAGAAGCTTTCTGAATTAACCAAAAACAGAAAAATACCATAAAAAGCATGATAAAACCTAAAAATAAACTGCATGGATGCTCCCTATATTGTGCACCAAGAGTTCTATGCTTGTTCCAGAAGAATATCCGCTATTTCTTTTGGAGTGTGGCAAACACAGCATGACAGCAATTATTAGAAGGGGTTTATTGATACAGGAGGATACTGGAGGGTTAAGAAAATTAGTTCATCTCAGCAAATCCTCTAGCTCCGCTAGAAGAAAACAAACACACAAGGAAAAGATGTCCCTCCCCCTAAGACACTCAACGTGTGCTCCTATGTCAAGCCATTGATGCAACCGCTGCCATCCAGCTGAAGGACTGAGGCTTTGTAAATCAGATTTCAAGTAAAGAGATTGGTTTGAGAAACCTCCTCATTGCAGAGTCACAGGCTGTCAGAGTTTATTAGCATTATGGTACTGGAGTAAAAAGCAAAACAAATTAAGATGTTTAACAGCTGAAATCTGAAACAAAATTGTGTTTAATGCTGAAAATCTTGTTAACATATTTTCAGGCTTCCCTTTCCCAAGGTATTAAATCTCAGCGCATGTTTGCAAGCATCTTTTTACCACCGTGGCAGCAGGAGGACATGGGCTGCAGTGCGGTGCATGGAGCCAGGCAGTGTGGCCTCAACCATGGCAGTGGGAGGGCCTGGAGGAAGAGCAGGAGCCAGAGCTCTGTATCTGTGCAGGCAGGGAGCATCACCAGCAGCCAGGGGCCCGCCTGTACAGGCTCTGGCTCTTAATGGGAGGGGTAATCTGAACTCCCAAACTGGTTTCCTTTCATGTTGGCTCCCACAATGAAAGAACCATTAAGGGTTTTAGTGATCTTCCAAGGCTCTGCTTCCAGCAGAAAATTGGCTCCTTTTCCTTGGACACAAGACCAATTTTTAATTGAATTTCAAGAGATGATGGATGTTGTGCTTTATTCCAAGTCTATATGCTAAATTAACAAGGCTGTCTGCTTAGTTTCCTCTTTTGAAACCACATTGAGATGAGTTTCTGCTAATTCTCTTACACAGGACATCGGACATGTGAACCAAGCCCTTATTCAAGAGCTGAAATAGGCATTTTGGCCAAGGTTATTACCCTGGGTAATAAATTAATGCTGTGAGGCTGTGACAATAATTCATTTTCTGAAAAAGACTTATGGATTTAATTATTTCAAATGGATCAGTGAAAATAAAACTAAACATGTTGAATATTTTCACCAAAGTATTTTAAAAATTATCAGTTAACACTTAACACATCTCTCTTCAGGGAGGGAATATCCCATTCACTCTAGATATTTAACATTTGTTCCTCCAGTCACCTCACAGCTAACAGGAAGCCCCCAAGGAGTACACTGCAGTTCTGCTGGAAGGGGAATGAGCTTGTAGCCAGGAGTGATGCTGCATGAGTGCTTATTTAAGAGCCACCTGTGTGTGATTTCAGGGTGGCTCAGGATCACTAAAGAATATCAGCAGTTTTGTAGGGGCAGCACATGCTCCTGCTCTTCTTCCCTTGCAGAGAGCTCTCCGGATCAGTTGAACAAACTGGCCACATGGATTGTTTCTTGCACTTAATTTATCACATAAATGTAGTTTCTCCACTGTCACCTTCCTACAGGTGATGCAGTGTGGAAAATCATTAGCCAGATGCGATGATGCTTCCAGGTGAGAGCCTGTTAAACATAAGAGGAGAAGAGAGGAGAGGAGAGGAGAGGAGAGAAAAGAGAAAAGAGAAAAGGAGAATTCTGGCTCACAGCCCCAAATCCCAAAGTTACTTCAGCCCCAGCCTGTGGCAGACACCAGCCTGAACCCAGGCTGCCCAGAAGCTCCTACAGATGCACTTTTCCCAATGTCAGTGTTCTGCTCTGCACCAGAATGACTCAGGATCGCCTTAATGACAGCTGCAGCCTGAATGTCCTGCAGAGCACATCCTTGGATCCTGGCAGCAGTTAATGGCTTATCTGCTTTGTATAATTGTTCAGATCTTCTTTTCCATCATTTTACCTCAGTGCCATCTCTTTTGTTTTATGCTGGTGAGACAACTGTCCAGCTAGGACCTTGGTTACAAAAATAAATCACAGCGTGACAATAAAATAAGGCAACTTTTGCAGCTATTTCTTCAGCACATCACCTTGGTGTGGTGTCCTTGTGGAGTTACAGCCATTAGCAATATCCGATTCTTTTTTACACCTATTGCTTGCCTAACTCCAGAACACAAAGTGATTTGTGCTTCCCAACATGACACTGTACAAGACTTATTTCTCAGGTCTCTTGGAAACACTGACAGTAAGCAATCATTTCAGTATGTCCAGCCTTCAATGTGGTTAATAATGAGTTTGTTAAGTCCACAGATCCCATTGTAGAGGTGCTGACCAGACAGACAGAAGCACCTCACTCACACTTGTTCCTTTCCCAGCTGCATGAAGCACAGGTGGTGTCTGCTAGCAGCCCATGTTTTTTGACATCCATGAGCTGTTCAGGCACTTGGAGAGCTCTCTTTGCATCTCCCTGAGCTGTGCAGGGCATCACCTGGGGCCTCACAGACGTTTCTAGTGGAAGCAGCATGATAACTATGAGAGAGGAATTAGTTAAGACAGGGTGGGATAAGTCATATTCCTGGTGCACTTTTCCCTGAGAAAAATTCGATGCACTTCAAAGGACATGTACTCAGCTTTTGTGTCCCTGCAGAAAAAGTTGTCACTGTATCAGTATGAGTTGGGAGAACTGCTCCTCTTTGGGTGATAAGATACTGCCAGTGAAATCTGTGCTCTTCTTGTCCTGGAACTGCTGTACTGGGAGAGTACAAGTACTGTGTGAGAGCCTCTCCAGAGAACACAGCCCTTGGGGCTAATTTATCACCGGGAGGAAAAGGTGGCCACTTGAGGGGAACAGCTCTGGGGAATGGGAATGAAGCCGCACCTGAGCCCTGAGAGCTCACACACATGGACTGTGGAGCAAGAGGAGGCAGCCTGCCACAATGACTGCTCTGTGCTTAATGGCAGAGCCCAGCAGTGCTGTTGGCCGGGTCGGCCCCTAATCCTCCTGTGCCTGTTGACGGGGTTGTGTTGCCATTGGGGTATTTGTCCCCACAGTGGGAGTAGATTTTCTTCTTCTTTAAAATAATATATGAAGATGACTTGTCCAGCACAGTTGTTTTCATTCCTTTATGGAAGTGATGGTCCACACAGAGCTCCCCTTTATTTCTGAAACCCCACTGCACAAGAAGACGCTCAGCTGTACCAACAGTTTTCACGTAGGCCAGCCCAAGAGTGAAAGAGCAGTGACCTCAGCACTGGCAGAAAATTAACTATGTAATCTAATAGGGTTTCTTCATCCATTTCTAAATAATGGGATTCTATTAGACCAAACTGTAGTCTCGTCTTAATGATAATTTATTGTATAGCATATCTGAATTTTGCCTTTTATAAAGCACTGAGAATTACAATACACAGTTATATAATTGAATCATCTCATGTATCGTTAGTATTTTTCATTGCTTAGAGAGACTCCTTTTGTTCAGAACTCACAAGTAAAGATTTAGAAATTATGGGTTTTTCATTGTGGTATTTGAGTGATTTTTTTTCATTCTTATTACTTCAAAATATTTTTGTAAGAATATCTGAAAAAGAAAGTTCTTCAGAATTATTTTAAGCCTACAAGGCTTTGTACGACTGATTCTGAACAATTTTAAAGACAAATCTGGCCATGAATTTTTGTACTCATCTCAAAATCTCAGGAAAAAAGTTTGATTTCATGATCTTCTGAAGGAAATAAATGAGAATAATTAATTCCCACATTGGCATTTAAATGTATTAGTGGAATGCAGCGGTGAAAGTACTGATCAATGGAAGCAATCGGTAATAATAGGAAAAATGAATTACTTTGCAGGCATGAGTATTTGACTTCAGCTGTGCAGTGTACTTACTCCTGAGCTGAAATTGGCCCTGTGGAGGCAACCAGGACTACTGCTGGCCCTGCAAGACAATGGAGAGATGTAAATGAAGCAAATTTGGGTGGACATGCTTTCATTTACTGTTAAATACAGAAACGTACCACAGCCTGATATTTGTGATCTACAGCGTGGAAAATTGTTTCTGGAATTGAGCAACAGAAGATTATTTTAGGGGAAAAAAAAAAGAAAAAAAAAGCACACAAACATGTTTTGGGAAGAAAATATTTGTTGAAGGCCTCACCTTTAATAAGTTGAGGTTGGCTTAAACGCTGAAATGGATGGGTTCATATCAGCTTCAGAAGCTTTTATTAGCCCTGACTGTGCTGGCTGGACATTCTTACTCAACATTCAGCTGTTTGCAGAATCCAGCTGCAACCATCCTCTGAACAAATCTTCGTAGTGATGGGTCTCAGCCTGATTATTTGAGGGTCGAAGCACCTCCTTTTACCTATACTACACCTGCTACTCACTTAGGCAGAAATGATCACACACTGCTATATGACAATGTATAGATTTTTTTTCCCCCATTCTGTGAGCAATTCATGGTTCTTGGAACAAACGTACCTTATTCTTGATGTTATGAAGGTTCTGAACACAGGCATCTCTGCAGGAAGAGGTGTGCAGAAAAGATGGGAGTTTGCCTTCTCTGCACATTTGTATGCTGTCAGCAGTCCCTGGAAGCACTTGGAGTTGGTCCAGGGTCCCTAGGAGGAAGAGGTGCTCTGCACAGGGTTTTGCTTGTGTGAAGATAATTGGATAAAGACACCTGATTTGTGAAGGGAAGTTAATACGTGATTGGATAAAGATTTGTAAAGGATGTATGTAACTTTGGAATTAGAGAGAGTGCTGTTGTACTGGATTTTGGGGCATTTTGTCTGCAGCACTTCCCCTGGAGTTGGCTCTTGTCAGAGCTCACCCGTTTTGGGAACCCTCCTAAGGTAGCACAGCAGGAGCGTTATAGTGGCAGCTGATCCAGAAGCAGTGTGATGCAGTGAGATCAGTACTTTGAGTTCTCCCGACAGCATTGATCCGAGGAGATTATTTTGAACTGCTTTGTCAGACCCTACAAGCAAAAAATTTGGGTAGAATAACCCGCACCTTGTGACAGTCTGTGGAGTATCTGTGTTACTGCATGTTGCATCTGATTCTGTTACATGATGACACACCTCAACAAGAATTACAGCTGCTCTGTGTAGCAGCTCTCCCAGCTCCCATTGTTGCTAAGGAGACCTGGAACCGAGATCTGGCTGAAGCTGAACCCTGATGAGCATGGTGTTCTCCGCAGGGGTCCCAGCAGCACCCTCCTGGGAGAAGGTCTGGGAATCAGACTGACTCCTCAAGGTACTTAGCACACACCTCACGGAAGCTGTGCCTTCGTTCCTGGGTAGATCAGGTCTCCTATGGGTAAAATACTCTGACTCTTTCCTGTGGAACAACCCAGCAGGCAGCACTGCTGCAGGCCTGCCTGCAGCTGATGGTACCCCAGTGGCCAGGACTTTATGCAGATGCTCCATTTCAGAGTCCTGGACAGGCACAGCTCCTCCCACCTACACTTCTCACTGCTAATAACCTGTTTGCGTTCAATCTTCTTTCTCTTAGCCACTTGAAACCTCAGTAATTGTCTGCACTGACTCCATTTCAGAAAAGAGCAGGAAGGACCCTCACCTCAGCCTGCAGCAAGCAGTGAGAAATGATGTTCCTCTCCACATGCAAATGTCTTGATTCTGTGCCAGTATAACAGTCACAGCGAGAGTCAGCTCCGGTGATGATTTCCTCTCTCCATGGGAATTTTCCCCCAAGGAAATGGGAGCGTGAGCTGAGGTTCCTTGAGCTGTTGCTGGATGAAAGCCCACACAGTGAGATGGATTTCTCTCAGCTCCTGCCTTGTCCCATCTCATGGCCTCTCATGCAAAGTACAAAGAGAAAAGCTGGTTTTCTAAGGAGCAGAGGGATTTTAGTAGTGCTCCAGTTAATTTCCTAGCAGTTGTCAGGTGTCATCTGGTAAAGAGCCAAACAAAACTGGTGAAAGGAGCAGAAGGCATCTGATCCCATTGCAGGGTGGCCCTCATAGGACTGCTCTGCTTTATGGATCATGAGGGGGATCTGCAGACTAATGTTTGACTCTTAAAACATGAAAAATTGATAATAACATTTGATAACTTTATTAAGGAGGTATAGATATGTAAAGATTAAACCATTTAAATACCATTGTTTCTCAGTGAAAATTACTTTTTAATTAATTGCAGTGTTCTTGCATGACATCTATATGTTCTATACTGGCAAAATTAATTTTTGCAGTGTCCTCCATCCATCTCAGAGGCTCATCATACAAACACTTATTGTGTATTGGAGAGCAGGAAGTGACAGCACGAGCAGAACTGCCCAGAGCTGGGTGCAATGTAAGGCCTGAACTCTGGTCCTGGAATTTAGAAGAGCTGACAACAAAACACTGCAGTTTCTTCAAAGATGTCTGTTTGAGAACTCACCACACTGGCCATGCAGATCTGCCTTTGAACTCTTCAAGAAGCAATGTGTTCATACTGGGTTGATGCTGGACTCTCAGACAAATTGCTTTTTATTGGAATACAGTGAGGAGGGACAAAACCAGTGACAAACCTTAGTCTGGTTCTGCACTAGAGCATCCTCTGACTTGCTCTGTCACTCTGCCTGGAGCTGTTTTTCGAGGTTGTGGGCAGCTCACTCCTGTGGCTCTCACTGCTCAGCAGCCATGTGGCATCTTCTGGCCAGAGCTCCTTTCCTAAGAGGCTGGAGCAACAAGCTTTGTGCATTTTCAAACCATCCACCTCTACCTGCCTGAGCAGATACTAAGGTTTGTGAATGCATCTGTATGCTGGTGCTTGGAAAAGTGCATCCCATATGGCCTGTGGTCCCTGCGTGGCTGACTGGTGGTGACCAGGACATGAGAAGCAATGGTTGGAGAAAGGTTTTAGGGTTCAGATGGATTAATTGGCCAGACAGTACATTCCAGCATGGCAGGACTAGGGAGAAGCTTTGCTGCATAAATGCAGAGTCGTAATCAGTCAGAGAGAGGTGATCTTTGCACTGCATGAACCATTACTGAGAGACACTGCAGCACTTAAGGCTGCCCCCGCATCCCTTTTATAATGTCTTCACCAAAAGCAGTAAGTTGTTCCAGCTCTGGAAAAGATTTTCAAAGTTTGAGCCTTAATGAGGGAGTATGGAAGGATTTAAATTCACACCCTACTTAGTTAACCAGGACTAAGGTAGATCAGGATGTAAATCAGCTTTCAGTGCAGTAAAAATTAGGAGTGAGAACAATCCTTAGCCTAGCAGAAACAGATCTGGACTCAATGTGCAGAAGCTGAAGCCTTTGTATGAAGCAAACCCCAAGTTTTAGAGACAAAATAAAGAACAGGTGACAAGAAGTACCCAAAGACGTAGTGTGATATCATCTCCTCACGGAAGCAAGCCATGAGTGCATGCTGTGAAATGGCAGCAGTAGGTACAGGACTCGTGGCAGGGCCAACACAAGTGCTGCTGCACTCCCAGAGGGAAGCCTTGCCAGCACTTGCCACCATCCATTGCCACCAGCAGCACAGCAACCCTGAGCCAGGCCAGGACAGTCCCAAACATACCTGTGCTTACATCCAAAATGGCTTTTCAAAGAAAGCAGAAAACAGCAAAAGCGAGCTACATTACAACAAATCGTATATTCAAGAAATGCATTCAGGTTGAGCTTTTGTTTTGGTTTGGTTTGGTTTTTGTTTTCCTCTGGAGAACAGACTGCATGTTTTACTGCAGCATTTTAAAACAGTTCTATTTTCTTTAGTGAAACAGCACTGGTCCTACTTTCCTGGCTGCGTTTGGCTGTGGCACTCTCTCTGCACGGGGTTGCCTCTGCCACATTCGCTCCTCAGCCAGACCCCCACCACTCCCCTCCCCCAGACAGAGTCAGGCAGGGTTCAGTGTCCCGCCGTCCCCGCTGCTCACCCCGCGGTGCCCCCGGGGGGGGGGGGTGCGGGGCTGTCCCGGGGCAGTGCTGGGGCCGCGCTCCGCCCGCCCCGTCGGGGCAGCGGCAGCTCCCGGCTGTGCCCCGGGCACTGAGCAGCCGTCGCCTTCCGCGGGTCGGTGCGGGCAGCCCGAGGGCGTCTATCAGACGGGGCGATCTGCGCTTTGTTCCCCAGTTTTTAATGTTAACGTATATCGCTTAATTTTGGCCGTTTCCGAGGGCCGAGGCAGCTACAAAAGGTCAGAGCTGACGCATCTTCCGCCCCGCGCCCCCAACCAGCCCGTCTGCCGCTAATTAATAACGGCATAATTAGGGCCTAATGATGGCATCGCGGTTCTGGCCTTCCTGGTGCAGACGCGGCTTGAAAGAGATGCTGCGGAGCGCCGCCCGTTTCCGTGACTCTGTCCCGATCCCGACGTTCTCCATCAAACCAATCCCGGCCCCAGTGCTCCCCAAAGGGCAATGAGTCAGGAGAACTGCGGTGCCGTATTTGCTTTCGGTTTTTATTATCAACAATCAGTTAATGGTACACTCTTGGAAAACTATATGCACATGTAGAAATATTTCCCCTTTTAAATAGAAGCATTCATTTGAACCACATATAAATAAATCTGAAAATCCTGAACATAATTTATGACGATTATGCTCACAAACATATTCCAACAGGAAGGCAAAAGAAAAAAAAAAAAAGAAAAAAGAAAAAAAAAAAGAAATGAAAAAGAAAAAAAAAAAAAAGAGACGACATGCAACTGAGAACAGAAAGATCCCATGGCCTGAACGGGGCCTCGCTAAACGCAAAGGGAACGGAACCCGTGAGAACCTTACTTCTCCATAAAGACACGCCATAGAGACTACGAGAAGGGAAAACGTTATTCATACGGCCAACTAGACACGTCTGTACTGATATAACACTATACAGCTGGGTCACGGAACACAGTCGTAGAAAGACACAGAAAAAGAGAAAGCATACTTGCCAACATTCAACTAAGAGCTATACTTTGTGCCTCTTCAAACAAAATTAGAAAACCCTAACGGAGATGCCTAAAAACTGCGGGAACCGTGGGA